>NC_090317.1:106351749-107599249 GCF_039906515.1 Pseudorca crassidens | reverse complement strand
TCAGTGAGAGACAAAAAGAGTGAGTGGCAGAGGTGAGTCAGAGGTGACCAGGGGAGGAGATCATAGGCTTGGAGCAGGCCTTGGCAAAGTATTTTGTTATTCTGAGTGATATGGGGAAACACTCCAGGAGAGACATGAACTGATTCACATTTTAATGGGCTACTCTGACTAAACGTTTAGAGAATAGACAATTGGGTGGGTGGGGGGGAGGATTGTTTAGGATTAGAAGCTGGAAGTGCTATGAAGAGGCAACAAGCTAGGGAGGAGATAATGGTGCCCAAGACTAAGGTGAAAGTGGTAGCTGTTGATAGTTTCTGAATATATTTTGTTGATGGAACAAACAGGATTTGCTGACAGATTTTGTGTGTGAGCGAGAGAGCTGTTACAGATGATTGGAAAGTAACTGACTAATGAGGATCAGGATTGGATACGCGAGTGAAGTGGAAATCAGGAGTTTGGTTTTGGACATACTAGTTTTTGTTTTTGTTTTTGGTTTTTTTTTGCGGTGCCAGGCCTCTCACTGTTGTGGCCTCTCCCGTTGCGGAGCACAGGCTCCGGACGCGCAGGCTCAGCGGCCATGGCTCACGGGCGCAGCCGCTCCGCGGCATGTGGGATCTTCCCAGACTGGGGCACGAACCCGCGTCCCCTGCATCGGCAGGTGGACTCTCAACCACTGCGCCACCAGGGGAGCCCTGGACATACTAGTTTTGAGATGGCCATTTTATATGTAAGATTCTGGATTATTCTTTCCAGGTTATATAGCCTCGATGGACATTTTTCTGAATTGCTACAATTAAATTATTTTATAGTCATATGCCTATTATAAAATTCTGTACAGAATGTACCATATAGGCTCTTTGGAGTTATAACACAGATGACGTTTATGGCAAATTAATTTTCGAAATAGGGTGGAAGTAGCTTTCTCCTGATAAAGGCTTTACAACATTTATCATTATCCCTTGACTTTTTAGGAGCATCTAAAACATTATTACTTTTCCATCTAACACAGCATTTTACGTCCACTATCTTAAGAGCTTCAAGATACTCTGTTTCTTTTGAATTTAGTTCTTCCACCTTACACGGGCTTTAAGGTTTGCCATGGGTATGGGATTTTTAAGAATGTTGCAATACTTGAGGATTTACTACGTCTGAAAGAGCTAAGTTTATTTAAGAAAATATTTATGAAATGATATCATCATTGATCCCGGAGTTCCAAGCATTAGCTGTTCTCTACTCAGAGAAAATACCCATTGAGTTTCTTTTCTTTTTTCTTTAATTAAAAATACTAAATATGTCAAACTTGTAAAAGGTAAAAAGAATGATTTAAAGAATATGCTTATATTTTCTCATATCTCTTGGCCTTTACCAACTTATCCTCCATGGAACTATCATGAGTCTTTCCCTTTTATGTCCCATGATATGGAAGGTTTCCATTTAAAATATACTATCTGGGACGTCCCTGGTGGCGCAGTGGTTAGGAATCCACCTGCCAATGCAGGGAACATGGGTTCAAGCCCTGGTCTGGAAAGATCCCGCATGCCGCGGAGCAACTAAGCCTGTGAGCCACAACTACTGAGCCTGCACTCTACAGCCTGCGAGCCACAACTACTGAAGCCCACGCAGCACAACTACCGAAGCCCGCGCATCTACAGCCCGTGTCCCGCAAAAAGAGAAGCCACCGCAATGAGAAGCTCGCACACCGCAACAAAGAGTAGCCCCTGCTTGCTGCAACGAAAGAAAGCCCGCACACAGCAACGAAGACCCAACGGAGCCAAACAAAACAGAAAATAAATAAATTTATTTTAAAAATAAATAAAATATCTTATCTAACTAGATAATACTATCCATATTATTAAATATATTTTATTCTGTTAGACCCGAAGGCCCTGAGGAGAAGCGCCATGTTTACTCATCTTCCTAATCTACTGCCTGCCTCTGTGCTTGACCACAGTAGGTGCTAAAGATGTTACATGAATAAAAGTTAAAATAATGTATATTGAGGATGAGCTCTTTGGAGCATTTTATTTTTTTCTAAAAAAGACCTTATATCCATAAGGCAGTGACTATCAATAACAACTTAAGAATGGATCGTGTGTTAAACGCACATGACTTCAAATTCCAAGTCTATCCATTTTTGGCTTTATTAATTTGGCAAGTCACTAATTTATCTGAGCATGATTTGTAAAATGGAATTAGTAGTATTTGTCCTATTTCATAGCGTTGTAGTCAGAACTGAGTAAAATAATATATAGAAAAACATGATCTAGAAAGTACCAAAAATTGTATTTGGTTCTACCTAATCTGGAAGAGTTTTTATTGACAGTGTCTAATCCTTATTCTGAGAATAAGGTACTTTGCTATAGTTTCCAAACACTTTGCATAGAGGTAGTGAAATGGACTTTCAAAAACTTCATTTCCCTTAATATAATTTACAAAGGTTCAGTCATTTAACTTCAACTCCCATTACCATGTGAGAATCTTTTTAGGCTAAATTAGCTCTCTTTTGAGATTCACATGTGGAAAATAATCTTACTGAACTCTTACTGAAAAAGTCCTGTGACATTTGATTTTGAATTTGACATTTCAATTTAATTATTCTGAACTTAAGGTTTGTTAAATCAATGAATAAATTTGGAGGATAAAATATCCCTGTACCTTTGCATATCTTTCATAACCTCTTACACATTAGCCAGAATTAGAAAAAGAAATGATCATCTTCCCTGCCTTAAACTAAAATGAATAGTTGGCATATTTAAACAATAAATGATGAAAATAAATGACATTGATAAAAGTTTCACTGAGTCATTATGAAGCCCATCATAGCTCCATTGGGTGATCATATGCAAATTTCCATATAATTCAACACTTTATCCTAATTATACTAACATTTCAAACAGTATTTATTCTTTGAATGTATTTCCTTATTTTCCCATCATTCAACTCGTATTGATTCACCATTAACCAACTCTCAGACTCTTTGAAGAGATGGCTGAATGGAGTTGACCCAGTCAATACAGGTTCCAAAGGGCAGAAGTTGTGAGCTCCTTATGTCCATATCTCTAGTTCTGTAGTGGCAGAGAGGCAAAATCATGTTCAAAAGGACTTCAGGCCCCAAGGCTAGAAAAACTGCCTTTATCCAATCGGATTCTCAAAGCAAGGACAATATGAAGCAGGATTTAGGAGATGGGCTTTGGTAATGGGCCTGAGAGCCAAGGAAGAATGGAATAAGATATAATGTTCTAAATTAGAATTCACAAGGAAAATTAGAGACAATGTCCCTGGAAACCGAGGACCCCATTTGTCTTTTTCACTGCTGTGTTCTCCATGCATAGTACATGGAACATAAATATTTATTAGCAAAATGCTGTTGTTCAATTATGTTTGTACGTACTCCTGCTAAGGTGCCATGTGAGCAAACCAGACACAATGACTGGACTAAAGAGAGAAAGAACAATGTGCTGAAAACAAAAAGGTGAACAAGGTGGGATTCTTGCCCTCCAACACCAGGCAATTAAGTCTCCCATGGAAGTTAGCTTAGAGGAAGCAGTACATTTCCTGGGAGAGAAGAGTCTCAAAGGATGAATAGAAACCGACCAGCAGACAAAAAAGGACTGGAATCCCAAGAAGAAGCAAAAAGATGTGCAAAGTCTTTGGGCTGTACAAAAGGACAGGTTGTTTGGAAGATGTCTTACAGTTTAATATGAATGTGATGACAAATGATACTGGGAAAATAGACATGAGTCAGATTATGAGCCATCTTCAACGTCGTGCTAAGGAATTTGAAGTTTGTTAAGACTAAGTTAAACCTCAAATACTTAGTTCCAGCATGTTGACATAAAGGTATGACCCAAATATTTTAATCTTTTTATAGGAGAATTTAGCTTGTTAGTAAAAGTATTAAACTGACCTAAAAGAACATACTTAAGTCATGAAAGTGGAGAGCCCTTAGTTTTAAGGAGGAGAGAAAAAATATATATTGTCAGAAGCAATGATAAAACAGTCACCTCTCCCCTCCCTTTCCAACATTATCTACTTAAAAATCTTTTATATCAGCCTGAAGGGATATTAGCTTCCAATATGAGTACGCTCTAGTTTTATTTTATGAGTATTAATAACCTCATGTGTATTTCTGGTTATGATTAACGTACAAAGTGGATTAAATTTATGGTAGTTCACAGTTTTAGTTATTGTTCATATAGTTTTTCATCATGTTGTCAACCTGTTGGACCACTGATGACATTCTCTATCAGGAACCAACATCACAACTAAGAGGGTATGTGAACTTAAATGAGACATGGTCATGAGACAAAAAGAAATGCCATTTTATTTCTCGTAGATTCTTTTCAAGGACTGAGAAAACGTCATATTCTTGGTATACTTGGTGGGAATGATTTTATGTGTGCCGTTGAGAAGGATAGGACTATAGAGGATGAAATTAAAGCCATACTCTATCTGCCTTATGGATAAAATGCCGACTCCAAAATATCTAGCATCCTTATATAAAGAAAAACAGTTACCAAATAATTATTTCTTTCCTACCCACCATATCCAAACCATCAAATACAAGCTCTGTTTTCAGTTTGAAGAAAGAAGGAATAGTCACCAGCTAAATTTGAGGGCGTGAGTAGGGAATTAGGGGCAAAAAAAGAAGAGATGGAAAGATAAAGCTTTATGAACATCCCTGTCTTTCTACTACAAAGGAAATTGAACATTTCATGCATAAAAGTATCTCTTGTTAGGCAGCATATGATCATATCAAAGGAGTAGCAAATAGCACGTGCCAATGACTGACTGGTAAAAAGAAAATGTGCTCAAGTAGGTCAAGATTCACTTCTCAATGCCTCACAAGCTCCCCCGCCCCACCCTTATTTCTTCAGTAAATACCCACTGTCATTTTATTGGCATGCAAGTGCGCACACACGCACATTGTTATACAGCGAATTTCCTTCTAGATCTGTTCGTTGTTTAAAGTCCTCCCTGACGTCTCCTGTAATGCGTGTCTGTTGGCTTTGATGTTCACTGTCAGGGATAAAGAAATTTTACAAATGTTTGATGCATGCTGCTCAAACCTGTGACATTGAACAAGATGTTACTCATTAATAAAAGGTGGGGGAGAAGCTCAAAGATTAATAAATGTTGTCATGGTTGCTGATGGAATAGAATACAAGAAGAAAAATACCCACTATTGCCCTCTTGCGAGTTTAAAGTACAAATATCAAGAAAAAAATAATATGTATATTTAAGGTATTTGGTCTATTAAAATTCTGTTCAGATATAAAGTAACCATTATATTGGTATATACTAAAAAATTTCAACCCCATGAATTTTTCCAGAATTATCTTATATAATAAGCTAGAAATATAATATTCAGATTATATAGGTGCATATATATATACATGCACATATATGTAATAGATAGATATAAATGGATTAGAGATAGATAAGTAGATAAGTAGTCTTCTTTCTTCCTTGCTGCATTAAAGAGGCAGAAAGTGAAAAACTAATTGTATTTAAGTGGTTGTCAGATTTTCATCATATTTAGTATGGGTTTGGTCTATTTTTATTTTTAGGTTATCCCGGTTATTGTGACCCACACTTATGTTCTCAACCGTGGAGCTGAAGGTTGTCTAAGTGGCCTTACAGTAGCACACCTTCTTACATGAATCCCCGATAGAGCCCTTTCCCAGGGTGTCCCCGAACAGTTCCCAGAGACTTTTAGGAACAGCATTCTACTCTCAACACATTTAAAACTTAGAAATTTATTTATATGGGTTTAAAATCTGCCTCTAGGGCAGTTGGGTTTATTCTACTTGGAGCTCACCTCAGAAATAGTACATATTTCTGAGATGACAAATAGGTTTCATCTCTTGAGAAAATTCCAATTAGTAGTGGCTGGCTGGAGTGTTAGGAACAATTCTAAGGTGTTTTCAGTGTCATCAGGAAGGACTATAGTGATCTATTAGTGATGCCTGCCATGGGCAGGGTATAGGACTGGCCAGGTTTAGATTGAGTCTAATTCTTCTTCCCTATGAAATTCCCTCAAATATGTGGACATAGCAGTCATGTTCTTTTTAAGGAATACCTTTTACCTACATCTGAAATCTAGCTGCCTCACAACACATGGTACAGCATCCTCTCTAGCCTCCCAGCATGGTGTAGCTTTTTCTACGACTGTCCTTCTAGCCATCCCCTCACTCATAAAGCACAGAGCTATTCTGTGCTTGTAGAACTTCCCTAGGAAAAGCTTCTTTTCAGGGTCACAAGTGAAGCTTGAACACCTCTTAAAAGTTCCTCTGAGTTCATATCTATATGCAATTCAGCGTGCCAAAAGCAAACCATCATCTTGTCATTTGACTACTGAGATAGCTTGCCAAAACCATCAAAACTTTGCTTCAAATTGCATTTTTATTTCCTACTCTGCTTTTAAAGGGTATTGCTGATCAGCTACATATTCTGTTTCTACCTTGAAGATTTTGTATCCTTATATGTCTGTATGGACATAGCTAAGGGTATATTGATGATTCTAGTATTGAGTGTAAAAGCACAATTGACACAAAAACTGCTTACATATGTTAAATGGAAATCCAGTTCCGGAACCATCACAGCACAGCCCCTCACCCCTACTCCCTGCCAGGAGGCTGTGAAACAAGCATGAATTTTTTATTTGTATTTCTATTGGGATGATATTCTTTTAAAAGCTAGTAAGACAAGGTGGAATGTTGTCACTTTTAGTTCTACTCAAGTCCAGATTCCACGTGCCCTCATATAATGGACTTCCAGAATAGCCCTACATCAATCAATAGAACATCAGATAATATACTTTGACTTACAAATCTATCAATGCAAAATGATTCAGTTGTGAATATCCTCCATTCATGCTGCATTACCGGTTAAACACAACCATTTAATGTTATGATGGACTTCCATACATATTTTATTTTTGATATACTGGTATATTTAGGATTTTATCTTTCCATTTTATATGCTGGGTTATCTTGCATCAACAATGTATATAAAACCGGTCATGTTTGCTGTTATGACAGCTGTACAAAGTCCATGTCTCAGAGCTGTATATCAAAGTGGAAAACAATAACAAAACACAGATCTGTTTTGACACTAAGATGCATTTCATGCTTGTTTCACAGCCCCTTGCCCCAAACATTCAAAAACATTGTAGTACCCAGTAAATAACAGTCCAGAAGCAAAATCCAGAGACTGTATCTATTGTTTCAGATCAAAATTGTGAGATACAAGAATGCATACTCCTTTTCTACATTTTGCATTTTATTCTGCATCCTGTGTTTTTAGGATTAAAGTACTTCACTCCCCAAATTCAAAATGTGGCTAAAGGTGAAATAAGAGGTTTCCTTAGAGGTTTCTCTTACATTTAAAACAAACATATCATTGTTTTGCCATCAATCATCTTGATTTCTTTTCAGCTTACTATGCCAAGCACCTTTTCCAGCATTGTTACAAGAATTAGGTTGTTTCAGTCTTTAAAATGACCCTATTAGGTAGATTATACTATTGCTCCATGTCACAGATGAAAAAAAAAGGCTCAGAGGGGTTAAGTGACACACTCAAGATTCCAAAATAGTAATAGTGTGGTCAGGATTTGAACGCGGAAAGTATGGCTCCAGAGCCCACAGAGTTATCAACGTATCATGCTGTCTGGTATGTAAATTATAATGAAGGGTTGAGTAAAGTACTAAAGTTTGTTGAGTCTTTATTTTATATCAGGAATTAAGACAGACTATCAACATCAACAATCTTCCTTATTCCCCACAACAGCCCTATTTGTTAGGAACCAGCATTACTCCCTTTTGTTAAGTACAAGTTGAAAGATAAAACAAATAGGCAATAAAATTAGAAGAGTGAAGACGACCTTAGTTACACAGCTGGTAAGGGAGAAAAGCTGGATGTAGACTCCATTTGCTTGCATCTGAACCAGACAGTTCTTTCAGCTTTCATATTCTAAAAAATCTAACCTTAATAAAGTGGTTGACTAAATTTTCTTACGTCTTTTCTCATCTCCATGATCTTTCTATCTTGAAAGTCCAAGAAACTGAAGGGCTTTGGATGAAACAGAACGTACCACTGTGTTTAAACATCTCCAAGCCACATTGAAGTCATTTTAGAGTCATCTTGTGTGAAATTTTTCTTGGAAATTGAGTGGCATTGTTAGTGTTTTGAAAGGCAGCAAATATAACTGCATATTATATCATAAGAATAGACAATTATAAAAAGAGTATAAGATGAAGTACCTTTACATGAGCTGTAATTGCAGCTGGTAATTAAACTGAAGTGTTTCATTTTCCCAGTCAGCTCATCAGTGACACCAGAAAATAAATAATTTGAAAGTGAAATCCTTAGGGGCAAACAATTGTAATTAATTGCATTTTCCAAGGGAGAAAGCATTCCTAAAGCCTGTTTGGGATGACCTCTTGAGTAACATACACAGTGATTTATGCTGTGAGCAGGAGGGTAGGGTTCAGAACCAGACCTGATTTAATTTGAATATTCATGAAGTCTCCAGCATGATTTATACTTCAAATCCATCTCCATTCTCAAATTTATTGTCCCCTAGGTGAAAAAAGAAAGCAGATTTATATTCTGAATAATTCACATTGCACAATGAGATGATCAGCATAGAAAGACTTTACCGTGGTGGAAACACATAAAGTGGGGCTGCTATTCATTTCTTCCAACTTGGAATCTCCTCAAGTATGAAGAGTATTTTCTTAGAGATGCTTGGGAGCTGAAATGAAAATATTTATGCATATAAATGTGGATCCATATCTCATAATCCTATGGGATTAGAAGCATAAAATTCAGACAGTCTGGTTTGCCACTATTCATTCACACAGAAAGTGGCATTTGGGATTTGTGCACATCTTTTTGGCTATTCAGATCACATGGAACAAATTGCTGTGACTTTTCTGATTCGTGCTGCTTGCTCTGAGACCTGACCTGAAGTAGGCTTTCTTCTGTATAATTTCACATAATTTAATCGAGAACTCTAGTACTCATTTCTCTTCTCTTCTTTCCTTTTACTTCTGATGTGAACATGGCCTTTGGACACAGAGAGGCATGGATACAGAGCCCAGCTCACTAAATCAGTAAGCTTTTACCATGTAACAAAGAACCCTAAAACTTAGTCGCTTAAAGCAATAACTATTTATTTAGCTTATGATTATTCAGGAAGGCAATTTGGGCTGGGTTCTACTAGGTGGTGCTTCTGTTCTAGGCCAGGCTCACCTGATCTTAGGTGGGGCTCACATATGCGTTTGCAAGGGAGTGCCAGGTTGGGTGGGGTAGGGTGGTCTAGGGAGGCTTCAGCTGACATAGCTTATCTCTGCTCCATGTGGTCTTCCACTTTCTAGCAGGCTAACCTGAGCTTTCTCAAACGGTGGTGTGGCAGGGATCCCTAGATCAGTAAAGGAGGGCGAGTCCAAAAACACATGCACTTTTCAAGCCTCCTATTGTCCCATTGGCCTAATGGCCAAGCCCAGAGACAGGGTGAAGGTTACTACCAAAAACTAAGTATACTGAGAGGCATGAACAAATTGGGGGCTATTGCTACAGGAATTGACAACATACACATAGAAGAAACTATGGGCTAGTTTCTCAGTCCTTCATTCCCAGTTTCAGCATCATCTCATAGGGTTGTTTGGGGGATTAAAATTAACTAATATTAAGTAAATTTAATGGGTAGACTGCCTGGCCTACTTAATAAAGGAAGGATGCTTTTCTCTTTGAGATATATATGTAGTCCCATTTATTAGTTACACAAAGCAGGTATTTTAAATATGAGAGCAAACTGTTAGTGACATGTCACACCACTGACCTCTAGAATTGTTTAGTATTTAGCTGGAGAGGCTAGTATTTATCTCCTGCTTCCTTAACAATTTCATGTCAGTCTTTACTGAAGCTATGCATTAACTTGGAGGATAAACTTCTGCAAAGAAGTATATTTCTAAAATAATATGTGAATGCATGCATGTATGTAAAATGTATTTCCCATAAAAACTAAACGTTTATTGAGCCATTTATTTAAGCTCCTCTTTTATTTCTTTGCAACCTACCAATCAGAGGCCAAACTAGGCCAACACGGTCCATGCATTGCATTGGGGATCATAGGCTAGAAGAGGCCATAAAGGTTCAAAGTTTTCCAACTATTTACTATGGCCATTGAAGCAGCTAAGGTGTTTTAAAGTTAGCTTGACAATGTAAGCAAATAATCAAGAGCCCTTAAAGTAAACTCAACTTTGGCCTGATTGTCTTTAAAATCTGGCTCCGATATTAATGCATGGATGTTCACATCTTTAATTTGGAACTAGGCCACCAACACAATAGAGTAGATGAACTTCTGTGATTTTCAAGTGCACCCATGCTTTTTCCCATTGATCTGTGGGTAATAGACCATTCTATTGGCATCTCTGCAGCATTCAAATACAGTCTGCATAATTCAAAACTGGTCAGTGAATGTACCACTGAAGTACCTTGACCTGAAGATCATATAAATGAAAAGCCATTAAAAAAATCCAAAGAGATCACTGTAGTTGTCATAGTTTACTCTGTGAAATACACAATTTATTTCACCAAAATATATTTCTCGTACATCTATTATTTTATAGGTCATTAAAATAGTGCAGAGCATATCAGATTTATTTCAGTGTGCAAAGACATCTTGTATGTATCTCTTGGGCCTTTCAGGACTGATGGAACCTCTCTGATCTTTGCTGACTTAAAAAGGAAAAGAGCATTTGGTCAGCATGGGCTGAGGCAAAGAGCTATGTTTATACTTGGCAGTACTTTGATATTGAGTGTTTTGAGGGTAGGAGAGTGAAAGAGTTTGAAGACTTCATTGGGATCATATGTTTATAGGGGACTAGGCAAAAACTACTTTTTAAAATGTAATATTGCATGTGTCAAAATACCATTTTCTATTAGTCCAATAATAATTTAACATATAGTTTTTAATTTTTGATTAATCTGTTTCAGTGAGTCAGGCTGCTGGAAACCAAAGTGATTGATTGGCTTTCTGAGATGAAAAGATTATAATTTTATTTTTGTAGTTGAAGTAATCACTTTGAACCAGATACAGGATTCCAGGCAGTAACTACTTATACTTATTATAACCCGATTAACTCAAATGGATGAAAAACCTACTGTGAAAAATGAACACCAGTTGTAAAATCTTTTCAAGGGGCCTAACAGAAACATTAGCAGGGTCATTACTGCTTTGTGAGCATTTATTAAGAAGTGGAGTTTTAAAACATAAAACTATTCATGAATTTGCTGAGATCATATCTTAAAATACTACATGAACAGCCCAAGATTTTCTGAGGTGTGTTCTATATTAATTTTATTATTGATTACTTCAGTCACTGTCTCTATGGCAGAACAGTCTTTCTCCAGATATACAGTTATTTAAAAGCAATCAATTTAAGGGAAAATGTAGAATGACAATGCTTTAAAAAGTGTTCACATTCTGATCATAGAAGATCAAGCATATAGGAAATAAAATGGCAATTACTTTTATTTGCTAATTACAGATCATTACAAAGGCCATTCTGAAAGTAAAATTCAAAATTTAAATCTGTGTGGACAGAATATGATCTTTATTATATTGTCTTGTTTTGCTTTATAATCTAAAGTCTGTTTATGTGCTAAATCGTTTGCTTAAGCAAAAATACCTTTAGTTATTAGAAAAGCTAAGAACGTAAGGATGCCAAAATTCATGCTTTCGATTGTATGCCAGTAATTGTATTTGATTCTCTTTTTACAAGTTGCACCTCTGATGACAGTTCAACTGAACTAGTATTTATTGAGCAATTATTTAGTTTATGGTCACTGTGCTAGAACACAGTGATACAGAGATGAATAAAGCATGATGCCTGTCCTCAGAGGAGATAGACATATACACAGCAACCGTAATATATCATGTAAGAGCTATACAAGTGGTATGAATTGGGTTACTCAAAACAGTCAAGGGAGTGATTCTTCTGGGGTGGGAGGAATGGGAGAAGGTGACATTGGAGCTGAGAATACAGGAAGATGTATCAAGGGTCCCCAGGCCACCCCCAGTTTCGGTGATGTACTAGGCAACCTCACAGGACTCAGCATATAGTTGTTTTCATGGCTGTGATTTATTACAGCAAGAGGATACAAAACAAAAACAGCAAAGAAAAAAGGGGCATGGGGTGAATCCCAGAGGAAACCAGGCACAAGGTTCCAAGACTCTTCTCCCAGGCAAGTCACACAGGTTGCACTTAATTCTTCCAGCAAGGAATTGTGACAACACATGTGAAATGTTGTCTGTCAGGGAAGTTCATTAGATTCAGCACCCAGGGATTTTACTGGGGGCTGGTCACATAAGCACCCTGTGCCTAGCACATCAAAATGCCAGACTCCCAGAAGGAAAGCAGATGTTCAGCATAAAGCATATTGTTTGCAGAAACCATTTAGGCACAGTGAGGCATACTTATAAGGGAATGATGGGAGCTCTCCCAAAATCCAAGTTCCAGAGGCCAGTCGAGAGTTAACCTTGTAATCCGGCCTTTCTGGGGATAGCAGTCTCAGTCCTGGTAGGTTAACTCTCTTCTGCACAAGGTAAACAGGATCCGTCCAGATAGAGTTGGTGGAGAAATGAATTCAGACTGAGAAAACATCAAGAAAGGGCTCAGAGGTATGAAAAATGATTCAAAGCATTTCATTCAGTGAGATATTAAAGCCTAAATGCTACTGGAATGACTCAGAATGTAAAATCCACATTCCTCAGGCCCTGAGTGGATTCCAGCATCCCTAAGCAGGCATCATCTTGTAAAGGGGATTAAAGCAGTGATTGTGTTGATTCAAAACACTTTGCCTCCATTGTCTACTTCATTCGTATGATGATGTATTTCTAGTTTGGAATATCTGGATATTTGTCTTGGTTCAGTGGTTTTTTTTTTTTTCCACAGTGTGTACAGTTTCTGACCATCACACGTTTGTAGTGTATAGTTCAAGATCTCTGTCACAGTACAATGGAGAGTGTAATGTCCTGGGTGTGGAGTATGTACCATCAGAGATGACATTTCAGAATAGAGTACATTTATAGAAGTGATAGACGCAAAATGTCATTTTTATCACTAGTACTTACTGCATTAACTATAAACTGTGGAATTGTGCTCTTTCTTTTCCCCAGCCAGATTAAGACATGCTTCAATGTCTATCAGATTGTACAATGTAAAGCAGAACCATCCCTCTATTTCACTAAGAGAGAAATGAAAACTGTTAAGCTCATAAATATTTCACCACAGATCGCTATGTATTAGCTGCTCCCTGTTGAATTCAGCTGCTGTGAAATGCTGATAATTCTGTACTGAGGACTTGAGGACAACCTCTATTTCAATAAATGGTATGGCTTGTACTGATTTATGAGTTCCATGCATTCCCTGACAGACAAGATGGAATATGTTAGCCTTATTAATGCAATTGGTGTAATGTACTCAAAGAACTAAGTCTCCATTTCAGAGATTTAGCTGCTTGGGTATGCTACCACTATAACATGCATGGGCCTTGGTGGTGTAGAAATATATATCTTATAAAACATTGCACAGATGATATCTCTGTATAGTTTGGAAATATATTAGAAAAAATATACATATTGCTTATCTTTTATTTTGTTAAACTCTTAGGAAATTATAAACGAATTCCAAAACTAAAAAAAAGCATAAAAACAAAGGATTCTTTTCTTTTATTATCTTCTTTATTGAAGATAAATTAGGACTCTGAAAGAAATGTATTTGTGTCCTATTGCTGGTGTAACAAATTACCAAAAACGTAGTAGCTTAAAGCAACACAAATACATTATCTTACAGATGTGGCGGTCAGAAGTCCAAAATGGGCTCTACATGACTAAAACCAAGGTGTGGGCGTGGCTGTGTTCCTTTCTGGAGGCTCTAGGGGAAAATCTGTTTCTCTGCCTTTTTCAGCTTCTAGAGGCTGCCTGCATTCCTTGGCTCGTGACGTCTTTCTCCATCTTCAAAGGCAGCAGCACTGCACCTTCAAATTTCTCTCTCTCTGTCTCACCTCTGTTTCCATTGTCACATCTTCTTTTCTGACTCTAACCCTCTAAGAAAGATCCTTGTGATCAACTTTGGGCCCACCTAGATAAACCAGGATTATCTCCCCATCTCAAGATCCCTAACTTAATCACATCTGCAAATTCCATTTTGCCATGTATGGTGTCATAATCACAGGTTCTGGAGATTAAGATGTGGACATCTTTGGGAGGCCATTATTCTGTCCATAACAACCCCCATATCTTTATTTTGTGTAATTGTAAATACTATAAATTATTGAAAGCCAATTAATGCTAGTCAACCAAACTTGGGCCCTTCGGTAAGTATTTATTGATCACCTCCTATATGCCTTGTAATGTTCTAGATGCTGAGGAACAGCAGTTAACCAAACAAAATGTATTCTTATGGAGATTACGTTCTAGAAGGAGAGATGAATAGATTAATATTTGAAATATTCTGAATATTTGGTACTATGAAGAAAAGTAATTCAGAATTAGATGGGAGAGTGTGATCCTATATGTATCATAAATACTGCTATTTTATCACCGAATGTGGTCGGTGATGAACTCTCTCAAGATGCAATATAACAGGTTGAATAGTGGCCCCCAAAAGATATGTCCAAGCCCAAACCCCTGGTATCTGTGAATGTGACCTTATATGGAAATAACATCTCAGCAGATACAACTAAGGATCTTGAGGTCATCCTGGTTTTAGAGTGGGATTGAAGTCCAGTGATGAGTGTCCTTACAAGAGACAGAACAGGAGAAGACACACTGAGGAGGGCCATATGAAGACAAAGGCAGAGACTGGAGTGACCTGTCTGCAAGCCAAGCATCACCAAGGATTACTGGCACCCAGCAGAAGCTAAGAGAGAGGCATGGAAGGGATTCTTCCTCTCAGCCTCTAGAAGAAACTTACCCTGCTGACAACTTGATTCTGGACTTCTGCCCTCCAGATCTGTGAGAGAACACATTTCTGTTGTTTTAAGCCACCCAGTTTGTGATAATTTCTTACAGTAGCCTTAGGAAACTTAATACTGGCA
The DNA here is from genome assembly GCF_039906515.1 of Pseudorca crassidens. Lineage (NCBI taxonomy): Eukaryota > Metazoa > Chordata > Mammalia > Artiodactyla > Delphinidae > Pseudorca > Pseudorca crassidens. The sequence goes on along the minus strand of NC_090317.1, from coordinate 107,584,138 downwards.
GTGTTTGAGCAGAGACCTGTTTGGAATGAGAAAACAAGTCATATAGATGTTTGAAGGAAAAGCAATATAGACAGAGTACACAGAAGTGGGAGGTACTTTGTATCATCCAAGTAACAACAAGGGGGGACAGTGTGACTAGAACCCAGAAAGCAAGGGGGGAAAGAGTGTTTGAAGATGATTTTGGGACTGTTGTACAGACCAGATCTCACAGGCAGTACCTTGTGAGCTATAGTAAGGATTTTGGATTTTACTCTGTCCATACCTTAGTATAATTGTGACCTAGTAATAGGTAGTATTCTATATTAAATACTTTATCTTTTTTCTTGTGCATGACAGTTATTAACTGCCAGAGGAAGTAATTGTGACACAATTCATGATAATCACAAAACCAGATTGTATTCTGGTGGGCTCCAGCATATTCCAGTAACTTAACTATCAAATTTCTAAGTAATATTGGCTTTGGCCTGAACTAAGATTTATCAGTCCCTCCACCTCCACCACCCAATAATTTATTTCCTTTTGTGTCTGCCTGTAGAAAAATCTGTTGTGTTCGGCTCCTTAAGCAGCACTGTTCTGTATACTAGTAGTATCACTGATACACTCTGATACTCACACAAGATAATCCTGCCCATCAGTGAGAACAAAGGACACATTGTAGAATGAGAATCTCGCACAATCTAAAAGCTTTACTTGCTCATCAAAGCTGCAAACTACTAGTAAAATGAATGAATGTTTCACCTCCCCTGCTGGCCCCTGCTAACTCTGACTCTAGAAAGCCATAAAACGTTATCAAGAGGTGGCAGAAGAAATAGACTCAAAAAATAATGAATGGCTTATTAAAAATTGCAACATGTGTTATAATAGTTGCTAGAACTGTGGTAGAAATAAGAAAATTATAATGGAGTAGGAAGTTGTATTTCTAACCAGATGTCTCTACGTTAAGAAATAAAGGTCAAGTCTTAGAAAATGAAGGATAATGTTCTAATGGCTTTAAAACTGTGTAATTGGTAGGATCATCTCAAGGAAATGAGTAGTGCACAGAAACAGAATCAATGCGAGCTTGGTAGGAGATGCTTTACTTCTTTAACATTTGCCCCTCACTCTACTATGTACAGTTTAGATATTTGCAGTGTATGTCCATCAATGAAAGTAAAATTAACCATCCTCCAACTTCTGTTCCTATATGTGTATATATACCTTGTATACATATATACAGCGAATCCTGTGGGCAGGAAAAAGATGCATATAAGATTGTATTTCTGCTCACTTTCCCATGCTCCTTCATTTTATTTTTTATCTCATATTAAAATGTTTTTTATGACAAAAGAAAATTTCAGTTGTGGGAAATTAAAGATCAAAAAGGAACTGAATCTTGATTTTAGAATCTTAACTGTTACTTAGAACCTTTCACACCCTTTTTAAGGGAGCACCTGCTAAGTTCATTTGATTCCAATGTGGAAATCTCTATAATACTTTGGGTAGATAAGAATAATCTAGAAATGTGAACTTGAGCAGAAGAATGATAAAAGTTCCATGGAATCAACAAGTTTGAAATATGCTTACAGTAAACATTGCTTTAAAAAGGACTATTGCAGTCCGGAAGGAATCTGTCCATATAGCCCACTAAATTATCCTCAGAAAGATGATCACCATAGAGTGATGCAGTGGTACAGAGTGCCACGGTTAGCATTACAAAGCCAGGATTCTAGATCTGCCTTTATTATTAGTGGAATGACTGACCTCATGCAGGTTATTCAACCTCGCTGTAATTCATGTTCCTTAAATTTAAACTGAGCTGTATGAAAGTAAGAAAAATACACATTGTCATTTTGGGCTGTATAAAATATGGAAAATGTTTCATTTTAAAACATCACCGATGTTATTAAAACCATATATCTAGATACCAACAAGTGATCTAAGTACAACATATTCATATAGATAGCATATCTAGACTACATATACTACTTATGTGCCATTTTGAGTGTGAAAGGGTTAGCCAGAGCTGTAAATTCTGTCACTGAGGGAAGTTAAATACCTTGAAGGAAAATACAAATCAGTCTTTCCAATTATAATTTTATATCTAAATCTACCTTATCTTTGGTTTGACATAGTTAAGATTTTTATCCTGTGCACAGAAGTAAAAACCTTACGACCTAAAGACATTTTTTAGTTACTTCTCCCATGCTTTTTCATTCTGTTTGTAGTTTAATATACAAATAAAATGTTTTAGAAAAGTTATTGCCAATTTTTTTTTTTTTTTTTTTTTTTTGTGGTACGCGGGCCTCTCACTGTTCTGGCCTCTCCCGTTGCGGAGCACAGGCTCCGGACGCGCAGGCTCAGCGGCCATGGCTCACAGGCCCAGCCGCTCTGCGGCATGTGGGATCTTCCCGGACCGGGGCACGAACCTGTGTCCCCTGCATCGGCAGGCAAACTCTCAACCACTGCGCCACCAGGGAAGCCCCCAAATTTTTATATTTTGACGTTTTATTCTGTAAATACGATCCATTCTGCTCATTTCTTTTCCAACACTAGATATTTTTACTAAAAATAATCCGATATAATGAAAAGGAAAGCAGGTGCATGTTCCTGCTCAGTAGACACAATTCTTCAATAGAAGAATTCAGCCCTTCATGAATGATCAGAAGTATGTTTCATTGAAAAAATGTGAAACTTAAAAAGTCACAGATTTTCAGATGATGACAACTAACAGCAACCGAGATTCTTGCAGGAATGTACCAGGCAGGTTGTAGGAGAAGGAATACCTATTATCACACATGTAAATGAAAATTGTTGATTCAGCCTCATAATTTATAAGATCTGTGTAAACTATTTTTCTCCACTTTGGGTTATCTCCAGTTTAATTATTTTTTGGTCATAACTTTTCATTGGAGCTAGTATATACTACTGATTCCTTCCTAATCGTCTGTGGCTAAAGCTTGCCGTATGCTATGTGGAAAACTAAAATCAGAAGTCACCACATATATGCGTTCAAGCTTTTTCTTCCCTTTCCCTCATAGAGCAAGAACGTATTTTATTATTCCATTCCAAAAAGAATAGCCCTTTTGATACATGTGTACACCTGCTCATCTCAGGGGTTTCAAGTAGTGGCACATAGCATGTAGGTGATACAGACTTTATATAAAAGGCCGAAGCAACTAGGTTGTTATGTTTTTGGTTGTACTTAATATTATTTTGGTTTTGGTACTTCAGCCATATTTTTTTCAAAAGGAAGCAATAAATTTGGATAGAATTTTGGACGGAATGTAGACTGGACCAATCTCAAGAGAGCTGTGCTCTGGTCTGGACTATACCGTTAACTTATCACATACCTCTAGTTTACCTGTCTGAAATACTAACAGCAAAACTTGCTTTTATCATCCTCCTGAGGATAACTGCAAGAAAGAACTAAAGTAAGCTGCTAGCAAATCTTTTATATTTAAAAAGTACAATTTGATCTTTTTTGCTGTATTATGAAATTCTCACTCATGTTTCAATTTATATTTAACTTTTAAAACTGTAAATGAAAATTGCTAGTCTGCCTTGAGGCCTGTCTCTGATACCAGAAACTTGAAGGATAGTCCCAATTATACAATCTATATTTTCTGAGATGTAGTATGAGACAGGAAGTCTTCTAGGTGCTGGAATGTCTGATGACCAAGACAGATCAGTCCCCCTAGAACTATGTATTCCGTGGAGTAGACAGACTCTATACAATTAAACAAACGTTTTCTCAGTTGTTGGTAAGTACTCTGAAGAGAAGAATACTGGATATTGAATAGGAAGTGTCCGAGGAAGGGGATACTTTTGTATAGAGTGGTAAGAGAAGACCTTTTTGAGATGGTGACGTATGGGTTGAGACCTGAAAGTTGAGAACAGCCGAGCCATCCAAAGGTCTTAGAGACAAACATTCCAGGCAGAGGAACAAAAGGATCTAAGATTCCTGAGGCCTCAAGGAGCTTGGCAAGATGGAGGAACTTGAGGCTTACTGGACTGGACAGAAGTGAAGCGGGGAGAGAGCCTCAGATCAGCTTGAAGAGGCAGCCAGGGGCTAGATCAGACAAGGCCTTGCAAGCCAGGACAAGGAGTTTGCATTTTATTCTTAGTACAAAGGAAAACCATTGGGAAAATCTGCATATTGTTAAAACAAATTTCCTCAACATGACAGAATTGGGGTGGCGAGTGTTTACTCAGCATATTACCCAGAAAACTTCACCCCAGTTCCTCTACAGATTTCTCTCTGTCCCAACAAGAGTGAAACTGTTCCATTGCCTTCCCCTTTAAACACCTTTTTCTTTGACATTGGCGCACCTGCTCTCAGCCCCCCTGGCTGAGTATAGTTCCTTGGGAATATAGTTTCTCTTCTCTACTCATCTTCTTCCATTGAGAATCCTCACACTCTTCAAAATAAGAAAAATTCTGCTGAGTAAAATTCTTCCATTCTGCATACCGTCTACCTACTTAAGCCTTTGTGGTCGTCTGCCAAAGGGCACAGTATTTGTACATCCAGGAGTACTTCCTATTCCTAGCCTCGTGGCCCTCCTCCTTTGGATTTTTCTCAAGGGCCTTTGGAGATGCTTCCAGGTTTGGCATGGCCATGTATTTCAAAATGTGGTCCATCAGTTCTAGCAACTAGCACATAAAGAACTGTCCTTACCAAATCACCTTCGGGTTTAATCAGGACTCCTCCAAGGCCTCTCCAAGAAACAAGAAGATGTGATTAGTGGATGAAAGGACTCAAGGTGCAAGACCACCACAAGTGAGCTGGTACTCACTCTCCCTTGCTGGAGTTCACAAGGCAGTCTGGGGTAGGTGGCAACTGTGGAGGGCAGGGTAATAATACAGTTACCTTCCAGAGGGAATTCACATTATCACCGCTCATGGGGGCCATGCTGATTTGGGGTCCTCTGGCTTCAAGCAGTTGGGGCCCAGCTGCATCCCTACAGAGTTCTCGGTTGGCTCTGCAGCACTTTCTCTTTTTCAGACTTAAACAGCTCTGCAGACAGTGAGAATACAGCCCATGTTCTTCCATTCAATGAAGTCTAAGATTATTCAGTAATACTTGACTATTTGTTGTTCCCATAATAACTTAATCTGGCCTTCCAAACTTGGTGTCCTGTGGCATCCTGCATCACCCTTCATGAGCATTTTTCCAATTCTTTACATGTAGAACAGAACTTTCCCCTTCTTTTTCTTCTCTCTGAGATGAGTTTAGGAATTTGACATCTGAGTCCTAAAGTCTGTCCGCATCACTGTGCTATGCTGCTTTAAGTTAGTAAGAAAATGTACCACCAAAGTTGTATTTTTATTAGTTCCTTGTGGGGAACTGGGGAGATTGCCTAAAGAAAAATTCTGAATCATCTCTCACATAGGCATTTCTCAGTAATTCTAAAGTTAAAATCCTCTTGACCCATATTTCTGTTTATCTCTGGTCGTGTTATTAAAACCATCAGGGCTCCTGCCTGATATATCATGCCCCTTTAGATCCTAAGGCTATGACATAAGTCAGTCATCATGAAAATGCACAATTAGCTTAGCTTTTAATCTAAATTGTGGCTGGGTACCTTTGGTCAGTCCTGAACAAGTAGCCCTAAATATCACCTGATTATATAGTACTGCCCCTAAAAGTCCTGTGGAAGCACCCACAAAAACAGGAAGCCATAATTTCAATTCCAGAAAACCACAGAAATCGTGTCGATTCCTAAAAAGAGATTATATGGAGGGTTTTTTTTTTTTACTTCTGTAGTATTCTGCTATGTATTAAATTTCATGAACACACAACTAAGGAGGGTTTTAATCAATGCATCATACTGAAATTATCCTAAGAATCCTTCTTTAGATATTTGTGACATCCCCCAAATTTCCTTATTCAGAGCAGTCCCTCAAATTTCTCACCTTCTCTGTCATCTGTACCCCTCCAAGCTTACCTCCATTGTCTCTGCAGAGTTCCGCTCAGTTAAGCCTTGATCTGCACACAGGTCAACCTCTGACATGCATCTACCCATGGGAGCTGTGGGTCCTTTTCTGTTCTTTTCTTTATATATATAAATTTATTTTATTTTATTTATTTTTGGCTGCATTGGGTCTTCCTTGCTGTGTGTGGTCTTCCTCTAGTTGCGGCGAGCGGGGACTACTCTTCCTTGCGGTGCACAGGCTTCTCGTTGAGGTGGCTTCTCTTGTTACGGAGCACGGGCTCTAGAGCGCAGGCTCAGTAGTTGTGGCTCACGGGCTCAGTAGTTTGGCACGGGGGCTCTAGAGCGCAGGCTCAGTAGTTGTGGTGCACTGGCTTAGTTGCTCCGCGGCATGTGGGATCTTGCACAGGGCTTGAACCTGTGTCCCCTGCTTTGGCAGGTGGATTCTTAACCACTGAGCCACCGGGGAAGCCCCCCTTTTCTGTTCTGATTGCTTTTCTTGTGAGCTGTTTCCTTTTCCATCTTCCCACCCTCACCTCCACAATTCTGGTAAAGAAAAACTTAAAATAAAAATAAGAAGCCTTTCTTGGCTTTTGCTTATTGCTAGCAAAAGACTCCATTTAATTCAACAAATATGTATAGACTGCCTATTGAATGTTGTGGACTGCAATAATCAGAATTACAAGTTATTCTTAAAACATGGTTAAGCTCTTAAAATATTTTAGCATGAGCTATCTGCTTCAGTTCCAACTCACACAGAAAAATTTCCCACAGGCCCAGGGGCCACTCCTCAGATTTACAGCACTGAAAACATAAATGAAGCTGCTCACTTAGGGGTGACCAAGCTGTGGAGAAGTGATGAATGCCAAACCAAGCTGCCAGAAACTGATTTATAAACCAGAATGCTGATTCATCAAATGAAATGGGAGATGAATCTGGTAAGATAACTGGCATCAATCATTTGAACAAGACACACTCCCTCTTAATGAATAAGTCATTGAAGAGACTAAATTGCAGATCAGGAGGCTTCTTGAGACAGAATTAGAGGAGAAAGGAATGATAAGGGACCTTCCTTTGAACTCAGGTCGCTCAGACACTTTGTTCCTCCCCACTCTGAGGGGCTTATAGTCTGCGAGTCTGGCAGCTGACACTGCCAGTTCTTACCTTCAGCTGGCTTTTGTCCCTTCTCCATTCAGACCACCACCCTTGTCTTAGGACAACAAAGTCCCAACACTGTTAGAAAGATTTAGGTCAGAGTTTACTTTGCATTCATGATATTTAGTCTCCTCTGCTTGTAGGAGATAAACTAGAGAATTCGGTAAAGATATTTGGGGAACACCTTAAACTCATCAGCCACCTTTGTTTTTATTTTATTGAAGTAAAGTTGATTTACAATGTTGTGTCAGTTTCTGGTATACAGCAAAGTGATTCAGTTATACATATATATAATAGTTTGCATCTGCTAATCCCAAACTCCCACTCCATCCTTCCCCCATACCCTCCATCTTCGGCAACCGGAAGTCTGTTCTCTAGGTCTGTGATTCTGTTTATGCTTCATAGATAGGTTCATCTGTGTCATATTTTAGATTCCACATAGAAGTGATATTATATGGTGTTTGTCTTTCTCTGTCTGACTTACTTCACTTAGTATGATAATCTCTAGGTCCGTCCATGTTGCTGCAAATGGCTTTATTTCACTCTTTTTTATGGCTGAGTAGTATTCCAGTGTGTGTGTGTGTGTGTGTGTGTGTGTGTGTGTGTGTGTGTGTGTGTGTACCACATCTTCTTTATTCATTCATCTGTCAATGGATTTTTAGGTTGCTTCCATGACCTGGCTATTGCAAATAGAGCCACATTGAACATTTTGGTACATGACTCTTTTCGAATTACGGTTTTCTCAAGGTATATGCCCAGTAGTGGGATTGCTGGGTCATACGGTAGTTCTATTTTTAGTTTTTTTAAGGAACCTCCATACTGTTCTCCATAGTGGCTGTATCAATTTACATTCCCACCAGCAGTGCAAGAGTGTTCCCTTTTCTCCACACCCTCTCCAGCATTTGTTGTTTCTAGATTTTCTGATGATGCCCATTCTAACCAGCGTGAAGTGATACCTCATTGTAGTTTTGATTTGCATTTCTCTAATAATTAGCAATGTTGAGCATCTTTTCAAGTGCCTATTCATCAGCCACCTTTTACATAAACCATTTTTATAGTGAATAACCATGTCTGTTTCAGCTTAATGCTTATTAGCTTTAATTTTCAAAAAGGTGACAGTTTTTCCCATTCAATTTAGCAATGACTTACTAAGCTCCTCAAGAGCAAGAAAACTCTCAGGAGGAAACAGAAATGAGCAGGACAGTCCTCTACAGAAGCTTAGAGAAAGGTTCAAGCAATAACAACAACAACAGCAAAAGGCAGAAATTATTATGGTACAGAATTAAGAAATCATATAAGACAGACCTTTCCAGAAAATGAAGCCATCATACATCTGAATGTGAGAACGGGGTAGCTTTTGAGCTGGACCTTCTAGGGCACATGGGGTTTTGCCAAGAGGAATAGGGAAGAGGCTGCTCTGCACAGCTGAAGAGCTACATTCTAGAGTGAGAGCAGCCCCAGGCACATTAAGAGAAAAATGACGGCATGGACCCTATTTAAAGACTGCAAGGAGTACATGTGAAAGACCTGACCTGCCAATTCTCTTATGGCTTTTAAAAATCCAAACAAACAAACAGAAACACTATTCCAAATTGTAACCAGAAGTGATTAAGTTACCTGGTGTATTTTTCTTTACTTTTCTGGGTGACACCTGAATTTGAAAAGCCAGGACAATTAAAAGATAATGATTAAGGCAATAGCAAAACATTTAATGATTAATCATGTTAGGAGCAACTTGACTATAACCAGTCATCAACTGCTGATTCATATTTAACCATTCGTTCCTCAAAGTCTATTCCTAGTAAAAAGAAACATGCAAAATTAATATAAAGCCTTTAATTTCTGAACTTTTGGCAGCTGAACTCTGTTCAGCTCTGGAGTGCCTGGTTATATGCCATTTTCTATTATGTAATTTCACTCAGAAGTGCTATCTTTTTATGGTATTTTAATTGCTGAGAAATCAATAGTTAATCAGAAGATAGTTTGAACTATTAAATAACAAGATTGTTTTTAATTCATTATTTTTAACTAATTACAAATGAATAACTTATTTTCTTTTTACCTGTGTCATGTAAATGATGGAAAGGAATCTCACTATATCTAACTTATGACTTTTTTTTAATATCTTTATTGGAGTATAGTTGCTTTACAATGTTGTGTTAGTTTCTGCTGTACAACAAAGTGAATCAGCTGTACGTATACATATATCCCCATATCCCCTCCCTCTTGAGCCTCCCTATCCCACCCCTCTAGATCGTCACAAAGCATCAAGCTGATCTCCCTGTGCTATGCAGCAGCTTCCCACTAGCCATCCATTTCACATTTGGTAGTGTATATATGTCAACGCTACTCTCTCACTTCGTCCCAGCTTCCCCTACCGCCCCACCCCCGTGTCCTCGAGCCATAGAAAATCCTAAAGATGCCACCAGAAAACTACTAGAGCTAATCAATGAATTTGGTAAAGTAGCAGGATACAAAATTAATACACAGAAATCTCTTGCATTCCTATACACTAACGATGAAAAATCTGACAGAGAAATTAAGAAAACACTCCCATTTACCATTGCAACAAAAAGAGTAAAGTACCTAGGAATAAACCTACCTAAGGAGGCAGAAGACCTGTATGCAGAAAACTCTAAGACACTGATGAAAGAAATCGAAGAGGATACAAACAGACGGAAAGATATACCATGTTCTTGGATTGGAAGAATCAACGTTGTGAAAATGACTCTACTACCCAAAGCAATCTACAGATTCAATGCAATCCCTATCAAACTACCAATGGCATTTTTCACAGAACTAGAATGACTTTTTATCTGAGTCTTCTCTCATCCTCCTTCCAAATTTTTGAGGTATAAAAAATGACTCTCTGCCTTCACATAAATTGCCCCTGAAACGTTTCTGTAGTTAGTGACAGCCGTCTTACACTTCCAGGAAAAAGACTATTCACATACTGTTCAGGCCCTTTCACTGGCTTGAGCAGTTTACAACAGGGAAAAGAATGTGACATGATCAAAGACTTCCTTCTGGCTTTCACTGTATGCTGTCGTCGAGTAACACATACTGAGGGGCATGGAGGTGGAGTGAACAGACCAGAATGCATTTACCTCTTGGAGACAGGGGCTTTCTAAGATGAAGTAGGGAAGGTGTTGACGAGGTAAGAGCCACTTTAAGAATAGATGTTTCACTTTAATGACTTCTTATTTTATTGGTATATGGTGTTATTTTCTTTTCATGTTAACTTTTTTTATTGAGGTATAATTGACAAAATAGTATATATTTAAAGCATAAAAAAGAATAAATGTTTCATATGACATATATGTTTATTTTACTTCATTCTTGGTCCAGCTCAAAGTGCAGAAATATTGGAAGAATATTATTCCACCTGGTCATTAGAATTGGCAAGCCACCCAAAGGCAGGACTGTGGGCTGATCAGGTTCTGAAATAAGGTGGCTCACTTGAATCCCAACTTTCCATTCTTACTCACTGTGACTTTGAGCCAGTGACTTACTTCCCTACCATTAGATTAATTTTCTGACTTATCTGATGGAAATATACTTTCTTGGTATTATAGTAATGATTAAAGTAATGGTATGTATAAAACATTAGCACAATGCCTGGCACAGAGTAATCAAGCAATAAATGGTGGTAACTTTTATTAAAAATAAGAGGTATTATTTCTTTATAGCACCTATTTATTTTGTGTGGGTGGTTGTATACCTCGTTTTTAAGAAAATTTGTCTTTGTAGACTATAGGACACCGATTGGCTATTTCTGAAACACAATTTAAATAGACTCTTCACCACGCACAGTGTAGAAGTAGAAAGAGGAATTTGGGGACTGGTATTCAAACCATTGAATCAGGAAGACAGTATTAGTACAGGGATTGCCACCTAGCAAATTTCTCTCTGTGAGAAAGGTGTCCTTTCATGTCAATGTAGGAGGAGATTCAATACCCATTAATTTTTTAATGAGACAAACAGTAAGCATCTACTGGAATTCACCTACCTAAGTATAGATAGTATATTCGTGTATGTGTACACACACAACTACAGCACCTAACATGTATGCTCATATATACATGGGATGAGAGAGGGATTGGTTGATTAATTCTTATATCTTTTTTTTTGGAGTATAATTGCTTTACAGTGGTGTGTTAGTATCTGCTTTATAACAAAGTGAATCAGTTATACATATACATATGTTCCCATATCTCTTCCCTCTTGCATCTCCCTCCCTCCCACCCTCCCCATCCCACCCCTCCAGGCGGTCACAAAGCACCGAGCTGATCTCCCTGTGCTATGCGGCTGCTTCCCACTAGCTATCTACCTTACGTTTGGTAGTGTATATATGTCCATGCCTCTCTATCACTTTGTCACAGCTTACCCTTCCCCCTCCCCATATCCTCAAGTCCATTCTCTAGTAGGTCTGTGTCTTTATTCCTGTCTTACCCCTAGGTTCTTCGTGACATTTTTTTTCTTAAATTACATATATATGTGTTAACATACGGTATTTGTCTTTCTCTTTCTGACTCACTTCACTCTGTATGACAGACTCTGGCTTTATCCACCTCATTACAAATAGCTCAATTTCATTTCTTTTTATGGCTGAGTAATATTCCATTGTATATATGTGCCACATCTTCTTTATCCATTCATCCGATGATGGACACTTAGGTTGTTTCCATCTCCGGGCTATTGTAAATAGAGCTGCAATGAACATTTTGGTACATGACTCTTTTTGAATTATGGTTTTCTCAGGGTATATGCCCAGTAGTGGGATTGCTGGGTCATATGGTAGTTCTATTTGTAGTTTTTTAAGCAACCTCCATACTGTTCTCCACGGTGGCTGTATCAATTTACATTCCCACCAACAGTGCAAGAGGATTCCCTTTTCTCCACACCCTCTCCAGCATTTATTGTTTCTAGATTTTTTGATGATGGCCATTCTGACTGGTGTGAAATGATATCTCATTATAGTTTTCATTTGCATTTCTCTAATGATTAATGATGTTGAGCATTCTTTCATGAGTTTGTTGGCAGTCTGTATATCTTCTTTGGAGAAATGTCTATTTAGGTCTTCTGCCCATTTTTGGATTGGGTTTTTTTTTTTTTTTTTTTTAATTGAGCTGCATGAGCTGCTTATAAATTTTGGAGATTAATCCTTTGTCAGTTGCTTCATTTGCAAATATTTTCTCCCATTCTGAGGATTGTCGTTTGGTCCTGTTTATGGTTTCCTTTGCTGTGCAAAAGCTTTGAAGTTTCATTAGGTCCCATTTGTTTATTTTTGTTTTTATTTCCATTTCTCTAGGAGGTGGGTCCAAAAGGATCTTGCTGTGATTTATGTCATAGAGTGTTCTGCCTCTGTTTTCCTCTAAGAGTTTGATAGCTTCTGGCCTTACATTTAGGTCTTTAATCCATTTTGAGCTTATTTTTGTGTATGGTGTTAGGGAGTGATCTAATCTCATACTTTACCTGTCCAGTTTTCCCAACACCACTTATTGAAGAGGCTGTCCTTTCTCCACTGTACATTCCTGCCTCCTTTATCAAAGATGAGGTGACCATATGTGCGTGGGTTTATCTCTGGGCTTTCTATCCTGTTCCATTGATCTGTGTTTCTGTTTTTGTGCCAGTACCATACTGTCTTGATTACTATAGCTTTGTAGTATAGTCTGAAGTCAAGGAGCCTGATTCCTCCAGCTCCATTTTTCGTTCTCAAGATTGCTTTGGCTATTCGGGGTCTTTTGTGTTTCCATACATATTGTGAAAGTTTTTGTTCTAGTTCTGTGAAAAATGCCAGTGGTAGTTTGATAGCGATTACATTGAATCTGTAGATTGCTTTGGGTAGTGGAGTCATTTTCACAATGTTGATTCTTCCAATCCAAGAAGATGGTATATCTCTCCATCTATTTGTATCATCTTTAATTTCTTTCATCAGTGTCTTATAATTTTCTCCATACAGGTTTTTTTGTCTCCTTAGGTAGGTTTATTCCTAGATAGTTTATTCTTTTTGTTGCAGTGGTAAATGAGAGTGTTTTCTTGATTTCACTTTCAGATTTTTCATCACTAGTGTATAGGAATGCCAGAGATTTCTGTGCGTTAATTTTGTATCCTGCAACTTTACCAAATTCATTGATTAGCTCTAGTAGTTTTCTGGTAGCATCTTTAGGATCCTCTATGTATAGTATCATGTCATCTGCAAACAGTGACAGCTTTACTTCTTCTTTTCCGATTTGGATTCCTTTTATTTCCTTTTCTTCTCTGATTGCTGTGGCTAAAACTTCCAAAACTGTGTTGCATAAGAGTGGTGAGAGTGGGCAACCTTGTCTTTTTCCTGATCTTAGTGGAAATGCTTTCAATTTTTTCACCATTGAGGACGATGTTGGCTGTAGGTTTGTCATATATGGCCTTTATTATGTTGAGGAAACTTCCCTCTATGCCTACTTTCTGCAGGGTTTTTATCATAAATGGGTGTTGAATTTTGTCAAAAGCTTTCTCTGCATCTCTTGAGATGATCATATGGTTTTTCTCCTTCAATTTGTTAATATGGTGTATCACGTTGATTGATTTGCATATATTGAAGAATCCTTGCATTCCTGGGATAAACCCCACTTGATCACGGTGTATGATCCTTTCAATGGGCTGTTAGATTCTGTTTGCTAGTATTTTGTTGAGGATTTTTGCATCTATGTTCATCAGTGATACTGGCCTGTAGTTTTCTTTCTTTGTGACATCCTTGTCTGGTTTTGCTATCAGGGTGATGGTGGCCTCGTAGAATGAATTTGGGAGTGTTCCTCCCTCTGCTATATTTTGGAAGAGTTTGAGAAGGATAGGTGTTAGCTCTTCTCTAAATGTTTGATAGAATTCGCCTGTGAAGCCATCTGGTCCTGGGCTTTTGTTTGTTGGAAGATTTTTAATCACAGTTTCAATTTTAGTGATTTGCACATCTTTAATGATTAATGATGTTGAACGTTCTTTCATGTGTTTGTTGGCAATCTATATCTTCTTTGGAGAAATGTCTGTTTACGTCTTCTGCCCATTTTTGGATTTCTTATATCTTTAAATATGTCTTTAAATACACTTGAAAGTTCTTGAGAGAGTTATCTTTTATTTAGTTATCTTAAAAGTTATCTCCACAAAAAATGGTAATTATGTGATGGGGTAGATGTGTTAACTAACATTATATTGGTGATCATTTTACAATATATTCATATGTCAAATCATCATGTTGTACACTTAAACTTTCACAATGTTGGGACTTCCCTGGTGGCGCAGTGGTTAAGAATCCACTTGCCAAAGCAGGAGGCACGGGTTCAAGCCCTGCCAGGAAGGTCCCACATGCTGCGGAGCAACTAAGCCCGTGCGCCACAACTACTGAGCCTGCGAGTCACAACCACTGAAGCCCACGCGCCTAGAGACTGTGCTCCGCAACAAGAGAAGCCACTGCAGTGAGAAGCCCGCTTGCCGCAAATAGAGAGCTACTAGAGAAAGCCCACGTGCAGCAACAAAGACCCAACACAGCCAAATAAATAAACAAATAAATTCATAAAAAATAAATAAACTTAAACAACGTTATATGACAGTAATATATCAGTAAAGCTGGAAAAACAGAAACAACAGAAGTATATATATTCAAGTGCCCTAGATTTGATTTTAGAAAATACTAGTCAACACACTCAACTACTCCCTTGAATCCTTTCTCTTGAGTCTTGAGATAGAGCCCAGAGTCCCTGATGTTCTGGTAACTCTTCAGACCTCCTAAAAGTACTTCACTGAGGGAAAGGGGCAGTGTTGAAGACCATCAGCTTCTCAGGAGGGTCTGGGACAAGATGTGACTCAGAAGTCAAAATTATTTAGAATGTAGTAAGATAATGTGGTGTATCTGGATCAGATATGACATTCCATCCCAAGAGAGTTCACGGGCAGTACCCCATAATCAGTACTATTTCTGAAGCAAAACATAGAATATTCACACTAAGTGTGATAAATAAAGATCATAAGTAGCCTTAAGCAGTTTCAAGGAAATTTCTGCCACCAAATGAGTTATGTTACTGAAAAGCAGCTTTCAGTTTTTAGAGCTTCTAGGAATTCTGAATTACAAGTAAGGAATTGCAGACCTTAGCTGAAGTCCGGTATCCAGGGAATCAGTAGAAGACTCACATTCCTCTCTATTTCTACACTGTACCTAAAAGATTGTAAATTGCTACTAGAACAGCCCTAGGTGTCTTGTAGTTTATCAAGATGCATAATTTGTGAATGTGTGAATTATGTAATCACAGACATAAGCATCTAAAAATTCATATATGTTGCATTATATTTATTATTCTATATAATTCTTCTTTTAACAGCATTTACCAATGCATCCCAGTAGCGCCACTTGAACTAATATAAATTGCTTGCCTGGCCCAATGCAAACATATAAATCATTGAGAAAAGACTTGGAAACCACAGCTGGAAATTAGAAACCTATCTCTGCAATAAGATATTTCTATGCAAAGAGGAAATGAATTGAGTACTTAAATCTGGAGCCCCTCTCAGCTTCACTTGAAGTAGTTTTGCCTGAAAAATTGCATAACATGTGTTCACTGATAAGAAAAGCAATGAGTTTTAATAAAATAAGTATGTCTAAATTTAAACTACCTTTCAGATTTCAACTGGTGCAAGGGAAAAACTTCCTCAAAGGTTTAAAACCTACTGAAAACACGAAAAGAAATGCGGAAAAGTAACAAAGTGAGCCAAATCTTTATGTCTATATCCTTATTTATATTTATCCATTCACCTATCTTTAGGTAGCTAGCTAGCTATCATATTATATTCAAGCCACTGCTAAAATAAAATGTCATCAGTGTAAAACTAAAGATGGTTGCTCCCTTTCAAGGAATATCTAACTTTTAGGTATGGAGAATACCTTCTTATGCCTCCTTCATCTTCCATCTATCAAGAATTGATTGGGGCTTCCCTGGTGGTGCAGTGGTTGAGAATATGCCTGCTAATGCAGGGGACACGGGTTCGAGCCCTGGTCTGGGAAGATCCCACATGCCACGGAGCAACTAAGCCCGTGAGCCACAACTACTGAGCCTGCGCGTCTGGAGCCTGTGCTCCGCAACAAGAGAGGCCGCGATAGTGAGAGGCCCGCACACTGCGATGAAGAGTGGCCCCCGCTTGCCACAACTAGAGAAAGCCCTCACACAGAAACGAAGACCCAACACAGCCAAAAATAAATAAATAAACAAATGTGTGGTTTTAAAAAAAAGAATTGATTGTGTACCTACTGGGGCTCCAAATGTGGCTTTGTAAAGCTTTGAATCTAGGAGGAGTACCAGAAACACCCTCCTACTAGAAGAACTTCAATCTAGTTAGAAAAGATGCTGCTAGGGTCATGTGGATGAAGAGGGCACACAATATGCCACAAAGTGGTTTGCACATGATAAGAGTTGCTTGATTATCAAGCATTCACATTCACAACTAGTACCTCAGAACCCTTATTTTTCAATTTGGACTCTATTCAGATCCAGGGACCATATGTACCTTGGCTGAGAAAAAAGATTTATTACACTGAAACATATGAAATTGCCACTCTGTAGGTCTGAAATGCTGGCAATTTCATATGGTTCACTGTAACGTAAGTTGGCGATGTGGAATCTGTTGCCCTAAGTCAGTTAGTCTTTTGTTCCACTTGTAACCTTGATCTTGGACATCTTGTCCTGGAGCAACAGCCACTCCCCACCATGAATTAGTCCCTAAAATCTGTGTGCCTCCAGATCTCCCCAGTGCTAACTACTTAACCTGGAGTTTGACCATTGCCTGGGCATCTGGCCAATGGGCTTTTATCTGCCTACTCTTCTCTCCAGACTTGCAGGACCCTGAGAGTGAGTGTTTTCTTAAATCTTGTTCCCTAGGTGCCTTGTTTGACTCATCCTAGTCCCAGACCTGCATGACATCACACTTGATCATCAATCCAGAGCTGTCTGAATTCACCCATCAAAATTCAATTGAAAAGGTCTCACTCCTGGGGAGATATTTTTCACCCTAATCACATTACCTCCTCTGCTGCATTTGACACTATGAGTCACTCTATCCTTCCCAAAGTTTTTTCCTTTTATAAGTTATCATGAAGTAGCTGCCTTTGTTCCTTGTACATCTGTGTTACTCTGACCAGACAATCGCCACTCACCTCTTGGAGCTACCCAAGGCTTGGTCTCCTGTCCTCTCCCCTTTTTACATTCTCTCTGGACAATGTCATCCCAGAATGGTTTTGACTATCAACTATGTACCGATGGCTCTCTAAACTCCACCTCTAGCCCACACGTCTACTCTCCACTGCCATCTCAACCTAAAGGTGCCACAAGGGTCACAGACTCAACTGTCCCTCTTCTTCCAGTGCTTTCTTTCTCAGTTGGTGACACCATACAGTCGCCTAAGTTAGAACTTTGGAATTCATCTCTGATCCCTCCCTTTCTCTTGCTTCCCCATGGCCAGTTCACCGCCAAGTCTTTTCTTTCTCTTTTAGCTAAGGATTTCTTAAAACTTTTTCTTCCTACCCATCTTTTCTGCACTTGCAATGGAGTTCACCATAGTTTACCCAAAGTCCTTCTCCTATAAGACCTCTGAATGTGATCTTTCCCCTTTCACCTGAGAACAGCATGAGAAACATTTAGACACTGATGCCATGATAACATGAATGATTTTCATACAGGCTTGTATAAAAATAATTTCCACATAAGAAATGATTTCCTATATTGACTTTTATTACACATGTTAAAAATTGAGGTAAAACACTTGTCCTTTTAAAACAATTTTGAACAGTTATTCTAAAAGAGGTAAAGATACACCATACACAGTGAGTCCAATTGCCATTAGTTTTTACTATAAAACTCTATTGGTAAAATGCTAATTGCTGGATTAAATAAATGTTTACATAGGAAAGATCTTCAAAAAGAAATCAAAGTGCCATTTAATATCTTCTAAAATTTATATTTAAAAATAAAATACATTTGATGCACTTTAAAAAATACTTTGGGGCTTCCCTGGTGGCGCGTGGTTGAGTCTGCCTGCCGATGCAGGGGACACAGGTTCGTGCCCCGGTCCAGGAAGATCCCACATGCCGCGGAGCGGCTGGGCCCGTGAGCCATGGCCGCTGAGCCTGCGCGTCCGGAGCCTGTGCTCCGCAACGGGAGAGGCCACAACAGTGAGAGGCCCGCATACCGCAAAAAAACAAATAAAACAAAACAACAAAAAAACCTTTAATTTTTTAGAGAAGTTTTAGGTTCACAGCAAAAGTGGACAGAAAGTACAGAGTTCCCATATAGCCCCTGCCCCCTCACATGGTAGCCTCCCCCATTATCAGCATCCCCTAACAAAGTGATATACTTCTTACAATCAATGAACCTATACTAACACATAATAATAACCCAAAGTACATGGGTTACATTAGTTTCACTCATGGTGTTGTACATTCAGTGGATTTTGACAAAAGTATAATGACATGTATCACCAATAATAGTATCATACAGAGTAATTTCACTGTGCTAAAAGTCCTCTGTGCTCCGCCAATTCATCCCTTCTTCCACCTAACCCCTGGCAACCACTGATCTTTTTATTATCTCCACAGTTCTTTCTTTTCCAGAATGTCATATAGTTGGAATCATACAGTATATAGCCTTTTCAGATTAGCTTCTTTCACTTAGTAATATGCATTTAAGTTCCCTCCAAATTTTTTTATCTTTTGATAGCTCATTTCTTTTTAGTGCTGAATAATATTCCATTGTCTGGGTATACCACCATTTATCTATTTACCTACTGAAGGGCATCTTGGTTGCTTCCAAGTTCAAGGAATTATGAATAAGGCTGCTATAAACATTCATGTATAGGATTTTGTTTGGGCATAAATTTATAACTCCTTTGGATAAATACTAAGGAGAGTGACTGCTGAATCACATGTAAGAGTATATTTAGT
Source organism: Pseudorca crassidens (assembly GCF_039906515.1). NCBI lineage: Eukaryota > Metazoa > Chordata > Mammalia > Artiodactyla > Delphinidae > Pseudorca > Pseudorca crassidens. The sequence continues at coordinate 107,565,118 of NC_090317.1, read as the reverse complement.
TTTGTAGGAAACTTCCAAAGTGTCTTTCAAAGTTATTACCATTTTGCATTCCCACCAGCAATGAATGAGTGTTCTTATTACCTCTACATCCTCACCAGCACTTGATGTTGTCAGTGTTCTGGAATTTGGCCATTTCATTAGTGTGTGGTAGCATCAAAGTGTTGTTTAGTTTGCATTTCCCTTATGACATATGTTGTGGAACATCTTTTCATATGCTTATATGCCATCTATATATTGATATTTTCTTTGGTGAGGTGTCTGTTAAGGTCTTTGACCTATTTTTTTAACAGAATTGTTTGTTTTCTTATCATTGAGGTTTAAGAGTTCTTTGAATATTTTGGAAAACAGCCCTTTATAAAATGTATATTTTCTCCCAGTCTGTGGCTTGTCTTTTCATTATATTGACAGTGTCAGAACAGAAATTATTGATTTTAATGAAGTCCATCTCATTAATTTCTTCTTTCATGGATTGTACCTCTGATGTTATATCTAAAATGTCAATTGCCAAACCCAAATCATCTACATTTTTACATATGTTTTCTTCTAGGAGTTTTATAGTTTTGTGTCTTACATTTAGGTCTACGATCCACTTTGAGTTAATTTTTGTGAAGGGTGTAAAGTCTGTGTCTAGATTCATTTTTTTGCATGTAGATGTCCAATTGTTACAGCACCATTTGTTGAAAAGACTATCTTTGCTCCATTATATTGCCTTTGCTCCTTTGTCAAAGCTCAGTTGACTATATTTATGTGGCTCTATTTCCAGGCTCTCTATTATGTTCCATTGATCTAGTTGCCTGTTCTTTCCCCAGTATCACACTGTCTTGATTACTCTAGCTTTACAGTACATCTTGATCTTGGGTAATATCAGTCCTCCAACTTTGTTCTTCTCCTTCAATATTGTGTTGGCTAATCTGCGTCTTTTGCCTCTACATATACAAACATTAGAATCACTTTGTGATATCCACAAAATAACTTGCTTAAAGGGATTGCACTGAATCTATAGATGAAGTTGTGAAGAACTGACATCTTGACAGTATTGAGTCTTCGTATCCATAAGCATGGAATATCTCTCCATTTATTTAATTATTTGATTTCTTTCATTAGAGTTGTAGTTTTCGTCATGTGGGTCTCCTACCTATTTTGGTTACATTTATACCTAAGTATTTGATTTTGGGGGGTGCTGATGTAAATGGTAATGTGTTTTTTATTTTAGATTCCACTTGTTCACTACTAGCATATACAAAATCAGTGGGCTTTTTTGCATTAGCCTTGTATCTTGTAGCCTTGCTATAATCTCTTATTAGTTCCAGGAGTTTTTTGTCAGTTCTTTCAGATTTTCTACATAGACAATCACGTCATCTGTGAACAAAGACTGTTTTGTTTCTTTCTTCCAAATACGTATACCTTTGATTTCTTTCCTAGCTATTGCAATAGCTAGCACTTGCACTACCATGTTGAAAAGCAGTGGCGAGAGGAGATATCCTTGTCTTGTTTCTGATCTTAGTGGGAAAGCTTTGAGTTTCACACCATCAAGTATGATGATATCTGTAGGTTTTTGTGGATATTCTCTATCAAATTGAGGAAGTTCCCCTTAATTCCTAGTTTACTGGGTGTTTTTAACCTAAACGGTTATTGAATTTTGTCAAATGCTTTTTCTGCATCTATTACATGATCATATGATTTTTCTTTGTTGATATGATGGATTACATTAATTGATTCTTGAATGTTGAACCAGCTTTGCATACCTTTTATAAATCCCACTTCATCATGTTGTATAATTCTTTTTATCATTTGATTTACTTTTTAAATAGCTTTGGTAGTTTAATAAAATACCTTTTCTAAAAATGAGCATAAATGGGAGTATCAGTATGTGAGGGGGGAGGACTGATAAATGGCCTGAGAGGTGGAAATCTCAATACTGATGCTATTTTCTGAACTAGAGTTCTAAGAAAGAAAACTGGAAAACTTTGCTTGTATGAAATATATAATTATTATAATATATTGAGAACTATTTATCAATTATGACTGAAGATACCTCACAAAAGCTAGTAAACATATCATTCTATATCAAATCAACCTTACAGTAGGTATCACTTAAGAACCTACCCAGAAGAGTGATGTGTAAAGCAACACAAGTCACAATGCATTGTTCTTACTCCAAAAGAGTTTATAATTTAATAGTGTAAATAAAACATATAACTAACTATAATACTCTAGCTGCATATGATGTAGGTTGTACAAATTGGTCACAGAGAGTTAAGTGACATGGCGTGCACAAAGTCACCAAGTCTCATTTTAGCCCCTCTTTCTTTAACTTGCCTTTGGAAATCTCTTTTGAAAACCTTTTCTAAATTCCTGTACAAAAAAAAAAAAATATTGTAGAAGAAAAGATAATAAAGAAGAAGAGTAGGAAGAGGAGAAAGTAATGAACTGTGGTTGAAGATGAAAGCTTTTGTATGGGGGCTAGGGGTATATGGGAAAACTCTGTACCTTCCTCTCAATTTTGCTTTGACTCTAAAACTTCTCTAAAAAAAATTAAGTCTTTAAGAAGAAAGGTTAAAGCTTTTCCAGAGGAGCACTTGATTAAAAGTTCCTAGAGAGCTTAAGCGTTAATGTGGATCTAATGCGCACTTGTTAAGTGGCAATGGATGGAAATGACCTCTGGAAAGTACGTTTTTCTTTAAGAGTGGAAAAAAAATATTCCTCCAAGTGAGTAAAAAGGAATGTTATGCCCAAATATTGAGGACTTGAGGAGCAAACAAGGACAAGAAATACTGTAGAATGAAGGGATTTTGTTCCCTTTGTTCCTGTGCTTTTTCTTCATTTTAGCAAGAGGTTCTCAGTATTTGAATCATCCATGAGAGCTTTTAAAAAATCCCTGTTCTTGACCTCGACCCCAGATTTGGAGAAATTAGATCCAAATATCTGGGGATAGAACCCAGGCATCTGTATTTTAATAAACTCCCAAGGCAATTCTAACATAAAGTCACAGTGGATACCCATGCCCCAAGAGATCTGGAAGAGAGATGGCAGGGAATACTTAAACAAAGAAGTTGAGAGGAAGTAGATATATCACCTTCAGCTAGTGTTACCTCACCAGCCAATCCTGCTAAGATTGGTAGGAATATAGCAGCCAGAATAAGCAAAGAGGCCCTCACATATTTACCAGTAAAAATGAGAGGTTTGGATTCAGTGATCTCAAAAATTACCATTTGCAATAATAGCATTTTGAGCTAAAACTGAAGAGTTATAGTGAGGAGGAAAAAATTTTCCTAGCTGTTAAATCCCTGATGTGATATTTCTTCTTCTAGCCTGCATCTAAAATGGTCAGTCTTGGTTCACTAATAAACATACACTCACTGTAACACACATTAAATGATCTAGGCATTTGGGAAGATGGTAATATGAAAAGTCAGCTGTGAGGTTGGTACTCGGATGGATGATTGCAAAAGCTCTTAGCTCCTGATATCAGTAAATGTATTATATTTTTCCTCCCTTATAAAATTCATGTACTGCTTATTGCTTCCATAGTCCCTTTGAGCATGTAAAGACACCTCTCACTCATTCTCATTCTTAAAATGCGCCAGCTCCTTGGTGTATAAGAAGGAAAGCTACAGTTGGTCATAAAAAATGTGATGGATGATTTAGGTGGCTGTATTCAGCTGTAAGCAATAAGCGCTGAGCTTGGCAGAAAGTACTATAGGCAAAGCGCTAGTGATTTACTAGCTATCTAAAGCACATGAGATTTGTAATGCATGAGACCCTCAGGCCCATCGCTTCTCTTCAGTAATGGGAAACAATATTTTGGTGAAAAATGACACATTTAATTTCAACTTTGTGTTGTAAAACAAAAAGGCAGTCTAATTTTCATTTTATTATTTTTTTCTTTCATAAAACATCTTTGCATCTTATTGGAAGCACAAATGGTTTCTTAAGACGCAGAAACAGTAGAGCATGTTAGAAACACTATCTACTGGTAGACATTATTGGCTGCATGTTTGCACATGGTTGGTAAGATCAAAATGAGAAACTCAGAGTGCTGTGACGGATCCGTTGTATTCAGCTAGACTCTCTGGAGAACTGATTCTAATAGCTTAGTGCTGTTTAAGGCAGATGTGTATCCAGGTGATTGCCATGGTTACATATGGATACTGAAAACAGTTTTGGCATTCTCCGAAACAAGAAGGAAAAAGCCAGAGGGGAAAAAAATAGTAAGAGAAGTAATGTTACCCACTGAACTGAGGGTAAAAAAAAAATGTAGTTACCAAGGACCATGAACTCAAATCCCAACTCTGTTAAAGATATATATAGTGTGAATGCCATAAACTTTCTGCATCTCGTTGTATCAGCCTGTGAAATGCTGATCTATTTTGCAATTTCAATGTGAGAGGTAAATAAAACCTCTTCCAAGGCACTTTGAAAATAGATTCTGCATTTCAGAATAAATGTTAAACAACAATATGATGATGGAATAGCTGACACAATGCAAATTTTAAATAGAGCAGAGTAACTTTCTAATTATGGGCTACATTTTATTCTTTGTAACTGTGATTAGAAAGCGGCCATGTTCCCTTAATTAGAAAGTTAATTAGATTGTGACCTCTTTTCCTGTCTTATTGTCTTGGACTACAGGCCAGAAGTAAATTACAAATTCCACTACTGACATGTCTATACCCACCCGCCAAAAAATAAGACTGTTAAACATAAATACGATTACAAGGAATAAATTAGGAGTTACAAGTCAGATAGGCTATGGAATAGATCTCCCATTAGAGAAAAATTGATCGGGATAAATAAAGAAGTTACTCTTCTAGGTCAAGCCTGTATAGTAAGATCCCTAAATTGTGTTCTTCGGGATACTGGTTCTCATACTTTAGTATGCATGCATGAGAATCACCTGAAGGACTTGTTAAAACACAGATTTGTGGGCTCCACACATAGAGCTTCTAATTCAGTGAATCTGGGGTGGGACTGAAGAGTTTACATTACTAACAAGTTTTCAGGTAATGCTGATGCTGCTGGTCTAAGGACCATACTACAGGAGCTATTCCTTAAAATATTAAGAGTGTTAAGCTGAACTATTGTTTTCTTATCACATAAGTTTGAGAGTTCTTAGAGTTGAACAAAGTTAAGCAAGTCTCTTTACTGTGTGATATCGAGAGTCTTTTTTTTTTTTTTTGCGGTACGCGGGCCTCTCACCGTTGTGGCCTCTCCCGTTGCGGAGCACAGGCTCCGGACGCGCAGGCTCAGTGGCCATGGCTCACGGGCCCAGCCGCCCCGCGGCACGTGGGATCTTCCCGGACCGGGGCACGAACCCGTGTCCCCTGCATCGGCAGGCGGACTCCCAACCACTGTGCCACCAGGGAAGCCCCTCACAGAGTCTTTCATAGATTACTGTGCTTTAGGAATCTTCAAGAAGAAGGGTAAAGTATGCATTGCTCCTCAAATGTATTTGACCTCTCCACCTGTTAGAATGTCTATAATTTACTTTAAAATGTAAATTGTCAGCTTTGACAACATGACAGGCCTTCAGTATTACCTAGTTTACGCTAAACTCTAGCGGTGGTGAGTTGCCCTTATGGTAATAATTTCTAAAGGAGGTCCCTGCAAACACTTTGGCTCTCTTTCCTCAGAGCTATACTGGAGGATTTGCTATTTCACATACTGTTGTTAGAATGGGCTGTTAGAAGGATTTGTTAATTAGCATTAACAGCAGAATGTTACAGTTTTCATTGGTGTAATCAGTGATTTTCCCATGTGTGTACTGGTTAAAATATCGTAGAGACACTCCCTACCCTTGCATGAACAGGGTATACAAATCTAGTAAATCTTCATCCTTTAATGTGAGAAATAGTGTTCTAAATTCGATTCCTAATTCTGGAAACTTCTTGATTGCCTGGCTCCTACTAGCCTAATTAGCTGAATTCTTTCTCTAATATTATGATATTTGCCTTGGGTGAAATTTTTATGCAAAATGATGTTGGATCACTTTAAAAGAGATTTTTGACTTCATAGAGTTGACTGGATGTTTTGTGATTGCTTGTTAATAAATGTCTAAAGGAGAATTTGCTTACATTACAATTTAGCAGTAAAACTCCAAGAGGAGGAGGCTAACCCCTCTCCACCTCCAGCCAATAGCAGTTATGGATATCTACAAGAAAAGAACATACTAGTTGCGCAAGATGAGATTGCCTTAGGTCAGATCAAAGCACTGTCCCTGCTCCCCACTCCTATTCTTGTTTGAGTCTTTGTGAAGCATTTCATACAACCAGTGCCCTTCAGAAATACTTGGGGAAATGCTGTGTTATTATTTTCAACCTCTTAACAAAGGAGGCCTCCTATGTCACAGGAAACAAAACAGCATTAGGAAACTGTTCTGTAGCATCTCTGTTGTGTTCTACGTGAAAATTCCATGCAGAGCCAAATAGAAGCCCAAGAATCACATAGAAGCAAACAACTGGAGAAGAGGCAATGATTTCATGTTTACGTTCTTAGTAGCAGTTTCCTAGGGAGATAATTACTTGGGAGAAATAATCAGTTTGCCTTACTTGGTGGTATAAATTGCATTTTGTCTAGAAAAATAGTGCTCTAGAGCACGAGTGTTTTGGCTAAAAAAAATCGTGCACATACATGACACTGGGAAATTCAAAGGTACCCTTTTGGTCTGTTCTTATTTTACTTTGTTGAAAGCAAGATGCTCACATGTACATAATCTCAGTATTGAGTGAAATTAAGAAATCTCATTTCTTATATGATGTTACATAATAGAAGCTCAGGAAACATCTGTATTTGCTTTGGGAGTCATTTCTGTTCATGCACTGTTGTCATTTCAATTTCAACTTATGATGTGAGCTTAGAATATATTTTAAAAGATGGGTATTTTGATAGTACAGTAATCCTGATCTACAGTAGGACTTTGAATGAGTGCCATTTTAGGCCAGAATTAATGGAGTGCACTCTGCTTTGTAGTTAGACTTGAGTTAAATTGTTGGCCATATCACCTAACCAGCTCAGTCGGGAGGAGGGACACCCTAGAATTTGCTTGATTTATTTGAGTTTCAGTTTGACACTCCCCAAGTATGACTAATAAAACCTTACCTCATAGGATGACTCATTCATTCATTCAACATTTATTGACTGTCTACACGTGACGGGCACTGTTCCAGGACTGGGAGTACAGCACTGAACAAGCACATTAGCTACTGTCATAGAGCCCCTATCTAGTTGAAGAAGACACTAAAGGCCACCAGCAAATACGTTGTATAGTATCTGGAGATGACGAGCACTGTGACAAAAATAAGTCAGGATAAGGGGGCAAGAGAGAATTATAAGGCTGCTATTTTATTAGGAATCAAACACAGCCTTTATGATAAATGGACATTTGAACAGACTTGAAGGAAGTGAAGTCTTCTGTGCTGCAAGGATAAAATGAGGTAGAGTGTGTGTAAAGTATATTGTAAAATATCTGACACAGGATAGGTATGCAGCAAATGGTATATTTTATTTTTATTATGATTTTCATTACCAACATTATCACTGATGTTAATATATTTTCATAAAGTCATGCCACTGTTCAGTAGAAAAACCTGAGGGAAGAATCCCTAACTAACAAAAGGCCCTCATGAATGAACTGTCACTTAAGGAAGGCACCAGACTTCTTGACATCACTGCAACAGGAGTCTGAGCTCTGACCACTGCTTGAGGTGAGAGCCTTCTTATAATCATCAAAATAGTTTGCGCTTCCTGGATTATTGCTAGGGAAACTGTGTGTGATAGTGGATATTACAATAATATCAGCTACCACCATCAATTACGGATTACTTTTTATACATCATGCAATGTGCTAAATGCTTTATGTTCACTATTGCTTTGAATTCTCCCAGCAATCCTGTAAGGTAGATATTGTTGGGATGCAACTTGCTCTGGATCGCTGTGACACTTAGGATCACACGTGAGATTGGAGCCTGGAGTGGTGTGAAAACAATGTCCATGCCCTTATTCACCACATTCACAATGTAGAATATATCGGCAAAAAGAAAAAAGAAAATTATAAAATTGTATATATTGAAATTGTATATATTCCAGTTAATGTTATGGAATAACATTTTGCTTTTGCTCCTGACTTTGGAACCCAGACTTATGCATGTTTTTTGCTTGTTGTTAAATGAAAAACATATTTTTGATACTATATAACAAAAATAAAAATTAACTTCTGGAGAACATACTTGTTCACCCAGAACTTCCTAGAGATGACAGTTCTTGGAATTCTAAGCACTGAGAGAATAAACCATGTACTTTGGATTTTTTAAATAGTGAAGCCTCCCCTCAAATCCATATTTATCCATTATCTCTCTCCAGTGTTGTAGGTCACAAACTCTTGAATAGAATCATTCATACAATTCTCAATCATCACTAAGACTTATTTAAGATGCGGAGATTTTATAATTTACGTGTTACTTAAGAAACCGAATACCTAACTAAGACAGCTTATTAGATTTTTGAACTTTATTTAGTGGAATGACCTCTGGTGGCATTAATAATATAAATTGGTTTTGAATTATTATTCAGGGTAGCTTGAATAGACAAGACAGGTGGCGAATTTATTACAAAGTAAATCCCTCATGACCTACTACTGTTTTTCTTTTCTAGTGAAGTTCTTCAAAGCATAATCCTATCACTTTTGACTCGAATGAACTAGTCACTGTCTCCCGAGCTGAACTATGACATCACATAGAAGTTTAATTTTCTTTTTGTTTAATTTGACCTTTAGCAATCTGTATCATAAAAGGGCAATATGATCTCCAGTTCTAAACTTTACACATCTTATAACTACTCCACCCAGAATGATTCCCAAGAGACCTCACAAAATTTAAAAAAAGAAATTGGTCAGATTTTCCACCTCGAACTTTATTCCCCCAGATATTTTGGAATCTCTTTCTTCCTATCAGTCAGTGCCTTTCAGACTTGAGTGCACCCAATGGACAACCCTATGCATGGGGGAGAAACTTGCAATAATAAATCCCAAACATCATCCTCTTTGGCTGGATCCCCTGCTCTAATGCTTAACACAATGCCTGGCACATAGTTAGCAGTCATGTGGTGTTAGTTGTTTGAACTACTAACTCAATGAATTAATGAAGCGAACAACTATCCAATACACGGACAACAGAGTTGGCCTTTGATTTTCATTTGTTTGGAGTTCAGTTCAGGGCCAGAGGACCAGTTGGAAAAAGTATTGTATAGAGATGTAGTAGCAAATGATTAATGATTTACATTTTCTGGAAACATATCTTACTCTAACTTTTTGTAAACATCAAATTAAAAGAATGCTTAACTAGAAAGTTGAGGTTCTCATTGGCAAAATCAAGAGGGACGCAGTGTGGAGAGGTGACTGCATACGTTTTTTTTACCTCCTTTTCAACATCCTAAAGTGTAAAATATGGGTTAGATTTCCACTCAACCAATGGGAATTTCAGATTTCTCAAACCATACCCTCTCTATTTCCTCTTTATACTTTCATCTGCAGATACAGAGTTCATTAGAGAGCATAAAATGAGCGCCACCTTAGGTAGAGGATGGACAGGACAAGGGAAGCTACTGAGAGCCTTCTTTTGATGTAATGATTTCTTAGTCTATGCACCAGTACCCAGGAGTTTATCTATCCTAGAATTTCAAAGTAGTAATTATAGTGGGACAAAACATTTATATGCATTCCAAAGTTTTGAAGCACACTTAGAATACATCCATGCCCATTATTTGATCATTGTGAGATTAATGTGCAGTCAAAAATATCCTTGGCATTTGAGTGTTGTGGAATGTCAAATACTTGTTTCAGGTTAAGACATCAGAAGGCCCACATTCCCATGGGAGACTTCAAGAAGGGGAGCCACTGTCCCTAAGCTTCTCAGTAGAAGGACTGGTGATGGTTAGTGCTTTCGATGAGCAGCAAAATGGAGGTCACCAGAGACAACTTCATAAGCTGTGGTGGAACAGAGTGCTGGGCCAAGGCTTGTGAGCCATGGGCTTCAGCAGAAGCTAAGAGTCTCATTGTAGAACTCTCACATAGAATCAGACTGTTTTGAGCAAGAATTAGGGTAGTAACATGAGCTTCTTGTTTTAGTCCCCTCCCTGTTGTAAAATTTGTTTCATTTCATGGAGGGATACAACAGCTACTGCTGTTCTATGGGTAACCAGGGTGAGCACTGTACATTATCTGTCAATTACTATGAACTATTTGAGAATTGTTGAGTTACTTGAACTTGAAAAAAAATTAGAACAAAAGGCCTTCCTTGGGATAATCTGGAGGACGCTGCATGGAGCAGAAATGGAAAATTGGGATGGAGTGAGGGCTTCCGTAAGTACAATAGAGCGCTCACAAAAGAACTGGAGCATTTTTGTAAATATGGGCACAGTAGATTAGTGTGCCACCTTTGGCTTCATTATGGAAGTGTGATAGAAAACTACTGTGCGAATGAAAGACAGTAGTGACCTAAAGGAGTTACTGACAAGATGACAGCTGCTCAGGGAAGCTGCCTTAGAAGGTGGCCAGTCAGGATCAATTCTGGAAGAGGACTGATGGAAGGTATTCAGCCTGCTGAATGGACATGGCTTGGTGGTAGATTGGATAATGAGAGCAAAAGATAGAATGGTGTAAAACATCATTCAAAGTCAAGGAATCTGACTCTTGTCAGTTACAGAGAGAGAGAGACAAATAAGGGGAAAGTATGAGAAGGAGGAAAAGAAGAAGACATTTTAAATGATTATTTTCAGTTTCTTTGTTATTTCTTCTGCTTTGGAGTCTTGGGGAAGAGATGGTCCCACGTTGAGGATCCTGACTGAGGCAGAGGGTATTGAGGCTGCTCTGCCCACCCCATTCAGTGGAAGGCTTAACATTAGTTACGGGTATGGGATATGAGATGCAGATGCTGAACTGCTAAATCTACTCTCCCTCCCCAGGCCTCCCAAATCACAGCTCTAATAGACTGTGCGTTCCACATCACAGGAAACCTCTTCCACCTCCTTTCTAGTTTTCCTGGCTTGCCTTCATCATAATTACCTAAAGAAAGCACCCCTCCTTCTCCTTGTGTTCTGGTGTTAGTGCTACTTTATGGATTGCTCACCTAATGACGACCCTCACTTTCCATTCTGCCCATTGATCAATGCCAAGCATAGGAACAGTTGTGACTTGAAAAAGAGTGTTCTTTTTAGAAACTGCATCTTGCCTTCTGGCTATATGTCTCTAATTCTCTATTCCATCACCAGGTCATTTTCTCCAGCTTCTGCCTCATCCTAGAGAGCTTCTGTTGTTTGTAATAGTAACAACCTACTATGTATAACAGTATGTATAGGACTCCCTGATATGTACTCTGCCTGTGTTATCTCAATTAATCTTCATGGGTATCCTGAAAAGTAGATATTATTACTTACTTTTGTAGATGACAAAACTGAGTCTCCCAAATATTAAATAAAATAACTCATATAAGGCAGGAAATAAATAACAGAGCCAGGACTTAGAGTGGTGTCTGTTTGAATTTGAGACTTGCCTTTTTCCAGTGTGCTACAGCAAAATATGGATGGGGAGAGGTGTTAGGAGATAGCTTCCTGCCTGTTGCTACCTGTCCTGTTTGCCAGGCTGAACCATGAGACCTCATATCTCAGGCTCAGTATGGTTATATCATCCAGCTTAAGTTAAAAGTTACTAAGCAATATCTAAAGCTTGATATTCTTTAATTAAGAAGAAAGTGCGACAAGAGTAGGTACAACTAGAATGCTAGAAACATGGATTGGAGATTTGTCTGTATGCAGATTGTATTAGATTCCTATTGCTGCTGTAACAAATGACCACAAGCTTAGTGGCTTAAAGCAACACAAATTTGTCATCTTACAGTTCAGAATATCAGAAATGTGACATGGGTCTCATTGGGATAAAATCACAGTGTCCACAGGGCTGAATTCCTCTCTGGAAACTCTAGGGGAGACTCAGTTCCCTTGCCTTTTCCAGCTTTAGAGGCTGCCCACATTCCTTGGCTTATGGCCCCCCTTCTCTATCTTCAAAGCCAGCAACATCTCATCTCCCTTCTCCCTTCATGGTATCAATTGCTGACCACAGCTCGAATTGAGTCTTTGCTTTTAAGGACTGATGTGATTAGAATGAGCCCACCAGGATAATCTCCCAACTTAAAGTCCATAACCTTCATCACATCTGCAAAGACCCTTTTCCCATGTGAGGTAACATAGTCACAGGTTCTGTGGGTTAAGATGTGTACATATTTGGGAGGCCACCATCTGCTTTCCACAAAGATGTTTTCTGAACCAGTGAGAGCATATGAGAGTCTCATATGCAGTATCCACAAGAGCCATTTTGATACACAACACAGCCACCCAAATGACAAAGAAGTCCTCTGAGGCAGTGTAGACAGTTATACTCCATCTTAAATTCTGCAGAACTATAGATTTTACCCTATGAGGGCAATGGTGTCTTCCCTCAAAGTGACAGTGACTCACACACCTTGCTAGATAATGCTGCACACTCCAGTTCAGCTCATCTAGCCATTAGAAGCAGACCTTGCTTAATTAAATGAAGCAAAGGGATTTCTGTCATTTTCTGTTGTTCTTTCCATAGGCATCTGATTTTGTGATAATTTGAAATCTAGACCTTTTTCTAAGTTACTGAAGTTGACATTTTTTCTTCCTTGCCAATTTTTCCCCGTTTGGGCAACCATAGGCTAGAAGAAGAACGCATGCCATGCGTTGAATCTTCTACTAGTTGGATCTATAAGAGAATGAGTGTTGGTAGTGTCTTCTAATGCGTTCTCAGATTCACGGGTTATCTGTTTGACCTGGTCATTCATGATATTAATTTGGCATATCCTAAACATCATCAGAGCAGAACATAAGGAATGTTATGTCAGGTAGCTTTTCAGCTACCCATAAATATAAAGCCTATAAATACCCTGCCTTATATAAGAAGGAAATTTGTACCAAATGCTGGGTTGTCAATCATCAGCAAGCACCCAGCATGTCTTGTCTGCAAATTATCCTTCACCATTTCTTTTTCTAACTAATTGTCATTCAGCTAACAAGCTCTCTTGCCTCAGTGAACTGCTTTTCCAAGATTGACTCCCATGTGCCTACACAGCGAATAGCCCAGCATTATTTCAGACATTCAAACTAGGTCAGAATGGATTCAGGGCCTTCATCACAAAACACTCATCTCAGCTGGATATCACTGTCAAAAGCACACTTCTAGCTCTACCCCATATTGGCCAAGAGAACAGTTTCTAATTTAAACTAAAAGGTGGAAGAAAGAATGGAAGAGTAACAATATGGAACATAAGCAGCATGTGTACTTATTTCTGCTTCCTTTCTCTTTTCTCACTAATTAAGACAGATAACAGAGCCCTTTGGTCATAACACCCATCTTTGCAGGAAGTTGTCTTTGATGATGCAGTGTCACTGGTGGGGATGTGAGCAGTGATGAGCTGGAGGACTTAGGAAGGCAAAAGGATCTCAAACCATGTGAATGAACCTTAGCAGCAACCCAGTAACTGACATCATATACCAAAGAGGACCCTTTAGATAGGCTGTCTCTATTTATACAGTATGTAAATAAATACCAGGTGATTCTGCTTCAGCATCTGTGGTCCCCAGCAAGTATGTACTGCATTTTCATTGGTGTGGTTCAACTTGGTCCTCAGGTGGTGTGCCCTAATGTCTGCTATTGGTGAGCTCCAGTGGTGATGTTTCTAGAGCCTGGGTTGTTTTCCTGTCAGTTTAATATTAATCAGGGTAGCAGTGCCCAAAATAGATCCATTCCCTGTCTCTCCTGTGATACAATGTCTCTTTTTCACAAATCAATATGGATCAAGGTAGAGATAGATGTTGAGAGGTACTAATCAGTGCCTTTCTAGTCTGCCCTTTATGTTATGGTAGTCTTTTATGTTAGAGTCATCTTCCTATATACTATGAACCAAATATCTCATAAAAGCAATGTACAAATTCTAGCCCTTAAAGGTTATTGCTCTGAACCACAGTTTTCCTCCACCCATCAATTTGCTTCCAGTTGAATGTGTTTTGAATCGTCTCCATATCCCAGGTTCCTGGCACTCATATTCCCCTTTGGATTTCCTCACTTGAATAGATTCTTTGGAATTAACCCTTTAGCTGGTAAACCCTTGGTTATCTCTGAGTGTCTTATTACCTAAGGTGACAATTTCCTATTCTAAACCCCTACCCAAGTGGAATTCCACTCCTACCCAGGCCAGCCATATATCCACCCTCTCCCTGCCATTTTCAATAAGACAATTAGGTGTTTTATTAATGTTTATTGTTTTGTGGAAAAAAATATGTTCTAAGATGGTTTAAATCTCTTCTTCACAATAAGAAGTGTGTCATTTCATTTCCAAGACATTGACCTTCCCACCCTCTTCTCTTCAGCTACCCGACATGATAATATGGAACTTCTAAATTTTCTTCCACAAGTTCATGCTTTATTATTTCCACTATCAGGATGATATCAAGTTATATTACCATTCCTGGGATCCTTGAAGTGATGTCTTAGAGAAATTACAGTGCCAACAGAAATTATAAAATAAAGGTACTTGCATAAGAGGAATGATCGCTTGCCAAGCGTTTATGGATTCAGATCGAAAATTTTACCTCTCACTGTCACTAAACAGTGGGTTCCATTGTTTCATTCACAATAGGCTATTGGTACACTTTGGGAAAACCATTTTGCAAAGACTCTTCCAGCAACATGAACAGTGAAAGAGATCCTGAAATAGCTGCTAGGAGTTATCTTATGGATACAAATATCTACCCTCCAAAAATCTCACTTTAGTATTTATCTTTGACTTTGGGTGGTCAATTTTAAATATGACTGGCTCTTTTGACAAAATAGATTCCTTTCAGTTTTTCCTTTCTCTTAAGGAGAATACCATTTTAAGGACTTTGTTTGTTTGTTTTTGTAAAATCGGTGTAATGGCTACAACACTTACCTATTTCCCTAACATACACATACACACACAGATTTTAAATTCCCAGTTCTTAAAAATATTCCCTGGTCAAGTGCTTGTTTACATGGTATTACTGCTTTGTATATACTGCCTCCCGGTGGCGTGAATCACTTCTATTGTCCCCTCAAAGTGAATTTTAGAAATCCATCTATGATAGAACCATTATTTCATAATGGTTAACTATTCAGAAAACTGATGATTTCAGAATTGTAGGCAAATTGCCTTGGAAAAGCATACGTTGAAGGGAACTGTACAGATTTTAAGGCACTACAACCTTAGTCAACAAATGATCTGAGGAACCTCCTTCATCAGCTTCCCCTGACGTTCTTGTTACCAAAGTTCACTTCCAAGCCTGCTACAGACGTACCGAAAAAACATCTTTGAGAAGGAGGCCAGGAAAGGGAATCTGCGCTGATGATTTTCATGCACACTGAAGTTGGAGAAGCATTGTCCCTCAGAGACATTAGAAATTCAACTTGGGACAGCCTAGAATTCTATAAGAGGCATACACAACATGCTGTCTAAAATAACCCCATATTTACAATCCTGAACCAAAATCTGTAAATTTCAGTTGTTTAGTTCCCCCTAAATCTCTTATCCCTAGAAAAGGGGCAAGAAGGGATAGTGGAAAAAGCATTGAAGCAAATGTGTGGCGACCAGATAGCATGAGTATGAGCTGACATTAGCTCAGGGGAGAGGGGAATGGTAGAGAAAGCGATCCTGCGCACCTCCAGTTTAGAGCTGGTTCTGCCCTCTTTGGCTGTGTGTGACTGTGTGACTTAGACAAGTTAAATGACTTGGATGGTCAAAATGTGAATGATAATATATATCATCGTATTGCTGTGAACGTTAAATGAGAATAGTAGACATGTAGTACGTCCCCACGTATTAGTTACCTTTCTTCTTGTTTGCTGTCACTTCTACTCAAAAGGGAGACTTTAAAGCTTGAGAGAGATCTGATGGCAGAATCTAAAGTTCCTTTAGGCCGTGTCTTTAAGCCACATAGAGATATATTTTGTTTGCCAGAAAACGTAGTCTTCTGTACAGTTCAGGAAATGGACACCACTATGCTTTATCCATTAGCAGCAACAATACTCTAGTATTTGGTGACCTCTGGTGGGGCTCCTCTTAAACCTTCCCAAGGATCTGGTCTCATAAATGAAAAGGACTGTACCTACAGAGTAAGCTGCACAGAGGAGAGTCTCCGAGGAGGAGAAATAGGGTTGTAGGATCCTATAGTCCTTACTTTTACTTTCAGAAAAGAGAAAATAGTAGGAGAGAAGAGTGAACAGCCCTGGAAAATGGCAGCAAAGGAGAGTAAATAGGATACAACAGACTAATAAAATGAATAGAGTGCAGAGAACCTAAATAGGCTGACAGCTCATGATAAATGGTCTTCATATTTTGACTCCTGATTCCTAAATCAGAATCCCCCACTAGCAAACTACTAAATAGATCAGCCCAAGTATGCCTTAGCACCCTCTGCACAGTACAACGTACTAGACAGAGTGACCCAGAAATAAACAAGGCTCATCTTTGCCTTCTAGTATTTTGCCAGGTAGCAGGAAACCTCAACAAATTTGGCACAGAAAATAGGTAGCTAATCAGAAAAAGTTAAGCTTGTATCAATGTACTTAAGCTAAGAAGAAAAGCCCCATACTTCTTATTAAAAATAAATGTAGTTTAACTGCTCAAAGAGATCCCAGTCCACAGATTATCACAGTAACTAAATGCACACCCATCTCTTGCAAATCACAGAGCAGCCTGCTCCCTGCACCTCAGATGCCTTTCCAAATCACCACAGGGGGAGACTTTTAATCATTTCAACAACCAGAGCACCAGCTTTGTTCTCACATAATGCTGGAAGGTTTCTAACATCTGTGCTATCTATAGTGCTATACTCTTTTGGCTTTACACAGGCAGGGTTTCGTTTTGTTTGTTTGTTGTTTGGCCTGCAAATCAGTGCAACAGGCACAACTATGCATATATTCTCCTCTTCGAATTTCTACTTGCTTGATTGGGACTACACAGTGGCTGGAGGTGTTGTCTGCATTTGCCTTTCATCCTTAATTTGGGCAAAATGAGTGGAGATTGATTCTTATACGTGCTTTTTTTTTTAAACTGAGGATCTGCAATTAGCCCTGGCTATACTGCTAACATCATGGAACCACTTGGTGAGCAGCATCCCTAGGAAAGATGACAAATTATGGACAAATTAGCATCAATATGAACTATTCTGTAGAAGGGTCAAAATACAAATACAAAAACCACAGAAGTGAATCCTTTTAATCACTGCAGTTTCAATAACATTCTACTGAAAAGAGTAATTAACAAATTATTATGGTAACCTAGAAACAGGACATAATCACTATGTAATCACTAAGACATTAGATACTGATAAACAGGTGTTTACATATTCACACATACATATTCTCATATTATCTCAGAAATAAGATTCATTAACCCATAAAATGAGTAAGATATAAGCTAATAGGCAAGTTCTTGCAGTGATAAATGTCTAATGTGAGGCCAAGTTAGCTCTGATTTTCAAATTTTTTTAAACAGAAGTCAAAACTGTTTTAACAATTTATAAATAAATTTCTGCACCTTAGAGTTTGGCTTAAGGCTTAGACCAGAACCATCATGGAAAAACACAAATGTCTAGTGCTAAATCATTTTGACTTATATTGGAATGTCAGATCCAAGAGGACAGGCATTTTTGTCTATTTTTGACCACCAGTGTATCCACAGTGCCTAGAAGAGTACCTGGCACATTGTGAGCTATTAGTGAATTTTCATGAAATAAACAAGTGGACAAAACTTAGATGTTTCATTACACTTTCTCTGTCAGAATTACAGTCATCAGTCAAAACCAGGTAATAGGCATGGAAATTTTTCTGGGGAAGTAATAACCATAGGAAGATATGGTACTGAAAGCTACCTCAAGGAAGGCCTGGATCAAGGTGTCTCATGGCTGCCCTATCTCATAATGGACTCTATACAACCCTAAGCCCAAACTAACTAGAAAATTAGGGCAGCCATTTCTCTGTCATTTGCTGCTGTTTCTAGCAGCTTTCACACTCTGTTGCCTTCTAGACACAACTCGGGGAGCTCTCCTTCCCATTTTTCCTGCCCTTTGCTTTCTTCATTAGGAACTATTTACCCTTCAATTCTCCTCTACTATGTTTATTTGCATTTAAGAGGATCATGTTTGTTGTTCTTGTAACTTCATTTTTGCAACTGATACAAGAACAGAATTGGAAGCATTGAGATGAACAAAAATGGGGCAAATTGTCTGAATCCACCCTTTCTTTCCCAGTCCATTCTTAAGCTTTTCAGGTTCTTAATGAGGATGTAGGAAATTTCAGATGACTTCGTGACCATGAAAAGAACTTTGAAATAACCATCCATGGTTTTGTGTTATCTCCAATCATAATCCTTTTTATTAGCTAAATAATGAGGGAAAATATTTTTCTTTTCTTTCAGAATGAAAGGCAACTGTGTTGTTTTTCTGAAACTTTCTAGAATTTCACATCTCAGAAATGGCATTAAAATGTATCCATTACAGAGGAGGACTTTTGCCTTTGTGGTATTATATCAGTGCTTTGATTTAATGTTTAAAGTATCATATTGTATCTCATATGCTGTTGAACATACACTTACCATTTGACCCAGCATTCTCACTCCAGAATACTTATCATAGAAAAATGAAAACTTAGGTTCACACAAAAAGCTGTGCACAAACATTTATAGAAGTGTTATTCATAATAACCCCAAACTGGAAGGAGCCTAAATTGCCTGCTTTGGGTGATTGGATAAATAACAGTGGTATATCCATATAATAGAATACTATACAACTGTAAAAACGAACAAACTGGGACTTCCGTGGTGGCACAGTGGTTAAGAATATGCACTTCCACTGCAGGGGGCACAGGTTCAATCCCTGGTTGGGGAAGTTCCTCATGCTGCAAGGTGCAGCCAAAAAAAAAAAAAAAAAATCAAGAGATCACATACTGTATGCTTCCATTTATATGACATTCTAGAACAGAACAGAACAGAGTGGTTGCCTGGCAGTAGGAGTAGAGGAAGAGTGGCATTCTACAAGGATAGTACAAGGGAGATTTTGGGGGTGATGGAACTGTTCTGTAACCCAGTTGTGGTGGTGGTTACATGTATCTGCATCTATGCTAACACATACAGAACTGTACACCAAAAGAAAACAAGTCAATTTCACTCTGAGAATTTTAAAAGTAAAAGTTTAAAAATTAAAAACATCATAATGTTCCTTATGAATCTATACCCACAGAGAGATGCCTAGAACGGTATTCACCAAAATGATATCATCTGTATGAAGGGACTTCAGAATAAGAATATATTTCGTTTGTTATTTGAAAATAGCTGTTTCTCTTTTTAAAATATTATAAAGTAGGTTTATTTTTATTTAGAAATTGTCAAGGTGCTTTTTTGTTTAAGTCATTCTCTTATAGCTTCTGGTTAATACAAAGACCCAAATCACTAATAATTATTTTTATACAGTATTTTTCTGGTAACATTAATACTGTTTTTATATGGTGAGTGTTATACTACTTCCTGCCAAGCTTGGAAACAAAGATGACGAGTGCCATAAGTGTTAGAAATATATAAAATTAATAGTTTCATGCCTAAGAACCTCTCTTTGCACATGAGATTAGTACACCATTCTTAGTTTCATTTTGTAGTGTAATTTGCCTCTTCAAAGAGCTCACTTTATTCCATTCAGTTGTAAAGCTGGAATGATTGCTATGCCTGTAATAAATTTAGAAAATTAAGTTATTACTACAGTGAAATTTTCAAAACGCCATCCACTCAAAAGTATTTTAGCCATACTTTTCATAACAGAGTGAATAGAAAGACAGGTACTATTAATATTTCTCTTTCTTCCCTGAATTCATCCTCTCATGCCTTAAAAATGAGAGCATGAGGGCTTCCCTGGTGGCGCAGTGGTTGAGAGTCTGCCTGCCAATTCAGGGGACACGGGTTCGTGCCCCGGTCCAGGAAGATCCCACATGCCGCGGAGCGGCTGGGCCCGTGAGCCATGGCCGCTGAGCCTGCGCATCCGGAGCCTGTGCTCCACAACGAGAGAGGCCACAACAGTGAGAGGCCTGCGTACCACAAAAAAAAAAAAAAAAAAAATGAGCGCATGAGATGATACCACATATGAACACATGTGTGCACATATAAAAGATGAACAATTACATACCTTTGTAGCCATATCTTTTTGCTCTATACTTTAATTTCAAAATATAGTTACCTTTTCTTATGTTAGAATCTCAGCAAAATAAAATTAAATATCCTATATAATTAACACTTCCCTTTATCCCAGATTAGGTTTCTTCCTGTGTTTTGCATATAATGTGATACAAGGTTGCTGGGGTTTTTTCCATTGAGATAAATTAAAGGAAATCTTTAAAATGATCATGAAGCATGGTCTCTAGAAAAACTATGTGCAATATGCAACTCATACTAAAGAAGAATAATGAAATGAGGTATTCAAGTGGCTACTGAGAGGTGAATGAATTGTTTTGTTCATTTTATGACAACATCTAAATTTTTCATGTTTCCATTGTATGTCAAAAGTTAAGCTTTAAATGGAATAAAAAATTTCCTTTCTTGGTAAACTCAGTTGATTTAGCAGTTTTATGCATGAACTGAAGCTTTCAATCAACATGTTTTTCTGTCAAATTTCCCTTTTTATGGGAAATTCTGTGCCTGATTCTTTTTTCTTTAAACATCATTGAAAAGAATAATAAAAGAGCACCAAATGTCTCTTTTGGTTGAAAGAGTTTTTAAGGAGACACCACAATAACACTTTACGTTCTTGTTTGGAAGTTACCTTTATAAACAGGGTAATTGTGTGACTAATGTCTCACTGTGAATCAGGGTAACAAACAGGGTCATTGTATATGGCAGAGCTGAGGGATGCTTGTCAACAACCATTCAAAAATAGATATTTGTGGGACTTCCCTGGTGGTCCAGTGGTTAAGACTCCACGCTCCCAGTGCAGGGGGCATGGGTTCAATCCCTGGTGGAGGAACTAAGATCCCACATGCTGTGCGGCCAAAAAAAATAGATATTTTCATGAGTTTTGGTTTTATTTCCCCTATTTTCACATGCAAGATCACCTTCATTTCTTTCTTCTCAAGGCATTCCCTTGCACCTACCCTTGGTCCTCCATACATCTGAGCTCGCCTCTTCTCACAGACTGTGATACCCTCCACAGTCAATGGCCTGTGAATCTGGAGGGTTTCTTGAGGCACTTCCAAAATTCAATTCCTTCGTTGAGTTTTTATGACCGCTCACAGCCTAAGGCAAAACAAAAGTGAGGGTTAATTGATCATAAACAGGGCTGAGACCACCCAGAGAAGCTGTCAAGGGCCAGGTGACTGAGTTGATTGAATTTCCAAAGTCTAGAGGATGTGTGTAGCCAGAGGGAGGAGACTGCCTTATTTTGGAGTCATCAGCTGAGGGCTAAGGAAAGAATATTCTGGGAATTCTACTCTGTCAAGACACTGGTTGGGCTTTTAGAAGAAAATAAGGACACTGAATTTACCATAACAAGACTTTCAGCAGTTGCTTTTGGCTAAAATTCTTGCTATTCTTCCTTTTCTTTGATTCTGTTCCATTCTCATTCTTTTCTTTTTAATTTATTTTTATTTTTGGCTGTGTTGGGTCTTCGTTTCTGTGCGAGGGCTTTCTCTAGTTGCGGCAAGCGGGGACCACTCTTCATCGCGGTGCGTGGCCTCCCACTATCGCGGCCTCTCTTGTTGCGGAGCACAGGCTTCAGACGCGCATGCTCAGTAGTTGTGGCTCACAGGCCTAGTTGCTCCACGGCATGTGGGATCTTCCCAGACCAGGGCTCGAACCTGTGTCCCCTGCACCAGCAGGCGGACTCTCAACCACTGCACCACCGGGGAAGCCCCCCATTCTTATTCTTGACCTTCAGAAATCTCTGGTCTGTATTATTAGAGACTTAGTAATATTTATTGATCAGAATATAACATTTGAATAATTTATTCTTTTTTATATATGCAAAGCAATGATTGGCTAGGAAGAGGTCTAGGTTCAAATATCTACCCTGGCACCAGCTCCTCGGTGACTTGGTCAAGTAATCCAAATCTCAGATATCCCAGCCCTGAAATATCTACATACTATACTGTGAGAGATAAGTGATTCCATAGAGGAGAACCCTTGCAAAAGTTATATGTGCTCTACTAATATATAATATCTATAGGTAGTAGAACTGGTGATAGATTGTTTCATTTATATAGCATTGATTACAGTTGGACTTAGTTTTTTCTCTAAGCATTTGAAGTTGCTTACCAAACAATCTGTCTGTATTCACTACATTTCTTTGAAGCTGAATAATGTTGCTAAGTATATCTAGGGTCATCCTGTTCTCAACACAAGTTTTCTCTACACTGTGACACTTATATTACTTCTGCATACATGGTGACCTTCAGACATTTTGCGGAGGTATTGCATGTGGTAATTAAGATCATAAGTTTGGGAGCTAGTCCTAGATTCAAATTTGGGGTCTACTACTTTCTAGCTTGTAATATTGGGCAATTTATTTAACTCCGCTGAGGTTCAATTACTCTTCTTCCGTAAACTCGGATAATACTAGTATTTACATCGAGGGTCAACAAATGTTTTCTTTAACAGACCAGATAGTAAATATTTTAGGCTTTACAGACCATATCATATATAGTGTCTTTCACAACTACTCAACTCTGTCTTTGTGGTGCAAAAGTAGACCTAGACAGTATGTAAATGAGTGGGCATGGCTCCAGTAAAACTCTATTTACAAAAAACAGGCAGCAAGCCGGATTTAGCCCACTGAACCTAGATTGCTAACCACTGACCTGCATTAATGCTTGGCACAGTTCTAAACATTAATTTTAATGAATGTAAATTAGATTATATTAATTCCGTGACATAAATGTAAACTTTTACCATTATTCAAGAATATTTATATGGGGCTGTGAATACTATATTAATCACAGACTATTTTACATTAGAAACTAAAATCACTAGATCCTGAAGGAAAATACCATGGTTTGAAGATTTACATTTGTGGAGGATTCTGCAGTAGAATCTTCTGATCTGATGAAAGGGAAATAATAACCATTGAACATTTTTCAGTGCTTTCAAATCAACTAAATAGGCAAGGGATGCTAGAATATTGAAACAAAAGTCCGTTAGATGAAATTTTCAGTAAGATAGGACCACATATTTATTCATTCTTCAGTCCTTTGACTGTCATTTCCTTCCTAAATGTTGCTAAACATAAGCACCTAGTGGAAGCCTAATGTGCTGAACTTGTACCATTACAGTCCTGTTTCTTGTCTTCCTAATATAATGAAGCTGATTATATTCCTTGTTTTATAATGTTCATCCTTTAGGATAGAGAAATTCATTGGCTTCCAAGCACAGCCTTATGTTCATGTTCTTATCATTAGCCCTGCTCCAGCTATGGACCTATCAGCATTTTCAGCCTAAATGCTGCTTTCAGGGCTTTGCAATTCAGTCATAAAAATTAGCTGCAGGCAGAAACTTGACATATAAAGTCCAGACCCAAGAGAAAAATGTTATTACATTTTTAACAGGAAGAGGAAAGTACATTTGGCTGTTATAAAAAGCATAAAATTCATTGTAGGGGACTTGCTCTGGATCCTTTGCTGTCCTGGCATAATTTAAGATTGCATTTTTACTGCTTCCTCTGTTTTCCATATATCCATGGAGGAACCAGTGGACTTCCAGTGTTACACAACTTTGCAATAAGTGCCCTTAAGGCTACTGTCCTATTTAAGATTGAACCAAAGCAGCTTTTTGAGTACCATTTGTCAATGGGAAAAGGAAATTTCAGCCTCTTACTATAGCCTTCTATGAATTCAAAATTTGAATCATTCTTCTGCCATAATATAACTACACAGAGTATGACCTGCATCAAACTTCATGTTTCATGCTTGAGCTTTAGAACTGGCTTGTGTGTGCAAAGACATTTCTTTGATGCAAGATTGAATTAAGGAAGCTTAATTAATATTTTCTAATTAAATACTGCATGGTGAACTCAATCACATTGTATTCTGCAACTTTGATGAGATTACGCTCTCCTTATTTAAATAAACAAGATGGGATATAGGATTGAGAGCTTGGACGGTAACCATTCCTTCCCTTCCTCAGCCGTCACCCCTGTTTTTCAGAAACATTTTTAGCCACTCATCTAATTGCAGGAATTTGGTAGAAACGCATTTCTCAGAAATGCTTAAGGATGTTAAAAATGATACCTAATCTCGTGATTGAGAGGAGTAGTATTCTACCCATTTAATACCTGATTCAAAGTTATTCTATTCATTGGCGATAAAACCTATTTTTTCTTCCGTTTTAACTTATTTTCTATATGGAATATGTGATATATAATATGTGTCATGTAATACATAATATGTGATTTCCAGTGACCACCATGTTGTTCAGTTTAATGGCCAATATACCATCCTCATGTCACGTGGTCTGAGAATAGCACTCATCCCCCTCCTCCATGAAACACCGTTTCCTCTGGCTTCCAGGACACCACAACCTTTGGATTTTTCTCCTGCCTTTCTGGTCACTCTCTCTCTTACTTTCCTTTGATGGTTACTCTTGTTCCCCTGGCTTCCTAATATTGCAAAGCCCAGGTCTTCTCCTCCACTCTCATTCTATGCATTATCTCGTTCCATCTGTATGCCAGTGACTCCTAAGAGTATATACTCAGCCCTGACATTTCTTTAAAGTTGCATGTCTAACCATCTACCCATCTCCACTGGAATAGATACCCCAAACACCATATCTACAAAAATCAGCTCCTGGTCTTTCCCTACAGACCTGCATCACACATAGCCTCCTCTGTCTCAAGGACAGAAACCCCAGTCCTCAATTGCTCAGGCCTGAAATCTTTGGAATCATCCTTGACCTTTCTTTCTCTCACTCTTCACATCCAACCTGTCAGGGAATTCTGATGACTCTAACTTTAAAATTATCCATAATCTGATGACTTCTCACTTCCTCAGCTGTTACTGTCCTGGTCTGAGGCCCTTCTCGTTACTCATCGACTCAAAAGCTCCCCATTTCGCATTGTGAGCCACAGCCCTTACAATGGCTTACAAGGCCCTACCCAGGTGAACTCTCCACCCCCTGTATGACCACATCTCTTCCTGTCTCTGTCTTCCTTACTCCACACCAGCCCCTTGGCCTCCTTCCTGTTTCTCTAACAACCTAGGCACTCGTCCTTCTTAAGACTTTGTACTCACTGCTCCTCTGCCTGCAATGCCCCTCCGTAACATATCCAGCTGGCTAACTCCTTCACCTCCTTCAAGTCTTTTCTCAAATGTCAACGTTTCAGTACATCCTATTTTGATCACTTACTTAAAATTGTAGACTCACCCTACTGCCAGCATTCCTGGGTTCTACTTTTTCTCCTTTCCTGTATATCTAATCACCTTTGAACATACTGTATAATTTTTGTCCATTCCCTGTCATCCTGCACTAGGACACAAGTCCCACGGGAGCTAAAAGTGTTTCTTTGTTCTTTTACATATCGCAAGCACCAAGAGTAGTGCCTAGCACATAGAAATAACTCAATAAATATATAAACTGCTAAATGCATACATAATCATTGAAAAAAATCATAATATTTAACAATAAAAATTCAAGCATTCACAAGATAGTAACAATGCCAAATGATTTGTTAAACATTTTTAATTTAGGGGAGTGATTTTTTTACAAATAATATTTGTTTTAAATTATCCTTATTAACATTTTTTTTTTAACATCTTTATTGGAGCATAATTGCTTTACAATGGTATGTTAGTTTCAGCTTCACAACAAAATGAATCAGTTATATATATACATATGTTCCCATATCTCTTCCCGCTTGCATCACCCTCCCTCCCACCCTCCCTATCCCACCCCTCCAGGCGGTCACACAGCACCGAGCTGATCTCCCTGTGCTATGCGGCTGCTTCCCACTAGCTATCTACCTTACGTTTGGTAGTGTATACATGTCCATGCCTCTTTATTGCTTTGTCACCGTTTACCCTTCCCCCTCCCCATAGCCTCAAGTCCATTCTCTAGTAAGTCTGTGTCTTTATTCCTGTTTCACCCCTAGGTTTTTCATGACATTTTTTTTTCTTAAATTCCATATATATGTGTTAGCATACGGTATTTGTCTCTCTCTTTCTGACTTACTTCACTCTGTATGACAGACTCTAGGTCTATCCACCTCATTACAAATAGCTCAATTTCGTCTCTTTTTATGGCTGAGTAATACTCCATTGTATATATGTGCCACATCTTCTTTATCCATTCATCCGATGATGGACACTTAGGTTGTTTCCATCTCTGGGCTATTGTAAATAGAGCTGCAATGAACATTTTGGTACATGACTCTTTTTGAATTATGGTTTTCTCAGGGTATATGCCCAGTAGTGGGATTGCTGGGTCATATGGTAGTTCTATTTGTAGCTTTGTAAGGAACCTCCATACTGTTCTCCACAGTGGCTGTATCAATTTACATTCCCACCAACAGTGTAAGAGGGTTTCCTTTTCTCCACACCCTCTCCAGCATTTATTGTTTCTAGATTTTTTGATGATGGCCATTCTGACTGGTGTGAGATGATATCTCATTGTAGTTTTGATTTGCATTTCTCTAATGATTAGTGATGTTGAGCATTCTTTCATGTGTTTGTTGGCACTCTGTATATCTTCTTTGGAGAAATGTCTATTTAGGTCTTCTGCCCATTTTTGGATTGGGTTGTTTGTTCTTTTGTTATTAAGCTGCATGAGCTGCTTATAAATTTTGGAGATTAATCCTTTGTCAGTTGCTTCATTTGCAAATATTTTCTCCCATTCTGAGGGTTGTCTTTTGGTCTTCTTTATGGTTTCCTTTGCTGCGCAAAAGCTTTTAAGTTTCATTAGGTCCCATTTGTTTACTTTTGTTTTTATTTCCATTTCTCTAGGAGGTGGGTCAAAAAGGATCTTGCTGTGATTTATGTCATAGAGTGTTCTGCCTATGTTTTCCTCTAAGAGTTTGATAGTTTCTGGCCTTACATTTAGGTCTTTAATCCATTTTGAGCTTATTTTTGTGTATGGTGTTAGGGAGTGATCTAATCTCATACTTTTACATGTAGCTGTCCAGTTTTCCCAGCACCACTTATTGAAGAGGCTGTCCTTTCTCCACTGTACATTTCTCCCTCCTTTGTCAAAGATAAGGTGACCATATGTGCGTGGGTTTATCTCTGGGCTTTCTATCCTGTTCCATTGATCTATATTTCTGTTTTTGTGCCAGTACCATACTGTCTTGATTACTGTAGCTTTGTAGTATAGTCTGAAGTCAGGAAGCCTGATTCCTCCAGCTCCATTTTTCGTTCTCAAAATTGCTTTGGCTATTCGGGGTCTTTTGTGTTTCCATACAAATTGTGAGATTTTTTGTTCTAGTTCTGTGAAAAATGCCAGTGGTAGTTTCATAGGGATTGCATTGAATCTGTAGATTGCTTTGGGTAGTAGAGTCATTTTCACAATGTTGATTCTTCCAATCCAAGAACATGGTATATCTCTCCATCTATTTGTATCATTTTTAATTTCTTTCATCAGTGTCTTATAATTTTCTGCATACAGGTCTTTTGTCTCCTTAGGTAGGTTTATTCCTAGGTATTTTATTCTTTTTGTTGCAATGGTAAATGGGAGTGTTTTCTTGATTTCACTTTCAGATTTTTCATCCTTAGTGTATAGGAATGCCAGAGATTTCTGTGCATTAATTTTGTATCCTGCTACTTTACCAAATTCATTGATTAGCTCTAGTAGTTTTCTGGTAGCATCTTTAGGGTTCTGTATGTATAGTATCATGTCATCTGCAAACAGTGACAGCTTTACTTCTTCTTTTCCGATTTGGATTCCTTTTATTTCCTTTTCTTCTCTGATTGCTGTGGCTAAAACTTCCAAAACTGTGTTGCATAAGAGTGGTGAGAGTGGGCAACCTTGTCTTGTTCCTGATCTTAGTGGAAATGCTTTCAGTTTTTCACCATTGAGGACGATGTTGGCTGTGGGTTTGTCATATATGGCCTTTATTATGTTGAGGAAAGTTCCCTCTATGCCTACTTTCTGCAGGGTTTTTATCATAAATGGGTGTTGAATTTTGTCAAAAGCTTTCTCTGCATCAATTGAGATGATCATATGGTTTTTCTCCTTCAATTTGTTAATATGGTGTATCACGTTGATTGATTTGCGTATATTGAAGAATCCTTGCATTCCTTGAATAAACCCCACTTGATCATGGTGTATGATCCTTTTAATGTGCTGTTGGATTCTGTTTGCTAGTATTTTGTTGAGGATCTTTGCATCTATGTTCATCAGTGATATTGGCCTGCAGTTTTCTTTCTTTGTGACATCCTTGTCTGGTTTTGGTATCAGGGTGATGGTGGCCTCGTAGAATGAGTTGGGGAGTGTTCCTCCCTCTGCTATATTTTGGAAGAGTCTGAGAAGGATAGGTGATAGCTCTTCTCTAAATGTTTGATAGAATTCGCCTGTGAAGCCATCTGGTCCTGGGCTTTTGCTTGTTGGAAGATTTTTAATCACAGTTTCAATTTCAGTGCTTGTGATTGGTCTGTTCATATTTTCTATTTCTTCCTGATTCAGTCTTGGCAGGTTGTGCCTTTCTAAGAATTTGTCCATTTCTTCCAGGTTGTCCATTTTATTGGCATAGAGTTGCTTGTAGTAATCTCTCATGATCTTTTGTATTTCTGCAGTGTCAGTCGTTACTTCTCCTTTTTCATTTCTAATTCTATTGATTTGAGTCTTCTCCCTTTTTTTCTTGATGAGTCTGGCTAATGGTTTATCAATTTTGTTTATCCTTTCAAAGAACCAGCTTTTAGTTTTATTGATCTTTGCTATCGTTTCCTTCATTTCTTTTTCATTTATTTCTGATCTGATTTTTATGATTTCTTTCCTCCTGCTAACTTTGGGGTTTTTTTGTTCTTCTTTCTCTAATTGCTTTAGGTGCAAGGTTAGGTTGTTTATTCGAGATGTTTCCTGTTTCTTAAGGTAAGATTGTATTGCTATAAACTTCCCTCTTAGAACTGCTTTTGCTGCATCCCATAGATTTTGAGTCGTCGTGTCTCCATTGTCATTTGTTTCTAGGTATTTTTTGATTTCCCCTTTGATTTCTTCAGTGATCACTTCGTTATTAAGTAGTGTATTGTTTAGCCTCCATGTGTTTGTATTTTTTACAGATCTTCTCCTGTGATTGATATCGAGTCTCATAGCGTTGTGGTCGGAAAAGATACTTGATACAATTTCAATTTTCTTAAATTTACCAAGGCTTGATTTGTGACCCAAGATATGATCTATCCTGGAGAATGTTCCATGAGCACTTGAGAAAAATGTGTATTCTGTTGTTTTTGGATGGAATGTCCTATAAATATCAATTAACTCCATCTCATTTAATGTATCATTTAAAGCTTGTGTTTCCTTATTTATTTTCATTTTGGATGATCTGTCCATTGGTGAAAGTGGGGTGTTAAAGTCCCCTACTATGAATGTGTTACTGTCAATTTCCCCTTTTATGGTTGTCAGTATTTGCCTTATGTATTGAGGTGCACCTATGTTGGGTGCATAAATATTTACAATTGTTATATCTTCCTCTTGGATCGATCCCTTGATCATTATGTAGTGTCCTTCTTTGTCTCTTCTAATAGTCTTTGTTTTAAAGTCTATTTTGTCTGATATGAGAATTGCTACTCCAGCTTTCTTTTGGTTTCCATTTGCATGAAATACCTTTTTCCATCCCCTTACTTCCAGTCTGTATGTGTCTCTAGGTCTGAAGTGGGTCTCTTGTAGACAGCAAATATATGGGTCTTGTTTTTGTATCCATTCAGCCAATCTGTGTCTTTTGGTGGGAACATTTAGTCCATTTACATTTAAAGTAATTATCGATATGTGTGTTCCCATTCCCATTTTCTTAATTGTTTTGGGTTTGTTATTGTAGGTCTTTTCCTTCTTTTGTGTTTCTTGCCTAGAGAAGTTCCTTTAGCAGTTGTTGTAGAGCTGGTTTGGTGGTGCTGAACTCTCTCAGCTTTTGCTTGTCTCTAAAGGTTTTAATTTCTCCATCAAATCTGAATGAGATCCTTGCTGGGTAGAGTAATCTTGGTTGCAGGTTTTTCTCCTTCAACACTTTCAATATGTCCTGCCACTCCCTTCTGGCTTACAGAGTTTCTGCTGAAAGATCAGCTGTTAACCTTATGGGGATTCCCTTGTGTGTTATTTGTTGTTTTTCCCTTGCTGCTTTTAATATGTTTTCTTTGTATTTAATTTTTGACAGTTTGATTAATATGTGTCTTGGTGTATTTCTCCTTGGATTTATCCTGTATGGGACTCTCTGTGCTTCCTGGACTTGATTAACTATTTCCTTTCCCATATTAGGGAAGTTTTCAACTATAATCTCTTCAAATATTTTCTCAGTCCCTTTCTTTTTCTCTTCTTCTTCTGGAACCCCTATAATTCGAATGTTGGTACGTTTAATGTTGTCCCAGAGGTCTCTGAGACTGTCCTCAGTTCTTTTCATTCTTTTTTCTTTATTCTGCTCTGCAGTAGTTATTTCCACTATTTTATCTTCCAGGTCACTTATCCGTTCTTCTGCCTCAGTTATTCTGCTATTGATCCCATCTAGAGTACTTTTAATTTCATTTATTGTGTTGTTCATCGTTGCTTGTTTCATCTTTAGTTCTTCTAGGTCCTTGTTAACTGATTCTTGCATTTTGTCCATTCTATCTCCAAGATTTCGGATCAACCTTACTATCATTATTCTGAATTCTTTTTCAGGTAGACTGCCTATTTCCTCTTCATTTGTTAGGTCTGATGGGTTTTTATCTTGCTCCTTCATCTGCGGTGTGTTTTTCTGTCTTTTCATTTTGCTTATCTTACTGTGTTTGGGGTCTCCTTTTTTGCAGGCTGAAGGTTCGTAGTTCCTGTTGTTTTTTGTGTCTGTCCCCAGTGGCTAAGGTTGGTTCAGTGGGTTGTGTAGGCTTCCTGGTGGAGGGTACTAGTGCCTGTGTTCTGGTGGATGAGGCTAGATCTTGTCTTTCTGGTGGGCAGGTCCACGTCTGGTGGTGTGTTTTGGGGTGTCTGTAGACTTATTATGATTTTGGGCCGCCTCTCTGCTAATGGGTGGGGTTGTGTTCCTGTCTTGCTAGTTGTTTGGCATAGGATGTCCAGCACTGTAGCTTGCTGGTCGTTGAGTGAAGCTGGGTGCTGGCGTTGAGATGGAGATCTCTCGGAAATTTTTGCTGTTTGATATTATGTGCAGCTGGGAGGTCTCTTGTGGATCAGTGTCCTGAAGTTGGCTCTCCCACCTCAGAGGCACAGCACTGACTCCTGGCTGCAGCACCAAGAGCCTTTCATCCACAGGGCTCCTTAATTTGGGATGATTGGTTGTCTATTCAGGTATTCCACAGATGCAGGGTATATCAAGTTGATTGTGGAGCTTTAATCCGCTGCTTCTGAGGCTACTGGGAGAGATTTCCCTTTCTCTTCTTTGTTCTCACAGCTCCCAGGGGCTCAGCTTTGGATTTAGCCCCGCCTGTGCGTGTAGGTCGCCAGAGGGCGTCTGTTATTTGCTCAGACAGGACGGGGTTAAAGGAGCTGCTGATTCGGAGGCTCTGGCTCACTCAGGCCCGGGGGTAGGGAGGGGCACGGAGTGTGGGGCGGGCCTGCGGCGGCAGAGGCCGGCGAGACGTTGCAGCCTGAGGCGCACCTGTGCGTTCTCCCGGGGGAGTTGTCCCTGGATCCCGGGACCCTGGCAGTGGCGGGCTGCACAGGCTCCCCGGAAGGGCGTGTGGCTAGTGACCTGTGTTCGCACACAGGCCTCCCGGTGGCGGCAGCAGCGGCCCTAGCGTCTCATGTCTGTCTCTGGGCTCCGCACTTTTAGCCGCGGCTCGCGCCCGTCCCTGGAGCTCTCTCAAGCAGCGTTCTTAATCCCCTCTCCTCGTGCACCAGGAAACAAAGAGGGACGTAAAAGTCTCTTGCCTCTTCGGCAGTTCCAGACTTCTCCCCGGACTCTCTCCCGGCCAGCCGCGGCGCACCAACGCCCTGCAGGCTGTGTTCACACCGCCAACCTCAGTCCTCTCCCGGCGCTCCGACAAAAGCCGGAGCCTCAGCTCCCAGTCCCGCCCGCCCCGGCGGGCGAGCAGACCAGCCTCTCGGCTGGCGAGTTCCGGTCGGCCGGATCCTCTGCGCTGGAATTTGTCCGCTTTGCCCTCCGCACCCCTGTTGCTGTGCTCTCCTCCGCGGCTCCCAAGCTCCCCCACTCCGCCTCCCGAAGCCTCCACCCACGAAGGGGCTTCCTAGTGTGTGGACACTTTTCCTCCTTCACAGCTCTCTCCCGCTGGTGCAGGACCCGTCCCTATCCTTTTGTCTCTGTTTAGTTTTTTCTTTTGCCCTAACCAGGTACGTGGGGGGTTTCTTGCCTTTTGGAGGTCTGAGGTCTTCTGCCAGCGTTCAGTAGATGCTCTGTAGGAGTTGTTCCACGCGTAGATGTATTTCTGGTGTATCTGTGGGGAGGAACGTGATCTCCGCGTCTTACTCTTCCGCCATCTTCCCGGAAGTCCCCCTTATTAACATTTTAAAAGATTGATTTTTATATAATTAAAGATGGATGACTTCCCTGGTGGTCCAGTGGTTAAGACTCCATGCTTCCACTGCAGGGGGCACGGGTTTGATCCCTGATCAGGGAATTAAGATCCCACATGGGAACTAAGATCCCACATGCCACGCAGTGCAGCCAAAAAAAAAAAAAAAAAAAAAAGATGGATGATGACATTCTATATTAAGCAATTTTCAAAGAAATAATAGTTAATTGTCATAGAGTTCTAAAGAAAATTTTCACATGGAAAATTAAGCATGGAAAGCAATTGCATCTTCACAATTTAGTTAATAAAATGTCCGAAAGAGATAAACTTAGTTGTAGATCTAACTAAGTGCCTGACAACAAAAGCCGTTTTTTACATTGGCAGCAAAAGTAAGAACTTTAGAAGACTTTTCTCCAAATTTTTGGATGTTGTTATTTCTTCCTAAAGTACCGTAATTTATTTAGCTATGTATGCTTACTGGAAGCAAGCAATCATCTTTAGTTTATAGTTTACTTCCTGCTCTATGGGTATGTTCTGCCCCATGTTCTGTTTTCTCTACTCCAGAGGTGTTGATCTTATCAAATTTCTCTTAATGAAGAAGATTAGAGGGTGAAAACTAGTAATAACTTTGGGGGGGCAGTACAAGGTTCTCTGAGGCATAAAATTCTAACCAAGTTAGTTAAAGCTATTACTGATACTTATTCAGAATTCCATATTAAAGCATTGAAAATCTTTAAGAATGATGATTGTGGAGTCACTGCTAATAACATAATGACAATAGAATATGTTAAGTGCTAAAAAATAATGAGATAGACCTAGATTGCAACTGCTGACTCAAATAACTATAATAGTTTTTTTAATAATCACCATTCTCAGAATACAATCTAGGTAGAAATAAAAGCAAGAGTTAGATGCAATATGGAGTAGACCTAATAGGACCTAGAAACTGGAGTTAAGTTGAAAATTATAGTTCCTAATGTAATTGTTTTGCAGAAGCCTTTCATGAAAAAGATAAACCATGAAATAAAATTTGTATGGAGTCCTTACTGAAACCTCATTTTTATATACTCACTACTTTGATGATTTACACATCTAATTTTACATCTTTAGTGAGTGTGCACTAAGCAAAATTATGAAAAACATGTTTCTCATTAGAGTGCTTGAAATCCCCTGCATATAACTTACCCTAACCAATGAATAGGAATTTCTTTCTGCATTGAGTATTGCTGCTATCCCATAACCTATATTGTACTTGAGTATTAAAAATGCTTTAGCACAAATAGGGAAGGAATTATTAATTCTTTAGTTATTAAAATAGCCTAATCAAGTCTCACAACTCCCACTCATAAAAACAGAAAAATTATCAGAGTAAAATCACTACAGATTATGTCCTCAAATTATAAGAACACGAAAATTGTAAAATTTCAGCCAAATATGTTTTTAGTATCATTCAGCTGTTTTTCATAAAGCACTTAACGTTATGAAAAAAATTGTAATCTGAATAATTTGCATACCAACTTACCATGTTGAAGATACACTATAGCGGTGTTTCTTCAACTTTCCATACCAGCAGACCTGACAGTGGAGCCAATTTGAGCTTTTTATGCTTATTTCAACATTAAAACTTTTAAAGATAATCTACCATTGGAAGCTTATAGTTGCACTGGATAATGAGTGAGATCCAGTTACACTGACTCTCTCAATTAAAAAAAAATGGGCTGACACACATTTCAGGACTTCTCTGATGAGGTGTCAAAATATTTTGATTCAACAGACATATAAAATTATGAGGATACAAATAGCAAGAGATTGTTTTTGTTTTTCAATTCTCTTGATCTTGGTCAGAAAGATTTCTAAACCTGGATACCCAAAATCATGCCAAGAGGTGGAAAAGAGCAACTTTTTTAGGCTACTGGTGGATATTTTAATAAGTTTATCTTCTTTTAATAGGTCAAGTCACCCAGGGTCCAGTGATGGATGTAAAGGGTCTATGATACACTGGTTAGTCTTCCTTATTGCCTCAGAGAAAAATAAAAAGCCTTTATCATTAAGAAAAAAAATGATAGAGTTCTATATTTAGAACTTATGGTATAATTTTGAATTTGTCAATCAACTAAGAATCCCAAACAACTCATAATCCTCATGAACTCGTCACCCAACACTCAATATTCATTTTCACTTTAGTGAACTTACCATGAGTAATAAAAGTATTCAAAGCTTTGCTTTACAGTTGTTGATAAGGGGGCTCAGCTTTGAGGGAAAATCTTATCTGAGTTTCTACTCTTTCTTACTGTATTACTTAAGATAATGATAACTGTTCTAATGCAGGGGAAAAAAACAATTCCTTGGAGCTTAATATAATAGAAGTTTATTTTTGGATCACATGAAACAAAGCCCATTAGGGGCAGGGATTGTTGGTAGAGTGCTCTGTTCCAGGCAGTCATTTAGGGACCCAGGAACGTAGAGACTCCGTCACATTCAACACATGGCTTCCAAATTCACCTTGGGTGTTGAAATCCTGGTTGGATATTAGAGAAACAAGTGAGTTTTTTAGGGAGGAGGAATAGAATGAATAGGTCAGGCCTGAACGTTTCATTGAGCACTTCTGCCCATTTTCCATTGGCCAGAACTCAGTCATGTGGCTCCACTTAACTGCAAGGGAGGCTGGTAATGTTATTTGGCTGTCTGCCTAGAAGGAAATGTATACAAAGTTGGTGAATGGCTAACCAGTCTCTGCCACAGTCATGTTTTATTTGTTTGTTGTTTGTTTGTGTCCATAAAGATAATTAACAATTCTGCATAAAGTTTGAAGATTCTTCCCTGCACCATATGTCATACATATGTGCAATAAATGGGCTTTTAAGGTCACTTCTCATTTTGGTAGTAGTATGTCTAAAAGATGGAAACTTCAGCCACAGTTTACGAAATTTATGAGTTTTACCACTGTGTTGAGCTCCTTGAAAAAATCAAAGGGTGAATTATTTGAGATGGTTTCTGTTGTGAAAGACACAGCAGCTGAGGAATTTGGAGTAAAAAATAGCTCCAATGAAGGCTACCATACTTCACCTCTATCTTTTATGATGTGACCCTTTCAGTGTACATACCCTTCTGGTTACTTTTCCAGTCGATTTCATGCTCACTAAAAAATGTGTACCTTGTTGAAAAATTTCTCAGCAACTATTTTCCATCAAAAAATTCTTCACAGGGCTTCCCTGGTGGCGCAGTGGTTGGGAGTCCGCCTGCCGATGCGGGGGGCGTGGGTTTGGGCCCCAGTCCAGGAGGATCCCGCGTACCGCAGAGTGGCTGGGCCTGTGGGCCGTGGCTGCTGGGCCTGCGCATCAGGAGCCTGTGCTCCGTGGCGGGGGGAGGCCACAGCAGTGAGGGGCCCGCGTACCGCAAAAGCAAAAACAAAAACAAAAATTCTTCACAGGTCTTCATAGGAATCATCATTCTAAATATTGAAAATCAAAGACTTTATTAAACACTAAATCATCTAGAGATTTAGTACAGCCCTTTTTGTAGGCTGTAATAAATCTATAAGATAAATAATAGAAGCAATCTGAATCTAGTAACCAACTGTTCTACAATGTTTTTGAGTACTTTAAAAGATGTCCCTTGTTAGTATTGGTAAATAAAGGCACATTTTTTTTCAGCTTGGCTACCTCCTTTTGGCTCAAAACAGACTCTAGCATCTTTACGATCCAAGTTTTCAACTAAATTTTCTCTTATAAGAAATTCACCTTCCAAAATGATACTTCCAAGATTTTTTTTTTTTTTTTTTTTTTTTTTGCCACACTGTGCGGCTTGTGGAATCTCAGTTCCCTGACCAGGGATTGAACCTGGGCCCTCGGCAGTGAGAGCGTGGAGTACTAACCATTGGACCACCAGGGAATTCCCAAGATGAATTTTTAGTTGCTTTTTTTTTAAATAGCCAAAATTCTCTTTGTAAATTGTAAACAACAACAAAAAAATAGCTCATTGTTTTTTTTTAAATGTGCATGATTAATTTTTAAATGCCAATGAAGAGTCATGGTTTCGTGGAACATAGCTTCATGTTTTTTTTATGTGCCAGATGCTAAAATGTAGGCTCATTTACATCACCAAATTAAAAATCATATTTGAAATGAGAAACTAAGTACAGCATATACAGTTTAGATTCACTGCTGTTTATTACTGATTGGAATAGTTTTGGTATGAAATTTCGTGTCTGTCACAACCTTTCATCATTTCAGATTTTTCTTTCTCATTTATCGTGTGTGTGTTCACCAGTTTCAAATTTACACTTCAAACTTGGTATTTTTATCCATGACCCATTTCAAAATATATGTTACACTTTACTGTAAAGCTATTTATTCAAAGAGGTTGAGCGCAGCCCTTTTTATAATAATAAGTACCAAAACTAACATAAAAATGTTCGTGAATATGGATTGGTGAAATAAGCTATGATCTACATATTAGAATACCCTGTAGCTGTTGGAATGACAAAATAGGGCTACTTGTACTGGTATAATGTAACTTGTACTTTGTAAAGGATATATGTGTATGTGTTCATATACGTACATGTGTGTATACTACACATGCATGTTCATATTTATATAAATGTACATGTACCTATGCATATGTTTGTATATGCATAATATTAGTTGAGAAACATACAGAAGAAACTGTTTTAGTGGTGACCTCTGGAAGAGTGAAGCCAAAGGATGAAATGTGGATAGGAGCTCTTTACTCTTTATTATCTTATGCCTTTTTTTTTTTTTACGAAGGTACAAAGTAATCTATTTAAAGATGAATAGTCTTTTCAAACAAGAAAAAGTAAACTACACAGATTTTCACGTTTTATAGAAAAATTCACTCAAAATAGATCATAAGTCCAAATGTAAAATATGAACATTTTAGAGAAAAAAACAGGAGGGCTGCCCTGGTGGCACAGTGGTTGAGAGTCCGCCTGCAGATGCAGGAGACATGGGTTCGTGCCCCGGTCCGGGAGGATCCCACATGCCGCGGAGTGGCTGGGCCCATGAGCCATGGCCGCTGAGCCTGCGCGTCTGGAGCCTGTGCTCCGCAACGGCAGAGGCCACAGCAGTGAGAGGCCCGCGTACCGCAAAAAAAAATAAAAATAAATAAAAATAAAAAAACAGAAGGAAATTTTTGGAAATTATGGCCCTGTGACAAGTTCTTGGGCATGACATCAAATGCATGATCCATAAAAGAAAAACATCAGCAAATTGGGATTTATCAAATTTTAAAAGTTTTGTTCTGCAATAATACTGTTAAGAGAATTGAAAAGGCAAGCTACTGACAGAAAATATTGGGGACCCCAAATATCACAAAGAACATGTATCTACAACATATAAAGGACTCTCAAAACTCCACACTAGAAAAATAAGCACAGTGAATAATGTTCAACAACACTAGTCATTAAGGAAATGCAAATTAAGAACATGATGATGTATCACTACCTATTAAATTTAATACCTATGTAAAAAGCTAAAATGTAAAATACTGGCAATGCAAAATGCTGGTGAGAATGGAGAGAAACTGGATCTCTCATGCGCTAATGGTGTAAAATAGTACATCCCTCTGGAAATTAGATGGTAATCTTACACCTTTCTTAGCTGTTTGAATTTTTTACCATGGCCATCTGCTTTGGCATGTCATTTATTCCATGCATGTGTGTATATACATATATACATACATATGGAATACATGCATATACATATATATCTCATATACATATACAACATTGTAGCACCTATCACTAAAGAAGTTTTAATATAACTAAGGAATAAGAATATTAAAGATGGAGGAAAACTTCAAAGTCCAAATTACTTTGTAGTGTTTAAATTCTGCTTTTTTTTCCTATTCTACCACTGTCTATTCCATTTTTCAGCTAAATTCATTCCCACCTGAGAATCAAGGGAAGCAGCTTCTCTAATCAATGGGAAACTTGTAACTGGGGAGCAAGGCCATAACTTTAAATCAGCTGGCATCCATTGAAACTAAATACCAGAAATAGCAATGGTTGCAAAAGAGCCCAAGCCCACTCCCCCTCATGCAGCCGGGCTACAGTGATTGGGGTGCAAAGAGTGAAGAACTTTTTGGGACTTCCCTGGTGACGCAGTGGTTAAGAATCTGTCTGCCAGTGCAGAGGACACGGGTTCAAGCCCTGGTCCGGGAAGATCCCACATGCCATGGAGCAACTAAGCCCATGCGCCACGAATTACTGAGCCTGCATGACACAACTACTGAAGCCCGCGCGCCTAGAGCCTGTGCTCTGCAACAAGAGAAGCCACCGCAATAAGAAGCCCATGCACCGCAATGAAGAGTAGACCCCGCTTGCTGCAACTAGAGAAAGCCCATGCACAGCAACGAAGAACCAACACAGCCAAAAATAAATTAAAAAAAAAAAAGTGAAGAACTTTTTGAATAAGGCAATGCTTACTCTGGAATAAGACGATGCTAACCAAAAACCTGACCTACTACTTCCATCAAATTCATTCTGCCCCAGGAAAAAGATGATGATTTTATCCTAATTATGCTAACAACATGTCAATAGCCTCCAGAGAAAATGCCTGTTTTCCAAAATACAGATCATTAAATTATATTGTACTATTTAGCAACTCCTACCACTGAGAAATCAAGGCTTATTTATTTATCCCAACTTCACCTGGTTTTAGCCATCCCACGACTCCAGTTCATATTTTTCTCATAAATTCTGCCCACCTTTTAGAGCCAGACCTACCTGCTAGTCTTGGAGGGTCTCCTGGGACACAATTTCTAGGCATACGGGTGTTCAAACCTTCATGATTACTCTGATCCACTCGAGATAGCTCAGGTTCCAGCTGGGGCTCGGCATTGCACTCACTCAGAAGGCTCCATCCACTGCCTCTAGTATCCCAGATTTGTTTATTTCTGTCACAGCAGATAAAACCCAGAGGTTCCAAAACGTGCTATGCACCTGAGTCATCAGGAAAGCTTATTAAATAAATAGTTCATTGATTTCTGGGCTACAGTGATACACAGCCACGTTTGAAATCCCTTCTCTCGGGTCATTGTTCCTTAGTCCTGTGTACTGGAGCACCACCAGGGCTGCCTTAGTGCTAGCCTCCTCCTCTTGACAAAGGGATTCCTACATTCCATCATGTGTAACCACCCTTTTTATGCATAAGCTGCCTTCTGTTTCTTTAACTCTCAGTTTCTCTTTTATGAACTATTCAAATCAACTCATTAAAAATATTATAAAAGATGCCAACACCAATAGAATAACAGTCAAGCCTTTGCTTTGGGCCAGATTTCCCTCTGT
This sequence comes from Pseudorca crassidens, assembly GCF_039906515.1. Lineage (NCBI taxonomy): Eukaryota > Metazoa > Chordata > Mammalia > Artiodactyla > Delphinidae > Pseudorca > Pseudorca crassidens. The sequence continues at coordinate 107,525,105 of NC_090317.1, read as the reverse complement.
TCCTCTGCTCACTGAGGAAGGTCTAAGTTTCCAGACTCTTTCTTGATTCAGGATAAGAGTCCTACTTTCCCAAATGAGCAGGGACTGAGGGGTTGTCACCATTAGTATCCACTGAAAGGCTTTTTACTCCCAACTAAACGTTAGTCCTCACAAGCTCTGAGGTTCAGGATTCTATGAATCTCCTCTAAGAAGTCTCATTTAGCTGGATGTGTTGGTGATGTCATTGATGGACATTGTTATATTCATGTAGATTTGAAGAAGGGGGCTTCTGTTCCCTAAGACCTACGCAAAAGATTATTATACACACTGTTAGGAATGAATAGGAGGCCCAGGTTAAAATAAAAATACTCACTTAAGAGCTTTCAATTTGATGGTTTGATTTATAATGTGAGTTGCAACACCTATGGAAATCTTCCTCAGTTATCTTACAGTTTACATAGGAGAATATGATTTTTTTTAAGTGGAGAAAAATCTGGTGAGTCCAATACCAGTATAACGTATCTTAAGAGATTTTACCCTGTAGCCAGTGAAGATTTGGAAAGTTTTTCATTAATTGTGGGTGACTGTTAATACCATTTCAAGGAGTTTGCTGGACATAGAAAGCCTTTTTTTAAAAATAAATTTATGTATTTATTATTTATTTTTATTCTTGGCTGCATTGGGTCTCCGTTGCTGCACACAGGCTTTCTCTAGTTGTGGTGAGCGGGGGCTACTCTTCGTTGCGGTGCCCGGGCTTCTCATTGCAGTGGCTTCTCTTGTTGCAGAGCACGGGCTCTAGGTATGCGGGCTTCGGTAGTTGTGGCACATGGGCTCAGTAGTTGTGGCTCACGGGCTCTAGAGCGCAGGCTCAGTAGTTGTGGCGCACGGGCTTAGTTGCTCCATGGCATGTGGGATCTTCCCGGACCGGGGCTCGAACCCATGTCCCCTGCCCTGGCAGGCAGATTCTTAACCACTGTGCCACCAGGGAAGCCCAAGAATGCCTTTATTAAGTAATTTTACACATATCTCATACACTTAGAGATTTGAAACATAATGTAGGGAGAGAATTCATCAGGCAGAGTTACAAGTTTTGGCACTCATCTAGGGATAGTTGCTCATAAGTTCTGAAAGTGTTAAATACAATATTGTGGCTTTGATTACATATCACATTTTCTTTTCTCACTCAAATGTGGTTTAACATGGTTGCGTAGATTTGGCTCCTAATTTACCTGCCTTAGACTCTCACTTAAGTATACAGTTACTTTTTCAGTATTGAGAAGAATATGTTACTGTAAGTAGTTCCTGAAAATAGGACAGCATTTTATAGTTCTCTGGACTTGAAGGTTTTTTGTTTGTTTATTTGTTATCTTGTTTGCTTATTTGTTTGTGAATGAACATAAAGTGAATCCTCATAGGACAAGGAAAAGTATCTTGTGTTTCCTTATGGATTTAACCTCTGAAACTTTTACACTATCACTAATGATATCCCAGGAGTCCTTGGAGCTAAAGTAAGAGGGTGTACAGTTCATAAAATTTTATTTAGATGCAACCCTTGCTTGCATATAAGTTTACAATCTGGTAAAGAGACAAGGGTATAAAAAAGATGTAATGAAGTTGAAGAAATGGATTGAATTTAGACCGTATCTGGAGGATATAGCAAGGGCTTGTATGGCCACTTGGGAAGATGATGGGGTAAAATGGTAGAAATATGTGAGAAAGTTTTTCTGGATGGGCTGGATCAAGTCTGAGTTCTAAAAGACAGCCATAGGGCTTCCCTGGTGACGCAGTGGTTAAGAATCCGCCTGCCAATGCAGGGGACATGGGTTTGAGCCCTGGTCCAGGAAGATCCCACATGCCGCAGAGCAACTAAGCCTGTGCACCACAACTACTGAGCCTGCGCTCTAGAGCCTGCAAGCCACAACTACTGAGCCCACGTGCTACAACTACTGAAGCCCGCCTGCCTAGAGCCTGTGCTCTGCAACAAGAGAAGCCACCACAGTGAGAAGCCCGCACACCACAACGAAGAGAGTAGACCCCACTCACTGCAATTAGAGAAAGCCCACACGCAGCAAAGAAGACCCAACGTGGCCAAAAATAAATAAAATGAACAAAGTAAAAAAAAAAAAAAGACATCAAAGTTGTCTATTTATGGTTTTTTGGGGTTTTTTTTTTTGCTGTACGTGGGCCTCTCACTGTTGTGGCCTCTCCCGTTGCGGAGCACAGGCTCCGGACGCTCAGGCTCAGCAGCCATGGCTCACAGGCCTAGCCTAACTCCACGGCATGTGGGATCTTCCCAGACCGGGGCACAAACCCGTGTCCCCTGCATCGGCAGGCGGACTCTCAACCACTGCGCCACCAGGGAAGCCCCAAAGTTGTCTATTTAAATAAATAAATAAAAAATAAAAGACAGCCATAGAATGATAGATAAGATAGCAAGTTGAAGTGAGATTAGGGATGGGAAAAAACTTGAGCAAAGAGGAGATGGCAAGAGTGGGTGTATCTCAAGATGAAATTCATCAGAACAATGCAAAACAGTAGAGAGCCTTCACTTCAGTGGACAGCACTTGCTCTTTCATCCTTTGGATAAGTAACCTTGAGTTCCAGTGGTGTTTTTGGAGACTAATACAGAATGAAGGGAAACAAGACAATCTATTAAATCAAAAAGCCTAGAAAAATTGGGTGGTGGAAAAATAACATGATGGCGTGAAAATTATGTGGACTCTTATTAGCAGAAGAGTAGTTCTGTTTTATCAAGAGGTACTTTTCAGCCTGGTACCTAGTAGGTACCATATTTGTTCGGACTGTGTACCATTATTTTTACTAGTACTAACACCCCCCATTCTCTGTGCTAATTTACAGTGTGCTAAGTGCTTTACATAACTTGTTCATATGTTTAATCCTCATCATAAACCCAGGAGTTAAATATTTTTGCACTCAGTCTTGCAAAAGAGAAAGTTAAAATATTTGAGAGGTTAAATGACATAACATCCTTAAGGTCAAGGAGATAATAAATGGTAGAGTCCTATTTGGATATAGATTTAGCTGACTCAGGGACCTGACTTCCACCTACTACATTTATGCTTTAGAACACGGATTGTAAATTGGTGACCAGAGCACCAAAATCGGCCTGGGGACCTGCTTTGTTCAGCTTACATGGTGTATTTTCAGAGAATCTGTATGTGCCTTTTTATAGTGGATGAACTATTAACTGGGGTCACCATGCATCATTGCCTTAAATCATCTTGATATTTAAGATTTCAGTTTCTCGTTTGAAGTTACAGGTCAGATATCCCCTACTTTACCTAATATCCATTGATATATATGTATGTATATATATATACATATATACACACATACATATATACTGACACAATACATACTTAAAGAAAGTTCCATTTTTTGTGCTGAAGAATGCAAAGAGAAAATATTTGGGGAAGGTATTAAAAACATTTTTAATTAATCCAGGGACACTGATTTTGCAATCTTGAGGTAACAAATTTCCAAAGATTCCTTTTTTCTGATTTCACTTCTTGCTTTCCATGAATAGACACAGCCAGAGGGATTCCCTTCTGTAATCCCCATCCATATGCCTCTGCCAACCAATTAATTGCTCATTAATGCATCAACCTAGGTGTTAATTTGTTGATGGACAGACATTTAAAAAAAGAGGTTGTGGGGACTTCCCTGGTGGTCCAGTGGCTAAGACTCTGCTCTCCCAATGCAGGGGGCCCGGGTTCAATCCCTGGTCAGGGAACTAGATCCCACATGCCACCACTAAGAGATCGCATGCCACAACTAAAGATCCTACATGCTGCAACTAAAGATCCCACACGCGGCAACGAAGATCCCACGTGCCGCAAATAAGACCCGGGGAAGCCAAATAAATAAATATTTAAAAAGAGGTTGTGAATACTGTCCCAATCGCCCTACCTACTCTGGAACATAGGGGAAACTATAATCAAATTTCTTGTCTCAAATATGTATTTCCAACTACTGTGATAATATTTCATTGATATTCTACTGTGACTATATTTGTCTTTTATTTTACATTATTCTCCATTATGGAACTGCATTTTGTTTTCAGAATAAGCACATTCTGAGGGAAGTAGCTGTTTTTTTAAAAATTCATTTTGTCTTTCCCAAAAGATGGTAAACTGGAGAAAGAATGGTTGAAAATTCATTTGATATGACCACTGTTTTTAATATAGAATAACAGGTTTTCACTTTTTTAGCACATAAAAGCAATTTTTAAATGGATTTATTAAATTCCATCTAAATATTATGACAATAAAACCTCACAAATGTTATCTTAATATCTTAAACAGAATAGCTTACTTTGTTTATACCTTTTGCTACTTTACTGTCATCAGATAAATCATCAGTATTTTAGTTATTGCTTTTCAAATTCCCACTAGGACAATCATGTTTGTTTTGACAAACAACTGTAGGTTTTCATTTCTATTAACTCAAATGGGCAAAAAAAGATAACTGAAAGCAGCACAAATTCCGTAACACCTTCCTGTGAGATTATAGCTCACATATAAATTAACATTTTCTAGCATCGTATTTTAACCAGATCACAGATTCTTAACCCAGGATTCTTGGGTCTGTGAATGAATTTCAGTGGGCCTTAAAACTGTAAACACAGTAAATATTTTCATGGTGGGGGCAGGGACTCTATCTTTCATCAGTTCTTTAAATTAACTGTAAACCAAAAAGAAAAAAATACGGCTAACTTGGAGGAAAAAACTTGGAGGTTATTAGGCTGAGTCTTGTTCATTGAAATGTCCCTTTCACCTAATTTGAATAAGAGCTAGTTGTGTGCATTAGGCTGCTATTATTCACTCTCAGCATTTAATAGTGGAGAAATCTCTTTTCTGAGCATGTTTATTTATTCTTTAACTTTCCAATAAGGATTTATTGAATGCCTAATGCGTGTTAGGTAATGTTCACCAAAATAGGTAAGTCAGAAGAATGAGCAATTGGGGGAGAAAGATGGGAAGTTTAATTGCTGACATGTTGAGTGTGAGATGCATGTGGGAGATGTTCATGCAAGAGAAAAGTTCAAGCCAAAGACTTAGATTTGGAAATCAGTAAAATATGGGTGGTAAAGACATTAAGGTCATTGATATATATGAACCCATCCATGTATGCAAAATAGTGTGAGAAGAGGGTTAAAAGGAGAAACAGCCAACATAAAATACGTATACACACATATATTTATACATATAAATTTATTTATTTGCAGGGAATTGGTTTACACAATTATGAATGTTAGCTAAGCAGCCTTCCCATGGCTATCTCTGCATCTAATGCTGAAGTCTGAAGTTCACAGGCAGGAAGTCAGTAAGGGAAGATAATGAGTGAGATAGAACCCAATGAGCACGAGCTGGACTTGCAGTCCACGGGGCAAGCAGTCAGGTGGGGGGAGCATGAGCAGGCTTGAACTCCGCTAAGATGGACTGAAACCCATGTCAAGTTATTGTTGCCTTTGACCTTACCAAAAAGAATGATCCAGGGCCCTTTATCATAGAGCTAAACACACACCACTGGTCCAGGAGTCGGAGACACTGGCAGAAGATCCAGGAGAAAAGAGAAATTTCAGGCGCAACTGCTACTCCATGTCAGTGAAGTGAGCATATCAGTAAAAAAGTACACACACACACAGACACACACACTCATACCCCCAAATGGCTGCTACCTCTTTTCCATCCTTCCACTAGTGTGAGAGAATCTCTCTTGTAGCCTACCCTAACTGGACACATACAAGAAAATGGAATTCTGGGAAATGAAGTTCAGCCTAGTCAAGTCAGTATATTACAAAGCTATCACAATGTGCAGTCTCAAAGATGGCAAGCCATGGTAGGCGCTAGGGTTAAGGTGTCTGGTAATCATTGTGCTTCGTGAACGTACCTGCACTGAGAGGATAAGTGAAGGAAGTAATGTAGACATCAGAGGATGGGAATAAAAAATCAGCTTGTTTATCTTCACAACTGTTCCAAGGGCACTGCTCACATGTATGTATACAAATACTCAATTTACCTCTCTACTTTCTCCCATCCCAAACAGCCATTCCTAATATTGAAAGGAAGTGTGTCCACTTTCCACTTTTTTTTAAACTTTTATCGGGGTATAGTTGACTTACAATGTGGTGTTAGTTTCAGGTGTATGGCAAAGTATATCAGTTATACATATACATATATTCACTCTTTTTTAGATTCTTTTCCCATATAGGTGATTACAGAGTATTGAGTAGAGTTCCCTGTGTTATACAGTAGGTCCTTTTTAGTTATTGATTTTATATATAGCAGTGTATATGTGTCAATCCCAATCTTCCAATTTATCCCTTCCCCCCCCCTTACCCCCTGGTAACCATAAGTTTATTTTCTACATCTGTAACTCGAATTCTGTTTTGTAGATAAGTTCATTTGTAGCCTTTTTTTAGATTCCACATATAAGTGATATCATATCATACTTGTCTTTCTCTGTCTGACTTACTTCACTCAGTATCACAATGTCTGGGTCCATCCATGTTGCTGCAAATGGCATTATTTCACTCTTTTTGTGGCTGAGTAATATTCCATTGTATATATATACAACATCTTCTTTATCCATTCCTCTGTTGATGGACAACTTTCCACCTTTTTTCAGGCAATATTTTTCTAAGATGAATAGTCTCGATCATTATAGTGAAAATAGAATGCTCTCTGAAAATTTTAAGAGAGTAGTTGAACAAATGGAAGTGACAGTGTTGGCTTAAATAAAGGAGAAAGCATAAATACTGTTCACACCTCTTCTTTGTCTCTCCAAAAAGAGCAAGTATTGCTACAAGGTATAACCTTATTTATTGTTGGGAAAAAACTGTAAGTGGAAAGGTTTCATTCATACTGTACCAAACCCCTGTTTTTGGAGTAAGATGTTGATGAAAAGGGGAGGGCAAGTCTAAAAATAAACACACTTTCAACAATGCTGATTTTAAAATTTTATTTGTGTGGGAAAAACCCACAGTCCCTAACTATGGATGAGAAAGATGTCTCCTCTAATACTTATGTTAATGCTGTGATTCCAAGGAGTATCACTAATATATAGTCTTTACAACTGCACTTTTCTTAGCATATTTAGAGTCACAGAGCTGATCTTGACTGAGAGAGAGTTGTTTTCTCACAGAGCCTTCTATGACTGGAGGCTATTGGAGAAAAGAGGTAGGGGAGGAAGATGGTGCCTGATCTGCTGTGACACCTTGAAGTAGAATATATGATGACATTTTAATGCTATTATTTATTTTTCCTCAATTATAAAAGCATTATTTTTACATTGTATAAATTTGGGAAAATAAAGACAAAGAAGACAAGAAAGAAGTAACCAAGATGTGTCAAAAGTGCTTTAAATCTTCATCTGCAGAACCTTAAGAGTCTCTCTCTTACTTCAGATGAGAAAGTTAAGGAGCATATCTTTTGACTAAATAGTGGTAGAAAAAAGTGCTAATTAAATAATGTTTTAGCATTGCAGTTCTGCTCACAAGAATCTGGTTAGGTTTAATAGCTATATTAATTTTTTCTTAATTTTTGCTATAATTATATTTTTTACTATGTGATGGGCATGGTCATGGTAAATTAAAATATCAGATTGATCAAGTTAGTCAGATCAATGAGTATTTTCACTAAGTCAAGATGGTGTTTGATTCAGAAGGCACATCCTATCAGCAAAACTTGCCATTAACTTTTCAACACAGGGTATCCCAACAGCTAACACCAAGGAATTAATCTGTTATAAAACATCATCCAGATATGAACAGATGGCTTTATTCTTCCTCTATCTTAGGCTGTGTAAAAGTAGCCAGGGTTTCCTGGAAAAGATTTAGAAGTAATTGCCACATTTTACCTATATCGATTAGGTGTACTAAAGGGCATTCTCTCTGAGATTCAAGTGTTAGGGGAAAAAAATCAAACTCATTAATATAGCTACAGATAGAACACCAGTCATGTGAATGAGTCCAGAAATATGTGGATCATCTTTATGGAATGACACAAGTGGTCATTTTCCTAAAGACAAGAAGATTCAGTTATTTTAAATACTTCTATAACTTTCCACCTAGAGAGTTACTAATATTAGAACATAAATTAAAAATCACAGAATAATAGTGATAGGCACAAAGATATAATTCAGAAAATCGTATACCTTCTTTAGGTAAGAAAGCTGTAAAAATATTCTCAAGCGATAACCTTTGTTAGATGCTGACACATCTCAGATGGTACTTTACAGTCTTTTTTATTGAAGACATCTTGACGGTTATAAACCTTCTAGATTGGTGTCTCACAAGCCTTGCATAAGGCAGTTGTGATTAAAAATCATGTGGAAAACCTCCCAGTAGCTCACAGAAAAGCAACCAGTCTGTCTGGTATTGGGATATGTGTGTGAGTTTTAATAAGGTGGTGTTTTAGTTTAAGGGCCAGGAGTAAAGATAACACCATGAGAGAGAATTGAGTTCTAGAAAGTGAGATTGGGAACCCCAAAAGGAAGGAAAAAATTAAGAGTAATGTTGTAGCTTTTCAAGACATTGCAGGTTTAGAGACAATAAAAGTACTTTTAAGCATGGGGGAAAAGATGTCTCCTTGAACCTAAGGTTCTATGATCAGGAAAGAGGCATGAAAGTTAGAATAGCAGGGTTACTTTCAATTGATATTAAAGACACCAATAGTAGAATAGACTGAGAAGGGAGATACAGGTTCCAAAGAGAAATAACATGTCTTTTTCAAGAATGAAAAGAACTGGAAGAAATAGCTCTTTCGTAGACTGGAAATGAAAATAACAGTGAATTTTTTTTTAAGTATTGAAAATATCTATGAGTGCTATCAACTTCTGAAACTTTTCCTGATTAACTCAGCACAGAAAATTCCCTCCCATTTTGAACTTCAGTTGTTCAAACTGCTATCATTTTTCCTTCTATCAAATGTGGACCAAAAAACCAAACTTCGTGGTATATTTTAGGCTCAGAATCTGTCAGAAGCGTTTTACTAAGCCACTGTGGAGGAGAGACAAGCAGAGGAAAGCACTATTTGAAACATCAGCAGTTACACTGAGTACTTTTTTTAATTTATGTATTTATTTGGCTGTGCAGGGTCTTAGTTGCGGCATGCAAACTCTTAGTTGCAGCATGTGGGATCTAGTTCCCTGACCAGGGATCGAACCCAGGCCCCCTGCATTGGGAGCGCGGAGTCTTAGCCCCTGGACCACCAGGGAAGTCCCACACTGAGTACTTTTAATATAATGCTGACCAACAAAAGCCCTTGTAGGCAGGAATGAAGAAAACACAAAATAGTGAGTTCACTGAATGTTCATTTACCTTTTAAATAATAAACATCATTCATGAGCTATCATTATGTCCTACATTAGCCATGTTTTATAAGCTTATAAAACCTCCTGAAGAATATTTCATTAACCTTGAAAGCCACATAAACCTAAGGATTACGGTTTATATTTTTTAAAAGATAAGAAAAGCAAGCTTTATGAATATCCAGATTATCTCTTAAGACCCTGAGTGTTAGGAAACTTGGGGGGGTTCATTAAAATGCAGATATAGCCAAATGTAATTGGAATTGGACCTTTTATTTTAGTGCAGCCAGTTCATTTAAAAAGCAACAAAACAAAACACCCTTTTTAAGTCACAAGGTACTATGTGTGCTTTAGAACAGGTGCTATTGGGACTTTCCTGGTGGTCCGGTGGTTAAGACTCCATGCTTCTACTGCCGTGCAGTGCGGCCAGAACAAACAAACAAAAATAGAACAGGTGCTATTGACTGTATTACCCCTAAGTAAATTCCTTATAGTTTTCCTCCAGTTAAAGCTAAATCCTTTCTTAAAAGGAGACTCATTCTTAATGTCATATTTTCCTTCTCAGAGAGAACATTTGTAGTTTTCTGTTTCTGCATTTTGTATATAGGTATTATGGGAAATTATTAGAGGATTAGCAAGAGATAAATGTGGTTCTTGTCTACATCAATAAGTAGATCAAATTAGTTGGTATAGTGTCATGAATTTTATCCTGCCACACTGCAGCCTGGGCGACAAGGTGAAAAAAATACTTTCTAGAGGTACTGGTTGGATGACAGAGGTACTGGTTGGATAACAAAGGTACCCCAAAATACAATGTCTTCAGTAAATTAGATGTGTATTTCTCTCATCAAATAGACAAGTACAGGGAAGTCCAGACTGGTGGACGATTCTGTTTCATTATGTCATTCAGGGACCCAGGTCCCTTACATCTTATTGCTCTACTATTTTGTCTTCACATATATGACAGAAACAAGTTCACTGACCCATCTGCTTTCCAGCCTACAGGAAAGGGAAAAAGAAAGTCCAGGGATGAGGCATCATCATAAAGGAGATGAATGGGAAATTGTAGACATCACTTCTTCATGCATCCCATTGGCCTGATCTCTGTCATTTGGCCGTATCTACCTGCAAAGGAAGCTAGGAAGCTAGGAAATATAGTCTGTAGCTAGGTAGCCATGTGCCCAACTAAAAGAAAGGATAATAGACACTGGGAGGCATTTATTGGTCTTTACCTCAATAGGTATCAGCCAGGGTTTGGAGATGACAGATTAAGCACAAAAAAGATGAAGCCGTTATCAGGACAGTCAACTCAGGAGCATGGCAACCTAAATGTAACACTTACACTTGATAAGCTGTTGTGAACATTTCAGTACCCTTCACCACCTCCACTAATATCCCTTCCTTTCCTCCTCCTTTCGTTTTTCTTTCCCTCTCATTCCTCCTTTTCATATGCCTATTTTTCATCTCCCTCTGTCTCTTTCTTGCTTCAATTGCTTTTGATACTGTGTTCTAAAGAATTTGCTGATCACTGGCCACAGATAAATGCTTTCTCTATGTATGTTAATGGATTATTTAAATATACTTGGAGGCTGAAAATTTGCTTTAAAAATGTGAGACTCCAGAAGGATGAGAAAGCACCATGAGAGTTAAAAGAATCAATGAGGGATTTAGTACAGTGGCTGTGTAATTAATGGAGCAAAAATAAAGGAGATGTCTTATCAAGATGCAATCACAGAGGGCTTCCCTGGTGGAGCAGGGGTTAAGAATCCGCCTGCCAATGCAGTGGACACGGGTTTGAGCCCTGGTCCGGGAAGATCCCACATGACTCAGAGCAACTAAGCCCGTGCGCCACAACTACTGAGCCTGCGCTCTAGAGCCTGCAAGCCACAACTGTTGAGCCCGCATGCCACACCTACTGAAGCCCATGCACCTAGAGCCCATGCTCTGCAACAAGAGAAGCCACCACAATAAGAAGCCGTGCACCGCAACGAAGAGTAGCCCCCACTCGCCGCAACTAGAGAAAGCCCACGTGTAGCAATGAAGACCCAATGCAGCCAAAAATAAATAAATAAATTTATTTAAAAAAAGAAAGATGCAATCACAGAAATTTGAGATTAGTAAGTCCTCTGCAACAAAAACCTAAAAATGTGTGCATTACCCAAAAAAAAAAAATCTACTTGTGGATGACTCAAAACAGTTTTAGAAATGAATAAAATTATAAGCAGTTCTGATGTCTTTGGCAGAAAGCAAACCACGAATCTCTTTTTGCATCCTCTTTTTCAAATGATGGGCAAAAGTGACCCTACTTCCCTGTACATTTAAAAATGGCTAGGATGGTGAATTTTATGTGTATTTTAACTCAATAAAAAATATCCCCCCGAGGGCTGCCCTGGTGGTGCAGTGGTTGACAGTTCGCTTGCAGATGCAGGGGACATGGGTTCGTGCCCCGATCCGGGAAGATCCCACATGCCGCAGAGTGGCTGGACCCGTGAGCCATGGCCGCTGAGCCTGCGTGTCCGGAGCCTGTGCTCCGCAACGGGAGAGGCCACAACAGTGAGAGGCCCGCGTACCACTTAAAAAAAAAAAAAATCCCCCCAAATCGTCCTACTTCCTCTCCATCATCACCAAAAGTTTCTGAATAACATTTGTAAGCAAGTCCATTCCCTGGCAGTTAAACGTTTTCTACTGAGCAGTTATCAGTTTCCTACTTCTTTTTGCTAATACCCATTTTCTCAACACTCAGGTGCAACATCACACCTCCCAGGGGTGAGGTCATCAGGTGGCACCAGATGTTTAGTGATTCCTGATGAGTCCCCCTCTTCAGCTTGGTGTCCATTAATTGTTCTAGATGCTTTCAGGGAGGAAGAAATTATCTTCTACCCTTCTAGGTTCTTCTGGCTGGTCTAAGAATTAAATTGACGTGAGACGGATTAACAGGAGAAAATCAAACAAAAGTATAATGACACATATACACGAGAGAGACCCAAGCAAATGAGTAACTTGCCAAAATGGACAAAACCCTCACCTTAAATACCATCTTCAGCTAAAGACAAAAGAGGATGTTGGGGATACTGGTTTGGGACTTGAAAGGGAAGGCAATTCATATGGAGATAGAAAAGCAAAGGTTTTGTAAACAAATGCTTTCTGGGCCAGGCAGAGACAGTGGGACACAGAGTGGACTCTGATCTTTAGGTTCTGCCTAAAATCTCCCCCACCACACGTAGCCCATATTCTTTGCAGATAGCTCTGGTGATAGCTCTATTCCAGGAACAGGATCTCTATCTACATTCTTTTAGGCAGTTCGGGGGATAGTCAGAGTTTCTTGTTGAGTCTTTTGGGCCTTGATTGTTTTCAGCTCGGAATAATCCATATGCCAAAAAGACATTTTGGGATGGCAAGTTTTGCTCCTCTATACTGCCAGAAACTTATGGACCATGCATCTAGAAGGCGGCCATCAAGAGCTACCATTTGAGTCCTTACAAGAATCTCTGAACTATCTAAAAACAATGCAGTAATGATATTCCTATTTTGTACACCCTTTCCTTTCAAACGCATGAGATTTCCTCTCCATTCTGGAGGGGCTGTGCCACTGCCTTCCTTCCTCTGATAGGTGTAGGAAATATACCCAATAATTCATTCAGATTCCAGTATGCGGCCCTCAGGTTCCTGAAGGGCATAATTTGGCCTAACTTGATACATGAACTACAAGTCATCACTTATAGAAAAGCTTAAGTCCCATCATAATAGTAACACTAGTAATAGTAATAATTGGTAACAATTTGTGAGCACTCATTCACCATGGGTACTGTGGATGTACATTAACTCATTTAACTCCAGGTTATTTGTGGTTACTTAAATCCCCTTGCAATCTGCTGGCCAGACAAATAAGTTGTTTTGTTCTTAAGATCTATAGAAATATGCTGTAAGATAGTACAAAATACATTTTCATAAGGAAATCTGACACTACAGCTGAATTATGGTTAGCAAATTTTAAAGTGCATGTCTTGTTTTTCTGTGATTTTGTTCCCTTGAAATTTGAGCAGACGTTGTTACATCCTGCAGGAATAACAACCTCAACTATGAGCTTAATATAACCTATCCCTTCCATTTCTTTCCTTTCTTTTGGGATCCTTAGATAAATCTCTGATTTTCAAAGAACTCTGTGTTACTGGCAACTATTACGTGCCATAGGTCCTAATACTTATTTGGGTAAAATGTCTTGAGCAAGTTGCAAGGGAACTTTCTCTCTGTGTGTGTGTGTGTATGTGTGTGTGTGAGAGAGAGAGAGAGAGATGGAGACACAGAGATACACAGAGACACACAGAGAGACACACAGAGAGACTGAGAGACACAGAGAGAGATTCTTCATTTCAGAATAAAGTCTTCTGGAAGAGGAGCCATTCAGTTTAACTAATGACAAAAGAGAAATATGTTTTGTAAACCACTTTGCTTTTATCTTAAATGGAGAGTCTTTGGCAAAACATTTATTTTTACCGTGATCATAGGGTAATTTCAATACCCATGATTAATGGTGCAAATGAAATTAAAACCCCCTACTATTCAACATCTTGTTTAAGAACGAAATGCTCACTATTTCCTCATTCCAACTAGTAAGATCTCTGGATGCTGATGCTTTTTAATTAGGGAAGAAATTTCCTTTTAATTGAAAAGAAAACTTTTTTTTTCAATAAGTTAGAGAGTGTCCTCTAGTGGAGAGAGAATCTCCGCTCTCAGTAGATTTAGAAATGGCCAAATGATACCTAGTTAGAAGAAGGTTACACTAAATAGCAAGTGTCCCTACTGCCGATTGGAATCTGCTGGTTGAAGAGAAAATGCATTATTTTTCCTCTAAGGCCCCCTCACATTGTGGCCTACTTGAAAGCCTGCTGTATGACAAGCATTGTTCTCATTTTAGATAACAAATGATTTTTTATGATCAATTTTAGAGTGCTTCCTTCGGAACTTGGTAAGATTGAGCTGACAGTGCACCTTTTGGCCAAAAAGGCAGCAGAAGCATTTAGTGCAATTTACTGAAGCTTTTACAGATATCAACTTGATACAGCAAGAATACCATTATCTTTGGGACTCCAGCCCTGGCTGACTGATATATTTGATGTGTGTGGCTCCCCAGGCCATAGCTTAAATTTTTCTGTTATTATTTGAAGGAAAACAAAGAAACAAAATTGAGGGGGAAATTAATGTGACTCTTTTCTATAACCTGTGGAATTCTAATGCTAATTTCCTGTATTTCTGGTTATGTATAGTAAATAGTATTAACGTTATCACTTGGGTATCAGAGGTCACACTAGAGGAGACTTCTTTCAATATATAAATGGAAGGGGATAAGGGAGAGCTTTGGTGCTTGACTCTCTAAATCACATGCTAGTCTTGCCTTATCAGAAATTGCATGCTACAGCAAATTAGAGAGCAAAAGATAGAAAAGATGGATAGTTTCTCTTGATAACAAGTTAAATAGTTTGGACTTAAATAGAGTAAAGATAAAATTATATTGCTGATTCTTCTATTGGAAAAAAAGAAAGAGGAATAAGGAGAGTGTTCTTAAATCCTTGAGTAGTCGAACACATGTCAGAGACATAACATGTATGTATGAATATCATGTGTGTGGCTTATTTGAATGGTAATAATAAGCAGTAAGGCTAGCATTGTATTTCTGTTAACAGATAATGTTCAGAAAAATGTATCATCACAACTTTCATACAGATATTAAAATGAACACATGTTAAAGATTTTTTGCTCATATGATATGAAGGGAACAGGCAGGTGTTATGACCAATTCAAAATAGTATATTAAACAGAAGAAAGGAATGCTGAGATAAATTCCAAGTAGAGACAAAATTGATTTTTCCCTGGGGTGAGGAGCAAGCAAGGCTAGGGGAGCGGATAGGGAATTAAGTCGAATGGCTACCAGACATGAGAGAATTTACATATCAGTTACCTACAAAGAGTTACAGAGAGTTGAAAAATCACTCAAAGACAGGAAAGGGCTAAAATCTGATAACTCAGAATGGTGTGCAATAGAAAAATGAGTAGTTTTCCACAGAAACACAAATGTTTTTCCTACATTCCTTTGGAAACCTGGTATATTTCTATAGCTTAGATTGGCTCATCAGTGACCCAGTTGTACAGTCTACTTCTTGTCTATGCCAGCAACTTCTCTAACCACCACTGTCATTATTAGGAACCCTCTTTCCTAGACTCCCTGTCCTTGCTTCCTGCTTAAAAGCCCTGACGGAATGTTTTTCAATCTTGTTGCTTTTCTCAGCCCCAACTCCAATTTAAATAGAGTTCAAGGTAAAAAGAAATTGTTCCAGACAGTTAACTGTAACCACTTGCATGAAAATCACCTGGGAGTGCTTGTTAAAAATGAAAATCCCTGGAACCCTATACACTTGCTGAGTCAACATCTGGTTTTGGGAGAGTGGGAGTAAGTTTTTTTTGACAGTAAGTTTGAGACTCACTGGCTTCAGTAAAGAAAAAAATATAACATCTGGAGCCATATTCATCTAAACTAAATGATATTGTAGAACATATGAGTGTATAAAATAAACTCTGGCCTGAAAGTTAGTGGAAATTTGCTAGAAGAAACAAGGTTAATGGTAGCATGAGGAGTTGCAATACTAATAACCTTTCCTCTAGTTGCTATCAAAATCTGGCTATGGGGACTTCCATGGCAGTCTATTGGTTAGGACTCCGTGCTTCCACTGCAGGGGACACGGGTTCCATCCCTGGTCAGGGAACTAAGATCCTGTATGCCACATGGTGCAGCCAAAAACAAAAATCTGGCTATGATTATTTTAAAGTTGAATATCTGGAATAATCTATTAATGATTTTTCTAGGCACTATGCTGCATCCTTTTATTGTTTTTCCTTTTTAATTGAAAGCATACTCATACACATTAGACAACAAACACAGTAAAGAAAAATTTGTGATCATTCACTGTTGTCTTAATTTTCTTTGTATTATTTTCTGTTCTACTGAAGCTTTTCTAATTATATTTTTAAATCTGTCAGTCGTGAACTTTCTTGTTACTTCTAGGCTCTAATTCTAAGAAAAGAGTTTTTTTTCCTCTACAGATTTATAAAATAATATATTTTCTCCTAGATAGTATATACATTTTATAATAATATTTAACTCTTTAATAAATCCCAATTTTTTTGTTGTATTACGTGAAATTAATTTTTGTTTCCAGGGCATAATTGAGTTCTGATAACACATTGCCTGGAGTTAAGTCTGGTACAATTTCTGAGCATTTATATCATTTTTCTTTAAAAGCATAAGCCTTCAATAGTTTATTCATCTCCTATAAATTCTCAACTAAAATTATAAATACATCACAGGGCCTATAGCACAACAGCGGGGAAATAAGCATTTTAGGTATGATGTTGATAGTTACATTCTGTGGTCTAATAAAAGCCCTTTTATCTTGATAGTGTTTTTATAATTTTGAACAACACTGGTTATTAATAAAGTAATTATATGTAATAATAAATTTTTGGTTTAATATTAATAGTAAGAACCACAAAAATACTGCTTCACATTCACTAGAATGGCTATAATCAAAAAGACAGGTAACAAGTGTTGGCAAGCATGTGGAGAAATTAAAACTCTCGTACATTCCTGGTGAGAATGTAAAACGGTGCAGCCACTTTGGAACAGTTTGGCAATTCCTCAGACATTTAAGCATAGAATTATAATGCAGCAGTTCCATTCCTAGACATATAACCAAGAGAAATGAAAGCATATGTCCACACAAAAATTTGTACGAGTGTTCAAAGCAGCTTTATTCATGATAGTCAAAGAGTGGAAACAACCCAAATGTGCGTCAATTGATAAATGGATACACAAAATGTGGTATATCCATACAATGAAATATTATTTAGCATAAAGAGGAATGAAGTATTGATATATACTGTGACATGGATGAACCTTGAAAACATTAAGCTAATCAAAAGAAGGCAGAAACAAAAAGCCACATACTGTATGATTTCATTTATATGAGATATCCGGAATAGGCAAGTCCATAAAGACAGAAAGTAGAAGTAGGTGAGTGATTGCCAAGGCCCAGGGGTTTGGGAGGAACTGACTAGTGACTGCTAGTTGGTTCAGGATTTCTTACTGGGGTGATGAAAGTCTCGTATACATTGATTGTGCTGCTGGTTTCACAGTTCTGCGAATATACTGAAAACCATTGAATTGTACATTCTAAGTGGGTCAATTGAGGATATGTGAAATATACCTCAAAAGAGGTATGAAAAATATGCATGCAATATCTTTGAAAAACAACTTTATAGAAAGTGGTGTGCTGGTAAATGTTTAACAATTGGCTCTCCCAGTGTCATTCTGAGAATTACACCACCATATAGGTGGTTGATATTTTCATTTATATTGGAAATAAGAGTGAAACATTGGAGATGTATGTCAGAACTTCATTTGTTCATCAGTGATGTAAGCAAATCCTTTGCTGAATTAGATGATAATTTTTGGATGCCAGAGGAATTTTTTTAT
Organism: Pseudorca crassidens; assembly: GCF_039906515.1. Taxonomy (NCBI): domain Eukaryota; kingdom Metazoa; phylum Chordata; class Mammalia; order Artiodactyla; family Delphinidae; genus Pseudorca; species Pseudorca crassidens. Next base: position 107,507,266 of record NC_090317.1, on the reverse strand, counting down.
GTTTGCAGTATTACCAGTGTAACAGCTATAGACATGACACTTTGAAGTTTAATCTGCATTATTAACATTTTCTCCATATTGTCTTAAGTACAGACAATCAGCAAAACAGTAAATCATAGCCTGATTTGTAGCATTTGGCAATTCGTGGGGTAAATACTCTCACCATGGCTGATTGCTGGCTACTAACATAATCTCACTTACTGTGCATTTGGGAAGAGATGTGCAGTAATACACTATTATATGGTATTTCTGCCATACCAATACCACAGAAGAAGAATATGGAAAAATAAATAGGAGAATTAGAGTTTGGGGTATTTTTTACCTTAGTTTTTAATATAGTATATTTAATTATAAGTTTCTATAATTTAATTTTTAATAATGACTATGTTTAACAACCTGCTTAAAGAATTTCTGAAAAATGTAATAGCTGATTCTTAACAGGCTGGTGTGAGCCAGCTCTGACCCACAAGAGAATTAACACCTGAATGAGGAGGCGCTGAATGTTGAAGACTAGTTTACAAGATAGACTTGGCCTGTTGAGATAGGCTGGAGACATGTAACCTTTAATTAATGAAGCTTTGAAAAAAGAAATCAAGGAAAAATGCAAGTACAAGAGATATTAAGCAGGGTATTAATTTGAAATTATTTATTGAGTTGCTAATATATTCAACACGCTGTAATGGGTCTAGTAATATACAAAGGTAGTTACAGATGTAATTTCTGCCTTTGGGGAGTGAATATCCTAGTTGCTGCACTAGACATGCAAACAAACCAACTATTGTGAGGAATATATTATGATAAAGTACAGATATGTTCCAAGGACTAGAGAGGAGAAAAGACGGAGTGAAGAGGTGCTATTTGAGTTGGGACTTAATGGATGAGGAGGAATTTACTAGGTGGAAATGAGGAGAATTTAAAGCGAAGAATATAACATTAAAAAGCGGGAGAATGTGGAATAGATCATGGATGGACTACTCATAAAACTCAGATGCTAAAATCCTGTTATGTAACTGGCATGTCCTGCTTCATCAGCCTGAGTTACAAACACAGTCATATTATTTTTATTTTCCTAATTCCTGTTTCCTAATTGCCTAATTAACTTTCTAACCAAAATTTGCTAATTATATTTTCCTAATTTTCCTGGTTGTGCTTATGAATCTCTATCTATCCTTATTGAGTGGAAGTGCATCATCTGTCCCTAGGATCTAGAGACTGTCATACAGAGTGAAGTATGTCAGAAAGAGAAAAACAAATATCGTATATTAATGCATGTATGTGGAACCTAAAAAAATGGTACAGATGAACCCGTTTAAAGGGCAGAAGTTGAGACACAGATGTAGAGAACAAACGTATGGACACCGGGGGGGAAAGACGCGGGGGTGTGGGGATGGTGGTGTGCTGAATTGGGCGATTGGGATTGACATGTATACACTGATGTGTATAAAATTGATGACTAATAAGAACCTGCTGTATTAAAAAAAAAAGATGAAAGAAGGATAAATTTTAAAGAAACAAACAAAATTAATAGTAAAGGAACCTATTTAAAGCTGCATTTGGGCTTCCCTGGTGGCGCAGTTGTTGAGAGTCCGCCTGCCGATGCAGGGGACACTGATTTGTGCCCCGGTCTGGGAAGATCCCACATGCAGCGGAGCGGCTGGGCCCGTGAGCCATGGCCGCTGAGCCTGCGCGTCCGGAGCCTGTGCTCCGCAAGAGAGGCCACGGCAGTGAGAGGCCCGCGTACCGCAAGAAAAAAAAAAAGCTGCATTTTGCCTCTTAAAAGTTTGTAGACATTTTCTGGACTTGACTTATCTGGTCACTAATAACGGTTATTGTATATAGAATCAAAGTCCATAAGGAATCACTTAGTTGGAGAACATTCAGACATAAACAAGCATAACATAAAAGGAGAGGCTATATCATGCACCTTAGAAATATTAGAACAGCAAGAACTTAGTTATGAACTATTCTTACACAGTGGACATAAGTAAAATAATAATACGAATTTTATCCAATAAAAATTTTCTTATTGTGGAACTTGGAGAATAAATTTTACATATAGGTTGACCCATACCAGGACTTAGAAAGAATGCATCTGTAACTGCATTGTGCTTTTGCTCTGGGTTCATGTTGTAGAATCACTTGTAAGCCCCGTTTCACGAGGTGTGCACTGTTAACTCATAGTTTAGCTGTGAGGCTTGCAGTCTTTAGGAACCTCGTTCTCTTCACCTTAAAGTCAGAGTTGTCAGAGTCCTCTAGAATATTCTCAGGAATTTATGAAATGAAGGAAGTTTCCTTACTTCAGATGCCTATAAAGGTATCCCTGGAGCCTAGTTTTCAGCCCTTCATGTAGTCCTCATCCTTGTGAGTTCCCCTGCTCCAGTCTAAGCTGGAGTAGGTCTCCACAGGTCTCTATCCCACCCTGCATTTTCTAGCTCTACTTGGAGACAGCAAGACCTTAAAACTATAATGGTGCTGGTGTATTTCAGTTCTCTAATGCCGCCTGAGGCTTGGGGAAACCAGGTGTTTGCAAAATCACATTACCTGTCCAGAAATACGCCTTATTTTCTGCAGGCATTAAATTCGCTTCCACTTTTCAGTCAGGGACCTCCACTTACCTTATTAAGTAATCAACCAATCTGTATTCACCATTATAGTGATCTCTCTTGAGTAGCATATTGGAAGAAACTCATCTCCACAGTAGTATTATTGATTTTACATCTTATAAACATCCCAAATATTTATTCTCAGGAGTTGTTCATTTGTATTTTAATGCACTTTTTTACCTGAGCGTGTGTTGGTTTCCTAATTAAAATACTATTCCTCATATAGTACAAATATTTTAATAACATTTTTAGGGGATCCTGCATTTTACAATTTCATTTCTTTCCCATGAAAAGATTTTGTTCTCTTTCTGTTTTCCACATTCAGGACTGAGAAACATCTTCTACCTGCTTTACAAAATCTTATATTATCAACATTATGTACTGTCTGATATCATGCTTTGAGAAGGGCACGTCACCTCCATGGTACCATTCCCAGTAATTCATAACCTCAATTTAATCATGTGGAAAAATCAGGCAAACTTAAATGGAAGAACCTTCTATGAAATAACCGACCAGTGTTCTTCAAAATCTTATAAGTAATTCACTTTCCACTAAATAAGCTGTCAAAAGCCCACATGAATTTGACAAAGATAGAAAACATCTGAAAAATGTGACTTTAGAAAGATGTTTCATTAAAACAATGAAGTGATTAAAATGTTACCTGCCACTTTGCCTAAAATAAGAGTGTACAAACAGTTTTATAACACATTTTCATCACTTCTCTCAACAGGTGATTCAGCTAATCTAACCTGCAGAGCTTTCTTTGGGTACAGTGGAGATGTCAGTCCTTTAATATACTGGATGAAAGGAGAGAAGTTTATTGAAGATCTGGATGAAAATCGAGTTTGGGAAAGTGACATTAGGTAAAGTAATTTTTGTCTTTTAACTTGTACAATCAAGATTAACTTTTGTCCTCTTAGTGAATAGAAAGTGAACTAAAAGAAAAGAAGGGGTTTGGGGGAGTGTTTTACTATTATAATAAAAATATTGCAACATTTAGTGGCAAAGAGGCAAAATAGTCTTGAGAGTGTGACTATGAAATTGTCAAACAGGAGTGCCATTTGCAAAGAATTTAAGAGAATTAAAAAGGAGTTTTTCACTAAGGAATAAACTGAGTGTGAGAGAGATCAAAATAGCATCAAATATGGAAAATGTCTGAGATCAGATGATACAGCCACTATGTAGAACAGTATGGGGGTTCCTTAAAAAAACTGCAAATAGAACTACCATATGACCCAGCAATCCCACTACTGGGCATATACCCTGAGAAAACCATAATTCAAAAAGAGTCATGTACCACAATGTTCACTGCAGCTCTATTTACAATAGCCAGGACATGGAAGTAACCTAAGTGTCCATCGACAGATGAGTGGATAAAGAAGATGTGGCACATATATACAATGGAATATTACTCAGCCATAAAAAGAAACAAAATTGAGTTATTTGTAGTGAGGTGGATGGACCTAGAGTCTGTCCTACAGAGCGAAGTAATTCAGAAAGAGAAAAACAAATACTGTATGCTAACACATATATATGGAATCTAAAAAAAAAAAAAAAAAAACAAAGGTTCTGAAGAACCTAGGGGCAGGACAGGAATAAAGACACAGACATAGAGAATGGACTTGAGGACACGGGGAGTGGGGAGGGTAAGCTGGGACGAAGTGAGAGAGTGGCATGGACATATATACACTACCAAATGTAAAATAGCTAGCTAGTGGGAAGCAGCCATATAGCACAGGGAGATCAGCTTGGTGTTTTGTGACCACCTAGACGGGTGGGATAGGGAGGGTGGGAGGGAGACGCAAGAGGAAGGGGATATGGGGATATATGTATATGTATAGCTGATTCACTTTATTATAAAGCAGAAACTAACACATCATTCATTGTAAAGCAATTATACTCCAATAAAGATGTTTAAAAAAAACATGGAAAATGTGATATTATGCCTTCGGTTTATAAGAGCTCTTTTTCTTAATTTTTGAGAGAAGATATTAACAGGTTTCTAGGATTCAACCAAACACAATCTTTCTAACATCCTTTTATATGTTTTTACATATTTTAGGCATCATGTTGACTATAAAGCACTTGATAGGAATGATAAAGGATACAAAAAATGTTTTTATCACCTTTTTTAGTCTGACTTTAAGGTCTAAACATTAATATAGTGGGAATAATAGTGAATAATTAAAATACAATCGATTTTGAGGGCATCATGCTTAAGCCTCTTCCTTCTTTTTTAAAAAAAATAATTAATGTATTTGTTCATTTACTTTTAAGTATTGAGGTATTCAATTATGACCCAAAGTAGGCTTATACACAGATACTCATTTTTAATCATAATGTAAATTGGCAAATATATTAATAAATAAGCTATAAGTGAATCAAAATACTGATCAATTGTAAACATTCTCCCATCTAAAGATCGCCTCTTCTGGGTATATATGAGCATTTTAACTAAATTCTTCTTCTTAAATGTGAGGAGTTTTAAAACTTGATGAAAGATATAAGAGAAAAAGATTTTCGATAGAAAATAAAAACCTATAGAACTGTCATATAAGATTATTTCTACTGGAATTTTCTTCCTGGCAACAAATACACAAGAATATTGCACTGCAGTTGGGTTCTGAAATGCCCAGATGAGTAATTCTCCAGTATGTACTAAAATGTTCCTCTGCCATTTCTCATGTTCAGAACTTCACTATTATCTCATACCCATACACTCTGAAATGCTAAGGTTAAAGAAGGATAATAAACCTCCTAACTTTTCCCCTCTCTCCTGTTGTGGGTGCTCAGGGAATGTTCTAGAAAGGTATTTTTCTTTAATTCTGCATTAGGAAGTATTGTGCAGAGATGAGTTACCAAGCAGGTGGGAGGGTAGAGGTGGAAACTTTGTGAGCAAGGAAAGGGAGGCTTACTTTGAAGTTTTCCATTTGTTCTAAAAAGATTGCTAAAATCCTTGACACTGAGATTAGTGAGCGTTTACCATTAATTTTAAATGTCAGAATTAAACACTTCATCAAACATTTAGTCTACAGTTTTGTAATTTCATGTTTCTTTTAAAATAGGAATTGATTTGCACCATTAAAAAAAAATAGGCTAGAGGTTTCAATTGAAATGTCAAAATAGCTCAGAAATTTTCTATTCTTCCTTTTATTTTTTTAAATTAACCTGGTAGATAATTAGTCCTCCAGCGAAGACATTAGAATTTCTTATCTCACCCTTACATCATATTTCTTCTTAAAGGGAAAGCAATTTGTAAACTTTTCTTCAAGGTCTCTCTCACCTCTTTATTATGATAGTGTGATTGTCCTGCTAAGAGAGATAATTAACTGCAACTTAATTAGCATCTACAAAGACAAGCTTCCTTATTAGAAGTGAAGAAGAAAAGGGCATGATATAATTTAATTAAGATAGCATTAATCCATGACCAAATTTGAAGCACAGATGCTGTAGGTTTTTTCACATCAGATTCAGATTCATCTAAATGTTTTTCTTTTTCATGTATGTGTATGTTTGTGTGGGGTTTTTTGTTTCGTTTTGCTTTATATTTTAGAATCCTCAAGGAGCATCTTGGGGAACAGGAAGTTTCCATCTCATTAATTGTGGACTCTGTAGAAGAAGGTGACTTGGGAAATTACTCCTGTTATGTTGAAAATGGAAATGGACGTCGGCATGCCAGTGTTCTCCTTCACAAACGGGGTGAGTGTAACCTTCTAAGCTTGAGTGGTTGACTTAACCTTTAATGGAAGGGAAGTAATTGGGAAGCAAAAAGTTCTTTAATTGTTTTTACGTAAATTTATTCTAAATAAAATAATTACATTAGCATTAGGGCCATCAAAACATGTAACACAGCAGATAGGTGACTAGCTCATACACTAGAGTCAGACTCAGATTCCTTGCTTTGTTTTTTTGTTGGTTTGTTTGTTTTGGCCGGGCCTCATGGTATGCGGGATCTTAGTTCTTGAACCAGGGATCAAACCCACCAGGGATTGAACCCATTCCCCCTGCAGTGGAAGCGGGGAGTCTTCACCACTGGACCACCAGGGAAGTCCCCCTTGCTCTGTTTTAATACCAACTGTATAACCTTAGGAATGATATCTAACTTCCTTAAGCTTCAGTTTTCTGATAATATGGAATGGGGAAATAATAATATCAACTCTTCAGTGTGTTTTAAGGATGAAAGAAGACAGTAAATGTGAAGAGCTTGGCATGGAGCCTGTACACAGGAAGTATTTAGTTAGATGCTACTCTTTATTATTAGATATAGGCAAACCAATTAAAAATAACCAGGACAGTTTTAAGTCAAAGATTGTGCTCCTTATTGGAAGGTTGTTCCTTGAGTGTAAGAATTATGTCCAATGGATTCCCCATTGTAGTTGTTTTTGACTTTTTTTCTGCCTTGGATAAGTTTCACATGTGTAATATCCTCCCATGATTAATAATAATTCGCTAGTGAATTATTTGTCAATTATTATTCATGAATAGCAATTCACTAAATCTGATTCCACGGCAACCCCAACACCTTACACACAGGGATAAAATATATATAAATAGATATTGAATTGTTTGAAATTATAGACGATTGTAAAATTTGAGCCATGCCTTTTAGTTGGTGAAAATTTTCATGTACATCGCAGAGAAAAATATATTTTTTCTACATTATGCTAAGTGAAAACTTTCTGGATGTTCTCTTACTCAGCACATTCACAGTGATTTTAATTTCAAAGCACATGTTTAATCCTAAACTCTTTGAGGTTGGAAAAGAAAGAGAATGCCGAAGACTGTTCCCCTCACTTTAGTGGACAATAGATTCTCTTTGAATAATGTTACTGAAAGCTATTAAAACAGACACTTCTGTTGTCAAGGTGACTATAATATTAAAATACTTTACTTTTGGGGGGATGTTAACAGGGAAAAGGTAAGCAGCAGTTAGTAAGCAACATGATTGTTTGTTTCTCTAGCTTAACACATATATTCAGTCAATGAAGGGATTTAGAGTAGAAATATTATACATATAAAAGGACAGAAATAGCTTCTCACGGTTGGAAGCAATTTAAATGTGTAATTGAACTACTCCATAACATCTTCCTCAGTGATCGGTCAGCTTATACTGGATCACATTCCTCCTCAAGGAAGCCAATTGTATCTTTGGAAAAACATAACTATTACAAAGCATTCCTATTTCACTGTCTGTCTACTCCTTGACCCCACTTTCAATCTCTCTTCCCCAAAATAGCCCTTCAAAAGTTTGAGGACCGTCACCATAATCCTTCTGGGCCTTCATTTCCCTAGATTCAACTTCTTTAGTTCCTTTTATTCATTCTTCTTTTATGTGGATAAAATACTTGCACCATTCTGGTTACTCTCTTGAGCAACGTATATTTCTTTTTAGGACAAAGTAGGAGTGACAGTTACAGTACAGAAGCTGGGTTGTTTCCAAGAAGGATACAATTATTAAAGCTCTCTTCTAGCAGCCAGGCACACAGCCAGGAAGGGGCACACAGCCCCACGCTATTTTTAGCATGTGTGGCCTAAGGTTAAGTTGCCCATAGCTACAGAAGCTTCCAGTACTACAAAAATAAATGACTGAGGAATCAAGGAAATTGTTTGAAAAAACTTTTCCAATACTGTCTAATTCCCCAAACATGAAGAAGAAAGTAGTGGACAATGCTAGAGCACTCTTGAATACTTAGATCTTCCACAGTGTTTTTCAAAGATGTATTTATGCCAACAGCATTTTATTCTTAATAAAATAAAAGCAGTAAGAAGCCAAAAAGAGTTCTTCAAGGTCATGTTCTCCAAAAGTCCCTCTTAAAGTTAGTGTTCACCTTCCTTTTAAGGGAGCTGCAGCAAATAAGTCATCAATTCACAATGACAGCAGTGTGGAATGGTCTACCCCAACCATCTACGGGGAAAAACAAAGGACTCTAGTTAACAGATGGCATAACTGCAAGTTCCCCAGCCCTGAAAGGTTCAGAAGGTCAAGACACAGCACATGTGAGCTGATAGTTTGAGTCTTTGATCATAGGGTCCCTGAAAGAGTTAAATTGCTGTCATGCTAGCAATTATGTAATGACCAGATGTGTTACTGTATTGCTTGAGGGGCTTCCCTGGTGGCGCAGCGGTTAAGAATCCACCTGCCAATGCAGGGGACACGGGTTTGAGACCTGGTCCAGGAAGATCCCACATGCCGCGGAGTAACTAAGCCCATTCACCACAACTACTGAGCTGCTGAGCCTGCGCTCTGGAGCCCGCAAGCCACAACTACTGAGCCCCCATGCCACAACTACTGAGCCCCCGTGCCACAACTACTGAAGCCCGCACGCCTAGAGCCTGTGCTCTGCAACAAGAGAAGCCACTGCAATGAGAAGCCCGCGCACCGCAACGAAGAGTAGCCCCCACTCACTTCAGCTAGAGAAAGCCCGCGTGCAGCAACGAAGACCCAACGCAGCCAAAAATAAAATAAATAAATTTTTAAAAAAAGAAAAGGAAAATCCTTGCTTGGGAATATTCAGAGTTGTTGATTCCTGCAGCCAGGGAAGGTACTTGGACAGTTAGGATCATGTCACATGCTATACAGAGAACTAGGTTATACAGTGAAACAGAGACAAAGGGCCATGGGGCCATATTAGTGTATGACTACCCTGCCTCTTATTCCTCACTCTAGTCCCTGGCCTGACAAGCTTGAGGGTTAGATCCTTGTTCCAAAAAGAACCAAAGCAAAGAGTAGAGCAACATTCACTACTGTGCTATTTCTTGTCTCCACCATTGCCTATTGAATTGAATTCCATATATGTCTCTGAATCTTTTACCCAGATGTCTTTGCTTAGATTCCTAATTGCTGCTACCCGATTCGACCACACATCAAACACTGACCTTCAGTTTCCCTCCAAAACCCCGCCCTTTTATTTTCCTTTCATTTTTATGTTTTCCATTTCTCTAACACAAACAATTCTCCAGATGGGTACTCAGCAGCACTGTGCTCTGGCCTCTGGGCTAGCCCCTCTTGCACCGATCAGGCAGTCCTAAATTTCTTACTCATCCGCTGAGTTTTTCATCCATACTCTAATTCTGGATGACCTCACAGCGTGGACATGTTTACTGTCTGGAGCAAAGTAGTTTAATGTTTAAGGGTTTGGACTCTGGAGCAAGGCTGTCTGTATGAAACCTACTCTCTGCTTACTAGCTATGCTATCTTGGACAAATCCCTTATTCTCTGTGAGCCTCAAATTCCTCTTGTGTAAAAGGGGAATAATAATAGTACCTTCCATATAGAGTAGCTATGAGGATTTAATAAATGAATATATATCAATATGTATCACAATGTCTGACACATATTTATCACCTAGTAAATGTTAGCAGCTATTACATGATTTTTCTACTCCAACTACATGATGTTCTGGCTAATTTAGGATGCAGCAATAATGTGTTCCATTAAAAACTCCCTGAAATCTAATTTATCATTCATTAAAATGGTCAGCTGCAGCTCCAGCAATTTTGTTCCGTTGATTCTGTATTTTTCTTTATAACAGATTTACTTTAGTTTGAATGTGCTGTCCGAAAGGAGATCTTCATTTATTTATTCATGCATTTAATGATAATTGTTAAGAACCTACTATGTGTCTGGCACTCATAAAATTAAATGAACAGGAAATAAGAACCAATATAATTTGAAATGCCATCATCTGCTTTTTAAATTACATTGATATTAAGCACTTCTAATGTATTGATAGAATTGTGCTTCTAGGGAATGTTTGGCTTTGAAGCTGTCACATTAAGGGAATGTTCATTAACAGTCCTGTTGTGAATGGTTATGTTTAGATATATCGATTACAGTATTATGGCACTTCATTCATCACGAAGTAGTTTGGGGACTGGCAAAGTATCTACCTCAGAGACTAGCACTAGTTAATAATGATAAATATCTGGTTTTTCTCTATTCCCCCTCAAACCCATTTTAATTGTTGCATGTGCAGTCTCTCTCTCTCCCTCCCTCCCTCTCTCCCTCCAAAGAGTGTAATCAATGGGAATTAGACTTGCTCTATAAACTCCCTAGTCCTCGGAATATCTTTAGTAATGTAATTAACATGTACATTATTTAGGACGCATTGTTTTAAAGCCAGATGAATTTAGACCCAGTGGAGTCCTTATCCCTTCTTATAATGAATCATTTTTGTACTCTGTGCCCCTATCCTTGTTGGTATTTACCTAGTGCATTTATTTGCTGAGAGATACAGTAAGACTATAGAACTGTTTAAAGCTCTCTCGGGGCTCATCCTTTGACATCTTCGACCATTGATTTCAGAATATGGAAAAGCCAAACTTTGCCCAGACATCAAAACCTCCTACATCTCTTTATGGCTGCATCTCCCTACAAAGACCATGACCCATTAAAAATTGAGTAGACATCCACAGAAGAGTCACTTTTACTGAGTCGTTACTGTGGGGGAGGAAAAATCATTTTCCCTCTACCTTTCTAGGTTCTTGGCTGAGACACACCGTGTAATAAAAGATAGATTAACAGGAGAAAAACAAACATAAATTTAATAGCATATATTCCTCCTGTATACGTGGGAGAACCCAGGAAAGCTGAGTAACTCCCTGAAGTGGCCCAAGCCAGCACCTTAATTACCATCTCCAGCTAAAGACAAAACAAGGTGTTGGGGAGCAGGGAGGTGGCCAGGAAAAGCACAGTAACCATGGGCATGGTTGTTCTGCAGATTTAATTCTCTGCCTTCTCCACTGATGAGTTTCTGGAGATTCAGAGTCATCCTCTCCCTGGTACAGCAAGGGAAACACCCTTACAAATGAGGATTTCTTTTATAAATGTAAATATCTCTTACAAAGAGTAACTTCTACTCGGTTTTTAGAGCTTCTCCTGTGTCTGCTGTCTCCTAAAAATAATCAGCCTTAAATAATGTTTATATCAAAGAGGCATATTTTCGGAGGGTATATTCTGTCCCTCTTCTTTGCTTGTGCAATGCCAAAATATTAAAGAACTTTAGTTATGTTGCTGCAGCATCTCCAAATCAGAGCCATCAGGTTTAACAAATTCTCTCTTTGGATAAGATCTGACATTTTGAAGTCAAAGTTTTATTCTATCCTGTAACATTTTTCTTGCTTCTCTGCTCCTCAGTTATGTAAGACATTTAATCTGACCTCAATTCTTTTTTTTTTCTTGGCAACTAACACCAAAACAAATAAACAAATAAAACCCACGTTGGAGGCTATTATGGATGCCAAGAGCACAAATTGTCTGGTACTAGTGATTTTGTACCTTTGAGTTTCTTGATATGGACATTGCAACAAGATTATTTGACTGCCACCAAAATTACAGGCATGAAAACTAAACTTTTGAGCTATTTCCTCAGGTATAGAATATATGATTTAAGTGAGGTTAACTCCAAGTTATTTTTGCCTCAACAGTGGAATATCTTTTCAAAGGTCTGTTGATCCCAGTTTTTCTTGATCAGCTACAGCATGGATATTTGTAACGTAGCATAGTTTTGCCTTTCAGTCCTTTTGGTTATTGTTTTCCTAAGTGTGAATTGGAATATCCAAGCAGCATCTTTGTTAGGAAAGAAAAGGACCACTCTTAGCTGATGATTAGCTTATTTCTCAATTAATAAGTAACAAGGGAATGATCCAGGACCACACCCATATTGAGAGCCGAGAATGATAAGCCCTTCAGTTTTTATCATTCCTGTTAACCATGTGGGCCAGAGCTCTTAGTATTTAATTTATATATGGGCATAGTCATTGGAAGTCCTTTATTTTGTTTGTTTTCCTAACTAAATGTTAAATTCTTAATAAAGATCTTTAACTTGTACTTCTCTCTTATATCTTTAACTTGTACATCATCACATAAATGTGATGTACGGGATGGTTAAAGTTCAGTAAGGAATCTCCAGATTGAACTTTTAAATGCCCCCGAGGCGAGGAAGGCAAGCCAAACACTCGCCATCATGCTTGCCTGTAATACCTGTAGCTTTGGGTGAATTCCTCACTTTCTGAGGTCCCCCAAATATCCTGAGGTTCCTGCACCTGCCAGGAAGTGACCTGCCTTACTCCCCTGGTAAGGCTGCCGGGAACCCTGTAAGCAAGGTGCCAGGCTGTTTTTCCAAAGGGCCTTATTGGCTCCATAAAGTCAACCTTAGTTCCTTAAAGCTGTCTGGTCATATCTGAGTCTATGCATGTCTCTCTCAAATAAGACATTCCAGTGAAAACCTTGGTAATATAACAAATTTCCAATTGTGTCCTGTTCCAAGGAGAACAGATTCTTATTGAACTTATGTAAATATAACTAGAATGCCCTGAAAATAAGAGTATTCACCATGAGTTTCTGAATTCTGGAGGGATCAGGTAGGGAGAAAAATATAAATGTTTCAATTCTGCTTATAAAGATATAACTTACCAAATTGCTGTTAAGTCATAGTGTAAGATTAAAGGTTTTCTTATATCTGAAAAACAAAGATTAAAAATGTAGTTATAGTTCAGACAAAAAAGTCAAAATTATAATCATATTCATCAATTTATTCAGTCCCATGTGATTAATTCTTGTTGCTCTTATCTTTTGTTAGCAGTTTTGTGAAGCCATCAGTTTTTTGATTAGAGTTCTATAATTTCTTACCCAATTCAGTGGTATCATCTGAAAGTTATCAGAAGGATACATTGTCAAAAAGTCCTTTCTATGGATCTTCTTGAAGATGAAGTTTTTGTTTTGTTTGCAAAAGCATCAGAGTAAAACAATAATTGTCAATAAATGACAAAAGTCTTAAAATGGCATGGTTAAAGATCTGATTCACTGTAGTGCAATTGAAAAGGAAATTTGATTATTTCTGTGACATAAAGTTTTAAGATAATAACTAGAATTATGGCTAATAACGTTGTACCAGGAAATATCTGAATTTTATGAATTTTATATAATTTCTAGAACATTTATATTAATAACATTTACCCAAATAATATAACCTAAGAACATTTATCATCACTTATTTGACAATGCTTCCCATATCATTTAGCATACCCAATAAGCCTAATTAGTTTAATATCTCTCTTTTATAAGGAGAGAAAGCAAATATTTTGAGGTATTCCAGGGGCCTTTTGGAAAACCCCCAAATTATTTCCAGGTCAATAAGACTTCATCAGAATTTTACTTGTGGGAAGTTTGTCAAAAATATCAAAAAATTTTAAAACACTTGTCAAATAGGATCCTAGGTCACTATGAAACAATACTTAGTTATTCACTTAATCAGAATGACAGAGACTTCACAGGCAAATACAGAAAGTTAAATAGTTGTAAAACAACTTAGCTCTTATAATATTTGAAGAGACTCGGGTTTCTTTCCTAAATAGTCAGAGACCTGATAAAGATAAAACATAGAATTTTTGTTTTTCTAGACAGATGCCATTAATGATAAAGAAAATATTTGTTTACAATTGCTTATTAAGAGCAGACCAATGATCTAAAAAAAAACCTTTGTGCTTTTAACAGAAAGCAAAACCAAATTCTAATTTTGTACAAGTGTACCTTTGATACTGAAATTTATTCACATAATTAAATTTATCCCCATCTTAGCCAGCTTGATCACACATAAAATTTCTTTCCCAAGATCCCTTTTTCACAAAACTTCTACAACTTTCTATGGCCACTTTAATTTGCCCCTTTTTCTCTTTCCCAGTTTGAAATAATCAGCTCTAGGACAAAAATCACTTTTATTTCTCTCAACAAAAATGCACCTCCATTATCTCATGCCTTTTCTTACCCAAAAATACATTTTACTTCCCTTGCATACAGAATTGTTTCCCTTATTATCTCTAGTATCCTTAATCACATGTAATAATTAGAAACCTTAATTTCTAGCGAAAACAAAGAAATAATTGTGAACTACATTAGCATTTTGTGGTGTGGAAAATTTATAAATACACTTTTTTAAAAATTTCAGCTCTTTTAATTTTTTATTGAAGTATAGTTGATTTACAATATTGTGCCTATAAATACCTTTTATAATTTCTAGAAATATATGCCCTTTTAAATAGTGCAATCTTTCAATGTGGCACAAGACATGGTTACTAAAAGACTGAAATTCATCTTTAGTTTCTCCGCAATAGGAAGTCAAAAGTAGATAAGACTATGTCCAATAATTAATGTTTTATTATTTTATCTTATTTGGAAATGATCTAGATATTTAATGAATTTCCATCATTTAATTTGATCTAGCAAAACCCTAAGGGTGTTAAGTTACCAGAAAGATTTGGGGAACTATTTAAGTAAACAATCATCGTTTTAGAAAGTTCACCTGAAAACTCTTATCTCATTTACATCTATTTAATACATTTGTTTTTAATAATCGCACTTAGATTACCCCTGAAGATTTTATGAGACATTAAAGCAGTTAACCATCTTAAGTTATTTTTCTTGTTGACAAATTTTGTAGCAGAGATAACATGAACTTATTTGACTTTTAGTAAACCTAGGTAGAATAAAAGTATTGTACTGAATGCTGATAACTCTAAAGGTACACCTGTTTTAATTAAACCAGTAAGTTTAAATTTGCTTTTATTGACTAAAGATTAATCATAGATCACATGAAGTTAAAAAACATTTGCGTTAGTTCCTGTGACATTTAGAAATAATTTATGTAAGCATTTACTTTAAGCTGAGTAAATAGAGCTCTTTTACAAATTAATTATGGCATGACCATCTAGAGATCTAAAAATAACCCTATCTGTAATGTACACACCAGAGAGAATATTCCCACTGGTCCTAAAGGCAAGCTGGGTCTACCTCACCACACCCTTGCCCACGATCTTTGCAGATATCTCTGGTGATAGCTCTATTCTGGGAACAGGTCCTTTATTTAAATTATTTTAGGCAACTAAGACAGATGTAAAAAGAAAAACTTCCTGAATTTCTATTTCTTAAAAATAACCAGACTAGGGCCTCCCTGGTGGCGCAGTGGTTGGGAGTCCGCCTGCCGATGCAGGGGACACGGGTTCGTGCCCCGTTCTGGGAGGATCCCGCGTGCCGCGGGGCGGCTGGGCCCGTGAGCCGTGGCCGCTGACTGCACGTCCGGAGCCTGTGCTCCGCAACGGGAGAGACCACAGCAGGGAGAGGCCCGCGTACCGGAAAAAATAAAAAATAACCAGACTAAGTTGATCCTCATACCAAAGAGACACATTTTGGGGTGGCAAAATTTGCTTCCCTACACCACTCTTGGAAAGTCAACCCAAAGTTCCTAGAGCAGTGCTTTACCATCTTCTGTTGTGGTTGTTATCGCAATCTTTACAGTACACAGAAATCACCTAGGAAGTTTGTTAAAAAGTGATTCAAAATCACTCATCTGGGACTTCCCTTGTTGTCCAGCGGTTAAGATTCTGCACTTCCACTGCAGCGGGCATGGGTTCGATCCCTGGTTGGGGAAGTAAGATCCCACATGTCGCGTGGTGCAGCAAAAAAATCATTAGTTTGAGGTGAACTCCAGATTTGAATTTCAAACAAGTTTCTTGATGCTGCTGGTCTGTGGACCACAGTTGGCATACCAAGGTCTTTGCCTAGGCAATAGGTACTCTAATAAACTTGGTAGAATCTAACAGGTGAAAAGCAACTAGCTCTCTTGAGTTCACTGTTGCCATCACAGAGGAATGAAATAGGGGTATAGCCAGTCACTGGGACTAATTCTAACTAATTGCCTCATTCTTTTTATGTGGTCAACACCTTTGAATCTGTTTGAACGTTTGTACATTGCCCTCACATCTAGTCTTAATGAGGTTACTTGCCTCATGTATTCAATGAAATTGTGCTTTATAGAACACATTTGCTACTCAGAGAGATGTCTGAAAGAGCACTGTCTTCAAGTATTAAATAATTAACCTCTTAAATGAAGAGGGCCTTCATTGTTGGACACAGTTCCTCCATATCCCTTTTTAAAAAGGAAATCCACTTAGGGATGTCTCAACAACCTATATATGGATATATACATATATTTCAATCTATGCAAATAGGCTGTATACAGTGTTCAGCCTGTGCAAATAGCAGTTCCCAAGGAGGAACAAGATATATGATGGGCAGTAAGTACTGCTAATTTCCTGGGTTTTGTTTGTTTGTTTGTTTGTTTGTTTTGGTTTTTTTGCGGTACGCGGGCCTCTCACAGTTGTGGCCTCTCCCGTTGCGGAGCACAGGCTCCGGACACGCAGGCTCAGCGGCCATGGCTCACGGGCCCAGCCGCTGCGCGGCATGTGGGATCTTCCCGGACTGGGGCACGAACCCGTGTCCCCTGCATCGGCAGGCGGACTCTCAACCACTGCACCACCAGGGAAGCCCTAATTTCCTGTTTTAAACACTTGTATTCAGCTAAATTTCAATTATGTGTAGTAAGGAAGGGCAGACAGTGTGAAGATTGAACCTCCACATATTATTGGTCAATGATATGATCGCAAAACAGGCAAAGAAAAAAATAACACAGTAACAGAACCTGGATAAACAGTTTCTTTGTGTTCAGAAGTTCAAATCATTTTTTACAGGCGTCTTTCTAGCATCTAAAGAGGTTATAAAAACACAAGTAAACCTACAGTGAGAGCAGAGGGAATTCACTGGAACTCAGATCTTTGTCTTGGAAAGTAACACACAGGCACTTTAGAAAATAATAATTCAGTTTAAGATATTTGCAAGAAGCCTACAGATATCATTGAGCACGCACATAGCACAATTCCACATATGTGATCAGAGATCACAAGCAGAATAGCATATCCATGGCCACTACCCACCAACACACCATTCACTTTTACTTCTCAGAACTACCTTAATATTCTCATTATTTCTGGGTCAGGACAACCTATTGACTGACAATTCTTCATATCCTGCTCAAAGTCTCACTTCACTGCTGGTTAAAGATGATTCATATAATGCTGTTGTATGAGAAAGCAATAAATCATTCCCATTCACTAAAGATGAATTAAGTTCCAGCTCTGGGCAAGGCAGTGGGTTAGTTGTCCTCAGTAGTTGAGTCACTGCTGCCAGCGGGATGTCTATCACCGTCCTGGGGCATGAAAGCAACATTGTTGGGGAGAGGAAGATGGCTGTGCATTTTTATGGCTGTGAATTCCTGCACTCGGTTGAGAAATGGCACAACTGGGTCAAAAATGCAAGGTATAACTTTTAATAAGCAGTTCCCTGTATATCGAACTTTGACCACCAGGTCAGTAAAGTGAGAAGTTAGACGTGACACATAAAAAAATGCTAACTACTCTCTCAGGTCATATAGTAGGAAAAAACGTGTTGATTTCCAATAAATTTCCATGGTAACTTGTATTAGATTTTAGTGCTGAGAATTACATTTGCCATCTGTAAGAAATATGTTAGCTATTAGTCTCTATTTTTAGGGCACATATACTATTTTTAGCATGTGTTCTATGAAGGATGATATATCTGGAGGTAGATTTCTCTAAATTAAAGATGGACATTTAAATGCTATTAAAATAGATTTTGTTTGTACTTCACAAAAAGAAATCCAGTGGTATATTTAAGAAAGCACAAAAAGGTCATTTTAAAGGTCACCCAGGAATCATTACCATGAATTAGAATTTGATATGAATGAGGATTGACTGAAAAATTGTGAACAGGGATGAAGAAATGGACAGTTACTTGAGAGTGTTTGTATTTGACTCTTCACTTGTGTGTGACCTAAAGCAAGTCTCTTTATGTCATTGTTCTTCATTTTTATCATTTGTTAACTAATTGTCCTTAAGCCACAGTGCAGTAATCTTGTAAGACCATATTAAACTCCGGGTGACTAATAGTATCTATTAGCCCATTCATCAGATTTTATAGGTTCTCAGAGTTTTGAGTCATTGTACCTCATTTTGCAAATCTTGAAAGTGAAATGAAAGAGTTGTTCTTCCCAGGAATTTTCTTATAGTTTTAAGTGTTTGTAAAGTTGACTCAGATCTTTAGATAAGTTCCTGTAACTGCAGAATAGAAATTATAATTCCTTAAGGTATGCTATGGCAGATCAAAGTACTGACTGGTAATGGTTACCAAATTCATGGAAACTAAAATGGAAGAGGCCATTATCAAAAGCTAAAGAATGATACTTAAATTGCCTGACTTAGATCAGTTTGGAATTCTAATTCTAGTATGAAATATAAAGTGAATATAACTTGAAAACTCATTTATACTACTTCACCATTTCAAGGTAATGACTCACAACTGCTTGGGTGCATTTCTAATTCTCTCCAAGTGAACAAATGCATCTATATTATTTAACTATATCACTATCGAAAGTAGCTAAAAGGAATACATTAAAGATGTCACAACAGAATTCCGTATTGGCCATCATCTTGTGCAGATTAATGTCAGTGGCAACTCAGTAGTCCCGTAAAAGTTGATAATATTAAATAATATATTTTCAACTTGCCACGTGGCATGTGGGATCTTAGATCCCTGACCAGGGATCAAACCCGCACCCCCTACAGTAAAAGCACGGAGTCTTAACCACTGGTCTGCCAGGAAAGTCTGTCAACTTTTAACTGTTCTCAGACCAGTTTAGCTTCCTTGTCTGTAAAACAATGCAATTAGACTAAATGAAATTTGAAATCCATATTTTCTCTAAAGTGGGATTATGATTTTTTTAAAATATTTATTTATTTTTGGCTGTGTTGGGTCTTCGTTTCTGTGCGAGGGATTTCTCTAGTTGCAGCAGGCGGGGGCCACTCTTCATCGCAGCGTGCGGGCCTCTCACTATCGTGGCCTCTCTTGTTACGGAGCACAGGCTCCAGGCGCACAGGCTCAGTAGTTGTGGCTCACGGGCCTAGTTGCTCCGTGGCAAGTGGGATCCTCCCAGACCAGGGCTTGGACCCGTGTCCCCTGCATTGGCAGGCAGATTCTCAACCACTGCGCCACCAGGGAAGCCCCGGGATTATGTTTTAACCTGCTTTTTCAGGGAATGTTTGTAAACTGTTGCAAAAAAACATGGTTATTATTTATATAGAGAAAAACTCCCTATTGGTGTTAAATAATTCCTGCTAGACTTGCCTGGCTGAACTAGGCATCTATAAATGATGATTGGGTAAACAGACAGGTGAATGAAAAATTAATTAGGCTAAAGAGTTTGCCATAAGGGCTCTTAGCAAAACACAGATTATAAACCACCTTGGATAACTCTATTCCAAACTGTCCAGAGTAAAAGGCAAAATATAAGCTATTTTGAAGTGTTAGCATGTAAAACTATAGGTCACTTGCCCCTGTTAAGTTCAATTGAAACCTAATACACTAGAAAGAGATGCATTTAAAAAAATTTTAACTGAAGTAGTAATAGTGGTTATCTCAGGGCAGTCTGATTCCATGTGACCTTTAATTTCTTTTTCTTATTGTTATATGATTTTCAAAATTTTTACAGTAAACATATTTTATAGAGTCAGGAAAAAAGGTGAGAAAAAATAAATGTATTTTGATACAGTCTGAAGAATTTTAAAATTCTTACAGGAAACCTACCATTAATCTGTTTGCTATAAAATCAAGTTATTTCCACATTTTAAAAGTATGTTAAAATATGTTTCCTTGGGCTTCCCTGGTGGTGCAGTGATTGAGAGTCCGCCTGCCGATGCAGGGGACACGGGTTCGTGCCCCGGTCCGGGAAGATCCCACATGCCGCGGAGCGGCTGGGCCTGTGAGCCATGGCCGCTGAGCCTGCGCGTCCGGAGCCTGTGCTCCGCAACGGGAGAGGCCACAACAGTGAGAGGCCTGCATACTGCAAAAAAAAAAAAAAAAAATCTGTTTCCTTGAATGTATTCTTGCTTCCACTTTATATCTGTCTGTATTAGAAAACATTGCATGTTAGGGGACACCTTGACTTTTGCATTTTCTCAAACCACTGCTAATTTTCACACACCAAAAATCAATACATAGAGTGAGACAATAAGATAGTGCCTTACTCTTTGTGAAGCAGGGCAGTGTTATCGCTGTTTTGGTAAAAGAGAATTCATTATTGAGGACAGACTTTTCATATATCCTGACAACACAGGCCACTAAAACATATGAGCCACCCACTTTATTCTCAACTTTGTCGTGGCTTAAGGAACTTTTTACTGTTCCCTTAGGAGGAATCAAGGAATGGTAGGTTCTGCCATTGATAGTTCCCAAAGCATGCCTATTCCTTCATAGAGGGTTGATGGGAGAAAAAGAAAAAACTTAAATGTTGATAAATTCTTGATGAGTATCTCTTTACAAAATGAGAAAGGAAGGCAAACTTACCACTATTTTCCTCAACATTTTTATGTTTTCAGAAAACAGAGAGTGGTCAAAAAAGATTCAAAAGGGATAAGAAATGGATTTTTCTGTTATGTCCTTTGAGGGAAATGATCCAGCATACGGTTTTATTATTGTTTTTGCCTTAATAATCTCTAGCTCTGTGGAATCACCAAGATTTTTTCTTTTTTTTTTTTTTTTTGCGGTACGCGGGCCTCTCACTGTTGTGGCCTCTCCCGTTGCGGAGCACAGGCTCCGGACGCGCAGGCTCAGCAGCCATGGCTCACGGGCCCAGCCGCTCCGCGGCATGTGGGATCTTCCCGGACCGGGGCACGAACCCACGTCCCCTGCATCGGCAGGCAGACTCTCAACCACTGCGCCACCAGGGAAGCCCTCACCAAGATTTTGAATGAAACTTGTCTCATGAGAGAAACAGCTTTTGCTGAACACGTTTTATCCTAATGCTCTCAATAATTATGAAATAAGTTAAAATCTTAAGGGAAGAAAATTATAATAATAACATAAAATTCTAAAGTTTATCAAAGCATCCCATTCTGTATATTGCAATAACTCCGTTTTTACATGTGTAAAATATTTTATAAATCGATTTTTAACAACTGAATATACTGACTATACTACAGATCATCATACGATTTTTTTTAGAAGTGTTCAGTGTTTCTGTCGAGAGCATGGTTCCTTCTATTGGTTATCTAAGCAGTCCAGATGTTCTGGGTTCTTTGGCCAGTCCAAAGCATTCCCAGTGGAAGACCAAATTCTTTTAACTGTGACTACATATCCTCTGGTGGAGGATTGCTTTTAGGATAAACACTGCAGCCCTTAACAAAAAGGAGTAAAATGGCAATGCCACCTTCCCTCTGACAATTTTCTCTCCAGAGGCGTTTTGTAACATTCCATCTGTGACTGTCTATTTGTATGACATGTTGAAAAGGAAATTCCTAGTAGAGGTAAAACAAATACTTTTTCTTCTAAGAGGTTTTCTTTTAGTCATCAGTGAGGTTTGACACCTTGATATACAATGGCCCTGTCTTCTAAGCTGGTCACTCGAGGCCCATTTAGTTGTTTATTATAGCAGTATCTTTCTTTGTCTGGCTTCTCCCCATCATGCTAAGTTGTACGAGATCTAAGATGACGGAGGCCCCATCTGAATACTTTGTATGTGTCTGTGTGTGCAAAAACCTAATAGTCTGTGTACAGACCACATTATGGTCTTTGGATAGACCTATTTCAAACATTGCTTTCAGAATCCAAAGGGGAAATGTTTTCAGAGATAAAGCTCTGTCTGTGTTAGTAATACCATATGGTACATTTTGAAAATATATGTCAGTTTTCCACTAGGGAGAATCATTGTCCTATTTTTCTGACCTAATTTTAAGAAACCTGACTTAATTGATACCATGAATCCTTCAAACAAATATTTATTTTCAAGGTGCATGCTAGCTGCTTGGAAAAGGAAAAAAAAAAGATAAATATATTCTAGCTGAGAAATCAGAGCATGAATTTGCCTACCATCACCCATCACACCATCCACTTGCTTTCCCCGTACTCCACACCAAACTACTTGCCAAACTCCTTTGCAGCCACTGTCCTGTACTGTGCCACATAGTGTCTGATCCCTATCTCTAAGATCCCCCAACAGAAACATAAATACACACACAAACACCCTGAGTGAGTTGCTCACCCGGTCCTTGGTTATTATTCTTATAGTAGAGCATTTTTTACACCCATATAAAAAGCCTAGCAGAGTGACACTTAGGCGCACAATAAATATTAGCTCTTATTATTTTGTTTTTAAATATTTCCTTGCATGCCTGACTCTACAACTACACATAAGCTCCTTTAAGGCAAGGAGCATATTCCATCCATCATTTTATCACTAGAACCCAAAGCACTACACCTGGTACATTTAACGCACTTACAAAACAAAAAGAAAGTGAATGAGTGAGTGAAAAGACAAAAATGAGTAATAATATCAAAGATGTAAAACAATACTTTCCTCATTCTTTAAGTCTATAAAGATTATGTATGTTGTCATTGGATTTATGGATGAAAGAATCCTTTTTAAATCTGTACTGTGAAGTTGACCACTTTTCTATAGAATGAAGTTTTATCATCAAACTAATAGCCTGTGTATTAATAATTATACCCCATCAGTTGCTTGAACCTCATGACACATTGTCTGGAAAAATGGCTCACAGAGATATTCTTGTCATTTTAGAGTGGGAATGCACAAAAATCTAACTTTTCATTAGAAAAGTACATTTGTTCTTATCCAGTCATCCATTTATTCAAATATTCATTGAGCTCCTACTATGTGTCGGATAGTTTTCAAGGCACTTGAGAGAGAATCAGTTAAAAAATATGAACAAAATAGACCAAAAAAACTTGCCCTGATGGAATTTAAGTTCCAGTGGGAGGAGATAGACAATAGATAATAAATATATTAATAAGAAAATTAAATACTATGTTCTATAATGATAAATTCTATAGTGAAAAATAGAGAAAGGAAAGTGGATACAGCCACAGGTTAGTGACTTGGAATGAGTGGTCAGTGGACCGAGTTGCAAAAGTGTTCTATGAACAAAGACTTGAAGAAGCAAAGTGGGAGGCCCTAAGGTAAAGCAATTGTTTATCATGTAAAACCATGAACAACACTTAGTGGTATAATACAGTATGATAAGTCATCAAAAAAGCTACAGAAAATACAGGTTCTAAGGAGACAAATTGCTTTTAGTTGGAAAAGCTTCACTGAAAGTACAGATCTTAGCCTTGCCTTGCAGGATTGGTAGGGTTTTGATAAATGGAAAGAAATTCTAGGTTGGTACAGAATTGGGAAAACATATGTCAAATTCAATTCACATTGGAGGGATAATTCCTGCTGGAGGTTAATCAGCTGCTTCAATTAAAGGAGTGAAGGACCTTGAATGCCAACACAAGGGGTTTGGACTTTTTCCCATGAGCAATGTAAATCAGCTAACAATTACTGAAGAAAATTCCAAGATGAGGACATGTTTTTGGAAGATTAAACTGAAGGCTTTGCAAAGATTATAATAGAATAGTTGTGAATAACTTTAATCCAAAATAATCAACCCAAAATATTCTCAAATTACAATAACACTTGCAATATTGTGATCTTACCGTAATTTCCATATAGCCTCTCCAACTAGATTCACCAGTTATTAACATTTGCCACATTTGCCTTATCTCTCTTCATCTAGTTAGGTAAATAAAAAGATAGAGCTACACTATGTATACAAACACATATTATTGCTGAACCACATGAGAGTAAATTGCAGACATCATGACTAGATTCTTCAACATGAATCTTCCTAAAAACAAGGATATTTTCTGATAAGACCAGAGTATATTTATCAAATTTAGGAGAATTGAAAATGATAGAATGCTATTCACTAATATGTAGTCTATATTCATATTTCAAAGGGTATTCCCATAATATCCTTTTACCACATTTTCCATCCAGAATTATGCAATCCATTTAGTTTTCAAGTCTTTTTAGTCTCTTTTAATCTGGGATTGTTCCTCAACCTTTCTTTGTCTTTCATGGCATTGACATTTTCAAAGAATAGAAACCAGATTTTATTTTTTACTCCTTTTTAGGATATTTACTTATATGTGGCTGGAGTACTGCATAGATGATATTATACCTTCTTAATGCATTACATCAGGAGGTACACGATGTCAATTTGTCCCATTACTGGTAATGCTAATTTTGGTCACTTCCTTAAGATTTCTCCCTTAATCATTAATAAATAATCAGTAGGGAGGTACTTTAAGACAGTAGGAATATCCTACCTCATCAATCTTTCACCCATTAACTTTAGCCTCTGTTGATAATTCTTGCCTGAGTCAATTATTATTAGGATGGTGGAAAAATGGTGATTTCTAACTCTATTATTCCTTCTGTATTTGCCAGTTGGCATTCTGCCCTAAAGGAGAGCTTTCCTTTTTATTAATTTGTTTATAATTAATATAAACTCATGGATTCATGTTTTATTTGATTACTGTCATTATTTTAAATTGTCTTTTAATACATGCCACTTGGGACTTCCCTGGTGGCACAGTGGTTAAGACTCCACGCTCCCAACGCAGGGGGCCCAGTTTCGATCCCTGGTCAGGGAACTAGATCCCACATGCATGCCACAACTAAGAGTCCGCATGCCACAACTAAGTATCCCATGTGCCACAACTAGGAGCCCACGTGCCACAACTAGGGAGCCCCCGTGCCACAACTAAGGAGCCAGCGAGCCGCAACTAAGGAGCTCACCTGCCCCAACTAAGACCCAGTGCAGCCAAATAATAAAAAAAAAAAACATACCACTTATGAATATTCCCTACTTCATAGAAAAAAATATAAAACAAAACTTAGCACCCTTCCTATCTGGTTGGGGAGAGAAAAAAGACATTCCAAGGGTAGGCTCTAGCTAACTGTATAAGGAATGATGCATTTTTTCCATCTAGTCTTTCATTTAATTTTTTGTTTTAATAGTTTATTAATGTGTAACATTTCAGATCCAAGGGCTTATGGGAGCTTAGTCTAACTAGGCCCTAATCATGGGTCCCAGCCAATACCATATTTGCATTCTTTTATTCTTTTTTGAATTTTATTTTATTTATTTTTTTATACAGCAGTTTCTTATTAGTAATCCATTTTATACATATTAGTGTATATATGTCAATCCCAATTTCCCAATTCATCACACCACCACCACCCCCCTCTGCCACTTTTGCCCCTTGGTGTCCATACATTTGTTCTATACATCTGTGTCTCAGTTTCTGCCCTGCAAACCGGGTCATCTGTACCATTTTTCTAGGTTCCACATATATGCGTTAATATATGATATTTGTTTTTCTCTTTCTGACTTACTTCACTCTGTATGACAGTCTCTAGCTTCATCCACCATATTTGCATTCTTAATTGACAGTAAGTTAAAGTTAATTTGATACTTTGGCTGAAAACCTCTTTCCAAAACTGCAAAATATACTACTTGGAAGGTAACCTTTTGCCCAAATGTTTGGTTGCACAGATCACATTGTTAAATTCAGAGACCACTTTCATTTATTATTATTATTATTATTATTATTATTATTATGTATACATTTCCTTGTTCCAAAAAGCACTTTTGCAAGAGCAAAACTACTATCTTTACATACCAGTTTATACTTTCTGAAAACATTTTCTTGCTATTATGTGAATAGCAATTCAGCTTCTTAATGTGTTACCAAAAAAAAACATTATAACTGCTTCTAAATTGCATTGATGTATTGTAGAATTGAGTTGAATATCTTTGTAGGCTGAGCATAATTATCCTCCTGCCAGGAACAAATAAGTTATACTGCTCCAGAGAAAAAAATATGCATATGAATTTATGTGGATGGATAAATCCTTATAAAGTTTAGCTCTTTATAACACAGTGAAAGAAGAAGAAATGTACTTGGTGACGCTAATGAATAAACTGGGATCATTATATTATCTATCATGCATTTCCCCCACCAACTTGCATTTTACTGCATATAAATCAGGGCAGAGCATTTCAAAGGACTTTATGTAACGAATGAGGCAATTTTAGGATAAACTATATAAGAATAAGCCACCTAAAGTCTTCAGTTATACTTTAAACAAGATTATATATATAAATATAGACAGAGATACAAAATGAATACTCCAAGTGAAGAGTTCAAAATTACATATAGGGATTTCCCTGGTGGTCCAGCGGTTAAGTCTCCACGCTCCCAATGCAGGGGGACCAGGTTTGATCCCTGGTCAGGGAACTAGATCCCACGTGCCACAACTAAAAGATTCTGCCTGCCGCAACTAAGACCTGGTGCAGCCAAATAAATAAATAAATAAATAAATATTTTTTTTTTAATTAAAAAAACACAATTACATATAAACTTTGGTTTAACTCTGTTAACATCTGTACCTCTTTAAAGATACCTAGCAGAAAAAGTTTGCAAACAACACTAAATACAAGCCAATTTAAAAAAATAGGATTCCAAACTATACTAGGTAATTGCAGCAAGATTAGTGTAAACCAAATGCGTTTATTATTTGCAGTGTAATCCAATATACTAGGGGATGGCATGCGCTTTATTTTAATTAGCTGTTTCTTTTAAAGGGTTGCTTGGTCCAGCTGTCTTGATAAGAAAAAATTGTAGTCATTGCTCAAAATGCTTGTAGCAAATCTAGTTTTAAATTGAAGCAATTTATTCCGAAAGCAGTCTACTACTGCAGCAATAATCAATGTGTTTTCCCTTAGCCCATACTGGAGCTTTCCACAGACTATTGTTAATTGCCTGTAACTAAATGACTGCTTGTGCCCTTAAATGTAACTCTTTGGCACTTGTTCATTTGTTGTGTTTAACCAAATGCCGGTTTCCCTTAGGTTTTGCCCAGCGATTTTGCTTTACAATTTTCAATATTCAGTCTCAGTCCCTTAAAGGGGGCAGAGTCTATCATTTTAACAAAATAGCACAAAGGCTAAACAGATTTTTAAAGGTTTGCACTTTCTCTTTCCATCCTCTGATGTTGAATTGTGCTGAAATGGAATCTTTATTTTTTAAATGCTGCCACTCCAGGCAGCTTGAACTTGAGCTGAAAAGCAGATCCCATTTCAAAAGGAAATGACATTTGCTGGGGCAACACCATTCACATTGTAATGTAAAGATAAAATACAGCAGTGAGCCCCAATCATTTCTTTTAACAGTAACAGAATTTAACCCCTAGTAATTTTGTCCTGACCTAATGTATAAGCAGTAATGGCTGGCACTCATATTAATGAATGTGTCCAGCTTGGAGCAAAAGAATGTGGAAACTGAATCTAATGCACCATTTTCTTTGGGAGAATTTACACATGCTATATAAACCAATGGAAAAATTTTCAATGGAAAAATTTTTAACCTGCACGCATTTATAATATGAAGGCAGGTGTATTAGTCTTTACGCTATAAAAATAACGTACTAACTGAGGAGCAAGCACTATTGTGTGGACTGTGGGGAAAGACACATTTCTTTTCCGACTTACAAGTTTGTTATAAGCACACCGTGCTTCTCCACGTAATACTATGGAGGTTTCTGGGGGAAATCCGAGATACTGTCAAGATCTCAGAATAAGTTAGCTCTTTGTAAATGCTGTTTCTTGGTCTAGTTTTGGGTATCCCTCGTATTAAGAAAATGACTATCATATGGCTCAGAAGAATTTTTCTAGCGTTATTGCTCACACTCTAGGTATATGTAAGTTTTCATATGTTTGTACCTTAAAGGAGGTATTCATGTGACACAAGACCATTTCTGTAATTGCTAAGCCTCATCAACCCTGCTCTCTTTTTCTCATTACATTTTAGACAGTATTATTGGTTAGCCTAATAAATAGTGTATTCAAGGTAGTATATACAGTTTTTTGAGTGGCTCATGACATCTAGCAATGGGAATAATTCACATTTGGGCAACTACTTTTCTGAAAACAAAAAAGACTTAACTGTCATAAAATTTTTCTCTTACACATATTCAGTTTTTAGAAGTTAAAAAAAATGTGTGTAGAGACCAGTGTTACAAATAGCATTTGAAGAAAATGAGAATGCTGCTTACTGGATTAATAGAATTATATTTCAGGCATAGTTTTTGATTGTTCTAAAAGCTATTCAATGAGATACGGGTGTGTAAGGCATGCTAGATGCCCAGGCCCAGTGCCATGGTTCCAGAATCAAAGGATGTGCTTAGGGGCACCGTGAAAGAACCATTCTCTGCCTGGGCACTTATCTAGAGCAAAGCAGCTGTCCTGACTCGCAGCTTTCCTTACAGCTCCTTCCCACATAGCCCTTGGGTTAGAACTTACAATGACTCTTTTTTTAAAAAAAATCAAATTTTTAAAGAATTGAAGTACAATTAACGTAAGATAAAACACGTAGATCGTAAGTGTTTAGGTCAATGAGTTTTGACAAAAGTATATATCAATACTTGTATCTACACCTGAAAAAAGACACAGAGGTTTTTTGTTGTTGTTGTTGTTGTTGTTGTTTTTTACCCCATTATGTTCCCTCTTTCCCCTTCCCAATAAAATTTCCCATCACCCATCCACAAAGCATCCATTTTGTGATTTCTATCCCTGAGGTTTATTTTGGCCCGCTCTTGGACTTCATTTAAATAGAATTATACGGAAGGTATTACTTTGTGTCTGGCCTTCTTCACCTAACATAATTTTGTGAGATTCATGCATGTTGCAGTAGTTCATTCTTTTTACTGCTGAGTATATTATATCACACGGTCACACACAGTTTGTTCATCATATCCTGTTAATGAACATTTAAGTTGTTTCCAGCTGTGGTTACTATGAATAAGACTACTCTGAACATTCTTGTACAAGTCTTCTTATAGACATCTGCTTATATTTCCTTTGGGTAAATACGTAGGAGTGTAACTGCTGTTCATAGGGTAGATTCATATTTAACTTTATTAGCGGCTACTCAAAATTTTCTAATATAGTAGTACCATTGGGCACTTCTGCTAGCAGTGTTTGAGAGTAGAAGTTAAGCATTCTCCATTATTTTTTTATTTCTTTTCTCACACAACAAATTTCAGAGTGATGAATTCCAAGTGTGTAATGCATTATATTAGAAAACAGAATGAATATTAAAAGGAGCCACAGTCCAATATATACACTACCAAATGTAAAATAGCTAGCTAGTGGGAAGCAGCCACATAGCACGGGGAGATCAGCTCGGTGCTTCGTGACCACCTAGAGGGGTGGGATAGGGAGGGTGGGAGGGAGGGAGACACAAGAGGGAAGAGATATGGGAACATATGTATGTGTACAGCTGATTCACTTTGTTATAAAGCAGAAACTAACATACCATTGTAAAGCAATTATACTCCAATAAAAATGTTAAAAAAAAAAAAGTAGCCATAGTCCAAATGCT
This sequence comes from Pseudorca crassidens, assembly GCF_039906515.1. Taxonomy (NCBI): domain Eukaryota; kingdom Metazoa; phylum Chordata; class Mammalia; order Artiodactyla; family Delphinidae; genus Pseudorca; species Pseudorca crassidens. The sequence continues at coordinate 107,477,467 of NC_090317.1, read as the reverse complement.
TCTCTTTCCCATTATATCCAGTGTAATTTAAATCAGATTTTTTCTGGTATATAAATTAGCCTATGGGCATAAGTTAGAGTTTTATACAGGCTTCTATGTGTGGTGGAGTTTAACTGATATCCTGAGAGAACAAGACTCAGTGTACCCCACAGACTTACCTACCCACTAATCTTTTCTGTTCACATAGTAGTGGGAAAACATTATACTAAATTGGGTTTTGTATTTTATTCCTGGTACTTTTGTAGTACTCTCTTGTTGTAGTCCCTCACAAGATTCAGCAGATAAAGCTGTCTGATATTTACAAATAAAAATATATATAAATTTCCTTGAGGTACTTTTTAGTATTTCACACTTCGTATTAATTCACTTAGACTCTAAAAGATTTAATAACTCACTTTATTTTTTCTTTCTTAAATTCATAAATTCCGATCACTTTTTATAAGTTTTTCTTCTGTGTCCTATTTAATTTTAACAAGAGCAGAAAAATACACTTGATGAAACAGTAGTTTATATGTATTTTTTTTATTAAACTGTTGAATTAGAAATGAAGGACTAGATAATGAGAACTATGGCTGAGGTTTTTTTTTTCTGTAATCATCACAGGAAAAGTGACATCACATGCAAGCACACACACACACAAACATGTCCTTGTGAGAAAATTATGGCCATACTTTTCAGATTATTAATCACTGATACTACATTGCACCCATGATGATTTCACCCTATTTGTAAGATCTCAGGAGTGATCTTGTAACCCAAGAGTACTTGTCACTGCAAAGCCATAGATTATTTTAAAGTTCTCAGTCTAAAACTACACTGACTATGTTACAAAATTAGATAACCCATTAGTGGATTGTAAATTACAGGATCAAAAATGCCATTATTTTAGAGCCATAATTTCAGGAATATTTATCTTTAATGGTAATTAAGGCAACTAGTATTTTTCAAGGTAGCTGTCAACTGCAGGGAACAATGGATACCCATCAATAACATTTGGACTATTATGATCAATGTCAACATGTATAAATAGGCAGTTAAAGTGAGTTTCAAAATCTGTGCATTCTGGCTTAATGTTTAAATATCAGTATCATTGAATTTGTTACAATGTTCATGAGCTCTAAAGGAGAAGAAAATAAGTGAATATTTTATCCCTTAAATTTTCTGATCATTTTTTATGCAATATAAACATTCAGTAGGAATAAGAGAACTTGTATACAGTGAATGGCAGGAAAATTCCTCTTTTGGGTAGAATGTAGTAACATACCAAGTAAAAGCGGAAAGAAAGGATAAGAAAAAAAAAATTTAAGTAGCTTAGTGAAAGGAAAATACTACCAACATAGTCTGGTGTGACATCCACTCGAGAGCCTATTTCTTAAGCCCAAGTTAGCACTCAGCCTCCGAGACCGTGGTCAGCCACATTGACACCACTCTATTCAGAAAGCTACAGGACAAGTGTTATTGCTTCTGACAGGAGCCGGCAGACAGTATTCATTAGGTGGTCCACCCAACACTCTATGCGACAGTCTGCACTGCCCTTCAGGAACTGTGCTATTTGACTCCTCATCTCCTCTCAGCCCCAACTCCCAGGTGACAGCTCAGGTGGGAAGGATCAAGATTCATATTGGGTGAGTTCAGAAACCATCCTGGCTTAAAAGCTTCATACCACAGGAACCGATTTTTCTTTTATCAACTCCATGAGCATAGCTTGCAGGATTCCCACAAGGGTTGGGTTTATGTGTAAGAGTTACTCGCACCCCAGCAAGCCCAAAATTATAGTTTCCAATCAGGTATTTATAATTCTCTCAGTCCAAATGCAATCTACCAATATAGGTTCATTTTTACCAGAAGCAATGTTTCTTAGAAACACAGCTACCACATACTACCTTATCTGGTTACCAAGGCAACAGCTAGAAAGTTATCAAAAGATCAAATTCTCAGGCAGAAAAGGAAGGGGTTGTGTTAATCCATTACCTGCATCTGATCTCATCCACAAAACTGTGAAATCAAGTTGAATTTATGATTTTGGATGTGAATATGGTATAATTCCCTCTTGTAATTTTTTTTTTAGAGCTGATGTATACAGTTGAACTTGCTGGAGGGCTTGGTGCTATCCTTCTGCTGCTTGTTTGTTTGGTGACCATCTACAAGTGTTACAAGATAGAAATCATGCTCTTCTATAGGAATCATTTTGGGGCTGAGGAGCTGGATGGAGGTAAGATGAGTTCCCTCTTTTAATGTTCTTTCTGAATATTCTGTTTCCTGCTTTTGTTTTTCTGAGGGGAAGAAAAGTTACCTGAATAACTATTTGCAGCAGCTCTTACAGTCTTTCAATGTTCAGTTTGTAAATTCATCTTTTATATGGAACTATATGTGTGATGCTTTGCAGCCAGTAGGTATTTTCCTCTGAAAATTGTAAAGCAATACCTACTCTTTTTAGAATGGTATTCCAAACAGCACTTGCGAATTACAAACACTGACTAGAGTGTTATCAGAGTGTTCATTTTCTCTCACCTTGTAATCAGTACTGAAAGTCCAGCTTCACTTCTGTATAAGTAAGGAGTGTCTCTCTTTTTTTTTTTTTTTTTTTGCGGTACGTGGGCCTCTCACTGTTGTGGCCTCTCCCGTTGCGGAGTGCAGGCTCAGCGGCCATGGCTTACGGTCCCAGCCGCTCCACGGCATGTGGAATCTTCCCGGACCAGGGCACGAACCCGTGTCCCCTGCATCGGCAGGTGGACTCTCAACCACTGCGCCACCAGGGAAGCCCAGGAGTGTCTCTTTTAATTGTGTTCCCTGGCCCAACAGTTTGAAGTGAATCTCAATTTGTTCCTTGTTTAGACTGGTCAGTTATAATAAACTGGTACCAAATATTTTAGAAATCATCCAGCAGTCTTTTCAATCCTGTTTATTTAGCTATATTTAGACAGGCTAATTTTTATTCCAAGTGGGGACCAACAGATAGGAAAGTGTACAAGCAAGTTGTTTTCATAAATCTAATACTTTTACTTAAGTTGGATAAGTAAATATTGTTTTTGTAGAAATCATAAGTATTATTTGCCTCTGGTCAGTCATGAATATGTGTACAATCTAAGAAGAATTTGGAGTCCTTACAATTGGGTTCCATAAACCACCTATGAGAGGACTAAAGTTTTTTTTTTTTTTTCCTTTTTTGGTCGTTTGAAAGTGAGTCATAATATAAGATAGACTTGCAATATAGGAAGCATATGTGAAGTGACAATAAATTGTACAGATGGTCAAAGTTTCTTGATCATTTTTGTAATCTCTTTTTATTGACTGTTCATTTTTCACTAATTGGTACAAAGGAAAATAAAGCAATTGCCCATGCTACCACATTTCCAGGGGCCTCTGGAATAAATGACATTTATTTGTCACTTTGTCAGACTTGTGAAGAAGAGCCATTTATTCAGCATCCCTAACACTCCTCTCTTTTTAACCTTCTCCCCTTCCCATCAGGGTGAAGTCTGTGCTGCAGCAAAGCTGTTTGTTTGTTGGGTTTTTTTTTTTATTTTAAAGTACTGATTAGCCTATTTATTCTTTGTTTCTAACTTTCTTGCCTGTTCATACAAATTATTGTTCAGTACTGCTTCAAAGAGAAATGAGAAAATTGCCAACGTCAGAGTCGTTGTTGAGTGAGAATCAAGCAAAGTGCTAGGCATTCTTAAAATCATTTTTGCTAAGCCTCAAAAAAAAAATCTAAGGTCAATGTTATAATATCCATTTTACTGATAAAGCAACTGAGGCTTAAGTAAGCCTCAGTTAAGTGGTTAAGTAAGTGGTTAAGTAACTTACTAAAGAAGATAGCACTAGTATTATTGTAAGTGGCCAAGATGGGATTTGAATATAGGTCTATTTACAAAGCCTTTATTTTATTGGACACTGAGCCCCTATTGTTTTTAGCTTTTTAAAACTTTGGTGTGTTCAATATAACCTAAAGATCTGCTGTTGCTTGCACAGTTAGCATAGTAGAAGGTATTTGAAAAAGCAGATTACCTAAACAAGTCTCACTTTATCTATTTTGAACATATTTTGTGTTCTGAATGATATGAATGATTTCACCGAAACTATCAATTTCCAGTATAATTTTTTGTCGTGTTTTGAATGGTAGAATATTCTGAAGAGTTTAGTTGCCTCTAAACCTATGTCTCATCCCCTTAGATCCGGATCTACACATGCTATTATGGTTGAATAAACATCTACTCTTCCATTGTTGAAAAATTTCTCTGACATCATCAAATCCCCATTCTTCCTAGCTCTCCCACAAGTCCTTTCTTTTTCCAAAGAAGAGATAATTGTTAAGAGACCCCAAACTTTTCATATTCTTGACTTGGCTTCAAAAACTGTAATTTGAAAGTCAAAGTTGATCGGTCTTCTTTATTCTTGGCTACCATGTTATCTCCCCTGAAAAGGGAATACATAAAGTGCTCTTGGAAGGAAAGGCAAAGAGTGTGAAGAAAAAGAGGGAAAGAAAGTTTACCTCATATTTTGAAGTAATGTCAGAACTATGGTGATTGATAATAACAGATTCACTGACTATTTATTGACTATGTATTAAATGACAAGGGCTGTGTTGACTATTTTATTGATAGAGAGCTATACAACCAGGAAGACAGAGTTCAAACCCAGGTCTAAACGACTCCAAATCCCCCAAATTTCCATCACTGTATCAGACTAGGAGATGGACTGTTTGGCATCTAGACACATTTAGTCAGTTCCTTTCAAGTCATTGCAACAGGCATTACGTGACTGTATCAGTTCTATATCAAAAGGATTCTATTTTTCCAAGATGGAACATATTGATGCTTTGCTCTCTTAGTTTGTTCACATCACTCCTTGTTCCCCTCTACACAGCCTTGCATTTTATTGTTTCCCCTAGACTCAGGCCTTAGCACTTCTCTTCTAATTCTGCAGCACCACCTTTTTGGATCACATGTACAACCCTGTCTACACTTGCATTTGTGTACAAATGACTCCTAAATCTAAATGTCCTTCTCCCAGTCTCTTGTTATCGTTTTTTCTCTGCTAACCTGTTGCTTTTCTCCACTATGATAGGTCCCAACCCCAGCTTTTGAGTCACGCACCCCCCACACTCATTTCTTATCATCCTCCATTTTACGTCTCAGTTCTTTGTATCATCCTCTACCTCATTTGCTTCACTTCCTCCTCATCTGCCATTTCCAATTAGTAATCATGGTCAGTTAATTGTACCTCCTGAAAATAGACTATTCCCTCAGTCTTCATTGCAAATGCCTTGTGCAAACCTCCTACACCACCTTCTTAGCCTTTTTCTGTTCCCCTCCATTTGATCCTCCACACTCAGCCAGACTTCTCTTTCTAAGTACAAATGTACTGTGATTCTCTGAAAAAAAAAAAAAAAAGAGCATGCCTCTATGTTGCCTGCCAGAGCAGAAAGTTTTCTTAGCTAAGAAAGCAACTGCTGTAACAGGGTGACCCAACTTACATTTATAGCCTGGCCACCCCCATGGAATCTGATCATGCATAGTTCCAGTTAAAAGGAGGTGCTGGTGTTTGGACAAACACAGCTATTGAGAATGGACCAAGACAATGCAGTTACACATAATTCTCAGGTCCCTTTGAGTAAATGAGGTAACCATAATGGTTAGGGGTAGGAGAAGGTAAAGTACTCCTCTACCACCTTGATTCCACAAAATGGTGAAAGAAAATTTGGACAAATTCTGCTGCATATACATTTATTAATAAACAATCATTTAACCTATCCTATAAACTTGAAGAAGTCCCAACTCTGTGTCATGTGAGTGTGTGTGTATCTGTGTGTGAGTTCCCAAAAAACCTTGCTCCTGAGGCAAATGTGACAATGCCAGTGGCAAGATTAGGCTAACCATCTAAAGACACCTAAGGATATTCTTCATTAACTGGGTAGTGATACAGAAAAATGTCATGCTGTTAAATGAAAAGTAGAAAACAAAAAGATTTGTATACTGTGATCATCAGCTTTGCACATCCCTATGTCTCCATGTAGATAAGAACTGAAGGATAATATTTAAACATGAAAACAGCATTGTAGGGTGTTATGATTCGAGATGTTTATACTTACATTTTTTCAAAAATTTCTCTAATATTTACCATCTTTTCTGTTACATGTAACTTTTTACATTCTTTCTGAAATAAATTTGAACTTATGAAAAAAAATTCTTCATCAGGACACAGGACCATTTGGAATCAAGCCTGGAACAGTTTCCCTAAGGAGGCAGGCCACTGACCCCACTAGATACTTGAGGGGTGGGATGTGTCTCTAAATGATGTTATGTTATCCATATGTCTTTTTTTAATTGAAGAATAGTTGATTTACAATGTTGTGTTCGTTTCAGGTATAGAGCAAAGTGATTCAGTTATAAATAAATAAATAAATAAAATTCTTTTTCAGATTCTTTTCCCTTATAGGTTATTACAAAATATTGAGTAGAGTTCCCTGTGCTACATAGTAAATCCGTGTTGTTTATTTATTTTATACATAGTAGTGTGTATATGTAAATCCCAAACTCCTAATTTATTCCTCCCCCCCTTTACTCTTTGGTAACCATAAGTTTGTTTTCTATGTCTGTGGCTCTATTTCTGTTTTGTAATTAAGTTCATTTGTATCATGTTTTTTAGCGGTATAAGCGGTATCATATGATATTTGTCTTTTTCTGTCTTACTTCATTTAGTATGCTAATCTCTAGGTCCTTCCATGTTGCTGCAAATGGCATTATTTCGTTCTTTTTATGGCTGAGTAATATTCCACTGTGTGTGTGTGTGTGTGTGTGTGTGTGTGTGTGTGTGTGTGTGTGTGTGCGCGCCACATCTTCCTTATCCATTTATCTGTCAATGGACATTTAGGTTGCTTCCATGTCTTGGCTATTGTAAATAGTGCTGCAATGGACATTGGGGTGCATGTATCTTTTTGAATTAGAGTTTTCTCTGGATATATGCCCAGGAGTGGGATTGCTGGATTATATGGCAACTCTATTTTTAGTTTTTTAAAGAACCTCCATAGTGTTCTCTATGTAGCTGTACTACATTCCCACCAACAGTGTAGGAGGGTTCCTTTTTCTCCACACCCTCTCTAGCATTTATTTGTAGAATTTTTAATGATGGCCATTCTGACAGATGGGAGGTGGTACCTCGTAGTTTTGGTTTGCATTTCTCTAATAATTAGTGATGTTGAGCACTTTTTCATGTGCCTTTTGGCCACCTGCATGTTGTCTTTGAAGAAATGTCTATTTACATCTTCTGCCCATTTTTTGATTGGGTTGTTTTTTTGATTATGAGCTGTTTGTATATTTTGGAAATTAATCCCTTGTCGGCTACATCATTTGCAAATATTTTCTCCCATTCTGTAGGTTGTCTTTTCGTTTTATTTATGATTTCCTTTACATATGTCTTGAGTAGCACTGATTTCAACATGGAGGGTCCATTTCCAAGATCTACTATATACTTGGTAAAAAGCCACTAATTTTAGCAATGAAACTTTATTTCTAACATCCATTGTGCTAATTAATGAAGCATCTACTTTTGATCAGAAATAAAGACAGTTGAAGTGTTTGTAGTGGCTCTAGAGTGTTTCCTTATTCTAATTAAATGCTAGCTGACCATCCTCATAAAGGCAACCTACTGTCTCTAGAGCTGAACATACACTAACATAATATCCTACCATCTTTGCTGGAATAATTTAAAAAAAAAATACAGTTATCACAACAACCAGAATCCTTTGCCCCTCCATACCTCTGACTGGGGTTTCCCTTCCACTTTTGTTTAAATGCTTGTATAAAGGCAGTCCTTCCTTCCTTCCTTCCTTCCTTTCTTCCTTCTTACCTGTCTCTTCTCCCTCCCTTCTCTTTCTCTGTCTCATATACAATTCATATATCCCCCTAACTTACAAAGATTCCCCTCTTAATCCCAAGGTCTAGTTATTTTCTCCTTCATCTTTACTAAAATGGTACTTCAGGCACATCATTTTTGCAGCCCTTTTCACTTTGAGTAACGAGCACTTACTAGTGAATACTTACAACTTGTAGAGCATTGTGAATTCAAGATTCCTTATCACATTTATTTATTTATGGGAGCAGAAGGACCTCTTTTTTGAGTTCCTATGTATTCAAATAGTCCAGAAAAGTACCAAGTAGTAAAACATGTAAACTAGAACAATATTGTTAAATTTTCAAAGTGTAAAACTCAATCAGCTTTATTTTCGAGTATAATTGTCAGATGCCACCATGGCTGAATTGACATGAAAAGTGGAATTTATTAATACAATGACATTCAATAATCACAAAATCAAAATATTAATAATGCTTAATGTTTTGTTTTGTTTTGTTTTGTTTTGTTGGCGGTACGCGGGCCTCTCACTGCTGCGGCCTCTCCCGCTGCGGAGCACAGGCTCCGGACTTGCAGGCCCAGCGGCCACGGCTCATGGGCCCAGCCGCTCTGCGGCACATGGGATCCTCCCGGACCGGGGCACGAACCCGCGTCCCCTGCACCGGCAGGCGGACTCTCAACCACTGCGCCACCAGGGAAGGCAATGCTTAATGTTTTTTATTCAAAGATCTATCATCTGTTTCTGCAGAGTTTTTAATTGAAAAATTATTAGTTGGAAATATAAAAAAGCATATGAAGGCAAATCTGAAATACAAGAAAGAAATGACTTAATTTTTTTAAAACTCTTATTTATTCAGATTATGTCAATGCTAGTTTTTAATGATCGCATAATTCTGTGCTAATATACTACATGCAAACATAGAATATCGCCTTTTAAAATGAAATACACAGTTCATCATTGGGCCCTACCCGGGTCTCCTTTTGGTAATCCATTTGCTGAATAATGGCCTCTGTCACTAGTCAATTTCACATATGTGACTTATAAATATTTGAAAGTAAATTTTAAAAAAGAAAGTGGCCACCTGCCAATAACGTCTGACAACCATTCAATAGGCGTTTAAAGGTTAAGAACTCCCAAAGACCTGAATGTCAATCCCAAGCCATTTATATTGTCAGTAAATCTCTTTCCTAGCCCACATCCAATATAGCCACCACCTTCATCTTGATAAGGGAGTCTTCAGTCTACATTTTCTTAAAAGCTCTATTGTTCTAAAAAATCCATGGATCCTTTGGCTTCTCAATCCTTTTGAAGAGAATTGACTAATATCCTCTCATATGTCAAAGAGGAAAATATTTATTTATCATTTTTCCAACCACTTTTTTTTATTCCTGTTACACAGTTCTATATTTTCCTTCTCTCTTCAAGATTTCTTAATAATATTTTTAATTCATATTTTTATTTCTTAACTCTCCAGAGTCTAAACGTTTTCCCCCTCAAATATATCTTTTTATAAAACATAGTAGTTCATTCGGTAAATTGAAGGAGAAAATTCTACTGGACTAATTGTTTGACTTAAAGTAACAAAGCAACTAATTAATTGGTTAGGTTTGGTGTTTTTGGTTTGTTTGTTTTTCTTTCTCCCCCCAGCTTTATTCAGATATAATTGACACGTAACATTGTGTAAGTTTAAGGTATACAGTGTGATGATTTGATACACATATATATTGTGAAATGATTGCCACAATAATGTTACTTAACATATCCATCACCTCACATAATGATTTCTAAGATCTATTCTCTGCAACTCTCCAGTATATAATGCAGTATTGTTAACCATATTCACCAAGCTGTGTATGTATCCCTAGAAATTATTTTTCTCATAGCAGGAAGTTCATTTACTTTGACCAACATCTCCCCCTTTCCCCTGCCCCCAGCCCTTGACAACCACCATTCTACTCTCTGTTTCTATGAATTCAGCTTTTTCAGTTCCATATTGTAAGTGAGATCGTGCAGTATTTGTCTTTCTCTGTCTGACTTGTTTCACTTAAGCGTAATGACCTCAAGGTCCATCTAAATAAAATGGAAGGTTTCCTTCATTTTTATGGCTGAATAATATTCTACTAAATAATATTCTACTGTGTGTGTATGTATTTTTATATATATGTATACACACACACACACATATACACATTTTCTTTATCCATTCATCTGTTGATGGACACTTAGGTGGTTTCCATGTCTTGGCTATTGTGAATAATTCTGCAGTGAACACTGGGGTACAGATATCTCTTTGAGAGAGTGGTTTCGTTTCCTTCGGATATATACCCAGAAGTGGGATTGCTGGATCATATGATACTTCTATTTTTAATTTTATGAGGAATCTCCATGCTGTTTTACATAGTGGCTGCACCAACTTACATCCCCACCAACAGGGCAGAAGGGTTCTCTTTTCTCTACATCCTTGCCAACAGTTGTTACCTTGTCTTTTTGATAATAGCCATCCTAAGAAGTATGAGATGAGGTCTCATTGTGGTTTTGATTTGCACTTCTTGATGATTAGTGATGTTGAACATCTTTTTATACACCTTTTGGCCATTGTATGTATGTCCTACATGTCTTTTTGCTATTGAGTTGTATGAGTTCCTTATATATTTTAGATATTAACCCTCCCCTTATCTAATATATGGTGTGCAAATATTTTCTCCCATTCTGTAACTTGCCTGTTTATTTATTGATTGTTTCTTTTGCTGTGCAGAAGCTTTTTACTTTGATATAGTCACACTTGTTTAGTTTTGCTTTTGTTGCTTGTGCTTTTTGTGTCATAGCCAAAGAATTGTTGCCAAAACTAATGTTAAGGAGTTTTTCCTTATGTTTTCTCCTAGGAGTTTTATGGTTTCAAGTATTACATTTAAGTCTTTAATCCATTTCAGATTAAAATTTGTGAATGGTGTGAAATAGGGGCCCAACTTTATTCTTTTGCATGTGGATAGACAGTTTTCCCAACACCATTTATTAAAAAGATTATCCTTTCCACATTGAGTATTCTTGGCCCCCTTGTCAAATATCAACTGACCACATATATGTGGGTCTATTTCTGGGCTCTTGATTTTGTTCCATTGGTCTATGTGTCTGTTTTTATGTCAGCACCATACTGTTTTGATTACTATAGCTTTGCGGTATAGTCTGCAATCAGGAAGTGTGATGCCTCCAGCTGGGCTCTTCTCTCTCAATATTGCTTTGGCTATTCAGGGTCTTTTTTGATTCCATATGAATTTTAGAGTTTTTTTATATTTCTGTTAAAATTGCCATTGGAATTTTTTTTTTTTTTTTTTTTTTTTTTTGCTGTATGCAGGCTTCTCACTGCTGTGGCCCCTCCCGCTGCGGAGCACAGGCTCCAGACATGCAGGCCCAGTGGCCATGGCTCACGGGCCCAGCCGCTCCGTGGCATGTGGGATCCTCCCGGACTGGGGCACAAACCCACGTCCCCTGCATCGGCAGGCGGACTCCCAACCACTGCGTCACCAGGGAAGCCCGCCATTGGAATTTTGATAGGGATTATATTGAATCTATGCATAGTTTCGGGTAGTATGGTCATTTTAACAATATTAACTATTCTGATTAATGAACATGGGATAGCTTTCCATTTGTTTCTTCTTCAGTTTCTTCATCAGTGTCTTATAGTTTTCAATGTACAGATCTTTCACCTCTTTGGCTAAATTTATTTTTCAGTATTTTATAATTTTTGATGATATTCTAAATGGAATTGATTTGCATATGTTGATCCACCCTTGCATCCCAGGAATAAATCCTGCTTTCTTTTTTGCCCATGCCACACAGCATGTGGAATCACAGTTCCCCAGCTAGGGACTGAACCCATGCCCCCTACAATGTACGCATGGAGTCTTAACTGCTGGACTGCCAGGGAAGTCCCATAAATCCCACTTGATCATGTTATATTATCTGTTTAATGTACAGTTGAATTTGGTTTGCTAGTATCTTGTTGTGATTTTTTTGTATCTATATTCATTAGGGATACTGGCTTATAGTTTTCTTGTAGTGTCCTTATCTGGCTTTGGTATCAGGATAATGCTGGCCTCATAAAATGAGTTTGAGAGTGTTCCCTCCTCTTCAATTTTTCCTTGGAAAAGTTTGAGGATTGCATTAATTCTTCTTTAAATATTTGGTAGAGTTCACCAAAGTAGTTGCTGGCTTGAGGATTTCTGTCTGATTCTTTTTTATGGTTTCTGTTTCTTTAATAAAATTCTCATTTTGTTCATGCATTGTTTTCTGATTTTGTTAAATTGTCTATCTGTGTTATTTTTTATTTCACTGATTTCCTTTAAGATGACTATTTTTAATTCTTTGCTGGACAAGTTGTAGATCTCCATTTCTTAGGGCTTGGTTACTGGCGCTTTATTAGTTTCCTTTGGTGATGTCATATTTGCCCGATTCTTTGTGATCCACGTATCCCTGCATTAGTGTCTCTGCATTTGAAGGAGCAAACATCTCTTCTAATCTTTACACACTGACTTTAGCAGGTAAAGTTCTTCTCCTGTCTGTTCCCCAGGCCAATGGGATTACCTCCAGAATCCTAATCATTCTGGGCTGGAACTAGTTTTGAGTCTGTTGCCGGGTCTGCAGTGAAGTTCTTGGTTGACAGGCTTGTGAGCAGGAGCTCAGGTTCACATGGATCCTGTCTGGTCTCTGGGTGGAGAGGAATGCCTCTAAGTATATTGTTCAGTAGTATAGCACTTGGACAAGTGTTCACTTCAGGATCCACAATCGGGTCTTCACTCGGTGGACCTATTGCCAGGTGTGTGGTTGGGTATGTCTCCCACCAGGTTTCTTGGAGGGCTTCTATCTGGTCGTTGGATGGGTCCTTGGGTGGGCAGGACTGGCTCTGTACTGCAGCTGAGAGGATACATGCAAGGGATATCTTATTTGACCATCTTGCTGACTTCATTCCTATTTTTCTTTTTTTGTGGGAAATTATAGTCAGAATCTCTTGAAAATCATGGAAAGAGTAAACCAATGACTATATTAGAGCTTATGAATATTATTACAGAGGGTGTGTACATCAACTGTTTTCCATCTCTGTAGTCAATAGAATTATAGTTGAAGGTTTAAGTTACAGAAAATAAAATTTAGAGAATAAAGTTCAGAATAAGAAATATATTGTTGTACTCTCTTGTTATGACTAACTAGTTTTCAGCTGGTTATAAACTTAAGTTGAATTTAAAAGATCACAGTCCTACCTTTAAAAATCTTAGCATAATTTTTTTCTATGATTATAAAAAATCTCAATTTTTCAGTTTCTTATACACATTAAGATTAGTCAATGTATGTTCTTACAGATATAAAAAAAAAAAATCTAAGAGATCTTTCCCAAGATTCAGATTCAGCTGGTAACTGGGAAAAAAGAAGAAACCTTAGAATCCATATGATTTTGAATCAGAAAACATTGCTGAAATTAGCATGATATCTGGCCTGGTGTTTGCAGTCTGATAATTTTCAAGTCAAGAGTTTGCTTTTGTGGGTAAATAAATGCCTAGCCCAATACTGCGCTGACATAGACTCTGGGGAAAGAGAGGAATTAGATATCAATCAAGTGTCCCATTGATTTGAGGGAGGAAGCTGCTGCAGATGCTTGCAAGGGGCCTTATTACCAGAATTACCTACATGTGAGTGACTCCTTTTTATCTGGGAGATATTAGCTTAAATGTTATAAATTCACTCAGATGACATAAAGAGATAGAAAACTGACTGAGACCACAGCACCTCTTCCCGAGGTTCTTTTAAGCTTAATACAGTTACTGAATATATTAGTCTAGGTAAGAATTTATCCCCTTTTTGATGAAAGGGGATTTTCAGCTATTTTATTTAGAGCACATGCCCTGTAAGTATCAAGACCACTCATCATGGAGCTGAGGCTGCAGTGTGTAGGTTTTGTGGTACTTTGATCAATTACCTGGCAGCTGACTGCAGTTCTTTGATGCCTTTGAGACCTTTGGGTACCTATACCCTGTCCTAGAGCAGAATTTCTCAAAGTATTGTCCCTGGACCGGCAGCACTATCACCTGATAGTTTGCTATAAATTCAAATTCTAAGGACCTATTCCAGATGCTCTGAATTGAAAACTCTGGAGGTGGGACCTAACAGTCTGTATTCTATCAAGTCCTCCAAATTGTTGCCGTTCATGCTTCAGCATGAAAACCACTTTTTCAGAAAAGTTTACAAGGACTCTGAGGTCTTCAACTGAGTCACAGTGAGAAAATAACAGTTCAAGATTATTCCAAAGGAACTTTGCTAAACTTTGACCCTGTAGCTCCTAGTAATTACTTGAGGAGTCCAGGCAGCTTGGAGTGTGTATCACCAAAGCCATCTCTCCTAGGAAATGACCCAAATCTTGAGAAAATCTCCACACTAGCCGTAAGGTATGTCATGTGATACCCAAATGAGAGGCCATTCATTCATTTCATCAACAGATATGTTTGAGCATCTACTAAGCCCTAGTCACATATCTGAGTCAAGGATCTTGTGGTCAAAGAAAGAAGATAAAATGTGAGCACAGTAATATAATACATGGGAAAAGAGATCACCTTCAACTCAATGATATCAGACTCAGATTCAAAGGAAACAACTGCAGAGTTAGCTGCTGTTTTTTTGACAATGGATAGCCATAAATATTTTTCAAGCTACCATAAACACAATCAGTGGTGAGGTTTGGAAAAATAAATTTTGTGATTCTATGCGGAATGGGCCAGAAGAATAAGGAAATGGAGAGGGAAGACCCACTAAAATATAATTATAACAGTTGAGAAGAGAGTAGGGCCTCACCTAGGATGGAAACAGAATCCAAAGGATTTTCACCAGTGAATGGCTGTGAGGTTATTGGTAATGAAAAGAGATAAGTGGAACATGCCTCTGAAGTTTGGAGACTAAAGATGTGAGATTGTTATGTTAATAAAATTTAAGTGAAATAAAATGTGAAAAGAAATCTTGAGATGGGAAGCTTGTTTCGTTGTGAACATGTCAAATGTGAGGTACATGCTGAGCATCCAAATTAAGGGGTCCAGGTTACAGATTCATGAGAAAGAAGACGAGATTGGACATCTACATTAGAGAGACGTCTACCCAGAAGTGGTTGTTGATGTCATAGGAGGAAAGGAGATTTTTAAGGGAAAACAGACTGAAAGACAAATGAAACAGGCCACAGAAAACATCTTGAGAAATGACAGTATTTATGGATTGGAAGAGAGATGTCCATTGAAGAGGCAGGGGAACCAGAAACAGTGTCATGTAAGCAGAAGTGATATCCAGCTGGAACTTACGAGTATTGGTGGACCATTGTTTACATCTCCTCTGAGTCATAAGTGCTCTGTTCTTTTTGTTGTTCATGTTGATCTGGTTATCAAATATTTTTTAAGCCTACAGAAGGCAAAAAGCAAAGAATGAGAATCTAGTCATTATACATCTCAGGTCTGAGCAAACTTCAGCACTTTACAGTACTTTGTAAAAATCTGGAAGAGGAAAACCTCCCAGAAAGAAAGTAGTATATGCATGAAATCATTCTACAATCTGCAGTCTGGCTTAAAGAGTCCTCCCTTTGGCCCATGACCCCTGTACTACTCTTTGCAACACATTTATCCTCTGGAAATAGATTGTTGACTTGTCTACATCTTCTACTAAACTGGAAGCTACTGACCCATATTGCAAAGGGGAAGATTTTATCTCATAGATATGGCATGTGATTATCTAATAAATTGACATTTTAATTAAATACTAACTGGTATTATATTATAGCTTTATTATGTGCTATTTTCTATGATTTCTTACTCAACTGAAGTATTCACATCAACAAAATGGTACCACTGTAGACTGCTGGCATGTGTGCGTAGACATGGTATAACAAACATAATTATTATTTTTTGTGAAAATTGAATTTTATTTTTACTATGTACAACTATATCCTGGTTGAAGAATAAAGAAAATACCAAATACCAAAATATGATAGGGATGATCACTTTTTTTTTTTTTTTTACCTGAAATGTGCTTTAAAGAAATCTTCCATAGCTAAAGGTTCTTTTCCCCAGGGATCCTATAGTAGAATTGCTAGCTTCTTATATGCCTGTGTTAACTTTAGGTGAAGTAAACAGTTTTTTGAGTTTTCCATGACAAGTTATAGAAGTGAGCTTTAGTGTCTTTGAAGTCAAAAGGAGTGTCCCAAAGCCATCCAGAGCAAGTCATGGATGCCCCTGTATCTTTGATGTTTTATACCCCAAAGATTTTAAATTTTCTATACCAAATGCCCAGTTCATTTTGTTCTGAAATTTAAGAGTGTTTCAATTCAACTTGATCTAATAATCAAATAATACAATGACAGTCATTGGGAAAGAAGCACAAAAGAGACC
Organism: Pseudorca crassidens; assembly: GCF_039906515.1. Lineage (NCBI taxonomy): Eukaryota > Metazoa > Chordata > Mammalia > Artiodactyla > Delphinidae > Pseudorca > Pseudorca crassidens. The sequence goes on along the minus strand of NC_090317.1, from coordinate 107,461,204 downwards.
TAAGCATATTGATATTGATAGGCTCAGCATACTGATAGTATTTAGAATTGAGGTGAATTATGAATCCTGATATCACACTCCGAAAAGGAAATTGGAGAATGAGACTATGCAGAAGATAAATGACTTCTTATTCTAAGAAACAACAAATGAGAATTTGGGGATGTTTACATTAAGATAAAAATAATGCACAATAGTAGTCATCAAATATTTGTAGAGTTCTCATGTAAATATGGGGAAGAATGAGGGAAGAAATCAAATTTTAGAACTAAGTTTCATTCATTTATATTATAATTTTGGATTCTTATAGTCAAACTGATTAACATGATGAAAAATAATTTGGCAATAATTTACATGTAAGGTAAATGAAGATCAGGAAAACAATATGTTTTTCTATAATAATTCAGCATACCAAACTCAGTTCTAAAATCCAAGAACCAGCTCCCAAAGAAAAATTAATTATTCCAAATTTCATTTTATTTTTTCCCCAAAAGAAAATCAGCACAACACACACAACCTAAAAACCATTCCTCAAGCCAGTTTCAGTGTTCTTCCTTTGATTAGGTGAATGTACATTTATGTAGAATAAGAATGTACTATCCAAATATGTCGCTTTTATAAGCTGTCAAAATTCTCTATGATCTGTGCATCAGAGATGTTGAGCGTTACCATTTCATTGCTCTTTTCATTAATTTTTCTCCTACTGTCTTGATAACAACAAAAATAGTGACTCCTTTATACCCCCAAATTCATTCCACGATACTTGGCATTATTGTATTCTTAATGAAAATTAATAAAGACTTCTTTCTTTGGCATCCCAGAAGTGGGACACTTGGAGATATTTATGAAATGAGGTGAATGTTCTCATGTCCTACTGTTTTCTTTGTAGCGTAGTGACTTCAGCTTTACTCTGTAATGTTCTTGACAGATAATAAAGATTATGATGCATACTTATCATACACCAAAGTGGATCCTGACCAGTGGAATCAAGAGACTGGGGAAGAAGAACGCTTTGCTCTTGAAATCCTACCTGATATGCTTGAAAAGCATTATGGATATAAGTTGTTTATACCAGATAGAGATTTAATCCCAACTGGAAGTAAGTTAATGTTTTCATTTAAGAGTGTGCATATACTTGTGTCCGTCTGTGTAATCATCATTTTTAAACAGAATTTAAACTTTTAGTTCTTCTACATCTTTCAGTTTCTCAAGAAAGAAATGGCATTATGTGTTCAAATGAAAAATAAGTGTTGATACCCCTGAGGAAGCTACTTCTATTATTCTATAAAGCGTCTCATGTTATAAGCCTTGACGTTTAAAGAAACCAAGTGAGAGATTTGTACCTGGGAAAACATTTCTATCTTTGAGAGAAGAAAAGTCCCATACTCTGTTCAAAGTGATCATTGGCTATTTTCATCTTCTCAAGGGTTTACCTAGCAAAAAGAACCAGCAATTCTCATTTAATGTGTGAAAGAGAATTTACTGGGGCTTTCTGGACCCAATGTTCAATTTACTTATTCTGATAAACCCTCTTCTCTGTTGTAGCATATATTGAAGATGTGGCAAGGTGTGTAGATCAAAGCAAGCGGCTGATTATTGTCATGACCCCAAATTACGTAGTCAGAAGGGGCTGGAGCATCTTTGAGCTGGAGACCAGACTTCGAAACATGCTTGTGACTGGAGAAATTAAAGTGATACTAATTGAATGCAGTGAGCTACGAGGAGTTATGAACTACCAGGAGGTGGAGGCCCTCAAGCACACCATCAAGCTCCTGACCGTTATTAAATGGCATGGACCAAAATGCAACAAGCTGAACTCTAAGTTCTGGAAACGTTTACAATATGAAATGCCTTTTAAGAGGATAGAACCCGTTACGCACGAGCAGGCTTTAGATGTTAGTGAGCAGGGGCCTTTCGGGGAGCTGCAGACTGTCTCAGCCATTTCCATGGCTGCGGCCACCTCCACAGCTCTAGCCACTGCCCATCCAGATCTCCGATCCACCTTTCACAACACTTACCATTCACAAATGCGTCAGAAACACTACTACCGAAGCTATGAATACGACGTACCTCCTACCGGCACCCTGCCTCTTACCTCCATGGGAAATCAGCATACCTATTGTAACATCCCTATGACACTCATCAACGGTCAGCGGCCACAGACAAAATCGAGCAGGGAGCAGAATCCAGACGAGGCCCACACAAACAGTGCCATCCTGCCGCTGTTGCCAAGGGAGACCAGTATATCCAGTGTGATATGGTGACAGAAAAGCAAGGGACACCCCCTCCCTGGGAGTCTGAGTGGAGTCTGCAGTCCAGTGCCTGGAACTAAATCCTCGACTGCTGCTGTTAAAAACATGCATTACAATCTCTAGAACACGAGGAAAAACAGGGTCTTGTACATATGTTTTTTGCAATTTCTTTGTAGCATCAGTGTCTTCCTGTTTTACCATGTCTCTTACCATTACATTTTTTGACTTTGTTTTATATGTCATTAGAATTTGTAAATTTACCTTTTTTTAAAGAAGAGACTTATGTATAGATAGAAAACCCTTTTTTGCTTCATTAGTTTAGTTTTAGAATGGGTTTTTATTTCCTTTCCTTGATTTTTGTTTTGCTTTTAACATTTCCTTGGGGTGCTTGGACAAATCTATCCGATGGGACAAGGAGCGCCGGATCCTCTCTTGGGTTCTGCCTAGGATCAGCAGGGCCATGAGGGCCTTCAGAAAGCAGTGCAACGAATGCCAGCATTGCCATTTGGGAAAAAAAAAAAAAAAAAAAAGATGAGAAGAACACTTGTTCCTAGGAGGGCCGCACCAATCAGAGCCCTGAATATCTTCCTTGTCCCACCTCATTCCCCACCTCTACCCTTCTAATGGCGGCATGATGTGTAAACTCTGAGAAGGGGTTGGGGGGGGTCTAACTGTCTTAACATTTAATTCACTGCTCGTCAGAATACACTCCAGACCCAAAAGTGTGCTAGTCACTTGACAGTGACCACTACAGAGTGCTAAGAAGAGAAGATCAAGGGCAGAAAATGGGGGAGAGTGTGCTGTTTCCGTTTTTTAAATGAGTTGATGTACCCTTATATAAATATATATATATATACATATATATATATAAAAACACACAACAAAAGAAACAAAAACAAAAAAAAGCAAAAAGACAAAAAAAACCAAAAAAATCAAGCCCTATATTTGATCACTTCCTGGAAAGGCATGAATGTGTTTGTGGCTGTTTTTGTTTACTATTCTACTTCCTCTTTTCCCTCTATAATTTTCTGCAAATGAGATTATGTGCAAATGCCTGGCAAGTTAACTCAAAAGGGTGAATCAACACAAGTCAAAGTGAAATTTACATTGAAGGCTTCCAAACCAAAGGGAAGGGCAGGATGTGTCATCAAATATGTTTTGTCACCTTGTATTATAGAAAATGTTATTTTCTAAAGAGTCAGTGCAAATCTGTGAAACTTATTATGGGGTCCCTTTGTATTTAAATGTTAATTTACTGTATTTAATTTTCAGTGCTATATTCAGAATCAAGTGTTTGGTTTCAGTTTGTGAACATAAGCAACACTTATTAATATCAAAGTGTTTATATAAGCACTCAGGAGGTCAAACATATGAATACCAACAGAAATCAGTATTTTCAAAATAAACATTATTTACACAAAATAGTTTTTAAATTAGGTGAGAAGGTATTTAAAATAATTAATTTTTACTGTATAAATAATTAGTTTTACTTTAACTGTATAATTCTATCTGTCAGAAACAGAAAGCTGATGCTCCCAGGAAATTCATCTCTTACCATTTAGTTTTATGTTTGAATGACATAGCAGCTAATACATAGTCATGTTGAAAATGATGAAACATCAATCATAAAGGAACTTGCAGAGGGCAGAATTGCTAAAGGGAAATATTACCTAAGTAACTTTTAGTTTTAAAAAAAAATCAGTGTGATGAAAACACTGATAATAGAACTCATGCATTACTTTAGTGATTCATTATAGGAACTTCCATTCCAGCCATCGTCTGTGGGCTCGTGTAGTGAGTATTGTATGTTTGGTTTATTCCTACCACCATATAATGAGAAAACAATTCTACACTTTTGGTCACAATACTAAGGTATGAGTTGGCCACACACACAAAAATGTAAACTTCAGTAGAGTTCACTGGGGAGGGTAAAACTGAATTGCAGATGTATGAGAGATGAGTATAAGAATTTTGTAACAATGCAAACGTCTCATATTTGTGTGACAAGGTAAAGGACCTTCAGGATGTGCATTGATTTTTATTAGCTAAAAAAATGCTTATTTCCCTGACAACTCGCCTCGGTCCTTCTCTACAATCTGTTCTTTATTCCCGTGCTCCCCTTGGACCTGTGTCACATTTTCACAAACCAGAACTGAAGCTGCAAGGACACATAAACTTTAAGGTCAGCTTTGCACATTGGTTTATTTTCAGAATCCAAGAAGGCCATTGTTTACTTTGTACTGTGGACACCTGTCAGGGACTGGTGGCAGTCAACCTCATTGGACTGGATTCCAGATTCCCCCAGTGCTCAGAAAACTGTAAACATGGCAATGGCCTGGTTTATTTCTTTGGTTTTTTTTTTTATTTTTTTTTAAGTGCACGATGAAAGTGTGGAATAAATGTAGAGGAAGTATTCAGACCACAGTCATATTTTAGGCATCCATAGGTGTTAATTTAGCTGCATTGGGAGTACATTTTTTGTTCTATTTTTAGTGTAGATTTAAGAACTTTGAATAGCATGATTCAGGGATTGATGGGTAATATTTGATATTCTCACAACTTAAAAAACGTTTTTTTTCCTCTAATGCTTTGTCATATTTTTAGAAAATAAATGGAAGAAGAAGCTATCTATGGCTTTAGAAACATTCCTCCCAAGTATTCCTCTATCAGCTCCATGTGAAAACAAATGAAGGAAACTGTCATGTGTTTACGTGCTCTATGTTTAACAAAAGTTATGTTAGAATTCACAATAAAGAGAGAAAAAAATGTATTTTCCCTAGTGCTTAGGTTTCATCCTTCTCTTTTTTCGGTGGGGACTGTGGGGGATAAGAATATTCTAGCTGTAAAAACACAGTTGAAAGTGTGAATATGTTAGCCAAGCAGAGGGAGATAATCAGCGTCTGGACTTGGACATGTGTGTTGTTTGGTATTGCCTGTTTTTCATCATTCGCTGCTCAGACTCCAATGTGACATGTTATGGATTCGTAAGTCCACCTGGTTCTTTAATGTAACCTCTACTTGCTGCCTATGAGCGTCCTACCCTTTATACTGGTGCTCAAATCTTTGATTATTTAATTTGTAATCCATTCCATAGGTCTTCTATGGGCAGAGAAGAAATTTGTATCTCATGCGGCCAGCTGATTTAAGTTAAGATCAATTTTATGAAATAAATCTAACACAGGATGAGTTCAGACACCTGAACCTACTATAGTTCTATAGATGAACCCCTGATTGTTCAGTCAACCATTTTGCATTTATTACTTTCTTCATAGTATATGTATTTGAACCCTATTGACTTAAATACCTAAATACTGCTTTTTTCCTTATTTCAATATTATTTAGCATTGTATGACAAGAACAAATAATAACTGAGAGCCGACCCTAAACTCCAAGTAAGTTTTATTTATCCTAGAATAGTCATTAACTTTTGACAGATACCATCTATGTAAATTTAGATCACCATTTCTAGGAAAACATTAATTCATATATTTGTGAATTATCTTCAGATTCTGGAATGATACCCTAGTTCTCCTTTTTCTAAGAAGTATTTTTTTATCTTGTGCTTAATTTCTTTCTTATTTTAATTTAGTTTAAGTTTATATCATTAGTCCCAGAAGAAAGCTTATTCAAATTCAGAGGAGACCATTGATACTGTGCAAGTAAAATGACTGAATGGAACTAAATGAATACATAGACACAGAAGTGGAAAATCCCTTATTGTTCCTGATCTGAACTTGCTTGGTCATTATTCCCACTATTGTTATAGTTGATTAAAAGAGGTGAAATATTATTAAATGGATTAGAAATCCTACCTACATATTCCCTATTGCTGAAGAATTTTTTTAACAACGTATACAGTCATTACAAAGACATGATAATGCAACTGAGTTCCCTAAAAGGAGCAGCTTGTCAATGGAAGCAGAACTATTCCTTGCCTTATCACTAACCCTTCCCACTTTATTGTTCTGAACAAAGAAAGTAACCAACAGTTAAATTTGCATTATCCTTAACAACAGACCTTAAACTTGGGTTTAAGGACACCTTGAGTCTGTAAAAAGGATTAAAGAAAATAACGAAGCACTTGAAATTTCAGACAGAATTGTGAATGTGTACAAAACTGTGATTTCTGGGATGTTAGTCTCAAAGACATCCATCACCTAAAAAATTGTCGATGTTTCAATTTAGAGCGTATTCTCGGAAACTGGCATTCAGATAAACCACATGTCTTGTAAGCACTGTTGTGGCTACTATTCCTTACCTTTATTCGTGAAAATTCAGGGGATGACTGTTGTTCTTTTAACAAACAGAGGCAATTCCTCTTCCAGCATGACCCAGCTTTGTGGGAGGATTGGTTTACAGTGAGGAAAAACTTTGATTGATGACAAGTAATTCATGCCCAAATAAGTAAGAGTTGATAGTTTATTCATTTCTTAATTTACTCAAAAGATACTTGGGGGTGGGGGGATGTGAAATCATGCAATGTGGCATGACGCCTTATTTCTTTAAACTTTTTTATGGGTTGATTTAATCATTCTACTACAACGAAACTAAGAAGAATTAATTTAGTGCAGGAGTAGGAGAAACAGCCATTTGACGTGTTTTTCCAAAGGGACCCAGTTTTCTTATGCCAAGATCTAGAATTGGTTATATACTTGGTTTTCAGCAACTGTGCTTATGCCAGTTTCAGGATTTATGATATAACTTTAGGGTAGTATGAAGAATTTTGAGAATGAACTGAAGTTAGGTGGTGGTTATTTAAAGTTTTACTTTTTACTCATTATGGGCAGCAAGATGAAAGTTTGTGCTACGTTAATTAAGGTACTGTCACAGGGAGCTATAAGACCTGACTAAATTTGAGTAAAGAGAAGGATGATGATGATGATGATGACTTAATCCTAATCCTAATCTTATGTGTTTTGTCATCGTCAAACTTCAGTCACATGTATAGAGAATGCCCAGACTAAAAAGAAGGAACTCAGCTCTAATTTTCCATCAAGTATCATTTCTTCCTTCCAGGCTCAGAACACAAAACATCTCTCCATTATATGCACATAAGATACATAAAAAGAAAACTTTCCTTTTTCCCTTTAGTAAATGTTCCTCTAATTAGTCTCTGAGTCCACTGACAAACTCATGTTTCTGAATCGTTCGTTAAAGTTAAGTAAGACACTATTGTTTTCTCTACCATTCACTACCTTCATTGATGCATCCCCCAGGGTCTACAGCCCGAAAGGAATTCTCTTTCTAACAAAGGCAAGTCATTACACTGTATTCCCTCCACTACTAAATGAATAGAAACCGAAGAACTGCACATGAACTTGAGACTCTTACATGTAATATTAATGTTGTGTAAATTTCAGTCTTCATAGTCCAGATAACCTTAAATTTCAAAGGGCATGCTGGTCATTAAAAAAAAAATTTAATGTAAAACTACATATTACATAGTGCATGAACATGTGGCAAAGTAATTCGGATCTATCCTTACTAGTCAATGAGAGACTAAATTTGGGGAGATCAGATGTGAGTGTTTTAGGTTAATTCTCAACTGGGATGAAGACATCTTTCTGTTAGGATATGTGGACAGTTGTCCATATTCCTTGCAACATATGCTCCTGGTAGCTAGAATCCTTAGTGTGTTCTTTCGACCAAAGTAGTGGAGATATGTTCATATAATCTGCTATTGAATTGTAAAAACTTTTACATTTTCAGAGTTTGAGAGAACCCAAATAGGAAAATGAGTTTAGTCATTTTCCTCTGCTGGTGTTCAAGTCAAATTTTAAACTCAGACACTCTCAGATATGTTCAGCAGTCAGTAAAAAGTGCATTTTCCCCAATGTTTCCCTTTAGTTCTGCCCACCCTCTTTGATTTTGTACAACCTGGAATGTATGTAACTCGTGTAGGCGATGGAGGCACTCCTCTTTTTCTTGGAATACTTACAATTATATATTTGGTTTTGCTTTCACTAGCAATAGGAAAATAGACAAATACAAGTGTAAAAATGAGAAATTTTAAACTTGAATTATAATTTGTGTTTTACAGTCGTTTCATAAGTCTGTTGCTCTCTATGAGTATGCTCTCTATATATCCTGTAAAAATAAATTTATATGTTACATAGAAATTCAAGAAATTAAATTATTTATTAAGCTACAAATGTTTCTTCTGGTTTCTACCTGATCATCAATGAAAATAAATTAATAATGTGTTGTTGGAACCTCTGTAAGTACCTTCGTTAATTTGACAACTCTCGTTATACTTTTCTTTCCCTCTCTGTTTATGTCTGTATAAGCTTATAATTCTTAGACTTGATTTCTATTATGATTATGGAGAAGGGGACTTAAGAAATGGCCAATTGGCTGAACAAAAAGAAAACCAGTGTTAAAAAGTCAAGTCCACTTACAATCCCCCTTTTTTTCTTCACTACTGGATTTGTGAGAAGTTTGAATCACAAACTCAGTCACTTAAAAGTTATTATCACGTTAATGATCTTTTCAAGGTTAAATTCTGCATTTTCCCTTCATCTATTTCATAAAATGATTTCAGGAACAGAAATGAAAGGAATGATAACACGTGAATCCTCTTTGCTGTTTCTTTTCCTTACTTCTTGCTCCCCAGGTATTTTATTCCTTTCTTTTTAAGGTACTACTCACATAAGGACCTTAAAATAAAGTCCCCTCAGGTAATATTATAAAGTGACCAAAATCTTTAATCACTTTATGATTTTTAACCCTGTTTCCACCTAGTTGTAGTGCACAGTTATTCCTAAAGGGAAATGTTTTGGCCTTACTTTTCATTTTATGTTAAAGATAAATAAAATTATTAATATTATTTATTTATTTGGGGGGAGGGGAATAGTGGTAAATCTTTCTATCACAAGTGTAACAAGTGAACAACCATAAACCTTTTAGAACAAATGGGCTGGTTAGGCAAAATTCATGTCTTAGGAAAGCCTTTTAAGGAACACTTATTAAAGGTAAAGCAGAGATAAATCATTCTGAAAAATGGAAAGTAATTTTTTTTTAAAAAACTAAGGTTATTTCAGATTGGATTTCAAAGTAATTAATATATTTAAAATTTCACAAAGTCATTTCTACCTCAGTAGGATTTTTCAGTGTGAAAAAATAACTTCTACTGAAAAAGTAAAATGTTATGTGGATTATGACTCAGTGTATAATTTCTATATTGTATTTTAAGCTGTGACTCATAGGACCTGACATATTATTAAAAATATCAAGAAAGAACTCTATAGTTGAAGAATATTTGGGACTATGTGTACGCCTCATACACACATAAATTCTCAGGAACTTTCAATTACACTCATTAACAGCTGGTTAAAAGACTGATCGTCAAGGAACATCTTACTTATTTCTAGAAGATTCCTAATTGATATCAGATCTACTTTTACTGGAAAAACAGAAACATAGAAGGAGGCGAATATTCAGAGAATTAAAATAGTAGTAAACTAATCGCTGCTGTGGGATTTTTAACATGTATGTATGGCCTGTAAGAGTAATGCAAACAAATTGCTTGATTAAGCTTACATTTTCAATCAATGTTTAATGCCCAGTGATACTGATGTGGCGGCGGGGGTGGGGGTGGTGGAGGGTGGGTGAAGTTCTGAAGGATCGAGAATATCTGAAGTTGATGAATAATTTAGCCAATTGTTTGCCCAAATTAGGGATTTTTATTCCAGTGTTATGTTGATTTGAGATGGTACACAGAGGGAAGTTTTTATTTGAATATTTATGTATTTGATTTAAAATGTGTTAGAATTAAAAAAAAGACTTAAGTAGTAGATCAAACTTGACCTTGTGGATACTATTTCTGGTAGAATAATATATACTAAATACTTTAAACAAAAACATAGGTAAATAAGAGTCTAGGAAAGGTGATATATGGCAAAAGTCATCAAGATGGTTCACAAATGACTGGATTATGGAAAAACTGCTAAGGCAGTCCAATTTCTACCTTCTGGGAAACAAAACCAATAAAAGGAGAATATCCGAAAAATCAGAAAGCAGAACATGCCAAAAGCCTATGTATATGACGAAGAGAACTATAAAATTATGAAAATGAATAGCGGGTTTAAATTAAGCAATGAAATATCTCAGTTCTTCTATTGTCCTTGGCAATAAAAAACTGTTTACACAACTATGAACTTGAAAGGAAAACTGGACTCTGAATGAAAATCCTTTTTTTCAGTGGTCTCAGCATGCTTTTCCTCAGTAAAATGGGAAATTCATTGCTAAATGTTATAATGTATGAATAGAAATTATGATTTTGGCATGTTTGATACTGTGCTGTAAAGGTTTGGTGAGGAGTGAGAGAGTTCTTTCATAGAATCCTTCTAATGGGCCTACTAGTAATAATTCTAAGACCTAGGTGCACTTAGAATCGCCTGGAAAGGTTTAAAAACTCCTAAAGTCCCACAGATTTCAGATGATACTAGTCTGAAGTTTGTCCCTATTGTTAGTTAGTCAGTTGGTTGGTTTATTTAATAAACCCTCCAGGTTATTCTATAAGACAACCAGAGTTGAAAACTATAGGAGCAAAACAGATGGGTCTCAAATTTTAGACTCCAGAACAATTGCCTGGAAAGTTTGTTAAAAATGGAAATTCAGATTGAACGCCAATAATACTGGAGTGGGGTCCAGAATCTATGTATTTAATAAGCTCCACAGGTGACTCTAATGTGGTGGCCCAAGGACCCCCATCCCCCCCATCCCCGGCCTCTTTGAGCAACAGGCGTGTAGGATTTATTGTTTCTGTCATTACTACTGCTGTTACTCTTTGGAATACAAAATTAAAGTTTGCAGCAGATGAATGTCACCATAAACTGGGTCTTCCTTTTTTAATAATTCCTCCCAGTTTGTCCACCAGAACTCACAATGAAGAAGTCCTGAAAAGAGCTGAACTATATAGACAACAACATTTTATTTGAGAATTTCTCGAAAAGAAGGACAAAAAAAGAACTAGTCAAGAAAACCAACTTTGTCATGAAATATATGACTTCAAAAAAGTAATTGTACCATCGTAGAAGAAGCAAATAAAGCTAATAGTTAAGTGTTAATTAAAAACACACCTTCCTTCTAAGAGACTACAGATCTATTGTTACTTCCATTTCTGTTAAGGAAGAAAAATGACAAAATTACACAGGGATACCGAAGATATTGGTTGTGAAAATAAATACATCAGTATAAAATGTACTAAATTTTTTGGACTTAACAATTATTTTTCCTCACATTAACAATGAATTCATTCAAAGATGAACTCTGATGAAGACTTTTCCAAATGTCCTTTAGCATAAGAATCGCTTGTAGCATTTGTTAAAAGCATAGATTACTGGCTCACACTCCAAAGCAATGGAATTCCAGGAAATATTTATGATCATGTAATTTGGGGAACCGTATCTAGTGAATGACGTAAAGTCCAAGACTATATTCATCCAGCGCCAAAAATTTAGGTAATTCTATGTATGTGGGATGATACATTAAATGCATCATCTCTCATTATTTCAGAAAAATGACAACCTACACAACAGTGACAAATCAGTTGGTTCTTTATTTCATACCTCAATCACTTATTCTGACAATATATTTCCAGCCACATAGATTTGTCTTACTAGGCTAATGTTGATCTTTATGTTCCTTGTTATGCCAGGAATGAGTACCAGTGATGAGGTTGCTAGCTTCTGTTTCTTAAGAAGAAATGTCCTATTTGATGTCTGATTCTCACAAACTAATCACGTCACTCATCCTAAGTGCAAATTTCAAGGACAAGGCTTCTGTTAGTTAAGAGAAAATATTCTTATACATGCTTTGTGGATTAGCCACATCAAAGAGTTTCTTCTAGAGAATTGGTTTAAGTTTTCCCACACATATGCTAGTGACTTCCACAGCCACTGTAGGCCCGCTTACCATCTAGAGTTTTATAACGCTAGAACATCCAAAAAATAATATTCAACAGTAGAATTTTATTGAGTGCATTAAAGCCTTTTTTATTTCTATACTAAACTGAAAGAGACAATATACCAGTTGAGCTGGGTTTATTTTCAGAACACATTCTGGACAACAGCAGTTCGAAACAGTCAACTTTGACAACATGAAGTATTTAGTGTGCTAAATTAGTCTACATGCGTGCGTGCATGTGTAAGGCGTGTGTACTCTAATCGAAAACACACACTAGCATTACATTTAAATAAGCTTAATCAATATATGTACCACATTAAATAAACAGTTATATGAATTCCCAAGATAATGCACTCCATCAGGAAATTACCAGTGAATCCTTTTGGCACAGGCTAAAAATAAATACCCAAGTTTCTGTTCAACTCACTTTAAGAACATGCATTTTATCTTAAAGGAGAGAGCCAGCTTATTCTTGTTTCCCCATAAAAATTCTGTGATTGTTTCCGTTTCCTACTTTTTCCATTACGTGGTAGCCCTGAGTTATTTATTTATATAAAAAGGGGGAGGCATTGCACTCAGCAACTATCATAAGAAAAGCCGATGACAGCACCAAGGTTATTACCATGAGTTTCCTATTTTAGTTGATTTTATTTTTCCAGGGTTGTGAAATATCTTATTTTTTCAGATTTCATTTAAATTATGTCCATAGCAAATAACATGTCCTCAGCAAAGCCTAACTTTAGAGATACAGTTACTGATAAGATTTTTTTTTTTTTTTTTAGTTTTCTCTTACTTGACAGAATCCATGCCATCACTGAAGTGAAATAGAAACACAATAGAATTAAGTGAATTTACAACCGACAATCTTATGAGTACTGCACCTTAAGTATTCTGTGCCACCAGGTGACCTTGTAGTCATAGTCATCTTCAAAATGGGCATCTGAATAACTTGCTGTGTATTTTCATGAGAAAACTGGACATGCAACGAGAAGTTACAGGCAGGGGATAGCAGATTCCTGCTGGTGTAGCATTTGTGTTGATATCTTTAAAGAAGTATCCTTTTGTGTTGATACCTCTAAAGATTTTCACTACGGCTTAATAGGTAAGACTATGTAATCGACTGTAGCAAGCATAACATACTTAGCATTTTGTACTCTCATTTTTAAGAGGGAAGGAGATCACTCACTAACTAGGAATGCTGCATATGTTAGCAATAGAGATAGTGATTTTGTAATTTTGATTGCACTTGCCTTAAATTTTTTTCCAAAAAGAAATTATATAAATAACAAATATAGATGAGGATGGTTAAAGAACATTGTTTAAAAATAGGCAAGTTCTGCACTGATTATAGTTTTTTTACATAATTTAATGCATAATGGCAGAGTATATTTGCCAGATCTATGTAAAGAGTATATGAGCACATGATAACAGCAGTTTGTATAAGCACAAGGTGTTCTATGTTTAGACTAAAAATTAACAATAATAACTTTTGGTGTGTGCTTTAAATTTCAAAAAAGTTGGATGTTTAAAGATAAATTTATTCCTTGCGTAATAATATTTTTGTATAATATCGGCAAAGGTTTAAAAAATGGACTTGCTTTATGGAGTGCATTTTACAGAGAAAATAAACAGGGTATGTGTCTAGTTTGTAAAATGTTTTCTTGCAAGATTACTCTTTCACTGGTTAAATAGGAGGATATGATGACTTGAAGTACCTTTTTTTTTGTGAACTGAACAATACGAACAACAAGAACAACAAAAATAAAGCAATGTGAATAAGTTGCGTATGCAAACTTCTTTTACTCAATGCCAGTAGATTTCGAAAAAAATAGCAAGGTCCGTTTTTGTGAGTATAATGCTAAAAATAATTGTATAAATGTGGTTTGCCGTTCGATGCATGAACATATATCCATTATAAGAAAAATATAAAAAATGTTTTGATTTTAGGAAAATTTTTATTCTTCATGCTTCAGTTTAAAGTTATATTTATTTTCTAAAATTAAGAACAATAAGACAATTTAATAGCACCTCATACTTCTTATTACATATTTATGACATGAAAGCTAATATATAAAGAAAGTTCTTGAATTAATAAAAGGTTCTATGTGTACCTGGCTATTAGGGAATGTATGTCCTGGGCTAAAAATGTTACAAGGTTTATTAGAAAGAACGTATTTACAAAAATGGTGTGCTGATATATATATATATAAACTTTCAGTCTCCGAAAAAATAATTTATATCCTTATAATGTACCTGTATTTAGTTAAATACCCTGCTTCGAAATCTATAAATGTGATTGTGAGCTGATTTGGAGACCAAGGAGCAGCTACAAGGCTAAAAATATCTCTTGAAGATTAAAATGAGAGGCTTGATCATTTAAGAAGACAATAGTCCCAGATAAGATGTGTGGATTTTCATACATGCTTTTATAAGAATTATCCAGTAAGTGGTTTTAAGAAGGTTCTATAAACTTTCAATCAAGAAAAAAATGTGGAAACTGAAAATAAGCCTTCTTTGCTGGGGAAAAGACTTGTGACAAGAAAACCAGAAAAAGAATCACATTTTTTAGACATGAGGTGTCATACCTACAGCACTATGGGGTGTGGAAAAAGTGCTGGACTAATACAGAATTTTTTTTTTAATTTTGTAAATTTTTTTTTTTCAAGAGGCCAAGGGCATTAAAATGAAAACCTAATTTCTGGTTTATCACAGACATTCCTACACCCATGGCAAGTATTGCTACTTCTTAATGATGCACAGGTATTCAATATTTTGAGCATCTGTGTAAAACTGTGCAGTTATTACTGTATTAGGTCACACCCAGGGGAAATGCCAAAATCAAGAGTGGGTGGATGCAATTGCTCAAAAAAGTATTACGGGCATTTATTTGGAAAAGAAAAAGAGTATTTAAATTAATAAAACTAACGATGAAACATTAACCTATAGAAGTTGACTCAATGTCTTACTCTCCCCCCCAACAATTGTCCTGAAATGTATTATTGAGTATTGACTGAAATGTATTAACACATCCTCCTTTTTTTCTTATGATTCATCTAAGAATTTGGCAAAATTAACAACAGAGAGTCCTCCTCTTTGTTCCATCTCTATAATCTCTGTCTTTAAAAAAAAAAAAAAAGGGAGACAAAAATTTCCTTTAACTGCCCAGCCCCCCCACACACAGAGAGGGCATAAGTGTCTTTTTTTTTTTTTTTTCTTCCTCTAATGTTCCAAGCATCTCTGCTCCTCTGCTGGTGGGTTGTCATGTAGATACAACCCCAGTTCTGTGTTGTCGTTATAGAATTCAATTTTTCTGTGATAGTGTCGACATATTCAGTGAGTCAGCTCGGGGTAGGACCACTGGGATAGCACTTAAGTAAGCCTTCATGGTTAAGGGTCTGAGAGTATGATCTTGAGTTGTCTAAGCCAAGATCTGTTAACAGACCTATGAATGATCATTCTCTCTTGTTCAGACTCATGCTAATCAGGCCTTTAAGACACTGTCTTCAATGCAAATGACAGTTACTAATAGTGGACAGAATGTTCTTGCCATCTTGTAGGAAAGTCACATCATAACTAAAATTTGTTTGCAATATGTGGAATCATAAAGAGGAAACTTAGTAGAAAGAAATTAATGTCAATTGTCGTGATAAATCTATCTCCACCACTGAGATACAGCTGTTATTGCAAAGTCTCTGTTCTGGGCATTTTCTACCTTACACAGAACTAGAAAGACAGACAAATGCTGACTACTGACGTTTCCTTCTTCTGGACTCCCAGATGCCTCTCACCCTCCTGTTAAATCATATGGCTTTAAGTATGGTGATATAGCCGCGCCTTGTTCTCGCTGCCTGGAATATGAGTGTTAACAAAACTCCTCAGCCGTCCATTGTCAATATCTGCTTTGGGCAGCTGGTCACCTTAAGCACTTTGTCTACAATCAGTCCCAGAAAACAACCTTATTTTTCAACTTTTCGTCACGTGTTATTTTTGGTTAAGTAAGCTCATTACACCATTAAGACCTATCGATTTGAGCTGATGATGTTTAATAATTTAATTAAACTTTAAAGCGCTCATTTACCTCTTAAATTGTATGGGAAAAAACACCAGAGGAAGTGTTCCTAGGGCTTGTTCTGAGATTCTGGCAGAGGAGAGCAGCTGTTTGCTCTGCTCAGGTCATCTGTTTTGGTCTTTTCTAGACCGCCTTTAAGATCGTGCTTGACAGAATTGTTTATCTGCTAACCTAACCACATGGAAACCCTGGAGGGGACAGCAGGATAGGCTGAAGAGCAGACAAGTCATTTACTTTAAGTTGAGAGACCTTGAGCATGGTATGTGACCTCTTTTACCCCTGAATTCCGCATGAGAAATACAAGTGGACAATAATACCTTCTCTGAAGGTAAGTTGTAAAAGTTCCTTCCTTCCTCGCTTCATTTACTTATTAGTGTCAAGCATTGTTCTGGTTGCTGGGGACATAATAAAGAATCAGAGACGGTATTGTTGACTCACAGGTCTTACTCTCTGTTTGAAGGTGACACACAAGGCAAGTTCCCGAATCAATGAGAAAATTTCAGACAGTGATACATGCAATGACAATATAAACTAGGGGGATGTGACAGGAAGTGACTACCTGAAGAGGTTAATTTACAGAGTGGCTATGAAAGGCTACTTGGAAGAGATAAAATTATGGCTGAACCTAGAATCAAGAGAAGGGGACAACCAGGAAAAGACTTGGCATTAATCCGAAGGGCAGACTAATGCAAAGACATTGAGGCAGGAATGAGCTTGGTGTGTTGGAGGAAGAAAAGGAAGGCCATGTGGCTGGGTCCTTGTGAATGCAGGTTACAAGTAATATACAGAAGGCATAGTACCTAGTAGGTGATAGATAAAGGGTAGCTAGTATTACTGAAATCAGGTTGGAAATTACATTTTAAAATTTGGGTTGTCTTAATGTAAAATGAAAATATATTGTAGTAACTTTTCATTCCATCTTTTTTATTGTCCAAAATATCTTTGAGTTGTAGTTTATCACTGATGAAGGACTTCAACAGGTTGTATTTAAGAGCATTTATTCTCAAATCTCTAAGTATGTCACCAAATCAGCTATAAGAAAAACCAAACCAAAAACATACTCTCAGCTTATGGACTTGATGTGCTATATCTAACTGGCTAATTAGAGTCTATGTGGTTCTTGGGGGTGTGGGTGTGGGCAGCAGAAGGTTAAATGTGTAATGCCCACATACTGGGGCAAGAACCAATGCAATAGTCTCTCGCCTCTCACCTCACCATGATGTGCAAGGAAAGAGGTGGGAAGGAGAGACATGGGGAAAGAGGCCTGAGAGAAGTGCATTGATTTAGTTCCCTATTGCTATGTAACAGACCACCCCAAAAGCCAGTGATTTGAAACAATAAACTTTTTATTATCTCTGATGTGAATTGAGTAGGATCAGCTGTGCTGTTCTACTGCTGGGCTCCTTTAGGAACTCTCATGCAGTTGTGTCATATTACCAATGGAAATGGAGACATATGGAGGGTAAACTGAAATGCTACAATGGCCTGCTTTCTCTCCTTCCTCATGTAGTTCTCCGCCTCTGCTCTCCACTTGGTCCCTCCCCCAAGGTCTCTCCATGTGGTCTCTCCAGCTGGGTACTAGACTTCTTACATGGCAGCTCCAGTTTCCCAAAAGTGCAAAAGTGAAGGCAACTAGATCTTCTTCAGGGTCAGCATGACTTTCACCACATGCTGTTGGTTAAACTGAGTCAAGTCAGATTCATTGGGATTGATTGTGGGAGGGGACCACACAAAGGCATGAATTTCAGAAGGCATGGCTCTTGGAAGCCATCTTTGCAGACTGACTACCACAGAATCAATGAGAAAGACAGGATGCATGGGACTGAACCCTTGGTGTCCAGGACATGGTCCCACCTCATGCAAGTACTACATGGTTGGCCTCTGAAAGACATGAAGTCCACAACTGCCTTCGGTATCTAAACAAAACTGAGTAAGCTCAGGTGGTCACTAATGCCATTAAGTTTAAATGTAACAAAACATACAAGAAAATCTTGTCTTCCTTCTCCCCCCCACCCCAGCCTATAAGGGTTCTTTCTTAGTCAAAACTCACTCTGCTTACAGAACAGGGAGCTAACTAGGGAAGGCTTTATATTAAGGTTTCCTTTTTCTAGTAATGAACTAATGCCAAACCTCCATCAGCAAAGTCCCCAGGGATCACTCCGTAGATAAATAAAGATTCTATGGTCAGGCCACTCAAGATGGCTGTTCTCTTGCTCCCTGTACCTCCCCTGTCCGGCCAGTGCCTGCTTCACCTCTACCCTATGCACATGACTGACTTTCCTACTACTCGCCCCAGGCCCCAGCTGGTGATTGTTCTTATCAAAGGGGCGGGGAAGGGCGTGCCCCTCTACTGGTTTCCCTGGTAACTAATGAGCCCACCTGATGTCAATTTTCCTACAACTGGGAATCTCCCCTTCCACCGGGGAGTGAAGACTGCCGCCATGTCCTGCCTGCCGTCCGCTACACACGCTGGGGTGTCGCTCCAGGACCTTGCTTCAGACAGGTAAGCTCCCCCATCTGTTAAACCATTGATGTCTCTGTCGCTGACTCCGGGCTCTTTCTTCGGTCTCAAAGCTGGGCAAGCACAGGCCTTGTAGGCTTGTGGGATGCAGCCCAACAGGGCAGAGCAGCCAAGAGACCGAGGGAACTCCCGTGAGCGCCGAGATGTCGGGAAATACAGGACGGGGAATGGAAACTTGCGGGTAATCCTGGAGTGGCTGTCCACTAACATGTGGGGCCCAAAAGTTCCAAGGGTGACCCCGAAAGTTACGGGGAGATCGCAGGGTGGCTGTCCACTAGTATGTGGCGTCCTGTGGTGGCCGTCCTTGCTGAGTGGCGGCTGCCGAGAGATCTGGAGAACAGTGCCCTCCAGTGGCTCTGCTATTGTATCAAAGTGAGCCTTCTGTAATTGGTTAAGCCAGCTTTCTAGAAGGAATTGGTATTTCTCTTGTGCCTTTGAGATGTAAATGGTCTGCCTGGGTTTTCTGGAACTTTAATCTTCTGTGATCTCTAAGAGTAAAGGAGAAAAAAAGAGCTTTTAGGTAAACTCTATAGAAATAATTATGTTTTGGGAATGTCTGTCTAAAACTGTCTCTCCAGGTTTTGGTAACTTGAAACTACACTAAGTTAAATGAAGAGAATTCATTGACTATCTGGGTCATTTCAAATAGGATAAAATATTAGAACATTAATTGCTGAGCGGGCCTCAGTTTACCTGCCTTTGCCTGCTTAAGAGAGGTAGACTAAAGCGTTGAGTTTTCCAATCAGGAAATGCACAATTACTTGCTTCTTGGTTTTTGCCAGACATTAAGGTTTTCAAGGCTTAAGGTTATAATCAGTCATAATTCTTGTAACCAAGTTTCTTTATCAATTACATTGTGATCAGGTGTTTAACCGTGCCTTTTAAAGTCATTCGTCATTTATAGGTAGTTATTTTTGTACCCTGATGCTTTTGCAAAAGTGTTTCATCTTCAGGAAGATTCATACGAAGGATCTTTTGACAATAACAGGTCTCTGATAAGTTTCAGATTATACTGCTGAACTGGGTAAGAACTTAAAGAATCCTAATGGAAGACCTGATGGCTTCATAAAAGTTAACAGAAGGATTGGTTACTGAGTGAACTGGTGAAAATAGTTTTAATTTTTATGGGTTTTGCCTCAAGTGTTACTGGTTTTGATCTGTGTTTTCCAGATATAGGGAAGCCCTTCCCCTCAAGTTGGTTATGAATTACAGCAATTTGGTAGACTATACCTGTGGGTAGGATTGAAGCATTTTCCTTTTTCTCTCTGCCTGGTCCCTCCAGAAACTGGGGACTCTTGTGTTCTGAGCAGCCGTATCAGGGGAATGGAAAAGACTGTCTCCTGGCATGAGCAGGAATCTTGATATTTTGGGGACTTCTAGAAGAGAAAAATCCACCAAGGCAGAGCCTGGTAGCAGGCCTTTGGCATGGCTTTGCTGGCCTTGAGAGGCCTTTCGGGAATTCAGTCTGAGACTCCTGAGGACTTCCCCCTCAGGCAGTTTGGAGGAGCCTATGGGATCTATTGACCAGACTTATTTTGCAAACAGATTAGTTTTGATTGGCTGTGTTTGGAGATGAGGGTAATTTTAGAGAGAACAAGATTATGTTTCAGTGGATGTTAAATTCTAGTTCTGTTAATTGAGGTCTGTATTTATGAAAGTTACTGTGCTAACCATACTTTTGCCCTGGTGTTCTGGATGGAAAGAAAATTAGTGAAATTGTCACAGAGTATAACTACTCATGAAGTGTGACACTGCTTGCTTTAGTCTGCTGCCGAAAGCCCATGTACAGTGCTTGTGTGACAGTGGGTATAAGTGATAAAATATATAGCCTATGAAGTGTCTCCCCATTAACATACCTCAGAGCCTGTTCACGAGATCTGACTAGCTTTCCCCCAATGTGAATGACTAGGCGAATATAAAGGAGGCCTAGCACCAAGGGACATGATCTGAACCTGGGGTAGGAGCCAGCACACCCGCATTGCAGGACAAATATTTTATCAACAGTGCTTTCTGTTGGAAGATTTTCAATCGAAAGGCGAAATGCTGGAAAAGTCTGCGCATGTTGAGGTATGGGGAAGTCATTCTGGTTTATATATGGTTTAACTTAAATTTTACTGACCAGAGCAGCCTGATTTGTGGCCTTTCAGACATGCACTGTGTGTCTGCTTTGGCCATTGAGGAAGGGAATATGTTTGAAAGTCAAAATGGAGTAGCTGTGGTTCAGACATCCAAGGTGAAACTAGGTGGCCATCGAATACCTGATTTTAGACACGTTCTTATATTATTGAAAAGTTGAGTTTTCTGAACTATATTGCAGACTAGGACAAACACCACAGGCAGGTGTGGTATTATCTCTGAATGTGGTCACTGCTTGTATTTTGCTTAATTGTCACGATCTCCCCTGTGTCGTGCCTGTTAGATGTCTTACATTTTGTCCATAGCCTGAGGGAGGAAATCTGTTTGAGGGCTGAGCAGCGACACTGGCCTCACTGCGAAATGAGTCGAATCGCTGGGTGTACAGTGAGGTGCTGTTGTCGTCCTCCTCTGGACTTCCATGAAAAATCGACCGGGCTAATGTGACTATGTCGGCGCTACTGACAATGGGGAGAAAAGACTCACCATCTTCCGGTCCCATATGCTAATATGTCAGAAGGACCCCCATTGGTAAACGTTACTTTACAACTGACTGCCATGAGCCCCCCTGGGCTATGCTATGTGGAATGGTATAGTTGGGCTTTTGGACACCCAAGTCCAACTAGTGGGATTAACTGTTTTGTTTGGAAAAACCCGATGGGTCCACCCCTAATGGCACTCAACATAGCATGGGGTGGCAGACCTGTACTGTGACCACTGACTCCTGGCTAGGCCACCAGAATGTTTCTTGTAGAGCCAGGGCCCACCCCTCCCCATGTGAGTGGCTCTGGGTTTGTGAAAACCAGGGGTGGCCTTACCTTCCTTACAACTGGACAGGGCACTGCTGCTATTGACTCCCTCTCCATTGACCCAGTAAGCGTTTGGCTCCAAAATTTGTCCACTTCGTGCTAAATGACTCTTCTGAGCATGCTAGGTCTCTCTTTTTTTTTTTTTTTTTTTAGTATTTATTTATTTACTTGGCTGCTTCGGGTCTTAGTTGCGGCATGTGGGATCTTCGGTGCCCTGTGCGGAATCTTTTAGTTGCGGCAGGCAGGATCTAGTTCCCTGACCAGGGATTGAACCTGGGCCCCCTGCGTTGGGAGCGCATAGTCTTAATCCCTGGACCACCAGGGAAGTCCTTAGGCCTCTTACTCTTGCTACTCTTCGTCTGCTGCTGTCTGTACTGTATTCGTGGTATCTGGCTGCAGTGCCCCTCTGCATATCTGACCTCAGGGATATCGTGGAAGAGCGGTGGACCAAGATGGTAAGGGTCGTGCAGGGTCTGTAGGGGTGGAGGGTATGGTCAGGCCACTCCAGGTGGCTGTTCTTTTGCTCTCTGTACCTCCCCTGCCCGACCAGTGCCTGCCTCACCTCTACCCTGTGCACATGACTGACCTTCCTACTACTTGCCCCAGGCCCCAGCTGGTGATTGTTCTTATCATAGGGGCGGTGAGGGGCGTGCCCCTCTGCTGGTTTCCCTGGTAACTAATGAGCCCACCTGCTGTTAGTTCCCTGATCACTGGTAATTCCGCCGGGCCCCCCCCCCCCCCCCCCCCCCCCGCGAAGACTGCCACCATGTCCTGCCTGCCATCTGCCGCACGCGCTGGGGTGTCGCTCCAGGACCTCGCTTCAGACAGGTCAGCTCCCCCGTCCATTAAACCACTGATGTCTCTGTTGCAGACTCCAGGCTCTTTCTTTGGTCTTGAAGTTGGGCAGGCATAGGCCTTGTAGGCCTGTGGGATGCAGCCTAACACTAGGGGAGACTTTATATTAAGGTTTCCTTTTACTAATAATAAACTAATGCTAAACCCCCACCAGCAAAGACCCCAGGGGTCACTCCGTAGATAAAGATTCTAAAACACATAGAGTTCATTTATTTCCTACATGAAGTCCCCAGAACTGGGAACAAACCAAATAGTTCTCTACCCAAGAGGTCATGCTAACACTTTGAACAAGAATGGAAAAGTCGAAGCTATGTTAAATTCTCGTTAGCATTTCTTTGATCAAATGTATATTTTCCTCCTTTTCGCAACTTTTTTTTCAAATGCAAATATGTGCTTAAACATTAGCCACTGAGCTGCTACTGGGAGAGCCTCCACAGAATATTTAAATATGCAAACCAGCACCTTAGAGAGGACAAGATGAACCTTCCCTACTTTGTTCTTTTGTACACAGCAGCAAGCAATGGAAAGTACAATTAAATAGTCTCTCTGAACTCCTCCATCAAGAAGTATGTATTATCAACTGAACTATATGCAGCTGTGCTGCCAGAAGTCTTAGCGAAATGCCACGTGTGCCCCAGAGAGATTCCAAATAGAATACAGTTGCAGTTAAACTGAGTCACCGTTAAGGAAAGTGGCCCAAATCTTTGCTTGAAACTGGGCTCAGTCATATCTGTGGATGATTTTGAAAGTAAATATGGATTAGGAATATAAAGGAATGAAGGCAGAGGCCTGTCGGAGTAATCCACTCGTGCTATGAGGAAACTGCCCAATTAATAAAGAGCGACATTTACTAAAATTTTGAGATATTTTTTTCAAAAATATGAACAAATGCAAATAAATCTGCAGATACTAATTAAGTGCTGCACCAAGTGTTGATGAGGTCGTCAGAAGATGAGGAAATGGGTATGCTTATTTACTATGGGTTAAAAGGTAAATTGGCACAATGATTCCTTTAGAGTAAAAAGATAGCATCAGTTCTCATCTACTTGGAACCTTTCTTTCTCTTCATTTTAAAGTCTGTTTAATAATCTATAGCGTACTGGACATTCCACTGAGAGCCTTATCTGGGATGTGTAGGACACCACATTAATGGAAGAACACATTTTAAGTTGGCATCCTGACGCACAGAACCACCCTCTTCTAATTCCGCTCTGCTCCTCCTAATTATATTTCTCCCCCTCTTCTTTCTTCTCCTTTTCCTCCCAGATTTTTAATGAAAACTAGCATAATATAAAGGAAATGGCATGAGTTTTATATTTGGGGAAACATAATTTTCAGTCCTAGTTTCTCAACTTTTTTATGGACCTTTGTCAAGTTAGTTTTAATCTATTTGAGCCTCCGTTTTTCTCGTCTGTAAAACATAATACCACAGAGTGTTTTGTGAATATTAAATTATATGTATTGATATGACACATAGAAGGTATCTAGGTGGGTTATGTAATGCTAGGTGCTACGACAGTTTAAAAATATCCAAGGGCCTAACTCACTCAAATTTTATTGCTATAGGAGTTCCTGGTCAGCTAAGACCTAATCCTAACTGTTGGCATTTTTCCATTTTGTAGCTCTACCATCCCCTAGGTCTCAGACAAGCTCTGAGTATGCAGGAGCCCGTTCCCACCTCACTGCTAAAAGTTACGTCACTTCCACTCAAAGTCCATGAAGTCAAAACTGGGCATTTGTTGATGCCTGAAGTGAGTGGGCCAGAAAAGTATAGACTGTGGCTGGACTGTCCTCAGCGATAGCTCAGTGTTACAGAAGTCCCCATTTGTGGTAGTAGAGTGCTGGAATCTTAACAGTGTTGCCTGCCAGGATTTCAGAATTGCCATAAACCTACCGGTTTGCCATCTCTGTTTATTATTCTCTTTCCAAATGTATTTTTTAAAATTGTGGTTTTCTATCCTTGCTCCACTGTATCCTGGAGATAAGGACAGGGCATACAATTTATATTTTAATCCATAGATCAGGGGAAGAAATTGGGCTCTGGTGCAGTTCCACAGAAGACCTCAGCTGACACCCATGGGGAGCTGTGAAGTTGAGATGGTTCTTTAGAGTTGTCCCATGTTATGACAAGGGTGCCAGTTGTTTGTACTCCAGTATAGACCACTTGTTGGATACAGGCTGCCTCTGGAGATGGGTGTGAAATTTTTAATCTTCCTTTAAGTGGCAATGTTCTTTGAAATCAATCATATAATATTGCAATAGTTCCTGAAAAAATATATTTCTTGAATTCAAGTCCATGGCTACATGTATAGCATGAAATCAAAGGTGCCTAGAAAGCTCCAAATTGGGTTGGCCAAACAGAGATGATTTTTCATTGAGATATGTGTTTTGACATCACTAGGGACTTCCAATGAATGAATGTTTCTTCCAATTTTGATACATAAATCCCACCTTCAGCCTAAATTTGGGTTGTAGTCTTCACTGTTTTGAGGGGAACCGATCCAAGTAAACCTGAACTTAGACAGTGAGAGGGAATCCTATGATATTCCCTATGGCATTAGAGCAACCAGCTTCTGTCTCTTAGGAGAAATTAACCACCCTGAGGCCCTAACCACTCCAGTACAATCTGACTCTCAGCTGGGAAAATATAAAAATCCACTGTCCCTTTGGCTTAGTAATGCCTAAAATTCTAGCCCTGCAGGTCCAATTGCTTAATCTAAAAGCCCATGTTCAGTTAAGATACAAACACCTTGTGTGAAGTAAGGGTAGCTTTTACCATTTATGAATACCTTGACTTAAATAAATCTTTCAGATTGTTTTACAAAATAGCTTACTAGAAGAAAGATGAACCTTAATGCCAACTGTATTGATTAGAGAAATAGGAATACCAAGTTTGTGCATGGGAAGGATGTGTTAGCTATCTATTGCTGTAGTGAAATTACCCCGAGACTCAGAGGCTTCAAACAATATTCATTTATTATCTCCCAGTTTCTGTAGAATTTGGGAAGAGCTTATCTGGGTTTAATATTTCAGGGTCCATCACAGACCTACAGTGCAGGTGTTTTCTGGTTCTCTGGTCTCATTTGAAGGCTCAATTGGGGAAGAGTGTGCTTCCAGGCTCAATTACATGGTTACTGGCAGGATTTAGTTTGTTGCTGGATTGTTTTGAGTGACTCATTTCCTCACTGGCTGTTGAACAGAGGTTTACCTCAGTCCCTTGCCATAGGGGCCATTCCCACATGGCAGCAGGCTTTATCAAAGCAAGGTAGCTGCCATGGCAAGAGAAAGAGAAAGTAGAAAGTCACAATCCTCCATAACCTAATCATGGATAGAACATTCCACTACCTTTGCTGTATTCTAATCATTAGAAACAGGTCACTATGTCCCGGCCACACCCAAGAGGAGGGGATTACACAAGGGTGTAAATATTAGGGAATGGGGATCATTGAGGGTCATCTTGGAAAGATGCATGCCACAAGACAGTTGACTGTAGCATAAAGAGAATGGAGGTTCTGATAGCAAACTTTGCTAAAATCACATGTCTTCTCTGGGATTCAGCTCAAATGATATTTCAGATATTCTCCACCATAATCTGGAATTCATTAGAACACAGGCTGAATGAAATCCAGAGCTTCTTGGATTCTCAGGTTCATAATCAACAAAATAAGGATGATAATGCCTATTTCAAAGGGTTGTCACTGGAGATTAACTGAGAATAGTTTTAGAAGTAGAATTATACCTAATTTTTCTTCTCTGCGTGTTTGCCAATGCGTTAATATTTTTCTAAGATCATGTGTACAGTTAAACTTTTTTAAACATGCAAAAACACCATTTAGGGTATATTAGATGCTTGAGTTAATATGAGGATATCTTAAATCTATACCTGAACTACTAAGTAGAAAGGATTTTTGAGCTATGGATTTGATGAGGCCTTAATTCTCCCTTATTTAGAAGTTAATCACTGCAAGATAATCATTATACAGTGATTAACTTCTAAATAAAGGAGAAATAAGGACAGAGCAAATTCATATCTCAGTGTTGTATGCAGATTGGGAATCTGTTGCATCAATGTTCAGTATACAAGAAGCTGATAATTACATTTACATGGATGAGACCTGCCTTATCGTGTACAAGATTCTTGCTGACATTTAAGAGAAGAAATCGGAATACTCTAAATGCAGGCAATTTATCATTGTCTTGATTCACAGCAACCTAGGGACTCTTCTTTATCAAATTTTCTACTTATGCCAAACACTTAGAACGCTCTGTATTGTTGCCCTGCACTATTTTCTCTATTCTTTCCCTTCTAATACAAAGAATGACAATTTGGGTTTGTTTTAGTTTTTAGTTTTTGTTTTTTGTACAACAGTCTTTCTTTTAAATGCATTTTAAGCTCATTCATTCCACAAAGATTTAGTGAGTTTTTATATAACCAAGGCATTTTGCGAATTCAGTCTTAAAAAAAAAATGTACTCACTGACTTTAAAAATCTTAGGATCTATGAGAGAAATTATACATCCATTAACAAGACAAATACTGTGAAAGTGATCATTTAAACTAGTGTTAGCAACAAAAAGCAACATTAAGTGCCACTTGACATGGGACCAAGATCTGAGATGTGCACAGGGAATCACAAACAGTGGCTCAAAGTATAATTTTCAAAATGTCAAAAACATGACACATACAAATACAGAATGAGTATGTATCAAAAATTTAAATCATTAATGAGAGAACCAGCAGGATGGTAAAAATGGTTCAAAGGAGAGTTTAAAAAACAGATTTATATAGACACTCAGTAGGTCAAAGGCATAATGAAATGAATTTCCTGGTAGATGAAAAATTAATATCCTACAGAGTAAAAACACTATCTTTTGGAGTAGTCTTTCCTCCTAAATAGATATTTATAAGTTAATATGTAACTTCAGAGTCTGGGCCCTGATCAGTAGTGAACAGTAAATCAAACAACGGTAAATCCTGTAGGAAATTAAATAATCGTTGGGTCGGCCTGTCAGGCGATGCTTCAGTATGACACCAAAATGACATGCGGTCATTCTTTTGTCTTATTTCTAAATTTTGAATACTTTTCCTTAACAAGGGTAAATAGCATGTACATGGCCACAGAGGTATATTTTTAGAGAAGGGCACATGCACGAGGGGTTGGCAGACTTTTTCTATAGATGGGCAGATAGTAAATATTTGGGGCTTTGGGACGGCCATGTGATCTCTGCTGTAGCTACTCATGTCTGCCATTGAAGTCTAAAAGCAGCCATAGATAATAAGTAAACAAATGAGTATGACTGTTACCATAAAACTTACTATATGAACGCTGAATTTCCTATAACTTTTACATGTCACAAAATATTCTGCTTTTTGGATATTTTTTTCAATCATTTAGTAATGTGAAAGCCACTCTGTAGACCATACAAAAGCAGCCGGTGGGTTGGATTTGCTCTGCATGTCGTCTGCCGACCCTAGCAAAGCAATGACTTGCTATTTTACGTCAGTGGCCAATAAGACAGCAAAGAGGTTGGGGCTAGGAAATGCATGGTCTTAAAAACCCTACTCAGACACAGACAAGGAAGGAATCAATTTGAGCCTTGGTGTGGGTTTGCTAAATGACACTGCAATGTTTTCATAAGGTTAATCTGAAAGCAGTGTTTTAGATGAGGTACAAGAGGCCAGAGATAGAAAAACTAGGTAAGAATTTTTTACTAGTTCATTTTGAGGAGCTAATCATGTGGTTCAGAGTGTGGTCAGAGAAAAATTTCCCAACAGATGAGATGTATGGGGCGGGAGAGAGCAACTATTGAAAGCTTATGCAGAGGGTTCAAGCCAGAGACACTGGGGAGTGAAGATTTCCTTGTCAGAAAAGGAGCATAGTGACTATGTTGGTTATAAATCAGCTGAGCTGGAGGTAGCCATGGAATTCCAGCTGTAGGAAATCAAGCAGAGTGTTGGGAAGCCTTGAATGGATTTTGGGAGATAGTCCTTGCCCACAGGTGAAAACTTGTAGGAACTTTCCTCATGGAGGGGAGAGTGAGGGGGCATGGGAATGGATGGAGTGTCCAATAAAATGCCTAGCCAGAGGGCTTCCCTGGTGGCGCAGTGGTTGAGAGTCTGCCTGCAGATGCAGGGGACACGGGTTCGTGCCCCGGTCCGGGAGGATCCCATATGCCGCTGAGCGCTGGGCCCGTGAGCCACGGCCGCTGAGCCTGCGCGTCCGGAGCCTGTGCTCCACAACGGGAGAGGCCACAACAGTGAGAGGCCTGCGTACCGCAAAAAAAAAAAAAAAGAAAAGAAAAGTTACCTCAGCTTTTAAAATAATCATATATCAAACCTTTGTGTTACATCATATTAGTATAAAATTTCTTCTATTTAAACTCCTCACATTCAATATTCAGATATCAGCACGTGAAAACTAAAGGGAAAAGCAGGCTACAGTGTAGTTCAGCGGTTTTGCTCAATTATCTCACACAGCTCCTGTAGCAGCTGCCACATTTTTCATGGTCTTATACACCAAATGTGCCTTCGATTCTTTTCTCTCTCCTCCCAGACCTGATCCTACTCATAAAGAGAGTCAGCAGCTCTTTACCTGCTGTAATACGCCTGCAACTACCTCATATTCCAAAATTAGTTTCTCATATTGAATGGGTCAGGTGGAAAAAGCAGGGGCATTTCTCCCCAGGCTCACAGATAGAATGCCATATGCATTGACATTTTAGAGCTGGAAGTGACATAGGGTCTTTTAGTTCAGCCATCTTCAAAATCCTTGTTTTAATTAGAAAGCAATGGAATTCCCTCCTCAAATTTCCCAATGAGGGACTTCCCTGGTAGCGCAGTGGTTAAGAGTCCATCTGCTAGTGCAGGGGACACAGGTTCGATCCCTGGTCTGGGAAGATCTCACATGCCACGGAGCAACTAAGCCCATGTGCCACAACTACTGAGCCTGTGCTCTAGAGCCTGCGAGCCACAACTACTGAGCCCACGTGCCACAACTACTGAAGCCCGCACGCCTAGAGCCTGTCTTCCACAACAAGAGAAGCCACCGCAATGAGAAGCCCACGCACCGCAACGAAGAGTAGCCCCTGCTCGCCGCAGCTAGAGAAAGCCCGCACGCAGCAACAAAGACCCAACACAACCAAAAATAAATAAAATTTAAAAGTTTATTTAAAAAATTAATGTGTCAAATTTCCCAATGAAATTTTTGGTAAGGCCCATGACTTAGAATAGATGGACGCAGATTTTTCTTGTTAAATACAGAGTAACGTATGCAGAGCCCCACCCACTCAGCTTGGACTAAGCTGAAACTAATGGAAACATTGTGAAAGAAAGTAAATTTTCCTTAGATAAACTGTTCCAGTTTTGAAGATCGAGTTCTTTTTTCCTTCTGTAGCACCAACAGGTGCTAATACATGGCATGTATGTTGCCAGTCTGCTTCCTGTCCCTGTGCAGACGTGACTAATCAAGTATAGCACTCTTTCCTACTAAACCTGAAATTGGCATCAGAATTCTTGTCAGTATAGAACTCCAGAACTTCACTATTTATCAGTATAAATTTGAGTTTGCACTGAAGATGAAACCTATTTGCAATCCCTAAGAGACTTTCTGTTTACACACACACACACACACGTATATCTTCTTTACACACACATTACTTGTCCTCTATTTAATACTGATGTTCCCTGGCTATCCATTCAGGTGAACAAGCTGTGAGGTCTGTAGAGGCTGGACTAGGGAATTACAGCCAGCTCTTAGAATCTCAACAGCCTCCCTCACCCAGGCAGCCCGCACTCCAGCAACTCTGAACAGACAAATACTGGTAGATGTGTGGGTGTTTGAGGAGTCCCCAAAAACCAGACCCTGAAGAGACTTTCATTAGTTTACAATATTCAGAGGCTGA
Organism: Pseudorca crassidens; assembly: GCF_039906515.1. Classification (NCBI taxonomy): domain Eukaryota; kingdom Metazoa; phylum Chordata; class Mammalia; order Artiodactyla; family Delphinidae; genus Pseudorca; species Pseudorca crassidens. The sequence goes on along the minus strand of NC_090317.1, from coordinate 107,430,761 downwards.
CTGAAGGGACATTAATCCCTCTTTTTGGGTACAAAGTATTGTTTTAATATAAGAAATGACATTTATATATCTAAACAGTTTACAATTCTACTTTCCACCAATCCAAAAATTGTTTATGCCCCTCCTTCGCTAACCTAGTCTGAACTGAAAGAGTAAGAAGAGGTGAGCAGCATCTTAGTGGATTTAAGTTCTGGATGTTGTCTTTAAGAGACCTTTATTTTCACAAATCAGTTCCCCCCCCCCCCTTGCCTGCTTAGTTTTTGGAGTTAGTTAGACCGAGGTCTACCTCTCAGCTCTGCCTCTTGCTGCTATGTGATCAAATATAGTTTTATTATTTTGGGGAACCTCAGAAAGTCCTATTATCCCAAAGTTTCTTTAAAGAGGACGTATCAGTGTGGTGTTTCAGTATCCCTAAAGTCAAGAAACTGAGGTTCTAGTATCTGTGACGTGCTTTAAAGATCTCTGTGAACTTCAGTGTCTTCCTTTGTCAAAGAAGGTAGGGTTTGATATGCTGTGGGCCAGCAATTCCTGAGCAGCCCAAGCCAGGGACTGAGCATGGCAGGGCCACTAGATCCTGACATTTTTTCTTTAAGGGTCAACCTTTGCTCCAGAGCTCCCAGCTGGACTGGCTAAGACTTGGAGCTGGATCGTGGTCACTCCCTGACCAATGCTGTTCCTCTTTTCTTTTCACAGGTGTCAGATCTAAAATGCAGTTTGAAAGCTTTCCTTGCCCATTCTCTCTTCCTCCATCATTCACTGGAATTAGCCTCTTTCTTCCTCGAGGAAACCCCTCACACTCATTAACTCCATTTCAGAGTGTGCTTCTTGATTGACCCAAACAACACATGCTATAAGGTCTATTAATGTTTTAATAAATAAGATCATGTTAGAAATGATTCTGTTTTCTCTTACCTTTATGTTTGGCACTTTAGCAACAGACTTGGGAAGGGTGAGTGGGATGCTTAGGAGATCATACATCTCGGTTTGCCTGCAACAGTGCCAATTGACACCTTTTGTCCAGATGTCCCTTCTGACATAACATTTGCTACTATATAAATTGTTTTGGAGACCATGCATTGTGGTCCCCCTAGTGATACTGAATAACATGTTTAATGCCTTCATTTCTAAAATTTAAAATGCTCCTATATATATCCAAAATAGCTCAACATATCCATCAATGTGATGATGTTCTATTCATTCATGTATTCATTTAATTCTGGAAATATTTATCGAGTTTAATTCAGTACAGTATTATAGACTCAGGACTTGGATAAAAGACAGTAAATACTTGAGTAACATTTTAGGTCAAGTTATTGTATTTTATTGGCTAAAAGACTAATTTGAAAGATCAGTTTTTCCTTGATTTTCTAGTTCACAAAGAGCATTCATAATGGCTAGTCTACCATGACAGATCCTTCCTCCAGTGAGGATGACATGTTTCCCTTGGGAAAATTTCTCTGGGCAGCTGCAGCCACAGCGCAGGTTGCTGACTTCAGCTAGACCATATTCGACAGATTGAAAGCTCACAGGTGCCTGAGCATACCAGAAAACATTTGTCTTTCTTAGTAGGAAAGTTGGAAGGATTTTAGTTGGCTGTGCCGTTTTTTTTTTCACTTATACATGTTTTAACGGTACATTTCTTTACGACAAAAGTAAGGTTACCAGGATATGGGCTGCTATGTGTTAAAGCATTACAGATTTTTCGCTTTATTCATCATTTTAGTGCAAATTCATTAAATAGCTTTACTAGAATATTCGCTTCTTTAACAAGTCGAGACACTTTTGGGATTTTTCCGTGTTTCTTATGGTTGAAAAAAGCCTCCTTCTGTCCACTTCTCCACAAATCCCCATTTGCCCTTCTCATGGCAAAATCTAATAAGCAGGGTTAAAGTGGGCTATCACAGGGTACACTCATTTTTTTTTTATTGACGTATAGTTGATGTACAGAATTGTGTTAGTTTCAGTGTACAACATAGTGATTCGACATTTAAATAAATTACAAAATTATCACAACAATAAGTCTAGTAACCACCTGTTACCATACAAAGTTATTACTGTATTTTTTTTTTTTTTTTTTTTTTTTTCGGTACGCGGGCCTCTCACTGCTGTGGCCTCTCCCGTTGCGGAGCGCAGGCTCCAGATGCGCAGGCTCAGCGGCCATGGCTCACGGGCCTAGCCGCTCCACGGCATCTGGGATCTTCCCGGACCGGGGAACGAACCCGCGTCCCCTGCATCGTCAGGTGGACTCTCAACCACTGCGCCACCAGGGAAGCCCATTACTGTATTCTTGACTGCATTCCTTATGCTGTATTTTGCATGTGTGACTTATTTATTTTATAACTGGAAGTCTGTAGTCTTAATCCCCTTCGCAGGGGATACTCATTTTGAACACAATGGAACGATTGTTTCCGAAGGTCAGTATCCACTTTGCATTCTAAGAGCTAGGCTGGATTCTATTTCAGTTGAAAGGGTTGAAAAAAATGATACATGTCAAAAGATGAATAACCTAAAGATTGGTCACTACAGAGACTAATTATATCTCTCTTCCCTACCTTTAAATTCTCTCTTTAAATCAGGAAATGTTTGCAACTAAGATGGTTGCATACTCAATTCATTGGCCTCAGACAGTTCTGAATTTCCACTTAGGGCACAAAACTGAGGTGTTTATTGTGTAAAGGAAGACATTTTAAAAGATTTTTAATATTAGAAGGTGCCATGGTAGATTATCACTTATATCTTTCAAACAGTTGCCTTAAATTTCCTACAAATCTCACTTTGATTATGCAGAAAGTATGAATTGCTCCACAGCATATGAGGTGTGAATAAGGTTACAGTTAATTATTTTCCCCAAGTTGACTAAAATCAGTTCCAAAGCCCACCTGTAAGTCCAGTATCACTCATTTTGGGGGACATCTCTTCACCTCCTTTATAAAGTCATAGTTAAAGTCAGGAAAGTGGAAATCATTATAGATATTTCTAGTCGGAAGGGATTTTTAATACAGGGCAACAGAGGCTTCCACAGGTTTTGCAGTGCTGCTGACATCAGGGAAGCAGAAAATGCAGGGATCAGAGAGGCCTGCCACTCATCACCTCAGGACGCTATAGGAGCCGCGTGGCTCCTGGAGATTCCTGGAAGAGGCCGAGAAGTTGTTGTCAAAGCCCTGCCTCTCTCAGCCTGGACCTTGTCTGCAACTTCTAGAGGAGAAGTAATGGCTTTTTCTTTGATTACATTTTGCAAATTTCACATGAGTCCCTTTCCATGGCATCTTCTAAGCTAGAGACCTGCGCTCAAGGGGATCCCGAAAATGTATTTCTAGGATTTCTGTTTCCGGGGCAACATAGAAGGGTAGAAAGGATACAGATTCAGGAGGGGCAACAGGTGGCAAATAGCCCCAAGAAGACAGTCTTCCGTATTTCTAATCTCATCATGATAGGCTGTGGTTTCTTAGTCCACGACTGTTGTCACTGCTATTACGTCTTGTTATGACTTGTAGCTGTAGAAAAGCGATCCCATTTACAGGCCCGTTTTTCTTCAGGCTTGGAGATGCTGGTCCAATTCCCTTTGCGAGTAAGCAAGATCATCCCAATGAGGATATCTCTCTGTGAGTTCTCTCCCCGCTAAGCTTGGCTTCGGCCCACCTTGCAGGCTCCCTGGGCTGTGGAGTTATTCTCCAGTCTACTAACACGCTCTTCACCATTGCCATGCCAGCTGCACTCCATCCCTACCCTCCACTACCCAAAACACTCCATTGTTTTCCCTCTGTCCCAGTCGTGGAGTTACATCTCATATAGTTTGGACAAATTTTTAAGCAGAAAGATTTGTTCTGACTGCTTTTTCAACAGCAATGCCTAATTGCATCCATGGGCCTCTAAGTCCTCTCAACAAAAAAGTCTGTTATGAGGTAGACTTCTGTTGCCACCACATGAAAACATCTCCTTCAGAGCCCTGAAACCCAAAAGCCGATTAGCTTCCAGCAGAGGAAAGGGAACCCCAAACCTTAGGGAGATAAACACCTGAATGGCTTCCTAGAGGGGTAAAAATCACTTTTCGTTCTTTCCCAGTGAATCTCCAGCAGTGAGAACACGGTGCTTTTTCTCTTTAGGTCACCCCATCACAGCAAATTTGCAATAAATCAACCTGCCACACTTGCTAGAGGATTGTCTTTGTCTGTAGATGCTGAAGTGAAAAGCACTCCTCTCAGGAAATCATTGTGGATCTGGGGCTGTGTCTGTCTCCTCAGAACTTAACTGCTGTTAAATGAGGATGGATTCTTGCTCTGTGCTCATCTCTTCAAGAAGAAATCAAAGCTCAGTGATCCCCATTATATGACTTTGTGAGGAGATACAGTGATGCTCTTAGATGCAGTGATGGGGGGTGGTTAGACATTCTGGGCCACCGTACTAACTGGTCACTCTAGGTTTGAAGGATGGGAGAGAACAGAGGAAATCTTAGAGCTCCTGCAGAAGAGGTGTGGTATTGGGTCATATAGTAGGAACCAAACAGAAAGAGAGGGAGGGAGAGAGCAAGGGAGCAAGTGACCAAGTAGGAGGGAGTTGATGGACATGAAAGACAATACACTTAGGGGAACTAAGAGGCTGAAGAGCATGCATGTATGAAGAATTAGAACCCTGAAAGGTACATATTCATACCTGACCAAAACTATCATACTACCTCCAACAGGGTGAGACAAAGGAGAAGAATTTAGGATCTGAAGCTAGATTGATTTGTAGGAGTGGGGCAGGTACAGACTCTGACACCAAGCCCAGACTCAAAGCTAGGGAGTAGAACTCAGAGGGTCTAATGCAAACCTGTGGGGGTATCCTGCTGGATAAACACCATAGTGGAAAATCCCAGAACAGGCCACATGCAGAAATCTACAAAAGTAGGTAGGTGACGGCCATCCAGAAAATCCACTAGTAGAAAATAGGACTCCAACCCCTTGGCTGGGATTCAGACTGATATCATAACCTCCAGGAAGACAGGGCAGGCATAACCAAGTCAGAAAGCCATGCCTAGATGATTATGGTATAGGGCAGATTACTGGTTCAAAGACTCAAGACATAATTTATTCACTACTAGAAGAATGCAAGAGGTCCTAAAAATAAAAAAAGTTCTAGTTGTGAGAATCAGGAATAAAGCCAGGATTGAAGTAACAAAATTAATAATAACATTAATAATATAACTATTATTTATAGACATATTACCAGGTTCCAAGAACTCTGCTGTGTCTTTTTCATATTATTTTCATTTAATCATTACAACTACTAGTGACGTAGGTATTATTATCTGATTTAACAGATGAAGAGATTGCGTCCCAGGGAGTTAAATTATCAAAATCGTACAGCTAGTAAGGGACAGAGCCATAAATTGTACTCAAGGCTCTCAAATTTCAATTATGATTCAATGATAAGTATAGAATTGAGCTTGATTTCTCTCATTGAGGTGACCAAGAATATTTTCCAAAGATGGCTGCAGCATTATCTTCTATTCCACATGGTTTTCTGCAATGTCACTTTACCCCTCCCTCTTTTTTTTTTTTTGGTCGCACCACTGCTTGCGGGATCTTAGTTCCCGGACCAGGGATTGAACCCATGCCCCCTGCGGTGGAAGCGCACGGTGTCCTAACCACTGGATTGCCAGGGAATTCCCTACCCCTCCCTCATTAAAAGGAGTCTATTTCTCCACTCCCTTGAAATGGGCATAGAATACAGCAGAAGTGATGCTGTCCCAGTTAAGGATTCAGTTCTTAACTGGCCTGGCAATTTATACTTATAGCCTCTTGCAACGTGGACTCCTGAGAACGCTCCACCTCGGAACACAACCACCGTGCTGCAGAAAGCCTAAGGCACATGGGAAAAGTCACACGTAGCCCAGTTGACAGCTCCAGCTAGCTCCTTGCTGACATCCAGAATCAACTGCTAGCATTTAGGGTGGACTGTCTTGGGCATCCAGCCTAACTGACCCTTTAGATGACTCCAGCCTCAGCCACCATTTGTATGACTGAGCCACGTGAGAGCTGCCCAGATGAGCCCAGGATCATGAGAACTAACAATATATTATTCTTTCTAGCCACTAAGGTTTGCAATAATTTGTTATATATTAAAAGATGAGACTACAACGCCAAGGTAAAATGTGGTCCTAGCTATTGAGCTGAGACTGAGCCTGGACACGTGGGGTGGGAAGGTCTAGGTGCTGGGGGCTGGAAAAGAGGGGAAACAGAAAAGTAACTACACAGCACATTAGTTACTCTAAAGTTTGGGGTAGAGGATGAGTAAGATGATTAACGTGAAATTTTATACCTGTTACTTAGCTCAGCTGTATTAGTTGTCATGTTAGTTTTCTATGCACATAAAAATTACTTACCTTAGTAACTTAGAACACATATTTATTATCTCACAGTTTCCATGGGTCAGGAATCTGGACACAACTTAGCTGGATCCTTTATTCAAGTCTTGCAAAGGCTACAGGCATGGTCTTGGCCAGACTGTGTTCTCCCCTGGGGCTTGGGGTCCTCTTCCTGGCTCACCTGGTTGTTGGCAGAATTCAGTTCTGTGTGACTGTAGGGCTGTGGCTCTCAGATCCTAGAGGCCACCTGCAGTTCCCTGTCACATGGCTCTCTCCACAGGCAGTTCACATCCCAGGAACTTGCTTCTTCAAGGCCAGTGGAAGAGTCTCTCTAGTGCGTGCTAGCAACATAGACAGATAGATAGATAGACAGATAGATAGATAGATAGATAGATAGATAGAAGATATTTATATATAAAAATAACATAACCACGGAAGTGACATCCCCTTACCTTTGCCATAGTTTTTTCCTTCTTTTGGCCAAGCCACGCGGCTTGCGGGATCTTACTTCCCCGACCAGGGATCGAACCCGTGCCCCCTGCAGTGGAAGCGTGGAGTCTTAACCGCTGGACCGCCAGGGAAGTCCCCACCTTTGCCATATTCTGTTTGTTAGAAGCAACTGAAAGGCTCTGCCTACACTCAAGGGGAGGAGATTATTCAGGATAGCAACACTGGGATCAGTTGAGGATCTATCCCCAGCAGTTTCTCTTACTTACTATATTCAGTATTCAGTATTCAGTCATCTACTCATCCATCCATCCATTCCTTCATTCTCTAAACATGCTCCCTTAGAACCTTGGCATTTACTTTTCCCTCTATCTGGAACAATTCCCCAGAAATTTACACACCTCATTCTGTCTTTCTTCAGGTTTCTACTCAACTGCCACCTCATGAGTGAGGGATTCCCTAGACCAGCCTGTTTACAGCAGCTGATCTTGGGCCCTAGAATTCACTGTCCCTCTCATCCTGCTTTATTTTTCTCAATAACTCTTACAAGAATTTGATACATGTGTTTACAGCTTTGTTCATTGCTGTCTCTCCCACCACAGTTTTATTCACTGCTGAAACCCCAAAACCTAAAACAGTGCCTAGCCATAGTTGGAACTCAATAAATATTTGTTAAGTGCATGAGTGAATGAATGAATCCACAAGTGACCATTTACTGAGCACCTACCTTGTGTAAAAGACGGTGCTAATTGCTTTAGAGACCTGAATAGTTCCAGCTGTGAAAGAGTTTGCTAGGAGAGTACCAAAACTTGAGCCTGAGAATGAAGATTTCCAAGCAAAAAGACATTTTAAAATCAAACCCAATCTGGAGCAACTTCAAGGGGGCATCAGAAGTTTCTACAAATCCCAGAGAAAGCACAAATTAAAACTGAGGCAGCTGGAATTAGTGTTTGAATGAAGATAGGCACTCAGAAAATTAAAACTGTCTCAGAAGAAAGATGGAAAACAATTCATTTCAACAGCAGTGGTTTCAGGATTCACTTTTCCCAGAGGCTGAGATTTATTAAGAGGACCACTAATTTTGGCAGTATTAAGAAGTGCTTTACCTGAGGGCTGGTGTGGTATGCTAGTTTTAATTGTTCCAGTGGATAAGGTAGCTTCTTTTTTTTTTTTCCTTTTTTTTTTTGGCGGTACGCGGGCCTCTCACTGTCGTGGCCTCTCCCGTTGCGGAGCACAGGCTCCGGACACGCAGGCTTAGTGGCCATGGCTCACGGGCCCAGCCGCTCTGCGGCATGTGGGATCTTCCCGGACCGGGGCACAAACCCGTGTCCCCTGCGTCGGCAGGCGGACTCTCAACCACTGCGCCACCAGGGAAGCCCTAAGGTAGCTTCTTGTAGATGGCCCTTGACAGGTCCTGGATCACCTTGAGATGTTTTCTAGAGCCGTGTATGATATTGCAGGTGTGAATACTGTTCCAGTGAGGAGACACTGACTGATTTCCAAGTGCTGAGCCCTGTTGAAAAGAACATGAAGGTATTACTTACAAGCAAATTTTGGAGCTAACAGTAGCTAAAAGGAAGAACATTTCTGGGAAATGGAAGAATGTGCAAAGACAGAAAAATTTAGCCCTTTAAAGCTGGTCTTGGCAAGGAGAAGTGAGGATGCAAGTGACAGTCATGGTATAGTTCAGTGCTAAATCATAAATAAAAACCGATCACAGTATGAGGAGAAATGGGTTGGTTCCCTTATGTTTCCAGTCTTATTTTTGGATGCGGGGGGTCATGCCCCAAATGTCAGAATACCCATGGAGGAAATATCCAGAGCAGCAACAACAGGACTGGGTGGCCTGTAGCAATTCCCTCCTTATCAAAGGAAAAGCTTGATTCCAATTTCAAAGTCTGAAACCAAATTGGACTTTGCTTTCAGCTAAGTGCCCAGCTTCCACCACTCCTTGCCACTGGTGAGAAGAGCTGGGGACATCTGATTCAAAGAACAGTGCAAGAATTATGAGATGGTGATGGTAGGGAAGTAAAATCAATTTCACTGTGAACACTGCATACATTGCCAAAGCACAGTGGGGACTACCTGTGCACTACCCTACGCCAACCAGACACAGCATCTATCTGGCAGAGAAATGCAGTAACTAAAAGGATTTGTAGCCAAGTAGGCACACCCAGCCACATGACATCTGGGTGCCAAAGCCTCATACGTTGCAATTAGCTGTTCAATGATCATAGATTGGGAGTAATTGGTATCTCTGCAAAATGTAATGTGTTTGCAATTTGGAAATGCCAAATTTTAAAGTAATGGTGCCAGTAAAAGTGACATTTGGCAATGTTGGAATCTCTGAGTTGAAAAAAGAAGAAAAAATGGATCACTGAAGGTGTTTTTTGTCACACAGACAATATGTGTATGTCAAATTTGCCAAAGGAACTTTTGACTTACAGATTCCTGGACCCTACCTCTTAGAGACCATATGGATTGATAGGCCCAAGATTCAGAATCTATTTTTTTTTTAAATCCCAGGTGATTTCTGATGGGCATTTTTGAGAACCTTGAAAACATGACATGAAGGAGGTTTACAGGTTAATGTAAATAAAGGATTGAAAGATGTTTAAGAAACATGATTTTTACACTTCAGTGTTACATAATACTTTGGTCCCAAATGACAGAAGGTCACTGAATTGAAGGTCTTAGAGGGCAGATTCTGGTTCAACACAAAGCAAAACCCTCTCAAAACTGGAGTTGAGGAGATTAATGAAAAACCATGATCAAAACCCATGATCAATGGGGTGATAAATGTGGGGACTAGATTGCTGTCACATGTATAGACATAACCAGTGGAGTAGTAGCTTCTGGTGGTAATGAGTATCCTTTTGTCAGTTGTCTATGAGAACAATTTTATCAATAGAATATTTACCCACTTTAACCCACTCTGACCCACTGCTCTGCTAACTCTGCCTTTACTGTGTCACTAACACCCTCCATATTGCCAAATCAAAAAAATACTTTTTAGTGCTGTTAATAGCTAATGTTCATTGAATGCTTGCTGTTTACCAGGTACTGTTCCATGTAACTTAGGTGTTGCATTTAATTCTTGCAAAAACCCTATGAGGTAGGTAATATTCTTATCTAATTTCACAGATGTAGAATCTGAGGCACAGTGAGGATAAATTATTTTCTCAAGGTCACGTGACTAGCAAGGCATGCAACTGGTCTATGATTCTGAGAAGTCAAATTCTAGAGCCAGTGGACTTCCCTGGTGGCACAGTGGTTAAGAACCCGCCTGCCAATGCAGGGGACACGGGTTTGAGCCCTGGTCTGGGAAGATCCCACATGCCGCGGGACAACTAAGCCCGTGCGCCACAACTGCTGAGCCTGTGCTCTAGAGCCTGCAAGCCACAACTACTGAGCCCATGTGCCACAACTACTGAAGCCTGCGTGCCTAGAGCCCGTGCTCTGCAACAAGAGAAGCCACCGCAATGAGAAGCCCGTGCAGCGCAACAAAGAGTAGCCCCCGCTCACCACAACTAGAGAAAAAAGCCCGTGCACAGCAACGGAGACCCAACGCAGCAAGCAAGGAAGCAAGCAAGCAAATAAATAAATTAAATAAAATAAAAATAAAACAGATAACCAACAAGGACCTACTGTATAGACAGGCAATGCTGCTCAATATTCTGTAATATCCTAAATGGGAAAAGAATTTTAAAAGGAATAGATACATGTATATGTATAACTGAATCACCTTGCTGTACACCTGAAACTAACACATTGTTAATCAACTATACTCCAATGTAAAATCAAAATTAAAAGAATTAAAAAAAATTTCTAGAGCCAGGACTCATAAATAGTTCACTATACAATCTCTCTTACCAGACCTCCATGTAACACTTGGCACGGCCGACCTCTCTCTCTTTGAAATACTCTTAGTTTCTATGACACCACAATTTCAAGGTCTTGCCCTTACTTTTCTGCCACCGGTTCCTAGTTTCCTTTACTAGCTCCTCCTCCCTTAACAAAACAATGGCTTTATTGTATCTATTGTCATCATTCCCCCCTCTCCATTCTTATCGTTTTTTTCCAATGCCATCTACATACATAGGACTGTGGAATTTATATGTTTAGGCTACTTTTTTGAGATTTTGTAAATATATTTGAAATCCCTACATCAGTGCCTCCCAAGCAGCTTACAATTAAGCTGTTAAAAACAGAACTCTTGGTTTCCAACTTCTCTTTTCAAAAATGAGATGGGGAAGGACTTCAGAGTTACCCTTGACACGCTTCTCTCCCAGCACACCTACACCCAGTCCATCACCGTGTCTGGTCCATTCTACTTTTACAGTATTTGGAATCTGTTCACTTCTTTCTGATCCATTGCCACTAATCTAGTACAAGGCAATCTCTCATTAGACTGTTGTAAGAAAAAATTTATTAGCTCTTTGCTTAGACTTTTTCTCTCCTGAGTGACCCCTCTTACAAAAAAAGTTAGTTCTGGGTGTTGTCCCCCTCTCCTTCCTGAATGTGTTCCTTCAGGTTTAGGCTGGGAATGATTTTTTTCCCACAAACGTAATTTTTTATTGTATAGCATTCAACCTTATAGTTCAAAAATTAATAGACCTTATTTTTTTAGAGCAGTTTTAGGTTGACAGAAAAATTGAGCAAAAGATCAAAGTTCACGTATACTCCCTCCTCCTCCCCCCATACACACAATTTCCCCTATTATTAGTATCTTATATTAGTGTGGTATACTTATTACAATCAATGAACCAATATTGATACATTATTATTAACTGAAGCCCATTGTTTACATTAGGGTTCACTGTTTGCGTTGTACAGTCTTATGCATTTTGACAAATGCATAATGTCATGTATCCACCATGACAGTGTCACACAGAACAGTGTCACTGCCCGTAAATCCCGTGTTTGACCTATTCATGCTCCTTCTTCCTGAGCCTTTTGGCAACCACAGATCTTTTTTTTTTTAACATCTTTATTGGGGTATAATTGCTTTACAATGGTGTGTTAGTTTCTGCTTTATAACAAAGTGAATCAGTCATACATAAACATATGTTCCCATATGTCTTCCCTCTTGCGTCTCCCTCCCTCCCACCCTCCCTATCCCACCCCTCCAGGCCACAGATCTTTTTACTTCCTCTTTACCTTCTCCCCAGCTCTGCCTCCCTCCCCACTCTACAAACACACGTACTCTCCAGGCACCATCACAAGAACTAATATCTCCAAACACAGGCTTTGAAGAAAGATAGGCCTGGCTCTATAGTTTCCCCCTTTCTCATAGAATTTTAGAGCTTTGAGGAATCTTAGAGATTATTTAATCCAATGTATTTGGCCTTCACTATGTTTTGTATTGTTTATTATTCTATTTTTTTGACTGGAGATGGGAGGAAGTATGAGACTGAAGCAACATGGCATTTTAGTTTGTAAGTACAAAAAGCGAACAGAATTATAAACTACAGAGCTGGAGACACCAGGCCAGCTTAGCATAGTCCTGTCAATCAAATATCTTCTGGGCCTGCTTAGACCAGTTGCATGTTGGCCTGTGATTTCAGCATCCCCAGGTTCACGCATACTTGCAATGGCGAAGAGTTAGAGGGCAAAGGCCCAGTTAAATATTACATGGTGTGATGGTTAATTTTATGTGTCAACGTGGTTGGGCCATGGTGCCCAAATATTTGGCCAAACATTATTCTGCATGTTTCCGTGAAGGTGTTTTTTAGATGAGATTAACATTTAAATTGGTGGACTTTGAGAAAAAGTCCATATTGCTCTCCGTAATATGGATGGGTCTCATCCAATCAGTTGAAGGCCTGAATAGAACAAAAGGCTCATCTAGCCTGAGCAAGAAGTAATTCTGCCAGCAGATGGCCTTCTGACTTGAACTGCAACATGGGCTCTTCCCTGGGTCTCCAGCCTAATGGCTCACCCTGCAGATTTTGTACTTGCCAGCCTCCTTAGTCGAGTGAGCCAATGCCTTAAAAAAAAAATCCCTGTCTATGTATCTATCTATCTGTCTGTCTATCTACCTACCCACCTATCTACATTTTATTGGTTCTGTTTCTCTGGAGAGCCTTGACTAATACACATGGCTAAAAATTCATGGGAAACCCTGAGTCTTATTTCTGGTAGACAGGATTGAGAGCATGTGAATTCTTGCGAATTGTTATTAAAAGCCTACTTTTCACTTGGACTATTTCTGATTCCCACTGTGGAGTCAAAAGGTGGAAAAATGGGAGAATGGGAGGTATGTATGGGAGGTATGTGGGAGGATGGGGGTGGGTGACTATTAGCGCCTTAGCCTCCTAGCTTCCAACTGAATATAACTCCCTGGATAATATATTTTCCCATGGCAGGCAGTGGCTTTCAAGATAATTACATAGACTTCATGACTCCTCAAAGTTATATGATTAATATTCTTGTGGTATGGGTAATGATACATCTTCCTCAGAAAAGCATTTTATTTTATTTTACTTTATTTTTAGAAAAGCGTTTTTAAAAATCAGGTCTGTTGCATAGTTTCTCCCTTGTATACCTTCTTGTCTCCTCAGCTTATAGAAGGCTACAATATGAGACTAAAGAAGTAGGAAACTATCATTAAATCCTTCCTTCACTATTTTCAGTGCTCCAGAAAGGTGACATCTTTTCTCATCTAATTCTCTCTTTATAGGAAAAGTACTAGCAAGAACGTTTTTCAAAGGAAACTTCAAAAGAAGCACTTACAGAATTTCTAAGACTAGTAGGAAGGAACGGAGCTGCTTTCAAGTGTTAAGGCAGATGATGGAATGCACCAAAAAGGCAGCAATAATTGTGTATGGATTTTGTTAGGCAATATTCATTTACTTAACAAATACTTGGGATTTGCTTTGCGAAAGGTTTTGTTTCAGGACCGGTTTACAATGACTAGTAAGACATTTTCCCTAACTGCAGGAAGTTTGTCATTTAGAAGAAAAGCAGTAGTCAAATCAGTTACCTGTAATACATATGATAAGCATTATAATAGAGTTATCTGGAGGACATAGTAAGAAATCTGTGAGGAAAACACATTCAACAGTTTTTACTGTCTGAATAAAAATATGAATAAATGGCATGAGAAAAAACTCCACTAATAAATTCAGTTTTCAAAAAAATCACTCTTATAGTAAAGATAGTTTATTTTCAAAAGCAGTCATTTTGGAATGATTAATATTAAGTTCATGTTCTTTGAGTTTCTTGAGTTAAAGCTGGATTAGTTTCATGTCTTAGTTTTGAACCTTTCCAGAAGATTACAGAAAACAGAACAGAAAGCAAAGTAGTAAAGATGTGCATATATGTGAGAGAACTGATAGATGAGATTTTTCCTTTTAAAAAATATTAAATTGTTAAATTTTATACGCTAAATAAATTTATGAAAAAATAAAGACTGGTTGTACAAATGTTTGTAAGAAGTTTTCAAATGGGTCTATAATCTTCAAAGTCTTGCAAGAAATGGAAAATCATGCTTGTCTGGATGAGGTATGCATTGGTGGTTGTTTATTAGGATTTTATGACTAACTTTAAAAACAAAGTATGTTCTATCATTTAATCTAGTGAAATATCACATTTCAAGAGAAAACACAATATGGGATAGCTCAGTTTCTGAGACAATGTAGAATGATTCCAGCTAAACCAAAAAGAAATCATTTCCCTTGATCCCAGGCATCTACAAATTATAGAAAGAGATTAAAAAGTGAAAGCATTAAGTATCTTATTTGCCTTTGAGTTTGTCTTTATTTCTTTTCTCTCACTTACATGTCTGTAAAAAAGTCTGAAGAAATTTTAAAGTCTCTGAAATTTTTGAGGATAAAAAGGACACAACTGCTCTCTCTTTTCTGTACTGCTGTACAGGAAGCCACTGTCTGTGCTAATGGGACTGCAGTGAAAGCATATGTATCCCTGTGAAATTAAAGTGATTGGACGTTGTTTTAAGAAGGATTAACATTTTGTTGTTTAAAAAGAGTGTGGATATGGTAGATATATGCATATTTTATCTTAAAGTGTAACAAATTACGTAAATTAACTTCACTCTGAGAAGTAGAGATATTATTCAATTGTACGAAACCTTATCCTGGGTGAGAATTATTGTACAATTGCCTCTGTGTTTTGAATGAGGCACTTCAGTGTGAATAAAAAGATACACATATTGCATTCTAGAAAGGAAAATAATGACTTCACATATGAAAGATTCATGCTATAATTTTTCTGTTATTTTATGCAATTCAAAAGTGGCATGAGTGCAGATTGGAGAACTTCGTGCAAATCATAAGTTTTCATTTTCAAAACAATACACTTAACAATTGCATTAGCAGTAAAGAGGGTTCTTCTGAGCTATTGTTCGTGATGACTGTGTCTCAATTTGGAATTTAAAGGACTCTAAATATCAGTATTCTGTGAACAACGTGGAAATCACCACCTAAGTCTGTTGCAGGCGCAATTTTCCCCTTTTCGTAAGACCCTGATTTAAGACCTGAAAAATACTAAGAGAAATAAGCTTTTGAAACATGTTTGTCAAGCACTAGACTATATACAACAATGTGAAGGGAATAAACCAATTCTAAAGATGCAGGCAAGTTGACATTGTGAATACAAAACATGGCTCTAACACTCATGTTTTCTTTTCCACGACTGAAAAATGTCCCTTTGATGGAGTTGCATTCTTGGTCATACAGGTAAATAGAGTTGGGTAACTAAAGTTTTATAGGAATTTTTAAAAACCAAACTTACCTTTCAAAATTAGAGGTAAGGCTTGAATAAGCTTTAGCCACATTAATAGAAAACAATAGCTATCTTTTTTTTTTTTTTTTCCTTGCGGTACGCGGGCCTCTCACTGCCGTGGCCTCTCTTGCGGAGCACAGGCTCCGGACGCGCAGGCTCAGCGGCCATGGCTCACGGGCCCAGCCGCTCCGCGGCATGTGGGATCTTCCCGGACCGGGGCACGAACCCGTGTCCCCTCCATCGGCAGGCGGACTCTCAACCACTGCGCCACCAGGGAAGCCCACAATAGCTATCTTTTAATAGTTATGCCTTGAGAAATACAATGAAATGAATGAAATAACATAAACGATGTGGTCTTTCAAAAGCGGAAAAAAATTATGTAATGGCAGACGCTTATTCATAGGCCCAAAGGAAGAAAATAAAGAGAAGCCAGAACAAAGAAGTGGAGACTTATTTTTAAGAATGCCTTCTATGCATCTTCTGAGTACCCCTAAGACCGTGGTAATTAGTCAAATTGATTTCAGCTGCCGTCACTAATCAAGCTCTTTTTAACTGTTGCTACAAAGGACTTGCATATCCTCCAAGTGGTAGGTAGCCTAAACGGTAAGATGTTTGCCCGAGTTCTTTTCCAGGAGCTCGGAGTCAGCTGTGTCTCGTTTGAGCTGAGCTGCTAAGACTGGAGCGGACCACCGATCCTCCAACTGGGCATGCGCAAGTGACCCCTTGGTGACCTTCAGAAAACTCCACCCTCGCAATGCGCTACGCGCTTCCATTTTGGAACGTGCAGAGGCCTGCAGTTCCGTTACTCCTGCGCAGAACGACAATTACGCACGTTTTTGCAGTCGCCTCTCGGCATGCTCTCCACGCCTTAGACCAGCCTGCTTCTTCATTTATCCCGCATCCGCCAGCCCTTGCTTTGGGGAGGTGGGTGTGAGACGTGTTCACCAGTCTCCTCGCTTGGCTGCCTTGCCAAACGTCGGCACCTCAGTGTTTGGCTTGCTGCCCGTCGTGCAAAACTGACCCGGTTCAGGAAGGCCCCAGCGCTGGATGAATAAGACGTGGCCAGAAAGGTAAGACAAGCGGGTCTGTCAGAATAAAATGTATAGTCTCTGAAAGCGTGGCCTCAGGCTGGAACAAATAGGACCTCAGGAGGGGCAGTCTCCAAACACAAAATTTTTCTTTGAAGAACCCTTAAGAAATCCACGTGTAAAATGTTTGAGTGCTCTATATATTGCAGTGCGTTTCTACTAAATGAGTAGCAACGGGATTCTGTCCTTGTGAAGTTACTGGGAGCAAACTCGCCCTCCTGCTGTAAACAACTAGAATATGGCACAAAATACATGAAACAGCAGCTTTCAGACGTTGGATAACAGACAGTGGGTTGCAGAGATTCCCCAGGAGAAAGGAGACAAATGAAGTGAGCCCTGGGATTGCCTCACCTTTCTGCCAGGAGGCACTTTCTGGGGTATGATGCTGGGAAGGAAAACCCGGGCAGAAGAGCACGGTGGTTTCTTTGAGTTGAGGAGGGGTTTAGGGAGGCTGAGGTAGCTAGAATTTCAGAGCAGAGTATCATAAAGGAGTTACACAGAGAAAGAGCTCTACAGAACTTCCTAGGGGTTCCCTTGAGCCCATGGCTGTGTACTGTGCACGTGTGTAGGGTGAAGATCTACAGTGCTGAGCACAGAATGATCAGGGAGCTGACACTGAGCAGTTCCCAGCAGATCATGTCTCTTTATCCATTTGTGTTTCTCTGGAGCAATTTGAGATTTTGATCACAGTTTTAGGGGAAAGATGATTTTTAGTTTGAAGTGTAGTATTGGAACATCTAGGCTAGACACATGAAAATGATGAAAGAAAACACACTTTTGAAAACTGAATGATAGAACCTGAGACACAGATCTGAGACTCATTTCGTAGAGGTAGGAGTTGACGTCATGAAAATGGATACGTTTTCTTAGAGAAGGTATGTAAAGAGGTATGAAAATTAGCAATTATTGAGCATCTACTTCATGCTAGCACTAAGGTGGATGCAGTCTAAGGTATCTGAACTTAAAACGTTGTAACAATCCTGTCAGTTGGGTAATTGAATGCCATTCATAAAGATCAGAAAAATGGAACCCAGAACGTAAAGCAATTTGCTCAGGGTTCTACAACTGGAATGAATAACTTACTGAACATCTTAAAATAGTTACCCAGATGTGTGATAGTCCAAAGCCCAATCTCATTCAGCTAAGACAGGCTGACAGGATTCCTGTACAGTACTGAATTTCAGAGAAGGAAGGGAAATGGGTGCTCTTGAGGGTCTAACCTGTTCTCTGGTTACTTCTCTAATTCACTTCCCAATACTCTCATTCACTCTGGTCAGCCATAATGACTCATGAGTATTGCTTGTAGGGACAAAGCATATTTCTACCTCAAGCAGTGAACCTCAGCATCCCTCGCAGAAATGCTCATTCCCACAGTGTCCACGTGGATTACTTTCTCAGGCTTCTGTTCAAATGTCAGTTCCCCGTGGAAGACTGCCTGACCACCCTATGTAAAATACTAATTTTTTCCATTCTGTATCTCCTTAATTTGCTTTACTTTTTTCTCCATAGCACTCTATCAGAAAATATGGCCTATAATTTGTTAGTTTTTATTTTCTGCTTCTCCAGATAGAATTAAGCTCCATGAGGTCAAAGACTGTATCTGTTTTAATCATTGTTCTCTCCCCATTGCCTAGAACAGGGCCTGGCATATTGAATGTTCTCATGTAAATGAATGAAGGAGCGAACCTGTTTTAGCTTACACCCCTAAATCACGTTTATACCTTTGCTTCCCAGTGGTATAACCAATAATATATAACCTATTCGACTTTCACAGAGCTCCATTTAAAAAATGAAGAATTAGAGAAGTACAAGAGTGAGGGTAGTAATTTTTTTTTAAAGGTGGGGGGAGTGGGAGAGATAATTGAATATCAAGAAATGGCTAATTGTGTCAAATAAACCAGAGAATTTAAAATGAATGGGTTTGATACACTATTTGATTTGGCAAAGACATTGACCTTCAAGGGTTCACTTTCCACATAGAAGAGGACAGATACTGATGGACAAGGCATTAAACAAAAACGGAGTTGACAAGGGGCTGGAGTCAGGTTAAAGACAATTTTGGATCGTGCTAAAGAATAACTACTGAAGCTTTTAAAGGTGACTTGCCTTCTCAGTGATGCAGGAGTTACTGGCAGGATTAAGGCTAAAACCCTAGGTTTCTTTTTTTCTTTTTCTTTTTTTTTTTTTTGCGGTACGTGGGCCTCTCACTGCTGTGGCCTCTCCTGCTGCGGAGCACAGGCTCCGGACGCGCAGGCTCAGCGGCCAAGGCGCACGGGCCCAGCCGCTCCGCGGCATGTGGGATCCTCCCGGACCGGGGCACGGCCTGCGTCCCCCGCATCGGCAGGCGGATCCCCCAACCACTGCGCCACCAGGGAAGCCCATTCTTTCTTTTTTTTTTTTTGAGAAGATTTTTTTTCTCTTTTATTACGTCAATATAGTGAATTACATTAATTGATATTTCTAGTTAAAATACTCCAATCCCCAGGTTTCTTTTTTTTAAAAAAACATCTTTATTGGAGGACAATTGCCCCACAACAAAGCAAATCAGCCACACATATACATATGTTCCAATATCTCTTCCCTCTTGGGTCTCCCTCCCTCCCACCCTCCCTATCCCACCCCTTTAGGTGGTGACAAAGCACCGAGCTGATCTCCCTGTTTCTTGATAGCTGTCTTTCAGATAAAGTATGGTTGCAGAACTTCCTAAGGGCAGCAGTAGAGGGCAGACTCTAATATTGAAGCCCTTTTCAAGTTTCTGTTTGCATAATATTGCTATTGTCCCATTGAACGGAGCAATGGGACAGTGGTCAAGAGTCATTGTGGGTAGGAACAGCGCAAGGCGTGGACAACAAGAAGGGTAATCTTTGTGGCTACTGACAGGTTAAAAACATGCATAGGGTAGATCTTATAATGGAGCATATTCAATGCAGAAGGCAAGTTGTTGATGAAAAACACGAGACAAATGCATAGGACCAAGGATTCTTAAGAGCCAGAAGGGGATCAGTCTTCCTCTGAAACTAAAAGGAGACATGAAATCATGGGTACAATAGAAGATGTTTTTGTAAAGAGGAGTAAGGCAGTTCACAGCAGACTCCTCTTATTTAGTCTTGGTCAGACGTCTCAGTCATCTTGCTCTTTCCCTTTCAGCTACTCTGAGTTCTCATTGGCGCTCCCTAAGGCATCTGTCCTAGGCCCTATTCCATCTGAACTGCAAACTTCTCCTTCATGTTTGCACCGTATTAGAAGACCCAAAGTCTGGAAAGCATTCTAAAATTAATTATACAGGCATTCAAAGAGATATTTTGAGAACACTTTCTTGCTGATTGTTCACAAATTCCAGATCATCTCACTTTGACTCTGTGGGCTACAGAAAACCCAAAAAACTGAAGTTTGTATGTACATAATTTCCTCTTAGTGAATACACTGGTCCTTGAGCTGAAGCAACCTGGCAGACCCATTTCAATTCGACATTCTGTAGAGATGGCCTTAGATCTAATCACTTTTTCTCGGGACCCTCCAATGCTTCATTTTTAGAAGAATAGTTATAACAAAAAATTTAATCTTAAAATTGTTTTAAATTTTTTTTTGAGTTTTAAAAGATATTATGTTCAAATTAGGTTTAAAATTTGTTAAAAAGTAATACATAAGTATTATATAAAAATTCAAATAGTAGGACTTCCCTGGTGGCACGGTGGTTGAGAGTCCGCCTGCCGATGCAGGGGACACGGGTTCATGACCTGGTCCGGGAGGGTCCCACATGCCGCGGAGCGGCTGGGCCCGTGAACCATGGCCGCTGAGCCTGCGCGTCCGGAGCCTGTGCTCCGCGACGGGAGAGGCCACGGCAGTGAGAGGTCCGCGTACCGCAAAAAAAAAAGAAAAAAAATTCTATTAGTAAAAAAATTATTTAAATGAAAAGAATATCCCCTTTCCCAAAGACAACTACTGTTGAGTTTCTGACTTGAACACCAAATGGATTGGTGATATTAACAAAGTAGATAATTCTCTTTAGGTGTGATAACTGTACTATTTTTCTTTTTTTGAGTCATTATTTTCTATAGATACACATTTATGGTCAAAAAGAGTTTCTGTATCTTACCTGAAATTTAGTTTTCTATGCATTTCCTGGCACACACATACATGTACACTTCTATATGCATTTTGAACGCTGGCGTTAGCTTTGGATTGCCATGTTTCCAGAGTATTTTTTGGCTGAGGGCACGTTACAAGACCAAATCATATTTACTGGAAATCATGTTGCTTCATTTTCCTTCTTCCCATTAGCCAAAGACATTATCTGGGACTACATCCAAATAAGTCTTTACTAGACACTCAGCTTAATTGGTGTTTCTCAATTTTATGTATTTTTAAATAATTGAAAAGTCACCTGAAGGGAGCTTAATATATAAATATGGCAACAGAATTCAAATTATGGAGTGAACAATCATGTTTTCAACCACAAAAGCATTTCTTTTTATTTTAATAGACATTGAATTATGATCAAGTAGCTAAGAAGTGTGGCATTCAGCAGTAATCAGTTCATTGACTGGTTCTTCCATGTAGCTACATTTGTGGAACAAAATTCAGAGGCAAGGGTATTGGCAAGGTAATTAGTGCATTGATTTCATGGTTGTCTTCAAGAAAAAAATAAAGAAAAACTCACAATAGGAAAGAAATTTAGGCAATTGTTTTATTTATGAGACAAGTTGAATTCTTCATACTGTTTAAAAACAAAAGACACTGGTGCTCTTTGAAAAAGAATGGCTAGTTCCCGATTCAGGAAAATTCAGAACAGCACAATCTGTACTCAAAAACAAAAAATAGGAAGTGGTTATTCATATTTTAAAAGATCCTTTGTTATCAATGGGATAATAACCAAATTCTTCTAACTATTAAGTATGATTCTAATTTCTAAAAGTCAAATCTCATATTCTGTCAACAATTTTGGAATAGATTTGCTGTCCTTCCCTTCCCCAAATTAGTACACTGGGTATGCTGAGGAGTTAGGAGATCTCTTGGTCTTGAAATAATTTATTCCTACGGGAATGTGCCAAGTATAATCTCTTCACCAGAAAAGATGGTAGTATAGCAAGATGAAAGAGGTTTAATGACTCAATCTCAGAAAGCTTTGTTAGTGCATAGAAGAAGATACAAGGATTACCCTAAATCGTTAGTAATAAAAATATATTTTTAGGAATAATATGATCTTTTGCATCAACTATATGTGGCTAGTTAGATTTGACTTGCATAAATATTTAAAATTTTTAAAATTATGTGTTAGCCAATAAAGAGAAAAAAACTTAAAGGATATTTTCTTTTCTACATTTTTTTCTAAATGAAGAAATTATTAATAAGCAATGTTGATGTTTTAAAGACATCAGCTTGGATTGGTTATGTAGTGTTTTGATTATAACCATTATAAAATATCTTGAATCATTCCACTCTTAAATTTAGGAAGAGTAAAAGCTGGAGAAGATAACTGACTGAGTGTCACATACAGGAAGGTAGCTGCATCCTATAGATGAATTCTGTAACATTTTCTGTGTAAAAATGTTCTTTAATTATCCTAGTAGTGTTACCTTAAAGGAATCAGTCAGAACTAAGATGGTAGTGCCTGATCGCTATATGTTATTACTACAATTCCAGTTGAAAAGTATGAGATATTAGAAATGGTTGGAAGATAATGAGACTAAACCAGAATGCCTCTGGTAACACTTCAGATGAATAGTGGAATTGCATATCTACTTATACTGTCAGAGTCCTTCATCTATAATTAAGGTCATAGAATCTTTCTCAGTATCTCCACCCAGGCATTTTTTCTTCTACTCTGGCACCTCAAAATCTAAGAGAAGAAGTAATAGACAAATGAACAAAAGCTGAAGAGTTAGACCCTTATGGTCCATACCTCTATGGCACCTACTTTCTTGAAAAATTTAAAAGTTTCGTAAGGACATCCACAAATAGGTGGAAATTTGCCATCATGGAAATCTAGCTTCATGTGAGACTAGAAATTAACAGCTATGGAAACTTACTCAGAGAATAATATGGGAGAAAGAATGAATTTTGCAGTCAAGACAGATATGAGTTTGTGTCCTGGTTCCATCATTTACAAATAGAATAGCAATAATAATTGAGTGCTTTGCCTTAGAACAATTACTTGTATGCTCTGAGTCTTAGTTTCCTCATCTGCAAAATAGAGGTAATACTTACTCATATCTTTGATATGAATGTACATAAACTGCCTGAGAGAGGTAAAAATCCACTGACGTTTGTTTTCTCCTCCTTTTGGCTAGACAGTATGTAATACTTGACATGCCCATTTGCCCTAGCCATAGATTTGATGTAAAGTGATCCTCTCCTCTCATAACTTAGAATTAGTACATGTAATTATGTTGTAGAAACTAGATTTCTGCCTCCCTGCCTCTTTCCGTTGTATTTGTTATTCTCCCTTCCTATCTAGAATACCTAAAATCCTAACAAAACGTTTGGAACAAACATTTCTATACATAGCTATAGATTATTCTTGACAATTTGATTTGCCTTCACGTTGATTCATTTAAGTACTTTATTACAATTACTAAATAATCTCCTGAGAATGGAAAATTGAACAGAGATTTATGCCTTTAAGAATTTTTTTTTTTTTTGCGGTATGCGGGCCTCTCACTGTTGTGGCCTCTCCCGCTGCGGAGCTCCGGACGCGCAGGCTCAGGGGCCATGGCTCACAGGCCCAGCCGCTTCGCGGCATGTGGGATCTTCCCAGACCGGGTCATGAACCCGTGTCCCCTGCATCGGCAGGCGGACTCTCAACCACTGCGCCGCCAGGGAAGCCTGCCTTTAGGAATTTTGGGTTCAGTGATAGAGTTAAGAAATTATCTACCACAATATATTGTGAAAAGAGGGTTAGGATTATCCACGGCAAGTAAAGGAAGCAGGATATGGGGAGGAGCATGGGGGTGACAGTGGATATGATGTGAGGGGTAGTGGTCAAAGAAGTTTTCTTCTCAAAGGAAGAGAAACTGGAGATAAGTTTTACCAAATGAGTATTACTAAGTTAAATCAAGAAGAGGCAAAGACACTTGAGGAAGTGTGAACAGCATTTATGAAAGCATAGGAGTTTGAAGAAACAAGATACTTCTTCTGGAAAGATTTCTGTGGCAGATTGTGTTTTTCAGAATATCTGCAACAGTGTTTCCAGACCCACATGTTTCCAGAACCTTACCTCTCCTCCATCAAGAGGTTGAGTCTATATCCCTTCCCCTTGAACTAGGGAAGGCCTTGGGGACTGCCTCGTTAATAAAGTATAGTAGCTGTGACACCGTGTGACTGCCAAGGCTAGGTCATAAAAGGTGATGCAACTTCCTCCACTTCTTTCTTGAAAATGTGCCTTTGAAGTCCTGAGCCACCATGTAAGAAGTCTAGCCTCCTCAAAGCTGCTATGCTGAAGCAGACACACAGAGATGGGGGAAATGTCTGAGGAACATCAACTGTTCTGGCTCCCAGCTGCTCAAGACTTCCCAGTCCAAACATATCAGTTAGGAGGCCTTTGAGATGACACAAAAACTTAGGCATTGAAATCACTGAAACTGCGTGAGAAATTCTGAATAAAAGCCACTGAGCTGAGTCATTCCAAACTCAAAACCATGAGACAGTAGTCTTAAATGATTGCTCTTGTTTTTAAACTACTGTACCTAGTGCAATGCCTGGCCTACAGTATGTGTTCAATATATTCAATGAATATATATATATTTATAAATATATATATTCAGTGAATGAATAAATGAATGGATTACCTTTATATGTTTAGAGAGTGAGAAAGACAGGATCAGTGGGAGCTGAGCCTAGAAAAGCAGGTAGGAGACACATCATGAGCATCATTGTGTACTAAGCTGAAGCATTTGACTTTATTTTGAAAACTACAGAGACCTGTAGAAGAAGAATTTAGGCAGTAGAGTGACATGATCAGATTCATACTTAAGAAGATCAAAATAGTAGTGGTATGGGGATGGAATAAGATCAAAGTAAGGAGTAGAGATACGCTCTATGTGAAAGGTCTGATCTAAAGAAATGGCAGTGAAATTGCAAGAAAAAGAAGATGAATCCTGAAATGTTGAGGGTAGAGAATTTACATGATAGATTTAATAGCAGTCTTCTGCCACATGGGCTTTCATTTATAGTTTTAAACGAAGTTAATTACCTCTCTTACATATGCCCCTTTAGGGCAATTTTTGAAAGTTTCTTTGTTTGATTTTGTATTGTCTTCATAATTACCGATTATTTCTGACAGACAGAAATCAGTCCCAGTGGTACCATCTCCTAGAGATAAGCAACTGTGCCTTATGTATTAATTTCTTGTGATCTCAAGCAGTTAATAGAATTGAGCTAACTCATCATAATAGTCTTTTGGGAAATGAATTTCCTAGCTACTCACATGTCCTCTAAACTTAGGCATCTTCTTTGTGAAATGTTTTCCAACCAAGTTAATTATTAGCTGCAACCCTGAATCTTCAATATTAAGAGTATACGTTTTCTAGTAGACCCATTAACCATGAAATACTAGTTACTTTCCATGTTTCCAGTTGCTTTGAATAAAGTGTCAATTCCATGGTGTGAGTGTGTGTGGAGTAGAGGGGATATAGGGAAAGGGGAGGAAGATGAGATGATGATAATCTTTGGAAAAGATGAATAATCCTTGAACGGTGGAAGACCAAAACAATATCTAAGATGAAGTAGCATTCCAGTATTGAAATGAAGATCAGTGGACCTAAGAACCAGAGTAAGTTTAAGGACCAGTCCACAGATCTGAAGGGGTATGGCAGACACTGCTTGTAGCTTATCCAATATCTCTTCTTTTCTATTAGAATAGAACCCCAACTCTGTTTGGGCAGTGTGCCCAGCCAAAAGAACTAAAATTTCCAGCTTCTCTTGCCGCTAATGATGGCCATGGGACATAGTTAAGGCCAATAAGATATAAGTGAAAGTTGCTGGATGGGATTCTGGGGAAATTTCTTTGAAAGGGTAGACTCAGCTCACGTACATCATGTCTTTAACTGTTTCTCTTTTCTGAAACACAGCCTGTTGATGGTGGAGTAAGTGCCTTGCAACCATGATCATAAGGACAAAAGCTGTCACCTAAGGATAGAGGAGTAGAAGGCTAGAAGAAGCTCAAGTGTCTGGTGGCATCATGAAGCCATTGAACTGGTCCTGAGCTAATAACCTCTTAATTTTTTTAATGAAAATTAAGAACTCTCTGGATTAGGGATCTTCAGAGAAACAAAACATACCCAACATACACATATATATATGTATATACACACACGTATATATACAAACACACACATGCATATAAAGAGAAAGAGACAGAAACAAAGTGAGGTTTAAGGAACTGGCTCTCATGTGATGATCATGGGAGATGGAAGTTTGAAATTTGCAGGGCAGGCCAACAGGTGGAAACTCAGGCAGGGCTTCTATGTTGCAGTCTTCAGGCAGAATTCTTTCTTCAAAAAACATGTCTTTGCTTTTAAGGCCTTCAACTGATTGGATGAGGTCACACCTACATTATGGAGGGCAATCTACTTTATTTAAAGTCTGCCCATTCTAAATGCTAGTCACATATAAAAGTACCTTCACAACAACATCTAGACTGCTGTTTGACCAAAAACCTGGATACCACAGCCTAGCCCAGTTAATGTATAAAATTAACCATCACACTTTTAAAATTGTTTGAACCACTGGTTGATTGGGTTTCTATTGCAAGCACAAGTACAGAATGTCTTAATTGTTAATGGCAAGGGAAAGAGATTGTATCTGTAAATATGAGCAGTTCTAGGTGGTAGGAGTGGAAATGAGCAGGAATAGGGACGGAGGAGAGGGAGGATATCAATTAATAGTCTTGTATCTGCTTGGTCGTAGCCTCTGTTCACATCTGCTGATGTTCACCTTTTAGACTTCAAAGTCTAATACATATAGGGTTATTCAGGTTGTCTATTTCTTCTTGAGTGAAAGAAGGTAGTTTGTGCCATTGGAGGAATTTTGTCCAGTTCATCTAAGTTGTCAAATTTATTGAAATAGAGTTGCTCAAATATTCCCATTATTGTTTAATGTCTGAAGCATATGTCTTCTGGCAGTATGATCTCTTAGCTTTTTCTTTTGTCTCAAAAAAAATTTTTATTTCACTTTCATTTTTGAAAGATGTTTCAACTGTGCATAGAATTTTAGGTTGCCGTGGGGGGGGGGTTGTTGTTTATTTTTCCATTAAGTACTTTAAAGATATCATTATGTCTTATTTGCATATTTTCTGATGAGAAATCTGCTTACATTCTTACCTGTGACCCACTGAGCATACTGCTTTTCTTTTCTCTGAATGACTTCAAGACTTTTTGTTTTCTCTTTTTAGTTTGACTGTGATATGCTTAGGCTGTTTTCTTTGCATTTATTAAGCTTGGGATTTTCTGAGCTTCTTGGATCTGTGGTTTGTTGTCTTTTTTTTTGGCCATGCCGCGTGGCATGTGGGATCTTAGTTCCGCAACCAGGGATTGAACCTGTATCCTCTGAAGTGGAAATGTGGAGTCCTAACCACTGGACCTCCAGGGAAGTCCTTGTGGTTTGTTGTCTTTCATTCAATTTTTGAAAATAATCAGTCATTATATGTTCAAATGTTTCTAATGCTCTAGTCTCCCTCTTTTTTGGTGGGGGACTCCAGTTACATGTATATTAGACTGATGGTTTCCCACAGCTTTTGGATGTACTATGCTTGTTTCCTTACGTTTTTTCTCCTTCTGCTTCAATTAGTTCCTTTTTTCTTTCAATTTTTAAAATTAAACTTTTTATTTGGGAACACCTTTATAGAAAAGTTATAAATATAGTGCAGAGAGTTCCCATATATACTTCACCCAGCTTCCCCTAGTGTTAACCAGTGGTACATTTGTCAAAACTCAAATATTAACATTGGGACTATTAGCTAAACACCACCATTTTTTCTACTAATGTCCTTTTCATGTTCCAGGATCTAATCTAGGATACCATATTACATTAGTCATCATGTCTTTTTAGTCTCCTCAAGTCTATAATAGTTTCTTGGTCTTTCCTTGTTTTTCATTATCTGTACAGTTTTGAAGAATATTGGTTGAGAATGTTGTAGAATATCCCTCAATTTGGGTTTGTCTGAAATTTTCTCCTGATTAGAGTGGGTTATGGGTTTGGGGGAAGAATACCACAGAGAGGAAGTGCTCTTCTCATCACATCATATCAGGGGGTACATGCTATCCACATGACTTACCACTGGTGATGTTGACCTTGATCACTTGGTTGAGGTGGGGTCTGCCAGCTTTCTCCCCTTCATACATTCTTTGGAAGCAACTCACTAATTGCTTCAGTGGGCCACTGCTCCTGTTTTGTGTTTAGTGTGATACCTGGAGTGCTGTAGAGTTTCTCTTATTGTTTCTCCTCCACCCTTAGCTTTCAGCTAGCTCTGCATGCTCATGACATAGAAGGATGTTTTTCTGTGTACTGTTGCCCCTCTCCACAGTGGTAGGCTATTACTTAGTGCGAGACTTGTGGATATAAGGGGAATTTTGCTTTCTCCTGCTATAGCCTCTGCCTTAAGTCTTAAGCATGCCCTGTGTAACTCTGCCTCAAAGGCGGATGTACCTGTGTTTTAGCCCTTCCCCAGTGGCAGACCATCTCTTTCTTGACTCTGAGGATTGAGCAGTGAATAAAACACAGAATGAATTTCATAAAGCTACATCTACAACAACTGGTAGAAAACTGATAAACACAAGCATGCTGATTTCTTGGCTTCAGGTAGATGAAGAACCCAGCTAATTTTACCCAGTTTGGCCAGTTTGAGTCATTATTTTGTTTATTCAGGCAAATTGTTAGTTTTCCCAATCACTGAAAGGATTTCTTGCCTTTTTATTTACTGAAGGGAAAGACACTTTTCCCAAGTAGAACTCATCAATTCCCGCTTTGTTAGGGTGGATGCCAATTCAGTATTCAGATAACTTAACTCTGAAATATACTATAATTATACTTAATTGGGGAAATACCAATAACATTAAAATATTCCATTTGGAAATACGGTATCTGTATTTTTTCTGGATTTATTCTAAATCTTCTAAAAGCAGTGAGGACAGAGGTAATTACAAATCTAAAATGTGAAATAGTTTAGACTCAACACAGTGTTTAGTAAGTGAAAAGGCTGCTTCAAGTAGTATTGCATGGATAGAAATCATGTATTTTAAGAAAACTCCTCGTTATGTATGTATGACGTTGAAATTTTAAAGCTTGTTATGTACTATCAAATGCTGGCACCCCAAACATCACCAATGCATCCTGTTGATAAGACAAATCGAAATGTATCACTTACCATGGTAAGGGAGATCACCATCTTGACAGAATTTGATCTTGTCTCAGAGAAGGACTAGGTTAGATTTTTGTTAAGCATTTGAAGTTTGGTTTAAGATGGTTTTTCAGTGTGGAGGCTTACTTAGGATTAAGTGAGGATCATGGTATATTAGTTTTCGATTGGGAGCACAGCGAGGTGAGGGCACAAATTGTTAATTTCCATTAAAGAGTCAGTGGACCTTTTGGAAAGTCCTGTAATGTAATGAGCAATATTATTTGCCTGGGCAAGAGTCTTCTAGAATAATAAAACTGTACTAACGTAGACAACTGAATGCCATGTCAGTGATTCTCCGTGAGCCATGTGAGTGGTTCTCAACTGTGGCTGTTTTGCCTCCCAGGGGAATTTTGGCAAAGTCTGGAGACGTTACAGTTGTTACAAGGGGAGTTGGGGGTCTTGATGCTACTGGCATCTGATCAATAACTGTCAGCCAGGGATGCTGCTAAACATCCTATGATGCAGAGAACAACCTCCATGACAAAGAATTATCCAGCCCAATATGTTGATAATGGCCAGGTTGAGAAATCCTGGTGTGGACAAGAGGTCTATAAAGGGCCAGATGGTAAAAAAGTTTACACTTTGGATCATACGATCTCTGTTGCAACTACTCAACTCTGTTACTGTGCAAAAGAGTCACAGATAATACGGAAATAAATGGGCATGACTGTGTTCCAAACTTTATTTACAAAAACAAGCAAGGAGCAAGATTTGCCCCGGTGGGCTGTTCTTTGCTGATCCCTAATGGAGCCAGTAAGCTGTATGGGGATAGGAGGTTTCAGTTTTCAGTGTCCAAGTGTATGAGTAGATGGTTTCTGGTCTCAGCAGTGTGCTTTGAATCTTCAATAGAAGAAGAAACATTTTCAACTAAACATAGGTAAATAGCAAATAAATATGGAATGTCACACGAAAACCCTAGACTTCCCAAAGAACACCGTGAACATTTCTATGGAGCTGATTTTCTGTGCTACATGAACTATACCAAAACAACAATCTGTTTGCTGAACCAGTAATTTTCCAGGATGAATTAATGAAACTAAAATTACTTTTTAGCTGGGTTTTATCTGTATTATGAAACTCATTTAAATTAAAAAAATGGTAACATGAGACAAAAATAATTATTTCTTTTAAAACAAACAAAATATAACACTCAATGACAATGGCTTAAAAATTATCCCTTTAACACTTAGTACTTTTTTCTTCGTTTTTCAGTTTTTTTGCTGCATTAATCACTTCCTGAGATTATATATATATTTGTTTATTGTCATGCCCTCCCTGTGAGGTCATGGTCATTGTATATTTCAGTCACAGCTGTATCCCCATCACCTAGAGGACCAGAATGAATAATTACACCGCTCATAGAGAACCATTATTATCATCATAGATAACAGAGCACTTACTGTGTGCCAGCTACTCTTCTAAGGACTTTACATGGATTAGCTAGTCTAATCACATTACAACCCTGGGTAGAGGGTACTATTATTATTCACAGTTTAAGAGACGAGAATAATGAGGCATAGACAGGCTAAGTGACTTGTTTAGGCCCACAGAGCTAGCAGGTGACAGCTAAGATTTGAGTCCATGTAGTCTGACACCAGAATCCACGCTTTGAACTATTACACTACAGCTAATGCTCTCATGCTGATATGTTGCATAAATACACATATATACATACATAGTTTGCATATTTCACAATTTCTCTATTGTAAAGCTGGTTACGCCCTTACCCTAGGTCTCCTGGCTCTGTCATTCTGCATTATTGTCGTTCGTGATATTCAGGACCCAGGTCCTTAGAGGTCTATCTCTGTGAGGCATTGAGGTGCCTCATGGGAAACAGCAATTCCTAAGGAAAGAGAGAGTTGGAAAAATAAGCTTGTTCCACTATAAGTGTTCCTACTATTAGAGAGAAAGATGGTATTGGTATTGGTCAGAGCACAACGTGTATTGCTTCCTGTGAATGGACATCTGAACCCTTCCTGTGAATGGATACCTGAACTCTAGTGGAGAGAGGCTTCCGTTGATAAAATCTCAAAGGGAAATTTTCTCACAAAACTCTCAGAGACGTCAGGAACACAAGGAACACTACTTGGTAAGAAAGCATGACACAAAGGTAGAGGTCGGGAAGGATCCCTACTGCACCAGCAGTGGGGTTACACCTCAGCACAGCCTTGAATCCACAGTCACTGGTATTTCGCCAGGGCTGGGGGCATATAATCATGTGTGGCACCCAGGCAACACAGCACAGGCAATAAGGCATGGCAGCAGGAGAGTGGTGGCAACAGTCACAGAGCAGCTGCAGCTGAGGGTGGGAAGGGCATTCTGGGAGATCTCAGCAGCAGACATTACTGCAGGGAAAACATGTTGCGATGGGGAAGGCCACACTGATGCCAAGAATACTCCAGAGATGTACTCCAGAGGCCCCAGATGATTGGGTTAGGAGAAGGACAGAGCTAAAGGTCAAGTGCTTTTTATGGTAGCAGCTTAGAGTTACCCTGTTTTTCTCCTTATGACTGTGGAGCTTCAGAATAATGGCTTGCAACTATTATAGAGCTAAAGCCAATATTATCTTCAAGAGTAAATGTGTGTATGTGTACGTGTATGTGTGTGTACTTGAGAGAGAGAGGGTGGGGAGAAGGCAGATAGGCTGTATATCTGTATATTTAGGTCTAAATCATCTTCGGTCATACAAACTGAGCAAATTAACACCAATGCATTGGGTCTTTACTAAAAAACACAACGGTCGCGGTTGTTCTCTGAATTACTAATGCCCTGAAACTGCCTGAAAGTCATTTGGATATGCTTGCTGATAATACTCTTGATGAGGAATAGAATTTATTTTTTGCTTGAGAGCTAATTAATGTAATCTTTAAAATATATAAAAATCCCATGGTGAGCCCAAATAATTATAATTGAAATGTGGACCTTGCCAAAACTGAGAAAATTAAAATGCAGACAAAATCTGT
This sequence comes from Pseudorca crassidens, assembly GCF_039906515.1. Taxonomy (NCBI): domain Eukaryota; kingdom Metazoa; phylum Chordata; class Mammalia; order Artiodactyla; family Delphinidae; genus Pseudorca; species Pseudorca crassidens. Next base: position 107,398,778 of record NC_090317.1, on the reverse strand, counting down.
TAATATATCTAAATTAAAAAGAAACAAAAAGGAAAGAAAACCAATTAACTTCTGGAAACAGGGTTTGATATTTAGAATGAGGAGATTAAATTATGCAGATATCAAATTAACACTTGGAATGAAGATGGTGTTGCCCAGCTGCCTTTCAAAGCTTTGCCTTGCACAGACTAAAGTTGCTAGGGAGCAGGGAAGTGAGCTGTTTAAAAGGCTACAGTTGTGTTCCCTAAATGGTCCACACAGGGATCATAAAAATTCCTGATGGAATCTTTAGCAGCATGGAGGTAATTGGAAGGAAGGCATGGGGCTAGTAATTAAATCACAAATCTTTTCTGGGGAAATTATATGTAGGTACACATATAGAGAGACATATATAAATAAATAGATGAGCTAAACAATATATACAGGTATGTACATATATATATATTCACTTATACAACACCTAGTTAGTCATTTTGGTCATTTCAGCAAACAGCTGAGCAACTCCATCAGAAAAAAGAAAAACATTGGAGGTATGGGGCTTAGAGTATAGTTGTACGGGCTTCCCTGGTAGTGCAGTGGTTAAGAATCTGCCTGCCAGTGCAGGGGACACGGGTTCAAGCCCTGGTCCAGGAAGATCCCACATGCCGCGGAGCACCTAAGCCCGTGCACCGCAACTACTGAAGCTCGCGTGCCACAACTACTGAAGCCCGCACGCCTAGAGCCCGTGCTCCGAAACAAAGAGAAGCCACCACAATGAGAAGCCTGCACACCACAACAAAGAGTAGCCCCCGCTCGCCGCAACTAGAGAAAGCCCGCACGTAGCAACGAAGACCCTATGCAGCCAAAAAATAAATAAATTTATGAAAACAAATACAATTGTAAAACTTTCAGAATATACATTATCATATAACACCTGTACATCTGGTGCATTTCAGCAATTTAGTAGGAAAAACAAAATGGCCAAATTAGTTTTTTTGTTTTGTTTTATACCTGAACTGACCAACCAGCTCAATCCAGGTCCTCTGGTAGTTCCACGTTATTACTACATTTAGGAAATCAGATAAATATGTCTTTGGTTCTTAGGGATATTTCTATGTGTTTCTCACTTTTCAAACAGCTCTTTTTAGCATTGTGTAGGTACCGTCACAGCCTCTTCCACTGCATTATTATAAAGAGTTCACGGTAGGAGTCATTTCTGTAGACACAGTACCATAAAGAGGTTACGGTATATCAGTGTGGATGGATCTGTTCTTACCTCATTAGCCAGCCAGACAGAAGTAATTTTGAATATCAGATCTGGACCCTGGGGGAACTCTTGTCCTTTTCTAAGACAAGCTGTAGAATGTGTACCCTGCTGCACAACCTTGAGATGACCATTAAAGTTCAGAACTCCATCATGAGTACCATCACCAAATGGCCATATTAATAAGACGCCTGAGAGAGCAGAGATGAGAATGCTTTCAGAGACTTATAACTAGCACTGACAGGGACACAAGACCTTCATCTTATTCTGATTATTCTGGCTTCTTAGCCCAGAGGAAAGAAAACGAGTCAGAAAAACAAAAGGTTTGTGGAATTAGTTTGGTGTCCTATCTATTCCCCAAGGGAACCAGAAGAGCAGAGAATGGGGAAGAAAGCAGAGGGAGAATGATTTCCTACCAAGTACTGTATTTGAAAAGCAAACTGGTAAGATGAACAGTTAATGAACGCATCAGCTCATTTAGCAAATATATTTTCTTTCATTAATCATTTAGCAATACTAAGTATTGTAGGCTTGGAGTTAACTAGGATGAGCTAACTCAGAGAAGGCCGCTGCTTCAATAGAACTGCAGCCTAGTGTGGCGTGCAGACCTTCATTGAATAGTTACTCTGATGATAAGCCAGGTCTATGGACATGCATTTGGAAGGAAGCAGATGAAGAATGGGGGTGAACAAAATAATACAGTGTTTGGAATATGGCTATGTTAAATCCTACTCTAAATTGGAATGACCGCCTACCTAAATCATTCTTTTATATAATCATATCTGCCAGAACTTTTGTAATACCCCATCTCTGGTATCTGCAAAGCTCTTTTTACACTTAACAGCAAAACTCTCATTCTTGGCAGCAATTTGGATCTTAGAATGGTCAACCCAGCGAGTATGGTACATCTCTTTAAGATATGCTACAACATAATTTTAGAGAGGAATACTTTGTAAATGAATTATGCATACTTTGGTACTGTTAATGCATATATCCATAAGATTTTTAACTTTCAAAATTATTGTTAAAGATTTTTTCCCATAAAGTTTCCCTAATTTGATACCAATGGCATTTTTTACAGAACTAAAACAAATCTTAAAATTTGTATGGAGACATGGGGGACCCTGAATGGCCAACGCAGTCTTGAGGGAGGGGGGTGGAGCTGGGGGAATTGGACTCCCTGATTTCAGACTGTACTGCAGGGCTGCAGTGATCAGGACAGTGTGGTGCTGGCACGGGAACAGAAATATAGATCAATGGAGCAGGATAGAAAGCCCAGAGATAAACCCGCACACCTATGGTCAACTAATCTATGACAAAGGAGACAAGGATATACAATGGAGAAAAGACAGTCTCTTCAATAAGTGGTGCTGGGAAAACTGGACAGCTACATGTAAAAGAATGAAATTAGAACACTCCCTAACACCATACACAAAAATAAACTCAAAATGGATTAAAGACCTAAATGTAAGACTGGACACTATAAAACTATTAGAGGAAAACATAGGAAGAACACTCTTTGACGTAAATCACAGCAAGATCTTTTTCGATCCACGTCCTAGAGTAATGGAAATAAAAACAAAAATAAACAAATGGGATCTAATGAAACTTCAAAGTTTTTGCACAGCAAAGGAAACTACAAATAAGACGAAAAGACAACCCTCAGAATGGGAGAAAATATTTGCAAACGAATCAACGGACCAAGGATTAATCTCCAAAATATATAAACAGCTCATGTAGCTCAATATTAAAGAAACAAACAACCCCATCCAAAAATGGGCAGAAGACCTAAATAGACATTTCTCCAAAGAAGACATACAGTTGGCCAAGAAGCACATGAAAAGCTGTGCAACATCACTAATTATTAGAGAAATGCAAATCAAAACTACAATGAGGTATCACCTCACAACAGTTAGAATGGGCATCATCAGAAAATGTACAAACAACACATACTGGAGAGGGTGTGGAGAAAAGGGAACCCTCTTGCCCTGTTGGTGGGAATGTAAATTGATAACGGCCACTATGGAGAACACTATGGAGGTTTCTTAAAAAAGTAAAAATAGAATTACCATATGACCCAGCAATCCCACTACTGGGCACATACCCAGAGAAAACCATAATTCAAAAAGACACATACACCCCAGTGTTCACTGCAGCACTATTTACAATAGCCAGGTCATGGAAGCAACCTAAATGCCCATTGACAGATGAATGGATAAAGAAGATGTGGTCCATATATACAACGGACTATTACTCAGCCATAAAAAGGAACGAAATTGGGTCATTTTTAGAGACGTGGATGAATCTGGAGACTGTCCTACAGAGTGAAGTAAGTCAGAAAGAGAAAAACAAATATCGTATATTAATGCATATATGTGGAACCTAGAAAAATGGTACAGATGAACCGGTTAGCAGGGCAGAAGTTGAGACACAGATGTAGAGAACAAACGTACGGACACCAAGGGGGGAAAGCGGCAGGGGGGGTGTTGGTGGTGGTGGTGGTAGTGGGATGAATTGGGAGATTAGGATTGACATATATACGCTAATATGTATAAAATGGATAACTAATAAGAACCTGCTGTATAAAATAAATTTCAAAAATTCAAAAAAAAAAAAAAAAAAGAAAGTTTCCTGAATTTGATATCAGTCTAAAAGGCCTTATTTTCTGGGCTAGAAATGAGGATATGGATGTTTGTGCAGCTGCTGATTATTATTTTGCAATTTTGCAGTTTGTACAAAACTAATCTGTTTTTTGATGGAGCTGGTGTGGCAGGTAAAAAACTGAGTCCGTGTGTTCATGTGTCCTGGAAAGGTAAAAAGAACTATATTTATTTTACTTATTTCTACTGGCTAGTGGAAATTTATCTTAATTCATTCACTTTCTTCCCTCTATCCTTGTTCTTTCAGGGTTCAGTCTAATTACAGGAAGATTATATACTGTCTATGCAAGTTGGCGTCTTCTAAGTTGTCTTTATTCCCATCTGTTCATTGGTCCCCATGAGTCATAGCTAAGTCCCACTCCCAGCTACAGGCCATCTTCAGTTTGCTTCTTTCTACACCACTGTGGATGCATGGAAATCATCTTGTTCTTTTCCACATTTGGGCACAGTTACTCTGTGAGCTCTCAGTCCCATCGGCCTGGACACCAGGTGCAGATATTTCTAAATCTCTTCTAAATCTCTTGCCGCCTCGCTACAGTGTTCTGGAAAAGGGAGTGCAGCTTCCCTGTGCTCTTGGATCTCAAATTTATCAGGATTTCCCCTCACACCCCACCTTCAAGATGAGGCTGAACTTGGTAGAAATGTAAGGCTCAAGTCTAACCTTTCTGAGGGATCCAACACTGAATGTATTTAGTCAATGTTTTTCATGGAGGTTTACTGCAATCCCATTAATCTGGAGTATCTTTTCTAGTCTTGGGGTGGAAAGCTTTGCTCTGAACCATTATATAATCTTTCTGCCATGAATCCGCTTATTAAAAGTTCTTCTCAGCTCCTTTTGCAACACCATTTTTTTGAGATATAGTTGCTCTGTTTTCTAGTTTCCTGAATGGGACAAGGATCGCTAAGGATCACAGGTCACTGAATATGCCACTGAATTAATAGCATAAAGCCTTATGTTAATATATTTGTGGTGCTTTTTTTTTGAAGATTAGTGAGTGATTCAAGCCTCAAGCAAAGCAACAAACAACGGTTTTGTATGGGTCTTGAAAGAGTCTCAGTGTTCTGGAAAGAGAGATCCCACTCAGATAACAGGTACTTCATATTTTCACAGAGAGCTGTAGGATTGTATGCTTATCCATGTCAATATTTCCTGTAGGCTTCATCTTCTTTTGATGGAGGAGGGCATTACTATGGATTAAAAGGTTTATTGGAGTTTAGATTTTTAGAATATTCCAGAAGTGAGTGAGCCACAAACAAGTTTTTTAGAAATTGCTTTTGTTCTCAGTATATGCTTTCCAAAGTAAAATATTCTCTGAATTTTTTCTTTCTCAGATAGAATAGAAGACTGATACCAGTGTGTGTGTGTGTGTGTGTGTGTGTGTGTGTGTGTACCACTGATTCAATTATCACCCTCCAGTGTTGTTGGGTTTTTTTTAACATCTTTATTGGAGTATAATTGCTTTACAATGGTTTTTTAGTTTCTGCTTTATAACAAAGTGAATCAGTTATACATATACATATGTTCCCATATCTCTTCCCTCTTGCGTCTCCCTCCCTCCCTCCCTCCCTATCCCACCCCTCTAGGTGGTCACAGAGCACCGAGCTGATCTCCCTGTGCTATGCGGCTGCTTCCCACTAGCTATCTATTTTACATTTGGTAGTGTATATATGTCCATGCCAGTCTCTCACTTTGTCACAGCTTACCCTTCCTCCTCCCCATATCCTCAAGTCCATTCTTTAGTAGGTCTGTGTCTTTATTCCCGTCTTACCCCTAGGTTCTTCATGACCTTTTTTTTTTCCCCCCTCAGGGTATATGCCCAGGAGTGGGATTGCTGGGTCATATGGTAGTTCTATTTTAGTTTTTTAAGGAACCTCCATATTGTTCTCCATAGTGGCTGTATCAATTTACATTCCCACCAACAGTGCAAGAGTGTTCCCTTTTCTCCACACCCTCTCCAGCATTTATTGTTTCTAGATTTTTTGATGATGGCCATTCTGACCGGTGTGAGATGATATCTCATTGTAGTTTTGATTTGCATTTCTCTAGGGTTTTTGACTTCTTGGTCTGTTCATGAGCTTCATACCCTGTCAGAATCTCAGGAATTAAGCTTACATGAATGCAATTATTTCTTCTCTACAAAAGGAGGCGTAAATTGATGTTTTCTTTCAGATAATGCCCCTTGGAAATCCAAACAGGATATGTTTCTTTCCCTTTTGTGGTGAGTGAGTTGTATGAAATCTTATTGCTATGTATACAATATTTATTTACAATGGCACCATACCTCTCCATTTATTTATTTATTTTTTAAAATTTATTTGTTTACTTTTGGCTTAGTTTGGTCTTTGTTGCTGTGTGCGGGCTTTCTTTAGTTGCGGCGAGCGGGGGTAGCTACTCTTCATTGCGGTGCGTAGGCTTCTCATTGCGGTGGCTTCTCGTTGCAGAGCACAGGCTCTACGTGCGCAGGCTTCAGTAGTTGTGGCATGTGGGCTCAGTAGTTGTGGCTCTTGGGCTCTAGAGTGCAGGCTCAGTAGTTGTGGTGCACAAGCTTAGTTGCTCCGTGGCATGTGGGATCTTCCCAGGCCAGGATTCGAACCTGTGTCCCCTGTGTTGGCAGGCGGATTCTTAACCACTGTGCCACCAGGGAAGTCCCCTATCCATTTACTTTTATTAAAGCATGATATGGAGGAATAGCGCTAGACTCGTTTCCAGAATTTCTAGGTGTGTATCCCCAGTTCTGCCTACCCATTAGCAGTGTGATTGTGTTCATATTTACCACATTCACAACCTCATTTTTCTCGTTTTTAAAATGGAAGTAACAATTTTCCACCCCAGCTGACAAGGCTTTTGCATATTCGTTGTTATTGCTAAATATTTTGCCTTAAATAGTTCTTAATCTTTCCATTTATAAGATAGAAATATTCTCTCATTGTTGATTCTGAGTTTTCCTTAGACTAGGATAATACATAGTATGGAAAAGACTCTCAAGTTCAGTATAATCTTCATAAAGCTCCAGTCAACCTAGACATTCCCATAGTAAAGGTTTTCTTTGGTGAGTGTGGAGGAAGTCAGCATGATGGCACTGAGGTTTGGTAAGAAGGTCAAGGAAAATGGCTGTGGCTGAATTCCTGAGCAGACAAAATTGCCAAATCTATGTAAGTCTCCTTCCATAGATTTACTTGAATGGGAAGGAAACTGTTTTTCTTAATCAGTCTAATGACGTTCAACCTCATTGCCCAACTTGGTGAGCCAAATTCATGGTGATAAAGGCATTGCATGATGATGATGAGATCTTGGGGTGATAAGAGCAATGAAATGATGAGAGGTATTATATTCTCTATGTAAAGTAGTCTGAACTGTTAGATTTGCTAGATTTTTGTGTGTTTATGTTCATAGTATTTTAGAAAGACAAGTGTCCAATAAATAAAATGTTAGAATGTAGATTTTATCTATTTGAGGAGAATATATATGGTCCTTGTGAAATTTAAAAACGGAAGTACATTTCAGATGAATCATCAACAGCCTGTTCTGCTGTAGTAATAGTACTAGTTGTTGATACAGCTGAAATGAGAGGGCCAGCTGGGCTTTCACACGCCTGCTTTCTCCCTGCTAGGGGACTACCCTGTGTAAGAGGCTCCATTTAGTAGTGTGTTGCTATTCACTTGCTAGGTCAGTGATTGTTTTCCATGTTAGTTTGTGCTACATGTTTTGCTTGGTGAGCCTGAAATTCATCAGAAGATAAGAGAAAGTTCAGGAGAAGAGGAGAGAGAACAAACAAGTTGAAGCTTGTGTTGTTTTAGGAGCACAGTGATTCAATATTAGGCATTTTGTTTGAATTCCTGTGTATTATGCTTCAGTGAGTCAAGGTGGAAGTAGTTTACAGCTGAATTTGGAAATAAAGGGATGTTTTGTTGATTACATGCTCATCCATTGTATAGTATATTTTATTGATACCCAGTGTAAGATCTCCTGGTGATGAAAATTATATCTAATTTAAAAGAAAAATAAACAGCAGCAGCATATAGTGTGAACTCACTCTAAATTGCTGCTCAGCTACTCATAAACAATTAAACATGGTCTCTCCTTCGATTCTTTATAGCCAATGCACTTAAAAAAAGTTTTTTTGGCACATCCCACAGTTTGATAACATTCAGTATCCTTACTGAAATGTTGAAAGGATTTTAGTCCATCTTGAATTAAAAAACCAAATGTAAGATAGAAGATTGAAATACAAGCTGATGGTAGAGACGTGAAGCTCTTGCCAACATCATATTTCTATTTTATCTAGGAGAGTGTTTCTCAACCATGAATGATTTACCACCCTCCTCCCAGGGGAACATTTGGCAATGTCTGGTTACTCTTTTAGTTGTCACAACTGGGAGGTGCTACTGGCATCTGGTGGGTAGATGCCGGGATACTGCTAAACATTCTACAATGCATAGGATCCCTCTCACCCCCTCCCTCCTCCCACCCCGCATTCACAACAAGAATTATCTGGGTCAGAATGTCAATGGTGCCAGATGTCTGTCCTGACCTAGGACAGACATCTGATGAGATATTAGGATTTTTGAGGAAGAAATTTTCCTAACATTTAAAAAATGAAATCATCTATGGTTGAGGGCACTGCTGCTTTGAGTTCAAAGACACAGACTTCTCATCTGAATTCAGGGAGTTATAACTTCATGAATACCCTCAGCAAATATTCTCTTCTTACACAATATAGATTCTGTGAAGAGAAGTCACCATTCCTATATGGGAAAAAATGATGTAGGTTCCACTAAAAATCCATTAGAATGAAGAGATTATCATAGCCTTAGGTTAAATCATAAGACATTTCTGTTTCTGTAGGTCAAAATTATCAAGTATCAGTAATATCATAGGGTTCAACTCTGTACTATGACATCTGTTGTCAGATGATCATGATCTGAAAGAAGGTCCCATTTGGGAGAGAGATGTCAGGATGCCTCTTCAATGTGCCTTGCTTGTATTTCAACCTATTGCAATAATTATGGCTAGAATCTGGTAACATTTGTGGTATCTTAATAATTAATGACACACTGTTCAAAATGCATTTTTGTAATAACTTTTGCCAACATAATTTCTGTTGACATACATTTTTGAGATAACAAAATTGCTATTGCTTGGAAATTTTGAGAATATCTGTGTCAGGCTGGTTTGGGAATTTTAAAAGTCACTCTAAGAATTAAGGAAATAAGAGGTTTAATATAGCAATTAGGGGTTAAAATGGGAATTAGGAGTGTGAAGGCCTGGAAGTATATGGCTGAAGGATCAGAGAAACAGCCACTGTGACATCAGTCTGAAAGCTTGGAATGAGTGAAAAAGCTGCCAATCCTGGGAAGTCCAAGAAACTTCAAATACCACACAGTTGGAGTTTGCAGAGTGGTCTGGAACTAGATGCCTGCCCCTCTGATTGTCATGATGTATTGAGCAATAATAGCTTCTTTATCGTTTCTACTTTCCAACATTCACAAGAGTTCCTCTCACTGGTAAACCATAGCCTGGGTCTATAGCGTGAAGTTGATCCTGAGAAACATAGTTCCCAGACTGAGGAGGGACTGGAAGCAGTGAGGCCAAGTTGACCACCACCAATTCAACACAATGAAAATCTCCTTGATGGATTGCTCACACTCATCATTGAGGGTAGGTGAGAATGGGCAACTTAAAGTTTCTCAAGATTTCACAGAGTTATAACTGCATTTTCATAAGGACAAGAAAGGATGGGCAGCCAGAGCCTCTGTAGAATTCACAATGATATAATTGCCTGATCATAAAAAGTCATCAACATTAAAATAAAGGCCATGAAGAAAGATAAAGAAGGACACTATATAATGATAAAAGGGTCAATACAAGAGGAGGATATTATACTTGTTAACATATATGCACCCAATATAGGAGCACCTGAATACATAAAACGAACACTAACAGACATAAAAGGAGAAATTGATGGGAATACAATAAAAGTAGGGGACTTTAACACCCCACTCACATCAATGGACAGATCTTATAGACAGAAACTCAATAAGGCAACAATCTGAATGACACAGTAGAACAGTTGGACTTAATTGATATTTTTAGGATGTTACATCCAGGAAAAAAAAAAAAGCAAAAACCAGAATACACATTCTTTTCAAGTGCAATTGGAACATTCTCTAGGATAGACCATGTTCTAGGGCACAAAACAAGCCTCAACAAATTTAAGAGGATAGAAATTATTTCAAGCATCTTTTCTGAACACAAAGGCATGAAACTAGAAATCAACCACAGAAAGAGAAATGAGAAAAAAAAGATTATGTGGAGACTAAACAACATGCTACTAAAAAACAAATGGCTCAATGATGAAATCAAAGAGGAAATTAAAAAATACCTTGAGACAAATGACAATGAAAACACAACCATACAAAATCTATGGGAGGCACCAAAAGCAGTCCTTAGAGGGAAGTTCATAGCAATACATGCCTTTCTCAAAAAACAAGAAAAATCTCAGACAACCTAACCTACCACCTCAAAGAATTAGTAAAAGAAGAACAAACGAAACCTAAAGTCAGTAGAAGGAAGGAAACAATACAGATGAGGAAATAGAGACTGAAAAACAATAGAAAATCAATAAAATCAAGAGCTAGTTCTTTGAAAGGGTGAACCAAAGGGTAAATCAACAAATCTCTGGCCAGGCTCACCAAGAAGAGATGACCCAGATAAACAAAATAAGAAATGAAAGGTGAGAAATAACTACTGACACCCTAGAAATACAGAAGAACATAAGCTAATACTATGAACAATTATATGCCAACAAATTGGACAACCTAGAAGAAATGGACAAGTTTCTAGAAACATACAGCCCACCAAAACTGAACCAAGAAGAAATAGATAATTGGAACAGACTGATCACTAGAAATGAAATAGAATCTGTAATAATTTGAAAAAACAAAAACAAAAAACACCTCCCTGCAAACAAGAGTCCAGGACCATAGGCTTCACTGGGCAGTTCTACCAAACATACAAAGAAGAACTTATACCAATTCTTCTCAAACTCTCCCAAAAGATTGAAGAGGCAGGAACACTCCCAAAGTATTCTGTGAAGCCACCATCACCCTGTTTTCAAAACCAGACACCTTTCTTGCTCCCTAGCCATCTTGGCGGCTCCACTTGGTTGGGGGAGTTCTGCACCTAAGGCAGGAAGATGGTGGCCACGAAGAAGATGAAAAAGTCACTGGAGTCAATCAGCTCTAGGCTGCAACTCATTATGAAAAGTGGAAAGTACCTGCTGGGGTAGAAGCAGACTCTGAAAATGATCAGACAAGGCAAAGCAAAACTTGTCACCCTCGCCAACAACTTCCCAGCCTTGAGGAATCTGAAATAGAGTATTATGCTATGTTGGCCAAAACTGGTGTCCATCACCACAGTGGCAGTAACATTGGGCACAGAATGTGGAAAATACTACAGAGTATGCACACTGGCTATCATTGATCCAGGTGATTCTGATATCATTAGAAGCATGCCAGAAAAGACTGGTGAATAGTAAGTCATGCACAATTTTTCTTTAATAAAACTGTCCAGAGCTTGTTTAAAAACAAAACAAAACAAATACAGCACCAAAAAAGAAAATTTCAGGCCAATATCTTTGATGACTATAGATGTAAAAATTCTCAACAAAATATTAGCAAACTGAACCCAACAACAGTTAAAAAAGATCATACACCATGATCAAGTTGAATTCATCCTAGGGTCACAAGGATGATTCAACATATGCAAATAAATCAATGTGATACACTACATCAACAAAAGACAAAAGCCACACAATCATCTCAATAGATGCAGAAAAAGCATTTGATAAAACTAAACATCCATTCATGATAAAAACTCTTGCCAGAGTGGGTATAGAGGGAACATACCTCAACATACTAAAAGCTATTTATAACAAACCCACAGCCAACACAATACTCAGTGGTGAAAAGCTGAAAGCCTTCCCACTAAACTCTGGAAGAAGACAAGGATTCCTACTCTCACGATTTCTGTTCAACCTAGTATTGGAAGTCCTAGCCACAAAAATCAGGCAAGAAAAAGAAATAAAAGGTATCCAGGTTGGAAGGGAAGAGGTAAAATTGTCATTATACGTAGATGACATGATGCTCCATATAGAAAACCCTAAAGACTCCACAGAAAACCTATTATAACTGATAAACAAATTCAGCAAGGTAGCAGGATACAAGATTAACATACAGAAATTGGTTTCATTTCTTTACACTAACAATGAAATATCAGAAAGGGAAAGTAAAAAAACAAATCCTTTTAAAAATTGCATCAAAAAAATAAAATACTTGGGAATAAACCTGAGCAAGAAGGTGAAAGACTTATATGCTGACAACTTTAAAACATTGATAAAGGAAATTGAAGATGATTCAAAGAAATGGAAAGATATCCCATGCTCTTTGATTGGAAGAATTAATATTGTTAAAATGGCCTTACTACCTAAAGCAATGTACAGATTTAATATGATCCCTATCAAATTACCCACAACATTTTTCACAGAACTAGAACAAATAATCCTAAAATTTATATGGAACCATAAAAGACCCAGAATTGCCAAAATAATCCAGAGGAAAAAGAACAAAGCTGGAGGCATAACCCTCCAAGACTTCAGACAATACTGCAAAGCTACAGTAATCAAAACAGCATGGTATTGGCACAAAAACAGACATATGGATCAATGGAACAGAATAGAGAACCCAGAAATAAACCCATTCACCCATGGTTAATTAATCTTTGACAAAGGAGGCAAGAGTATACCATGGAGAAAAGACAGTCTCTTCAGCAAGCAGTGTTGGGAAAGCTGGACAGCCACATGTAAATCAGTAAAGTTAGAACACTCCCTCACACCATACACAGAAATAAACTCACAATGGCTTAAAGACTTAAGTAGAAGGCATGACACCTAGAAGAGTCCTAGAAGAGAACATAGGCAAAACATTCTCTTACATAAATCATATCAATGTTTTCTTAGGTCAGTCTCCCAAGGCAATAGAAATAAAAGCAAAAATAAACAAATGGGACCTAATCAAACTCACAGGCTTTTGCCCAGCAAAGGAAACCATAAAAAGTGAAATACAGCCTACAGAATGCGAGAAAATATTTGCAAATGATGCAAGCAACAAAGGCTTAATTTCCAAAATATACAAACAGGTCATACAGCTCAATTAAAAAAAAAAAGCCCAATCAAAAAATGGGTAGAAGACCTAAATAGACACTTCTCCCAAGAAGGCACGCAGATGGCTAATAGGCACATGGAAAGATGCTCAGTGTTCCTAATTATTAGAGAAATACAAATCAAAATTAAAATGAGGTCTCACCTCACACTGGTCAGAATGGCAGTCATTGAAAAGTCTACAAATTGCTGGAGAGGGTGTGGAGACAAGGAAACCCTTCTACACGGTTGCTGGGAATATAAATTGGTATAGCCACTATGGAAGTCACTATGGTGGTTCCTCAAAAAGCTAAAAATAGAGTTACCATATGATCCAGCAATCCCACTCCTGGGCATATATCTGGACAAAACTATAATTTGAAAAGATGCATGCACCCCAATGTTTATAGCAGCACTATTTACAATAGCCAAGACATGGAAGCAACTTAAATGTCCATCGACAGAGGAATGGATAAAGAAGATATGGTATATATACACAGTGAAATATTTCTCAGCCATAAAAAATGAAATAATGCCATTTGCAGCAACATGGATGGATCTACAGATTATCATACTAAGTGTAGTAAGTCAGAAAGAGAAGGACAAATATCATATGATATCACTTATATGTGGAATCTAAAATATATGTAACTTGCAAGAGGCCTATGCAGTATCCTTCCTTCAGAGTACAATATCTGATGTGTAGTCCTTCTCTATCTTGATATCTTTCTAAGAGATTGCTATTTTTTCTTTGGTATATTAGGGTAGAATAGCCAGTGTTTATCAAACACATCTGAACTTTTAGTGACAAGATGAAAAATTTTTGAACTAGAATGAAAATATATGAAATGAAAAAATGATTGGACACAGAAGAAGGGAACAGTAAATTTGAGACATATTAATAGAAATTATCCAAAATGAACCATCTAGAGAAAATAGAACATCAATGAGTAGGAACAATATCAAACGTACTAATATGTATGTAGTCGGATTTTCAAAAGAAGTGGAAAAGCTGTGCTCCTAGAATCAATGAAATACGATATTATCCCCAGTTGTCAGGTAAGAGAACTAAGGTGCTGGAAGTGAAGCAGGAGGTGGCAGGACTGGGCTTCAAACCTAGGAGTGCCTGATGCCAAAACCCACGCTCTCCGCTGCTTGGCCCTGAGCCCAGAAAGCTCGAGACTGCTTGAGTTTTCTTCCTTGAAGCTCACCTGGGCAGCCCCTGGAGAGAGCTGGGCAACCGCCCCTGTGTGAGGGTTCCAGCCCCAGACTGTGACCCCTCTGCCACCCGGACCCTGGGAGCACAAGTGTCCTTCCTTTCAGGCTCATCTGCCTACTGCCCACCTTCTCCCGGTGGAGCTGAGCCACGTGTGAGCTTGGGTCCAACCCAAGGGCCTTCTCCTGTTACATGGGGGCTCCCATCAGGGGCAACTTCGGGGAGAGGCTGTGACCACCACCCCGTTAAGTAGGGCCCCCAGGGCGAGGACTGGAAGATCAGAGGATGCCCCCTTTGTTGTGGTCTGGTGCCTGTTCATTCTGAACCGCCAGAGAAATTGAGCTGTTTCCAAGTCAAGACAAACTCCTTTTTCTAGCCCATTCTCAGAACTGGGGGCCTTCTGGGATTTAGCTACCCAGGGCAGCTGCTCCCCTAAGCACAGCAATGCTTTTTCAGTCATCCGACAACCACTGGTCAGCGTGGCCTGTGTTCTGGGCACAGGGATGGGAGCCGGGTCTAAAGACAAGGCCCGTAGGGAGCTCGCAGTCCAGAGCAGGAGGTGGGCAGATTTGTAAACTTGTATTGGACCCACCCAGTGCTGGATCCTGTGGTAGCACATAGTAGGTACTCATTAAAGGTTTACTGAGTAAATCAGAAATCAGGTTGTGAGTCTTCAGGGTTTGGTAAAACACCATGTATACATGCACACAAAGTCATTCAACAAACATTTGCTGAGTGCCCACTAGGTGTGCGTTGCCAGGAGGACAGAGCTGAGAGGACAGGGCCCCAGCTCTGATGTCAGAGGGAGTGACATTATGAGACATTTGGGGCAGAGTCCATGGGCTTTCCTGGCCATCCTGTTGCCTCGGGGGGTCTATCTGAGTGAGTACACAACTGCTTTCCAGACCCAGAGCCCCCTGCACGCTTCAGAAAGCCTTCTCTGCATTAGGAATGCCGGGCATCTTGTAGTCACTGAGCTGCTGCCGAAATGGCCTTGGACAGAACCCTCAAGAACCCCACCAACCGATAATCGCCTTCAGGTCTTGCCAGGGAGACACGGGGACATAGCTACCTGCTACTTTCAGGCCTTGGGACTGGTGGCTGGCAATCAATCCCCAAGTCGGCAGAGAACCCCCAGTCAGTTCCAGAATTGGGTTGTGCAAAGTCTTGGCGAATGAGAGGCAGTCACCTTCCACTGCTCAATCCTGTCTCTGCCCCGGTTCTGGCAGAGGGACTCCGGCTCAGGAACACGTGGCCTCCTGGCATCTCTCGGTATTTAATTTTCTCACCGTCTTTCTCAAGTCCCTAGTGAGATCACCTGTACAACAATCTGTCTGTGCCTTATGAAAGTGTCTGTGCACTTTTAATCCTTTTTAAAAGCAACTTTAAAAAGTGGGCCAGGGACTAGCATACGTGGTAGTGTTCTAGAAATCTGTGCTCATCACTGAAAGCCTTCTGCATTGTGTATTTGATGTTGGCGTGAATGTCTCTTTTTCTGATTCAGTACTGTGACCTCTCCAATACAGTCTAATCTTTGGGGATCTGTAATAAAGGTTTTGAAACCTGGGGGGAGTGGTGGGGGAAGGGTTTGCACTGGTCTGGTGTTGTGTGTTGTGCTTTTGCATGTTGTGTGTTTTGATTTTTGTCCGTTTTTATCTTTTTTATTAGCATAATTTTCCTGTTTAAAAAAACAAATACAACTTTGGCTTGTTAAAAAATAAATAAATAAATAAAACAAATGCAATAACTGGGATTTGGTGTCAGAGTTGCTACTCTAGAATTTACAGTGAGGTGTGCAGGAGATTGTCGGGCTGGGACAAGTCGTTATGTATCAGTTTTATCAGTCTAACATTTCTTTTGCCCTAGGACTAAGCACAGCATCCGAATCTAGAGTCATTCAGGCAAGAGGAAAGTCCCCGTAAATAATAAAATTTTAGAATTTTATTGCTGGAACTTAAAAACCTTAGAAATCATCTGGTATAACCCCTGTGTTGTTTTTTTTTTTTTCCATGAAGAAATTAAGCTACAAAGACAGTAAGTGACCTGACTGTCATATGGCTTGTTAGTGGCACAGTCTGGTCTCCTGCGTCCATCTGGTATGTTTTCCAGCAAGCCCTCCTGAATCTGTTGTCTCCAGAAACATACTGGGAAATGTACCAGTTATGTTTTTCTTCTCTTCCACTGAGAAAACATTTCCATTGTGTGAAAGGGCCAATGAATCAGCATGCTTGTAAAAGTAGATCAGTATCAGCATTCTTCTTCTTCAGTAGTGTGCTTCTCTCTCCTTTGCTCTCACATTCCACTGTTTCCTCCCTTATTCTTTCACTTTGCTCCCCTCATCCATTTCCTTTTTCTGTACCTTTTCCCATGCTGTAAAAGGGTAACATGTAAAATAAATGTCAGAAACAATTATCAAATTAATCTCTTATGCAATAATACTCTTCAAATAATATTTCTTTAGTCAATGAGTTGGCCTTTATTTCAAATTAATAGTAAATTATAGTAAATTAAATTGAATTTCACATAGGTAACTAAAGTTTCAAAGTCTTATATTTCATATGAAGAGACTAAGCTCTGTTAACACCGTCATATGGAAATATATCTAAATGGAGGAATAAACCATAGCTTCAATGAACAGTCGTTCATCCTTTGGATGTATAATCAGAATTAATGAGTTGAAAAATTGTCTTTACTGCCAGTAACACTGGCCAGTAAATATCTAAAATGGCCATAAAATTGAAGTATGGTTGCGTCTGACTGAGACCTTCAGATGTTAGCTGAAGCAGAAATGAGAAAATGAGAATGATGTTGTGTGAGTCATTGGTTTGTTTGCTCTCAGATCCTGTTGGGGTTAACCATTGGTGTTTAACAGCCCACCACACCACTTAGCGGCTTTAACAACGGCAGTATTTATTTTTTGCTCGTGGATCTGCAATTTGGGCAGGACTCAGTGGGGACAGCTTGTCTCTGTTCCATGTGGCGTCAGCAGGGGTGTCTTGAATACTGGGGTTAGAATCATCTGAAGATTCACTCCCTCACTTGTCTGGCCCTCAGTGCCATCTGTCAGCTGGAACTTCAGCTGGGGCTGTGACCAGACCACCTACATGGGTCCTTTATTCATCTTTGCTTGGCTATTGCTAATCCCTAGACTGCCTCTCTGCCGTCTTTTTAATTTTTCAGGTTTTTTACAAACTGTTTGCAACGATTTCCCTATATTAAATTCCCTCTGTTGGATTGCACCTCAAAGAACCTGGGTTCCAACAAGGTGGAAGCTGTATCTTTTACGAATTCAGAATTCACGCATTCACTTTTTGCTACATTCTGTTCCTTAGAAGCAAGTTGCTAAGGCCAGTGATATTCAAGTGGAGGGGAATTAGACTCCACTTTTGGTAGCAGAAATGTCAAAGAATTTATGAACGTGTTTTAAAACCACTGCAGCTTCCCTTCTCTAGTCGTTTGCTTGTTTGCTCAGATACAATCCTTGCTGTTTTTGTCTTCTTATCTGTGTTTCAGGGCACTTATTTCTGCACATTACATTCCCCAGAACCTCTTGCTTTATGGCTTCAGGTTTGGGGCAGCTAGTGGAAGGCACTGAGAAGAAATTGAAGGATAATATGAGGGAGGAAGCCCAGATAGTTACTTCTACTCTTTCTGCTTCAAAGTCTTTGGCAGTTGATGTACCTCCTTTTTTGTTCCAGTTCCCATTGGAAGTGGGACAAAAAAGCCCTGGTCGCTAAAGAACCTGTACACTAGTTCCCCCATTTCTTCTTGTCCCATTCACATCATGTTGCTGAATTGTTTCTGTGATAAGCTGAGTTCTTATGTGTTCTTTTTATATGCCATCAAATTATAAGGAACTTTACTACATGTTCAAGTAAAGAGTTTTCCTTGAACTTTCAAATACAAAAATAACTATTAAAAACTTATGATCTAACGACAACAACAACAAAGTCTTTATGATTTTTGGAGGAAAGTGGGAGGACAAATTGGAGGAATTTTGGCACTCAGTGGGGTAGCATTGTAGGAGCTATGAAATTACAACTGCTTCCTCTCTTTACATTATGGATACACTTTATTTGTAATTTTTTCACTTTAAAATTGAAGTCACTAATCTTATGATTCCTGTGCTGCCTTGACTTTGTTAATAATTAATTTCCTTTGCTTGGCATATCTTTAATTCGCACCATAGTGTTTGAGAGCTTCCAATCTGTGGATCTGAGCAAATGCATTATTGAACATTCTTCCAACAATTCTCTTTTCATTTTGCTCCTCAGGCCTTCTTATTACCCAGTCTCTAAAACATACCAAGCTTGTTGCTTTTCTTAGCGAGTGAATTGTTGATAGCTTATTCTTGTTGTTTATGCCACTCCTCTTTCCCTTTGTAGGAGAGTCTTAAGTTTTACTGATGCCACTGTCAATCAGGACAGGTAGGTTTGTGTCAGGTGGAGAAGCATTAGCCTCTTTCTCTTAAACTGAAGCATCTATTGTCCCAAAAGGTGTCTTTCTCAGAAAGAAGAAAGCAAAGTCACCTAACATAACACAGTATGTGAACATACGAGTGTTTCTGTGGTGGAAGCTTGCATATATCAAAGGATATCCGGTATATTCTTCAAATATACAGCAGACTCTGACAAGGACACTGCAGCTCAGGCACAGTTCCTAAGGGACTCTCATAATCTCTCCTTTTGCTGGCCTCAGGCAAAGTGGGGAGAACTCAGTATAGTCCCAGAGGAAGCTCTACCAGGCCCCATAGAGAACTCATTGATTAATATGAAAGGGATGGTTGAATATAAGATGTGTAGGGATCTGAAGATTTTTTGATGCCTCCTAATCCCAAATGTTTAGACTTAAGATGTGAGCCTACCACATCAAAAATCCTAACTTATTATGTTTCCTCAATATTCCCATACTGTCAACTAAATTATCATTTCTTATGTAGTCCAACTCATCTTGGTAAAGATTGTAAGTTCTACAGGTCACTTCAAAATCTGTGGTGTGCTTACATCTTAAAAAAAAATTAAAAACATTTTTTTAAAGACACCTAATGGCCATTCATTCATTTCATTTATTAAATCCCTACTCTGTGTCATGCCCTGTGCTATACACTGAGAATTTATAGTAAATGGGAAATAGTTTCTGTTCCCAATATACCAATACATATTTATGGTAATTTATTACCTACTGAAGCTACTGGCTTTATGCTTTTTGTACTGTCTTTACTCTGTAAATAATCACACAATATTTGCACTGATTATCACTTCTGCTTAAAAGTTCCTCTTCTTCCTTCTCCATCTGTGAATGCCATATTCATTCATTCTTCAATATCCAGCCCCAAACAGCTTTTATCTCTCCAGTGAAGACTCTATTTTCCCTCTTTTGAGCTCCACAAGGACCAGCCATTTGTGTTTGTTTGTAACAAACAAACAGAATTTATGCATTGGTCTCCTTGTCAGCAGTGTGATGTTCATCTTGTTATCACTAGCACCTGGCACAGAGCCTGGCACATAGTAGATGTTCTGTTAGTGTGAGCTG
Organism: Pseudorca crassidens; assembly: GCF_039906515.1. NCBI lineage: Eukaryota > Metazoa > Chordata > Mammalia > Artiodactyla > Delphinidae > Pseudorca > Pseudorca crassidens. The sequence goes on along the minus strand of NC_090317.1, from coordinate 107,378,951 downwards.
CGTTGACTTGGGTGAAATAGCTCAAGGGCATCTCACCTGTCTGGAGAGGGTAATTTTATAATAGAGTGATCAGAAGAGACTGCACACCTCACTCGCCCAAGGAACAAAGGGCGTGAGAAAGCAAACCCTGTCCGTATCTTTTTTTAAATTTTAATTAATTAATTAATTTTTGGCTGTGTTGGGTCTTCATTTCTGTGCAAGGGCTTTCTCTAGTTGTGGCGAGCGGGGGCCACTCTTCATTGCGGTGCGCAGGCCTCTCACCGTCGCGGCCTCTCTTGTTGCGGAGCACAGGCTCCAGACGCGCAGGCTCAGTAGTTGTGGCTCACGGGCCTAGTTGCTCCGCAGCATGTGGGATCCTCCCAGACCAGGGCTCGAACCCGTGTCCCCTGCACTGGCAGGCAGATTCTCAACCACTGCACCACCAGGGAAGCCCACCGTGTCCGTATCTTAAGGAAGGTTGTTCTTCAGTGACACATCCTTGTAAGTGGAATTGGGCAATTTTCTTCCTGCCGTGGGCTTTGGCCTCTCAGTGCTGAGGGCCCCACTCTTGACACAGCTGACCACGTTTCCATCAATTCAAATGAAGAAGCTGTTTGGCAGCAGAGTATTGGCTGTGACACCGGCATACTAATCGCATTGGCACTTTCCTCCCTCTTCTGACCAAAGGGAAAAGGTTATAAGGAGATTGCTGCCGGGGAGTGAAGGAAAGCAAGTCATGAAAGGCTCCATGCACAGCCAAAAGTGGCGTTAAAAATACAAGAATATCTCACAGATTGCTGGATGTCATAATTTTTCCCCAGCTATCTGCAAGAGTTCAGTGCTAATCTTATATTCAGTTTTGTGGGCATTAATTTGCATAGAGGAAATATCATAGGTGACAGAGTTGAACTGTTGGGTGCTAAAAATTTTAGTTCCCAGGCTCTGTTGTAGACTTTGACTAGGAATTCAAGATTTAGTTGTGCCTCACTTAAAAAAAAAACATAATCCAAAACTAATGTGAAAACCAAAATTCTCCAACAGGTCTGGACTCAAAGAGGGCGAAAAATCCTCAACAGAAGCTCTCCGGTAATTAAGCAGCGCCCAGCAACAAGTGAGCACAGGTGAGAATTATTATGCTACAAAATTATGCCAATTCATTGAGACAACTTGTTTGTCAGGTGTTAAAAAAGGTGGTATTCACCCACCCATTATTATACTGGTATATCCCACTGAGGCTGTGCCTATAAGGAAGGTTAAAGGTCGGGGGCCGTGGTGTTCGCTATATACCATATAGCACAGGAGGTGTATTGGACATCTGCCGTCTTCCTCTGTAGGTATGCTCTCATGCGTTCTCTCCCCGCTCCTTGTATGGTATCCCTATAGACCACATCATCAGGGCTCCTGTACCCTCTGTCTTGTGGTTGGGTTTAACCTACAGGGAGCTCTGGGAGACTGAAGGGAAGAAGGAAAGAGAGAAAAGGGTATTTATTCTCCCAGATCCTTTCCTGCAATGTTGCTTTGGACTGGCTCCGTCGTTCAAGTTATCTTCTTGAGGTAGCCTACTCTACATAATTTTCTCTTGTTCTGGGTTCCAGTAACTTTTCCCTTGTTTCTTAGGACCTAGAAGTGGTAGCAACTCCACTGTTAGGAGTCTCGGGTTCTTGCCGTGTATCCTGTGGTTCCGCCTACCCCCAAACTAATACTTTGTACTTAGTAACTTTATCAACCCTCTATGAATTATTTTAATTTTAGTATGCCACATGTTTCCTGACAAGACAAGGTAAAACTGACAGCAGCAAAGCTTTGTTGCGTAAAGTATCCTCAAACAGCACAGTAGAAGCTGGGGTATACAAATGTCATGCGATATGGAAAACAAAACTCCCTTTACTGAAGGTCAAAAGATGAAGCATATAATGTGTGCCAGTCTTAAAAGAGAAAATGGGTCCCTATTTATAAGTTTAAAAAAGTGAGCAAAAGAACATGCAGGCAGCTCAGACCAGTGTTACTTTACTAGTTTGTAGGATATTAGTTCTCAGAAAGAGCAGCTTCAAACATTGTACAGATCCTAAGTGCAATTGAAATTTTACAATATACCTACTTAAATCATTTCCATCATTTTCTGGATGAATAGTTCTTAGTGGAAATAAGTACCCCTGTATCTGAGTAGAAAAGCATGTGTAGAAGTATTCATTGTATTTTTGGCGTTTTAAATTGACTTAGCATTAAAAGATTGGGTATAATTGTCAAAAATCACCAAATAATAAGACTGAAGAAGGATTTAACAAGCATAGCCCATTCTCTGTACAGTTTTACAATGTTGGTGAAATATACCTGTGTGAGCAGAGGATGCCAACTTCTACCCTGACAGGGAGCAGTAAATCAAATGTCCCAGGCTTTAAGCAGAATAAAGATTCTCCTTACATTATCTGGTGCTACATGTTCTAATAAAATAAAACTTTCAGCAGTTAGGAGTCTTCATCTACTTACGACTTTTGAAAGTATCATTTTTATATTTACCAGATGCCTTAAGGAGTCCAAGTTCTTATAAATGAGAAAATAAAACTTTTTTCCTTCATAATTATCTCACATTTTTATCTTAGATAATACATCTCTTTTTAAGTTTTTAAAATTAAAAAAGCTGGGACAAAGTGAGAGAGTGGCGTGGACATATATACACTACCAAATGTAAAACGGATAGCTAGTGGGAAGCAGCCACATAGCACAGGGAGATCAGCTCAGTGCTTTGTGACCACCTAGGAGGGGTGGGATAAGGAGGGTGGGAGGGAGGGAGACGCAAGCGGGAAGAGATATGGGAACATATGTATATGTATAACTGATTCACTTTGTTATAAAGCAGAAACTAACACACCATTGTAAAGCAATTATACTCCAATAAAGATGTTAAAAAATATATATATATAGAGAGAGAGAGCATATTAACTATAACTCTCAGTAATCTGGGAAAGTAAATCTGCATATCTGAAGATTCTTATGATTAGGGTAATGGTGCAACCACTCTACAGTCATATCAAAATTGTTACACAACTTTCTCACTTGGAAAACTAAACCTACATTTAGTAGCATACTAGAAATCATATTTTATGAATTATTAAATATATGTCATGTTATTGGTTTGTAAAAATCAATACCTATTGTTTAGTAATGTAAGTAAATCAAACTGTGACTTAGGAAATCAGCTAATATATTTGCTGTTGAATCCATGGATTAAAAAATTTAAATAATAGAGTTATACTGGTAATACCGCTACAAAAAATTTTTTAAAAAGCATCCACTAACTTCCAGGTGCTGTTGGAGATAGCAAGATGACTAAAACACAGTTCTTATCCTTCAAAAAATTGTAATCGAAAGGAAGGGAGTAAGCATGCATGTGATTGGATAAAATGTCAGTTTAAACATGATAAATTCTTTCAGAGAAATAAAAGTATTACAAGTGTTTACAGGAGTAGATCATATTTGGTTGAGTTTATCAGGAGAGAAATCACTGAGGATGTCTGAGAACAAGATAGGTCTTGAGGGATCAATAAGGTTTCAGAATGGAAAAAATGAGACCAAGGGTGGGAATTAAAGGGCAAGAGCATTACATGAAGAAACAGAATAGAAAAGGCATGGCAGTAGGAAGATCTAGAGAATATTTAAGGGCTAGCCAGAAGTCTAAGTTAACTAAACATAGGATAAGAGAATTATATTCAGCATCCAATGGATTTTGTACTATGTACATGTAGTATAAATAAAAATTTCTGCTAGTGTCTGTGGTAAACACAGCCAATAAAATGACATTGTCTTTGCCTTCCGGGAGTTTGCATTCCTGATGGGCAGAGAAAGACAATAAATATCTATTTAGTTAAAATTCTGAAGCTTCAGTTGGCTTGAAGGATGGGAGAAAAAGTGACAGAAGTGGATGTGCCTTGGCTTTGAGGAAAAAGTGTTTTGCTGTGAGCAGGCTCGTCCTAGGGAGAACAAGAGGAAAGGCCAAGCATGAGCTGTGGTCTTTATCTCAAATCTCTCTAATCAGATTTCTGATGCACTGGAGAGGACCAAGTGTGAGGTAGAGAGAACAGTGGATGTTTTCTTCCTAATACTTCCTAAAGAAGGCATAAGAGAAAAGGAAAAGCACAACATTTTATTATTATTATTTTGCTGTACATTAAGGTAGTTACAGTGTATGAACCTGCACTGACACACTGTAATCTCCCAAAGTCCATAGTTTACATTAGGGTTCACTCTTGGTGTTGTACATTCTATGGGTTTTGACAAATGTATAGTGACACGTATCCACCATTATAGTATCATACAGACTGGTTTCACTGTCCTAAAAATCCTCTTTGTTCTGCTTATTCATCCCTCTTTCCCTGCTAATCCCCGATAACCCCTAATCTTTTGGTTATCTCTATAGTTTTTTCTAGAATGTCGTATAGTTGGAATCATACAGTATGTAGCCTTGTCAGAATGCCTTCTTTCACTTGGTAATAAACATTTAAGCTTCTTCCATGTCTTTACATGGCTTGAGAGCTGATTTCTATTTAGCACTGAATAAATATTCCATTGTTTGGATGTAGCACAATTTATTCATTCATGTACTGAAGGAAATATTGGTTGCTTCCAAGTTTTAGCAGTTGCGAATAAAGCTGCCATACACAGTCAGGTGCAGGTTTTTGTGTGGCCATGTTTTCAGTTCATTTTGGGTAAATACTAAGGAGCACAATTGCTGGATCATATGGTAAAAGTTTTCTTACCTTTGTAAGAATCTGCCAAACTGCTTGCAAAGTGGCTCTACCATTTTGCATTCCCCCTGTCAATGTATGAGAGTTCCTGTTAGTTCACATTCTCAACAGCATTTGGTGTTCTCACTGTTTCGGACTTTAGCCATTCTAGTAGGTGTACAATAATGTCTCATTGTAATTTGCAATTCCCTAACGACAGATCATGTTGAACATCTTCTGATACACTTAATTGCCATCTGTGTATCTTTGGTGAGGTACCTATTCAGGTCTTTTGCCCATTTTTATATTTGGGTTGTTCACTTTTTTTTATTGTTGAGTTTAGTTTTAAGACTACTTTGTATATTTTGGATAACAGTCCTCTTTCAGATGTGTCTTTTATAAATTTTGTTTTCACATTCTGTGTCTTCTCATTCTCTTGACATTGTTTTTCACAGAGCAGAGGTTTTTAATTTTAATGAAGTCCATCTCATCAATTCTTCCTTTCATGGATTATGCCTTTGGTGTTGTATCTAAAAAAAAATCATCACCATGCCTAAGGCCACCTAGATTTTCTCCTATGTTATCTTCTAGGAGTTTTATAGTTTTGCATTTTACGTTTAGGTCTTTGATCCATTTTGAGTTAATTTTTGTAAAACGTATAAGATCTGTGTCTACATTTATTTTTTTGCATGTGAATGTCCCTTTCTTCCTCCCTCCCTTCCTTCTTTCCTCCTTTCCTTTGCTGACTTCCTATTCTGGTTTATTTTTGCTTTTCTCCCTTTTTCTCCCTTATTGGGGAAAATTTTAAACCCTGTCAACCCCAAAAACCCTCTCCACAATATGTAGAAAAGGAAGAAAAAAGATTTATTTTTTGAAAAAGCATTAAGTCAAATTACAATGTGCTTCTTCATAGGAAATCAGATAAGAATAGAAAGAAAGAAATCCCATTCTTTTTATATATCCGAGCAGTTAAAATCCATTAGGTACATATTCACTACACTAATGGTAATTTGTCTTATTATAAGAGGACTTGACAGCACCCTTGGCTTTGCATTCTTTCATAGTTCATCCAGCGTTCACCTGGTAATTGAGGCAGCCATTTTTTTGGCTAATTTCTTTTATCCAAAGGAATATTATAATTTCTCGTATCTCTATGAGAAGCAAATTGTTTACAGCTCAGAGAGAGGCAGCTAAGCTAGATTCCCAAGTTAACAGAAAAATAGGATAACAGAAAAACCTTCCTTAAGGTTTACATTTCAAAGAGATGGTTCTTAGGCCCTTAACTGAAACATTCCGTAGTTGTAAAGCTGACATAAAGTCTACCTAGCCCTTGCAAAGGTTTGCATACAGATCAGAGAGTTAGAGAAAGGATTCACAAACATTAGATTTCTCAGGGGAATGCTCTAAGGGGGAGGGAGAAGAGGTCCCTTTCCCTTTGACAATAGGGAAAATTCAATTTTTAAATTTACCTTTATATTTTCAACAAATATTTACTTATTCCCTACTATTTGCTAGGCACTGCAGCATGTATAGGTATATGACAGTGAAGTTACTGTAATGTAGTGTAGAAACAAATTGCAAGATTGGTCGGGAGTAGGGGGAGCATGATTTAGCATGAGAATGGTAATGGAGATGGGATGATGGCGATGATAGTCTGGTCTTTTTAGCACTAGCTACACGGCTTTCTTCTGCAAGTGGCTGACCTCGACTTCGCCAGGGTAGGAGCATAAAGACCAAATCTACTGTGATCTTTGGAGATCTTGGCTGTAACAGAGCTCCTTTTGTTGAGATACATAGTGTATGGTTGAACTAAAAAGGCATTACATCTGAATGGGGTATGCTCTCATTTCACTGACTTTATCTGCAAAGACCTAAAGGCAACCTGCGAGAAAGCAATGTGATATACTAAGTAGGACCTGGATTAGCCACTACTAAAGACACGTGGCTCTTAACCCTTATGAATCTGTTTGTTTAACTCTTGAGAAAGTTGCACCAGCTGATCTTCAAGGCTCCTTTCAGTTCTCTCAGCATGGTCCACAGCCTAGCTACTCAAAGTGTGGTCCAAGGATCAGGAGCAGCACCTGGGAGTTGATAGAAATGCAGAATCTCAGGTCCACCCCAGATCCTCTGAACCAGAATCTGCATTTCAACAAGATCCTCAGGTGATGTATATACCTTGACATTTGAGAAGCACTGCAGTCAAGTACTGGAAAAGAAAAAATAAAGGAATGACAAAAGTAGTGCAAAATGTGAAGGAATTTCTGGAATAAGGAGACCAGATGACGGTGACCGATAGAGGAACAAGAAGAGTAAATTGCAATCCCAAAGAGTTGAAGAGAGGATTGCTGCAGAGTGAGTTGTGGCTGGAAAAAGAAGCACAGCAGAACCTGGCAACTTCTGGACTTCAGAAACAAACCAAGGAACAACGTGAGGAGGAGAAAGAAAAAACAAATGAAATGAGTAACACTAAACTTTTTCAGGCCCAAGACAGTTCTTTATTACACTGAAAATCATGAGGATCCTCAGCAAGCTTTCTGCTCCTTTCAGATAGAATGGATGATTCCCTAGAAAAATGTAAATTAGCACACCTCACTGAAGAAGACAAAGATAGACTGAAAGGGTACATAGCTATAAAATATTAAGAAAGTGATAAAAATACCCACCCTTCTAAAGGTAACAGGCCCAATTATTTTCATGAGTCAGGTCTACCAATCTCATCAAGAACAGAAAATATTTTTTCTACTTCAAAATTTTAGAGCATAGAAAATGATGAAAAGCTTCCCAGTACATTCTAGGCTAGCATAACCCTGATACTCAAATCTTATGAGACCTTATAAGCCAATTTCACTTACAAAAGTAAATGTAGACGTCTTAAATAAAACTTCAACAACAACAAAAAATACTAGAGTGAAAGAATATTAGATCCAAGGATTCATTCCAGGAATGCAAGGATAATTTATATTAAGAACCAAAAATATAATTAATCACATTAACAGAATAGAGAGAAAGTCATATTACTTCTATTAGATGCTAAATTATTTTGACAAAATTCAAAAACTTTTCCTAATAAAAACTCTTAATAATTCTAAGAATATGAATTTCTTAACTTGAGAACAAGTACCTACCAGAAACTTATAGTAAACATCATAGTTAACAGGGAAACTTGAACAGCATTCTCATTATCAGTAGGAGCAAGATAAGAGTGCTCATTATCTCCACAACATTGTTCTGGAAAGCCTAGCCAATGTAATAGGACATTAAAATGTAAGAAGAGCTAAAAAGTACTAGCAAGGAAAAGAAAAAATTATGAGAATTTACAGACACTATGAATCCAAGAGAACCAACCACAACTATAAAACTAATTAGGAAACCCGTACAAGTGGCCAGGTATACAATAAGAATACCAAAGTCCTTAAAGCTTTGCTATGCATCAGAAATAACCACTTTCAAATGCACTGGACTCATACCACCTATCAATAAATATTTCTTGAGTGAACAACAAAAAAATTGCTATGGAAAAAATGCCCCACTCACAATAGCAATAAAAACTATTTTCAAAAATCTCCTGTGAATAAGACTAAAAAGAAGTGTGCAAGATCTATTTTAGGAGAAAATACTGAAGGCCATAAAAGAAAACCTAAGTAAGAGTCATACTATGACAGTGGGTCTAAGAGTGAATATTAAAAATATATCCAGGGCTTCCCTGGTGGCACACTGGTTGAGGGTCCGCCTGCCGATGCAGGGGACGCGGGTTCATGCCCCAGTCCAGGAGGATCCCACGTGCCGCGGAGCGGCTGGGCCCGTGAGCCATGGCCTCTGGGCCTGCGTGTCCAGAGCCTGTGCTCCGCAGGGGGAGAGGCCACAACAGTGAGAGGCCCACGTACCGCAAAAAAAAAAAAATATATATATATATATATATATATATATATATATATATATCTCCAATCATACAGAGAATCGATTGGTGGTTGCCGGAGGTGGGGGTGAAGGGTGGAAGAAATGGGTGAAGGTGGTCAAAAGGTACAAACTTCCAGTTATAAACTAAAAAAGTTCTGAGGTTGTAATGTACAGCATGGTGACTATAGTTAATAATACTGTATTATATATTTTAAAGTTGCTAAGAGAGTTGATCTTAAGATTTCTCATCACAAGAAAATTTTAACTGTGTGATGATAGACATTACACATATCAAATCTTTATGTTGTACACGTGAAACTAATGTTATATGTAAATTATACCTCAGTTTAAAAAATGAATTTTCAAACATACCTCAAAATTATATCAAATTAATTAATGGATTAAGTAGCAAACAAAATTCTTAATAAGATAGTTAATAACTTATGACAAACTGAATTTTATGTTCTTTTGAATGGTTAAAAACATAATAGCCAAAAGATATTTGGAAAAGAAAGAAATGAGGGGAGAATTTATCTTACCAGATTGAAAATGTTCTTCTATTTCAAATTTCCCCCTCTCTCAACCCCTGGCAACCACCATTCTGCTCTATGAGTCTATGAATTTGACTCTTTTAGATACCTCATACAAGTCATATTTATCATATTTATCCTTTTGTGACTAGCTTATTTCACTTAGCATAGTGTCCTCAAGGATCATCCATGTTGTCAAACATTGCAGAATTCCCTTATTTTTTTTTAAGGCGGAGTAATATTCTATTGCATGTATATTTCACATCCCCCCCACCCTCAGGTCTTTAATTTAATGTCCCAAAGTTATCTACTCATTAATAATCACAATGATGATCATAATGTAGTGATTTGTTATTTTGGTTTCTCACAAAAATATTTCTGTTAATTTTTAAATGCCCTGACTTCTCTTTTTTATTGAATATAATTTGACATATAACATTGTGTAAATTTAAGGTGTACAATGTGTTAGTTTGATACATTTATATATTTATTGTAAGAGGATTGATGTTGTAGTGATATTTATCACGTTACATACAGTACAATATTATTGTCTGTATTCAGTATACTTATTACAGTTTCTTTATCCATTCATGTGTTGATGGGCATTTATGTTGTTTCTACATCTTGGCTATTGTTAATAGTGCTACAGTGAACATGAGAGTGCTAATATCTGTTTGAGATCCTGATTTCAATTCTTTTGGATAAAAACCCAGAAGTAGGATTACTGGACCATATTGTTAAGAGGATAGATCTCAGGCTTCCCTGGTGGCGCAGTGGTTAAGAATCTGCCTGCCAATGCAGGGGGCATGGTTCAAGCCCTGGTCTGGGAAGATCCCACATGCCATGGAGCAGTTAAGCCCGGGCGCCACAACTACTGAAGCCCGCGCGCCTAGAACCCGTGCTCTGCAACAAGAGAAGCCACTGCAGTGAGAAGCCTGCACACCGCAACAAAGAGTAGCCCCCACTCGCCACAACTAGAGAAAGCCTGTGCAGAGCAACGAAGACCCAACGCAGCCAAAAATAAATAAATAAAATAAATTAATTAAAGAAAAAAAAAGAGGATAGCTCTCATCTTAAGTGTTCTTACTGCAGTAAATCACCACAGACTTTCCCTGGGTGTATTTATATGGTCCAGGCGACTTAGGTCTGTGCATCCTGCCTCATTCCTGCCAGTAATATTTCTTTGCATCTGCCCACTCTCTGTGCCATGTCTGTGTTACTCTCATACACATGGGGAATATTCTGAGATCCTATACCACTCTAGAGTCTGGGGTAATAAGCTTCTGTACCCCACTCAAGAACATGGGCCCTTCTGTCACATCTACACTACAGAACAGCATGGGGAAGAATCCTTGGAGACTGTAGCAAACCCAATGACTGAGCAAAAAATAGCTCTTTTGCATCTCAAAGCCGCCTTGCTCTCAGCTCCCCCCACTCCCCACCCCCACACAAAAAAACACCCCAGGGGTTTCTACACCCTAATCCCCCTGAGCCAGGAGCTTGGTTGAAGGCTGGGGTAGGAGTTGAGGGCATAGGACCCCTTCTCAGGACTCACCAGTGTTTAAGCTCTCATCACTTCCCCTCTTGGCTCTTCTCTGCCCTCAGCCTAGAAAGTCTCATCTACACTTGAATCAAAGAAAATTTGCTCTGAGTCATCATCTTTAGGTTATGCTAGAATTAGGCTTCTGAAATTCAGTGAACAAGACTGAGCCTTTTCTTAAAGGGTTTCACCGTTTATGAGACAATATATCTTGCAGAATACCAACCAGAGATACCAAGAACAAAAAAGAGCTACTAACATATCTGCTTATAATATATTTATATTTCCACCTCCTTTTTTTTTTTTTTTTTTGCGGTATGCGGGCCTCTCACTGTTGTGGCCTCTCCCGTTGCGGAGCACAGGCTCCGGACGCGCAGGCTCAGCGGCCATGGCTCACGGGCCCAGCCACTCCGCGGCATGTGGGATCCTCCCAGACTGGGGCACGAACCCGTGTTCCCTGCATCGGCAGGCGGACTCTCAACCACTGCGCCACCAGGGAAGCCCTATATTTCCACCTCTTTTGAATGTGGATATTTGTAAAGCCTAGAAAAAGCTTTATTAGGTCTTACTCCAAATCGAGTAACAAGGTTACCTCCAGGGAAGTGGGTACTGGTGAATGGAGACTTACAATTTTATTCATTCTTCTGAATTCTTTGAATGCTTCAGAGCCGCAATTCTCAAATTTTAGCATGGATCAGAATCTCTTGGAGACCTTGGTAAAACTCTGATGGCTGTGCGCCAACTGGTAGTTTGCATTTCTAACAAATATCCAGGTGATGCCCACGTTGCTGGTCCAGGGACCACACTTGAAAAACCACTGCTTTACAGCAAGTCCATATTACTTTCAGTAAATATAAATTATATACAAATTAAAAATAATGATTTTTTAAGAGTTCCCACTGAATCTACACAAGAATGTCCCATTTTCTAATGCAGTAAGTGTTCAGATGCTGCAGAGAGAATACTCATGTGTGGTGCCTCTGTCCTCCTTTACACCAGCCCATTTGTAAGCTGAAATGAGCTGCCTCCATCTGGGAACGGCCTTCCCATCACTGGCTTTGGTGATTGAAATTCATTCTGCTTAAATTATTCCTTTTCCATTTTTCTTTGAAAATTTCCTCCCCACATCTTCTCAAAAGAGAAACCAAAATGCAGTGAGGCAGTGAGGAAACAGTAAAACTTTAAAAAGAAATAGCTGACCACGGCTATCAGAGAAGAAAAAGAAATAAAAGGAATACAAATTGGAAAAGAAGAAGTAAAACTGTCACTGTTTGCAGATGACATGATACTATACATAGAGAATCCTAAAGATGCCACCAGAAAACTACTAGAGCTAATCAATGAATTTGGTAAAAATGCAGGATACAAAATTAATACACAGAAATCTCTTGCATGCCTATACACTAACAACAAAAAATCAGAAAGAGAAATTAAGGAAACAATCCCATTTACCAGTGCAACAAAATAAAATACCTAGGAATAAACCTACCTAAGGAGGTAAAAGACCTGTACTCAGAAAACTATAAGACACTGATGAAAGAAATCAAAGGTGACACAAACAGATGGAGAGATATACCATGTTCTTGGATTGGAAGAATCAATATTGTGAAAATGACTATACTGCCCAAAGCAATCTACAGATTCAATGCAACCCCTATCAAATTACCAATGGCATTTTTTAGAGAACTAGAACAAAAAGTCTTAAAATTTGTGTGGAGACACAAAAGACCCCGAATAGCCAAAGTAATCTTGAGGGAAAAAAATAGACCTGGAGGAATCAGACTCCCTGACTTCAGACTATACTACAAAGCTACAGTAATCAATACAATATGGTACTGGCACAAAAACAGAAATATGGATCAATGGAACAGGATAGAAAGGCCAGAGATAAACCCACGCACCTATGGTCAACTAATCTATTCCAAAGGAGGCAAGGATATACAATGGAGAAGAGACAGTCTCTTCAATAAGTGGTGCTGGGAAAACAGCTACATGTAAAAGAATAAATTAGAGCACTTCCTAACACCATACACAAAAATAAACTCAAAATGGAATAGAGACCTAAATGTAAGACTGGACACTATAAAACTCTTAGAGGAAAACGTAGGAAGAACACTCTTTGACATAAATCACAGCAAGATCTTTTTTGATCCACCTCCTAGAGTAATGGAAATTAAAACAAAAATAAACAAATGAGACCTAATAAAACTTCAAAGCTTTTTCAAAGCAAAGGAAACTACAAACAAGACGAAAAGACAATCCTCAGATGGGAAAAAATATTTGCAAATGAGTCAACGGACAAAGGATTAATCTCCAAAATACATAAACAGCTCCTGCAGCTCAATATTAAAAAAACAAACAACCCAATCAAAAAATGGGCAGAAGACCTAAGTAGACATTTCTCCAAAGAAGACATACAGATGGCCAAGAGGCACATGAAAAGCTGCTCTACATCACTAATTATTAGAGAAGTGCAAATCAAAACTACAATGAGGTATCACCTCACACCAGTTAGCATGGGCATCGTCAGAAAATCTACAAACAACAAATGCTGGAGAGGGTGTGGAGAAAAGGGAACCCTCTTGCACTGTTGGTGGGAGTGTAAATTGATACAGCCACTATGGAGAACAGTATGCAGGTTCCTTAGAAAACTAGAAATAGAATTACCATATGATCCAACAATCCCACTACTGGGCATATACCCAGAGAAAACCACAATTCAAAAAGACACATGCACCGCAATGTTCATTGCAGCACTATTTACAATAGCCAGGTCATGGAAGCAACCTAAATGACCATTGACAGAGATATGGATAAAGAAGATGTGGTACATATATGCAATGGAATATTACTCAGCCATAAAAAAGGAATGATATTGGGTCATTTGTTGAGACGTGGATGGATCTAGAGACTGTCATACAGAGTGAAGTAAGTCAGGAAGAGAAAAACAAATAACGTATACTAACGCATATATGTGGAAACTAGAAAAATGGTACAGATGAACTGGTTTGCAAGGCAGAAATAGAGACACAGATGTAGAGAACAAACATATGGACACCAAGCCAGGAAGGCGGGCTGGGGGGGGATGAATTGGGAGATTGGGATTGATATATGTACACTAATATGTATAAAATAGGTAACTAATAAGAACCTACTGTGTAAAAAAATAATTAAAATTCAAAAAAAATAGCTGAATAGATAGAATCCTTGGATTCACCAGTGAATTCCATCAGTATGATCTGTTTGCTCTGGATATTTAATGAACTCTTGTCAGTATACTTTTCAGTATCTTTTGCAAGTGGCATTACATTTCTGCCTCAGATTCTAGTTTCCTGCATTTGTTCTATAAAGTAATACGTGTGGTTTGTGGTTTTTAAATTTATTTATTTTTTGAAAAGGTGTCCTTAGAGACCTGGCCTGATTTTTGCCCTTTATGGCTTTCTCATTTGCCTTTCATGTCTCTGTGCAGCGCTGGATTTGGCTACAGCTCTTAAACGCCCCGATTTTTCTGTGTTCTGACAGATAGAATCTTGCTGTTTACGGAACTGTTTCTGTGGATTAAAGTTTTTACCTGCTCTTTTCCCTTGGCTCAGTGAATCTAACCAGTAGACTCACTCTTTTCACACCATTTTATTTGCTTACATAGCCAATTGAGTATTCCAAATTTTTGGAATATATTCATACCAATTTCTTCTTAAGCTTCGCTTCTAGCATGACTGGGACTTTGTGTCACAGACATTTTCTTTCCATATTAGCTTCCACTTCTGTTTTGTCTGTTCTCCTTTTGGGTATGCATGCTGCAAATACCTCAAGTCTATCTTTGCCTCCCTGGCTTGTTTTGCAGCAAAAGTGAATAGCAGTGCTAAAGTGATGGACTCTTAATGTGAATGTATTTTAATTAAAACTTCACGTGTAGGCTGATGAAAATGTCTAATTTAAACTGACTTCTAAAAACTCTTATTTTAATCATGGACGTAGAGTGGCATGTTGTTTCAAGCTGCTGCACATGTACTCTTTGGAGGCAAATAATAAAGAAGCAGGAGGAATTATTATTGTAAAGCAGGGCTTGGCATTAGCATATTTTAACCCTTTCAAAACTGTTTTTCAGGCCCAGAATTTTTCCTCGTAGGTATATACCCAACAGAAGTGCAAACATATATTCACCAGAAGACTCATACTACAATGTTCATAGCAGCAATATTTATAATAATCTAAAGCCAGGACTTATCCAAATGTTTATCAACAGTAGAATGGATAAATGCAGTATTGCCATATAACAGAATATTACACAGTAATTAAATTAAATCATGGAAAACACATGTAATAGTATGGATAAATCTCACCACCATTATGTTGAGTGAAACAACAACAACAATAAAAAACTAAAAAACTAGTCCCAAAGGGAACACTCACAAAAAAGTATATATTCTATGGTTTCATTTAAATTAAGTTCAAAAACAGGCAAAACTAATCTATGGTTAGTGGTTACCTTTCAATAGTGTTTACCCTTGGGGAGTGGTTAGTGACTGGAAGAGAGCACAAGGGAGTCTTCTGGAAGCTGGAAATCAGCTCTTTGTTAATCTGGGTGCTGTTTACATGGTTGTGATCAGTTTTGAAAGTTGAATTGTGTGATTATGGTACATGCATTTTCCTGCGTGTATATTATATATCAATAAAAAGTAAAAAAAGAATATCGAAGAAAAAACTTCATTATACATTATTGTATTTATCCTCTCCTCTTCACCTGTTTCCTTGTCAGACCCACTCTGTGTTTGTCTTTTGGGGGGACAGTTTTTCATGTTTCTCTCATGTATCTGCACATCTTCTGAGTAGAGGCACTGGCGGCTTTTGTTCTGGACTCTCTTTTCAAGGATGTTTGTAAGCCAACGGTCTTGGACAAATAGAGATGGTATCTCCCTCTGGGGAAGAGGGACGATTTGTTAGCAGTTAAGAATAATAAAAATAACATCTCCCTTGGGGCAAAGTTTAGACAGGTTTGCTATCAACCCCTGCTAAAAGATTGGGAGTACCTAAGCGCAGGGTTCCTCCTGTTTTGCACTCACTGCAAACAGGCATCCACCTGACATGCTCCACATTGCCCTTTGGGGACTGGGGTGGCAGGGGGTGGGGGGGAAGCAAAGGAAGCTGGCACAAATATGCTCATGCTTCCCGCTGTGCTGTGAGTAATAAAGTAACGTGTCTGATTCAGGAGTCCCGTGCCTTCTGCCAACATTCACAAAACTGCAGCAAGCCACCCAGTTAGCTTGCGAGTAGGGTAAAATCTCAGATCCTTCATAGTGCTTGGCACTTTCCTAGTCCAGCAAGCCATGCTGGGTTAAGGTGCTGTCATTTTTTTAGTCTTACTATGTTATATGGGCTTGCCAATCACAGTGAATCAATTTATTGTAATAACCATATTGGAAAAACATAATAAGAATTAACATTTATTGAGCACATAATATGTGTGAGACACCATGGTAAAAGATATACATATATGTATTGTTACTTTAAATACTCTCAATGATCCATAAAATAGGTTGTCTTTTTCATCAGTTCATAGATGAGGAATCTGAGGTTCAGAGACAAAGTTACCATAGCTACTATCTATAGTTACCATAGTTACATAGTTATAGTTACATAGTTACCACAGTTACACAGCTAGCTACTGACTGACTTGGGATTTAAACCCAGTTGGTCTGACTTCAGAGCCCATACTCTTCTTTTTAATTAATTAATTTATTGATTGATTTTTGGCTGCGTTGGGTCTTCGTTACTGCCCGTGGGCTTTCTCTAGTTGTGGCAAGCTCTTTGTTACGGTGCACGCGCTTCTGATCGCGGTGGCTTCTCGTTGTTGAGCACGGGCTCTAGGTGCACGGGCTTCAGTAGTTGCAGCACGTGGGCTCAGTAGTTGCGGCTCGTGGGCTCTAGAGCGCAGGCTCAGTAGTTGTGGCGGACGGGCTTAGTTGCTCCACGGCATGTGAGACCTTCCCAGACCAGGGCTCGAACCCATGTCCCCTGCATTGGCAGGCGGATTCTTAACCCCTGCTCCACCAGGGAAGTCCCAGAGCCCATGCTCTTAAGTCTTTAGTCTCATATATGGACCAAGTTCATATAACAATAGAGACAAGAACCGCTAGTATGGATAGAATTAGTTAAAATCACTGCAAACAGGCAAGTTCAAAAGGAACTATTTGTTAAAGCCATTTGTGGAAGCATCGTAGCTTCACTGTTAAAGAAACCATGACTCATAGCAGCGTGTAGATGTTTGTCCTCCCATAAACATTGGTTCTGACAAATATTCTGATGTAGAAAGAGCCATCTCTGTTAGCTTCTTCTCATTACGCCCTGGAGTCTTTTAATCAAAGGGATGGATGGCATGGCCCACCAGTCCAACATTTACATTGAAAGTTTTTCTGTTTTAGGGTACACCTAGGAACAGATTAGACTAGATAGGGAATAATGTGCAACAAGAGAATCTCCAAGCAGAGCAAGGTCTTAACATTTAGCTTTCCTCCTTTTTTGAACCTGGTATTTTACTATCACCAAGATTTAAAGAACATGTTTTCCTTTGAAAAGAAAAACAAATGTTCTAAGTGTAATTCTTCGGTGTCTCAGTTTAGCTGTTTTTCAACAAGAAACCTGCAAGAAAATATAAAGTAAGAGGGAGAAAAGGTATGTGCTTGGTTGGTGGTTATATATTCACAATTAGTTGATGTTAGATATATTGCATTTGTTTCTTCAATGTAAATTTATCGAAGTAAATTAAAAATTTCTCTCTGTGACAGAAGAATTAACTAAATACAAAAGTAAAATGCATTTGCAATGGTTGGGAAAGGTCTTGTTAAAAGGACTTCACATGCTTTAGCTAGGAATAACCAAGAAGAAAATCTACTATCAGGTCTATTTTCTGTGTATAAGATATATGTTCTGATACGAGTGTGGCTGCATACACTGCAGTTCTCAAAAATCACTTACAGAAAATACACTTATCGACAGTTAGGAACGCATGCTGAAGGGCAAAAACTCCTTTTCTCTGTAAGACAGAATGCAGAATAAGGGAGATCCAGGTGGTAGCAGGATTCTCCTCCACGCCCCCTCCCAGACCCTGCTGCTTGCCAGATTCAGTGAGTTCAGAGAAACCAGGCAGTTGAGGCTACATGGAGAATCATGGAAACAAGACGTATTTTTAGAATGCAACCTGGTTTTACAGCAAGTGATAAGGGTGACTGCACAGTGAAAACCAGCTACACCAGGATGCTATCTGTTCCATCCCTGCCTGCAGGAACCCTTTGCAATTAGCTGGCCAGGAAGACCATAATCAGAAGATAATAAAATAAAATAATATAAAACGTGGCACAAATCCAGAGAGAACACAGGAAAAACAAAAATGCTTTTAAAATTTTATTTTTAATCTTTTTAGTTATAAAATAGAGTATACTTACTAGAGAATGCACAAAGCATGAATGTACTGCTAAATAGTTTCTCATCAAACAAACATCCATGTAACCACCAGCTAGTCCAAGAAATGGAATCTTGCTTGGACCCTAGAAATCACCCTCATTTTTCCTCCCTATGATTATCTTTCTTTCCCCCCAAAGTAACCATTATCCTGACTCATATGGTAACTACTTCTTTGTATTTCATTATAGTTTTTCAGCTTATTCATGAATTCTTAAACAGTGTAGATAGTTTTGAAGACTTTTCAGTTATATTTAAATGGAATTATACAGCATATGTTGTTTCGTGCTCAGCAATATGTCCATGAGAGTCATCCATGTTGGGGTGTATAGCTGTGGTTTATTTTTAAGGAGTTGAATTGCTGGGTCATAAGGAATGCCAGGCTATTTCCCACAGTGCTGGTGGTCAGTTTATCCCCAACAGTATACGAGAATTCCAGCTTCTGCAAATCCTCATCTTCTCTTGGTGTTTTCAGTCTTCTTCATTTTACCCATTCTGGTGGGTGACTGGTGATATCATATTGTGTTCACATTGCATTCCCCTGATGATTAATGAGGCTTAAATTCTTTTATCTGTTTATTAGCCATTACGTAATCCTATTTTGTGAAGTACCCATTCAATTATCTTACTCATTTTTCTATTGAGTTGTCTCTCTTTTTCTTAAGGATTTATAGTGGTTTTTAAAACATATTCAAGATAAGAGCTTTTGTCAGTTATATGTATTGGAAATATTTTCTACCATTATTTTGATTGCCTTTTTACACTCTTAATGCTCTGGGGGGAATGAGGAAAGAAGTCTGAGTAGCCTGAGACTTCCATGTTGTGAGGGAGCCCAAACTAACCACATAGAAAGGCTACATGAAGAGATATTTGGTTAGCCTCAGCGTTCCAGTCATGCAGACACCAGACACGAAAATGAAGAAGCCATCGTAGACATTCCCGCTGCAGCAAATGTGATGTGAAGAATACGGAAGACAGCCAAGACCTCAGACATAGGACCCGAACTGCGCCATCGCAGGCATCTCTAGGTATTCATACCACCCAACTGAGACCCTAGTCAATGTGGAATGAAAACTATCTATCCCTGGTGGTCCCTGCCCAAATTCCTGACCCATGAAATCTCAAGCATAATAAATGTTGTTGTCTGATGCCACTAAGTTTGGGGTGAATCATTATGCAATGATGCATATTGTAACAGAAGGTTTAATGAGGGCCGATGTGGAGCCAGGCTCCGAAAGACTGCAATAAGTGCAGGAGAAGAGGGGTTCTGGGAAAGTAGAACACATAAGCTAAGTTGGTAAGTAAAGAATAAACCTGAAGCCTTCAGGTGTCGGTGAGGTGATCATACCAACAAAGTGCAAAAATTATTTTTGGATAAATGTGGCAAGATGTTCTTCACCTTTTACTGGTTAGACAGAACAAAGAGAGACTTTGTTAGCATAATAGCACATTAAAATGAAGCTATATAGTTGTCATCATGGCAAGAAAAATATGATATGACTTGTGGATGTTTCACTCAGAAGAATCTGAAGCCACAACTCTTGGAATGGACCCAGAGCTCTGATCGAGGTCACCTTTAGAAAGGAAAAGAAGAAACAGAAGAGAGAATGATCTCATAGGTGTTTATCCTAGATATGCCTGGTATGTACTAAATGGGTGACTCCATGGGAAAAGACTATTGTTGGTTTATTTGTTTTCATTCCCCTAATAGATTCTGAACTCAGCGTGTGTCCGTTACCAGCAGATGATAGTGAGAATCCTCTCTGGAAATGAACTTTACCTACAAGCTCTAAAAGATTTACCAGGTTTCTTTATAGAAATGTATTAACTTAGCTAGTAAGAAGCATCAAATTATGAAAGACGTTGCCAGAGGCAGGGGGTGGGGCTTAGGTGAAATGGGTGAAGGTAGTTAAAAGATAAAAAGTAAATAAGTCATGTGGATGTAGTATACAAACATGTTAATAATACTGTACTGTATATTTGGAAGTTGCTAAGAGAGTAGATCTTAAAATTTCTTACCACAAGAGAAAACTGTAACAGTGTAGTGATGGATGTTATTAACTAGACTTATTGTGGTGAGTATTTCTCAACATGTACAAATATCTAATCATCATGTTGTATATCTGAAACTCATATAATGTTATATGTCAATTATGTCTCAATTTTTAAAACAAAAATCATGAAAAATCTTGAAATCAAGGAACAGGTGTTTAGATGTAGTTTTGGAAGCAACTGAGAACTTCTAGTCTGTTAGAGGAGTCGTAAGTATATATTACAAACATAATTCTTATGTACCTTTGGGGACAGAAGGAAGGAAAGAGACAGATGAGTTTCTGGAGTGTAGACCTGGGTAAAAAGATGCAGTGGTGAAGTTGGCACCAGAACAAGACCAAGAACTAGCACAAAGGGACAATGATGGTGGAACAGAGTTGCTATATCACTGTGTGCCATCCCTTTCATTTCTCAACGTTGAAAATTGCCTTTGAAGCCATAAGTGGAACGAGGTGGTGATTTGAAGGGAAGTTTATGATAACTGCATGCCCCATCTGTGAATAATAGCACAAAAAATCGTGGAGTTCAAACTGGATAGTGCATATTGGCTTTTCTTGTCAACATCTTGTATGATAGCTTATTTCATAATGCTGGCATTTTGAACTCTAGTAAGTAAAAACTTTACAAGAAGACTATATTTTTATTCTTAGTGATATATAACTTCAGGTATCTTTAGAGGGAAGGGAACATACTGGAGTTCAATAATAAGATGTTTATTATAGTACTGAATGTGAAAATGTCTAAGCAGTAGTTTTTAAAAATGCATGATGAGAATGCATGGCCTTTCAGTGCAGTGATAATAAATAAATAAAGCCTAGAGGCAGAAAAGCCCAGCCAGATTCTGCAGAGTCAAGATATGACCAAAACAATGATTCATAAAATGAAAAGTTAGTGAGACTCTGTTTCCTATAGATATTTCTTCTGAGCTCTTCAGTCCTTTTCCTTAATCAAATTAGACACTTAGATAATTATATAAAAAAAATCTTTCCTATTTCTTTGTTAATTCTTTATCGTGCTAGATATTAGATTTCGTGTCTAAATGGTAGATTTTGAGCTCTTAGTCTAGTTAAATTTTGGCATTGGGAAATTTGGAGCTTCTGAAATCTGTTTAATATTTTATTTTCTCTTAATGTGAAAATATGTGAAAATGCACGGTATTGCTGATGTCAAGACTAATATGGGATACTGTATAGAAAGTGTTTTGAAAACCATAATATACGATATAAGACGTTCAAATAGTAACATTGATGTTGATAATGACGATAGTGTTCCCAGGTACACATAGACTGAAACGTTAAACATCACATATCCCTAGAAAGAAAAATTGTCATTTTGTTCTACTGAAAAAGGAAAACAGATTTTCCCTGGCCATGGTCTTTAACATAGGCTACTTTCTTTACAGTAGTCTGTCAGTCTGTATTTATTGAGATCTACTGCATGTAGAATTCATTTCTTGCTGTTTTGGAGAACTAAAAAGTAGTCATGAAGTCTCTGCACAGGAGGAATTTATTTTCTAAAGGGAAAGAGAAGAAAACAAGTTAATGTACTTAACATGTACGTGAAAGCATATGTATGTATTCAAATATGTACATACTTCATTGTACATTTCTCACCCATACATCCATTTTTTCAGTGATTTAGTAGAGGGATGGCAAACTATGTCCTGCGGACCAAATCCAGCCAGTGGCCTATTTTTGTATGGCCCTTGAGCTAAGAATGTTTTGTACATTTTTAAAGGGTTTTAAAAAATAGAGACAATGAAGAATATGCCATACAGACAGTATATGTCCCGAAAAGCCTTAGCTATTTACTATCTGGCCCTTGGCAGAAAAAGAAAAATTGCTGGTCCTTGATTTAGAGTCATGTGTGAAACTATGAAGTTTTGCTAAATTAGAGGGACCAGAATTGTGTCAGTTTAGTGTGAGAGCAAGTGCCAAATGATCTATAATCCTATAACCCCACTGAACGAAGCTTAAGTCAAAATACTGCTCACTTGTACTGCGTTGGCTTTCAAAGCCTTTCTTGTATGAAAGGCAAAAAGATACACTGAAGTCATACTTATTACTGCGGGAAGTTTCATGTGTCGATTCCAATGCAAGTGTATACATTTCTGTCATCTCTGAAAGTACAGACTATTCAAGTCAAGTAAATCTAGGTCTCCATTCTCTCTTCGCTACCACCAAGCTAGTTTTCAACGCTTTAGCATTCTGTTTATAAAATGTGCCAGTAAGGACCTTGGAGTGCTCACTCAGTGACAACTCAGCCTTCTATACTCGATTCTGTGACTAATTGTGACATTACTGCTGATTGAAGTTGCCATTGGATGTGACAGAAAAGACCTGTATTTTCCCAGCGTTTCTTTGCTTTGTGTACCAGAAAGCTGCCTTTTGATTCAGAGCTGGAATTTGCAGTGTGTGACTCAGCCATTTGGTTTATGTTGTTTCCAATGCCTTTGCGGGGAAGTGTCCTTTCGTTTCCGCTTCAAAAGCATTCTTTATGGGAGTTTTACTGGCATTTAAAAAAATATCCTGCATCCCACTAGCATCCCACCCTCCCTCAGCAGCTCTCAGCTCTGCTTTATAATAAGAACTTGTCCTCTGGTTTATCATTTGAGTGTGTGTGTATGTGTTTTCATGCAGTTTCTTCATGAATATTCCATTCTCAGTTTCTGAGCACAATTTTAGGGGATTCCAATCTTATCTAGTGGAACGATTATCTGGGAAGTGTGTGCACCTGCATTACTCTTGGAGCAGTGATTGGGATTTCTGCTCTTTATCATTCAGCTTTGGTTGACCAAGTAGCCAAAAGTATGCATAAACTATTATGCATATTATACATCTCTTGAAACTTCCTGTGCCTCACTTTTCTCACATGTTAAATGGGGACAGTAATAGAACCTAGCTCATAGGTGTGTTAGGGAAATTAAATGAGATAATTTATGTAATTGTTTAGCTCGGTGCTTGGCATACAGTAAGCACTTGATACATGCTAATACCATTATTGTCATCATTATTATCTTCTTTCTCTGACAGAGCTTTTTATTCCCTAGAGTGTTTGTTTAGTCATTTCAGTGATATTTGGTGCCTACCATTTGCTAGGCACTGTCTTAAACACTGGATTAGCAAAGATACTCTTTAAGTCTTCACTGAAAATATAACGGATTTCTGCTGAACACAGATCTGGTCAGGTGCCTGATACATGCCTAAATCAGTGGTTTGGAGGATATGCCCAGGTCAGTGAGCTGATTTAAGTCTTTGTGGTTGTTCTTATCTCTAAGAGCAAACCCACGGGCTGGCCACAGTTGTTTACATTGACATATTAGTCATCTCTGCCTAGTCAGGCTGCTCATTCCACTGTCTTATCAGTGTACCACATTTGTTCTACTTCGGCCTCTCTACCTCTCTATATGTACTACTGTCTATCCATGATCACATGAGGGCCTTGTTAGGAAAATCTGCACAACTGCTTCCTGTGACCTTCATCATAGCTGTAATAGCTGATTGAAATTCCTTGTCTACTGGCAGCCATGTTCCTGCCACACACAGTCACCTGAGAAGGTACAGCCAACCCACAGACACTCAGAGGCTTTTTTTTTTTTTTTCCTGAATCAGGAATAAGAGACAGACAGAGTGACTCCTAGGAGTGGCTTCTGACTTGAGGCTCCAGGGGACTCCCTGATTCCTACAGTTCTCCCATTCTGTGAGCATCCAATATTTGTATCCCAGACCCCTATTTTGACTTAAGCTACTTCCAGTTGTATATCTGTAACTTGCAACGGAAAGAGTTCTGTCTAAAATCCTCTCTCTCTCTCTTTTTAAATCCCAACAGTGACTGAATTTGTTCTTTTCCAAAACAGGTTATAAACTCTAAAATGACAGTTGCCTTTTAAAATTAAATATTCAAAGGAAAAGCTATCTTAGCCATAAAAAAAGATGAAATCTTGCCATTTGTGACAACATGGGTGGACCCTGAGGGTATTACGCTAAGTGAAATAAATCAGACGGAGACAAATGCCATATGACCTCTCTCATATGTTGAATATAAAAAACAAACAAAAACAAAAAAAATGAACAGACCAAACAAAAAGAAACATGTGGATACAGAGAACAGAGGAGTGGTTACCAGAGGGTAAGTGGGGGGCAGGTGATATGGGTAAAGAAGGTCAACTGTATAGTGACAGATGGAAACTAAATTTTTGGTGGTGGGCACACTGTAGTGTATACAGAAGTAGAAGTATAATGTACACACGGAACTGATTTAATGTTATAAACCAACGTTATCTCAGTTTTTAAAAAATCACTTCATTAGGCATTTGGCCACCTCCTCCCTTGAACAGAGCATCTTTTCTCCACATCCATGGGGGGACCTGCAGCCCAAACCCAGGCACCCTCTAAGACCCCCCAGGTGGAATCTGACTGACAAATACTGTTTCCTCATGGTAAAACTATTGGGGATGAAAAATAATAATACAGGTAAAAGTATTGGGGATAAGTCACGTGTGATAGTCCCGAATGTTGGACAAGGAGGAGAGTTTGCCAGAGAAATACTAGGAGAGTGAATTGTAGTTTAAAAAAAAATAAAAGATGACAAATTCAGCTGGAAGTAGGACCAGCTCCCTTTTTGGAAGAATGACCACGTTCTGAAGATGACTCAGTGGAGTAGAGACTGTCCCCAGGTCACCCTGGGGAGGTGCGTGCTGCAGATAGCAGGGCCACATGAGGGGAGGAGCCCGGATCACTGAGTCAGCACCAGCGGGGAGTCATCCTCTTCCAGGACACTTGGATTGAACAGGAGAAAACTGGCTCCACAGAAAATCCTGGAAATTTTAAGACATTGCCGGTTCCAGTTGATTTTTCCCAAGTCCTTACAATTGAAAAACAGGTCTCCTAGTTCTCAGCTTTGGTGAGACTAAGCAAGATCAGGCTTCCATGTTGCACAAGGAAACTTTAAATCAGGAGAATGAGCCTCCCCCAAAGATGTGGGCACATGAGTCCTCTCCTACAGCATGCATCACTGTCATGCCGTGACATGCTCGAAGGTGTTTTGGCATGGGACTGGCTTGACCCAGGTTTGTTGTAAGGCCAGGTGGGGCGTAGTGTGGTCAGAACTCATTGGCCTCCTCTGGCTGCAATCAGTCCTTTCCACATTTCCAAATGCTAAATGCACTGTACAAGTAATGTGACTCTATTTGTGCGGGGAGCAGAGCAAAATGAGGGTACTCTTTTACAGAACCTTGCTGTCTCCTCTCAGCCCCACCAGTTGCCTCTGTCCTTGTTTCCAGGTGCTTGTTAGGGTTAGAATCAGAACATTCTACAAGATTCTGGTCACTTGTGGCCCACAGGATACTGGAAATCAGAGGCAGAGCTGCAGTGGCCTTTGGAGCCATGGATGGTGTGCTGGTTACCATAAAAATGTCTTTCCAGCTGGTCCTGGAGCAACTCTGTGGTGCTTTGGCGGTGTTTTCCAGATATTTGATTCAAGCTCCAAGTATCTTTATGTTTTCCTGGGAGATTTTGTATACGTCACCTTGATTCTTTTTATGATAAAGAGACGACATACTCTAAAGAAGAAAAAAGAGGCAGCCAAAAGATTTTCTGCCCAGGCTGAAGAATATCATGAATTCACTCAGAAGATTAGACTGTTCACACAAGCCCATAAAGCCTTCACGTCACCTGCAGAGGAAGCCAGTCCCCTAAAGTTACAAAGTCTGTGTTTGGTAGCACTTCATAAAGATACGAACAGGTTCACCTCTTCACCTGGGGACTTTCTGAAAAAAGAACAAAACAGTAAGCTCCCTAAACTTTTATTTCACAGAGTGATGATGGCTTACCTTGACGTACAGACACAGTTACTCAAAGAATCATCGAAATCCCTCCAATTCCAAGTTGCGGAGACAAAAAACATCTTAAGAGCATTTCAGAAGAATGTAAACTAAGTTCAGAGGGAAATACTATATGGTTTGGGCAAAATCATGCATCTTCAGGAAAACCTAAAACTGCTTTCCCAAGAAGCAGCAAAATGGACTGAAAGAGTCTGGGAAGTGAGAGAATAACAAAAATGCTGGAAAACCCAAATACATGAATAAATCAGATTTTAAATAATAAAGAGAATCAGTTAAAATCTCTCCTAAATAATATCTGGTCTTACGGTCCATCTGTGTTGATTGCCTTTTCTCTTCAGTTTGGGTCACATTTTCTGTTTGTTCACGTCTAGAATCCTGGACATTATGAAAAATAGGGTGTTCAGACTCCGGATTCTGTTATGTTACTTCAAAGAATATTGATTTAAAAAAAAATTCAGGGGCAGTTGACTTGGCTGGACTTGAAATCCAAACTCGGTCTCCCCTTTAGTGAGCAGCAGCTGAAATCTTTGTTCGGTTATTTTTGCCTCATCTGGGTTGCTTGGACTTTTGCCTTACACATACATAGTTCAGGGGTCAGCTGAACTATAGTTCAGGGTAGAGTTTATATGAAGAATTTGGAGTTCCCTTTATTGAATCTCTCCTTTTTGATGTTTCTCTCTTTTCAGAGAGAAAAGATTTAGTCACCTTACTTGGGACTGACTATAGCCTGCCCTCAGCAAAAAGCTGTAAAAGGGGAAACTTACCCCATTCCATTTTCTACTTCCAAATGTTTACTCTCCTTTAATATTTATCTGATTTTAGTTATTCTCCATTGACTTTAGATCGACTTTTATATTATGTCCAGAATTTCAAGTTGTTTTCTGTGGAAAGGTTGGTCCAATAGGAGCTACGTCTCCATTTCCAGAAAGAGAATCTCACCCCTCCCACAAGTACTCCTGATGCAGTGACAGTAGTCCATGATGTATGGATGTATATAGTGGTCTTCTGCTACAGAGTGAAGAAACTTGTTGTGAATTAAACCCCTACCATCCCACCAGTAAAAGGTCTACATAAGTCCCAACTGTAGAAGGCAAGAAAAAAAAAAACTGGTGCTCTATTTTATTTCCAAGTATACCCACGTGGAGAATGAAGTCTAATCCCTCCACACCCCCGCCACCGCCCCGCCAAAAGAAATCCCTTGAAGTCACAGTACTTCTATTAATTCTTAGTACATGATTATTTTAAATAAAGATCACTGTTTTGTCAGAGCCACTAATTGCCTAGAATGAATGAGACCTATCAACAGACAATGATGGACAAAGACAAGTGGCATTCCCAAGGAATGCTTTTAAAAATTCAAATCTCATTTCCCCATAATTAGTCCATCAACCCAAGGGAAAATTTTCAGAACTTTCCTCTTCTTCCCAGCTGTAATTCTGCCTACAGTAACATTTTTGCCTCTTTCATACCTTCCCTTGATGCCATTTTAACTGGATTTCCTCTGTGGAAACACTTTAGAAGAGAGAGAGAGGTGGGAAGGGAGTGGGGAGAGAGAGAAAGAGAGAAGCATACCCTGTGATTGGTTGGGGTGTATGTGTGTGCGTTTGATGCTGGGGAAGAGATTAGAGACTTGGAAATAAATCTTTGTTGGGTGAGGTAACAGTGGAGAGGCAGAAGCTGTGCAAATATTGCTAGATGGCAGTGGTGCCTGAATAATGGGAAATGATGACAAAGACCTGTTTGTCTCCAAATCATGACTTACATGTACCTAAATATGTTCATGAAGTAAAAGTCCGTAATCTTTCCTTCACAAATACTAATGGAATACATATTTTCACTTGTTTTCCATAACTTTGACCTCAGTCTTCTCTCCTACATGATGATTTTCTGCTTTTGTAGCGGGAGTTAGTTCTCAATTACTGAGAAAAATTGGCTGCATTCAAAACCCTCTCAGCTTGAGTGATACTAACAAAAACAGACCAAACTAGCATTGAAATGTTTGGAAAGGTGAGGGATTATTCAAGGAAAATATCAAAGCCAGGATGGGTTGGATCTGCTATCTGATGAGTAGTTTTATGTAAGTCAAAGTAGATTCTGAAAGAACTGATATTTTCTGTTTAAGAAGTTTTGTTCTGTTTAAAAAGTTTCATTCGTAGACAGAACCCTTTGCTTATCTCAAATAAAGTAAGCTGCTGCTTCTAATTCATTGATGCTTATTTGTGTGTTTTCTCTTTTTGTGTCTGAAGGACGGACTGTCTGAATGATAAGTACATAACTTTCTCAGTGCTGGTCAAAGGCAGTAGTACCTAGCAGAGGGTTTTGTATATAATCTTTGTCAAGAAATAATAGTAATTATGGTGATAGAGATTTGTCTACATCTTTCAGAGGCAAAAAATAAATTACTGATACAGTAATGCATTAGTGGCCCCAATTTGGCAATTAGAGGTGCTGAAAATGATGACAAATTGCTTTCTCAAAACGTATGTTTTTTCCCCCCAACAGTGTTTTTCAAGTTAGTGATTTTAAGTTCCTCATACATGAACTTTTTCTACTTATATGAGAAATGACCGTATTTTAAATTCATTTTAGATATGAAGATGACAAACTTAAAATCATTAGGTTAAAAAAATAACTTTTGGGCTTCCCTGGTGGCGCAGTGGTTGGGAGTCCGCCTGCCGATGCAGGGGACCTGGGTTCGTGCCCTGGTTCGGGAGGATCCCATGTGCCGCAGAGCGGCTGGGCCCGTGAGCCATGGCCGCTGAACCTGTGCGTCCGGAGCCTGTGCTCCGCAACGGGAGAGGCCACAGCAGTGAGAGGCCCGCGTACCGCAAAAAAAAAAAAAAAAAAAAAAGATAACTTCCATGCTTTCTTTAGGTGGTAGCTTTTAAATATCCAAGGAATTAGAAGAACTTTTTGCTTACAGAAAGGTGAAAAACTTACTTTCATTTTCAGGAAATCATGAAAGCATAAAACTCTTCTATAGAATATCAATGTCAATTAAGGATAATACATTACATAGAGTCAGAAGTACTGGTGTTTCGCGAGTTCACCTTTGAGAGACATTTGGCATAAACTAAAAAATCAAGATCACTTAAGTTTTTCTACTTCGGTAAAATGGTGAAGACAGATTTTGTCTTAGTGAACACTTCAAAAGTGTGAAGTGATGTGTACAATTGAAATAAAAGCAATGAAGAAAGAGGCAACTTTTCTCAGCATAACAGTTTAAAACCACATTATGGATACAGAATGACTAGTTACTGTGAAAGGCTTGACTATTCAGAATGAACTCTATACTTATTGGTGTTAATACATCTTTCTCACTATGAGAAGCTGTTTCCCCATAAACCATAAATAAAATGTATTCTCCAAAAATAGAATAGCGTTTTAACAGATGCATGTCTAGCTGAAAAAATCGAAAGGCAGAAATAAGAACAAAAATAAACTCTAAAAAACTTAACATTTTGGATGAGTTTAAGATTTAGAAAAATGTTTCAAAAATATTAGTTTGTGTGGTTTTTCATAATTATCCTACATAATAAAAGCAGCAGATATATTCGTCCAGCAGGGATCTCCTGTGTAGATCCCCAGTGCTTAACACACCTCTTAGCTCACAGAAGGCATTCATGTGATGTTCACTGAATTAGAGTGAGATGAACTAAATTGATGTGCTGAGGCTTATAAAAGGAGAGAGAATGCTGGTTTTATATCCTAGAAAATTGTATAACCATCATAATACTGACTTAAATTTGCATTAGTTGGGGAAAAGTCCATTATAAATATTCACATGGCCCTTGGTTGTACCAGTACACCCCAGTACACCCAACATATGTAAATCAAACTTCCACTTTAGTCTCATGCTGCAGATTTTTAGCAATCGATGGTTTCTGACTTGTTTTCCCCCTTATCCTTCATTATCACCCTTTAGGTGGGCTGCACGTTCAATTTGTAACCCTATCAGAAAACCTTTCCTCTACTTACATACTATAGCTCATCTTCTCATTAGTGGGAAAACCAGTCTATTATTTTTCAAGCACACAGGATAACATATTGTGTCTGAGACTCACTTTTATGTGTAAAATGGCCCCCCAAAGCCACTGTAACTTCAGTCACTAACATTGTCTTATGATGGTTGAGATTAAGATCTTTTATGTATCCTCACATTCATATCACAGCTTCCCTAATGTGGTGCCCTCAGGAGAGTGAAACACAAGCAGGTCCATTTCTAAGGGAAAGAAGTTGCATCTTAGCGACCAAATCACAAGTTCTGGCTACTCAAATGGATGAGTCACAAATACCAAAGAATGCTGTGGAAAATTTCCTTCCCTCAAGGAGATAATGATATATTTAAGGAATCAGGATTCTCAACACAATTAGCAAGCAAAGCAGAACTGCAGTAAATTATGTGGTACAGAATTCAAGTGCTACAGGAAATAAGAGCAAGGAAAATTGCTGCTGACTAGGGAAATCAGAGAAGGGAAGGGTTTTGCCAGGGCACTAGTCCCTGCTCGTGACCCTCTTTCCAGCTGTAAATTGGGCACATGCCAGACTACTCAGAATGCTTGCTCTTATAATTCATCACAAAATACTCCTTTTTTTTTGATCTCCTTTTGATTAGCCCAATCTCATTTGAGTCTCTTTGGCTCCCTGTTTCACAACACTGAACTTTCAGTACACTGAGCTTATATTGTCCTTTAAGTTATATATGCATACATATATAATATATATACATATATAATACTAATTTATTACATACATATATAATACTAATTTCCGTTTCTTTCTCGATTTGTTTAGGGCAGGAACACAGGTTTTATCCCTATCATATCTTCTATTGCATTAGTATAGTGTCCTCCACAAATTACCCACTCAAGTGAAGTTTTTGATTGATGGAATAAAATGACTGGGCTATGGCATGTTTGCATCTAGTAGAGTGCCTGGCATATAGTAGGTAAACAATAAATAGTTTGATGAAAATCCATCTAACTGTTAAATGAATTGTCTTATTGGTCACTATTCATCGCTTTATTTTCAAATTAATCAGTTAGCTAATAGAGAGCTTTACATTTGCAAGTAATGAGGAAACAGTTAATTTAGTTACCCTAAGTAGGTACAACTTGGGAGTGGATTGTGGTAATTGGGATATATTACCTCAAAAATATGTGTGGGTGTATGTATGTGTATATATATACACATACACACATTGCCATAGCGACAGTTTGAAGTCTATTACAAGAGCTATATCTTTGTATAGCAATTCCTCATTTTTAGTGTAAATATGAGTATATAAAGTATTCGTCCTAAAAATTAAACACTACCCAACCATTTTTCTGTGTCTCTTTTATTGATTAATTGTCGTATTGATTCATTGCTTGCTACATTGAAAACAAAAGGAAAAAACTGGACCAGGCTTTGGAAAATGCCGTGTAGGGA
Source organism: Pseudorca crassidens (assembly GCF_039906515.1). Classification (NCBI taxonomy): domain Eukaryota; kingdom Metazoa; phylum Chordata; class Mammalia; order Artiodactyla; family Delphinidae; genus Pseudorca; species Pseudorca crassidens. Next base: position 107,347,502 of record NC_090317.1, on the reverse strand, counting down.
GCAACCTATAACAACCAGCAAATGCTTAATGACTGTAACATTTCTTTTATTGTTAGAGACTAAAATATGTAGAGTAATGGATTTCATAATTAGACTTATATTGAAACCTTGTCTCTACATCATGCCATATTGATACAATGGAAAAACTGGATTGCGATGAAAATGAGCTATCTACAACTACTTTCAATCTTATTAATGAATCTTGCAGACCTGGTGTTGAGTGAAAGAAGACAGAAGAGTACATACTCTATGATTCTTTTATCGTAAAATACTAAAACTGGCGAAACAAATATGTACTATTAGAAGTAAGGCTGTTGGTTTCCTTTGAAGGGGAAGGATTTGTGATGGAAAGGAAGTAGGATGGTAGCCTCTGTAGTGTTGATCATATTCTGTCTCTTAATGTGGCTGCTACTTTCACAGTTGTGTTCAGTTTGTGGAAAATCATGGAGGTGTATAATTAAAATATATTTGTTTACCTGTATTTTTATGTTTATAAAACATTTTAAAATTAGTTTAATATTTACCTCCTAGGGTTAACATGAGGACTGAGTCAAATGGCATTTATGAAAGTGCTCAGCAGACACTGCATTCAATAAACAATCAATAAACATTACTACCTAATATGTTAATACCTTTACCCTAAATATCTTACAAATAGGGTCCTCACATAATTTGTGTCATATCTGTTTTAATACATGATGTGATGAGGTAGTGCACTAGTATCTTTTAGAACATACCTGCTCTAGCTTCTTCTCCTATCCTGTAGATGTTCACAAACAACAAATGATGCCCAAATGCAGGGGTCCCCAACCCCTGGGCCATGGATCGGTACCGGTCCGCGGCCTGTTAGGAACCGGGCCTCACAGCAGGAGGTGAGTGGCGGGCGAGTGAGCGAGTGAGCGATGCTTCATCTGCTGCTCCCCATCGCTCGCATTACCGCCTGAACCATCCCCCCCCCAACCCCCTTCCATGGAAAAATTGTCGTCCACGAAACCAGTCCCCGGTGCCAAAAAGGTTGGGGACTGCTGCCCTAATAGATCTGCTTTGTCAGGTTGCTATCTGTGAGTCACTCCTTGCTGAAAATAGGTGCACATATAGCAACGGTATGATAGTATCCATCATAAACTAATAATGAGTGGACAGCAGCGGAATGGAGCTCATAATAGAACAAAAACAAACTACAAGCAGAGTAAATCACCCTTCTATGTTTTCAACTGGCAGGAAAAATATTGCTTGAAATTTTGATTTGACAGTCCATCTCAAAGAAAGTAATATGAAATGACTTCCTACATCATCAGTTTACTGATCAGGGCCCAATAGATATAAACATTGTTCTGAGCACTTCTTTCTACCTCTTGGACCAAAAACAGTGTGTTGAGAACTGATAATCCCTGGGTTCTCTGTGCATTTCCTGCAGATTGCCTTAAATTAAAGACTGGATAATTTTTAAAGAACAGAATCAAACGTGATTACTTTTATTTGCCAGGTTTTGTCTAATTATAGTTAGTTGTTTAGTCTGGTTTGCTCACTAATGATAGCCAACGTCTTTCTTATCTTATTACATCTCATCCATTACCCAGTCTGATTATCACATTGAAGTTAAAGGATGGTCATTGAGGGATTAGGTTTTACAATGAAAGCATTATACACTGGAACTAAGCATCCCTAGTAATTATTATCATGTATATGTATTGTACACTTGGGCTTCCATGTCTTCATAAAAAAAGTTCCTGCAGCAAAAGTATTTTATGGTTGCTGGGATTGCTTTGCATTTACTTTTTTTTATCGATACAAATAACTGTATTAAGGTTTGAAGATCAATGTTGAACCTGCCTTCTGAAATCTTAAATAATCAACTTTTCCCTAGTGGAAGCAAAAACAGAAAACCTAAGAGTCCTATTGTAATTGATTTTTCTTAGAACTGCAAAAGTGTTTGTGAAGCAGCAAGAGAAACAAAGGGAAAAAATCTAAGCCAATTAGATATGACGTTTCAGAAGATGGACTTGTTTATCTGGAGACAAACACCAACTGCAAAATCCTTCTTAACTAACTTTATGACAATACTTCCCCAAACCAATGATATAACCCCCACGATTGTAAAAATAAAAAACAATCTTACTGAGTTAAACACAGAAAAGAGAAAGAAATGCTGATTTTGATGGAGTAAGTGGGACTCTAATGTATTGGTAGAGGTTTTCATGATCCTCACACACTAGCTTTGCTAACCTATACTTAGGTGATGTACCCATCAACCATGGATGGTTTTATTAAGTAAACAACGTTAGCAGTCAGAGAAAGTACACAATAGCAGGTGTGTGCCATTTCTGAAAACTAATGTTTTTGAGATTAGTGATGATGTTAATTGGTCTACTTATTCAAGGTTGTTTTAATGGATACCATGTAGATATAGCAAGATCCCCTTTTTCTAAAAGGGGAAGGGCTACAGATAACATAACTGAAGTCATGTAACTTCAAGAAATTTTGAACCTCAGAAATAATTATTCCTCCGCAAAGACATACAAATGGCCAACAGGTTATACGAAAATATGCTCAACATCACTCATCACCAGAGAAATGCAAATCAAGACTATAATGAGATCCCCATACTTGTTAGGATGGCTATCATCAAAAAAACAAAACAAACAAACAAAAAACCCAAGAGACAGAAAGTGCTGGCAAAGATATGGAAAAATCAGAACACTTGTACATCGTTGGTGGGAATGTAAAATGTTGCAGTTGCTATGGAAAACAATATGGAGGTTCCTCAAAAAAATTAAAAATAGAACTGTCATATGATCCAGCAATCCCACTTCCGGGTATATATCCAAAGGAATTGAAATCAATATCTCAAAGAGATACCTGAACCCTCATGCTCATTGCAGCACTATTCACAATAGCCAAGATAGGGAAACAATTTAAATGTACATCAGTGGATGAAAGGATAAAGAAAAAGTACATATACAATGAAATATTATTCAGCCTTTAAAAAGGAGAGCCTGTCATTTGCAACCACATGTATGAACCTGGAGGACATTATGCTAAGTGAAATAAGTCATATGCAGAAAGACAATACTGCATGATCTCAATTATATGTGGAATCTAAAGTAGTCAAATTCATAGAAGCTGAAAATAGAATGGTAGTTGCTAGGAACTTGGGGGAGGGGGAAATGGGGTGATGTTAGTCAAAGGGTATAAACTTCCAGACAATTTTTCTATTACTATAAATTGCAAAAGCATGGTGGTGAAGATAGTACAAAATGAATTTAATTATGCAGAAAGAACTTAATTATTAATGCATAGGTAGTTCCTTCAAAAATCCATCTATCCATCCATCCATTTTGTATCCTTTGTTTATCCATTCAACCATTCATTCATTCAGCCAAATACTTAATGAGATTCCATCATATGTCAAGCACTGTGCATTTAAGTAGCTTTAAAAAAAGTTGTCTTTGGGGGTAGAAAAATGTGCTAACAATTGAGAAGCCCTAAGCATTTGAAAGCTGTAAGAAAATAAAGAGCTTGGAACTTTTAATCAAGCCAAGTGGCTTCATCTACCTTCCACATGCTTTGCTGGGTAGGTGCATTATAGATTACTTGCACCTTATTTGGGAGTGATTACCACTGGCATGAATAGTTTCATTTAAAGAGATGGCAGTGGAATATTTCATTTTACATTTCTCTTTAAACAGTCACATAAGTTAAATATTTAAAGGATACAAGGATAACTTGCTATGATGTTTTGCATAATATCCTTCACTCTCTGTAGACCACATGATTAAGAGAAATTTAAAGTATGATAGGGCAGAGTCAAGATGGCAGTGTGGGAAGACGCGGAGTTAGCATCTCCCCACAACTAGGGTGTGTGCCGGCCACTGGTGGGGGACTCTGACACCCAAGGAGACGGGAGGAACCCCAAAGTGAACCAGTAGGACGTAGGGGGACTGAGGGGGGGAGGAGAGGTGGAGGTCAGACAGGAGCGGTGCCCCTGAGGCTGGGGAGATCAGGAGAGGCAGGCAGGAGGGCCCCTCCCGGAAGAGCAGAAGAAGAGTGGAGGGCGATTGCCCTCCCCACTTGGGCATGGGGAGTCTGCTGAGTGCCCAGGCCAATCCCCTGCCCTCCACACCCCCCTCCAGGCCACGTGGGTCCTTGGGGGCATAGGAGGGAGGCCGGGGAGATCAGGAGGGGCAGGCGAGAGGGGACCTCCCAGACTGGAGGAGAGGAGGGCGTTTGCCCCGCCCACTCGAGCCTAGGAAGCCTGCTGGGCTCCCAGGTGAGGTCCCCTGCCCTCTGAGACCAGGGGTGGGGGGCATGCTTGGGTCCCTTCAGTTCAGCCTAAGCCCCAGCCCCCACAACTCCCAGGGCCTTTTCCAGCACTGTGGGTCCTAAGCATTGGCCCCACCCACCACCCAAACCTTGCGCTTGCTTAGGCCCTGCTCTCCACAGCCAAGGCCTTCCCCCCCTTTTTTTCTTCTTTTCCCTCCTCTTTTTTTTTTTTTTTTTTTACTATTGTGATACTGATGTACCTTCCAGTTGTTGATTCATCTATATTTTTATATTCTTCCTAATATATCTGTTAGTTTCCTAATCTAATTTTATTTTTTACTTTGTTATTGTCCTTTTTTTGTTTGTTTGTTTTTGGGCACCCCAGGCAGCTTGTGGGATCTTGGTTCACGAGCCCGGGGTCAGACTGAAGCTTCTGCAGTGGGAGCTCTGAGTCCGAAACACTGGACTAACAGAGAACCTCAGACCCCAGGGAATATTCATTGGAGTGAGGCCTCATGGAGTTCCTCATCTCAGCACCAAGACCTAGCTCTACCCAGTAGCCTACGAACTGCAGTGTTGGAAGCCTCAGGCCAAACAACCAGTAAGACAGGAACACAATCTCACTCATAAAAAAAAAAAAAAGGCAGCAAAAAAATATGTCATAGATGAAGGAGCAAGGTAAAAACCTACAAGACCAAAGAAATGAAGAGGAAATAGGCAGTCTACCTGAAAAAGAATTCAGAGTAATGATAGTAAACATGATCCAGAATCTTGGAAATAGAATGGAGGTACAGACTGAGAAAATACAAGAAATGTTTAACAGAGACCTAGGAGAACTAAAGAACAAGCGAACAGCGATGAGCAACACAATAACTAAAATGAAAAACACACTAGAAGGAATCAAAAACAATAACTGAGGCAGAAGAACAAATAAGTGAGCTGGAAGAAAGAATGGTGGAAATAACTGAAGAGGAGCAGAATAAAGAAAAAAGAATGAAAGGAATTGAAGACAATCTCAGAGAACTCTGGGAAAACACTAAATGCACCAACATTCGAATTATAGGGATCCCAGAAGAAGAAGAGCAAAAGAAAGGGTCTGAGAAAATATTTGAAGAGATTATAGTTGAAAACTTGCCTAACATGGGAGAGAAAATAGTCACCCAAGTCCAGGAAGCACAGAGAGTCCCATACAGAATAAACCCTAGGAAAAACACACTAGGACACAAGTAAAAAAATTAAATTCAAAGAAAAAATATTAAAAACTGCAAGGGAAAAGCAAAAAATAACATACAGAGGAATCCCCATAAGGTTATCAGCTGATTTTTCAAAGGACATTGCAGGCCTGAAGGGAGTGGCAGGATATACTTAAAGTGATGAAAGAGAAAAACCTACAATCAATATTACTCTACCCAGCAAGGATCTCATTCAGATTTGATGGAGAAATCAAAAGCTTTTCAGACAAGCAAAAGCTGAGAGAGTTCAGCACCACCAAACCAGCTTTACAACAAATGTCAAAGAAACTTCTCTAAGCTGGAAACACAAGAGAAGAAAAAGACCCACATAAACAAACCCAAAACAATTAAGAAAATGGTAATAGGGGCATACATATCGATAATAACCTTGAATGTAAACGGATTAAGTGCCCCAACCAAAAGACACAGACTGGCTAAATGGGTACAAAAACAAGACCCATATATATGCTGTCTACAAGAGACCCACTTCAGACCTAGGAACACATACAGACTGAAAGTGAGGGGATGGAAAAAGATATTCCATGCAAATGGAAATCAAGCAAAGCTGGAGTATCAATACTCATATCAGATAAAATAGAGTTTAAAATAAAGACTGTTACAAGAGGTAAGGAGGGCCACTACATAATTATCAAATGATCAGTCCAAGAAGAAGATACAACAATTATAAATGTTCATGCAGCCAACATAGGAGCACCTCAATAAATAAGACAAAAGCTAACAACCATGAAAGGAGAAATTGGCAGTAAAACAGTAATAGTAGGGGACTTTAACACCCCACTTTCACCAATGGACAGATCATCCAAACAGAAAATAAATAAGGAAGTAGAAGCTTTAAATGACACAACAGAGCAGATGGGTCTAATTGATATTTATAGAACATTCTACCCAAAAGTGGCAGAATACACTTTCTTCTCAAGTGCACACCAAGCATTCTCCAGGGTAGATCACATCTTGAGTCACAAATCAAGCCTCAGTAAATTTAAGAAAATTGAAATCGTATCAAGCATCTTTTCTGACCACAACACTTTGAGATTGGAAATCAATTACAGGAAAAAAACCTGTAGAAAACACAAATACATGGAGGCTAAACAGTGTGCTACTAAATAACCAAGAGATCGCTGAAGAAATCAAAGAAGAAATAAAAAAATACGTAGAAACAAATGACAACAAAAACACGATGACCCAAAACCAATGGCACACAGCAAAAGCAGTTCTAAGAGGGGAGTTTATAGTGATACAATCTCACCTCAAGAAACAAGAAAAATCTTAAATGAGCAATCTAACCTTACACTTAAAACAACTAGAGAAAGAAGAACAAAGAAAACCAAAAGTCAGTAGAAGGAAAGAAATCATAAAGATCAGAGAAGAAATAAATGAAACAGAAACGAAGAAAACAGTAGTAAAGATCAGTAAAACTAAAAGCTGGTTCTTTGAGAAGATAAACAAAATTGATAAAACCTTAGCCAGACTCATCAAGATAAAAAGGGAGAGGACGCAAATCAATACAATTGGAAATGCAAAAGGAGAAATCACAACTGACGCTGCAGAAATACAAATGATCATGAGACTACTGCAAACAACTATATGCCAATAAAATGGAAAACCACGAGGAAATGGACAAATTATTGGAAAGGTAGAATTTTCCAAGACTGAACCAGGAAGAATTAGAAAATATACACAGACCTATCACAAGTAATGAAATTGACACCATAATTAAAAATCTTCCAACAAACAGAAGCCCAGGACCAGATGGCTTCACAGGTGAATTCTGTCAAACATTTAGAGAAGAGATAACACCAATCCTTCTCAAACTCTTCCCAAAAATTGCAGAGGGTGAAACACTCCCAAATTCATTCTACGAAGCTATTGTCACCCTGATACAAAACCAGAAAAAGATATCATAAAAAAAGAAAATTAGAGACCAATACCACTGATGAACATAGACGCTAAAATCCTGAACAAAATAGTAGCAAACAGAATCCAACAGCACATTAAAAGGATCATACACCATGATCAAGTGGGATGTATCCCAGGGATGCAAGGATTCTTCAATATACGCAAGTCAATCAATGTGATACACCACATTAACAAATTAAGGAATAAAAAACCATATGATCCTCTCAATAGACGCAGAAAAAGCTTTTGACAAAATTCAACACCCATTTATGATAAAAACTCTCTAGAAAATGGGCACAGAGGGAACCTACCTCAACACAAACCCACAGCAAGCATCATACTCAATGGTGAAAAACTGAAAGCATTTCCAGTAAGATCAGGGACAAGACAAGGAATGTCCACTCTCACCACTCTTATTCAACGTAGTTTTGGAAGTCCTAGCCACAGCAATCAGAGAAGAGAAAGAAATAAAAGGAATACAAATTGGAAAAGAAGAAGGAAAACTGTCACTGTTTGCTGATGACAGGATACTATACATAGAAAATCCTAAAGATACCACCAGAAAACTACTAGAACTAATCAATGAATTTGGTAAGGTGCAGGATACAAAATTAATGCACAGAAATATCTGACGTTACTATACACCAACAACGAAAAATCAGAAAGAGAAATTAAGGAAACACTCCCACTTACCATTGCAGCTAAAAGAATAAAATACCTAGGAATAAACCTACCTAAGGAGGCAAAAGACCTGTATGCAAAAATCTATAAAACACTGATGAAAGAAATCAAAGATGACATAAACAGATGGAGAAATATACCATGTTCTTGGATTGGAAGAATCAATATTGTGAAAATGACTATACTACTCAAACCAATCTACAGATTCAGTGCAAACCCTATCAAACTACCAATGGCATTCTAAACAGAATTAGAACAAAAAATTTTACAATTCATATGGAAACACAAAAGACCCCGAATAGCCAAAGGAATCTTGAGAAAGAAAAACAGAGTTGGAGGAATCAGACTCCCTGAATTCAAATTATACCACAAAGCTACAGTAATCGAGACAGTATGGTACTGGCACAAAAAGAAATATAGATCAGTGGTACAGGATAGAATGCCAAGAGATAAACCCACGTACATATGAGCACCTAATTTACAACAGAGGAGGCAAGAACGTACAATGGAGAAAAGACAGTCTCTTCAATAAGTGGTGCTGGGAAAACTGGACAGCTACATGTAAAAGAATGAAATTAGAACACTATCTAACCCCATACACAAAAATAAACTCAAAATGGATTAAAGACTTAAATGTAAGACCAGACACTATAAAACTCTTAGAGGAAAACATAGGAAAAACACCCTTTGACCTAAACCACAGCAAGATCTTTTTTGACCCACCTCCTAGAGTAATGGAAATAAAAACAAAAATAAACAAATGGAACTTAAAAGCTTTTGCACAGCAACAGAAACCATAAGACAAAAAGACAGCCCTCAGAATGGAAGAAAATATTTGCAAATGAAACAACAAAGGATTAATCTCCAAAATATACAAACAGCTCATGGAGCTCAGTATCAAAAAACAAACAATCCAGTTAAAAAATGGGCAGAAGACCTAAATGGACATTTCACCAAGGAAGACATAGAGATGGCAAAGAGGCACATGAAAAGCTACTCAATATCACTAATTATTAGAGAAATGCAAATCAAAACTACAATGAGGTATCACCTCACTCCAGTCAGAATGGTCATTATCAAAAAATCTAGAAACAGTAAATGCTGAAAAGGGTGTGGTGAAAAGGGAACCCTCCTGCACTGTTGGTGGGAATGTATATTGATACATCCATTATGAAGAACAGTATGGAGGTTCCTTAAAAAACTAAAAATAGAACTACTGTATGATGCAGCAATCCCACTACTGGGCATATACCCTGAGAAAACCATAATTCAAAAAGACACATGTACCCCAATGTTCGTTGCAGCACTATTTACAATAGCCAGGACATGGAAGCAACCTAAGTGTCCATCAACAGATGAATGGGTAAAGAAGATGTGGCAAATATATACTATGTACACTACCAAATGTAAAATAGTTGGCTAGTGGGAGGCAGCAGCATAGCACAGAGAGATGGGCTAGGTGCTTTGCAATCACCTAGAGGGGTGGGATAAGGAGGATGGGAGGGAGGCTCAAGAGGGAGGGGATATGGGGACATGTGTCTGCGTATGGCTCATTGTCTTTGTTGTGCAACAGAAACTCACACAGTATTGTGAAACGATTATACTCCAATAAAGATCTATTAAAACAAAAAGTATGATAGCACACCTGGGATGAGAGCATACACATTCTCCTTGAGGCTCTGAGAATTCTAGAAGCAACAGAAGGAATTTATTGAAAAATATCACTCAGGGAATGACCACTTGGGAATCTGTGGCAGCAGCATCAACAAGGGGCTGTGATAAGCTGGGGCAGTGTCATATATTACAAAAATCCTTCCCGCACCAGGAAGAGTGATAGGAAAGCCAGCTCACTGCAGGTAAAAGGTGTGGATGGTGACTAAGTGCCTTATAGAGCACTGTATTTTAGGCACAGCCTCACTTCACCACTGAATTCTGTGGGGAGGAAATGCATGTAACTAATTAGAGGGCGCTTTTATTTTTGTAAGATCAAGATCTTAGAATTGGTTTGTTGTGTTTTTCCTCCTCAGTGCTACAGGTACAATTCTACCTTTCAAGGCAATCACACAATTCAAGTTTAATTCTTAAATTGAAATGTACTTTTTAAAGTGTTTTATTTTAAATCCACATAGAGAAAAATCTTCTAACAGTATCTAAGAACAGGCTGATTATTATTCTAGTTTATTTGAAACTGAACATCCTTTGAGCAGCAAACATTACTCCTCTCCTTGCTGTGTGCTGTATGCTGAGGACTCATTGCTTTACTGGTGTGTTAGTTTCTGCTTTACAATGGTGTGTTAGTTTCAGACTTTTCCCGGACTCCCTCCCGGCTAGCTGTGGTGCGCTAGCTCCTTCAGGCTGTGTTCACGCAGCCAACCCCAGTCCTCTCCCTGCGCTCCAACCGAAGCCCGAGCCTCAGCTCCCAGCCCTGCCCGCCCCGCGGGTGAGCAGACAAGCCTCTCAGGCTGGTGAGTGCCGGTCGGCACCGATCCTCTGTGCGGGAATCTCTCCGCTTTGTCCTGCACCCCTGTTGCTGTGCTCTCCTCCGAGGCTCTGAAGCTTCCCCCCCACCCACCATCCCCGTCCCCGCCAGTGAAGGGGCTTCTAGTGTGTGGAAACCTTTCCTCCTTCACAGCTCCCTCCCAGACGTGTGGGTCCCGTCCCTATTCTTTTGTCTCTGTGTTTTCTTTTCCCCTACCCAGGTACGTGGGGAGTTTCTTGCCTTTTGGGAGGTCTGAGGTCTTCTGCCAGCGTTCAGTAGGTGTCCTGTGGGAGTTGTTCCACATGTAGATGTATTTCTGATGTATTTGTGGGGAGGAAGGTGATCTCCACATCTCACTTCTCCGCCATCTTGAAGGTCTCCCCCCAGGACTCATCTTTTTTTTTTTTAAATATTATCTTCCATTATGTTTTTTTTTATTGGAGTATAATTGCTTTACAATGGTGTGTTAGTTTATGCTTTATAACAAACTGAATCAGTTATACATATGTTCCCATATCTCTTCCCTCTTGCGTCTCCCTCCCTCCCACCCTCCCCAGGACTCATCTTTATTAGGAGTTTTACCTGATGGGCTGAGGAGGGTTGCAGCATCCAGACTTGGTGGAGAGGTTCACACTCTGGCGAATGCTTGTATTTATTCTTCCTCATTATCTCATGTTCGTGTGTCCTTTTAATAGACGTTCATGCGGAGACAAGGCTGTAAACCTTCTATCCAGATGGCAGACCCCTCTTTGAAGGAATATTTGCAAAGGTCCCTGCCCAACTGACAACAGTTTATTCCTTCCTGACATGCTTATTTGCTGCCATAGAGCGATGGGAGGTACCTAATCTGGGCAGTATAAATTTGGCAATTCATGTATAATTGTTGGCTTATTGAGCCAGGGGTATTTTCACTTTTATGACTAAACTCACTTTTATACTCTTGCTGACGAGTTTTCTGCTGCCTAAATGTAAGCCCATTTGCTTCCATATTTATTGGTCATTATTATCAGCTGGAAGTTTCTTATGCTTTCTCATATGCAACACGAACAAGAAACAACTTAACCAGTGGAAAAGCAACTCCTGCACTGTCAATTTTAATTATTATTGAAAAAATGTATTTATATGTAGAGAAGTACACAAATCATAAGTGTATATCTCAGTGAGTTTCTATAAAGTGAACATACCTATGTAACCAGCCCTCATATCAAGATACAGAATGTTACCTAGAAGCCTCAACTGACCCACGTGGGCACAATCCCCCTTCCTGATATGACCACTATTCTGACTTCTCCAACACCGTAAATTAGTTTCTCTGAATTTAAACTTTGTAGAAGTAAAAAAAATTCACTGTGTCCTCTTCCATATCAGGCTTCATTTACTCAGCATTTTGTCAGTGATTTTTATCCTGGCACTTGCAAGTAGTTATAATTTATTCATCCTCACTGCTCTAGAGTATTCCACTGTATGAATATGCAGTGATATATTTATCCTTTTACTCTTGATGGGCAACTGGGCAGTTCCCATTCCAGGGCTATTACAAGTAGTGCTGCTATGTACATTCTTGTCCACGTCTTTTGGTGCACATGTCTTTTGACCTGTCGCCTTCTTGTTATAAGTAGAAGAAAAATTATGAAGTAAAGTGGAAGTAGTCACCTAAAAAAGAAAAGCCCATGATGCTACAGTTATTTGGGACTTGCTATGTGACTAATTGTATTTTGAACACAAACAACTCCCTCTGCCACAGTGCTTTCCCTCAGGAACCCAGACTCATTGAGTAACTTAGCAAAATGGCCCCAAGATACTCCTGTTCTCATTCGAAAATCAACCAGATTTCAGTTAGGGATGAAAGCAAAGTTTAGGATAAAAATATGCAAGCTTAAAGCCATATAGAACAGCACAGCTAAAACACTCATTAAAATTACTAATGGACAAAAGGGATTTGCACTAATTAAAATGCCTAGTCACCGTAGAGTGCGTTAAGAGGGAAGATTGACTTAATACCAGATGGCTTTATTTTATGGCTTTCCATCAAACTTTTGAAATATTATCAGTAAAGGAAATGAAAGGAAAATGAAAAAAACCTTTTAGCGAAACAGATAAAATAGCACAGACGTAAGGAGATCCATTGTAATTATTATGGCAGCATTTTCTATCACATTTATGAATTTGGGCAATTTTTATTGCGCTTGTTAAGGAACGATTGAGCAGGTGCCATTTTATGAGCTACTAACTCTTCAGTGATGCCAAGTGGAGCACCCACACACAAGGGTCAATTATGAGTCTAATAGAAATGCTGTGATTGGGAAAAATGCAAAGTAACGTTTATCTCCCCATTGCTCCCCTTGAGCAGAGTTCAGCTGTCAGTTTTAGTCCCGAGGAGCTTAGAGACCGCCAGCGTGGCCAGAAGGTTTTGGATTTGTTACCTCAAGGGCAGAGTGAGGTGAATATTTTTAATATAACTTTATAAAACCAGTTCCTACTTTTAACATTACAGGGATATTTAAAGCAAGAGAAGACTAAATATGAGTCCTATAATTAAAATATAGACTGTGTATTTCAGTATATTATCCCAAGATTTTAACCTTTGATTTCAAAATCATTCCTACTTTAGACCCAAAGTCCTGATTCTTCTCTGGCTTTTATTTCAGTCTTAATGTGACTAAGCATGGAGGATTTTATTCAGGTGATAGAGAATTTATATTCTTATTTCCCATGAAAATCAGAACAACCACAAATCCTTCTAAAAATTGAAACAATAAGTGCACACTACTTAACACCATCATTACACATTTGGCACTCAATAATGTTAGATTCCTTCTAGCATATGTTTGCATGATATTGACACATAACTGTCATTTACCACATATGAATGGGGCCATAGAAATAGGAAGAAAAAGAATGAAAGGTGAAAGGAGACTAATATTTATTGATGGCTTCTTATGTGCAAGGCAGTAAGCTCAGTATTTTATATGTGGTAGCTGATTTCATCCTTTCAGTAATGCTGCAGGTGTGACTTAATTAGATTAGAAAGTTGAGACTCAGCTAGTCACACCTACTTGTCCACAGCACTTGTCCACTGCAGTACTTGGCCTTCTCATTTTAAGAACTGATTCTCAGTAGTTAAGATCCTTAAAGTCCTGTGGAAGAGCTCAAAATGAAAATGTTCATGGTTTACCTGCCAGTGCATCAAGAGGTTCTTCAAGTTCAAGATTATTGTGTCTCGTACAGTTTTGACGCTGGCAATGCTTTTTGAGGAATCTCAAGGGATGCCTACCACCTTCCAGTAATGGGTCCCAGGACAATAAGGAATGCTCAGCCAGCAGCTAAAGGCCTCAACTGGGCCACGGTCATGAGGGAACAAGACTGCTACAATTCGCTGTCTCCAGGCTTACCCTGCCTCTCGATTTAGCACAGTCTACATCCTCATTTCCTCATTCCTTGCACCCAGTTTGCTGTTTTCCCTGTATCCATTCTCCTTCAACTCCAAACCATCCTCCAAGCTGCTGCCAGAGATCTTGAGGTTTATGAAATGCAAATCTGACCATGTTACTGTCCTCCAAAAAAAATACTTAAATTCCCATAGCATTATGACAACTTCTCAGATTAGCACAGAGGAATTGGACCCCTTCTTCCTTTTCTGACCTTGCCTCTCCCCTTCTCTCTCTTCACCCTCGTATCTTTTTTTCTGACCATTCTGAAATATTCAGGATATTTCAGAATATCCCTCAACGTGACATACTGCTTCATATCTCCAAGCCTTTGTTCATGCAATTTTATTTGCCTAGAATATCCTTTCTTCCCCTTTCTTCTAAGTAAATCCAACTTTGTCTTTCATAGTTCAGCTCTAATTTTAACTTATTTAGACCTCCGTGTCTGATTTGTATGTCCCATTATATACTAAAATATCATAGAATTACATTACTGAATTACAATAATTTACTTGACTGGATTTCCCATTACATGGTAAGCTTCTTGAGCACCGGGACTATGGTTTCAGGCATGTTATTCTCTATACACAGCACGAGAACCTGGGCTCTGTATCTTGCCTATTGAATTAAAATCTAAGCTCTGTCACTTACTGACTGACTTGTCCCTTCTAAGCCTCACTTTCCTCATCTATGAAATGGAACATTACCTACCTTGTAGGGTTATTGTTAAGATTAAGTCAGATTAATTTATGTCAATAAATTACAGTGTCTGCCTATGTTAAGTAATCAGTAAAAGTTAGCTATTACTGCGATGAGAAGAATAGCAACCACTTATTTAATGAATAATCATTCACAATGTATAATAATAATGATTATGAATTTAGTAACCTTTTAATAGAGTTTTGAAGGACTTCCACATTTGTCACACTTATCAAAGGGACTCTTAACAAAAGCTAAAATTTTTGGTATCTAACAGAGAAGAACTAAGATATCTTCTAGTATCCCTGTTATATTTTACAGATGAAGTAACTGAGGCTCTGTAAGGTCACCTTTATCAGGGTTTGATCAGAGAAGCAGGACCCTTTTGAGTGACATGGAATGAGGACTCTTTGTATGGATTAGGTCATGGGCAATTGTGAGAGCTGGTAGAGGAGTCTACATAAAGCTGTTACTTTCGTGTCTCGTGGTGAGTCCGAAGTCACAGGAGCTCAGCAGAACCAGCAGTCAGGGAACAAAGCTTGACCTGGGGTAAAGGAGCATGAGGACAAGCTGGAACCTTCAGAAACAAACTGGAACCCACTGGGACAAACCAGAACCCATGTTCGTCTCTCTCCCTCCAGCCTTGATGATGGAGACAATGCCCTTCATCATTGAGCTGCACGTATGCTTGGCCTAAGACTTGGAAAAACTGAAGGGCAAGATATGGCAGGAGCTGAAGGAGTTGAGAGCTAGTGGCCACTGGTGTCAACAAGGTGAGCCGGCAGATAGGCAGTAGTGTGTGTGAGCCGCAGCAGTTCTTGGGGCCCTGCACTGACCTTCCGAGCATAGCGCCTGCTGTTCATTTTCACCTTCTACGTCTCATGCAAATTTCTCTTGTAGCCAACTGTAACCAGGAGAAAGAAATGGCTGGAATTGCATTTCCAGCTCAGATAAGTTGGCACAGTTGAAAGCCACCACATCAAGTAACAACTTCAGAAATATGCAATTGTAGTACTGGCCCTAGAACCCAGTGTTCTTTTCATTAGATTGCTCTCCCATCTATAATAGATAGTATCAGTTACAAAGTTAAGAGCATACATTTTAATTTTTTTTAAAAAAAATTCTTTTATTGTATTTTTCTAACATGTTTATTGGAGTATAATTGCTTTACAGTGTTGTGTTAGTTTCTGCTTTATAACAAACTGAATCAGCTATACGTATACATATATCCCCATATCTCCTCCCTCTTGCATCTCCCTCCCTCCCACCCTCCCTATCCCACCCCTCTAGGTGGTCACAAAGCACCGAGCTGATCTCCCTGTGCTATGCGGCTGCTTCCCACTAGCTCTCTATTTTACGTTTGGTAGTGTATATATGTCCATGCCACTCTCTCACTTCATCCTAGCTTACCCTTCCCCCTCCCCATGTCCTCAAGTCCATTCTCTACATCTGTGTCTTTATTCCTGTCCTGCCCCTAGGTTCTTCAGAACCTTTTTTTTTTTAAGATTCCATATATATGTGTTAACATACGGTATTTGTTTTTCTCTTTCTGACTTACTTCACTCTGTATGACAGACTCTAGGTCCATCCACCTCACTACAAGTAACTCAGTTTTGTTTCTTTTTATGGCTGAGTAATATTCCATTGTATATATGTGCCATATCTTCTTTATCCATTCATCTGTCGATGGACACTTAGGTTGCTTCCATGTCCTGGCTATTGTAAATAGTGCCACAACGAACATTGTGGTATATGTCTCTTTTTGAATTATGGTTTTCTCAGGATATATGCCCAGCAGTGGGATTGCTGGGTCGTAGGTAGTTCTGTTTTTAGTTTAAGGAACCTCCATGTTCTTCTCCATAGTGGCTGTATCAATTTACATTCCCACCAACAGTGCAAGAGGGTTCCTTTTCTCCAGACCCTCTCCAGCATTTATTGTTTCTAGATTTTTTGATGATGGCCATTCTGACGGGTGTGAGGTGATGCCTCATTGTAGTGCTGACTTGCATTTCTCTAATGATTAGTGATGTTCAGCATCCTTTCATGTGTTTGTTGGCCATCTGTATGTCTTCTTGGAGAAATGTCTGTTTAGGTCTTCTGCCCATTTTTGGATTGGGTCATACATTTCACTTTGGAAGGATTAAGTATTCCATTTTTGAAAATAGACATTAAATCACTGGATTTTCATCTAAAGCAATGCCGGTCTTTCCAGTAATTCTCATAAAATTTGCTTTTGTATTATCAAATGGTCTGTGAAGTCATTCAGACCCAAACTTCTTGTTCAGTATGGCATCCATGGTGGAAACATTCGGCTTAACACCAGTCCACACAATGTGTCATTTCTTGACAAGATAGGGAAGGTAGCTTCCAGAGTTCTGTTCCTTGTCAGGAAATTCCAAATTGTTCAGTTTTGGGCAAAATCACACAAACCTGTTTACCCATGGAGGCTTTTGATCTCCCAGAGATGGCCTAAGACCACAAAACCAGAAGCAGCCAACAGCTATTTCATGCAAACCTTTCTAACACTCCAACCTCTACTACCTAGTAGCGAAGGAAATTTAACCTATAGGAGAACCTGAATATCTATGAAATTTTGGTTTAATTAGCTTCATCCAACTAATTACATATTGCTTTAAAAGCTAGGTGAAAAACAGAATGAAAAGAATACTCAACTGAAAGCCATAAGACTGTTGAAGAACGACCTCTAGGTGGCCCCAGAGCTCTGTTTCTGCTCTGACATCTTTGGGTTCTTATCGAAACAGTCTCCACTAACAACACACTCTGTGATAGTTACTAACTTTATGACAGTCTGTATTCTCTTACCTCTTTCAGTTCCACTTAACTTAATTGTAACTTCTTTAAAGTGCTCTGTTTAGAAAACACATTTCTTCAGTTCTTCCCACAGCTCTTGTTTTGCCTTTATTGTCAATGATTTAGCTCAGAAACATGAATCAGTAGAGTCTCATAATATCTTATACTGTATATATTGTATAAGGCATCTTTAAAATATCCTAATTTTTTACAATTGTCATTTGCTTTGAGGAGGACAGTGAAAGCCCTTTAAGTGTGCCTGGAAACCATTTCCTTCCCATGATAAATGGCAGACTCCAAGAATCTGGCTCCTTCTTTTCTGTGGCTGAACCATCACTTAAAGGGCTTTGCTTATGCAATCCAGGCTCTCCATGTCCCAGGCAGGGTTGAACCACAGGGCATGTTTGCCTTCTTGAGACAGCTGGGTCTCCAAGGGTAGACTGACATGTCAGAAACCACAGTGTGAGAATGGGAGCTGACTTCGGAGTCCAGCTTTAGGGCAGTGGCTTTTCTGAATTGGATGATCAGTGTTCAGTGGTATCTTCAGAGGACCTTCTGCATGCAGGCCAGTGTTAGGAACATCTCTATGCAAAACTCAGCTCACCTCCTCCCCTGGAGCCATTTTTTTTCCCCTTCTGGGACCATTTCTGCCTGCTATTCTTGTTAATTCTTTCTATGCTAACAAGTGAAACCAGGATATTTACTGATAATATTTTATTGGGTTGGCCAAAAAGTTCGTTCAGGTTTTTCTGTCACATCCCGAATGAACTCTTTGGCCAACCCAAATAATACACCAAAGATGTTTCCATCTAATAAGATACTCTTTACTCTTAGAATAAAGCAGTGGTTAAGACCTTGGGATTTAGAGTCAGAGATGGAGGCAGAGGTTTCGCTTTGCCACTTACTAGCTATGCAGCCATGGGAAAATCAGTTCACGTCTCTGACGCTTGGTTTCCTACAGAATACAATGAAAACAATACCTCCGAGCCTTGCTGTGAGGATGAGATGAAATGTCAGTGCATATAGTGATTAGCACCGAGAGAGCATGTCATAAGTGGTAGCTCTTACTTTTTTTAATATTGTTTATACAGAAGTGAAATTATAATGGCGCCTGATAGGAATGGGTTAAAGCATGGAGTCTGGACTCACATCTTGAGTTTGTATCCAGTCATCATCGTTTATGAATTGTGAGACTTTGGACAAATTGTTTAACCCTTAACCTCCTATGGCTTTGTCTCCTCATCTGCAGAATGGGGATTATAGCTACTTCTTAGGGCCATTGAGGATTAGATAGTTAGTTAGATAGACAGACAGATAGATAGATCAGTCTTCCTTGACTTAGAATGGGGTTACATCCTGATAAACCCATTGTAAGTTGAAAACATTGTTAGTCAAAAATACATAGAATACACCTAATCTACCAAACATCATAGCTGAGCCTAGTCTACCTTAAACGTCCTCAGAACACTTACGTTAGCCTACATTTGGGCAGAATCATCTAACACAAACCCTATTTTATAATGAAGTGTTGAATAGCTCATGTAATTTATTGAATACTGTACTGAAGTGAAAAACAATGGATTTATGGGTTCAGAATCGCTGTAAGTGTACCCGTTGTTTACTCTTGTGATTGTGTGGCTGACTGGGAACTGCTGCCAGCACCACAAGAGAGTATTAGACTGCATTCATCGCTAGCCCTGTTTGAAAAGGTCGAAATTCCAAATTCTAAGTACAGTTTCTACTGAATGTGTATTGCTTTTGCACCATTGTAAAGTGAAATTGTAAGTTGAAACATTGTAAGTTGGCGTGGAGATATATAATCACTGAGGAAGGGCCTAGTGCATGATAAATGCACTATAAAGTTTAGCTTGTGTTCGTCACGAGCATTGGCCCTAGAACCCAACGTTCTTTTCATTAGATTGCTCTCCCATCTATAATAGATAGTATCAGTTACAAAGTTAAGAACATACATTTTACTTTGTTTTTTTTTTTCTTTGCGGTACGCGGGCCTCTCACTGCTGTGGCCTCTCCCGCTGCGGAGCACAGGCTCTGGACGCGCAGGCCCAGTGGCCACGGCCCACGGGCCCAGCCGCTCCACAGCACGTGGGATCCTCCCGGACCGGGACACGAACCCGCGTCCCCTAGCATCGGCAGGCGGACTCTCAACCACTGCGCCACCAGGGAAGCCCTATTGTATTTTTTTAACATCTTTATTGGAGTATAATTGCTTTACAGTGTTGTGTTAGTTTCTGCTTTATAACAAACTGAATCAGCTATACATATATGTATATCCCCGTATCTCCTCCCTCTTGCGTCTCCCTCCCTCCCACCCTCCCTATCCCACCCCTCTAGGTGGACACAAAGCACCGAGCTGATCTCTATTTCTAATCACTACTCAGAATGAGCAACACAGACACAAACATACACACACACACACACACACCAGTTTTTTTTTGTTTTGACGAGGAACATGTCATGTTAACTTTTTTTTATACAGCAGGTTCTTATTAGTCATTCATTTTATACACATCAGTGTATACATGTCAATCCCAATCACCCAATGCATGACACCCCCCCCACCCCACCGCTTTTCCCCCTTGGTGGCCATATGTTGGTTCTCCACATCTGTGTATCAATTCAGCCCTGCAAACCGGTTCATCTGTACCATTTTTCTAGGTTCCACATACATGCGTTAATATACGATATTTGTTTTTCTCTTTCTGACTTACTTCACTCTGTTTGACAGTCTCTAGATCCAGCCACGTCTCAACAAATGACCCAATTTCATTCCTTTTTATGGCTGAGTAATATTCCATTGTATATATGTACGACATCTTCTTTATCCATTCGTCTGTCGTTGGGCATTTAGGTTGCTTCCATGACCTGGCTATTGTAAATAGTGCTGCAGTAAACATTGGGGTGCATGTGTCTTTTTAAATTATGGTTTTCTCTGGGTATATGCCCAGTAGTAGGATTGCTGGGTCCTATGGTAATTCTATTTGTAGTTTTTTAATGAACCTCCATACTGTTCTCCATAGTGGCTGTATCAATTTACATTCCCACCAACAGTGCAAGAGTGTTCCCTTTTCTCCACACCCTCTCTAGCTTTTGTTGTTTGTAGATTTTCTGACAATGCCCATTCTAACTGGTGTGAGGTGATAACTCATTGTAGTTTTGATTTGCATTTCTCTAATGATTAATGATGTTGAGCATTCTTTCATGTGTTTGTTGGCAGTCTGTATATCTTCTTTGGAGAAATGTCTATTTAGGTCTTCTGCCCATTTTTGGATTGGGTTCTTTATTTTTTTGTTATTGAGCTGCATGAGCTGCTTGTAAATTTTGGAGATTAATCCTTTGTCAGTTGCTTCATTTGCAAATATTTTCTCCCATTCTGAGGGTTCTCTTTTGGTCTTGTTTAAGGTTTCCTTTGCTGTGCAAAAGCTTTGCAGTTTCATTAGGTCCTTTTTGTAGGTCCTTTTTTTCTCTTGTGTTTCCCACTTAGAGAGGTTCCTTTAGCATTTGTTGTAGAGCTGGTTTGGTGGTGCTGAATTCTCTTAGCATTTGCTTGTCTGTAAAGCTTTTGATTTCTCCATCGAATCTCAAGGAGATCCTTGCTGGATAGAGTAATCTTGCTTGTAGTTTCTTCCCTTTCGTCACTTTAAGTATGTCATGCCACTCCCTTCTGGCTTGTAGAGTTTCTGCTGAGAAATCAGCTGTTGACCTTATAGGAGTTCCCTGGTATATTATTTGTCATTTTTCCCTTGCTGCTTTCAAGAATTTTTCTTTGTCTTTAATTTTTGCCAACTTGATTACTATGTGTCTCGGCGTGTTTCTCCTTGGGTTTATCCTGTATGTGACTCTCTACACTTCCTGGACTTGGGTGGCTATTTCCTTTCCCATGTTAGGGAAATTTTCGACTATAATCTCTTCAAATATTTTCTCGGGTCCTTTCTCTCTCCCTTCTCCTTCTGGGACTCCTATAATGCGAATGTTGTTGCGTTTCATGTTGTCCCAAAGGTCTCTTAGGCTATCTTCATTTCTTTTCATTCTTTTTTCTTTATTCTGTTCTGCAGCAGTGAATTCCCCCATTCTGTCTTCCAGGTCACTTATCCGTTCTTCTGCCTCAGTTATTCCGCTATTGACTACTTCTAGTGTAGTTTTCATTTCAGTTATTATATTGTTCATCTCTGTTTGTTTGTTCTTCAATTCTTCTAGGTCTTTGTTAAACATTTCTTGCATCTTCTCGATCTTTGCCTCCATTCTTTTTCCGAGGTCCTGGATCATCTTCGCTATCATTATTCTGAATTCTTTTTCTGGAAGGTTGCCTATCTCCACTTCATTTAGTTGTTTTTCTGGGGTTTTATCTTGTTCCTTCATCTGGTACATAGCCCTCTGTCTTTTCATCTTGTCTATCTTTCTGTGAATGTCGGTTTTGATCCACAGGCTGCAGGATTGTAGTTCTTGCTTCTGCTGTCTGCCCTCCTGTAGATGAAGCTGTCCCACAAAACAGTTTTAATACATGCATTTAAATTTGTTAGAAAATCTTTGAGGAAATAGCCACTCTGATTTACATGACAGGCTATGAAGAATTAGCGTCTATGCAAGAAACTGGACACATTTGTGGAGCAGGACAGAGAAAGTGGCTCCCATATCTTTCATACACGTCTTTTCCACCTTGATTTTCCTTTCATTTCACCTGAACGTTATTATAGGGGATATGATATTTAAGTAGGCGCCATCGCATTTGTGTCAACAAATTTCAGGGTAAGGAAATGTTGGAGGTCGTATCAGAGTTGACTAAGTGTGCATCACAGCTATGGAAGCTTCTTTAAAAATATAGAACTTCAATATTCAAGAGAGAGGGTTTGACTAAATAGATCTAGGTCATGACCAGGAACTAGCATTTTCACTAGCACACCAGGGGATTCTGACACCCCGCATTGAGATTCATATGAGTAAGAACATTTGAAAAGGGTAAAATTCCATTTCTAGAAAATCTAGCACTAAAACCCAAGATTTTAATCACAATTTCATTTTGGTCTTAAAGACTGTGCCAACTATTTATGTGCAAATGTTTGTGAATGAATCTTTGCTGAAAGTTTAGCAGCAGTGTAAATGTCCAAAAGTAAGGGATTCATTAAGTGAACCATGTCAGTCCTATCTATATGATGGAATGCTATGTAGCCATTACATTTAAGACATATTTTCATAATTTAGTGGTAAGTGAAAAGCTAAGACAGTGAAGATATATATGTACAATATGAATCCATTTTTGTCAGAAATATATTCATAGAAACTAAAGGACATATGCTAAAATGGTACTGTGCTTAACCTTGGATAATAGGTTATAGATAATTTTACCATTTACTTTGTGCTTTCTGGTGCTTTCAAGATTTTCTGTTAGCTCCATGATTAGGAATTTTAAAATATGGTATTTTTAAGATTAAAAAAGTGAATATATATTTACTGCAGTGCTTAGTAAACACATTTGCCAGGACAACTGTCATAGGCAAAATAATGGGCCCCCCCAAAGATGCCCATGCTCTAATGCCCAAAAACTAAATATGTTACCTTACATGGTGAAAGGGACTTTGAAGATGTGATTAAGTGTTTGCTAAAGACCTTGAGTTGGAAAGATTTTTCTGGATTCTCCAGTGGACCCGATCTAATCAAATGCGTCCTTCAAAGCAGAGAACTTCCGTGGGCTGTGGTCAGAGAGAAATGTAATGACAGAAGGGTCCAAGAGATGTGATGTGAGCAGAACTCAGTCTGCCTTTGCTGACTTTGAAGATGGAGGAAGAAGGCCACAAGACAAAGAATGCCAACAGTCTCTAAAGCTGCAAAAGACAAGTAAACAAATTGTCCCCTAGAGACTCCAGAGTACAGTCCCTGCCTACGCCTTGCTCTTAGCCCACTGAAATCTGTGTTGCATTTCCAAACTACAGAACTGGAAGATAATACAATTGTGCTGTTTTCAACCACTAAGTTTGTAGGTAATTTGTTACAGCAGCAATGTAAAACTAATACAAAGACAAAGCTAAATATTTGCCAATGTCTAAGCTTTTTGCTAGTGTGTAGCCCCTCTACCATAATCAGGAACCAAATTGCTGCCCTTATGAACACTGTCATTAAAATCATAAATGTTAATAGTGGAAACAACTTCAGCAATCATCTAATTCAAGACTTACATTTTATACATGAAGAAATTAAGGCCTGGAGAGGTGACTTAGTTGTTGAAACATCATAATGGTTTAAATGGGAAGTATCAGAAAAGTTTCACTCACCCCGATTTATACAATACGGGGTTTCATCATCTCACATAAGAAGAAACAGGGCAGCCTTCACCATAGCGTATCAGAACTCTGGCTGTTGGGATGTCCCTTGGCTCTGGGTATTAGCAAGATGACTGCCCCAGCACTAGGCCTCACATCCACACATGACAGTGTCCAGAAAAAGAATGGGAGTGTGTCATCCTGTCTCTCCTTCTTAACAGTGAGGAATACTTTCCCTTACACCCCTCAGTTACATATGCTGTGATTCTGAGCATGAAGTCTACATCCAGACTGATTGGGTTCAAATAACAATGCTGCCACTTAGTTGTGTAACCTTCCTTGGGCAAATTATTTAACCTCTTTGTGTCTCATTTTCCTCAACTGTAAAATGGACTGAGTACATTTTGCCTGCCTCACTGAGTTTTGGGAGGGTTGAATGAGTTATTGTGTTCCAGGACTTAGAACATTAGCTGGCACATAGTGAATATAGTAGCTACCAATTTGTTTAAGCCTCCCTGTATCCACATCCTTAGGGTAGTCTCCTTCCGCAGTGACTCTGGGTTCAGCCATGTGACTTACCCTGACTGTGGAAATGATACTGGGCATGACACGAGCAGAAACTTGAAATACGCTTGTTGCTCTTGAACACTGCTGTTGTATGAAGGAAGCCTAGGGTAGCCCGCTGGAGAGGAGAAACACATTGCTTCTGTAGCCCTGGCCAAGAGGTAGATACATGAATGAGGTCACCTTAGATCAACTAGTCACCAGTCATCCTTCGAGCTGGTCACGGACAGCTGTGCAAGCCCAGCACAGATCAGCCGTGTCAGCTCAGATCTGAGGAACTTGGCAGCCAACCCATAGAATCATGAGATAAGTTGCAGATTAAAGTCACTAAGTTTTAGGGTGGTTTGTTATGTCGCAAAGGCTAACTGATACAGTAAGCACTCAGTAAGAGTTGGCTGTCCTTTGCTAGTAAGTCTCATTAATCAACCACCAACAATGGAATGATTATCTAAATAATCATAACAATGATTAGCTTAGACCAGAGGCCCTCCTCCTTGCCTATGTTTCATTAATTGGATGTGAAGTATTAGCAAGTGGCAGAGGTGATTCTGGTACACAACCAAGGTTGGGAGTAATCATTTGATTTGGAGTAATCACTGAGAAGGAATGGATATTGGGGTGTCAGTCATCAAAATCATTACACGCATGATCACACAGCTGGTCAGTAGCAGCACAGTGATACTGTCTGGTTCTCCTGAGCCCCTGCCTGCTGTTTTTTCTATCATTGCATGCTGTGGAAGACGGTGATACCCTCAGGCATTCACAGTAAGTTAATTATTGGGCATATTGTCCAACAGCAGAGGGAAACTTGTTCACACTGTTTTTCTTTGAGCTGCACATATTCTGAGGCAAAACAGAAGATTTCACATACCATTACTGAGACCATTTTTCTTTTTTTTCCTGCATGCCTAGCAGCTGGTGAGTGTTCAGCATCAGATATGAGAAGTTAAGCTGAATATACTGGAGGAAAACCTTCTAGAGAAAGCAAGCTCAGCTTTAAAAAAATGCTAAGTTTGCCGACTCAAGAGCCCAGGACAGCTTTATTAAATTGAACAGAGAAAAACCAATTAAACACTTTAAACTGCTATTCTGGGGCTCACCAAAACAACACAAATCAAAAGGGGAAATATTCAATTATTACTAGCAGCTGGATTTTT
Organism: Pseudorca crassidens; assembly: GCF_039906515.1. NCBI lineage: Eukaryota > Metazoa > Chordata > Mammalia > Artiodactyla > Delphinidae > Pseudorca > Pseudorca crassidens. The sequence goes on along the minus strand of NC_090317.1, from coordinate 107,321,999 downwards.
GTGAAAGTTTTTTTAGTTAAGCCAAGTTCCCCCTCTTGCTGCTGCATCCAAGAGGGCTGAGTGATTTTTCAGTCTCCAGAAGGTACTTCACTGTGGATTTGCCCACAGCGGTAGTCAAAGAAATCCTAATGGCCTAATGCATAGCTCTGAGCATCCCACTTCTCTTTTCAAAAACGTTCAGGGGCTCCCCATGGCTTGTCAATATCCTTGACCTGGAGGACAAAGCTTTTTGCAATATGACTCCCTGTGCCCCCTTACCTTGCTTGCTTTCTCTATTACTCTACGTACTTGTAGCCAGAATTTTTGACATGTTATGGGGCTTACATCGCCTAATGAATCCTGTCCTCTGCTGCCTCATTGTCTGTGCCTATGCCCCACTGCATTCCCACCTCTCCCATATATCCTCATTGACTAAATAACACATTTTCCAAGACCAACCTCAAATGCTAACTTCATGAAGCCTTCCTTATCTTTTGTTGAAACTCACCAGCCATGGACCACCTGGAATACTTAACTTGCTGTAGCTCAGAAGAACACATATCAGAGGAACCATGAGGAATCAGGCTTGTGCTGTGTGATTCTAAGGAGGGTTCAAAGAGGCAGGGGCCATTTCTGGACTGGATGCTGTCAGAAAGTGGGAATACTTGGTGACTTGGTATCTTGATAACTTTTATCTAAGAGGCAGGAAAATTAAAGTAATTCTAGAGTTGTTGGTGAAGAAGCACATATTAGAAGAGGGGGTCATTTGGTGACTTTAGTGTTGCAGAGTGTCCTTGCCTCTGTGGCTCGGTCTGATCATTGTTTATGCACACTGTGTGCGTATATTCTGTTTATAAACCACCCTGTATGTTATGTTCAGTGGGGACATCTCAACTCTCAGGACAGTTTTTCATTGTCTTCCTGTGCAACTGGTTGGATCCATCTTCTCAGGATCTCCATAGTACAGAGATGAGGGAAATGTCCCACAGATATATCTACATGAGCCCTCATAGATTGTTCTTCTTTTGTTTCTAGTCGACACTTAAATCTGTTATATTTCACATTAAAAACACAACTTGATTTTAAAATGTAGCGTGTTCTGTGAAAGAGGAAATTTTGGCAAGACTCAGCTTGTATGTAGATCTGCATGGAAGAAGCTGAATAGCAACTATCTTATTTATTTATTTACTTACTCATTTAATTTTTTTGGCCATGCCACACAGCTTGTGGAATCTTAGTTCCCCGACCAGGGATTGAACCCAGGCCCTCAGCAGTGAAAGAGTGGAGTCCTAACCACTGGACCGCCAGGGAATTCCCACAAGTATCCCTTTTAGACAGACGTGTTCTCTCCAATTGACCACAGTCCCAGCCATTACACTAGACTCATATTCCTTACTGGCTTGATGTCTGAGACTACAGTCTCATCTTATTCATGTTTCAGAGTTAAATAAGGGACTGTATAGAACAGTAGGAAGGATGGAACAGTGCCCTGTAAAGGACCAGATGCTAAACATTTTAAGCTTTGTGGGTCAGGCAGTCTCTGTCACAGCTACTCAACTCTGGCATTGTAGCAAGAAGGCAGCCGGAGACAAAACATAAACAAATGACATGAACCCAAAGAAACTATTTCCGAAAACAAGTGGTAGACAGGATTTAGCCCACGGGACTAGTGCTAACTTTGAGGCCCATTTCTGCCATTTGATCACAAGCCAATGACCATGTCTGGGTTTTGCATTCTCATCTGTAAAATGGTGATAATACTACTTGCCTCACATATGAGGATCCAAATGGGATATTGTTATGTGAAAAATCTTTTAAAAATATGAAGCATGGTACACTTAAAAGATATTAGCTTATTGTATATTTCGGGAACAGAACTGTTCATCTTCCTGCAGCAAGATTGGGATAGGCATGGAAGTTGTGCCTTCAAGGAGACAGTGTGAGAAGTGTGCACAGCAGGTAGCCTCCAGCTGTCAGCTCCTTCAGGGTCAGCCGAGAGCTCCCTCACCCAAGGCAGACATCACTGTGACTGAGCAGGATGGGAGTATAAAGTCTCAGCCATTTTGACCTCAGCTCTGATAGGCAGTGCTCATTGCACAGCTCCTCGCCAGATTGGCCAAGGCTTTGTGGGATCTGCATGTCAGTCTAACTTTTCCCTCTGCCCAATCATGCTTTCTCCCCCTTTCCTTCATGAGTTGAGCCTTAGTAAATATCTTGTACCCTGACCTCCATCTTGGAGTATACTTCTGGAAAGCACAACCTGTGACAAGGATAATTTACTGAGATACTACTATATGTCATGTTCTTTTTGGATGTTTCCTTTCTTCATTCCAAGAACATGCCCAGACCTTGCCTTGGGACCCTTTGCGTTCTTTGAAGATAATCCCCCTTTTTGGCCAAAATCTCTGATGGAAATATGCTTGAGCTTTACGGGTATAGATGGAGAGATGAGCTGAGAGGGAAGTAGCCAACTCTGGTGGAATGGGATAACTCTGGACAAGGAAGAGATCCATGGTTTGGTGCCTGTGTTCTATGAGCATCAAGACCTACCCACCATGTATTTACAACACCCCAGCAAGACCTTGGAGGAGACCGGCAGAATTACGTAACTCAGAGCCTGGAACTGAGAAACTGGGGTACTGATGCCAGCAAAATTCCTGGGTCCAGAGGGCCCTTCAAGGAAACATGCAGGCTTGGACCATAGATCAGCAGCAAGATGGGAGCTGACAATCAAATTGATTTTATTTATTTATTTATATTACTTTTTAACATCTTCATTGGAGTATAATTGCTTTACAATGGTGTGTTAGTTTCTGCTTTATAACAAAGTGAATCAGCTATGCATATACAGATATCCCCATATCCCCTCCCTCTTGTGTCTCCCTCCCAACCTCCCTTTCCCACCATTCTAGGTGGTCACAAAGCACCGAGCTGATCTCCCTGTGCTATGCGGCTGCTTCCCACTAGCTATCTATTTTACATTTGGTAGTGTATATATGTCCATGCCACACTCTCACTTTCTCCCAGCTTACCCTTCCCCCTCCCCCTATACTCAAGTCCATTCTCTAGTAGGTCTGTGTCTTTATTCCCATCTTGCCCCTAGGTTCTTCATGACCTTTTTTGTTTTTTATCCTTAGATTCCATATATATGTGTTAGCATACGATATTTTTCTCTTTCTGACTTCCTTCACTCTGTATGACAGACTCTAGGTCCATCCACCTCACTACAAATAACTCAATTTCGTTTCTTTTTATGGCTGAGTAATATTCCATTGTATGTAAGTGCCACATCTTCTTTATCCATTCATCCAATGATGGGCACTTAGGTTGTTTCCATCTCCTGGCTATTGTAAGTAGAGCTGCAATGAACATTTTGGTACATGACTCTTTTTGAATTACGGTTTTCTTAGGGTATATGCCCACTAGTGGGATTGCTGGGTCGTATGGTAGTTATATTTTTAGTTTTCTAAGGAACCTCCATACTGTTCTCCATAGTGGCTGTATCAGTTTACATTCCCACCAACAGTGCAAGAGGGTTCCATTTTCTCCACACCCTCTCCAGCAATTACTGTGTCTAGATTTCCTGATGCTGCCCATTCTAACTGGTGTGAGGTGATACCTTGTTGTAGTTTTGATTTGCATTTCTCTAATAATTAGTGATGTTGAGTAGATTTTCATGTGCTTCTTGGCCATCTGTATGTCTTCTTTGGAGAAATGTCTTTTTAGGTCTTCAGCCCATTTTTGGATTGGGTTGTTTGTTTTTTTTAACATTGAGCTGCGTGAGCTGTTTATATATTTTGGAAATTAATCCTTTGTCCATTGATTCATTTGCAAATATTTTGTGCCATTCTGAGGGTTGTCTTTTCATCTTGTTTATAGTTTCCTTTGCTTTGCAAAAGCTTTTAAGTTTCATTAGGTGCCATTTGTTTATTTTTGTTTTTATTTCCATTACTCTACAAGGTGGATCAAAAAAGAGCTTGCTGTGATTTATGTCAAGCAGTGTTCTTCCTATGTTTTCCCCTAAGCTTTATAGTGTCTAGTCTTACATTTAAGTCTCTAATCCATTTTGAGTTTATTTTTGTATATGGTGTTAGTGAGTGTTCTAATTTCATTCTTTTACATGTAGCTGTCCAGTTTTCCCAGCACCACTTATTGAAGAGACTGTCTTTTCTCCATTGTATATCCTTGCCTCCTTTGGAATAGATTAGTTGATCATAGGTGCATGGGTTTATCTCTGGGCTTTCCATCCTGTTCCATTGATCAATATTTCTGTTTTTGTGCCAGTACCATATTGTCTTGATTACTGTAGCTTTGTAGTATAGTCTGAAGTCTGGGAGCCTGATTCCTCCTGCTCCATTTTTCTTTCTCAAGATTGATTTGGCTATTCGGGGTCCTTTGTGTTTCCATACAAATTGTGAAATTTTTTGTTCTAGTTCTGTGAAAAATGCCATTGGTTGTTTGATAGGGGTTGCATTGAATCTGTAGATTGCTTTGTTTAGTAGAGTCATTTTCACAATGTTGATTCTTCCAATCCAAGAACATGGTATATCTTTCCATCTATTTGAATCATCTTTAATTTCTTTCATCAGTGTTTTATAATTTTCTGCATACAGGTCTTTTGTCTCCTTAGGTAGGTTTATTCCTAGATAGTTTATTCTTTTTGTTGCAATGGTAAAAGGGAGTGTTTTCTTAATTTCACTTTCAGTTTTTTCATCATTAGTGTACAGCAATACAAGAGATTTCTGTGCATTAACTTTGTATACTTCTACTTTACCAAATTCACTGATTAGCTCCAGTAGTTTTCTGGTACCATCTTTAGGATTCTCTATGTATAGTATGTCATCTGCAGACAGTGACAGCTTTACTTCTTTTCCGATTTGGATTCGTTTTATTTCATTTTCTTCTCTGATTGCTGTGGCTAAAACTTCCAAAACTATGTTGAGAAATAGTGGTGAGACTGGGCAACCTTGTCTTGTTCCTGATCTTAGTGGAAATGCTTTCAGTTTTTCACCATTGAGGAGGATGTTGGCTGTGGGTTTGTCATATATGGCCTTTATTATGTTGAGGAAAGTTTCCTCTAAGCCTACTTTCTGGAGAGTTTTTATCATAAATGGGTGTTGAATTTTGTCAAAAGCTTTCTCTGCATCTCTTGAGATGATCATATCGTTTTTCTCCTTCAATTTGTTATTATGGTGTATCACATTGATTGATTTGCGTATATTGAAGAACCCTTGCATTCCTGGGATAAACCCCACCTGATCATGGTGTATGATCCTTGTAATGTGCTGTTGGATTCTGTCTGCTAGTATTTTGTTGAGGATTTTTGCATCTATGTTCATCAGTGATATTGGCCTGTAGTTTTCTGTCTTTGTGACATCTTTGTCTGGTTTTGTTACCAGGGTGATGGTGGCTTCGTAGATTGAGTTTGGGAGTGTTCCTCCCTCTGCTATATTTTGGAAGAGTTTGAGGAGGATAGGTGTTAGCTCTTCTCTAAATGTTTGATAGAATTCGCCTTTGAAGCCATCTGGTCCTGGACTTTTGTTTGTTGGAAGATTTTTAATCACAGTTTCAATTTCAATGCTTGTGATTGGTCTGTTCATATTTTCTATTTCGTCCTCGTTCAGTCTCGGAAGGTTGTGCCTTTCTAAGAATTTGTCCATTTCTTCCAGGTTGTCCATTTTATTGGCATATCGTTGCTTGTAGTAATCTCTCATGATCCTTTGTATTTCTGCAGTGTCAGTTGTTACTTCTCCTTCTTCATTTCTAATTCTGTTGATTTGAGTCTTCTCCCTTTTTTTCTTGATGAGTCTGGCTAATGGTTTATTAGTTTTGTTTATCTTCTCAAAGAACCAGCTTTTAGTTTTATTGCTCTTTGCTATCGTTTCCTTCATTTCTTTTTCATTTATTTCTGATCTGATCTTTATGATTTCTTTCCTTCTGCTAACTTTGGGTTTTTTTTGTTCTTTTTCTAATTGCTTCAGGTGTAAGGTTAGGTTGTTTATTTGAGTTGTCTCTTTTTTGCTTAAGGTAGGATTGTATAGCTATAATCTTCCCTCTTAGAACTGCTTTTGCTGCATCCCATAGTTTTTGGATAGTCATGTTTTCATTGACATTTGTTTCTAGGTATTTTTTGATTTCCTCTTTGATTTCTTCAGTGGTCTCTTGGTTATTAAGTAGTGTATTGTTTAGCCTCCATATGTTTGTGTGTTTTACAGATTTTTTCCTGTAATTGATATCTGGTCTCATAGCGTTGTGGTCGGAAAAGATAGTTGATACGATTTCAAATTTCTTAAATTTACCAAGAATTGATTTGTGACCCAAGAAATGATCTATCCTGGAGAATGTTCCATGAGCACTTGAGAAAAATGTGTATTTTGTTGTTTTTGGATGGAGTGTCCTATAAATATCAATTAAGTCCATCTTGTTTAATGTATTATTTAAAGCTTGTGTTTCCCTATTTATTTTCATTTTAGATGATCTGTCCATTGGTGAAAGTGAGGTGTTAAAGTCCCCTACTATGATTGTGTTCCTGTCGATTTCCCATTTTATGGCTGTTAGTATTTGCCTGATGTATTTAGGTTCTCCTATGTTGGGTGCAGAAAATAGTTACAGATGTTATATCTTCTTCTTGGATTGATCCCTTGTTCATTATGTAGTGTCCTTCTTTGTGTCTTGTAATAGGTTTGTTTTAAAGTCTATTTTGTCTGATATGAGAATTGCTACTCCAGCTCTCTTTTGATTTCCATTTGCATGGAACATCTTTTTCCATCCCCTCACTTTCAGTCTGTATGTGTCCCTAGGTCTGGAGTGGGTCTCTTGCAGGCAGCATATATACAGGTCTTGTTTTTGTATCCATTCAGCCAGTCTGTGTCTTTTGGTTGGAGCATTTAATCCATTTACATTTAAGGTGATTATTGATATGTATGTTCCTATTACATTTTCTTAATTTGTTTTTGTTTGTTATTGTAGGTCTGTTCCTTCTCTTGTGTTTCCTGCCTAGGGAAGTTCTTTTAGCATTTGTTGTAAAGCTGGTTTGGTGGTGCTGAATTCTCTTAGCTTTTGCTTGTCTATAAAGGTTTTAATTTCTCCCTCAAATCTGAATGAGATCCTTGCTGGTTAGAGTAATCTCCTTCATCACTTTCAGTATGTCCTGCCACTCCCTTCTGGCTTTCAGAGTTTCTGCTGAAAGATCAGCTGTTAACGTTTTGGGGATTCCGTTGTGTGTTATTTGTTGTTTTTCCCTTGCTGCTTTTAATATGCTTTCTTTGTATTTAATTTTTGATAGTTTGATTAATATGTGTCTTGGCATGTTTCTCCTTGGATTTATCCTGTATGGGACTCTCTGTGCTTCCTGGACCTGATTAACTATTTCCTTTCCCATATTAGGGAAGTTTTCAACTATAATGTCTTCAAATATTTTCTCAGTCCCTTTCTTTTTCTCTTCTTCTTCTGGGACCCCTATAATTCGAACGTTGGTGCATTTAATGTTGTCCCAGAGGTCTCTGAGACTGTCCTCTATTCTTTTCATTCTTTTTTCTTTATTCTGCTCTGCAGTAGTTATTTCCACTGTTTTATCTTCCAGGTCACTTATCCGTTCTTCTGCCTCAGTTATTCTCCTATTGATCCCTTCTAGAGAATTTTTAATTTCATTTGTTGTGTTGTTCATCACTGTTTGTTTGCTCTTTAGTTCTTCTAGGTCCTTGTTAAACGTTTCTTGTATTTTCTCCATTCTATTTCCAAGATTATGGACCATGTTTACTGTCATTATTCTGAGTTCTTTTTCAGGTAGACTGCCTATTTCCTCTTCAATTGTTAGGTCTGGTGGGGTTTTGCCTTGCTCCTTCATCTGCTGTGTGTTTCTCTGTGTTCCCATTTGTGCTTAACTTACTGTGTTTGGGGTCTCCTTTTCGCAGGCTGCAGGTTCGTAGTTCCCGTTGTTTTTGGTGTCTGTCCCCAGTGGCTAAGGTTGGTTCAGTGAGTTGTGTAGGCTTCCTGGTGGAGGGGACTGGTGCCTGTGTTCTGGTGGATGAGACTGGATCTTTTCTTTCTGGTGGGCAGGTCCACATCTGGTGATGTGTTTTGGGGTGTCTGTGGCCTCTTTATGATTTTAGGCAGCCTCTCTGCTAATGGGTGGGGTTGTGTTTCTGTCTTGCTAGTTGTTTGGCATAGGGTGTCCAGCACTGTAGCTTGCTGGTCATTGAGTGAAGCTGGGTGCTGGTGTTGAGATGGAGATCTCTGGGAGATTTTCGCCGTTTGATATTATGTGGAGCTGGGAGGTCTCTTGTGGACCAGTGTCCTGAAGTTGGCTCTCCCACCTCAGAGGCACAGCACTGACTCCTGGCTGCAGCACCAAGAGCCTGACATCCACACGGTCACGTGGCTGTAGGTAGGAGGCCTCACTTCCTTGCCACATGGATCTCTCCTTAGGGCTGGTTGAGTGTCCTCATGACATGGCAGCTGGCTTACCCCAGGATGTGTTATCCAGGCTGCGGTCCCCAGGACTGTCACGGCTTTGGCTGCTGGGGCCCCTCCAGACCGGCAGCCTCAGCGAGGCTGCCCTCCCTTCGGGCTCCTGGGCAGTTCAGTGACGGTGGAGGGAAGAGAGCCCGAGCCAGGAGTTCCAGCTCTGTGGAAACCAATCACATTGATTTTAAACTTTGCAAGGAAAAGTAATGTGATACGTCTTGCATTGCCTAGTTATTGAATAAAATCCAGTCTGCTGCAGTTATATCCCTTTAAAAAACCTTTTCTAAACAAATAAGTTCAATTATTTTTGAGAAAATCTATAACAAATGTTCAATTACTAATTGACTTCATAAGTCTGTATTAAGCACCTACTGTATCCCCGGCATTCTGCTGGGTGCGCAGTGATGAACAAGGTAGATGGTCAATGTATCAGGACCAGGCAGCTGGAATCACAGGAAGCTGGCAGGGCCTTCAAATCCTGAAGGGGTTAGTGCAGCCTCCTGCCACTTCCTGGGAGATTCTGATTCACTTCAATGCAGATAGAGCACCTCAGAGGCTTGCTTCTCTTGCTGCCAGCACCTGTGACTCTCGAACGCTTTGTCTAGCTGCATGAACATACTCAGCTCATGTGCAGGACAGACCTGAGGTATGTGGGCAGGGGGAGAGGAGGGTGTGGAATTGATGTCTTCGGGAGCAGCCCTCAACCACTGCAGATGGGATTTGGTGGATACACACCCCTGCTTGCCTGCCCCTTGGGTGGGAGAACCCTGAGTTGTGCTCTATACCATCCCCCAGAGATCCCCAGTGGGATGTAGACACAGTTGCCCACAGCAATAATATACTCATTAACACAATCTGTCTTGGCTTCCTTCCCTTCCCTGTCTCATTTTCCCAGTCCTCTTCCAGGATCACCTAGCAAATAAACTACTAGCACTTAAATCATCTTAGTCATCTTGGCATCTCTTTCCTGGGGAACCTAAAGTAAGATTCCACCACCTTCAGGTGTGCATGAAAGCTACATCTCTGGGTCCTTGTTGATAAATGTGTGCTTATAGAGTAGCAGATCTCTAAGCACTCCGATTGACATAGGCTGAAAACAGTAGGCAGATGATTTTCTGTCTTCCTAATTAACAGAAAGTGCACTGGGGGCAGGTTTGTGTTACTCCTGCTTCCCTCGGCACTAAGCATGATGTTAGGCACCTAGTAGGTGCTCATGATGGAACTTTCTTCCCCAGTGAGTTGGTCCCGACTTGTAACTAAAGAGACGTTTTAGGAGTCAAGTAGGTCCCTTAATTCACATTTCTACTTAGTATTTGGAGGCTGAAGGAATGGCCTTGTGGTCTCTTGAGTGAAAGAATTGAATGCCTCTGGTATTTCCGTGAAGTCTTTGAGCATTTCTATGCAAAGTGTCTAAACAGACATGATTAAGAGCAGTCTAAAGCAGTGGTCAACAAACGTTTTCTGAAAGGGACCATATCCTAAACATTTTAGGTTTTGTGGCTGGTCTCCATCACAACTACCCAATTCTGCCATTCTAGCTCAAAAGCAGCCAGCGATAATGCATAAATGAACGTTTCAAGAAGACTATTTACAAAAACAGGTGGCAGCCTGGATGTAGTCCATGGGACTTAGTTTTCTGATCTTTGGTCTAAGGCAGTGTTGTCAAACTGGACTTCCTGCAGGATGAAAATATTCTATAATCTGAGATATCCAGTACGATAACTAATATGTGGCTAGTGCTACTGAGAATATGAATTTTATTTTATTTACATTTAAATAGGCACATGTGGCTAGTGACTACCATACTGGACACTGCATGGTGTTGTTTGGCCAATCTTGGCAAACCCCTGACCACTTAATCATGTTTCTGTCAAACTTTCTGCCCCAACTGCTTATTCATTGGGAAACACAATATTGGAAACAGTGAAAGTGAGAACAACATATGTTCTGTCTTTCCAGTGAACCTGACAGCCTCCCTTTTGCTTTCAGTGTGGTTGCTGAGCATCATACATATGGAGCAGGCAAGCCATTATTTCTCCCTGAGCAAGCTAAGGCATGGATAAAGCTCTTAGGCGTGTAGTTCATGAGCTGCAGTGTCTCTGCCAGTGATTCAGACATCTTCAGGTGGTCCTGGGTACTAGTATAGGTCTCATCAAGGTTGGGGCTTAAGTTTTCCTTCTCAATAGGCTTCTTCACTTTATGAGCACTGTCAGCTCCAAAATTCTGACCTTTTAGCCATTGATGACTCAATTTTGGCAAGCTCAGTTTCCATGCCACCCTCCTCTCCTTTTTAAAGTTTGCTTTTCAAAACCAGCCTAACAGGGATCATTTCAGTGCATGATAAAGTGGGCACTTACTGAACAGTAAACCTGTGGGTTTATGCTTATGGGTTTCCACAAGCAACTTTGCCACAATCCTGTGAAATCTTGTTCACAGTTCATTGACCTCTGACTGGATCTTGAATTATAGTTGATGCTCCAAACAGAAAGTAATATTTGTCACATTCTATAACTATGTTCTGTGGCTTTGGAAAACTATGGATTGCTTTGACAAATTCACTCTGCTTGAGCGGAAGTAACTCTTTATATCCTGGACCACACAGTTCTAAGGTGCCACTGTGTTTTATGAAGAATTTGTATGTAGGAAAGTACACATACGAAAAATTGATGCATTTTCACAAGCTCAGCACAGCCATGGAACCAGCATGTGGGTCATTCCCACCAAGGTACGTAGGAAGCACCATCCTTACTTTTAACTGTAAGGATCAGGTTTTTTTTTTTATTTTTCTGTTTTTTATTTATTTATTTTTTGGTTTTGTTTTTGTTTTTTACTTCATATAAACTGAATCAATCATGTATACACTGTATCTGGATTCTTTTTTTTTTAACATTTTTTTTTAGAGGATAAGTGATGGCTACTTTATTTTTTCATTTTATTTTACTTTTTTTAACATCTTTATTGGGGTATAATTGCTTTACAATGGTGTGTTAGTTTCTGCTTTATAACAAAGTGAATCAGTTATATATACACATATGTTTCCATATCTCTTCCCTCTTGCATCTTCCTCCCTCCCACCCTCCCTATCCCACCCCTCCAGGCGATCGCAAAGCACCGAGCTGATCTCCCTGTGCTATGTGGCTGCTTCCCACTAGATATCTATTTTACGTTTGGTAGCGTATATATGTCAATGCCACTCTCTCGCTTTGTCACAGCTCACCCTTCCCCCTCCCCATATCCTCAAGTCCATTCTCTAGTAGGTCTGTGTCTTTATTCCTGTCTTACCCCTAGGTTCCTCATGACATTTTTTTTCTTAAATTCCATATATATGTGTTAGCATACGGTATTTGTCTTTTTCTTTCTGACTTACTTCACTCTGTATGACAGACTCTAGGTCTATCCACCTCATTACAAATAGCTCAATTTCGTTTCTTTTTATGACTGAGTAATATTCCATTGTATATATGTGCCACATCTTCTTTATCCATTCATCCGATGATGGGCACTTAGGTTGTTTCCATCTCCGGTCTATTGTAAATAGAGCTGCAATGAACATTTTGGTACATGACTCTTTTTGAATTATGGTTTTCTCAGGGTATATGCCCAGTAGTGGGATTGCTGGGTCGTATGGTAGTTCTATTTGTAGTTTTTTAAGGAACCTCCATACTGTTCTCCATAGTGGCTGTACCAGTTCACATTCCCACCAGCAGTGCAAGAGTGTTCCCTTTTCTCCACACCCTCTCCAGCATTTATTGTTTCTAGATTTTTTGATGATGGCCATTTTGCCTGGTGTGAGATGATATCTCATTGTAGTTTTGATTTGCATTTCTCTAATGATTAATGATGTTGAGCATTCTTTCATGTGTTTGTTGGCACTCTGTATATCTTCTTTGGAGAAATGTCTATTTAGGTCTTCTGCCCATTTTTGGATTGGGTTGTTTGGTTTTTTGTTATTGAGCTGCATGAGCTGCTTGTAAATTTTGGAGATTAATCCTTTGTCAGTTGCTTCATTTGCAAATATTTTCTCCCATTCTGAGGGTTGTCTTTCGGTCTTGTTTATGGTTTCCTTTGCTGTGCAAAAGCTTTGAAGTTTCATTAGGTCCCATTTGTTTATTTTTGTTTTTATTTCCATTTCTCTAGGAGGTGGGTCAAAAAGGATCTTGCTGTGATTTATGTCATAGAGTGTTCTGCCTATGTTTTCCTCTAAGAGTTTGATAGCTTCTGGCCTTACATTTAGGTCTTTAATCCATTTTGAGCTTATTTTTGTGTATGGTGTTAGGGAGTGATCTAGTCTCATACTTTAACATTTACCTGTCCAGTTTTCCCAGCACCACTTATTAAAGAGGCTGTCCTTTCTCCACTGTACATTCCTGCCTCCTTTATCAAAGATAGGTGACCATATGTGCGTGGGTTTATCTCTGGGTTTTCTATCCTGTGCCATTGATCTATCTTTCTGTTTTTGTGCCAGTACCATACTGTCTTGATTACTGTAGCTTTGTAGTATAGTCTGAAGTCAGGGAGCCTGATTCCTCCAGCTCCGTTTTTCGTTCTCAAGATTGCTTTGGCTATTCGGGGTCTTTTGTGTTTCCATAGAAATTGTGAAAAATTTTGTTCTAGTTCTGTGAAAAATGCCAGTGGTAGTTTGATAGGGATTGCAATTGAATCTGTAGATTGCTTTGGGTAGTAGATTCATTTTCACAATGTTGATTCTTCCAATCCAAGAAGATGGTATATCTCTCCATCTATTTGTATCATCTTTAATTTCTTTCATCAGTGTCTTATAATTTTGTGCATACAGGTCTTTTGTCTCCTTAGGTAGGTTTATTCTTAGGTATTTTATTCTTTTTGTTGCAATGGTAAATGGGAGTGTTTTCTTGATTTCACTTTCAGATTTTTCATCGTTAGTGTGTAGGAATTCCAGAGATTTCTGTGCATTAATTTTGTATCCTGCTACTTTGCCAAATTCATTGATTAGCTCTAGTAGTTTTCTGGTAGCATCTTTAGGATTCTCTATGTATAGTATCATGTCATCTGCAAACAGTGACAGCTTTACTTCTTCTTTTCCAATTTGGATTCTTTTTATTTCCTCTTCTTCTCTGATTGCTGTGGCTAAAACTTCCAAAACTGTATTGAATAAGAGTGGTGAGAGTGGGCAACCTTGTCGTGTTCCTGATCTTAGTGGAAATGCTTTCAGTTTTTCACCATTGAGGACGATGTTGGCTGTGGGTTTGTCATATATGGCCTTTATTATGTTGAGCAAAGTTCTCTCTGTGCCTACTTTCTGCAGGGTTTTTATCATAAATGGGTGTTGAATTTTGTCAAAAGCTTTCTCTGCATCTTTTGAGATGATCATATGGTTTTTCTCCTTCAATTTGTTAATATGGTTTATCACATTGATTGATTTGCGTATATTGAAGATTCCTTGCATTCCTGGAATAAACCCCACTTGATCATGGTGTATGATCCTTTTAATGTGCTGTTGGATTCTGTTTGCTAGTGTTTTGTTGAGGATTTTTGCATCTATGTTCATCAGTGATATTGGCCTGTAGTTTTCTTTGTTTGTGACTTCCCTGTCTGGTTTTGGTATTAACATGATGGTGGCCTCGTAGAATGAATTTGGGAGTGTTCCTCCCTCTGCTATATCTTGGAAGAGTCTGAGAAGTATAGGTGTTAGCTCTTCTCTAAATGTTTGATAGAATTCGCCTGTGAAGCCATCTGGTCCTGGGCTTTTGTTTGTTGGAAGATTTTTAGTCACAGTTTCAATTTCAATGCTTGTGTGTGGTCTGTTCATTTTTTCTATTTCTTCCTGATTCAGTCTTGGCAGGTTGTGCATTTCTAAGAATTTGTCCATTTCTTCCAGATTGTCCATTTTATTGGCATAGAGTTGCTTGTAGTAATCTCTCATGATCTTTTTTATTTCTGCAGTGTCAGTTGTTACTTCTCCTTTTTCATTTCTAATTCTATTGATTTGAGTCTTCTCCCTTTATTTCTTGATGAGTCTGGCTAATGGTTTATTAGTTTTGTTTATCTTCTCAAAGAACCAGCTTTTAGTTTTATTGATCTTTGCTATTGTTTCCTTCATTTCTTTTTGTTGTAGTTTATCTTGTGACAGGGTCGAAGGTAAGCTCATCACACGAGATGAATTGTGCCGAAGCAGAGCAGTAGAGGGCTGCCGCTCGCTCAGGCAAAACAGCGCTGTCTGTCCTGCTGTCGTAGCTTTTATTAAAGAATCATCTAGGTTTACACTTCAAGACTTGTTTTCTTAACAGAAATTCAGAAATGCCAAAGCAGCAACCTATGTTTTTATTAATTATACAAGCAATAATTGGCTTTCTTGAAAACATGCCGTACTTCGTCCTTGAGCGCAAAAGCAGCACAAAGTTCCCACCATTATTTTGATTATACTGAAGTAGCACAAGGACATTTCCTTGCGTTCCCACCATTCTGATTACACTGAGGACATCTCATGGATCAGTGCCCAAAGCACTCAATGCTTTTTCGCAGGCCCCCGGTTTGCCGCGGGGGGGCGGGGGGAGCCCAAAGCATTCAGGACTGTTCACAGCTCTGGCTTATTCGCATGCCCCCGGTTTGCCGAGGGGGCTCAAAGCAATCAGGACTGTTTGCAGTTCTGGCTTATTTGCCAGCCCCCAGTTTGCTGCGGGGGGGGGGGTGGTCTCATGGATCATGTCTCATTTCCATGTCCTCAGTTATTCCACTACACTTTTTCATTTATTTCTGACCTGATCGTTATGATTTCTTTCCTTCTGCTAACTTTGGGGTTTTTTTATTCTTCTTTCCCTAATTGCTTTAGGTGCAAGGTTAGGTTGTTTATTCGAGATGTTTCCTGTTTCTTAAGGTGGGCTTGTATTGCTATAAACTTCCCTCTTAGAACTGCTTTTGCTGCATCCCATAGGTTTTGGATCATCGTGTCTCCATTGTCATTTGTTTCTAGGTATTTTTTTTATTTCCTCTTTGATTTCTTCAGTGATCACTTTGTTATTAAGTAGTGTATTGTTTAGCCTAAATGTGTTTGTATTTTTTTTTTACAGATCTTTTCCTGTAATTGATATCTCGTCTTATGGCATTGTGGGCAGAAAAGATACTTGATACAATTTCAATTTTCTTAAATTTTCCAAGGCTTGATTTGTGACCCAAGATATGATCTATCCTGGAGAATGTTCCATGAGCACTTGAGAAAAATGTGTATTTTGTTGTTTTTGGATGGAGTGTCCTATTAATATCAATTAAGTCCATCTTGTTTAATGTATCATTTAAAGCTTGTGTTTCCTTATGTATTTTCACTTTGGATGATCTGTCCATTGGTGAAAGTGGGGTGTTAAAGTCCCCTACTATGAATGTGTTACTGTCGGTTTCCCCTTTTATGGCTGTTAGTATTTGCCTTATGTCTTGAGGTGCTCCAGTGTTGGGTGCATAAATAGTTACAATTGTTATATCTTCTTCTTGGATCGATCCCTTGATCATTATGTAGTGTCCTTCTTTGTCTCTTCTAATAGTCTTTATTTTAAAGTCTATTTTGTCTGATATGAGAATTGCTACTCCATCTTTCTTTTGGTTTCCATTTGCATGGAATATCTTTTTCCATCCCCTTACTTTCAGTCTGTATGTGTCTCTAGGTCTGAAGTGGGTCTCTTGTAGACAACATATATATGGGTCTTGTTTTTGTATCCATTCAGCCAATCTGTGTCTTTTGGTGGGAGCATTTAGTCCATTTACATTTAAGGTAATGATCGATATGTATGTTCCTATTCCCATTTTCTAAACTGTTTTGAGTTCGTTATTGTAGGTCTTTTCCTTCTCTTGTGTTTCTTGCCTAGAGAAGTTCCTTTAGCATTTGTTGTAAAGCTGCTTTGGTGGTGCTGAACTGTCTCAGCTTTTGCTTGTCTGTAAAGGTTTTGATTTCTCCATCAAATCTGAATGAGATCCTTGCTGGGTAGAGTAATCTTGGTTGCAGGTTTTTCTCCTTCATCACTTTCAGTATGTCATGCCACTCCCTTCTGGCTTGCAGAGTTTCTGCTAAGAGATCAGCTATTAACCTTATGAGGATTCCCTTGTGTGTTGTTTTTCCCTTGCTGCTTTTAATATGTTTTGTTTGTATTTAATTTTTGACAGTTTGATTAATATGTGTCTTGGTGTATTTCTCCTTGGATTTATCTTGTATGGGACTCTCTGTGCTTCCTGGATCTGATTAACTATTTCCTTTCCCATATTAGGGAAGTTTTCAACTATAATCTCTTCAAATATTTTCTCAGTCCCTTTCTTTTTCTCTTCTTCTTCTGGGACCCCTGTAATTCGAATGTTGGTGCATTCAGTGTTGTCTCAGAGGTCTCTGAGACTGTCCTCTATTCTTTTCATTCTTTTTTCTTTATTCTGCTCTGCAGTAGTTATTTCCACTATTTTATCTTCCAGGTCACTTATCCGTTCTTCTGCCTCAGTTATTCTCCTATTGATCCCTTCTAGAGAATTTTTAATTTCATTTGTTGTGTTGTTCATCACTGTTTGTTTGCTCTTTAGTTTTTCTAGGTCCTTGTTAAACGTTTCTTGTATTTTCTCCATTCTATTTCCACGATTATGCACCATGTTTACTATCATTATTCTGAGTTCTTTTTCAGGTAGACTGCCTATTTCCTCTTCATTTGTTAGGTCTGGTGGGGTTTTGCCTTGCTCCTTCATCTGCTGTGTGTTTCTCTGTGTTCCCATTTGTGCTTAACTTACTGTGTTTGGGGTCTCCTTTTCGCAAGCTGAAGGTTCGTAGTTCCCGTTGTTTTTGGTATCTGTCCCCAGTGGCTAAGGTTGGTTCAGGGGGTTGTCTAGGCTTCCTGGTGGAGGAGACTAGTGCCTGTGTTCTGGTGGATGAGGCTGGATCTTGTCTTTCTGGTGGGCAGGTCCATGTCTGGTGGTGTGTTTTGGGGTGTCTGTGGGCTTATTATGATTTTAGGCAGCCTCTCTGCTAATGGGTGGGGTTGTGTTCCTGTTTTGCTAGTTGTTTGGTATAGGGTGTCCAGCACTGTAGCTTGCTGGTCATTGAGTGAAGCTGGGTGCTGGTGTTGAGATGGAGATCTCTGGGAGATTTTCGCCGTTTGATATTATGTGGAGCTGGGAGGTCTGTTGTTGAGCAGTGTCCTGAAGTTGCCTCTCCCACCTCAGAGGCACAGCACTGACTCCTGGCTGCAGCACCAAGAGCCCTTCATCCACCCTTCTCAGAATAAAAGTGAGAAAAAGTAGACAGAAAGAATTAGTAGAAGTAGGAAGGGAGGGAGGGAGGGAGGGAGAGAGAGAGAGAGAGAGAGAGAGAGAGAGAGGAAGAAAGGAAGGAAGGAAGGAAGAAAAAGAAAGAACGAAAGAAGGAAAGAAAGAACGAAAGGAGGGAGGGAGGGAGGGAGGGCAGGACGGTGGGAGGAAGGAAGGAAGGAGGTAAGGAAGGAAAAAAGAAAGAAAGAAAGAAGATAAAGTAAAATAAAATAAAATATAATAAAGTTATTACATTAAAAAATAATTATTAAGAAAAAATTTTTTTAAAAACGGATGGATAGAACATTAGGACAAATGGTGGAAGCAAAGCTATACAGACAAAATCTCACACAGAAGCATACACATACACAGTTACAAAAAGAGGAAAAGGGGAAAAAAATAATATATCTTGCTCTCAAAGTCCACCTCCTCAATTTGGGATGATTCGTTGTCTATTCAGGTATTCCACAGATGCAGGGTACAGCAAGCTGATTGTGGAGATTTAATCCGCTGCTCCTGAGGCTGCTGGGAGAGATTTCCCTTTCTCTTCTTTGTTTGCACAGCTCCTGGGGTTCAGCTTTGGATTTGGCCCCGCCTCTGCGTGTAGGTCGCTGGAGGGCGTCTGTTTTTTGCTCAGACAGGGCGGGGTTAAAGGAGCCGCTGATTCGGGGGCTCTGGCTCAGTCAGGCCGGGGGGAGGGAGGGGCGCGGAGTGCAGGGCGAGCGTGCGGCGGCAGAGGCCAGCGTGACGTTGCACCAGCCTGAGGCCCGCAGTGCGTTCTCCCCGGGGAAATTGTCCCTGGATCCTGGGAACCTGGCAGTGTGGTGGGCTGCACAGGCTCCCCGGAAGAGGGGTGTGGATAGTGACCTGTGCTCGCACACAGGCCCCTTGGTGGTGGCAGCAGCGGCCTTAGCGTCTCTCGCTTGTCTCTGGGGTCCGCGCTTTTAGCCGCGGTTCACGCCCGTCTCTGGAGCTCCTTTAAGCAGCACACTTAATCCCCTCTCCTCACGCACCAGGAAACAAAGAGGGAAGAAAAAGTCTCTTGCCTCTTCGGCAGCTCCAGACCTTTCACGGACTCCCTGCCGGCTAGCCGTGGCGCACTAACCCGTTCAAGGCTGTGTTCACGCAGCCAACCCCAGTCCTCTCCCTGCGCTCCAACCAAAGCCCGAACCTCAGCTTGCAACCCCGCCCGCCCCGGCGGGTGAGCAGAGAAGCCTCTCGGGCTGGTGAGTGCTGGTCGGCACAGATCCTCTGTGCGGGAATCTCTCCGCTTTGCCCTCTGCACCCCTGTTGCTGTTCTCTCTCCGAGGCCCCGAAGTTCCCCCCTCCACCACCCGCAGTCTCCGCCCGCAAAGGCGCTTCCTAGTGTGTGGAAACCTTTCCTCCTTCACAGCTCCCTCCCACTGGTGAAGGTGCCGTCCCTATTCTTTTGTCTCTGTTTTCTTTTTTTCTTTTGCCCTACCCAGCTACGTGGGGAGTTTCTTGCCTTTTGGGAGGTCTGAGGTCTTCTGCCAGCCTTCAGTAGCTGTTCTGTAGGAGTTGTTCCACGTGTAGATGTATTTCTGGTGTATCTGTGGGGAGGAAGGTGATCTCTGCGTCTTACTCTTCCGCCATCTTTCCTTTTTTAACATCTTTACTGGAGTATAATTGCTTCACAACGGTGTGTTAGTTTCTGCTTTATAACAAAGTGAATCAGTTATACATATACATATGTTCCCATATCTCTTCCCTCTTGCGTCTCCCTCCCTCCCACCCCTCCCTATCCCACCCCTCTAGGTGGTCACAAAGCACTGAGCTGATCTCCCTGTGCTATGCGGCTGCTTCCCACTAGCTATCTACCTTACGTTTGGTAGTGTATATATGTCCGTGCTACTGTGTCACTTTGTCACAGCTTACCCTTCCCCCTCCCCATATCCTCAAGTCTGTACTCTAGTAGGACTGTGTCTTTATTCCTGTCTTACCCCTAGGTACTTCATGACCTTTATTTTTTTTTTCTTTCTTAGATTCCATATATATGTGGTAGCATATATATTTGTTTTTCTCTTTCTGACTTACTTTGTATGACGGACTCTAGGTCCATCCACATCACTACAAATAACTCAATTTCGTTTCTTTTTATGGCTGAGTAATATTCCATTGTATATATGTGCCACATCTTCTTTATCCATTCATCTGTTGATGAACACTTAGGTTGCTTCCATGTCCTGGCTATTGTAAATAGAGCTGCAATGAACATTTTGGTACATGACTCTTTTTGAATTATGGTTTTCTCAGGGTATATGCCCAGTAGTGGAATTGCTGGGTCATATGGTAGTTCTATTTGTAGTTTTTTAAGGAACTTCCATACTGTTCTCCATAGTGGCTGTACCAATTCACATTCCCACCAGCAGTGCAAGAGTGTTCCCTTTTCTACACACCCTCTCCAGCATTTATTGTTTCTAGATTTTTTGATGATGGCCATTCTGACTGGTGTGAGATGATATCTCATTGTAGTTTTGATTTGCATTTCTCTAATGATTAACAATGTTGAGCATTCTTTCATGTTTTTGTTGGCAATCTGTATATTTCTTTGGAGAAATGTTTATTTAGGTCTTGTGCCCATTTTTTGATTGGGTTGTTTTTTTGTTATTGAGCTGCATGAGCTGCTTGTAAATTTTGGAGATTAATCCTTTGTCAGTTGCTTCATTTGCAAATATTTTCTCCCATTCTGAGGTTTGTCTTTTGGTCTTTGCAATGCCTTTTTTAAACTTCAAAATGTGGTTGTAATAGAGATAACCTTAGGGACATTGTCTAATTTAATGGAAGGCCAGTTTGAGCCTAAGGAACATAACATCCTCACCAGTGACTTAAAGATCAAGGACGATTATATTTCCTCTCTTGATTCAGGGAAAGAATTACTGGAAAAAGACCTACTTTGATTGAGGAAAATCTTATTGAAACTGGGATCACCTAAGTTTAGGTTGCTTTCAAGAATGTTATGAACTTCAGCCATTGTTTGCTTTGCATTGGTTGGCTCTCTGCAATCAGCCTCAGACGAGGTGTTCAAGGACATCTGGATTGTGGAAAACTTCAGCAAATTTATCCTTGACATTTCAGTGGGGGAAAAATGATATTTGCTAATGTGAGAGCATATTACACATTGCATTTTACCTTGAGAGAGTGTTGATTCTTTCCGATATGTGGATAGTCCTGAAAGTTACATTTGACAATAGGAGTTATATTTTAAGTAAGCCTATTACTGGGAAAAAGTACTTTTCTGTAAGTG
The DNA here is from genome assembly GCF_039906515.1 of Pseudorca crassidens. Lineage (NCBI taxonomy): Eukaryota > Metazoa > Chordata > Mammalia > Artiodactyla > Delphinidae > Pseudorca > Pseudorca crassidens. The sequence continues at coordinate 107,301,043 of NC_090317.1, read as the reverse complement.
TGCAAAGAGTGCACTGCGTTTTTACATTGCTTCCCTAAAGAACTGGTAGGATTTTTCAGACTATCTCCACTAAGTGTTTATATACTTGCTTCCCCTTGGCCACACTCCTTCAATATTTAAGAACTACACATCAGAGCATTTCGCTATTCCCAGTGTCAGAATATCAATTTCATTTGCCACAGGTTGAATAGATGGAATGTTTGGGTCGTAACACTTAGGGGAAAATCCCACTGTAGGAAAGAAAAACTTACAAAATAAATAGAAAAGTCTAACCCTAAGCCCAGGGTCCATTTTAATATTCAGTGATGTTCAACCCATTGTTAGGATTCCAGATTGTCAAAGTTGGAAGAAGCTTTAAAAATCATCTAATCCAAATGCTTCTCTTAACAGAGAAGAAGTGAGGTGACTTATACAAGGTCCTATGATTAATTTATAGAAGAAAAGAAATCTTACCGCCCCAGGATCCCTTCTACTTTGCTGTAACTCTGCTTCCATTTTCCATAGTCTTCTTTCCACAGTTAAATCTATTCATTCCTTTAAAAAGCATTTAGTGTGGTGCGATGTCACCTCACATATGTTAGGATGACTATTATAAAAAAAGAAAAACAGATAAGTGTTGGTGAGGGTGTGGAGAAAAGAGAACCTTATACACTGTTGATTGGAATGGAAATTGGTGCAGCCACTATGAAAAACAGTATAAAGTTCTAAAATACATGAAAAATAGGTCTACCATATGATCCAGCAATCCCACTTCTAGGTATACATCCAAAGAAATTGTAGTTAGGCTCTTGACGAGGTATCTGCACTCCCATGTTCATCGCAGCATTATTCACAATAGCCAAGACACGGGAGCAACCTAAGTATCTATCAGTGGACAGATGGATAAAGTGTGGTATATACATGCAATGGAATATTGTTCAGCCTTTAAAAAGAAGGAAATCCTGCCATTTGTGACACCGTGGATCATCGTGGAGGACATTATGCCAAATGAAAGAAGGCAGACACAGAAGGACAAATACTACATAATTGCACTGATACGAGAACTCTAAAATAGTCAAATTCATAGACTCAGAGAGTAGAATGGTGGTTGCCAGGGGCTGGGGGGAGGGGTTAATGAGGATTTATTAGTCAAAGGGTACAGAGTTTCAGTTATGCAAGATGAATAAGTCCTAGACATCTACTGTATAGCATAGAGCCTATAGTTAATAATACTGTATCATCTAGTTAAAAATTTACTGACAGAGTAGATGTTAAGTGTTCTTATCACTAATAATAATAATAAATTAAGAGGATGGGAGGAAGGTTTGGCCAGTGATAGATATATTTATGGCATAGATTATGGTGATGGTTTTAAGTGTGTATATAGTTATCTCCAAACTCATCAAGTTATATATGTTGAATAGGTACAGACTTTTGTCTGTAAATCATACCTCAATAAAGTGGTTTCAAAAGAAAAGCATTTATTGAACATCTGTGATGGGGCAGATGTCCCTTGATGCTACAGATATGAGGACATATAAGATAGATGAGAAGTCACAGTCTCAAGAAAGATTGTCACAAAACTAATATGATAATCTTTATAAAATAGAATGTACTACATGTTGTGGGAACATAAACGAAGGGATAACCCATTTTTCCTGGACTCATGGGTGATACATTTCCTCAAAGTGAGTCAATTTAGCCATAAGGAATCAACTTCTTTAGTTTACCTGGTGCCTGAATGATCAGTATGCAGTTCCCATACTTTGTAATCTTTGTACATTCAGCCTATATTTACTGAATATGTACAGTTTATATACAAAGTGATGGAATATCAGCCACAGACTGCATAGCCTTTACACTTAAGCAGCTTACAACTAAAAAGAAGATAGACTTTAATGAAGCTTAACACAGTCTGTAACAAACGTAGCCAAATAAAGTAGAGTGTGAAGGGGAAGAGAAGGTGGATTGGAATTAAGAAAAGTGTTATAGGGGCTTCCCTGGTGGCGCAGTGGTTGAGAGTCCGCCTGTCGATGCAGGGGACACGGGTTCGTGCCCCGGTCTGGGAAGATCCCACATGCGTGGAGCGGCTGGGCCAGTGAGCTATGGCCACTGAGCCTGCACATCCGGAGCCTGTGCTCCGCAACGGGAGAGGCCCACGTACCGCAAAAAAAAAAAGAAAGAAAGAAAGAAAAGTGTTATAAATTAGAATGTTTCATGAAAAAATTAACACAGTAGAAATTCCCTGAAACAAGAGATATAACAAGTAGTTTATCTTATGAATGTAAATATATGTTATTTAAGGAAAATTTAGGATAGTTATAATTGAATGAAAGAGAAAAATTTTTAATTTTAAATTTAAAAGAGAAAAATTAAAAAAACCCTATAACCCTACCATCCAGAGATAAGTATTAAAATTTTGATATCTAGTTGTTTACACAGATTTTTCTTAGGTACACAAAATACAAATTTTTTCTTAAAGAAATTTGGTTTGTAGATATTATTTTATAATCCAAAGATTATATTTGATAATATAGTGTAGGCATGTTTCACTCTAGTTAATCCTCTTCTAAAATGTGATTTTTATAGTAATGTATATCATAGAAATAATTTATTAATGTTTTAAGTTAATTCCCTATGTTAATAATGTTTCCTGTTTTTTTGCTATTATGAGTAGCAGCATAATGAACACACTTGTACATAATTCTTGGTTTGAAGCTTTGATCCTTTCATATTCCTAGAACTTGAATCACTAGGTCCCACTTTAAGCTTTTGATACACACAGACCAGTTACTTCCCAAAAAAGTATAGCCATTTAAATCCCATAAATGATTCAGCCTAGGCAGTAGAGTTACCAATTTTAAAAAAAAGTCTTTTCAGAGGCACAAATTAGGTATCATTGTTACAATTTGTGTTCCCTTGATTTAATAATATATTATCATTAGCTACTTTTATTTTTTCCATTGTGCGTTGTTTATTGATGTTCTAAAACCAATAATCAATTTTTATAAGTAGTGCGTTTTTCTTTTCTTTTCCAGAAAAATAAAATCAAACCTGTATACATTAAGGTAGTTAAAACTGTTGCAAATATTTTTTTTATCTGTCTTTTCCTGTTAAATTTGTTTATGGTGCTTCATGACATAGGATATAGAGTTCTTTTTTATCTTTTCCCCCCAAATTTTAACCAGTTGTCTCAGAACAGCTTAGGGAATAGTTGTCCATTTCCTTGATGAATATTTTCACTGGAAATTTCACATGTATCATGTACTAAAATATTTTATATTGGGTTTGTTGCTGATTTTTTTTATTTTATTTCAATTAACTGATTACTTTTACGTTCATTTCTGTGATAAATTGTGGCTACAGTTTTACATTTGTAGCATGAACTTCACCATCCATCAGCACAAGTGTCTTTTTTCAAAATTACCTTGGCCATTCATTCATTCATTGATTCTAAAACACTTATTCGGGTCTACTATTTGCTATGCTCTGTTTCAAGCTCTTGTTGCTGAGTTGGGTTTTTGTAACATTATAATAGCATGTATTATTTCATCATAAAATAATATATTTTCAGTAGGGACATTTTAGAAAATTCAAAAATGTACAAATTAGAAAATAAAAATACCTGCAATCTAATTACCAGCGTTAATACTTTGGACTATAAACTTGAGTGACAGACGGATAGTGTTTTTTTAAATGTATACTTAATATGCAGACCTCTTTAATTTTTTTTTTTTTTTTTTTTTTTGCGGTACGCGGGCCTCTCACTGTTGTGGCCTCTCCCGTTGCGGAGCACAGGCTCCGGACGCGCAGGCTCAGCGGCCATGGCTCACGGGCCCAGCCGCTCCGCGGCATGTGGGATCTTCCCAGACCGGGACGTGAACCCGTGTCCCCTGCATCGGCAGGCGGACTCTCAACCACTGTGCCACCAGGGAAGCCCTGTGCATCCTTATTTTCAAATGTAATTTCCAACTTTTTCCACTTTACTAAACTTACCACCTCACCAGGATCTTCTTTAATGCCAGGAGTTAAATTTACCTCTCTCTTCATGTTAAATATAGAAATTACAGATGGGAACACATTTACCTTCCTGCCTCCAAACTTACAAATTTATCAGTATCCTCAACTATTCTTTGTCCTTTTCCCTTATAATGGAAATGGTGTCCATTTTCCTACACTACCATTTGTCTCTGAAAGCGTCTAGAACCCCCTAACCTATTCCCACACAAATAATTCAAGGATAATTTATCCCATGGGCCATTTTTGAAATCTTCCTCTTCCTCTTTCCTCTTACCTAATCCAACACTTTGTTCTCTAAGTCTGCTGCTATCGGCCTACATGAAACAATCATCATCTATAGACTAGACCACTGCAATTGCCTCTGAGAGATCTGCCGTGATCCACTATTGTATCCTCCAGTTTTTCACTAGATTGTAGCCAGAGTGATCTTCCATGTCTATCAGAAATACAGATCTGATCACATCCCTCTACCGCTTAAAACATTTAAGTGCTTCCTATAGGAGAAAGCAAAATACTTCACGTGTCTCTACCAACCTTTCCATCCTAAACCTATGACCCTTGCGCCTCATGACACAAGGCCTTTCTGCATCCATTCCTGACTCATAGAATATGCTTTCCTTTTCTCATTGCCTCATGAATTCCTACTCACTTGTTTTTTAGTCATCAATATTTATTTACCATCATTTTGGTCGAGTTCTCTAGAGATGGTGGAGAATTAACAAACTGTGAATATATACCAACTCTCATGAAAGTTACAGATAGAAATACTAGAATAATCACAGCTGATGTATGTAAGCAGAGCTACTCAAAAAGTACCAAATAGGATAATGGAACAATTACATTTAATATGTGTTTGGTGCCCACTATGCATGAGGTTTTGTACCAGGCGTTGGGGATATAAAGGTGAATGAAAAGCACAAGATTTCCAAGTTCTGGAATAAGTGAAAGAATTGAAATGAAATGAAAGTAACATGAGAAACTATAATGGGAATATCTCTTCCAAATATTCTGGGATAAATGAGTGAAAAGTGGGGAATGAAACATATAATTTCATTTATTGAGTATAAAAACCTTTCAATAATACTAAGTAATATTTATATCTTGTTCAGTGGATGCCAGGAGCTCAGTTAAAAGCATTAAATGAACTAATTTCATTTAAGCCGCAGAAAATCACATGAAATAAAGACTGTCCTTATCCTACATTTCTAGAATATTGCCCTGAGGCTCAGAGACTTTAACTTACTCTAAATTTACACAGCTTTTAGAGGCGGACTGATCCTGGAGGCTGTGCCCTTAGTAACTACACTGTGCAGTCTAAGAGTTGAGTATGAGAAAAATAGTAATGGAACTCAAGCCTGGAATAAATAACATTCTCAGGTGCACAACTTTTATGAGAAAGAAGTGCTATTAAAAGTAACATCTAGGGCTTCCCTGGTGGCGCAGTGGTTGAGAGTACACCTACTGATGTAGGGGACACAGGTTCGTGCCCCGGTCTGGGAAGATCCCACATGCCGCGGAGCGGCTGGGCCTGTGAGCCATGGCCGCTGAGCCTGCACATCCGGAGCCTGTGCTCCGCAACGGGAGAGGCCACAACAGTGAGAGGCCCACATACTGCAAAAAAAAAAGGCAGAGAATAAAGTTGAGTCTGTTGAAGTAAATTTCAATAATAATCGTACCACATAGTCTGAGTCTATCATAGGCAGAAGTTTTGTTGTTTCTTTTTAAATTTTTTGACTTTGTTAAATGATAAATTTGAAGACTGGGGAAGCTTGTTACTGTGGACACTGATGATATTTCAGCAATGAAGTAAGCTTGCATGTTGCTGATGAAGGTAAAGTCTACCCCAGTTCAATCCAAGATCTATATCCTTTTGCTAAATACAAGAGAGTCATCTTGTCCGTGCTCCAAAGGAAAGAGATTTACAAGTTATCCAAAACAGGTCAGCATCTCCTGGGCTGAAAAGATATGTCATGAGAATAAATGTATGGGGAGGTTATCAGGGGAATGTTTCCAGATGAAGCCTGCAGTTTTTAAATTTACTCTATTTCCTTCATTAAGGTTCTCCTTTTAAAAGGCAAATGGTCCTTTAAACATAGCATCTAAGATTTTGATCTATAGAAAACCAGATGTTAGTGCAGTTTGATTTAAATGTCTTTGGGGGTAGCTGTGATTTTAGAAGCGGTATATATTGCATTTATGTGGAGGCCTCCCACGTAACATTTAAAGATTTGTGTGTCCCTTGGAGATACAGGTGAGGGAATTGTTGCTCTTTTACTTCATGCTAACAGGCTCAATTTTTCAATCTGTAATTAAATAGCCCATAGTCATCTTGAGGGGCTATTAGAACTGGTGCTATTCAAGCAGACGTTGAGGAAGTTATGGCAAGTAAAGGCTAAGAAGATGACCACCTGAGAAATCAAGATGATTAAATAGTCAGACCCACCAGGGCTCTCAGAATGCAGTTAGCAGTGATTGTGAGCATTTGAAAGAAACATGGATCCAGTCATTGCTAAATAAAATCAAGGTTGAAAAGTAGATTCTGCTCTTATCATCTGGCTGTAAAATTTAGGAAAGGAAATGTATGAATGAATTTTTGCAAAATGTCTGAAAGGCAGGAAAAAATAGAATTTCAACCAAGGAAGCAAGGTTGCTATAAATGATATTAGCTTGGATATTATGTGATTCACATCCCATGTTAGGTGTGGTCTTGTTTTAGGTATACGTATGTACTCTTCACAGGTGTTCAGGATCAAGGTAAAATGGACCTATTGATAATTTTTTAAGTTCTCAATTTGCTAACCTTTTCACTTCTGGCTGTTGGGAGAACAAAACCCCAATGAATGAGACTCTTCAGTGCTTTACGTTATTCAGAAACGATAACATTTAGTGCTTTACATGATTCAGAAACGATAAGAAGAAAATGTAAAAGAAACAAGGTATTGGACAGTTTTTTCTTTTGAAAAAGGAAGGAAAGAAGGAAAGAAGGGAACACGGGCAGGAAGTCAGGAAAGCAGGGAGGCAGGCAACCTGCTTAACCTGATGTGCTTCACTAAAACTTCAGCCCATACCTTCCAGAATATCATCTCCAAATAAGATCAGTTTATGATTAGGTATTGTGAGCAGCTATCTTGTTAATATGATTCGATTGGAACTACAAATTGATATCCTACCTCAAAGTAGCTCTTTCTTTTGTCATATCTTTGGGAAATTCTTTTTCAAGTTATAGCTTTAAAAGGCAATAACAAAAACATATTGTTTGTGTTCTTACTATAAAAGTAATGCACTGTCACTGCAGAATGTTTAAAAATGTAGACTAACAGCAAAAAAAAACAGTTTTGACTTTATCACCTAAAGAGTTTACAGGGAGTTTACAGAGTTTAGTTACATCTAAGGTACTGTTTACATTTGCCCATTAAGTGTTGGTTTTTTTGTCAGTACACACACACACATTATAAAAAATAATGTTTTGTAATGTAACAACTTCCCGTAACAATATATGGGAAAGGTCTTCCTTATCACTGCGTATTCTTCTATAACTTAGTTTTTTAAAGATCGAATAGTCTGCCACTTTGTGAATTTGTAATAATTTGTTAATCCACTCCTACTTGGGAATGTTTATATTATTTTTAATTTTTTAGTTTTTAGAAACAGTGCTGAAATCAACATTATTGTAGCTCAGTGGTTCTCAGCCTGGGGTAATATCTCAGCCTGGTTCAGCAATATCTGGGAACATTTTTGGTTGTCATAATGGAGAGAAAGGAGGAGATGGCATTGCCATCTAGTGAGTAGAAAAATATATTTCACAAAGTTATTGAAACCTAAATGAGATCACTGGTTGTCCTTATGAAAGCAAGATATTAGTTTCCACTTATTGACCATAATACTGTTTTTAATTCTGTCTACCGAATAGTCATAGTTTCTGTTGAAAATTTTTTAAGCATGAAGGTATGAGGATTTTTTTATAGGTGACATATTGTGAGTAACCCCCCCACACACATATCAAAGGAAAATTTTCCAAATATTCATTATCTAAATGAGCTCTCCGTAGCATGCTTTTTCCTGGAAAAATAGTTATTTTCTCACATATTGTTAATATGTTGCCTTTATCTTGAACAGATAATGTGTGATTTAGATAGATATTGTTTATTTTTGCCTGATCTCTTGTTTCCTTGGTCAGGCTTTCCAGAGGTTTGTCAATTTAAGAACCAACCTTTGATTTCATTGATACCATGTTGTACGTGTATTTTCTGTTCCATCATTTTCTTCTCTTCTCCTTTTTTCGTGCTTTCTTTGAGTTTATTTTGCTGTTCTAACTTCTTTGGATATATGTCTAGTTCATTAATTACCTTCTTTTGTAATATACACATTTAAAACTATATCTTCCCATCTAAGTATTCTTCAGCTTCATCTCACCTGTTTTGGTTTAAACTGTTAATTATTACCTCAAAATATTTTCTGAATTCTATTACAATTTTCTTCTTGGATTAGTGGATTTAGAACATATGGGAGACTACCAAATGTAAAACAGATAGCTAGTGGGAAGCAGCCACATAGCACAGGGAGATCAGCTCAGTGCTTTGTGACCACTTAGAGAGGTGGGATAGGGCGGGTGGGAGGGAGGGAGATGCAAGAGGGAGGGGATATGGGGATATATGTAAATGTATAGCTGATTAACTTTGTTATAAAGCAGAAACTAACACACCATTGTAAAGCAGTTATACTCCAATAAAGATGTTTAATAATAAATAAATAAATAAATAGAACATATGGAAGTATATTAGTTTTGTTGTCATCACTGTTAAAGATCTTGTTTAATTGCATGCTCTGTGTGGTTTGTCAAACCTTTGAAATGGATAGAAAAAATTATGGCACAAAATGGTCAGTTTTTCAAAAATGTTTTATTTGTGTTTGAAAAGAATGAATGCTCTTCAATTATTGGGTACAAGTGCTATATATTTCCATTAGTTAAAATTTGTTAATCATAATTAAGTCTATATTCTTGGTGTTTCTCTTTGTTTTATCAGTTTTTGACCAATGCATTTTGAAATTTTTCACTATGATTGTATTTTTGCTTATTTTCTCTCGTTGATTTTTGCTTTATATGTTTTGAACCTATATTATTAAGTATTTACAAAATTATTTTTATAATTTTGTCATAAATACATCATTTATTATAATGATGTGACCCATAATGGAATATGACTTTTCTTTAAAAGTCTATTTCAGGGATTTCCACGGTGGTCCAGTGCTTCCACTGCAGGGGGCGCAGGTTCAATCCCTGGTCTGGGAACTAAGATCCCACATGCCGTGTGCTGCGGCCAAAAAAATAAAAAATAAAAATAATAAACATAAGTCTATCAAATAAGTCTGTTAATACAGGTATTAGGCTTTCTTGAATTTGGTATTTGCATGCTGATTTATTTTTTATTATTTTGTTTTCAACCTTTTGGAAACTTATGTTTAGATGAATTTATTAAAAACAACATATAGTTGGGTTTAATTATTTTTCCAGTCTGACAATCTTTGCCTTTTAAGTGGTGCAGCTAGTATATCTAATTCAATGTAATTTTTGATAGATGGGATTGGATATACCTACATTTTTTGTACCTTATATCTTTCCCACCTGTTTTTCATTTATGTTTCTCTCTTTTCTTATCTTTTGGGGGTGTGTGCATTAATATCTTTATTTTTCCTTACTTTTCATTAACTCACTTGAAAATTATACAGTGTGTTTCTGTTCTGTTATTTGTTACCCTAGAAATGACAATAATATGCCAAATGCATCAAATTATAAAATATATCATTGCTTTTACCTTCCTCCTAGAAAATTTGAGTGCTCTAAAACAACTTAATTCCACTAACACCCTTACTAACATGTTGTTATTTGCCTATTTTTAGTTCTAATTTGTAATTGTATGAGACACAGACATAATTATGATGACTTTATTTAGTCACCATTCATTATTTAACCACACATTTACCACTTTTTGCAGTTTTCATTATTTTTGTATCTTAGAACTTCTGTTCAACGTTATATTTCTTTGCTCTGAAGTAATTTTCTTAGAATTTATCTAGGAAATTAGGATCTGCTGTTGGTAAACTGTCCCGTGTTTATTTATTTATTTGTTTGTTTTAATTTGAAAATGCCTTTATTTAAACCTCACTCTTAAAAGTTATTTTCCCTGGATACAATTCTAGGTTAGTGGTTATTTTCTCTTAACACACTGAAAATATTATTCCACTGTCTCTGTTTTCTGTGTTTTCGCTGTAAAAGTCATTCTAACTGTTATATACTTGATGTTCCTTTTAATATGTCGCTCTTAATATTTCCCCTTTGTCTTTATAGTTATGCATTTCTACTCTGATGTGTCTAATTGTGGATTCTTCCAGTGTTTATCCCTTGAGAAGTTCATCAGTCTTAAGTCTGTAGAATGATGTCTTCATTCTGTTCTGGAATTTTTTCAGTATTTAAATCTTCATGTATTGCCTATGCCACATTCTTCTCCTTCTCTCTTCTTGACATTGTAATTAAATGTATGTTAAACCTTCACACACAACCTTGCATGCCCTTCTGTTTTCACATTTTACACCTAAATAGAAACTCTGTCCTGCAAATGGATACTGCATCTATAATTTCTTCTAAGTTATCAACAATTTACTAATTTTCTCTTCAGTCATGTCTGCTGGTAAACTTGTTCATGAAGATCTTAAACTTGCTTATATTATTTTTCTTTTCTAGGAATCATACTTGATTATTATCTATAACCTGCTAGGTTTTTTTATATAGATATCTGTTCCTTGTTGATATTTTCACAATTATGAGTTTTTAGAAAATATAATAAGCATATTCAAGCTTATGTTTATGGCCAGTTTACCCTCCCAACTTAAACAACTACATTACTGAACAAAATATATCAAACAACAGTTTTCAGACATTGTATGACAGGCAGCACAGCAAAGTGATCTCTGAGGGAAGAGAAATAAATGAGATAGTCCAAACTCACTGCCTAGAGAAAATTTCAAGGCCACAGTGCAGAGAGGGAGAACCCAAACAGAACCTCTGTTCTCTCTTAGTTGAGGAGACAAGAGTTTAAAATCCGGGAAGGTAAAGGTGGTTAGAGTTTGCTGGGTAGAGAAACAGAGGAGATAACCACTAAAGAGAGAGCTCCCGAGTCCTACAGAGGGTTCTCCTCCAGTCTTTATCTGAACACTGGTGAGCATCTGTGTGCGAGGAAATAGCCAAGGCCAGGGAAAGAGCCATCAGTGCCTGGAATAGTTCATGTGCCCACCAGAACAGTGGAAAAACCTTATTATTCCTAAGGCATCAGGTAGAGTATTCAAGATAACTTAGTACCTTATTAGCAGAGAAATATTAACCCCAGAATAAACATTTTTCTGGTTTTACCTAACAAAGCTTTAAAATAAAACTTAACAGAATCAAACCCTTTTGACATAATTTAACTATGCTCCAGACAAAACAAACCTCAAGAATATATGCCTTCTTCCAGCTCACAAGAAGATAAAAATCACAATGTGTGTATCCAATAAAAAATTATTAGACATGCTAAGAATCAGAGAAATGTGACTCATAAAGAGAAAAATCAACCAATGGAAACAGAAACAGAAATGACACTGATGATAGAATTAGTAGACAAGGACATTTAAAATGATTATGATAACTATATTTCATATGTTTAAGAAGGTAGAGCAGAGCATTAGCATGTTAAGGAGAGAAATGGAATATATTTTAAAACTCTAAAATTGAACATCTAGAGATTTAAAAAATGATTTTTAGATGAAAAATGCATTAGATGGAATTAACAGCAGATTAGGTACTCGATGCAGGAGAAAAGATCAGTGATCTTGAAGACTAAGCAGTAGAAACTCCAAAACCAAACACAGGAAAATGACTGAAAAAAATAAATAGAGCATCTGTGAGCTATGGACAACTACAAGAGGCCAAATATATGTGTAATTGGAGTCCACAAAGGAGAGGGAAGTGGATGGAAGAAACATTTTAAAACGTAGTGGATAAAATTCTTCCAAATTTGATTTTTAAAAAAAGCTATAGGGGCATCCCTGGTGGTGCAGTGGTTAAGAATCCGCCTGCCAATGCAGGGGACACGGGTTTGAGCCCTGGTCTGGGAAGATCCCACATGCCGTGGAGCAGCTAAGCCCATGCACCACAACTACTGAGCCTGTGCTCTAGAGCCTGTGAGCCACAACCAGTGATCCCACATTGCTGCAACTACTGAAGCCTGAGTGCCTAGAGCCCATGCTCCGCAACAAGAGAAGCCACCACAATGAGAAGCCCGTGCACCGCAACCAAGAGTAGCCCCCGCTCGCCACAACTAGTGAAAGCCTGCACGCAGCAACGAAGACCCAACACAGCCAAAAGTAAATAAATTTTTAAAAATGCTAAAAAAGAAAAAATCTCAATGAACCCGAGGGATGAGAACTATTTTTTTAATTAATTTTTATTGGAGTATAGTTGCTTTACAATGTTGTGTTAGTTTCTGCTGTACAGCAAAATGAAACAGTTATACATATACATATATCCACTCTTTTAGATTTCCTTCCCATTTAGGTCACCACAGAGCATTGAGGAGAGTTCCCTGTGCTATACAATAGTTTTTCATTAGTTATCTGTTTTATACATAGTAATGTATATATGTCGATCCCAACCTCGCAATTCATCCCATTCCCCCTTCCCCCCTTGGTAACCGTAAGTTTGTTTTCCACATCTGTCTCTATTTCTGCTTTGCAAATAAGTTCATCTGTACCATTTTTCTAGATCCCACATATCAGTGATGATATACAATATTTGTTTTTTCTCTGACTTCACTCTGTATGACAATCTCCAGGTCCATCCACGTCTCTGCAAATGGCACTATTTCATTTCTTTTTATGGCTGAGTAATATTCCATTGTATATATGTACCACATCTTCTTTATCCATTCCTCTGAGGGATGAGAAATATTAAACACCAATGCACTTCATAGTCAAATTGTTCAAAATTAGAAATCAAGGTAAGATCTTGAAAGCAGCCAGAGAAAAAGTACAGATGAATAAAGATATAAATGACAGCTGACTGCTCATTAAAAAGCACAAGCCAGAAGATAGTGGATGCATGTCCTTAAAATACTGAAGGGGGAAGAATATGTCAACAGTTGTGGTGTTGGTATGAGGGAAACAGACTTACCCTGAGTAAAATGGTCCCAGTTCAATATAGAAATAATGTCTACTATAATTCCCAACTAAGATGGGCACCAAATTTTGTAGTTTCTACCTGCTTTTCCCTATTGAGTCATTAAAAGAAAAGCTCAAGTTAGCTGGTACTGATAAATGCCTAGAATAAAAGAAAATTCAGTGTTGTGCTTGTCTCTCTGGATTCCCATGTCGTCTTAGATTTTTGTCCCATAATGTGTTCTCTTAACAGCACTTTGATGTCTTTAGTTTGTTTTCATTAAGAGGATGGTCTGAATAACCTAGCCTCTCCATATTTCTGAAACAGTAATTAGTAATTTTCATGGTCATTTTCCACCTCACTACAAAGTATTATAAACATTTTTGTTATTTAAAGGTCATAGTTTAGATAATTAATCATATTGGTAATATACAATAACATGGAAAGTTGCATACATCATTAAAACGCACAATGTGTAGAAAGAAAACAAAGTAATATCATTGCCTCTCTCCATTTTTCTGCAATGTAGAACTACAACTCATCCCTCAAGGACCTCACTGACTGTGGGCAGGATACTCTGACGTGTGCGGAGGGCACGTTATCAGTAAAAAAATGAAAGCTTCATAAAACTGAATTTACTCTTCATTTTAAATTAAAAATAGACATTAACAGGATTTCTAATATTTTCTGATCTCCATGGATCATATTGTTGAAAGCTGAACCATATGAGTTTGTGATTTTGCAGTAAAAATGAACAGATATTGGCAATTTCTTACGGTTAGACTTAATTCACCTCATTTCAGAAACCATTGATATAGCCAGAAGGGCACAGAATTGAGAGACAGAACTTTGATTCCACGATTTAGCTATCCCTGGAGCTTTTGAGACATTACTTTGCATCTCTGAACCTCTGGAATATTGTGAGATTTAAACAGCATGACTTTCCTAAAATGATTACCAAACAGTGATTACCGCATTCTGGCACAGCAGGAAATCAGTTTAGCACAATGGTTAAGATGCTGGTCCAGGCATCAGTCAACTGTGAGATGAAACTGATTCTATCATCTACTAGATGAGTCACCTTGGTAATTCCATAAATTTTCTGTGCCTCAGTTTCCTCATCCATAAAACAGGGATAAAAATAATACCCATACCACAGTGTTGCGATAAAGATTAAATGCCTATGTTTATAAAATACTTAGAAAAGTGCCTGGCACATAGTAAGCAAATAGGTATTCACTTTTTATTACAGCTGGATATCATTAAATATAAACAGCATCCGTTCACCCCCTTCGAGTGAACACAATCAAGAAATGCAGACAGAAGAAAACTAATGCAAATGAGAATCATTACTCATCTAGAAACCAAAAACATCATTGAAAGTAACAGATATCTGGAATTCCAATCATGATGGATAAAAGGTTCATGCTTATAAGAAGGCAAAAGACTGTAAATGTAATAACTATTTGTTGATGTAAGAAATGGCCATGCAGAAGAGTAGAAACTACCTTAAACATTTCCACTTGCATCAGATGGAAAATCAAGCAGCTGCTTTAGTTACTTGCAGTTTTTCAGTAATGCACTTCACTTTGTCATTGTAGAAATTTGGTGCATTGAATTGTTGAAATCCTCTGTATTCTTTCTCCACATGGCTTCTGCTCCAAGGAAAATGTGACATAAGGGGCTCACAGCTAGAGTTACTGTCAAAAGCTAGGCAAGCAGAGAAATATTCATGCTCCTGTAAGATGCTGCAATTATGGAATACAATAGCAACTTTAGGCCAAATGTTGACTCCTACAAGGATCAGTTTGAAATGTTTGCCCCAACTTTGTCTTATACCACACATGTTTTGCGGTTTTGTAGTCTTTCTAACAGAGGTTCCTAAATTTTCTTGGTTCGTGGTGCCCTTAGTTTCTCAGTAATTTTTTCATGACCCTCTAGCCAACCCCCCCCCCAAAAAAACTTAATAGTTCTGTTTATTAAGCAGTTAGGTCCAAAGAACTTAATAAGTATTCATCTCCTAACAACTTAGTAGTTGTTTGGAATAATATTTTTATTTGTACTTTATAATACTTAAAAGTTGAAAAAAATAATTTTAAATAATCAGTTATTTACCAATGGGATATATGTGCCTGTTGGTCACTGTACAACTTCTCAAACCTTGGAATCCAATTGGACACTGCCTCCCTCATTTCCTGTTCCACATTGATTTTTTCACAGCACTTGCTTTTTATCACAACTACCAGAGTGCCAGCTTTGCAAAGATATGACATCGTCAAAATGAATGTAATCCACCTGGTAGCCCACATATGTCGCTGAGTTTACCTTGAAATTTTAAACTATCCTAAGGTGTTCCTGTAAGTTTACTGTGTTGCCCTGTGACACGTTGGCACACAGTTTGGGAACCACAGCTCTATGCCATTTCCTATGTATTTGAAGTTATTTCAAATAGGTATCCATTATAGACAGATTGCTGTATGGATCTAAATATCACTTTCTGCCTTTCAGAGCGTTTTTATTGAGAAGGAGGCTGGATGGTGGTATTTGAATAAGTAAATATAAGGAGTTACATCATCATAAAATATTTATTGAGACTTTATTGAACGTAAAGGGTGGTGAGGAAGGCAAACAGAATTTATGTTCCTTAAGAAGTTTAGTGTATTTGACTAAATAGTTTATATGTATGAGATCTGATTATTTCATTTTCTCAGTGAACTTTGTTAATACCTCTCCTATATCTCTACTATATAGTCCTTCAAAGTTTGGGTTCCCTTTGTTTTTTTCTGCTCATACCCTGTCTCTTTCTGATACTATATCTCTTCCCCTGCTTCCCAGCTCTCCATACTCAAATATAATCATTTCATCATCACCCTAATAAGCTCTATGATTCCCAACTTCATGTCTTTATCCATGGCATTTCCTGTCTGGTGAAATAAATTTCTCCCTATTTTTCACTTAACAAACTCCCATTCATCCTTCTAGCCCAGCTCAAATATTTTTCTTAGTGAAATCTTTCCCTACCCTTACCCTTACTGTTCTTCCCCTTTCAGGAAAAATTACTCATTCACTCACCTTTCTTCTTATAGTACTCAGTATATATGCCTGTGTTTCTATCAGTGTTCAATAAGATAAGAACCCCCAGGGAGGGGGAGGGGGGAGAGAAAGAGAGAGGGGTGGGGGCAGAGATCGATGACAGATAGACAGACAGACAAGGGATTTCATAAAGGGATTTTACTTTCCCTGATTTTGGGGGGAGCAGATTAAACAGTCTGTATACTTTTGTGTCTGGAGATTGAAGTCTGCAGACAAATCAGTCAAAAAAGAAGATAATGGGGAAGCAAGGATAAAGTAGAAGCTGTGAAACTGAGCTTGAACTAATGAGAACTTACTAGAACCTAGGTTGATTTCTCACTGCCTCAAGATTCCAACTTTGACATTGGGGGTGTCCTGCAGGAGAAGCTGATGCTCATCATCAAGCAGCTAAACATTCCTCTGGCCTAAGCGTCAGAGAAGTTGAAGAAGCTCTCTAAGAACTCTGGCTCCACACCCATCCTGGGAGCTCACAGAGAAGCTTAATGGAGCTGCAGCAGAGCTCCTGTCCTACACCAACCTTTAAAGCAAAAAATGAAGATGGCAGCTGCTTTAATTCTGTCTTCTGAATCTCACACAATATGTATCCTCTTTTGCCCATGTTATTTTATTTGAGCATCATAACAGTTCTAGATGGCATGTACTATTTTTTGTAATTGAAGTATAGTTGATTTACAGCGTTTTACAACGTTGTATTTCAGGTGTACAGCAAAGTGATTCAGTTCTTTTTCAGATTCTTTTCCATCAGAGGCTATTACAAGATACTGACCGTAGTTGCCTGTGCTATACAGTAGGTCCTTGCTGGTTATCTATTTTATATATAGTAGTGTGTATCTGTTAATCCCAAACTCCTATTTATCCCTCCCCCTCCCCCCTTTCCCGTTTGGTAACCATAAGTTTGTTTTCTGTGTCTGCAAGTCTATTTCTGTTTTGTAAGTTCATTTGTATCATTTTTTAAGATTCCACATATAAGTGATATCATATGATATTTGTCTTTCTCTGTTTGCCTTACTTCACTTAGTATGATGATCTCTAGGTCCATCCGTGTTGATGCAAATGACAATATTTCATTCTTTTTATGGCTGAGTAATATTCCACTCTGTGTGTATGTGTGTGTGTATACACACCACATCTCCTTTATCCCTTAATCTGTTGATGGACACAGGTTGCTTCCATGTCTTGGCTATTGTAAATAGTGCTGCTATGAACATTAGGGTGCATGTATCTCTCCTATTAGAGTTTTTGTGTTTTCCGTATATATGCCCAGGAGTTGGACTGCTGGATCATATGGTAACTCTCTTTTTAGTTTTTTAAGGGCCCTTCTTACTGTTCTCCAAAGTGGCTGCACCAATTTATATTCCCACCAACATGGTAGGAGGGTTCTCTTTTCTCTACACCCTCTCCAGCATTTGTTATTTATAGAGTTTCTGATGATGGCCATTGTGACCAGTGTTAGGTGATACCTCATTGTAGTTTTGATTTGCATTTCTCTAATAATTAGCCATGTTGAGCATCTATCTTTTCATGTGCCTTTTGACCATCTGTATGTCTTCCTTGGGGAAATGTCTAGGTCTTCTGCCCATTTTTTGATTGGGTTGTTTTTTTTTTTTTTTGATATTGAGTTGTATGAGCTGTTTGTATATTGTGGAAATTAATCCCTTGTCAGTTGCATCATTTGCAAATATTTTCTCCCATTCCGTAGATTGTCTTTTCATTTTGTTTAGAGTTTTCTACGATATGTATATTGTAGTCTACACTAATGTGGACCTGGGAAGAGAAGGAAATCCTGAGAAACATAATTTTAACTTGGCTAAGTTGACACAATGCAAATACACCACAGCCTTTAAGTGCACTTGCTTAGGTGCCTGTCTCTGCCCCTAGAATGTGGGTTCCTGGAGGGCAGGGACCACATCGTACTTATAATCTCTCTCTAGTGCTTCATACAAAACCTGACACATAATAGGTGCTCACATATTTTTGTTGAATGATGAATGAATGAATGAACAAATGAATGAATAGGAAGAGATGATGAACACCCTCAGACATCACACTGTAAGTATTAAATATTTGGTCATATAAAAAGGGAATAAATAAGCAGGAAGAATCACTTGTTTCCAAAAGCAAATACTTAACATACCTTATATCGCCTAATCCCTTTAGGATGAGGTGAATATATTTAAGCCTATCAAAATTTGATCATGTATATAGATCTTCCACATTTAAAGATTGTGTTTATTGAGGTTCATTTGATAACTTATTATTTAGTTAAATATAATTAAGTCACCACTTTTCTGGATATATATGGCACAAAAAT
Organism: Pseudorca crassidens; assembly: GCF_039906515.1. Taxonomy (NCBI): domain Eukaryota; kingdom Metazoa; phylum Chordata; class Mammalia; order Artiodactyla; family Delphinidae; genus Pseudorca; species Pseudorca crassidens. The sequence goes on along the minus strand of NC_090317.1, from coordinate 107,282,453 downwards.
ATTCTTTAAAATAAGCCTCAATTATATTATAAAAATAAGAGTAAATGTTGATTACTAGTTAAATACCAATTTAAATTTAGTTTCTTTTCATTTATATACGTCATATTTCAGAATCCACTAGCACAGAAGTCACTGAAGATAAATATCGCCAACCTGTCTCTGTCTGCATTTCTATTTATCACAGCTTCTCCTGGCATCAATTCAATCCCAAGTCCTGTTTTTCAGAGTGTTTTGGCCTGGTTTAAGCTCCAAAGCATCACTACCATGATCATTCCTTAATTTTCAGTCTTCAAAGGCATCATCATCTATAGCCTATACCCATCTGTAATCACATGATTAATAGGCTACAGCAGGACAGAGCCCAAACTCTATGTAGAACTGCATCCTTCATAGAGAGGCTTTAAGAATAAGTAGCCAAATTAAACTTATTCTGATCCTTATGGAAGCAAAAGTAGTACCTTGCCTTGCTGTCATTATGGGTAAGATGCACATCATGTCTCACTGATAGTCCCCAGAATATAAGTAATCTTTAGCTTTTGCTGTTTGCTGTTGGCTCATAATAAAACAAAAATTTAAAACAATAATAAAACACTTGATCCTTGACTTTCGTTGATATCTTAAGGTATGTGAAAACTTTTACAGATATGACAAACATGAGAAAGTTCTGTTTTACTAAGAACAGACTAACTGTAACCTTGGTAACTGTGGAATCATTTTTTTTTTTTATTTCTCTAAAAGCCTGTTGTATTTTTAATTTAATGAATCAGTTATTCTAACCCCTGGACAACTTTTCAAAATTCTTAGCAAGTAAACTTCTTTTCTAAAAGTTTGTCTCTGCATCTTCAAATAACAAGAGGGAACTAAAATTTAATGAGTGGCAACTCTGTGCTATACATAGGTTATGATGCAGTCACTCTTATTCTCATTTACAAGTGAGAACATTTAGGATCAGAAATGTTAAAAATCTCCTTAAAACTAAACAGCTAATAAATTTGAATGCCAAGACTTTAACCAGTTAAAGAGGGCAAACCTTTTATTCCCTCCATTATGTCATAATGCTTCCCTACCCACCATTACTATGGGATGGTTTCAGGATTTAGGATAAGTTTTAAGAAAGCATAGCAGTTCTTTTCCTGGTGCTTTGCATTATCCTTAGGCACAGTCATTATTCATTCATTTTTTGATTCAACAAATATTTATTGAGTACCTTATATATACCAGTCACTTCTCAAGATGCTAGAGATATAGTGATGAACAAGACAAAATCCCTATTCTTATTGAATTTCCATTCTAGTGAGGAAGACAGATATAACCACAGAAATAAAAAATAAAATGCATATAGTTTCAGGTAACTAAAGTAAAACATCACAGGGTTAAGGGATGAAAGATGATAGAGGTTAGGGGACAAATTGGGCTTTATAAATAAGGGGAAATGGGGTGCCTATAAATATTAAGCTTCTCCAACTATATAGAACTAAGATGAAAAGGATATTCCAAATAATATTCTCATCTATGCTTAATTGGCTTAAAAATAGGGATTGATTACTGTTACTATGAAATAATCAAGAAAGACTAGAAAAGAGTGAGATTTCAGAGTAATAATAATGAGAAATCTTTCAAGACTTGTATTGACCTGTCAGTATTCTGCCTCTAGTATCATCTTAGATCATACTGAAGTGTAGGAACTCTGGCTTTCCAAGTTTAGAGGTCCTCTCTCTCCAACTTTATGACTGTCTTTCCCATTGATCCTGTCCTGAAATATGATTCCCTTTAAAAACTTTAAGGACACCTTCTTTCTACTTCTGTTACAAATGACAGACTCCTAAAAGTCAGTCATTTTTTATTTTCTTTTTTTCTTTCCATAACATTCTAAATATTAACACAGAGAACCACATATGAATTAAACATTTTCATCATGACTGGGTTGAAAATGGATCAGCAAGAAAAAGAAAAACATAACCTTGACACTGTAGAGGAAATGAGATTGAAGACAATTCTTATATTAATGTTGTTTACCAGGAAGGCAGTATAGCAAAGTGATCAAAACTCAAGTGAGTCCTAAAGCCAAATTACCTGTGTTCAAGTCCAAGGTCTGGTGATGACTTGTTATATGATTTGAACAAATTACTAGACCTTTTGGATTCCACATTCTCATCGTGATTATACATGCTCCATATGTTCATTTTAGTAAGTAAGATTAAAAAGTAATATTCTTAATGCAGCACCAGGCACTTAATAACACACTACAGATAGATATTAGTTAATATTATTTTCACCACTGATAAATAGATAGATTTAAGGACAAAAGATATCTTTCCCATCTCATCTGGGAAACTCCTTTGTGTATTTCAAAACTATGATTTAACATTCCCTTTCCTGTCAAGCCTTCTGTGATTCCTGAGGAAGACTTAGGTGTCATTTTCTTGTGCTCCCATTGTACTTTATTCCTAATTCTATGTTAGAATTGTAAAGGGATACAGGCAACTCTCTTTTCAGTGGCTATGAAATCAATTGTCTGAAGTGAAGTTTCCTAAATGCAAACCCTAAGATAAAGATTTAAGTGCAACTGATTTATTTGGGAAGTGGTCCTGAGAGAGACTGGAAAAGGGAATAGGGGAGATCAGAATAGACAAAGCCAAAGAAAGGTATGACTTCAGGTGAAGTCCCACTCAGTCTGATCCCACAGCAAGCTCTGGAGCTTACATTATAACTCAGAGTTTGTCATCCTATAAGGTGAGAAAGCTGGGCTTTCATACTACCCTATCAGTCAGTCACTGGCTAAGGGGGTGGTATGGGGCATAAACTCGAAGGTACTTCCAGCTCTCTGCAGGCAATGCTTTGAGAAAGGTCTCAGGTGGGAGCCATCAAAAACAAAGCACACAGAAGATGGGACATAGGCGCACACAAGTCAAGCAGGGAAGGAATCTGGGTGTAGTACCAGCAGTATCCTGACTCACAGTCCTTTCTTAATGAACTCCCACTATCTTAATGACTTTATTCCCAGCTCCCCTGTACTGCCGTATTACTTCTGGTTCCTGTCTCAGTACCAAGAGGGATTGGCCTTAGAAGCCCTTTTGTATAGTAAATAGCATTCTACCTGACGGCAGTAACCAGAGTGCCTTTGGCCTTAGCCTTAGAACAGTGTTGACACACCATGCAGGAGCCTCTGGTGGCTGACTTTTCTGTTTGTGTTGCTACTGAGCAGCTGCTATCGCCTGGCATTATTGCCCAAGTGTCACAATCCTTACACAGGCACTTTGCCACTCCTCCTGCCGTACTCCGACTCCTTTCCAACCTCTGTATCCGATTCTGTGGTAGCTGCTGCCTCTTCTAATCTACAGTAGCTTACACAAGGCTGTAAGTCTGGTTTCTTTCCAAGCCTACTAACCACATACACCTAGATGGCCACTTGCCTCATCTTTGTTTGAAGACTTGCTGCCCCATACTTCTTCCTAAATCATTCTATCCATTCCACTCTAGCGGTTCCACTGGGGAAAGAGAAATTGCCTTTATCCCTTCCAATTAAAAATTGAAAAGTTCTGTCTCCTTCTCTGATGTTCTTGCCATTCCACATGGGGTTGCATCATCAATTTCTCAGAGTACCAAAATCTGTCACCCGTGTCTTCTGTTTCACAGTTGGAATCTGTCCTATAAATAGAGTATTCTTATTGTTAGACAACATTTTAGAATTGAAGATTTGTGTTCAGAATTCAACAGTGTTATTTTCATATATATTATATCCATATTTAAAAATCTTTTGTCAATACTATGCAGGATTCAGCGACATTTCCCCACTATATCACCATTCTTTATTATAAAATTAGAGAGTCTCCCTAATAGTATGTAAGAAAGAAAAGAGCTGCTCAGTGATTGAAATTTATTGTATAATTTTAAAATGCCATATAAGAGAGATCTTATGTGATACTTTTGCTTAAATTCAGACTCCCTAGTCAGAAATAGATTTCCATAGGTAGATGGATAGATTAGATAGATGGATGATAGATGATTTATAGCATAGATTATAATAATTTCCTTCTACTTTGTTGCTCATTTATTCTTTAATATTTATTGATTTGCTACTACAGTACTGCGGTAGGCCCTGGGAATAAAAGATGATAAAGAAACCAGAACTGCCCTTAAGGCATCATAATCTAAAGGGAAAAACAGACATGAAATAATTACAATGCAGTGCTAACGGTGCCATTGGGGGGGGGGGGAACAAGGGCAAGAGGTAGGAATGGCAAACATTTTCCAAACTACCTTTGTCTTGAATTTGTACCATGCTCTGTTCAATTAGTGAACTTATGATTGATCCTGAATCAGCTCAAGCCACACAGGCTGAGTTAGATTCTCCCTCTTTGTGGCGCCCTTAGAATTCATCACATAATCCTATATTTCTCTGCTTGTCCACCTCCCTGACTAGGCTTGGATTATCTTGAACACAGGATTTTGTCTAATTATCTTTGTATCCAAAGCATCAGTCATAATTTTTGGTACGTAGTTGCTCCTCAATAAATGTTTGTAAACTGAATGAATGACCGAATGAATGAACTAAACAAAAGATGGGGAAGAATTTCTTTGAAGTCTTTATATATAAATTTATATTTAAACTACTAAGCATCTCATACTGTCCAGCTAAAATTCTGAAACTGCAAGTGAGGTTGAGAGGATCACCTAATGTCATGGGCTGGTCTCAATTTTGTTTTCTTGTCCAAAGCTCCAGACTTCGCAAATTCGATAGAGTTGTCTCCATTCACCATGCTGAAGCTCCGTAGGGACAGAAAACAGCTGCACCTTCCAGAGCAGCTTGTGAGATGTACAGAAAAGAACTGAATATTTCCTATATCAAGAAAATGGGCTTTTAAACACTTGTTGCATCTAATTCTGGTAATGTTTGCTTTTTAAAAAAATCGTCTACATAGTTATTATTTGCTGTCTCTGCAGTACCATTACATGACTGCTGCCTCAGCCTTTTGCAAGCAGTTATGGTGAGTTTTAAAATCAAGAAGCAGTGCAGGGGTGCAATTCTCCTGGTTCTCTAATGTAGCTCGAGTTCATGCCTTAGTATTTTTTAATCCATCATTATGTGATTCTTGATGGGCTTTGTTTTTTTTTGAATTTTATTATATTTATTTTTTTATACAGCAGGTTCTTATTAGTTATCTATTTTATACATATTAGTGTATATATGTCAATCCCAGTCTCCCAATTCATCCCCCCCAACCCCCCACCGCTTTCCCCCGTTGGTGTCCATACATTTGTTCTCTACATCTGTGTCTCAAATTCTGCCCTGCTAACCGGTTCATCTGTACCATTTTTCTGGGTTCCACATATATGCGTTAATATACGATATCTGTTTTTATCATTCTGACTTACTTCACTCTATACGACAGTCTCTAGATCCATCCACGTCTCTACAAATGACCCAGTTTCGTTCCTTTTTATGGCTGAGTAATATTCCATAGTATATATGTACCACATCTTCTTTATCCTTTCGTCTGTCGATGGGCATTTAGGTTGCTTCCATGACCTGGCTATTGTAAATAGTGCTGCAATGAATATTGGGGTGCATGTTTCTTTTTGAATTATGGTTTTCTCTGGGTGTATGCCCAGTAGTGGGATTGCTGGGTCAAATGGTAATTCTATTTTTAACTTTTTAAGGAACCTCCATACTGCTCTCCATAGTGGCTGTATCAATTTGCATTCCCACCAACAGTGCAAGAGGGTTCCGTTTTCTCCACACCCTCTCCAGCAATTGTTGTTTGTAGATTTTCTGATGATGCCCATTCTAACTGGTGTGAGGTGATACCTCATTGTAGTTTTGATTTGCATTTCTCTAATAGTTATGTTGAACAGCTTTTCATGTGCTTCCTGGCCATCTGTATGTCTTATTTGAAGAAATGTCTTTTTAGGTCTTCTGCCCATTTTTGGATTGGGTTGTCTGTTTTTTTTAACATTGAGCTGCATGATCTGTTCATATATTTTGGAAATTAATCCTTTGTCCACTGATTCATTTGCAAATATTTTCTCCCATTCTGAGGGTTGTCTTTTCATCTTGTTTGTAGTTTCTTTTGCTTTGCAAAAGCTTTGAAGTTTCATTAGATCCCATTTGTTTATTTTTGTTTTTATTTCCATTACTCTAGGAGGTGGATCAAAAAAGATCTTGCTGTGATTTATGTCAAACAGTGTTCTTCCTATGTTTTCCTCTAAGAGTTTTATAGTGTCTGGTCTTACATTTAGGTTTCTAATCCATTTTGAGTTTATTGTTGTATATGGTGTTAGGGAGTGTTCTAATTTCATTCTTTTACATGTAGCTGTCCAGTTTTCCCAGCACCACTTATTGAAGAGACTGTCTTTTCTCCATTGTATATCCTCGCCTCCTTTGTCATAGATTAGTTGACCATAGGTGCGTGGGTTTATCTCTGGGCTTTCCATCCTGTTCCATTGCTCTATATTTCTGTTTTTGTGCCAGTAGCACATTGTGTTGATTACGGTAGCTTTGTAGTATAGTCTGAAGTCAGGGAGTCTGATTCCTCCAGATCCATTTTTTTCCCTCAAGACTGCTTTGGCTATTCAGGGTTTTTTTGTGTTTGCATACAAATTTTAGGATTTTTTTGTTCTAGTTCTGTAAATAATGCCATTGGTAACTTGATAGGGATTGTATTGAATCTGTAGATTGCTTTGGGTAGTATAGTCATTTTCACAATATCGATTCTTCCAATCCAAGAATATGGTATATCTCTCCCTCTGTTGGTATCATCTTTAATTTCTTTTATCAGTGTCTTATAGTTTTCTGCATACAGGTCTTTTGTCTCCCTGGTAGGTTTATTCCTAGGTATTTTATTCTTTTTGTTGCAGTGGTAAATGGCAGTGTTTCCTTAATTTCTCTTTCAGAATTTTCATCATTAGTGTATAGGAATGCAAGAGATTTCTGTGCATTAATTTTGTATCCTGCAACTTTACCAAATTCATTGATTAGCTCTAGTAATTTTCTGGTAACGTCTTTAGGATTCTCTATGTATAGTATCATGTCTTCTGCAAACAGTGGCAGTTTTACATCTTCTTTTCCAATTTGGATTCCTTTATTTCTTTTTCTTCTCTGATTGCTGTGGCTAGGACTTCCAAAACTATGTTGAATCATAGTGGTGAGAGTGGACATCCTTGTCTTGTTCCTGATCTTAGAGGAAATGCTTTCAGTTTTTCACCATTGAGAATGATGTTTGCTGTGGGTTTGTCGTATATGGCCTTTATTATGTTGAGGTAGGTTCCCTCTATGCCCACTTTCTGGACAGCTTTTATCATACATGGGTGTTGAATTTTGTCAAAAGCTTTTTCTGCATCTATTGAGATGATCATATGGTTTTTATTCTTCAATTTGTTAATATGGTGTATCACATTCATTGATTTGCATATATTGAAGAATTCTTGCATCCCTTGGATAAATCCCACTTGATCATGGCATATGATCCTTTTAATGTCTTGTTTGGTTCTGTTTGCTAGTATTTTGTTCAGGATTTTTGCATCTATAGTCATCAGTGATATTGGTCTGTAATTTTGTTTTTTTTTGTAGTATCTTTGTCTGGTTTTGGTATCAGGGTGATGGTGGCCTCATAGAATGAGTTTGGGAGTGTTCCTTCCTCTGCAGTTTTTTGGAAGAGTTTGAGAAGGATGGGTATTAGCTCTTCTGTAAGTGTTTGATAGAATTCACCTGTGAAGCCATCTGGTCCTGGGCTCTTGTTTGTTGGAAGATTTTTAATCACAGTTTCAATTTCAGTGCTTGTGATTGGTCTGTTCATATTTTCTATTTCTTCCTGATTCAGTCTTGGCAGGTTGTGCATTTCTAAGAATTTGTCCATTTCTTCCAGGTTGTCCATTTTATTGGCATAGAGTTGCTTGTAGTAATCTCTCATGATCTTTTTTATTTCTGCAGTGTCTGTTGTAACTTCTCCTTTTTCATTTCTAATTTTATTGATTTGAGTCCTGTCCCTCTTTTTCTTGATGAGTCTGACTAATGGTTTATCAATTTTGTTTATCTTCTCAGAGAACCAGCTTTTATTGATCTTTGCTATTGTTTTCTTTGTTTCTAGTTCATTTGTTTCTGCTCTGATCTTTATGATTTCTTTCCTTCTGCTAACTTAGGGTTTTGTTTGTTCTTCTTTCTCTAGTTCCTTTAGATGTAAGTTTAGATTGTTCATTTGAGATTTTGCTTGTTTCTTGAGGTAGGCCTGTGGTGCTATAAACTTCCCTCTTAGAACTGCTTTTGCTGCATCCCATAGGTTTTGGATCATCGTGTTTTCATTGTCATTTGTCTCTTGGTATTTTTCATTTCCTCTTTGATTTCTTCAGTGATCTCTTGGTTTTTGATAACGTATTGTTTAGCCTCCATGTGTTTGTGTTTTTTACATTTTATTCCCTGTAATTGATTTCTCATCTCATAGTGTTGTGGTCAGAAAAGATGCTTGATATGATTTCACTTTTCTTAAATTTACTGAGGCTTGATTTCTGACCCAAGATATGATCTATCCTGGAGAATGTTCCATGTGCACTTGAGAAGAAAGTGTAGTCTGCTGTTTTTGGATAGAATGTCCTATAAAAATGAATTAAATCTATCTGGTCTGTTGTATCATTTAAAGCTTCTGTTTCTTTCTTTATTTTCATTTTGAATGATCTGTCCATTGGTGTAAGTGAGGTGTTAAAATCCCCCACTATTATTGTGTTACTGTCGATTTCCTCTTTTATAGCTGTTCGCAGTTGCCTTATGTATTGAGGTGCTCCTATGTTGGGTACATATATATTTATAATTGTTATATCTTCTTGGATTGATCTCTTGATTATTATGTAATGTCCTTCCTTGTCTCTTGTAACATTCTTTATTTTAAAGTCTATTTTTATCTGATATGAGAATGCTACTCCAGCTTTCTTTTGATTTCCATTTGCATGGAATATCTTTTTCCATCCCCTCACTCTCAGTCTGTATGTGTCCCTAGGTCTGAAGTGGGTCTGTCGTAGACAGCATATATATGGGTCTTGTTTTTGTATACATTCAGCGAGCCTATGTCTTTTGGTTGGAGCATTTAATCCATTCACGCTTAAGCATTTAATCCGTTCACGCTTAATTATCGATATGTATGTTCCTCTCACCATTTTCTTAATTGTTTTGGGTTTGTTTCTGTAGATCCTTTTCTTCTCTTGTGTTTCCCACTTAGAGAAGTTCCTTTAGCATTTGTTGTAGAGCTGGTTTGGTGGTGCTGAATTCTCTTAGCTTTTGCTTGTCTGTAAAGCTTTTGATTTCTCCATAGAATCTCAGTGAGATCCTTGCCAGGTAGAGTAATCTTGGTTTTAGGCTCTTCCCTTTCATCACTTAAATATGTCATGCCACTCCCTTCTGGCTTGTAGAGTTTCTGCTGAGAAATCTGCTGTTAACCTTATGGGAGTTCCCTTGTATGTTATTTGTCATTTTTCCCTTGCTACTTTCAATAAGTTTTCTTTGTGTCTAATTTTTGCCAGTTTTATTACTGTGTGTCTCGGCGTGTTTCTCCTTGGGTTTATCCTGTATGGGACTCTCTATGCTTCCTGGACTTGGGTGGCTATTTCCTTTCCCATGTTAGGGAAATTTTCGACTATAATCTCTTCAAATATTTTCTCGGGTCCTTTCTCTCTCTCTTCTGCTTCTGGGACCCCTATAATGCGAATGTTGTTGCGTTTCATGTTGTCCCAGAGGTCTCTTATGCTGTCTTCATTTCTTTTCATTCTTTTTTCTTTATTCTATTCCACAGCAGTGAATTCCACCATTCTGTCCTCCAGGTCACTTATGCATTCTTCTGCCTCAGTTATTCAGCTGTTGATTCCTTCTAGTGTATTTTTTATTTCAATTATTGTATTGTTCATCTCTGTTTGTTCTTTAATTCTTCTAGGTCTTTGTTAAACATTTCTTGCATCTTGTCAATCTTTGCCTCCATTCTTTTTCCAAGGTCCTGGATCATCTTCACTATCATTATTCTGAATTCTTTTTCTGGAAGGTTGCCTATCTCCACTTCATTTAGTTGTTTTTCTGGGGTCTTATCTTGTTCCTTCATCTGGTACATAGCCCTTTGCCTTTTCATCTTGTCTATCTTTCTGTGAATGTGGTTTTTGTTCCACAGGCTGCAAGATTGTAGTTCTTCGTGCTTCTGCTGTCTGCCCTCTGGTGTATGAGACTATCTAAGAGCCTTGTGCAAGTTTCCTGATGGGAGGGACTGGTGGTGGGTAGAGCTGACTGTTGCTCTGGTGGGCAGAGCTCATTAAAACTTTAGTCTGCTTGTCTGCTGCTGGGTGTAGCTGGGTTCCCTGCCTGTTGGTTGTTTGGCCTGAGGCCACCCAACACTGGAGCCTACCCAGTTCTTTGGTGGGGCTAATGACAGACTCTGGGAGGGCTCACGCCAAGGAGTACTTCACAGAACTTCTGCTGCCAGTGTCCTTGTCCTCACGGTGAGACACAGCCACCTCCCACCTCTGCAGGAGACCCTCCAACACTAGCAGGTAGGTCTGGTTCAGTCTCCCCTGGCTTCACTGCTCCTTCCCCTGGGTCCCGATTCACACACTACTTTGCGTCTGCCCTCCAAGAGTGGAGTCTGTTTCCCCGAGTCCTCTTGAAGTCCTGCAGTCAAATCCCACTAGGCTTCAAAGTGTGATTCTCTAGGAATTCCTCCTCCCATTGCCGGACCCCCAGGTTGGGAAGCCTGACGTGGGGCTCAGAACCTTCACTCCAGTGGGTGTGCTTCTGTGGTATAAGTGTTCTCCAGTTTGTGAGTCACCCACCCAGCAGTTAATAGGATTTGATTTTATTGTGATTGCGCCCCTCCTACCGTCTCATTGTGGCTTCTCCTTTGTCTTTGGATGTGGTGCGTCTTTTCTGGTGAGTTCCAGTGTCTTCCTGTCGATGATTGTCCAGCAGCTAGTTGTGATTCTGGTGTTTTCACAGGAGGGAGTGAGAGCATGTCCTTCTACTCCACCATCTTGAACCAATGTCTTCATGGGCTTTTGAAAGACTATTTAGGAATCAGAGTGTTGTGCTGTTGACTTTCAGGTATTGGAATATTTTTCCCCCTTTTTGAAATACAGTCTAAAAATTCTGACTGCTCGTTAGAATTGACTCTAATAACTTATAGATTCCCATCACAGAAGTTAGCTCTACAGATAATCGTCCTGTTCTGCTAAGTTCCATCAACTATATTTGCCCCAAATGCCTCTTTAGAAGGTTCTAGAAAAGTGTTAGTTTGGAAGACAGATGCCTTCCTGAAATTTTTTTTTAATGACTCTAAAGGGGAAATTTAGGTTGAGAATAACCAGATAACACTTCTTTCCTTTTCCTTCAAAATAATCAGGATGTGTTTTCCAAAATTCTGGAAGTTCAGTACTCTCACCTGGAGACAAAGCTGCCTTGTGTTCATTCTGAAGCAGCTGCTCCTGGTATACCCATATGTGCAGTATCAAATGGAGCAGAAATCCAGCTAGCTTGTCCTTGCCTCATTCTCCTGTCAGTTCTGAGTGCTTCGTCTCCTTCTCTCTTTCTCTGCACTCTGGAGCACCTTCGTTTGACCCTGCCACTCCCCTGTTACTAAGCTCTTGCTGTCTGTGAAGAAGCCTGTTTGACGCCTTTCAGTTCTTGTTTGGCAGAAGAACTTCAAAATGTTCAAAAGAAACAATGGTCTAACTTGCCTAGGAAGTTAAATTTGATCATTCCCCTTGTGAAAGTGGCCTGTGATTGTATTCCAAGCTGCTAGGCTATCTCTTATTTTTTTTTAGTGGCTCAAAATTAGTAGAAAAATAAGGAAAGATCCAAAAGTTGTACTCAGAGTAAAAGTTATTTACGAGCAGCTGGTGTTCAAATGGGGGTTTAAAATGCAGTTAGCACCTGTCTTCTAAATATCTGGTAAGCATAAACTGAAATGTGTATCTCATCTGTAAAATGGTCTGTTGCTTTTTGTGAGAAGAAATATAAGCATAAAAATACAAATAGAAAAGAATTAATTCAGTGATGATATTCTTTATTGGCTTTTTAAGTAGAAACATAACATGTAACAGGTTTTACTGAAAGGGACCTAAGATATAATTTAGACTCATGACCTCTAAGAAGATCATAGTATTTCTTCCTGATAACACAGCTGAACTGGGAACAGTGAAACTACAACTCAGGACTCCTCATCCTACTGTGCGCTTCTCACTTTAAGCATCAGGTTCAATGAATTTGCAGACTGTTTGCTAAGTTAGGGCTTCTTACACTGGGATCTTTGGAAGGGATTTGTAGATCTTCTCTAATTTCATGTAATTTTCAGTGTGAATGTGCATTTTCTTCTGGGGGGAGCATAGCTTTCAAAAGACTCAGAATAGCCCATCCCATACTCCCCCTCGCCCCGAAAAATGAGGTATAAGAACCTTTAAATTAAATAAATATTTGTTTTCTCTTAATGTAAAAATCATGGATAAATGTTTTAGTGCCGTATCTTCCTTCTCTCAGCTATCCATATATGAAGTTAGTGTAGTTTCAGTTCTAATTCAGTTGTCCATGGAGAAGGCAAAGGACCACCAAGTGAAAAAAAGTGAATCCATATACCTTGACCTTACATAATCAATCTGTTAAGAGATCTTTCATTTACACCCTCTGCCTATATATATGGTTTCCATTTCCTCACCACTTAGCCCACTAACCTCCCCCCGACCCCTCCAACTCCTTCCTGGAGGAACTGTCAAAATATCTAACTTATATATCATAGTAAGGCAGCTCTCTTAGGCAACTACTAAAGACCTGTTGGAAAAAATTAGTAAAGGGGTTTGTTTGCTCTTTTTAAATTATCCATCTAAATTCTTTATTATATATTGTTCATTATTGTAGTAATATGGTTCCCTTTTTGGCAATTTTCTTTTCTCAGCTAGTATAGCACTATTTTCTCTTCAGCTGGCTCTGATTCCACCTTCTTCTCCCACCTTCTGACTCCAGATATCCAAAAATCTTTAGTTTTTGACCTTCTTCATATGCATAATATGTTATACACATTTCCTCGGGGGTCTCATTCATTCTGAAGATTTAAATGTGTTCTCTCCACCTAGGAATCCCAAATCTTCCTCTCCAGCTTCTTTCTTAACATCTTATATTTCCAACCGGTTAGATTTAAGCCCAGTCTATTTTATATTCCTCCATCAAATATGGACCATCCCCATATATTCTCAAAGGAAATGAATCTCTCATATGCAAATTGAATCTCCCTTCTGCATTCCAAGTGTCTGACAACAATACCAACTTTTTCACTATCTCCAAATTGAGACGTTCAAACTAGTTTTTGACATCCTATTCTTTTTTATTGACAGCATCCAAGAACTATCTACATTCTGTTTGTTTTTCCCACTGGATAGCTTTTGCTTTCAGTTTATTTAATAAATAAATGTTTTTTGAGAATCCAGTAGGTACCAGGTGATTTGCTAGGTGCTATGGGGGAACCAAGATGAATAGGCTGTGTTTTAGCCCTGTAAGGAGTCACTAACGACGAGTAAGAAGCATATTTACAAATAGCTACAATGTAAGGCCTTCATAGCATTGGCAGTGGCTACCCCAACTCCAATTAGGCCTTGCTATTATTGACTTCTGTCCAAATCCATAGCCATATATAGGGTTTATTTCAGACTTTTCCATTCTGCACACCTTACTTTATTTTTATTTTCTTACTTTTTCACTCATGGTCATTCTAACTACATGATTTTGATTTTGATTTTTTTCTCTCTTTGATTTTTCCTCTCTTCTGGGTCTATGTGTAGAAGGTTATGACTCCGTAATCCTCCTGTTGATCCAGTAGAGGGTTGTTTTTTGAGCCGTGCCCTTTGGCAATCAGCATGAACCAGAGGATAGCCTGGACATTCACATTCCTACCTGAAAAGCTGATTTTAATTAACTGACGCTCCCTTTCTCCAACTCTCTTTGGATTTGAAAAGCTGAGATCATTTACTGCTTCAGCTTGGGCTGTGTTTTTCTTACTGGGGGAGATCTGCCTTTTGCAGTTATGCTAAGGATGACTTTCAAGGCCCAAGTCACGTCTGAGTATCCTTCTCTTCCCATCTGGAACACTTTGGTATGCTACAAGTGGTGATAAAGTGATCACTAGGCCCAGATTGACAAAAGGGGACCTGACTGCCCAATAAACAAAAAACTGGGCCCAGTGTTTGGTTGCCCAGGCAAAAGGCTGCCAAAGCAAAAACCTATTCTTAAAACTAGGCATATTTGTTTATATTTCTTCTGCCATTAATTAATCCATGAAAGCATCATTTTCACATCCTTTTTTTAAAACAGGAAATCCGGGCTTCCCTGGTGGCTCAGTGGTTGAGAGTCCGCCTGCCGATGCAGGGGACACGGGTTCGTGCCCCGGTCTGGGAGGATCCAACATGCCGCGTAGCGGCTGGACCCGTGAGCCATGGCCGTTGAGCCTGCGCGTCCAGAGCCTGTGCTCCGCAACGGGAGGGGCCACGACAGTGAGAGGCCCGCGTACCGCAGGAAAACGAAAAACAGGAAATCCATTTTATTCAACTCTTCTAAGATCTTATGAGTGAACAGTCGTTGAAACATGATTTTATTTTTAGGATAAGATTTTACAGATTATTTGTAAATAAAGAAGAAAAGAGAGGTAATAGCCACATTCTTGCCTTGATCTTTTGCGGTACGCGGGCCTCTCACTGCTGTGGCCTCTCCCGTTGCGGAGCACAGGTTCCGGACGCACAGGCTCAGCGGCCATGGCTCACGGGCCCAGCCGCTCCGCGGCATGTGGGATTTTCCTGGACCGGGGCACGAACCCGTGTCCTCTGCATCGACAGGCGGACTCTCAACCACTGCGCCACCAGGGAAGCCCCTTGCCTTGATCTTGTTTCTAACCTGAAAGATTATCCAATTGACTAATGAAACATAGGTGGTAAATGTAATTATCTACCTTTGAAAGCACTCCCTTTGGGGGTGGCAGGTGTGTGCATGTGCGCGCACCTGTCTGTCTCTGAGATTGCTGCTTTGCAATTTTGTATTTTATATTCTGGGAAATCTCACCTTTCAATTCTCTGTTTAGAAAACAGAAATTCAGGATCTCTTCAAATATTCATTCCTGTAACTCTGAAGTGGGGGGTGTGGAGGGGAATGAATAGGTCACTGCACTGAGAGGAATTATAAGGGTATAGTGACATCTACAGGTAGCATGTATATTGTCAAATAGGATGTGGTTACCATCTGCTGAGGAATGGACTGTTGTTAACAAGCCTCTCTCTGCCTTAAGTTTGTTCAAACGTGCCTTGCCCAAGGTAATCAACACAAAAGGTTAGGACAATTAAACTGGAATAGATGACGTAAGGGATCTCGCTAAAATTAAAATTTCTGTAATAAAGGGGCCTTATTTTACCTACTTTCTTATACCTAGTCTATCTTTGTTTTTGAAATGGGAAAAGCATTTTGATTAGCAGTTCATTCTGAAAATGAAATTATATATAAGCCATACCTATATAGTTGATAAAAGTAGTCACTGAAAATTCATGGAAATCACAGAGAAAGAATATGCCAATTAGAAATTCAAAAAGTCATTTTTGGCTCTCAGTGACAAAAGAACCAAAATAAAACCATTCTGTTCCAGTAAATAACCAGAAGTAACAACTCAGGTTAACATTATGTCAGAAATTATTCCTACGTTTTCTTAAGCAAAGGAGGGAGAAGAACAGTAACAGTAGGGGGTGTGGTTAATAATAAATTATAATTGAATTAGGCTCATTAGTGTCAGTTATTTTGCTATCTTTGCAAAAACAAAACAAATCAGGGAAAGGAAAAAATAAAATTTAAGCTCCTTGTAGGGTGAGATTATGTTACAGATTTTGTATTTCTCATGGTGGCTAGACATACATAGTGAATAGTTGCTCAACTGAGAAAAAAATAGAAAGATGTAAAGCTGCTTTCAAAACTCCTTATTCTAATGTCTATTAATTTAGTAGAAAAGAATGAGATGTTTAAGCGTAGTTGGGATTTAGCAGTCAAGTTGCTAAAACATCTTTTTCAGTATTCACTCTGTGCAAAGTGCTACACGAACCTACTTAAAGGTGGGAAAATCCAACTGCTTAATTAGTTCTTATTACTTCTTCATGCCTTCTTTTTATTCTTGTATCTTTCCACTTCCAATATTTACTTTAACATCAAAGAGGGATACACTAAAATATATATCTTTTCCCCAACAATTTCAAGTGTTTTTTCCATTTCATCGCTTTTGTTTGTATGTTTTTGTTTTATAATCTAGAATATCTTTTCTTTCTCTGAATATACAACTCCTATGCAGCTCAAATGTTCCATTCTCTAAGTCTTTCCTGGATAAATCAAAATAGTTATTTATTCCTTTTTTGAATTCTCTTAACACTGTCTTATGTCACCTGTCATCTTTTACCTTGAGATTAACAATATTTATCTATTTCAGCTCTCCTTAGATATATTGAGGGCAGGAACAATCTTGAACATTTTTATTTATGCGCCTTGCATACCTTGGGTACTCAATAAATATTTGTTGAGTAAAGTAAAAGATTCATCCTGTGGAAGTTGAGTAACAATTTAAGAATTAGAGGATAAGGTAATAGTTACAAAAATGAGTTCACAAGCCTGTTAATTGGTCCCTGTTTTAAGGGGTCTTCTTTATTCCTGAAGATCTCTTTTGACATAAATCAAAATCTTAAACATAATTTAGGATTTCATTTGTGTACTTATCTGAGAAGGAAGAATAGGCTTAAACACATATGGATGACTGGAGAGAGAGGGAGGGCGATAGAGCAGTCTGAATTCCCTCCTTTTGGCATGCGAAAATATATGAATTTCCAGTGGTCACTACCAAGATTACCTGGCTAGAGCAAGTTTGCTAATAGCCCAATCAAGGAGGCTGGCTACCAGGTGAGGCACCTTAGCAACAGGCGGCTGTAGGATGTTCTGCTAAATGGGGACCTCATCTGTCAGGGAACAGCATAGTAGAGAGGCTTCTTGGAGACCCACGAAGAACCTAGATGTATGTCCAATGATCAGATCGATATTTCAGCATTGCCACACAGAGGGCATCTTCAGCCCGTCAGTATTAGAGAGGCAGGAATAGCCACAGAGAGGGTTATTAAAGAGAGAGGAAAAAGGTGTCTCAGAGCCAGACCCTGCCAACACCTTCCATCTCAAATCTCATAGTCAGGACTGCCACTCAAGCCTGACCTGAGGATAAGGAAAGGAGATGAGATTTAAAACAACTTTGAAATTAATGCTTTAATTTGAACTAAATTTTTATACCCAGAAGTGGCCACAAAGCTAGGGAATCTTCATAAGATCATATTGCTGTACTGGAAAGGGAGATCCAACAGTACACGAGAGAAGGCAGTAATTGGAAACACTGAAGCCACTTTATCTTGATTTTGCACCAAGCTGAAACTTCTCAGTAAACCCAGTTACATTAGTCAACAAAGGACTGTCTTGGTCTTCTACGGCTGCCATAACAAAATGTCATAGACCGGGTGACTTAAACAACAGAAATTTATTTTCTCAAAGTTTTGGAGGCTGGAAAATTCAAGATCAAGTTTCCGGCAGGGTTCAGTGTCTGGTGAGAGCCCTCTTTCTGTCTTGCAGATGGCCACCTTCTTGCTGAGTCCTCACGTGGCACAGAGAGAGATGGAGAGAGATGAGATCGATCTCTGGTGCTTCTTCATTTTTTATAAGGACATCAGTTCTATCAGATTAGAGCTCCACCCTTATGACCTCATTTGACCTTTACCACCTCCTTAAAGGCCTTACCTCCAATAGAGTCTCATGGTGGGGGGGGGGGCGGCTAGGGTTAAACATATGACTGTAGGGGGACACAGTTCATTCCATAGCAAAGACTGCTTGCCATGAGGCACAGACTGTTTAGAGACAGAATAAAATAGAGAAAACCAGGCTAGAAAATGATTCTCGATTCCTTCCATTCCGTTCCAATGTCTGGATATTGCAATTACAAATGGAAGCAAGAGCTTTCAGGCTTCATTAAATAAATCTTGGTTATACGATCATGATTAAGATCAAAGGAACCAAAAAGCTGATTGGAAACTCAGAGGCTCAACTCTTTGTCCCCAGTGCCAGAGGTAGTTGATGCTTCCAAATCCTGGGGGACTTCTGGGGTGGGTGGATTTTCACAATAATTCAGCATGGCATAAAAGTCAAATATGTTCTTCAAAAATTGACATGGGCCATTGGTAGTCTAGAACTCAACAGTAGCAAGCCTAAACTTAATCAACAGTACGTTGGAGAATATAGATAGTAGGAATTATATTGGAAATTTAAGGCCAAGTACAAAAAAAACCCCAAAGATTGCATCTGAAGACTACTTGTTAAGTCAGAATAGAAAGTCTACTCTTAAAAAAGAAATGGTCCTGACTTCCAGTTTTAGGTCTGACACATAAAGAGCTTCGAAGTACTCACAAGAAGAGCTTTGGACTTCCCTGGCAGCGTAGTGGTTAAGAATACGCCGGCCAATGCAAGAGACACACGTTCAATCCCTAGTCCGAGAAGATCCCACATGCCGCAGAACAACTAAGCCCGTGTGCCACAACTACTGAGCCTGCGCTCTAGAGCCCGCGAGCCACAACTGCTGAGCCCACATGCCACAACTACTGAAGCCTGTGCGCCTAGAGCCCATGCTTCGCAACAAGAGAAGCCACCGCAATGAGAAGCCTACGCACTGCAAGGAGGAGTAGCCGACGCTTGCCTCAACTAGAGAAAGCCCGTGCACAGCAACGAAGACCCAACACAGCCAAAAGTAAATAAATTTATTTTTAGAAAAAGAGAGAGCTTTCCTCAAGGTAAAAATCAACAATTCTTGTATTCATCAGAGAATGGAGCTCATAGGGAAACTCCTGCCCTCCAAACTAGAGAGACAAACAGAAAAAGCAAGGACACCAGAGGAAATTTTAGCTTCTGACACCACAATTGCAACAAAAAGTATACACAGTGTACCTCCTAGTCAGATAAATTTAAACCTCATACTACCTCAGTTCCTTTTACCCAGTACATCATGTTTGGCTATAAAAAAAAATCACAAGTCGTACTAAAAGACAAAAAGCACACTCTGAATGAACAAAGGAAGCATCAGAACCAGACTCAGATATGGCAGAACCAGACTCAGATATGGAATTATCAGACTGAGAATTTAAAATAGCTACAGTTAATATGCTAAGCATTCTCAGGGAAAAAGTAGACAAATGCAAGAAGAGGTAGGTAATGTAAGCAGAGAGATGAAAACTTTAAGAAAGAATCAAAAGAAAATGCTAGAAATCAAAAACACTATAACAGAAATGATGAATGTATTTGATGGATTCACTCATAAAGAATCAGTGAACTTGAAGATAGATCAATAGAAACTTCCAAAACTGAAATACAAAAGGAAAAAAAATGAATGAAAAAGACTGAACAGAATAGTCAAGAACTGTGGGACAATTACAAAAAGTGTATATACATGTAATATCAATACCAAAAGGAGAAGAAAGAAAGGAACAGAAGAAATATTTGAAGTTTTAAAGGCTAAGAATATAAAGCAGAAACTAACACACCATTGTAAAGCACTTATGCTCCAATAAAGTTGTTAAAATAAATAAAGGCTGAGAATTTTCCAAAAATAAATGACAGACACCAAACCACACATCCAGGAAGCTCAGAGCACAACAAACAGGATAAATGCCCAAAATTTGATATCTAGGCATATCATATTCAAACTGCAGAAAATCAAAGACAAACAGAAAATCTTGAAAGAAGCCAGAGAAAATAATGTCTTACCAACAGAGGAATAAGAACAATTAAATCGAACTTATCTTCAGAAACTATCCAAGCAAAAAGAGAATAAAGTAAAATATTTGAAGTATTGCTGACTGTGAGGATGGCGGAGAGGGGGAAGCTAATTGTGGTGATGGGAGACGAGGACACGGTGACTGGCTTCCTGCTGGGTGGCATAGGGGAGCTTAACAAGAACCGCCACCCTAATTTCCTGGTGGTGGAGAAGGATACTACCATCAATGAGACGGAAGACACTTTCCGGTGGTTTCTAAATCGGGAGGACATCGGCATCATCCTCATCAACCAGTACATCGCAGAGAGATGCAGCATGTGCTCGATGCCCACCAGTGCTTCACTGCAGCGCTGCTGGAGATCCCGTCCAAGGAGCACCCCAGTGATGCTGCCAAGGACCCCATCCTGCGCAGGGCCAGGGGCATGTTCATGGCCCACGACCTGCGCTAGGGGACTCCCCACAGTCATGCAGCCTCTCCCCGGGCTTGCCATCAGCCCTTCTCTAAGATTTGAGCCTCTGAGTTCCAATTCCCTGCCCCTTCCCACTCCACTGAGAGGCTCGGTGAGGTGCTTCCAGGTTGCTGGAGCTCTGCCATTGAAATCAAGGCTGGTTAGGGTTTAAACAAAAAAAGAAAAAGAGAGGAGACACAAATTACTGGTATCAGAAATGAAAGAGGAACCAGCTCTACTAATCCCATGGACAGTAAAATGATAATAAAAGAATACAGTAGACGCTTGAACAACACAGGTTTGAACTACAGAAGTCCATTTATACACAGGTTTTTTTTTCAATAAATACTACAACACTACATGATCCACAGTTGGTTGAATCCGTGAATGCAGAACCATGGATACGGAGGGCCTACTATAAAGTTATGTGTGGATTTTTTACTGCACAAGGAGTCTGTGCCGCTAACCACCACATTGTTTAAGTGTCAACTGTATTTTGAACTCTACACCCACAAATTTGATAAAAGGTGAAATGGACCAATTCTTTGAAAGACGTAATCTACCAAAACTCACACAAGGGGAAATAGGCAATCTGAGTAGACTTACAACTATTAAAGAAATTGAAATCAATAATTAATAACCTTCCAGAATAGCAAGGACCAGGCCCAAATGGTTTCACTATTGAATTTCACCAAACATCTAAGAAACAAATGATACCAATTCTCTACAATCTGTTCCAAAAAATAGATGCAGTGTGAACACCTCGTAACTCATTTTATGAGGTCAGCATTATCTAATACCAAACCCAGGCAAAGACATTACAAGAAAGGAAAACTACCAATCAATATCTCTCATGAACATAGATTCAAAAATCCTCAGCAAAATATTAGGAAATAAAATTCAACGATGTATAAAAAGGATTATACACCACAACCAAATGTGTATTCCAGGTATCCAAGGGTAGTTCAAAATTTTAAAGTCAATTAATGTAATTCATTACATCAACAGGCTGAAGCAGAAAAATCATACGATCATATTAGTGGATGCAATAAGAACATTCAACAAGATACAACACCCTTTCATGATAAACTCTCAGTAAACTAGAAATGGAGGGGAAATTTTTTCAACTTGATAAAAAACATCTTCAAAAAGACTACAATTAATATCATAATGGTGAAAAACTAGACTTTCCCCCCTAAGATGGGGAACAAGGCAAGGACGTCCCCTCTCACTACTCTTTATCAAAATTGTACAGTACAATTATAAATTGTACTGTAAACCCTATGTAATGTAATAAAAAAAGACAAGAAAAGGAAGGAAAATTTAGAAGAGGGAGTAAAACTGTCTTTGTTTGCAGGTGATGTTATTGTCTATATAGAAAAATCTCAAAAAATTGACCAAAAAACCCCTTCTGGAACTAATAAGCAATTATTGCACAGATGCAGGATTCAGGGTTAATATATGAAGGTCTACTGTTTCCTGTATATCGGCAGCGAACATTTGGAATTTGAGTATAAAAAGTAAAATACCATTTACATTAGAAGCAAAAAAATTAAAATACTTAGGTATGAATCTAACAAAATTTTATAAGGTCTATATAAGGAGAACTACAAAACTGATGAAAGAAATCAAAGATCTAAATAAATGGAGAGATATTCCATGTTCTTGGATAGGAAGACTCGATATTGTTGAGATATTAGTTATTCCTAACATAATCTATAGGTTCAACACAATCCCAATGAAAATCCCAGAAGTTTACTTTGTGGATACCAACAAACTGGTTCTAAAGTTTATATGGAAAAGCAAAAGTTCCAGAATAACCAATTCAACACTGTAAAGGAACACAGTTGGGGGACTGGCAGTTCTCTAGTTCAAGACTTACTCTAAAGCCACAGTAATCATGACAGTGTGGTGTTGTTAAAAGAATAGACAAATCAACTTAATGGACCAAAAACCCCAGAAATAAACCCACACAAATATGAGCAACTAATTGTTGACAAAGGAGCAAAGGCAATCCAGTGGAAAAGGATAGTGTTTTCAACAAATGGGGCTTAACAACTGCCATTCATATTCAAGAAAATGAATCTAGACACTGACCTTATATCTTTTAAGAAAAGTGACTCAAAATCAATCATAGACCAAAATGTAAAATGCAAAAATATAAAACTTATAAAAATATAAAATGATAACAGAAGAGAAAATCTAGGTGACCTTGTGTTTGACAATGAGTTTTTAGATACAATACTAAAAGCATGCTCCATGAAAGAAAAAATAGCTAGGTTAGAGGTCATTGAAGTGAAAAACTTCTGCTCTGCAAAAAACACTCTGTTAAGAGAATGCAAAGACAAGGCACAGCCAGGGAGAAAATATTTACAAAAGCATATCAGATAGAGGACTTGTATCCAAAACATATAAAGAGCACTTAAACCTCAACAACAACAACAACAAAATGAACAACCCAATTTAAAAGCTGGCAAAAGATCTAATCAGCTTACCAAAGTAGACATACAGATAGCAAATATGGCACATATGAAAAGATGCTGCACATCATACGTCATTAGAGAATTGTAAATTAAAACATCAATAAGATACTACTACACACCTATTAGAATGGCCAGAATCCAAAACTCTGACAACATCAAATGCTGGTGAGGATATGGAGCAACAGGAGTTCTCATTCATTGCTGGTGGAGATACAAAATGGTACAGCCACTTTGGAAGATAGTTTGGAAATTTCTTACAAAGCTAAACATAGTCTTGCCATATTTTAGCATTCATGCTCTTTGGGATTTATCCAAATGCATTGAAAATTATGTCCACATAAAAACCTACACAGGAATGTTTATAGAAGATTTATTCATAAATGTCAAAATTGGAAGGAACCAAGATGTCTTTCAGTAGGTGAATGGATAAACAAATTGTGATGCAGTCATGCATGCAATAGAATATTATTCTGTGATAACAAGAAATGAGGTATCAAGCCATGAAAAAAAATGGCGGAAACAAGCATAGTGTTACCTGAAAGAAGCCAATCTGAGGGAATTTCCTGGTGGTCCAGTGGTTAAGACTCCGTGCTTCCACTGCAGGGAGTCCAGGTTCAATCCCTGGTCGGGGAAGTAATCCTGCAAGCCACACAGCGCAGCCAAACAAAACAAAACAAAGCAGAAGAAGCCAATCTGTAAAGGCTATATATACACTGTATAATTCCACCGGCAGTTAAGTCCCCTACATATGAACAAGTTCCATTCTGAGAGCACGTTGTAAGTCCAGTTTGTTCGTAAGTCCAACAAAGTTGCCCTAGGTACCCGACTAACACAATCGGCTATATAGTGCTGTACTGTAATAGGTTTATAATACATTTGCATCTTTGAAAGTTCGCAACTTGAAGGTTCGTATGTAGGGGACTTACTGTATATGACATTCTGGAAGAGGCAAAACTATGGAAACAAAAAGATCAGTGGTTGCCAGGTGTTGAAGAAAGGGGGAAGGAGGAATAGTTGGAGCATAGGGAATTTTTTAGAGCAGTGAAACGCTTCTGTATCAGAGAGAGAGAGAGGAAGGGGAGGGAGGGAGGGAGGAAGGAAGGAGAAACAATTTGTATAGATCAGCATTTTCTAATAGCATTTCCTACATTAATGGACATGTTCTATATCTGTGCTGTCCAGTATGAGAGCCACATGTGACTACTGAACATTCGAGATGTGGATAGTGCAGCTAAAGAACTGAATTTTAAATTTTATTTAATTTTTATTCATTTAAATTTAAATAGTCACATGTGGCTAATGGCTACTGTATTGAACAGCACAAGTATATATACTTTTCTCAATTGTGAAAATTCAGTGTTGAAAAACATCTTTTGGGTAAGTCATTTTTGAGAGTCTACTACACTTAAAATACTAACTTTAAATATTCTGCATATTAAAAGAAGTAAAATCTGTGCTCCTCCTCCTGGAAATTTATTTGAGGGGAAATGCATGAACAATTTCAGTAACAACTGAAATGTGACCTATGAAATGTAACCTCTACACATAACCTACAGACACTACTTTCAACTGTAAGTGTGAGGATATAAAGAAACTTAATTATAAGGATAGAAGTGAAAAGAGGTTAATAAATAAATGAAGTCTTTAAAAGGAATGGAAAAAGAATATTATATGTGACCTAAAACCTGTTTTTATTCTCACCTACCAAAAAATTCTAGATATTAATAGTGCCCTAGGAGGGTTTCAAGTAACATTTTGAGACATTCTTATTTTATTCATCCTGTCACAATTTGGACAGTTTGAGGCCTGTATTTTAATAAATGTCCATAGCTAGCTTAAAAATGTTCATTACTGGAGGAAAACTCGGCACTTGAATATGATCATCAAAAATTTTCAGAGAAGTTCCAGAATATCTATAGACTTCCCATTAATATGTTTAAATTTAAATGAAAAACACCTTATCTTCTGGGAAAACCTTAATTTCTAAAAGTTTAACACTTCTTAATGAAGTGCTAACAAGACATCAGTGTGGGTAACAGTGTGGCTCCAAAGTCGGCTTCTCATCAGAATCACTTGAGGCTAAAAAAATGGTTCTGAAGAACCTAGGGGCAGGACAGGAATAAAGACGCAGACATAGAGAATGGACTTGAGGACACGAGGTGGGAGAAGGGTAAGCTGAGATGAAGTGAGAGAGCGGCATGGACATATATACATTACCAAATGTAAAATAGACAGCTAGTGGGAAGCAGCCACATAGCACAAGGAGATCAGCTTGGTGCTTTGTGTCCACCTAGAGGGATGGGACAGGGAGGGTGGGAGGGAGACACAAGAGAGAGGAGATATGGGGATATATGTATAGGTATAGCTGATTCACTTTGTTATACAGCAGAAACTAACACAACAATGTAAAGCAATTATACTCCAATAAAGATGTTAAAAAAAGAAAAAATAGGGCTTCCCTGGTGGCTCAGTGGTTGAGAGTCCGCCTGCCGATGCAGGGGACGCAGGTTCGTGCCCCGGTCCGGGAGGATCCCACATGCCGCGGAGCGGCTGGGCCGGTGAGCCATGGCCGCTGAGCCTGCGCGTCCGGAGCCTGTGCTCCGCAACAGGAGAGGCCACAACAGTGAGAGGCCCGCGTACCGCAAAAAATAAATAAATAAATAAAATAAAAAATAACAAAAATTTTAATTTTCTGTGAAGAAAAAAAAACAAAAAATCTCGATTCCAAGGCTGCTCTTGGGTTACAGTGGGCCTAGAAATCTGTATTCTCAGTAACTCCCCAAGTGATTTCAATTATGGGGGGTATGGTACCCATTCTTTTTAAGAGCTCACAATTTCTGTTACCCATTGCTTTGCCTCAGCTAATGCTGAGACTGGAAAGAACCCACCGCTTCCCCAGTATCCTGTCATTTTGTTTTACTTCCAGTGTTCCCGTTTCCCATCCCACTCGCTGCAAAACACACAAATCCACTTTCCCCCTACATCACTTGTATGACTCTCAGCAGCATGACTGTGCATTCTAGATATGTGAATGAACTCTGAATTTAACAAAGATCTCCTTTAATTTAAACAGAGCTCTAATTTAAAACAGTGCTCCTTTAATTTCAACACCTATTCATTTATATTGTAATATCTTTGTACCTTTTATTTATCATTTGATATTGATCTGGATTTTGAATCCTTAGTGTTTTTTTGTCATTACTCTTAGTGTGGAGTCCATTTTGTTCTTTAAATAGCTTACCTATGTCTTCACCTTCTGTGGAGTACTGAAAGCCAGGGAAGTCTTGGTTCTATCGATTTGGACCTGGATGCACATTTGATAAAATCCAGAACTTAAGGCCCCATCTCTTTAGATCACAGACAGTTGATCTAGACTTCTAGCTTTCAGTCGCAAATGTCACATTAAATCCAACTCATTAACTAAATATCTGACAAATGTAGGCCACTTGGTCATTGGGTGTTTAGTAGATATTAAAGTCTGGAGAAAAATTACGTTCTACATTCTACACGTCAATCGCTGAGAAAGCCTGAAATTCAAATCCTGACGGTGGATTTTTGTTTCCGTTTATTCTTGCTCTCTGAATACCCTATGCAATTTTTAAGCTATTTTCTCTGTAGGGTTCTTCTTTTAAAAGAAAAATCATTGTCAATGGCTTAAACAAAGTCCTGCAGTAATCAAAGCAGTATATAGTCATTCGATGAAGAAAAGTAGGGAGGAATAATTAAAAGGGCAGCATTCTTTTCTTGGGGCTGAGTTTCTTCACCCATCTGCAAACTGAAAAGAACTAACTAGGTGGTAGGAGTCTGCCATTGTTCACTAGGTGGTTTGTGTATGCCAAGCTGAGATTTTTTCAGAGTCTTCCAAAATTGCCTAATAACTAATAGAAAGAATAGTTTGATGACAGCAGATGTCTCTGAGTAGTGGAGATTATATTGTTATTTTTCTTTGTGCTGTTCCTACTTCCCTCCCTCTCTATAACGATCACTTTAAGCATTAATATTTTTGAATAGATTTTTACAATGAAATGGAAAAACCAGTTAGAAGAATCATAAGAATGATTTTCTAAAATTAAACTGGAATTTTGAAAAACTGATAATCCTCTTAAACATTGATTGAGTTGTTTTTTTTGTTTGTTTTTGTTTTTGCGGTATGCGGGCCTCTCACTGTTGTGGCCTCTCCTGCTGAGTTTTAGTTTATGCCAAATGTCTCTCAAAGGTGAACTCGCTAAACACCAGTACTTCTGACTCTATGTAATGTATTATCCTTAATTGACATTGATATTCTATAGAAGAGTTTTATGCTTTCATGATTTCCTGAAAATGAAAGTAAGTTTTTCACCTTTCTGTAAGCAAAAAGTTCTTCTAATTCCTTAGATTTTTAAAAGCTACCACCTAAAGAAAGCATAGAAGTTATCTTTTTTTTTTTGGCGGTACGCGGGCCTCTCACTGCTGTGGCCTCTCCCGCTGCAGAGCACAGGCTCCGGACACGCAGGCTCAGCGGCCATGGCTCACGGGCCCAGCCGCTCCACGGCATGTGGGATCTTCCCGGACCGGGGCATGAACCCGTGTCCCCTGCATCGGCAGGCGGACTCTCAACCACTGCACCACCAGGGAAGCCCCTGATGGAGATGTTTTTATTTTGACCTGGGTTTCTTGCTCTATAATGAAAGAATGGTATTTGGTAGCACATAATTATAAAACTTGAAGTTGTCTCCCAATATCAATGGATACTCTAAAGGTGTGTTTTCAAATGAAAAGATTTTTAGTAAAGTCACAAAGCCCTGTTACAGTTCCCTGATGAATAATTTTATAATATTTTAAAATCATATGCATATCCAAATATCATAGAGGGAAATATTTAAGTACTAAAATCCCATTGAAGAGGCATTGCTAAAATATATGCCGGAGGCACAGGTTTCAGAAATGGTTATATTTAATATCTTTATTAATTAGCTAGTACATGACTAAAACAGTATTTTAACGACAGTCATGAGTTTTGTTCCACTGAGAGATGAAGACACTAATGAATACTGAAATTACCCAAGAGATGCACTAATATAGCTCTAAATATGTTACTTATATGCTGTTTTTTTTAAATGTCCGCTATCTTGAGCCACCATCTTGTTTCTCTTTTATTTGAAATCCTTTGAAATACAGCATTTAAGAAAGTAGCTTGCTCAGATCAACGTACTTCTAATTATCTGTACACCCTAAGTCCAAATCACAAGATAAAGGCTGGGTTTGCATTATAGCTTTGCCTAGGAAATTGCTTTAGTTTTTAAATTTATTTGAACTGTAAAGAGGAAAACGGATGTGTGTTTTTAGCTGTACTCCTCTAGACTTCTGCAGGCATCTCTGGGTCATTGCTCTCAGCCCCTGTCTCTATTCCCTGCCTTTGTCTTTCCCAGATCAACTATGTGTGTCTTCTGCAGGAACATGGCCTGCACCAGTTTCTGAACTAAACACTGTAAGAATAGCAGAAAGAATACCAATAACCTCAATCCTAACATCTGGAGAAGTCCAGAATCAGGTCTTTTGAAAGACACAGTACCCTGTACCACTTGGATGAATTGCAGGCACTTGTGTAGCTTCCTTATTACTGTGTTCCCCTGCCACTTCCACTATGTAAAACCAGTTTATAAGATAGAATTTCTCCCTTGTGGTTTCCAAACATTCCCATTCTCCACTGAGCCTGAATACCTACCCTGTAGTCACACCTTTATTTTATTTTTTTTTATTTTTATATTTTTGCGTTACGCGGGCCTCTCACTGTTGTGGCCTCTCCCATTGCGAAGCACAGGCTCCGGACGCGCAGGCTCAGCGGCCATGGCTCATGGGCCTAGCTGCTCTGCGGCATGTGGGATCTTCCTGGACCGGAGCACGAACCTGTGTGCCCTGCATAGGCAGGCGGACTCTCAACCACTGCGCCACCAGGGAAGCCCCACACCTTTTCTGATTAGGTCCCCTACAGCTGGGCTAGCTCTAGCATATTTTCCCCCTGGAGGTTTGGGTACTTACAAAATACTCTCCTTTAAGTAGCTGTAACATAGTAGTATTCTTTGGGAAATTTAGGATGACCCATGTTTAACATGACGCTTAGAGTATGTCTCTCAATGATCAGGCATCTCAAGCAAGTTTTGGATGTGGTTGCATCCTATTGACTCTAAATTGAAATTTTGGAAAAGTATCAAGAGTTGATATTTCATGTCACTTATTAAGGTCTTTGTGCTTTAGATATCATCTTTATTGGCACTAAGGCAGCCATTTTGTTTTGAAAATGTGCCTGGCCGGTCTTCCTGCCCCATCCAAGGGCCACTATACTGTAACTGAAAACATTCAGAAAAACATAAGCTGAGGATCTGCCAGGAACATCATAGACAGCATCTCCAAAATGTTCTGTGTTGAAGTCCTGAGATTCGATGTGAAAAAAAAAATGGCAGGAGGACATGCTTTTCATGGTCAAATATGTTAAGAAAACTCATCATGCTATATTATCCCTCTTGGAGTTTCTCAGTGCGTATTGGCATATTGAGGGCTTTGGGAAGTCTTGCAGTGAAAACAAAACCAGAAACTAAAACTTACTCAACTTTATTTAAATAATTTGCCTTTTTTGGAAGAGCACCTATTATTACTTCACAGGCCCTGTTTTTGAAAATACTGATGTAAACACCACTCCAGCACTGATTAGGGGGTATATTTGATTGCCTGTAACAATGTCTCAGCAAGACATGCAGGCACAGTCTGACGTTCCACCTGTCATTTTTGTCACTCTCTCCCCAATAGGTCCCTGGCATGCCCTCAAACTTGCTTTTCACTGAGTACCATGATTTCTCCAAATACCTCCCATATGAACTGAGAATAATATAACTCCAGAAGAGAGGAACCCCAGAGGCCTGCTGCACCCCTGCCCCGAGACCTGGGAGGCCCAGACAGTTTCAAGCTAAGGACCCTTACTTCGCCCTCAGGTAGGTTTGCCAGACATCCTGTTAATAAAAAAACAGGTCCTATATTTCTTTGTCCAGTGTTATTTTCTCCTCAGACGACTCAAGGAAGTGAGGCCTGAAGGGGATGAATGACCCCAGTTAGGCAGAGGGAGGAATTCCATACTCTGTCAGGAGTCAAGGTGAAGAACCGGCATGAGCGGTGAGGGGACTACTTACCCCAGAAGAGAGGGTGTCCCCCAGAGTCAAGGCCCTGCTGTCAACCTTGGGAGGACCCAGACAGAGGTGACCATATGAGATGTCTCCATCACTTCCTTGTAGGAGTCTCAGAGAGATGAAGGCCTCGATCTGAAGGGAGATGGCCTCAGGTCAGTAGACTGAGTGTCCCAGGAACTGCTAGGAGTCACAGTGAGGACCCTGAGTGAGGACTGAGGGGAATACTCTAATACCAGTGCACCTAATAGAGCCCATTTCTCCCTGCCCTACTGTGAACCCTGGGAAGTCTCCAACTGGGTTGGCCGGCTGAGCTGTGAAATGCCTTCTCAGTTCCTTCTTCAAGTACTTGTGGAACAAACAGGACAGGAGACTTGTGAGGCCCTAGAACACTGCCCTTAGGAAAAGTCTGGTGGAGTTGGCCTTCATCAGAGCAAATAAAATTGAGTTTACCAGCTGACAGCACTTATATCTTCCTCCTCTTCTTTAGCCTGTGGTGGCCCATTGCCATGCCTTCTACCCACACTCCTGCCTACTGGTACCAACAAGAGCGGTCATGCCTCAGTATCAGAAGCAGTGGTGCTGCACGCATGAGCAATGCTTTCAGGCCCTCAAGGAGACCCAAAGACTCAAAGTCAGGAGTGTTCATAGGCATCTCATCAAGCAGGACTCCAGTGGTCAAATAGAGGAACAAAGTCAGAGAACCATACACTTTGCCAGACACTAAGAAGTTGCCCAACACACTCTTGCCTAGAAAGTGGTTTTGGTGGTGAATTCCCTGGTTCTCAGTTATCGAGTTAAAGAGCCCATCACAAAGCCAGACATGGTGAATAATGCCCTAAAAAATGATGAGGAGCATTTCACTTCCTGGGATCCTTAGGGGAGCCTCTGAGCACATGGAGCTGGTCTTTGAGGTTGATGTGAAAGAAGTGCACCACTCCTATGTCCGTCTCAGAAAACTGGACCTCACCTAAGATGAGAGGCTGAGTTATGTAAAGGGCATGCAGAAGATCAGCCCCCTTGTGACTGTTCTGAGCCTATTCATGAAGGGCAAGTGTATCACTGTGCGAGGGATGGGATGTGTCCTGTGCTCTTGTGCCAGAGCAGGAGAACACAGTATGCAAATTAAATGTTTCATTCACATCGTCTTCAGGGAGTTTCTGAGAAATAAGTGTAATTCTCCTTTGAGGCAAGATGGTAAGAAGCCACTGGGCACCTTTGCACTGGGCTGGGAGGGTCAGAGCCCTCTCCTTCAAAAGGGCATTCAAATTAAGTTATCGTGTTTAATCTGATAAACTCTATACGAGTTCTGGGTTTTTGGTGATGGTTAAATTAATGAAAAGAAGGGTAGTTTAGATGGAAGGGCTGCTTGTAGGGAGGGAAGTTGGTGATCCTTGACACAGACTTAGGGGGTTTGTGTTGTATCTAACTGGGAAAGTATATCTTATACCCATATTGAATAATTTATCATGTAATAGGGAAATATTACTTAGCTTTTCTTGCTAATTGGCATTTTGGATGATTGGGTTTTCTTTGTTCTAGGTTGCCACATATTTTCTGGCTTCTCCTGGAGTTTTAAAAAAAAAAAACAACCCCAGCAGAGTGGGTGGTATCATGGGGTCCAAATTAATCATAGTAATAAATGCCACGTTGAAGTCTCAACACAGGCCAGTCACTGTGCCAGACACTTAACACATATTAACCACCTTTCACTAGTTCTACAAGACAGAGCTTGGCAAACCCACTTCATAGATGCAGAGCCCGGTGCTCACAGAGTTTAGTAATGCACCCAAATTCATATGGCTGTTAAGGGACAGGTTTGAAACTAGATCCTGGGTCCGGATTAATCAAGAGCCCACACTATTCCAATTCTCCAAGGCTGAGGCCCACCTTGTGTTTCTTATATTCAGTTTTCCTCTTTCTTCTTAAAAATGCATCTCAGGCAATAAATAAAAGAAAAACTGTGCTCATGCTACTGGGTTGGAATACATTCCCAGAGCAATATGAATACCAATGTAAACGACAGGCATGAATAAAGAAAAGAAAGGTAATACTCAGTGACTGATCATCTTCATATGCAGTGTCAGATAACCTCAAAAGATCAGGGGCTCACAAAATCATCCTGGACAGCCCCTTCCCCATAAAATATAAATCTGTCAGAACAGAATTTACATGAGGCTCTTGGGTCTGGCTGCTGAAGAGAAGGAAAATATCAGTGTATTTTTCCCCTGATACAATACCACCTGTCTGGAACTCCTGCCTTATGCTTTAGCTTCCCCATCTCACATCGCTCCTAAGGCAGGGACCAAGGTTTGCAGAGGGGAAACTGCTCAGGTGTTTGCAAGGATGAGGTATTTCTCAGGAAACCTTTAATCCAAGAGCCAGGAGCCAAGCGGATTGCCTCAATACTAGAGGGCTTAGAAGACCAACACCCCAGAATACAGGGAGTCACACCTAGACAGGCTTCCACCTGCTGTTGGATTTAGAGAGCCTCAGATAGAGCTGTCAGGCTGAGCATGCCCTCACGTATTCTTCAGACTTCTCAGGGACTTAAGAGCCTTGGCCTAAAAACAATGGAAGGAGATAAGCAGAAAGAGTCCCAGTCTTCGATAGATATGAAGGTAGGGACCCTGACTGAGGAATGATGGAAGGACCCAGCCAGAACAGGGGGTTTTCTGTAAAGTCTGACTCAGGCCATCAACCCTTGGAAGTCCAGAACAGTCCTGGCTGGATGCGGCTCATCCTGGCTTCCAGCTGGAGGTCTCCAGAACGGGAGTACCTTGATTTGATGCGAGCAGCCTCAAGTTAGCAGACAGTGGAGTCCCTAGGCTGGTCAGGTATCTGACCAGACTCTGAATGAGAATGAGGGAACCACACACCCCAGAACAGAGAAGTCCCACAAATCCCCCGAATGCTGTCAGCCCTGGGATGCCCAGGACAGATGTTTGAGGTAGAAGAACCCCCTCAGTCTCCCTGAGGAGTCTCATGGAGTTGAGGACCCTGGACTAGTGGGACAGACACTGATCTACAGAGAGAAAACTCAGGCCTAAACAAGAGTCAAGAAAATTACCTGGCTGTTATGAGGGGACCCCCAAAAGCAGAGGGGGCCAAATAGAATTCTGTACAGGTCTTAGCCCTGGGAGACCCAGAAGAGCTACCACTGAGTCATCCCCTCATTCCACCCGTGTGTTGTAGTTTATCTTATGACAGGGCCGAAAGTAAGCTCATCACACGAGATGAATTGTGCTGAAGCACAGAAGTAGAGGGCTGCCGCTCGCTCAGGCAAAACAGCCCCGTCTGTCCTGCTGTGGTAGCTTTTATTAAAGCATTATCTAGGTTTACACTTTAAGACTTGTTTTCTTAACGTTTCAGAAATGCCAAAGCAGCAACCTATGTTTTTATTAATTATACAAGCAATAATTGGCTTTCTTGAGAACCTGCCGTGCTTCGTCCTTGAGCGCAAAAGCAGCACACAGTTCCCACCATTATTTTGATTATACTGAAGTAGCACAAGGACATTTCCTTGTGTTCCCACCACTCTGATTATACTGAGGACATCTCATGGATTAGTGCCCAAAGCACTCAATGCTTCTTCGCAGGCCCCCGGTTTGCCGCGGGGGGGCGGGGGGGCTCAAAGTATTCAGGACTGTTCACAGCTCTGGCTTATTCGCATGCCCCCGGTTTGCCGGGGGGGCTCAAAGCAATCAGGACTGTTTGCAGTTCTGGCTTATTCGCCAGTCCCCAGTTTGCTGGGGGCGGGCTCATGGGTCACGTCTCCTTTCCATGTCCTCACTTATTCCACTACACCGTGTGATCTCAGGGAGGGAAGGGCCTCATCTAGCAGGATCGGACTCCAGTTCTGCAGAGGGGGACGTCTTGGCCATAACCACAGTCAAGGTGAGGACCCTCAGTGCTAATGAGGGGGTCTCTCCCCCAAGGAGGGAGGCTCACAGGGTGGCGCCCGTCTTGTCAGGCAGAGATGGTCGGAGCAGCGCCCTGACTTACCCCCACTAGGGCCTCGGGGAGGTGAGGGCTTGGTTCGGAGGCTGGAGGACCCAGGACCGTAGAGGGAGGGGTCCCGGGCTCTGATGGACGGCACCGACAGGACGCAGGGACCGTTGACCCCTGAACAGTGGGCATCCCCGCAGAGTCCCGCCCCTGCCGTCAGCCCTCGGAGACCCCACGCAGCGCCGGATGCGGCTCCCCCCGACTTCTGCTTCGGAAGCGAGGAGCCCGACCGGGAGCCGCGGCGTTTGTTCGTCCGAGCGTGGATTTTCAGGACTCGTCCGGAGCCACGGTGAGGACCTGAATGTAGCCTGAAGGGACCTTCCCTCCCCTCTCCCCACTTAACAAAGGTAACCCCCCCGCCTCCCGCCCCTGCCTGCCATCAGCAGCGTGGGACCCTGATCTGACGTATATGCCAGAGGAGTTGCCGTCTGGAGGGCCTCAGAGAGTGGAGGGCCTTTGTCTGGAGGGGCCGGCTTCTTAGGCAAAGGGTGTAGTCTTGTCCCCAGCAGGTGGAAAGTGGGACCTTCAGAGCTGACGAGGGTCCCTCCTTCCGAAAGGCGTGACTGCACGGGGCCCCCTCCCGCCTTCACTCGCGCGATGCTCTAGAGTAATTCAGGCTGAGAGAACCCCTCATTTCTGCCTGGGGTGGGAAGTGGGGTTGGGGGCTAGGGGACGTTCGGGTAGAGAAAGGCCTTTATGGGAAGGGGGCAGGACTTCCCTGGCGGTCCAGTGGTTAAGACTCCTCGCTTCCACTGCAGGGGGCACACGTTCGATCCCTGGTGGGGGAACTAAGATCCCACATGCCACATAGTGGGGCCAAAAAGAAAGGGCGGGGGCGTGGACCAAGAGGGTGTTCTGTACTCTAAGTGAAATAAGTCAGACAGAGAAAAACAAATACTGTATGATTTCACTTACACGTGGAAGCTGAAAAAACAAATGAACAAACAACAGAACAGGAACAGTTATAGACACAGGAAACAAACAGGTGGTTGGGGGGAGGAGAGAAATTAGGTGAGGACAATTAAGAGATACAAACTACCAGTTACGAAGTAAATGCGTAAAGGGTGTGAAATGTAAAACAAGAGGTAGTTGGATGGATGGATGGATGGATGGATGGATGGATGGATGGATGGATAGATAAGGCAATCCCATTAAGCTTAGGGAGGAGACTTGGCCCTAAAAGAAGCAGAGGTAGGACCATCAGTGTTAGTAAGCAGACCTCTCGTGAAAACAGGGAACTGCACAAATCAGCAGCCCTGCTCTCAGACCTGGGAGTCCCCAGATAAGGTAGCCGGGATGTGGAGCCCCCGACTTCTCTTCTAGCTACTCAAAGAGGTGAGAGCTGCGGTCTGAGGCATGTAGATTCGGGTCAGTGGAGGGAGGAATCCCAAACCCTACCCGGACTGGACACCAGAGTCCTGAATGAGGACTGAGGGAGCCACCAACTCCAGAACAGTGGGGTCGGAGAGTCCCACCCTTGCTGTTACCAGGCGTAGCCGAGCCCCAGATCAGCTTTGGCAGAATGAGGCTCACTCTGACTGTAAGCTCAGGTCCCAGGAAGATGAGGACCTTTTCTGACGGTCATGGGCTCACGTCAGCAGAGGGCAAAGTCCCAGGCAGGGTTCAGAGTCAAGGTGAAGATCCTGAGTGAGGAAATGGAGACTGCTCCATACACAGTGGAGAGAGCTGCATCTCATGCCGCCCCTGCCGTTAGCCCCGGGAGGCCCAGGGCAGAGCTGGCAGGCTCAGGTGCCCCCTAACTTCTGCCTGTGGGGTCTGAGGGAGATGAGGGCCTTGGTTTAAGGGCTGGCTCCCCGGTTCAGCAGAAGAAGAGGAGTCCCAGGCCATGATCGATGTCAAGGCACAAATTCTATGTGAGGAATGAGACAACCGACTCCCCCAGAACAGAGGACACCCCACAAAGTGCCACGTCTGCCTTCGCCCTGGGAAGCCAGGTTTAGAGCTCTCAGGCTGAATTGCCCTCTCAGTTCCTCCAAGGGTGGTCTCAGGGACGTCAGGGTTTGGGTCTAATGGGAGAGGCCTCATTCAACATAGGGAAGAAGCCTGGTTCCTAACGAGAGTCAAGGTGGTAACACCGAGTGAACATGAGGGAGCCCCACCCAGAAAGAAGTGAACCACATAGAATCTCATCCCTACTCTCAAACCTGGGAGGGAGACTCAAGCATGGTGACCTGATGAATATCACTCATGTTTTCCCGGACCATGGCAGGGAGGTGAGGAACCTCCTTGATGGGAGTATGGGCTCAGGTGAGCAGCCAGAGGATTTCCAGGTAATGCCAGGATCCAAGGAGAGGACCCTGAGAATTGAGGGGACCACCTACACCACAATAGTGAGGGCCACAGAATCTCTTCCTGCCTGTCAGCATTGCAAGTCCACACACAGTTGTAGCTTGAGAGACAAGAAAATTTTCTTTCTAGCGGGTCTCGGGGAGTTGGGGGCCTTAGTGTGAGGGGATAGACGTCAAGTCAAGACACAGAGGATGTCCAAGTCCTGCTGTGCGTCAGGGTGAGGACACTGAGGGATGATGTAGATGCAGACCCACCCAAAGCAGCGGGGGCCCACAAACTCCCACCCCCCTCAGCCCTGGGAAACCCCAGGTAGAGGTAGCCTGATGTGTCACCCCTCACTTCGGGCCCCAGGGACCCAGCCAGATGTGGGCCTTGATCTGAGGCCAGAAGACTCAGGTGGGCTGAGGGAGGAGCGTAGATGCCGTCTGAGTGAGGGCGAAAGAGGCCAACGATGCCGCAACAGTGGGGTCCCGTGGAGTCCAGCCCCTGCTACCAACCCAGGGAGGGCATGGACGGGGATGACTGGCAGTGGCTCACCCTTTCTTTCATCTTGGGGATCTCAGGAAGGTGAGAATCTTAATGTAATGCAAGCGAACTCAGATCAGCGGAGGGAGGATGTCTGGGATTTGCCAGGACTCACGGAGAAGATGCTGAGGACTGTGGGGGGAAGTCCACCCCGTGCCAGCGGGGACCGCGCAGAGTCCCTTTCCATTGTCGTTCCTAGAGGCGCCCCCGGGCACAGATGTGAGGCACAAGTGCCCATCAGTTCCCCACTCGGAACTCACAGGGAAGTCAGCATCTTGGTGTGATGGGTCAGCAGAGGGAGGAACCGTAGACCCTCCCCTGAGTGAGAAATGGGGACCGTGAGGGAGGACCACACGTTATAGGGCCTCAGCCTGCCTGCTGCAGTTTTCAGCCTCTGGAGACTAGGGGCGCTGTGGCCAGATAAGGCCATCGTCACTTCCACTGTTCGGTCTCAGGGAGCTGTGGGCCGTACTGTGAGGAAATGTCCTCAAGTCAAGAGAGAAAGGAGCCCCCAGATCCTCCCAGGAGACCCAGTGGGGACTGTGAATGACGACTGAAGGTAGCACACCCCCCTTCCACCGAATCAAAGGCATAATAAAGAGTCCTGCCCAGGCCTCTGCTCAGCCCTTGAAGGCCCAGAGCATGGTTGTCAGGCGGAGGCTCCTCATTTCTTTGTATCATTTCTAAGGGAGACGAGATCCTTCGTCTGAAGGTGCCGCACCAGGGGCAGCAGGAGGGGTCCCAGACCCTTGGTGTCGACAAGATGAGAACACTGAATGGTTGAGGACCAACGAGTTCAGGACAGAGCAGGCCCCACAGAAGTGTCAGCGCTGTGCACCCCGACAGTGTCCATGACTCAGTTCCTTCTCGTGGGCCCCAGGGAGCTCTGAGGTGTCACCTTTAGAGCAGCACAGGAAAGAGGTCCCGGCCCTACCAAGAGTCGATGTGACAATCCTGTTTGTGAACGAAAGGGCCCCTTGGAACCCAGAGAGGGCCTACCCTACCACGATCTGTGGTCACCGCCGTCAGCCACAGGCAGGGCTGGCAGGCTGTAGCCTGAGGCTCACTCACTCTCGCTTCTTACCCTGGGTTCTCGGGACAGGCTGACCAAGAACAAGAGCCTAGTGGTTCCTAGAGCAGTGCCCTCAAGGAAACGTGCAGAGCGGCCTTCTTCAAGTCAGGGTGGGACCTCCCTGCTGAAGGTGCTCACACCCTCTCACCTTCCCTCCTCCAGGTTCCAGCATCACCTGCTCTCCTGCCCACTCCCCCGCTTGCTGTCCCTGCCCATAGTCATGCCTCGGGGGCAGAAGAGTAAGCTCCGTGCCCGTGAGAAGCGCCACCAGGCCCGGAGGGAGACCCAGAATCACGGGGGTGCTCAGGCCACTGCAGCACAGAGAGAAGAGTCGCCCTCGTGCCCCTCTTCTCCTTCTCAGGGTACTCCCCCGAGCTCCCCTGCTGCTGGCACTCGCCAGGAGCCTCAGGGAGCCCCAGCCACTAGCTCTCGTGCTGCAGGGGTTTCAGGCCCAGGATCTGATGTGCGCGCCAAGGGCCCGGTTCAGGCAAGGAAAAGTTCCTCCCGCGCCTCAGCCTCTGGTGAGAGCTTTCAGAGAGATCCTCTGATCAAGAAGGTGGGAAGGTTGACAGAATTCCTGCTGGAGAGGTATACAGTGGAAGAGCCCATTATAAAGGCAGACTTGCTGAAGCTTGTGAACAAAAGGTACAAGGGGAAGTTCCCTGAGATCCTCAGGAGAGCTGCTGAGTGCGTTCAGCTGATCTTTGGTCTTGAGTTGAAGGAAGTCAAGCCGGGTGGTGATTCCTATACCCTTGGCAGCAAGCTACATGTCAGCGACGATGGGCGTCGGAGCAGTGGCTGGCGGTTTCGGAAGAATGGGCTTCTGATGCTTCTACTCGGTGTGATCTTCTTGCATGGCGACCGTGCCTCTGCGGAGGAGATCTGGGAATTCCTGAATGGTTTGGGTGTTTATGTTGGAAGGTGTCACATAATCTTTGGGGAGCCCAGGAAGCTTATCACAGAAGATCTGGTGCAGGAAAAGTATCTGGTGTATCGTCAGGTGCGCGACAGCAATCCCCTGCGCTATGAGTTCCTGTGGGGCCGGAGAGCCCGCGCTGAAACCAGCAAGATGAAAGTCCTGGAGTTTGTGGCCAGGGTGGCTGGTACCGTCCCCAGTGCCTTTCCAGTCCATTATGAAGATGCTTTGAGAGATGAGGAAGACAGAGCCCGATCCCAAGCCAGAGCTGCAGCCAGGGCTCTAACTCGTATCAAGGCCAGTGCGCCTTCCAAGGTCATGTCTAGCAGTTCCTCCCACCCTTAGTGAGGTCTGAGGCAGCTTCTTCACTTTGTGTTTGACCAACGCTGCCAACCTTTTCAGTAGTGAGAGGCTAAGCTGGGGCTGGAAAGATCATAATATATATCTTCTTTGTGTTCCTGTTTTACACTAGTATCTTTCAAATGTTTCTTTTAGTAGAATGTTTCTTTAGATTCAGAATCCAAGTTTATAAATGACATGGATCACATATTTGTTGTTGTTTATCAGGTTTAAGCGTAAGAGTTTAGGTACTGTGTAGTACGATGTGAAAACTCCTTGCATCTTTCTGGGGTTGGGGTTCTGGACTGAGATAATATGGCATTGGAATAGGAATTTTCTTGGAAATGTGAAAGAATGCTGTGGTTTTAAAATGAAAAGCAAAGTAAAGTTTAGTCAAATTTTGGTTTGTCTTATTCACCTTTGTCTTTCTCTTTGTAAAATTCAAAGATATACACCTAGATGTCCTTAGCTTATTCAAGAATGCCGACAAAATTGGATAGTAATAAGTTACATTCCTCACTCAGTGCCTAATTGATTCGCATCTGTAATTGAGCATCTGCTCTTTGGAAGGTTCTGTGCTGGTAGTGATAATGCTAAGATAAAAAAGACCCTGCACCTGCCTGTAGATGTTGAGAGTATAAGAGCAGCTATTATATAAGGAAGGTGGTGTGATGGAAAAACCCAGTGAGGATGGTGGGGAGAGAGTCCAGATGAGAGCAGTGAAGTATAAATTCTCTTAGCCAGAACACTTTCAGGTTTAGGTTATTTTGCAAATCCCTCCTTGGGAGGTAATTTTAAGTTGGCTGCATGGTGGGCTAGATGAGGCTGTGATAATGGTGAGCAGGGGTCCAGTGCTTTTGCCCCGGTGCAGGTGAACACGGTGCCCAAACAAACCAGGTGTTTTATGCAGATTGTCTCCTTTGTGGTGGGATGCTGAGAAGCCCCTGTGCTGGCACTCTGTGCCCTGGGCTGGAGGAGCCCCAGCCCGCTCCATTAATTAGTTATCGGGTTTTTTTAATTGGAGTATAATTGCTTTACAATGTTGTGTTAGTTTCTGCTGTGCAACGAAGTGAATCATCTACACGTATACATATATCCCCTCCCTGCTGGACTTCCTCCCACCCATCTAGGTGGTCACAGAGCACCAAGCTGAGCTCCCTGTGCTGTACAGCAGGTTCCCACTAGCTGTCTATTTGACACATGGTAGTGCACGTAGGTCAATCCTAATCTCCCAATTCATGCCACCCCCCCTTCCCCCGTGTCCACATGTCCGTTCTCTATATCTGCATCTCTGTTCCTGCCCTGCAAAGAGGTTCAACTGTACCAGTTATCTAGATTCCACATATATGCGTTAATATATGAGATTTGTTTGTCTTGAGTGTAATCTGGCAGAACTCCTAAATGGGCCCAGATTTTGGTGGTGATGAAACACATGAAAATCGGCGGGGTTTTGGGAGGCAGGGGAATTATTGGTCCTTGACACAAATTCTATAAGGTTTGATTTGCATCCTGGTGGAACCCCTGCCTCCACAAATGAAACAACATATTCTCTGATAGGGAAAATGTACTCAGGGTTACTTGCTAAGGAGCACTTTGGTTAATTCATCTTTCTTTGTCCTAGAGGCCCGCATAGTCTCTGACATCTCCTGGATAAAATGAAAAATTCCTAGAGATGAGGGTATCTCTAGGACAGAGAAGACCAGTCTCTTCTGGTATGAAAATAAGCATCATAATAACTGCCATGCATGAAAGACCCAGACATCGCCAGCCACTGTGCCAGGTGCTTTACATATATCACATATGTTCCGACAGTTCTATAAGAGGAGGCTTATCAGACCCACTTGGCAGACAAAGAACTTGCAGTATTCTCCGGACTGGTAAAGTGACAGAACCGGGAGTACAGCCCGGTCTGAATTCCTCCAGAGCCCATACTGTTCCACTCCTCCCAGCCTGAGGCAGCCCTTCTGTCTCTTAATCCATTTCTCCTCTCACTGCTCCGTGACGTCTCTCAGGCAATAAGAAAGAGGAACTTGTAGCCAAAATATTAAAAGCAGGCCTAAAGAAGGAAGGTGAACATGAGAACCAGACACCATTTGGGGATTGTCTGTGGGCTTCATTTACCTAGGATCCTCCTGCCCCTCGCCCCAGGCTTCCCTGAGAGCTGATTGCCCCGGTCCCGGCACGGGGGTCCAGTCCCAGCACTTTGCGGCATCACAGCGCCCTGCCCCTGGGTCTTCCCCAGTGTGCCCTCGTGTCCAGACTGGAAGCTGACCTGCTGGCCAGCTCTTCTCTGCATCTTCCTCTGGAGGCTGCACTCAGCTCCCGGAGGAACGGACAGCCCATATGCCCTGCCCTCCCCTGACTCGGAGCATCCCGACTCCCCGCAGATCCCGTTCGTCACCGTGGACCCCTGGGACAGCAGCTGCCCTTTCCATGTTTCTGTTCACTTCAGACAGTGACGTTTACACACCTCCTCATCCCCACTGGGTGCCTCCAACACATTCTCAGTGTTTGCAAGCCTGCTGGTGACGAGACTCTGATTTGGTATGGACTCTACAGGGCCTTGGCTTATAACCCCAAGGCTAGGGAGGCCTTGTTTGAAACAACGTGATATTTGCAGTAGGATTTTAATGAAGTGTCTTCTTTGAATCTGGCCACTGAATCCATACACTGATGAGTGAACTTAATTAAGGGGTCCAAAACCAAAGCCTTCTTCCTAAGTGGTAAAGGAGGAGGGACCAAGGAAATCACTGTGTAAACAAACATCTGCTGAGGCTGAATTCCGAAAAACCCATCTTGGAGTCCTTCTTGGAGGTGGAAAATGGTTCTTTGGCAGACATGCTAGCTTTGAATAACAAGGAAAAGTAATTCACCATCCTCCCAGTAATCCTTGTCTGTATCGGTCCCAGGGGAGATGCTGTTTGTTCAATATGCTTAATGGCACCTGTTCGGGTGTTCAGGTATGTTCAGTCAGGTGGTGGGTGGCTATGATTTTGACCATGCAACCAGAAGTTAGGAGAAAATTCCCAGCCTACTGAGGTTACACAGGTTATTGCAATTGGCAATGCAGAAAGGTACTGGTGAAAGCCCTCTCTGCTGAGATGTACAGGGTACTTTTGGAAATTAGATGGAATCCTGTATTTGAAAACATGTCTTACATAGTATGCACAAGAAAAACTTGGTGAATTTCAAGGTAAATTTGGCCTTCTCAGAAACTCCTCCAACTAACTAAGAGGGTTGTTGTCATAAGCAATTGCAGTAGTTGCTCTTTATTGAGCACATACTATACACCAGTTTATGGGAGACTGCAAACCTCATCCACATCCTGTCTTGCTCTCCTTGGGTTCCTGGGGAGACTATATTCCCAGTCCACTATATGTAATTAGGAAGGGTCACCTCCAGACCAAGGCACGAGGGAGTCAGTATGGCACCTCTGTGCTTTCTCTTCCATTCAGCAGCAAACAGAGAGAGCCCGTGTTGAGGTGTGGAGCCACGCGACGTACATAGCCGGGATCTCGGAGTCATCTGTGAGCGGTGAGCCTCTGCCAACCTTCATCAGATTTTATGTGCACAAGAAACAGACTTTTGTAGTGTTAAGTCATTCAGATATCAGGTTTTCTCTGTTGCATCAGTTAGCAGTTACTTAATCCGAGTGATACACAACTACTATTTCTTCTCTTAGGCTCATTTAAATGTTTTAATGACAGAGCTAATCATAGCATATATATTCTTCTTATAAAAACTTCTTACACACATAAATCACAATCTCCCCCCTTACAACATTGCTCGAAAATTCAGCCCCCTTTTCAAAAGTAACCACAATTAACTGTCTGGTGTGTGTCATTCTAAAGCTGATTTGAGGCTTCTTTGTACATAGATGTGCTACAAAAATATGTTGAATTTTTAAAAACACAGGGGCCACAGTGTACATATAGTTCTGTGACTTGCTCTTGTAACTTAATGGAAGTGAATGCAAGATCTTTCTGTGACAGCTTGTAAGACCCACCTCACGTTTTAAAACTGTCATCACCATTAGAAAAGGTCCCAGCCAGCCCTCTGGTCCTAAGCTACAGCGTGAAGTAGAGCCCCTCAGCCAACCTGTAGATCTGTGAGAACAAACAGTTGTTGTGTTAGGATGCTACGTTTTGTGGCTCTACATTGGGCAGTGGAAGTTTACTAATAAGTACATTAAGGGCTAGCAGTTCATATTTTAATTTTTTATGTTCTTTGTCTTCCACAGGGAGCACATACTATTCCTAAAAATATTTTTAAGGTTAAGAAAAATAAACTTCAAAAGGCATGGGAAATTCTAATTTCAGACGTTAGGGAAGCCTTTAAAATGGGAAAAATAAGCAAATAATTTACAAAAGAAGAGTGAAGTGACGCATGATTATTTCTCCTACAGAATGAAAACAAAAAGATTACCTATAGACTATTCTCTCTCCAGCTGGTGGATTGATAAAGAGAAATTTTATATCAGAGGATAAGTTCTAGTTCATGAGTTTCAACATAGTTCTGGAGCACGTTTATCTCGCACCATCTAGAAAGGCGATATGTAGTACGTAAGAGCGTGAGATTCTGGAACCAGACACCTGGTCTTTCAATCCCAGCGCTACCATTTACTAGTTGTGTAATCTTGGGTAAATTCCGTAACCTCTTTGTGCCTCTTTTCTTATCTGTAAAATTGTGATGGTAATAATACCTAACTATAAGATTATTTTGTGAATTAAGTGTAGGGCATTCAGCACGGTGCCCACGAATTCATAAGCGTTATATATGTGTTAACTATTATTTTATTATCAAAGCATTTTGCTGAGTTTTCATTGAAGGATTAATTGACATTTAATACAGGAAGAATATGGGCCCTATAGATAACCTTAACACTTAAAAACTACAATGTAGAAATACTAACCTCTGAGAGGGAATCTGTCACCTCTGTAGTCCCTAAAGCACTATCAGATGATTTCCATTAATATTAATTAGGTCAATAAAAAGTATTAATGTTTAAATACAAGCCATGGTTATCAGAAAAACTTATTAGCCTTAATACTTCACTCCCCATTTGTATAGGATAAATGAGGTAATTCAAACGAGAGAGATTTTATTTTTTATCATTAGTAAATAGCTAAGCAGTGAAGAACTGAGGAACTCAGCTTTGACCACATCTTGGACTAAGTGAGATTTAAGGATTGTTTGGTATCCAAGGATACCTCTTAATGTAATTTCTGTAAATCTGAGAAGAAAAGAGATTGTGATGGTCTCATTTGAGAGTAATATGTGGAAGAAGGACCAGAATACGTTGGAAATGCTGCCTAATCAAAGCGTTGTTTTCATGTATATTTTATAGTTTTTAAGTGATTTTTTTAGCTTAATGTTTTGTAGCTGGAACATTTTATGTCATAATTACTAGTCTCATCAGAGATTTCATTTTTATTTATACAGATATGTGGAATCTATGATTAGATGTGTGCATTTAGGCCAGTTGGACCTCCTTTATTTTACATCAATGTACTT
Source organism: Pseudorca crassidens (assembly GCF_039906515.1). NCBI lineage: Eukaryota > Metazoa > Chordata > Mammalia > Artiodactyla > Delphinidae > Pseudorca > Pseudorca crassidens. Next base: position 107,237,863 of record NC_090317.1, on the reverse strand, counting down.
TTGGAATTTGGAATTCTCCTTTTTCAAGTATAATGCATGTATATCTGGCACAGCTTCCTGCTTGACTCTATTGTTGTGCCTTATGTAAAATGACATTTAGTTTGCTTCTCATTGATTAGAATCAATAACATAAGTCATAATTATGTCCTGGAATAATATGCATTTCTAGTCTGGCTGCACTGTAGGTGGTGGGATATGGCCTGGGAAGCTAATCATCCTTTATCATTTCTTTCCACTTGGGAGAGGACACCCAGAACGCTAAACAGTCAACTTCGTAACTGAATATATAGGATAAAGTTGTTTATAAATTGGGGTCTCTTGTACTAAGGGGAAATATTGAGACCACTCTTTTTGCAAAACATAAATGGAGAACTAAGGCAAAGATAATTCAATCAGAATTTGTGTCATCACCTCAAGATTTCAAGCCAAACCACAAGACTAGTACACTGAAATGTGTATATGTGTTGTGATGTCAATGTCCAATTCAAGTTAACTCTACATTTTATTGATCTGATGAGCACATTTGTTTGCTAAAGCCAAAAGACAATGCAGGTTCCCTGTCAGACTGTTATGATTGAGAGACCCCCTAAATTGTTTGGACTTATTGGCTTAATTATTCCACATTTGGGAATCCATGGAAGGGTCTCTGTTCTGGAACACTGATGCATGTGAGACTGTTGTGACTGTTCTCTCCTTTGCAAAATATTCTGCTGCCTTGGCTTCTGTATTAGTCAAGATAAGCTAGGTTATGTTAGAGTGTCAAATTAATCCTGAAATCTCAGTGTTTTACCACAACAAAGGTTTATTTCTCAACCACACTACATGTTCAATGGGTATGGGGGAGGGAGGGGCATTTGGGGGTTTTCTCTGGGGCTTACCTATTCACTGAGGCAGGGGAGAGTGGGCAGAGAGTCTCTAAAGGGCTCTTCTCTGATTCAGCCAAACCCATCACTTCTTCTCCCATTTCATTGGCTGAAACCAGTCATAAATCCTCGGTTAGCCTCAAGGGGTCTGAAAAATGGAGTTTTCCATGTGCCTGAGAAGAAGGAATATAGAATTGGGTTTGGCGAGCACAGCACTGTCTGCTACAGTTTTTAAGACACTGCCCTGTCCTGGTTCTTCTGCCTCTCAATCTGTTTTTTCTCTGCCTCCTCAATGGACTTCTTTTCCGTCACCCCTTGGGGAACTGGTGCTCCCCAAGTTACCATATCCGGTCCACTATTTTTTTTCTCCCCACAACTATCCCCAGGTAACTTCATCCACTCCTCCAGTTCTAACTGCAAACTATCTGCTGCTAACTTCCAGATCTATTATCCCAAGCCCTGACCTACCCACAAAGCTTTAAACATAAATCCAACAATGACTGATTCAAGGATATCTCAAACTCAATGTGAAAAAAGATAAACACATTATTTTTTTTTCCCAACCTCATTCGTCCTCTTCCTGTATTCTTTGTCCCAGTTAGTGGCAGCATCGTATTTCCAAGTCTAGATTTCTCCCTATCATTCCCACCTCTTAATTTTGTACGCCATCTTAGCTAGGCTGTGCTGCACAGTTGTTTAGTCAGTTATCAGTCTAGATGTCCACTGTAAGGTATTTTTTAGATGTGATTAATAGTTACATCTGTAGGCTTTGAGTAAAGCAGATTGCCACCCATAGTGTGACTGGGCCTCGTGCAATCAGTTGGGGGCCCCAAGAACAAGGACTGAGGTTTCCTGAAGGAATTCAGCCTCAAGAGTGCAACACAGGGACTTCCCTGGTGGTCCAGTGGCTAAGACTCCGTGCTCCCAGTTCCGGGGGCCCCGGTTCGATCCCTGGTCAGGGAACTAGATCCCACATGCATGCTGCAACTAAGAGTTCCCATGCCGCGACTAAAGATCCCGCATGCCACAATGTGGACCAGGCGCAGCCAAAATAAATATATAAATATTAAAAAAAAAAAAGACTGCAACACAGAAACCCTGCCTGAGTTTCCAGTATGCCTGCCCTGCTATACAGACCTTGGACTCAAGACTGTAACATCTGAGTTTCTAACCTGCTGGCTTGCTCTATGAATTTTAGCGCCCTGACTTCCCCCAGCTAGGGCCTCGGGGAGGTGAGGGCTTGGTTCGGAGGCTGGAGGACTCGGGACCATAGTGGGGGGTTCAAGGCTCTGATAGACGGCACCGGCAGGATGCAGGGACCGCTGACCCCTGACCATTGGGCGTACCGGCAGAGTCCCGCCCCTGCCGTCAGCCCTCGGAGACCCCACGCCGCGCCGGATGCGGCTCCCCCCGACTTCCGCTTCGGAAGCGAGGAGGCCGACCGGGAGCCGCGGCGTTTGTTCGTCCGAGCGTGGGTTTTCAGGACTCGTCCGGAGCCACGGTGAGGACCTGAATGTAGCCTGAAGGGACCTTCCCTCCCCCCTCCCCCCATAGCAAAGGTGACCCACCTGCATCCCACCCCTGCGATCTTGTTCTTGGAGGCCCCAGCAGAGCTATCGGGCTGAATTCGGCCTAGGATGTCTCAGGCAGAAGGCCTTGGTCTGTGAGAGTAGCGCTGATTCTACAAATGGAGAAGGTCTAAGTCCTAGATGAGGGCCCTGAGTGCTAGTGAGCAGACCTCGACCCACAAAGCGGGCCACAGTGAGCAGCGCCCCTGCTCTCAGCTCTAGGAGGCCCTAGCAGGGTAGACAGATGTTGAGTGACCTAAATTCCCCTCTAGTGATGAAGGGAAATGAGGGCTACCTCATGACTCCTAAACTCAGGAGAGGAGGCTCCGGGCGGAGCTGGCAGGCTGTGGTGCCCCCTCATCTCCTCTGGAGATGGTCTCAGGGAGATGAGAGCCTTGGTCTAATGGAATAAGCCCAATTCCGCAAAGGGACCTAGTCCTCAACAGCATTCATGGTTGTGACACCGAGTGAGGATGGGGGCCCCTCCCACAAGAAACGGGGCAGCATAAAGCACCAGCCCTGTTTTCAGGCTTGGGAGAATTGGGTATTTTGACATGAGTTGCATTCACTTATTCCCAGGACATCTCAGGGAGGTGAGAGACCAGGTCAAAGGGGGCAGCCTCGGGTTGGCAGGGGAGGATTTCAGGTTATGCCAGGTGTCATGGTGAGAACCTTGAGGACTGTGGGGATGTCCCACATGAAAGCATTCAGGCCACAAAGAATCCTCACTATTAGCATCCCTGGGAGACCTCAAGCATAGATGTCAGGCAGAAACGCCCATCAGTTCCCACTACAGGCTAACAGGGAAATAAGGGTCTTGGTCTGAGGAGAGTGGTCCCATGTCAGCAGAGGGAGAAATCTTAGACCCTATCAGGAGGCACATTTAGACCTTGAATTGGGATCTTGTGTGGGACCACAAGGACTTCAGCCTGCCTGCAACAGCTTTCATTCTTGGGAGACCACGTTTAGTTAGATACGGTCATCTTCACTTCCTCCTATTGGGACACAGGCTGGGTTGGCTCTTACTATCATATAGGCATCAATTCAGGCAAAAGTTGAGCTTCTCTACCAGGAGCCCAATTGAGGAACCTGAGTGAGGACTCAAAGTGTCCAGCCCAACCCTTGGATTTCAGCCCAAGAAATCTCTGGGAAGGACTGTCAGGTAGAGCGTCTGCTTCACTTCTTTATATCACGTCTAAGAGAGGTGAGGTCCTTAGTCTGAAGGTGCATCCACCAGTCAGCAAATGGAGAGTAGTGGTTCCAAGCCTTTAAAGGAGCCAAGGTGAGGACCTTGAATGATGATCGCAATGAACTCAGGATAGAAAGGACCCTACTGAACTCGCAGCTCTGGTGTCCCCTGGCAGGGAGGTGGACTGAGGCACCCCTTCACTTCCTTCTCCTGGATCGCAGGGAGGTTTGAGGTGTCACCTTAAGAGTAGCAGCGGGGAGGGTGCCCAGGCTCTGCAGAGACCTGACATGATAATATTGAAGATGAACCGAGAGGACCCCACTGCCAGCACCTGTTGTCACCTGAGTAAATCCAAGGCAGGGCTGATAGGATGTAGAGTAAAACTCTAAGGCCTCTGTGTTTCCTCTATGGGATTCTGGGAGGACAGGCTGACCGGGAAAACAGGAACCTTGTGGGTTCCCAGAGCAGTGCCCTCAAGGAAACTTGCAGAGGCAGCCTTTGATAAAGCCAAGGTGGAATCTCCCTACTTTAAGGTGCTCACGTCATCTCATTCTCCAGCCTCCAGGTGTCCAAATCACCTGTCATTGGCCCACACTCCTGTCTGCTGTCCCTGACCACAGCCACCATGCCTCGTGGTCAGAAGAGTAAGCTCCGTGCTCGTGAGGAACGCCGCCGTAACAGAGGTGAGACCCAAGGTCTTAATGCTCAGGCCACCACAGCAGGGGTAGAAGAGACCACTTCCTCACCCGTTTCTGTTTCTCAGGGTACTCTCCCGAGCTCCGCTGCTGCTGGCACTCGCCAGGAGCCTCAGGGAGCCCCAGCCACTAGCTCTCGTGATGCAGGGGTTTCATGCCCAGGATATGATGTACGTGCCAAGGGCCAAGTTGAGGAAAGTAAAAATTCCTCCCAGGCTTCAACCTCCAGTGATCCTGGAAAGGATCTTGTAACCAGGAAGGCAGGGATGTTGGTGCAGTTCATGCTGTGTAAATATAAGATAAAGGAGCCCATTAAAAAGGGAGAAAAGCTGAAGATTGTCAACAAAAGGTATAGGGAGCACTTCCCCGAGATCCCCAGGAGAGCCTCCGAGTGCATGGAGCTGGTCTTTGGCCTAGAATTGAAGGAAGTCAAGCCCAACAGTCATTCCTATGCCCTTGTCGGCAAGCTAGATCTCACCGATGATGGGCATCGGAGCAGTGGCGGGCGGTTTCGGAAGAATGGGCCCCTGATGCCTCTCCTCGGTGTGATCTTCTTGCATGGCAACCGCGCCTCTGAGGAGGAGATCTGGGAATCCCTGAATGTTTTGGGTGTTTTTGATGGAAGGAGGCACTTCATCTTGGTGGAGCCCAGGAAGCTTATCACAGAAGATTTGGTGCAGGAAAGGTGCCTGGAGTACCACCAGGTGCCCAGCAGCGATCCGCCATGCTCTGAGTTCCTGTGGGGCCTGAGAGCCCGCGCTGAAACCAGCAAGATGAAAGTGCTGGAGGTTCTGGATGCGGAACCAGAACCGTATCTCCATGGATCTGGAGATCCACGATACGGTCCCCACTGCCTTCCCACCCCACAATGAAGAGGCTTTGAGAGATGAGGGAGAGAGAGCCCGAGCCAGGGCTGCAGCCAGGGCTGGCACTACTGCCACTGCCGTGCGCATTCCAGGGCCACATCCAGCCTCTCCTCACACCCCTAGTGAGGTCTGAAGCCCACCCATTCTTCACTTTGTGGTTGGAAAAGCCTGTTAACCAGTGTTCCTGATATGCTTAAATAACTTGTTGACTTTTTTCCTGCATTTTAAATTGGTGTTCCTTTCAACAGAAAGTTTATTTAGATTCAGAATATAAGTATATGAATGACATGGATCACACACTTATTGCTGTTTGTCAGATTTAGGAGTAAGAATTCTGTTGTTTGAAATACAAATTGGAAATCCTTAAATCACTTTTGTGGTCCAGAACAAGAATAACATCACTTTAGGATAAGAATATCCTTGGAAACATGAAAGAACAGCACGCTAAAATAGGATCAGAAGATAGCTAGGTAGCTAGATGGAGAGATAAGATAGATAAGACAGATAGAGAGCTAAAGGCAAAGTTGATCAATTCTTCGTTTGCCTTACTCCATTTAGTCTTTCTTTTGTAAATTTAAAAGATATATCCTGGATTTGCTTATGGTTTTCAAGAATGTTTGAGAATACAAATTATAGCAAATGATTTGTTCATGACTCTTATTTTACACAAACATTAACTGAGCATCTGCTCTTAAGAAGTCTCTGTGCTCGTACTGGGGATGTTTAATCAAAAAAGTCCTAGCCTCTGCCCATGCAATTACAGTTTCTCAGAGAAGCTATTATTGTATGGAAAAGGGTGAGATACTCTCTACTTCAAGAAGAGCAAGTAAAAAAGCAGGGTAAAGAGAGGGTGGAGAGAACATATTCCTTAGTTTTCATTGTTAAAAGCAGAATTTTGGCTGATTGGGAGGATTTTTTCCGGCTAGAATGCTGCATATTCTCTGACATATCTTAGATGTAAAAAAAAAAAAAAAATCCCAGCTGGATTGATGGTAACGTCTGAGGTCAAGATAATCATAGTAATAACCGCCATTCCCTAGCGTCTCAATACAAGACAGGCACAGTGACAGCTGCTTTCCATACATTACATATATTCCACCAGTCCTACAAGACAGGTCTTATCAAACTCACTTCACAGTGAAGATCCTGAGGCTCATAGAGTTAGAGTTTGGTCATGTGCCAAAATTCATAAGGCTAGTAAATGACAGGGGTGGGACTAGACTCCTGGTCTAAATTACTGTAGAGCTCGTACTGGTCTACTCCTCCTACCCTGAGACACATCCTGTGTCTTTTATTTCAGTTGTTTTCTCAGTACTTCAAACTTTGTCTTAGGTGATAAAAAGAATGGCCTTGTGCTCAAACTACTGGATTGGAATACGTAGCCAGAGCAGTAAGAATACCAAAATATTTGAGAGGTATAAATAAATGAAAGAGACAATATTCGGTGACAGTATAAGCATCTACGTTTGCGATGTTAGATAACCTCAAAAGACTAGGGGCTCTCAAAATCATCCTCACAGTCTCTTCCCTGTAGAAAGTAAATCTATCAGAACAGAAGTGACGTGGGAATCTTCATCTGGCTGATGAGATAGAATAGATCAGTGTACTTTTTTTCCCTGACAGGCTACCACCACCTGTTCTGGGACTCCTGCCTTGTGCTACAGCTTCCCCATCTCACATTACTCCTGGGCCAGGGACCCATTCTCTGTAAGGTTTGCAGAGCGAAAACTGCTCAAGAGTTTGCAGAGATGTGGAATTTCCTAAGCAGGCTTTAATCCAAGAGATAGAAAGCAAGATGAGGGCCCCGTGTAGGAGGACTGAGGAGACCAAAGCCCAGAATATTGGGGGGTGGTCATTGGGACACCAGTCCTGTCTGCTATCAGACACAGAGGGTCTCAGGCAGACCTGTTAGGCTAACCGTACCCTCACTTATTCTTCAGGCTTCTTGGGGCCATAAGAAATTTGTCTAAGGGCAGAGTTCTCAGGTTGGTAGAGGAGAGAGTGTGAGTCTCTCACAGAAATGACAGTGGTAAACCTGAATAAAGACCCAGCCAGAACAGTAGGATCCCATAAAGTCCCATCCCCTTTGGCAGCCCCTTGAGGTGCAGAACAGTCCTGGCTGCTTGTGACTAACACTTTCAACTCAGGTCGCGGGAAGGTGGGGACTCTGGGGATCAGCAGAGCCCTCAGCCTTAGATCAGCAGAGAATGGAGCCCCAGGAAGTGTGCAGAGTCATAGTGAAGACCCTGTCTGTGGACATGGGGACCACTCAGTCCACCACTGTCAGGGCTACACTTAGCCCCTCCTCTGCTGTTAGCCCTGGGAGGCATAGGCAAGAGCTGGCAGGGTCAAGTGCCCCCTGACTTCTGCCTGGAGGGTGTCAGGGAGGGGAGGACCTTGGTTTATAGGCTGGCTGTTCAGCAGAGAGTGGAATCCCAGGCGTGACAGTGTCAAAGTAAAAGTCCTGTATGAGGAGTGTGGCAACCAACTACCCCGTTACAGATACATCCTTAGAAAGTCCCGTGTCTGTAATTGGCCTGGGGAGGCAATAGACAGGGCTTTCAGACTAAGTTTATCCCTTATTGCCTGAAGGAAGATGGTTTCAGGGACTTAAAGTCCTTGGACTGATGGGGGAGGCCTCATTCAGCAGAGGAAGGGTACCCAGTTCCTAACAGGAGTCAACATGATGACACTGACTGACAATGAAAGGATCTCTCCCAGAAAGAAGGGGACCACATAGAGCACTGTCCCTGTTGTCAGACCTGAGGCTGTGTCACTTAGGCATGGTGACATGATGCGTCATACTCACTTCCTCCCAGAGCTCTCATGGAGGTAAGGAACCTCATTAAAAACCAGTGTGCTCAGTGGCCCTCCTTAGGATCTCAGGGAATTGTTCCCTGTACATTTTGTTGACAACCTTCAGCATGTCTGCCTCCATAATGGGCTCTTTTATATTTCTGCAGTAGGAATTGCCTGCCGATGCAGGGGACACGGGGTCGTGCCCCTGTCCGGGAAGATCCCACATGCCACAGAGCGGCTGGGCCCGTGAGCCATGGCCGCTGAGCCTGCGCGTCCCGAGCCTGTGCTCCGCGACGTGAGAGGCCACAACAGTGAGAGGCCCGCGTACCCGAAAAAAAAAAAAAAAAAAGCTCATATTTTGTTTTATTTGGGGTTGTAGTCAGAGCATAGTGCATAGTATACAGTAGGTACCTTATATTTAATCAATAAAGGCCGAAAGAAAGACTATAAATAAGGGAAAGATCGTCAATTTGTGGTTTGCCTAAATCCTTCTCATGTTTCTTCTTGTAAAAGTAGAAGTCATACACCTGGATTTGCTTAGATTATTCAGGAATGTAGGATAAATTAAATTTTAATGGATTAGGCCACATGCTTACTCCTTTTTAATTTCCCAATCATTAATCGAGAATGAGCTCTTAGGAAGGCATCATACTAGTACTGTGGATGCTTCCCCCCGCCACCCCCCAGAAAAAGCCCCCAAACAGCAACCACCACAAAAACAAGATCTAGCCCCTGCCCATTGAATTTTAGAGTCTAGGAGCTGCTATTATATAAAAAGATGGTGGATGCGCTCTATGACCTAAAGAACAAGTAAACAGTAGGGTTTAAGAGGGCAGGCAGTTGGAGCTGAAAGCAATCAAGTGTAAATGGCCTGAGGCAAGGCAGTTTGGCGCCTTAGGAAAATGCAAAGCCTTCAGTGAGAAGTAATTTCAAGTGAGGTTGCCTGGTGGGCTAGATGAGACTGTGGGAGTGGTGAGCCCCGCCAGAGCCTCAGATGGAGGGCCTCAGAGAATCCAGAATCCACTGGGCTGGCAGTCTTTACCCTGGGTTGGGGGAGCCAGAGACCTCGCCATTAAAAGCGTACTCAATTATTCTATCTTGTGTGTAATTTGGCAAATTCTAGGCAAGTTCTAGATTTTTGTTGGTAGTTAAATAAGTGGAAATAATGGTTATTTAGAAGAAAGGGTAGCGGGGAGGGAAGATACTGGTCAAGGACAAAAATTCTAAGGACTTTGAGTTGTTTCCAACTAGGAAAGATTCTCCCACAAGCGCATTATGTATTATATCCTCTGGTGTGGATATTACATGATTGTCCTTGCTAGGCAGCATTTTAGTTAATTGTGATTTCTTTGTCTTGCTGTTTGGTTAATGTGCTCAAGCTCACGGGGCTAGTGAAACAGCAGGTAAAACAATTGATCAGCTTAAACTGGTTTTGCCTCCTTAAATAGGTTGCTGATTAATCAAACCTTGTGTTATTTTACAGAGACAGAACTGCACATCTCCAGGAAGCAACCCATGACCCCAGGATGACCCTGGAACCAAGATCTTCAGTCTGCAGAACTCAGAGAACAGAAATGTTGCCTGGAGAGCCCGTGACAATCCTTCAATTAAGGAAAATCTGGCCTCCAGCAGCATGAGTAGCTTATATGGACTAATTCAAGACTAGCCAATTAGCTTCCAAGTTTGAAATTACCCTGACCCCTTAAATTTCACCCAGACCGCTGGATTGAGGTGAGATTTGAGAGCCTTGTCTCCTGTGTTAGTCAGCCTTGCAGTAAAGCTCTTTTCTCAAAAACTGTTGCCATAGTGTTGGCTTCTGTGCACACAGGGCAGTGAGCCCTTGTTCAGTAAGTTTTGGCAACCCAGGTGAGATTTAGGTCTTGTGACTGCCTGCCTGAGGCACTGTAGCCCCTGGCAGAGTGTGGGCCCTCAGCACCAACCTTGCGTAGCCACCTAGACTGAATTTGTCTAGAAGGTCGGCTCTTGGGTTCCTGCTTCCCCGCCATGGCACTCCAGGCTCCTCGGGCTACTTTCACTTTTGAGAAAAGAAACAGCTCCTGGATCAGACGTCTTTTGGGTGAGTAACCTTGTTAAAATGTGCCTGTACCTAAATTGTCTAATAATCTCATCGGAATTGTGGGTTAGAGTCCTGCCTGGGGGAGTTTTTTTTTGCTCGGGATAGAGTCCAGGTTAGAGTCCTAAGGCTAGGATCGTGGGCTAGAGTTCCACCCTAAGAGAGACAGTACAAAAGGTTACAGCTGCTGAGGTACTCAAAGGATTGGGTTAAAGTCCCAGGCCTTTGGATTTGTTTGCCTATGTTTGTTTAGGTCTGACTGTTATATCTGTTAGGATTGGCTAATGGGAGTTGGCTATTGGATGACTGTGGCAAAACTTTATTAAACCTGATTGATATTAATGAGGGTCCTCTGACTCAGGAGATAAAAGACCTTGCTCCTGGACTGGAAACCTTGCTTTACAGGGTGATGGGGTTTTTCACCCATGCGTAAGATGATTGCCCGGAGGTGGTGTTACACGTGTATATTCCTTTTTTGTTTTTTTGTTGCTTTATTGGAGAATAGTTGATTTACAATGTTGTGTTAGTTTCAGGTGTACAGCAAAGTGAGTCAGTTATACATATACATATATTCATTCAGATTCTTTTCTCATACAAATTATCACAGAATATTGAGCAGAGTCCCCTGTGCTATACAGTAGGTCCTCGTTGGTTATCTGTCTTATATATAGTAGTGTGTATGTTAATCCCAAGCTCCTGACTTATCCATTCCCCCCCGCCCCACGTTTCCCCTTTGGTAACCATAAGTTTGTTTTCGATATCTGTAAGTCTGTTTCTGTTTTGTAAGTAAGTTCATTTGTGTCATTTTTAAAAATTAGATTCCACATATGAGTGATATATGATATTTGTCTTTCTGTCTGACTTATTTCACTTAGTGTGATAATCTCTAGGTTCGTCCCCGTTGCTGCAGATGGCATTCTTTCTTTCTTTTTTTATGACTGAGTAATATTCCGTTTTATATATGTACCACGTAGTTTTTATCCATTCCTCTGTCGATGGACATTTAGGTTGCTTCCATGTCTTGGCTATTGCAAATAGTGCTGCAGTGAACATTGGGGTGTATGTACCTTTGCAAATTATGGTTTTCTTTGGATATGTGCACAGGAGTGGGATTGCTGGATCACATGGTATTTTTTATTTTATTTTATTGGAGTATAGTTGATTTACAATGTGTTAGTTTTAGGTGTACAGCAAAGTGATTCAGTCACACATATACGTATATTCGTTCATTTTCAGATTCTTTTCTCATACAGATTATCACAGAATATTGAGCAGAGTCCCCTGTGCTATACAGTAGGTCCTCGTTGGTTATCTGTCTTATATATAGTAGTGGGCGTGTTAATCCCGAGCTCCTGATTTATCCATTCCCCCCCACCCCATGTTTCCCCTTTGGTAACCATAAGTTTGTTTTCGATATCTGTAAGTCTTTTTCTGTTTTGTAAATAAGTTCATTTGTGTCATTTTGTTTTTCAACACATTTTTTTAACATCTTTATTGGAGTATAATTGCTTTACAATGGTGTATTAGTTTCTGCTTTATAACAAAGTGAACCAGCTATACATATACATATAGCCCCATATCTCTTCCCTCTTGTATGTCCCCTACATTGGCAGGCAGATTCTTAACCACTGCACCACCAGGGAAGTCCCGGAATAAAGTTTTTATCTCAAAAGGCAGTGTGATAGTATTGGCTTCTATGCATGTCAGGCAGTGAGCCCTTGCTGGGTAACACTAGTAAATGACAGGCCTGGGACTAGACTCCTGGTCTGAATTCCTCTAGATCTCACACTGTTATACTCCTCTTGGCCTAAAGCAGAGCTTGTATTCCTTGACACTCAAATAAATGTATCTTGGGATAAAGATAAGGACTGTGTGGCTAAAGAACGGGATTGGAATCTATCCAAAGCATTGAAGAATACCTCAGTAAATGCCAGTTAGGAATAAGAAGGAGGAACAGGAATAAGGAGAAGAAACAGATGCTGCTCAGTGACAATAGGATCATCTCTATATGCAGTGTCACATAACCTCAATCAGGGGAAGCACAAAACCATCCTGGACAGCTCCTTTCCTTTAGAAGTATGCGTATATCTCAGACACTGTGGGTTGGGTTCTAGGTCACCGCAATAATGCGAATATTGCAATAAAGTAAATCGCACGAAATTTTGGGTTTCCCAGTGCTTATAAAAGTTGTTAATCCTATTGTACACGTACTAGACAGTGTCTAAAAAAATGTACACATCTTAATTTAAAAATACAAAACAGTGGGCTTCCCTGGTGGCACAGTGGTTGAGAGTCCGCCTGCCAGTGCAGGGGACACGGGTTTGTGCCCCGGTCCGGGAAGATCCCACATGCCACGGAGCGGCTGGGCCCGTGAGCCATGGCCGCTGAGCCTGCGTGTCCGGAGCCTGTGCTCTGCAATGGGAGAGGCCACAACAGTGAGAGTCCCGCGTACCGCAAAAAACAAACAAACAAAAAAACAAAAAACAAAAACAGTTACAAGAATAACAAAGATAACTGAGCAGAGAACCATAAGAAAATAATGAAAAAGTTTAAAATATTTCAAGAATTAACAAAATGTGGCACAGGGACCCCACGTGAACACATGGTGTTGGGAAAACGGCACCCATTCACATGTTCAATGCACGGTAACCACAAACTTACAATTCATAATAAAACAGAATATCTGTGAAGCATGATTAAGTGAAATACGATAAAAAGAGGTATGCCTATAAATCAATTAAAACAAGTCACAGAAGAGGCTAATTCTGGCTATTGAAAAGGACAGATTAGCATTATTTTTCTCTGGGAGCCCACCCCTGTCCTGGGCCCCCTGCCTTATGTTGCATTTTCCCCATCTCACGTCAAGTCTGGGACATGAAACTACAAGGTTTGCATTAGGTACGCTGCTCAAGAGTTTGCAGGGATGTGGCATTCCCCAGGAACCTTTTAATCCAAGAGATAGACAAAAGGAACACCCCCCCCCCCCGAAATGAGTGAGGACTGGAGAGACAACCACGCCAAAATATAGGTCATTCAGAGACCTGCCCAAACGTGCTCTCAGACCTAGAATGCCCAGGCAGGGCATCCTCTCTTATAAGTCTCATAGTTTTCAGTGAGGTCAAAGTCTTGGTCTAAGAAGAACAGCCTCAGTTCAGTAGAGGGAGAAGCTCAGGTTGGAGGGTCAGGGAGGATCCGGTCCCGGGACTGGCCAGGAGTATGGTGGGGTCCCTGAGTGAGGAAAGAGGTATCACTAGACCCACAAATGAGGGGGCTTTACAGACCCCTGCCCCCATTCTTAACCACGAGAGGCCCCAGGCAGAGCCATAGGGATGAGAAGCCTCCTCATTTCTGTCTGTCTGGTCTCGGCGAGGGAAGGGCTTTGTCTATCAGGATCAGGTCCCAGTTCTGCAAGGGAAGGGGTCTTGGCCATAACCAGACAAACCAGGGTCAAGGTAAGGACCTCAGTGCTAATGAGAGCGTCTCTCTCCCAAGGAGGGAGGCTCACAGGGTGGCGCCCTTCTTGTCAGGCAGAGATGGTCAGAGCAACGCCCTGCCTTCCCCACTAGGGACTCGAGGAGGTGAGGGCTTTGTTTGGAGGCTGAAGGACTCGGGACCACAGAGGGAGGGGTCACGGGCTCTAATAGATGGCCCGGAGAGACCCGCGAGGGAGGATCATGGGACGGCTGACCTCTGAACCCCGGGATCCCATAGAGCCCTGCGCGTCCCGTCAGCCGTTGGAACCCCGCACGAGGCAGCCGCAGCCGGTAGTGGCTCCCACACTTCCGCTCTGGGGGCGGAGCCGGACGGTTGTTCACAGCGTTTGTTCGGCCAAGGGCGGATTCCCAGGACTGCTCTGCAGTCAAGGTGAGGACCTGAATGCGGACCCAAGGGATCCTTCCCCCCTCCCATAACAAAGGTTACCCCCACAAATCCCGCCTCTGTGATCGAAAGTGGAAGGTTCCTGAAAAACTGTTAGGCTGAGTTCTGCCTGGAAATTCTCAAGGGGGAAAGCCTTAATCTAAGAGAGAATTTCCTGATTCTGTAAATCAAGGAAACCTAGGCCCTAACTGAAGTCAAGGCGGGAGGTGGGGTGGGGGGCGGGGGGAGGGGCGGGGCCTGAGCGCTAATGAGGGAGTAGAGATGGCAACAAAGCTGCACCCATGCACTCAGTTCCCGGAGCCTCCAGGCCGGGGTGGTCATATATAGCAGGCCCAGACTTCCCCCCCACCCCCAGGAGCTCAAGGAGGTGAAACTTGTGGGCACAGTTCAGTAAAGGGAGGAGTCCCAGGCTCTGACAGATTCCAAGATGGGCACCCTGTATGTAGGACCTAGGGACCACCGGCTCCAGAACACTGGAGTACCACAGACCCCCGCCCCTGCTGTCAGCTGTCAGAGACCCTGAGTAGTTGTGGCCGGATGTGAGTCATCCTGACTTCAGCTTCAGAGGTTCCAGGAAGTGAGAACTTTCATCTGAGGGCCATGCCTCCGGCGGCCAAGAGAAAATTTCCAGTACTGGTCTGGAGTCAAGGTGAAGACTTTGAGTGGGGAGTGAGAGGTGCCACTCGGCCCATAACAAACTGCACTAAGTCTCGCTGCTTCTGTAGGCCCTGGGAAGCCCCAACAGAGCCATCAAACTGAGTTCTGCCTGAGATGTCTCGGGGCTGGGAGGGCCTAGGTCTAGGGAGTAGCTCCATCTTGCAGATGGAGGATACCTAGGTCCTAACTGAGGTGAAGGTGAGGGCCCTAAATACTGATGAGGGGGCCTCTCCCCATTTAGGGGTGGCATCACAAAGCAGCACCCCTACACTTGTGGGAGGCTCCAGCCAGGGGTAGTCATATATGTAGGACCCTGACTTCCCCCTCTAGGGACTCAGGGAATTGAGGGCTTTGCTCTGAGGCTGGACTACCCAGGTTATTGGTGGGAGGAGTCCTAAGTCCTACACAGAGTTCAGGTCAGAGACCTGAGGGAGGACTAAGGTGAACACCGACTCTAAAATGTAGGGTCTCATAAATTCTGCCCGTGTTCTGAGTAGAAACCAAGAGTATCTGTCAAGCTGAAGCACTCTTCTCATTTGTCTGGAGAGTTCAGAGATGTGAGGGTGTTGGACTAATTGAATAGCCTCAAATCTGCAGAGGGAAGAAACCCAGGGCTTTATAGGAGTCAGGGTGAGGACCCTGAAAGAACAGTGATGATACCACTCACCCACAAACAGAGGAGACAACAGGGATTGCCCCCCTCCTTGCTTGCAGCGCTGGGTA
This sequence comes from Pseudorca crassidens, assembly GCF_039906515.1. Lineage (NCBI taxonomy): Eukaryota > Metazoa > Chordata > Mammalia > Artiodactyla > Delphinidae > Pseudorca > Pseudorca crassidens. Next base: position 107,222,550 of record NC_090317.1, on the reverse strand, counting down.
GCCCAGGTATGGAAGTCAGGTGTGTGTGAGCCCTCCTTTATTTCTTTTTTTTTTTAATATCTTTATTGGGGTATAATTACTTTACAATGGTGTGTTAGTTTCTTCTTTATAACAAAGTGAATCAGTTATACATATACATATGTTCCCATATCTCTTCCCCCTTGCGTCTCCCTCCCTCCCACCCTCCCTATCCCACCCCTCCAGGCGGTCACAAAGCACTGAGCGGATATCCCTGTGCTATGTGGCTGCTTCCCACCAGCTATCTACCTTACGTTTGGTAGTGTATATATGTCCATGCCTCTCTCTCGCTTTGTCACAGCTCACCCTTCCCCCTCCCCATATCCTCAAGTCCGTGCTCCAGTAGGTCTGTGTCTTTATTCCTGTCTTACCCCTAGGTTCTTCATGACATTTTTTTTTCTTAAATTCCATATATATGCGTTAGCATACGGTATTTGTCTTTCTCTTTCTGACTTACTTCACTCTGTATGACAGACTCTAGGTCTATCCACCTCATTACAAATAGCTCAATTGCATTTCTTTTTATGGCTCAGTAATATTCCATTGTATATATGTGCCACATCTTCTTTATCCATTCATCCGATGATGGGCACTTAGGTTGTTTCCATCTCTGGGCTATTGTAAATAGAGCTGCAATGAACATTTTGGTACATGACTCTTTTTGAATTATGGTTTTCTCAGGGTATATGCCCAGTAGTGGGATTGCTGGGTCATATGGTAGTTCTATTTGTAGTTTTTTAAGGAACCTCCATACTGTTCTCCATAGTGGCTGTACCAATTCACATTCCCACCAGCAGTGCAGGAATGTTCCCATTTCTCCACACCCTCTCCAGCATTTATTGTTTCTAGATTTTTTGATGATGGTCATTCTGACTGGTGTGAGATGATATCTCATTGTAGTTTTGATTTGCATTTCTCTAATGATTAATGATGTTGAGCATTCTTTCATGTGTTTGTTGGCAGTCTGTATATCTTCTTCGGAGAAATGTCTATTTAGGTCTTCTGCCCATTTTTGGATTGGGTTGTTTGGTTTTTTGTTATTGAGCTGCATGAGCTGCTTGTAAATTTTGGAAATTAATCCTTTGTCAGTTGCTTCATTTGCAAATACTTTCTCCCATTCTGAGGGTTGTCTTTTGGTCTTGTTTATGGTTTCCTTTGCTGCGTGAAAGCTTTGAAGTTTCATTAGGTCCCGTTTGTTTATTTTTGTTTTTATTTCCATTTCTCTAGGAGGCAGGTCAAAAAGGATCTTGCTGTGATTTATGTCATAGAGTGTTCTGCCTATGTTTTCCTCTAAGAGTTTGATAGTTTCTGGCCTTACATTTAGGTCTTTAATCCATTTTGAGCTTATTTTTGTGTATGGTGTTAGAGAGTGATCTAATCTCATACTTTTATATGTACCTGTCCAGTTTTCCCAGCACCACTTATTGAAGAGGCTGTCCTTTCTCCACTGTACATCCCTGCCTCCTTTATCAAAGATAAGGTGACCATGTGTGTGTGGGTTTATCTCTGGGCTTTCTATCCTGTTCCATTGATCTATCTTTCTGTTTTTGTGCCAGTACCATACTGTCTTGATTACTGTAGCTTTGTAGTATAGTCTGAAGTCAGGGAGCCTGATTCCTCCAGCTCCGTTTTTCGTTCTCAAGATTCCTTTGGCTGTTTGGGGTCTTTTGTGTTTCCATACAAATTGTGAAATTTTTTGTTCTAGTTCTGTGAAAAATGCCAGTGGTAGTTGGATAGGGATTGCATTGAATCTGTAGATTGCTTTGGGTAGTAGAGTCATTTTCACAATGTTGATTCTTCCAATCCAAGAAGATGGTATATCTCTCCATCTATTTGTATCATCTTTAATTTCTCTCATCAGTGTCTTATAATTTTCTGAATACAGGTCTTGTGTCTCCTTAGGTAGGTTTATTCCTAGATATTTTATTCTTTTTGTTGCAATGGTAAATGGGAGTGTTTTCTTGATTTCACTTTCAGATTTTTCATCGTTAGTGTATAGGAATGCCAGAGATTTCTGTGCATTAATTTTGTATCCTGCAACTTTACCAAATTCATTGATTAGCTCTAGTAGTTTTCTGGTAGCATCTTTAGGATTCTCTATGTATAGTATCATGTCATCTGCAAACAGTGACAGCTTTAGTTCTTCTTTTCCAATTTGGATTCCTTTTATTTCCTTTTCTTCTCTGTGGCTAAAACTTCCAAAATTATATTGAATAAGAGTGGTGAGAGTGGGCAACCTTGTCTTGTTCCTGATCTTAGTGGAAATGCTTTCAGTTTTTCACCATTGAGGTTGATGTTGGCTGTGGGTTTGTCATATATGGCCTTTATTATGTTGAGGAAAGTTCCCTCTATGCCTACTTTCTGCAGGGTTTTTATCATAAATGGGTGTTGAATTTTGTCAAAAGCTTTCTCTGCATCTCTTGAGATGATCATATCGTTTTTCTCCTTCAATTTGTTAATATGGTGTATCACATTGATTGATTTGCGTATATTGAAGAATCCTTGCATTCCTGGAATAAACCCCCCTTGATCATGGTGTGTGATCCTTTTAATGTGCTGTTGGATTCTGTTTGCTAGTATTTTGTTGAGGATTTTTGCATCTAGGTTCATCAGTGATATTGGCCTGTAGTTTTCTTTCTTTGTGACATCCTTGTCTGGTTTTGGTATCAAGGTGATGGTGGCCTCATAAAATGAATTTGGGAGTGTTCCTCCCTCTGCTATATTTTGAAAGAGTTTGAGAAGGATAGGTGTTAGCTCTTCTCTAAATGTTTGATAGAATTCTCCTGTGAAGCCATCTGGTCTTGGGCTTTTGTTTGTTGGAAGATTTTTAATCATAGTTTCAATTTCACTGCTTGTGATTTGTCTGTTCATATTTTCTGTTTCTTCCTGATTCAGTCTTGACAGGTTGTGCGTTTCTACAAATTTGTCCATTTCTTCCAGGTTGTCCATTTTACTGGCATAGAGTTGCTTGTAGTAATCTCTGATGACCTTCTGTATTTCTGCAGTGTCAGTTGTTACTTCTCCTTTTTCATTTCTAATTCTGTTGATTTGAGTCTTCTCCCTTTTTTTCTTGATGAGTCCGGCTAATGGTTTATCAATTTTGTTTATCTTCTCAAAGAACCAGCTTTTAGTTTTATTGATCTTTGCTATTGTTTCCTTCATTTCTTTTTCATTTATTTCTGATCTGATTTTTATGATTTCTTTCCTTCTGATAACTTTGAGGTTTCTTTTTCTTCTTTTTGTAATTGCTTTAGGTGCAAGGTTAGGTTGTTTATTTGAGTTGTTTCCTGTTTCTTAAGGTGGGCTTGTATTGCTATAAACTTCCCTCTTAGAACTGCTTTTGCTCCATCCCATAGGTTTTGGGTCGTCGTGTCTCCATTGTCATTTGTTTCTAGGTATTTTTTTATTTCCTCTTTGATTTCTTCAGTGATCACTTTGTTATTAAGTAGTGTATTGTTTAGCCTCCATGTGTTTGTATTTTTTACAGATCTTTTCCTGTAATTGATATCTAGTCTCATGGCGTTGTGGTCGGAAAAGATACTTGATACAATTTCAATTTTCTTAAATTTACCAAGGCTTGGTTTGTGACCCAAGATATGATCTATCCTGGAGAATGTTCCATGAGCACTTGAGAAAAATGTGTATTCTGTTGTTTTTGGATGGAGTGTCCTATTAATATCAATTAAGTCCATCTTGTTTAATGTATCATTTAAAGCTTGTGTTTCCTTATTTATTTTCATTTTGGATGATCTGTCCATTGGTGTAAGTGAGGTGTTAAAGTCCCCTACTATTATTGCGTTACTGTCGATTTCCTCTTTTATAGCTGTTAGCAGTTGCCTTATGTATTGAGGTGCTCTTATGTTGGGTGCATAAATATTTACAATTGTTACATCTTCTTCTTGGATCGATCCCTTGATCATTATGTAGTGTCCTTCTTTGTCTCTTCTAATAGTCTTTATTTTAAAGTCTATTTTTTCTGATATGAGAATTGCTACTCCATCTTTCTTTTGGTTTCCATTTGCATGGAATATCTTTTTCCATCCCCTTACTTTCAGTCTGTATGTGTCTCTAGGTCTGAAGTGGGTCTCTTGTAGACAGCATATATATGGGTCTTGTTTTTGTATCCATTTAGCCAATCTCTGTCTTTTGGTGGGAGCACTTAGTCCATTTACATTTAAGGTAATTATCGATATGTATGTTCTTATTCCCATTTTCTAAATTTGTTTTGGGCTCGTTATTGTAGGTCTTTTCCTTCTCTTGTGTTTCTTGCCTAGAGAAGTTTCTTTAGCATTTCTTGTAAAGCTGCTTTGGTGGTGCTGAACTCTCTCAGCTTTTGCTTGTCTGTAAAGGTTTTAATTTCTCCATCAAATCTGAATGAGATCCTTGCTGGGTAGAGTAATCTTGGTTGCAGGTTTTTCTCCTTCATCACTTTCAATATGTCCTGCCACTCCCTTCTGGCTTACAGAGTTTCTGCTGAGAGATCAGCTGTTAACCTTATGGGGATTCCCTTGTGTGTTATTTGTTGTTTTTCCCTTGCTGCTTTTAATATGCTTTCTTTGTATTTAATTTTTGACAGTTTGATTAATATGTGTCTTGGCGTATTTCTCCTTGGATTTATCCTGTATGGGACTCTCTGTGCTTCCTGGACTTGATTAACTATTTCCTTTCCCATATTAGGGAAGTTTTCAACTATAATCTCTTCAAATATTTTCTCCGTCCCTTTCTTTTTCTCTTCTTCTTCTGGAACCCCTATAATTCGAATGTTGGTGCATTTAATGTTGTCCCAGAGGTCTCTGAGACTGTCCTCAGTTCTTTTCATTCTTTTTTCTTTATTCTGCTCTGCAGTAGTTATTTCCACTATTTTATCTTCCAGGTCACTTATCCGTTCTTCTGCCTCAGTTATTCTGCTATTGATCCCATCTAGAGTCTTTTTCATTTCATTTATTGTGTTGTTCATCATTGTTTGTTTCATCTTTAGTTCTTCTAGGTCCTTGTTAAATGTTTCTTGCATTTTGTCCATTCTATTTCCAAGATTTTGGATCATCTTTACTATCATTATTGTGAATTCTTTTTCAGGTAGACTGCCTATTTCCTCTTCACTTGTTCGATCTGGTGCATTTTTTTTTTTTTTGCGGTACGTGGGCCTCTCACTGTTGTGGCCTCTCCCGTTGCAGAGCACAGGCTCCGGACGTGCAGGCTCAGCGGCCATGGCTCACGGGCCCAGCCGCTCTGCGGCATGTGGGATCTTCCCAGACCGGAGCACGAACCTGTGTCCCCTGCATCGGCAGGTGGACTCTCAACCACTGCGCCACCAGGGAAGCCCGATCTGGTGCATTTTTATCTTGCTCCTTCATCTGCCGTGTGTTTTTCTGTCTTCTCATTTTGCTTATCTTGCTGTGTTTGGGGTCTCCTTTTTGCAGGCTGCAGGTTCGTAGTTCCTGTTGTTTTTGGTGTCTGTCCCCAGTGGCTAAGGTTGGTTCAGTGGGTTGTTTAGGCTTCCTGGTGGAGGGGACTAGTGCCTCTGTTATGGTGGATGAGGCTGGAACTTGTCTTTCTGGTGGGCAGGTCCACGTCTGGTGGTGTGTTTTGGGGTGTCTTTGGCCTTATTATGATTTTAGGCAGCCTCTCTGCCAGTGGGTGGGCTTGTGTACCTTTTTTGCTAGTTGTTTGGCATAGGGTGTCCAGCACTGTAGCTTGCTGGTCGTTGAGTGAAGCTGGGTGCTGTTGTTGAGATGGAGATCTCTGGGAGATGTTCCCCGTTTGATATTATGTGGAGCCTGGAGGTCTCTTGTTGACCAGTGTCCTGAAGTTGGCTCTCCCACCTCAGAGGCACAGCACTGACTCCTGGCCGCAGCACCAAGAGCCTTTCATCCGCACGGCTCCTCAGTTTGGGATGATTTGTTGTCTATTCAGGTATTCCATAGATGCAGGTACATCAAGTTGATTGTGGAGATTTAATCCGCTGCTCCTGAGGCTGCTGGGAGAGATTTCCCTTTCTCTTCTTTGTTTGCACAGCTCCCGGGTTTCCCCTCCTTTATTTCTGATGGTATCAGATTGGTGAGAGCCAAGGCAAGGACCCTGAATGAGGACTGAGGACCCCAAGGAGCCCAGGACAGAGTCCCATAGAGCTGTCAGCTGTGGGTGCCCCCTGGCAGGGGTGCTAGGCTGAGGTGCCCCTTCACTTCTTCTTAAGGTATCCCAGGAAGATGAGGATCTGGGTCTGAGGTATAAATTTAGAGCAGCACAGAGGAGGGGGCCCAGGCCCTGCCCAAAGTTGATATGATGGTCCTGCATATGAACTGAGGGGACCCCAATGCTCCAGAGTAGAGGGGGCTCCACAAGGACTAGATAATTGCACACTGCTGCTCTCAGCCCCAATAAGCACCAGGCAGGGCTGGCAGGCTGCAGCCTGAGGCTCACTTTAATTATTTCCACAGGGTTCTTAGAGGAGAGGACAGGGTGATCAGAACAGGAGTCCTGTGTGTTCGTAGAGCAGGGCCCACATGGAAACCTGAAGAGCGGCCCTCTTAAAGGCAGGGTGGTACCTCCCTGCTGTAGGCACTCACACCCTCTCATCCTCTCGCATCTCTGCCAGATCACCCCACTGTCCTACCTGCGTTCCTGCCTTTTGTCCCTGACCACAGTCACCATGCCTCGGGGGCGGAAGAGTAAGCTCCGCACCCGTGAGAGACGCCGCCAGGCCCAAAGTGGGACCCAGGGTCTGATGGGTGCTCAGGCCACTGCAGCTGAGGAGGAAGCCGCCTCGTCTTCATGTCCTTCTCTTGGGGTTACTACTCGGAGAAAGCCGGGTGCTAAGTCACGTAGCACTCTCAAGAGTCCTCAGGGGGCCCTAGCCACCACCACTAATCCTGCAGGTGTTTCTCCCACAAGATCAAACAAAGGAGCCAAAGGCCAAATGAAGAAAAAGCACAGTTCCTCTCAGGCCCCCGTCTCCGCCGTGCGGTCTCGAAAAGGCCCTCTAAGGAGGACAGCGAGTGTGTTGGTGCAGTTCCTGGTGCACATGTATAAAATGAAAAAGCCTGTTAGGAAAGCACATATGCTGAAGTTTATCGCTAAGAAGTACCAAAATCGATTCCCTGAGATCCTCAGAAGAGCTTCCTTCAGCATGGAGATGCTATTTGGTGTTGACTTAAAGGAGGTCGACCGTACCAAGCATACTTATACCTTTGTCAGCAAAATGGCTCTCCCCAACGATGGGACCATGAGCCGTGGCAGCGGGTTACCCAAGACCGGTCTCCTGATGTACATTCTGGCTGTGATCCTCATGAAGGGCAACTGCGCCACAGAGGAGAATATCTGGGAATTCCTGAATAAGATGAGAGTCTATGCTGGGAAGAGGCACTTCATATTTGGGGAGCCCAAGAAGCTCATCACCCAAGATTGGGTGAAGCTGAAGTATTTGGAATACCGGCAAGTGGCCAACAGTGATCCAGCGTGCTACGAGTTCCTGTGGGGCCCGAGAGCCCATGCCGAAACCAGCAAGATGAAAGTCCTGGAGTTCCTGGCCAAGGTCAATCACACCGTCCCCAGTGCCTTCCAGTCTTGGTATGAAGAGGCTTTGAAAGATGAGGAAGAGAGAGCCCAAGCCAGTGGATGTTCCAGTGTTCTGTCCAGCTCCTCCCACACAGAATCTGAGGCAAATTCTGCACTTTGTGGCTGAAGAGAGCATTCAATATTTCAAGTAGTGTAGGGCTGGGTGTGACAGAGGGAACACTGTATAATACCTTTGTGTTCCTGTTCTGTATGGGGAATTTGGAAATACGTCTTTGTTTTTTGCTGTTTTTCAAACGTTACTCCTAAATGAAATTTTATTTAGCGTTAGAATGTAAGTTTATGAATTACATCAGTCATACTTACTGTTGTTTATCAGGTTTAAGAATAAGAGTTTTGCTGTTTTGTAAAACATATTGGGAAAACTTCCATCTTATTTAGTAATTTGGTGGAAGATAACATGGCATTGCAATATGCAATTCCTTGAAAATGTGAAAAAGTTAAGTATAGTATAGTATACTGTATGTAGTATAGTATAGAAAAAGTAAGATGGTCAATATTTGGTTTACTAATTCCTTTTACTCTGTTTTATAAAATTAGAAATAACAGTATGTGCTTGGCTCATTCAAAAATGTAGAATTAAATCATAATAAATTAGACCTCATGCTCACAGGCTCGTTTATTCCCCAAACATGAATTGAGCATCTGCTCTTAGAAGGCTCCTTGCTAGTACTGTGAGAGCTGAGAAGAAGGAGACCTAGCCACTGACCATAAAATTATAGAGCCGAGAAGCAGCTATCATATAAAGAAAATGGTGATGTATACTCTAAGACCAAAAGGTCAAATGAAAAGGCAGGATAAGAAAGGAGAAGGGGTGGTTTCACATGATAGCAGTCAAATGTAAATTCCCTGATGCAAGGCAGTGGTGGGCCTTGGGAAAAATGTAAGTCCTTCAGTGGGAGGTAATTATAAGTTAGGTGCGTGGTGGGCTAGATGAGACTGATAATTTTGAGCAGGGGCCAGATCCTCAGATGGTGGGCCGTACAGTTGAAAGACAAAGCCTGGAATGGGAAACTGCCCTTAGCAGTTACAGGCACACTTCATTTTGTTGCGCTTTGCTTTATTGTATTTCACAGATAGTGCTTTTTCTTTTCTTTTTTTAACAAATTGAAGGTTTGTGTCAACCTTGCTTCCAGCAAGTCTTTCAGTGCCATTTTTCCAACAACGTATTCTCACTTCATGTCTCTGTGTCACATTTTGGTAATTCTCACAATATTTCACACCTTCCACCAGCAAAAAGATGGACTCGCTGAAGGTTCAGATGATGGTTAGCATTTTTTAGCAAAAATGTATTTTTTAATTAAGGTATGTACATTGTTCCTTGACATAATACTATTGCACGCTTAATAGACTGCAGTATAGTGTAAACATAAATTTTGTAAGAGCACTGGGAAACCAAAAAATCCTTGTGACTCACTTTATTGTGCTATTCACTTTATTTTGGGGGTCTGGAACCAAACCTGCAATATCTTCGAGGTCTCCTTTTACTTTGGGGTTGTGGGTAAATCAGAGAGAAATCACCTGAGGCAGGAATAGAATGTGTCCTGTGCTCTTGTCCCAGTGCAGGTGAACACTATGCAAATTAGATGTTTTATTCACGCTGTCATGTCTCCAGGGAGTTTCTGAGAAATAAGGGTGGTACTCCCCTGAGGGGTGGGGGTGCCCAGAAGCCACTGGTCTGGCACTCTTTGCCCTAGTTGGGGGAGCCAGAGCCCACTCCACGAAAAAAAATCATTCAAATTAAGTTATCTTGATTGTAATTTGGCAAACTCTAGGCAAGGAATAGATATTCGTGGGTGGTTAAATGAATGAAAGTGGGAGTGGTTTATAAAGAAGGGCAGCTGAGAGGGAGGTACGTTTTAGGTCCGTGAAACATTTTAGAGCTTCGTGTTGCATCTACTGAGGAAGTCTACCTCATGTTGACCTTGAATGACATACTCTAACAGGGAAATACTAGTTTTCCTTGCTAAGCAGGATTTTGCCTGATAGGGGTTTCTTTGCCCTAGAGCCCTGCTTATTCTCTGGCATCTCCTGGATTGAAAGTTAAATCTCAGTGTAGTGGGTTGAAACTCCAGGGGACAAATTAATCATAGTAAGAACTGGCATCCTTGAAAGTCTCAGTACCGGCCAGGCAATGGGCCAGGCACTTCACAGGCATTATATAAATTCTATCAGTCCCCAAGGCAGAGCTTCTCAAACCCATTTCACAGATGAAAAGACCGAGGCTCACAGAGTTTGGTAATGTGTTCAGTTTCACACAGCTGTTAAGTGACAGTGTTGGAACTAGACTCCTGGCCTAACTAAGTCTGACGCCCACACTTTTCCATTCCTCCCAGCCCGAGGCCAACTTTGTGTTCCTTAATTCACCTTACTTCTCACTCACTACAAAATATATCTCAGGTGATAAAAAGGAGGACTCTGTGCCCAAAACACTGGATGGGAATACATAAGCACAGCAATAAGCGTCTCAAAATAGTTGAAAAGGGTGAAGAAAGCAGAGGAAGATATTTAGTGACAGTATGATCATCTACATATCCAAAGTCAGATAACCTCAAAAGATCAGGGGCTCAGAAAATCATGCTGGACAGCCCTTCGCATTTGGAAGTTAAATCTATTCAAAGAGAAGTTACATAAAAGGCTAAGTCTTGCTGGTAAAGAGAAGGGAAAAACCAATGTATTTTTTTTCTTTGACAGCACATCCATCCTGCCTTGTGTTACAACTTCCCTACTTCACATCACTCCTGGGACGGAGACCCAGTCTCTGAAGGGTTTGCAATAGGGAAACCGGTCAAGAGTTTTCAGGGATGGGCCCTTTCCCAGGAAGCCTTTAATCAAGAAACAGGAGCCACGATGAAGGGCCCCTTACGGGTGGCCTGGGGAGAGCAACATGCCAGGCAAAGTTGTCAGCCTGAGCATGCCCTCACTTACTCTTCAGGGTTCTCAGGGACTTGTGAGTCCTACCTAGGAGGATGAGCTCAGGTCAGTAGAGGGAGGAGTCCCAGTCTCTGCCACATGTGGTGGTGAGGACCCTGAATGAGGAATGAAGGAAGCACACCCGCCACCCCCGAACAGTGTGTCCCATGGACTCCTGACCCTGCCGTCAGCCCTCAGAGTCCCCAGACAGCCTTGTCAAGATGTGGCTGAACCTGATTTCCACGTAAGAGGTTGAGAAAGTGAAGACTTTGGCCTGAGGTTGGCCAACTCAGGTCAGTAGAGATAGGATTTCCAAGGTGCGCCAGGAGGAAGGTGAGCACCCTGAAGAGTTCAGGGCCCACCAAACCCATATCAGCGGAGACCTCACAGAATCCTCCCTGTTGCCGTGACAGATCCTGGTGTAAATGTCAGGAAGAGACGGCCTCATATCCTTCTCGGGGATCACAGAAAAGTGCGGAACTTGGTTTGAGGGGGAGGTCCCAGGGCAGCAGAGGGGGGAACCTTAGGCCTTCACATGAGTCAGATTTAGGGTACTGAGTTAGAACCCTGAGTGGGATCACCATCATATGGTCTCAACCTGCCTGATACAGTTGTCACTCATGGCATGGCAGGTGTGGCCAAGTAAGGCCACCCTCACCTCCTATTGGATCTCAGGGAAATAAGAGCCTTTCTCTGAAGAAATGTCTTCAGGTCGAGAAAGAGGGGAGCCTCAGGCCCTGCCAGGAGTCAAATCAAGGAAACTGAGTGAGGACTGAGAGGCCCACCCACTCTTGCATAGAGGGGAAAACTGGCCCTGCACCTGCACTCAAGACTTAAATCCCCAGGGAAGGGTGTGAGGCTGAGCAACAACCACCACCCCTCATCAGTTTTTTTCTTTAGTTCACTTTATTTTTTTTTAAAGCAGTTTTAGGTTCACAACAAAATGGAGCAGAAAGTACAAGGAGTTCCCATGTACCCTCTTCCCCGACACAGCTCACACCTCCCCCACTATCAACATCCGCCATCAGAGTGGGCCGTTTGCTACGATCTATGAAGCTACATTGACACATCATTAGCACACAAAGTCCAGAGTTACATTAGGCTTCATTCTTGGTGGTGTACACTTTGTGGGTTCTGACGAACGTATGATGACTTGTATCTACCATTATAGTGTCATACAGAGTAATTTCACTACCCTAAAAATTCTCTGTGCTCTATTCATCCCTCCCTGCCCCCAACCCCTGGCAACCACTGGTCTTTTTGCTTTTTCTATAGTTTTGCCTTTTTCCAGGATGTCATGTAGTTGGAATCACGCAGCATGTAGCCTTTTAAGATTAGTTTCTTTCACTTAGTAGTACACATCTAAGGTTCCTCCATGTCTTTTCATGGTTTGATATTTATTTCTAGCACTGAACAGTATTCCATTATTTATCCATTTACCTGCTGAAGGACACCTTTGTTGCTTTTAAGTTTTGGCAATTATGAGTAAAGCTGCTATAAACATCGGTGTGCAGGTTTTTGTGTGGATGTAAGTTTCCAACTCATTTTGGTAAATACCAAGGAGCATGATTACTAGATTGTATGGTAAGAGTATGTTTAGTTGTTTTTTTTAAAAAAAAACAATTTATTGAGGTAGGATGGGCATACAAAAACCGTACATATTTAATGTATACAAATTGATGAGTTCGGAGATAAGTATCCACTTGTGAAACTATCAGTTACCGCAGTTTATGCCATAAACATATCTATGACCTCCAAATGTTTCCTCCCACCCTTTTTATTTTGTGTGTGTGATAAGAACACTTACCATAAGATTTAACCTGTTAGAAAGTGTACAATATAGTAGTCTTAACTGTAAACTCTATGCTGTATAGTAGATCCCTAGGATTTACCTTGCATAACTGAAACTTTGTAACTTTTGATTAAAACCTTCTCATTTTCCCCATCTCCATAGCCCCTGGCAACCACCACTCTACTCTCTGCTTCTCTGACTTTGACTATTTTAGATTCCTCATATAAATGACATCATGTAGTATTTGTCCTTCTGTGTCTGGCTTATTTCACTGGAACATAATGTTCTCTAGATTTATTCACGCTGTCATAGCTGGAGAAGTTTTAGCTTCTTTTTAAAGCTGAATGATATTCCATTGTATGTATACTTTACACTTTATCCATTCATCCATCGGTGGACATTTAGGTTGCTTCCATAGCTTGGCTATTAGGAATAATGCTGCAATGAACATGGGAATGCAGATATCTCTTCAAGGTTCTGATTTCAATTCCTTTGGATAGTAGTGGGATTGCCGACAATATCATATGTTATTTTTGATTTTTTTTTTTTTTTTTTTTTTTGCGGTACGCGGGCCTCTCACTGCTGCAGCCTCTCCTGCTGCGGAGCACAGGCTCCGGACGCGCAGGCTCAGCGGCCATGGCTCACGGGCCCAGCCACTCCGCGGCACATGGGATCCTCCCGGACCCGGGCACGAAGCCACGTCCCCCGCATCGGCAGGCGGACTCTCAACCACTGCACCACCAGGGAAGCCCTATTTTTGATTTTTTGAGGAGCCTCCATACTGTTTCCCATAGTGGCTGGACCAATTTACATTCCCACCAACAGTATAGAATATGTTTAGTTTACTGAGAAGCTTGCAAACTGGCTTCCAAAGTGGCTGTACCATTTGCATCACCACCAACAATGAAAGCGTTCTTGTTGAATCCCATCCTCACCAGCATTTGGTGCTGTCAGTCCTCTGGATTTTGGCACGTAGTGGTTTCTGGTTGTAATTTTAATTTGCAGTTCCCTAATGGTACATGATGGTGAGCATCTTTTCATATGCTTGTTTGCCATCTGTATATCTTCCTTAGTGAGGTATCTGTTCATATCTTTTGTCCATTTTTTTAATCGGGTTGTTAGTTTCCTTCTTATTGAATTTTAAGAGTTCTTTGTATATTTTGGATAAAAGCCTTCATCAGATCTGTCTTTTGCAAATATTTCCTCTGAGACTGTAGCTCATCTTCTTGTTCTCTTGATGGTGTATTTTTGCAGATTAGAAGTTTAAGGGAATGAAATCTAGCTTATCAATTATTTCTTTCATGGATCCCCATCCCATTTTTTATGAGTTCTGGAAGGAGGTGAGATCCTTGGTCTGAAGGTCCAGCCCCCAGTCAGCAAAAGGAAGAGTCCATGACCCTGTGCGGTATCCAAGTGAGGACTCCAAATGATGACTTAGGATCTAACAAGCTCAGGACAGAGAGGTACCCACAGAGCTTTAACTACTGGGTTCCCCCTGATAAGAGTGGTGGGCTGAGGTGCCCCTCTCACTTCCTTCTTGTGGGTCCCGGAGAGCTTTGGGGTGTCACCTTTAGAGTAACAGAGAGGGGAGTTTCCAGGCCTTGCCAAGAGCTGTCATGATAATCCTGAAACTAAACATAGAAGACCCCCTACACTGAAAAACACAAGTGGCCCCACTATCAACCATGCTGTCACCCTAGTCAGTAAAACACAGGGCAGGCAGGCTGCAGCCTAAGGCTCACCGTTTCTCCACTGGGTTCTCAGGGACAGGTTGACCAGGAGAACAAGAGCCCTGCAGAGTCCTAGGGCAGTGCCCTCAAGGAAACCTGCAGAGATGGACTTGGTTAAAGCTTACGTGGAATCTCCCTGCTGAAGGTCCTCACACCATCTCATTCCCCCTCCTCCTCCCTCCTCCAAGTGCGGGCATCACCCACACTCCCGCCTGCTGTTCCTGATCACACTCATCATTCCCTAGGGTCACAAGAGTAAACTCAGTGCTCGTGAGAAATGCCAGCATGCCCGGGGTGAGACCCAGGATCTCCAGGGTGCTCAAACCACTGAGCAGGGAAGAGTCCCCCTTCTCTTCCTCTCCTGTTTTGGGAATGTTTCCTTGGACTCCCCGGTGGCTGGCATTCCTAGGAGCCTCAGAGATCCACATCCACCATCGTTACTTCTCAGCTATTTCATGCACAATGTCTGAAAAAGATGTCAAGAGCCAAGATGAGAAAGTGCACGTGGCTCTAAAGCCTCAACCTCCACTGAGAGCTTACGGAAGGACCTTCTAACCATGAAGGCAGGGATGTTGATGCAATTCCTACTGCAGAAATATAAAAGAGCCCATCATGAAGGTAGACATGCTGAAGGTTGTCAACAAAATGTACAGGAAACAATTCCCTGAGATCCTAAGGAGAGCCACTGAGCACATGGAACTGGTCTGCGGCCTTGACTTGAAGGAAGTCAAGCCGAGTGGTGATTCCTATGCCCTTGTCAGCAAGCTAGATCTCACCGATGATGGGCGTCGGAGCAGTGGCGGGCGGTTTCGGAAGAATGGGCCCCTGATGCCTCTCCTCGGTGTGATCTTCTTGCATGGCGACCACGCCTCTGAGGAGGAGATCTGGGAATTCCTGAATATTTGGGGTGTTTTTGATGGAAAGAGGCACTTCATCTTGGTGGAGCCCAGGAAGCTTATCACAGAAGATTTGGTGCAGGAAAATACCTGGTGTATCATCAGATGCGCGACAGCGATCAAGAGCCCAAGCTGAAACCAGCAAAATGAAAGTCCTGGAGTTTTTGGCCAAGGTCGATGATAGGGTCCCCAGTGCCTTCCCATCCTGGTATGAAGAGGCTTTGAGAGATGAGGGAGGGAGAGCCCGAGCCAGGGCTGCAGCCAGGGCTGGCACTACTGCCATGGCCAGTGCACATTCCAGGGCCACATCCAGTCGCTCCTGTCACCCTTAGTGAGGTAGAGGCCGATTCTTCACTTTGTGGTTGGTAAAGCCTGTTAACCAGTGTTCCTGATATGCATAAATTCCTGTTGGCTTATTTTTTTGGTAATTTTCAAGTGATCTTCTTTTCAAAAGAAAGTTTATTTAGATTCAGAACAAGCTTATGAATGACATGGGCACACACTTATTGCTCCTTATCAGATTTAGAAGTAAGAATTTTGTTTTTTGAAATACAAATTGAAAATTTTTAAATCATCGATGTGATCCAGAGCAAGACTGCATGGAATTGGAATAGGGATATCCTTGGTAATGTAAAAGAACTCCCCAGTAAAATAGGATAAGAAGATAGAGAAAACAAATTAAAATTGTTCACCTATGGGTTTGGTGTACTCCATTCAGTCTTTCTTTTCCAAAATTTAAAAGATATACACCTTTTAAAGTCAGGAAAAGATATATACCTTTTGCATTTAGGATGTGCTTAAATTATTCAAGAAAATATGAGTTTATGGGACTGTAAATTGATGCAGCCACTATGGAAAACAGTATAGAGGTTCATCAAAATATTGAAAATAGAACTACCGTGCGATCCAGCAATTCCACTCCTGGAAATTTATCTGAAGGAAAAGAAAACAACAACTTTTTTGAAAAGATATCTGCACCCCCCCCATATTCATTTATTTACCATAACCAAGACATGAAAACAACGTAAGTGTTCATTGATGGATGAATGGATAAAGAAAATGTGATACACTCACACACACAGTCATACTCTCACTCTCCCTCGGATATTATTCAGCCATTTAAAAAAAAAAAAGGAAATCCTGCCATTTGCAATAACACAGAGAGACACACAAAAACAAATACTATATGATCTCACTTATATGTGGAAATTAAAAAAAAAAAAAACAGCCAGAGAACAGATTGGTGGTTGCCACAGGTGTGGGGTGGAGGATGGATGAAATGGGTGTAAATGGCCAAACGGTACAAACCATTTACAAAATAAAGAAGTCCTGGGGCTGTAATGTACAGCATGGTGACTATAGTTAATAATACTGTATTGTATATTTGAAAGTTGTTAAGAGAGTAGATCTTTCTTAATTGAGGTATAGTTGATGTACAATATTTTATAAGTTTCATGTACACAACAGAGTGATTCACAATTATTAAAGTTATATTCCATTTACAGTTATTATAAAATATTGGCTAAATACCGTTTGTTGTGCAATATATCCTTGTAGCTTTTTAATTTTTATTTAATTTTTATTTTTTTGCAGTCCGCCGGCCTCTCACTGTTGTGGCCTCCCCTGTTGCGGAGCACAGGCTCCAGACGCACAGGCTCAGCGGCCATGGCTCACGGGCCTAGCCGCTCCGCGGCATGTGGGATCTTCCCGGACCGGGGCACGAACATGTGTCCCCTGCATCGGCAGGCGGACACTGAACCACTGCGCCACCAGGGAAGCCCACTTGTTTATTTTATACATAGTATTTTGTATCTCTTAATCCCCATCCTTCCCTGCCCCTCCCCCTTCCCTCTTCCCACTGGTAACCACTAGCTTGTTCTCTATATCTGTGAGTCTGTCATATTTCCCTAGTTTGCTTTATTTTTGAAATTCTCCATATAAGTGGTATCATACAGTGTTTTTCTTCCTCTACCTCACTTATTTCACTTAGCATAATACCCTCTAACTCCATCCATGTTGTTGCAAAATGGCAAAAGTTCATTCTTTTTTATGGCTGACTAGTATTCCATTGTGTGTGTGTGTGTGTGTGTGTGTGTGCGCGTGGAGTGTGTGTGTGTGTAAAGAAGATGTGGTATATACATCTTGGCAATTGTTGGTAATGTTGCTATGAACATTGGGGTGCGTGCATCTTTTCGAATTAGTGGTTTTTTCCTTTTTTAACAGTAATTTAAAGTTTATTCTGGCTATAATGCAGGTTATTCTGACTTTAAGGTAGCATACCTGGCATACTTCTGAGTCCGTTCCGAGAAATTCTTTTGTACTTCTCTCTCTCTGTTTTATAGATCCATGCAGTCTATGGCACTAGGGGGGGTCATCTGGGTTTGGATCATATAGCAGTGAACAAATGGATGAAAGAACGTTAGAAACGATTAAAGGAGGAGACCACTGTGATCTTAGAATATTGAGACAAATGCTGCCATTAGTGTTAATGTCTGAATGATAAATTCTTGTTGCAAATGCAACCTTAGGTAGTTTGAAGGGGTAGTCTGTAGGAAAATGAATTGTCAAAAGGAATACACCACCTTGATATGGGTTTTCATTAGCTTCCATAATTGTGGCTTGCCAGTGAAACATATTATCCCCAGCTGGACCTGCAGAGCAGTGTGCTGGAGGGTCACGGGCCAAATCACTAAGTTCCTTATTAATCCCTTTCAGCACCATAGTCTGTGCTTTTCCTCTGGCCCCTCACAGTCCTGGTGTGTGCTCAAAGATCCGGTCAAAACTCTTGATTATCCGGGCTGCTGGGAAGGACTGTCTCTTCATCCTATCCTGGCTCTGCCAGACACAGGCACCTTCTTACTAAACAGAGAGGTTGGACTGTGAGGGTGGGGTCAGAGGCATGTAGACGAAGCTGGGGGGAAGGGTAGATGAGCGGTGGAAACCCTTAGACTCAGAGAACCATTGAGAACCTGAAGGAGACCATCCAACTTAGTGAGGGGGTGGGGTTGTTGTTTTTTGTTTGTTTGTTTGTTTCTTTGGGATACATACCCAGGAGTGGAATTGCTGGGTCATATGGTAGCTCTATTTTTAGTTTCTGGAGGAACCTCCATACTGTTTTCCACAGTGGCTACACCTATTTACATTCCCACCAACAGTGTACAGATCTCCACGTGCTTGCCAGCATTTGTTATTTCTGTTCTTTTTGATGATGGCCATTCTGATAGGTGTGAGGTAATACCTCATGGTAGTTTTAATTTGCATTTATGTGATGATTAATGATGTTGACCATCTTTTCATTTGCCTGTTGGCCATCTGTATGTCTTCTTTGGAAAAATGTCTGTTTAAGTCTTCTGCCCATTTTTTCGATTGGGTTATTTGGTTTTTTTTTTTTTAACTGTTGAGTTATATGAGCTGTTATATATATATATTTTGGATGTTAACCCCTTATTGAGCATATCATTTTGAATTATTTTCTCCCATTCCACAGGTTGTCTTTTCATTTTGTCAATGGTTTCCTTTGCTGTGCAAAAGCTTTTAACTTTAATTATATTCCATTTGTTTGTTTCTGCTTTTATTTCCTTTGCTTTAGGAGACAGATCCAAAAAAATATTGCTATGATTTATGTCAAAGAGTGTTCCACCCATGTTATCTTCTAGGAGCATTATGGTTTCCACTCGTATATTTAGGTCTTTAATTGGTTTTGAGTATATTTTTGTATGTGGTGTTAGAGAATGTTCTAATCTCATTCTTTGACGTGTAGCTGGACAGCTACACGTCAAAGAATGAGATTAGAACATAAACAGAATTTGGTGATACAACAAAAGGAAATATGCATTTACATTTGAGCCAGTAACTCCAATTTTTCAGAAATTAACCCCGAAGGCACATCCACAACAATGTGAAAATACTGCAATGTCCGTGAATATATTAATTGATAAAAACATGGTATATTCACAGAGTGGAGCACTATACTATGTAGCTATAAAAAAGAATGAGCATGATCTTTGTAAACTAATATGGGGTGCTTCCAGGATAGTTATGGATATAGATATATAAAAGAATGTGTGAGTTTGGGGCTAATGTCAGTGATACCAAGCCCAGTGCCTTCCCATCCTGGTATGAAGAGGCTTTGAGAGATGAGGAAGAGAGAGCCTGAGCCAGAGCTGCAGCCAGGGCTCATACTGCTACGCTGGCCAGTGGGTGTTCCAGGGCATGTCCCAAAGCTCCTCCGGTCCCTAGTGAAGGCTGAGCGGATACTTCACTTTGTATTTAAAGAAAGCAGTCAGTCTCCCAACTAGTGGAGGGCCAAGGTGGGGCTCATGGGAACACAACATATATTTGTGTTCCTAGACAATATGCACAAATAGGAGATTTTTCTTTTTTCTATTTTTAAATGTTGTTCCTTTCAATTAAAGATGTGTTTAGCTTCAGAGTCTAAGTTTATTAATGACATGACTCACACATTTAGTGCAGCTTATCAGGTTGAGAAATAAGAATTTTGGTATTATGTAACACAAACTGGAAATCCTCGAATCATTTCTTGTCATTCAGAACATTGGAATATGGACTTTTTGTGAAAAAGGAAATTATTCCACAGTAAAGTCTGTGTGATCATGAGATACAGAAAAAAAAACTGAAGAGGTATTCACTTCTTGGTTTGTTTTATTCCTTTTAGTCTTTCTTTGTAAAATTGAAGTATATATACCTGGATTCGGTTAGCTTATTTAAGAATGTGGGAGAAGTGAAATCACAGTATTTTGCCTTCTTGCACACGTGCTCTTTTTTTTTAATTTATTAATTTTTAGCTGCGTTGGGTCTTGGTTGCTGCAAGGGCTTTCTTCAGTTGCGGCGAGTGGGTCTACTCTTCATTGTGGTGCGTGGGCTCCTCACTGCGGTGGCTTCTCTTGTTGCAGAGCACGGGCTCTAGGCACGTGGGCTTCAGTAGTTGTGGCACGTGGGCTTCAGCAGTTGTGGCTCGCGGGCTCTAGAGCACAGGCTCAGTAGTTGTGGCGCACGGGCTTAATTGCTCCGCGGTATGTGGGATCTTCCCGGACCAGGGCTTGAACCCGTGTCCCCTGCATTGGCAGGCGGATTCTTAACCACTGTGCCACCAGGGAAGCCCTGATCTTTAATTGTTCAAATATCAATTTAGCGTCTGCTCTTCAGAAGGCTTTTGGATGGTACTGGGGATGCTAAGAAACATAGACCCAACCCCTGCCTGTAGAATTCTAGAGTCTAAGAGCAGCATTCATAGAAAGCAGCTGGTGAACGAAGATCTAAAGGCCCAATAAAAATCAGGGGTAAGAAGTGGGGGTTGAGGGGTTCCTCATGAGGAGTCTAGTGTAAATGTCCTGATGCAAGGCACTTTGAGACTTTAGGACAATATAAAAGTCCTGCAGTGGGAGATAATTTTAAGTTAGGCCGTATGGTGAGCCAGCCAGTGAGGCTGTGGAAACACTGAACAGGGGCCAGACCCTCAGATGGTGGGTCTCAGAGTTGAGAGACTTAAGCCTGGAATGGAAAACTGCCCTTAACAGTTACTTTGAAACCATGAGTAAACCAGAGAAAAATCTCCACCCGGGGCAGGGATGGAACGTGCCCCATGCTCCTGTCCCAGTGCAGGTGAACACAGTGCACAACCTAGGTGTTTTATGCACATCATCTCCAAGGAGTGTCTTTGAAATAAAGGTGACAGTAGTCTGAAACTGGAAACTCAGAAGCCAGTGGGCTGATACTCTTTGCTGGGGGACAAGGAGTCAGAGCCCATTCTATTAAAAGGGCATTCGCATTCAGTTTTGTTTTTTTTTTTTTGGTTGTAATTCCGCAAAGTCTACGAGAGGTGTAGATTTTCGGTGACGGTAAAATTAATGACGATAGGGGTTGTTTAGTTTAGATGAAAGGGCAGCTTGGAAGGAAGAAAGAGTCTTGGAAGCAAATTCTAGAATATTTGAATTTCATTCAGTTGGAAGGAAAATATAATTTTCATATTTGATTTATTGGGGAAATTAAAGATTCTTTGTAAACAGCATTTTGGACTGATTTGGTGTTCCATGTCCTAGAATGCCACATATTCTCTGATATCTCCTGGATTTAAAAATTCCTTCAGGGTGGGTGGTATCGTCTGCAGCCAAAATAATCATAATCATGGTAAAAACAGACATTGTGTAAAGTCTCAATGTGGTCCAGGCGCTGTGCCAGGTGTTTTACATACATTACCTGCATGCCACTAGCCCTGCAAAATAGGGCTTAACAAAGCCACTTCACCTGAGGCTCACAGAGCTTGGTGATGGACCTGAGTTCACACAGCTAATAGGTCACATGGCTGGGACTGGACCTCTGGTCTGAATTTGTCCAGAGGTTGCGCCATTCCACTCCTCCCAGCCTGAGGCTGATCATGAGTCAGTTAATTCACTGTCTTCTACCACTTCGAAATGTATCTTGAGTGATGAAAAGAAGGACTCTGTGACCAAAACACTGGATTGGAATACATACCCACAGCAGTACAAATACGGAAATAAACAAGAGATATGAATAAAGGAGAGAAAGAGATAATGCTCGGTAACAATATGATCATCTGCATGTGCAAAATCAGATACCCTCAAATGATCAGGGGCTTACAAGATTATCTGGCTCTATCCTTCTATGTAGAAAGTAAATATTTTAGAACTACCCTAAGTCTGGCTGGTGAAGAGAAGGAATATATCAGCTTTTTTTCTCTGACAGCGTAACATCTGTCCTGAGGTCCTTAATTTGTGCTGCATTTTCCTAATCTTACATCACTTTCGGGACAGAGACCCATTTTCTCCCGAGATTTGCAATAGGGTAACTGGTCAAATGTTTGTAGGAATATGCGTTTCCCAGGAAGCCTTTAATCAAGAGACAGAAGCTGATATAAGAACCCCCATGAATGAGGACCGAGGAGACGATCACCCCTGAATATAGGAGTTATCCAAAGACTAAGGAGAGCGACCTCAGTTCCGTAGAAGGAGGAGTGCCAGGCTTTGTTAGATGTAGTGAGCATGTTGAGTGAGGAATCATGGAAGGACCCAGCCAGAACAGTGAGGTCCAATAGAGTTGCATCCCTGCTGCCTGTTCTTGGAGGCCCCAATGGACTATGGTCATATGAGGATCACCCTGACTTTCAACTTGGAATTCTTAGGAGAGTAGGACCTTGATGTAAGACAAGCAGCTTCAGGAAAGCAGAGAGTGGAGTTACAGGATTGATCATGTGTCAAGGTGAGGATCTGAATGTGGACTAAGGGTAGCACGCACAGCATAAAAGGAGGCCCCGGAAAAATCTCTGATGCTGTCATCCCCGGGAAGCTCTGGCCATAGATGTCAGGTTGATTTCAGCCTGGAAAGTCTCAGTGAGGTGAGGGTCTCTGTCTAATGGGGTTGGCCTCAGTTTTGCAGAGAGAGAGATAGAGACCTGAGCCCTAACAAGAATTCATGTGACGATGCTGAGTGTTATGAGGGGACCCCCAAAAGCAGAGGGGGCCAAATAGAATTCTGTACAGTTCTTAGCCCTGGGAGACCCAGAAGAGCTACTGCTGAGTCATCCCCTCATTCCACCCGAGTGATCTCAGGGAGGGAAGGGCCTCATCTAGCAGGATCAGACTCCAGTTCTGCAGAGGGGGACGTCTTGGCCATAACCAGAGTCAAGGTGAGGACCCTCAGTGCTAATGAGGGGGTCTCTCCCCCAAGGAGGGAGGCTCACAGGGTGGCGCCCGTCTTGTCAGGCAGAGATGGTCGAAGCAGCGCCCTGACTTCCCCCCACTAGGGCCTCGGGGAGGTGAGGGCTTGGTTCGGAGGCTGGAGGACCCGGGACCATAGAGGGCGGGGTCCCGGGCTCTGATAGACGGCACCAGCAGGACGCAGGGACCGCTGACCCCTGAACAGTGGGCGTTCCCGCAGAGTCCCGCCCCTGCCGTCAGCCCTCGGAGACCCCACGCAGCGCCGGATGCGGCTCCCCTGGATTTCCGCTTCGGAAGCGAGGAGCCCGACCGGGAGCCGCGGCGTTTGTTCGTCCGAGCGTGGGTTTTCGGGACTCGTCCGGAGCCACGGTGAGGACCTGAATGTAGCCTGAAGGGACCTTCCCTCCCCTCTCCCCACTTAAGAAAGGTAACCCCCCCGCCTCCCGCCCCTGCCTGCCATCAGCAGCGTGGGACCCTGATCTGACGTATATGCCAGAGGAGTTGCCGTCTGGAGGGCCTCAGAGAGTGGAGGGCCTTTGTCTAGAGGGGCCGGCTTCTTAGGCAAAGGGTGTAGTCTTGTCCCCAGCAGGTGGAAAGTGGGACCTTCAGAGCTGACGAGGGTCCCTCCTTCCGAAAGGCGTGACTGCACGGGGCCCCCTCCCGCCTTCACTCGCGCGATGCCCTAGAGTAATTCAGGCTGAGAGAATCCCTCATTTCTGCCTGGGGTGGGAAGTGGGGTTGGGGGCTAGGGGACGTTCGGGTAGAGAAAGGCCTTTATGGAAAGGGGGCAGGACTTCCCTGGCGGTCCAGTGGTTAAGACTCCTCGCTTCCACTGCAGCGGGCGCACCTTCGATCCCTGGTGGGGGAACAAAGATCCCACATGCCACATGGTGCGGCCAAAAAGAAAGGGCGGGGGCATGGACCAAGGGGGTGTTCTGTACGCTAAGTGAAATAAGTCAGACAGAGAAAAACAAATACTGTATGATTTCACTTACATGTGGAAGCTGAAACACAAAACAAATGAACAAACAACAGAACAGAAACAGTTATGGATACAGAGAGCAAAAGTGGTTGGGGGAAGAGAGAAATTAGGTGAGGACAATTAAGAGATACAAACTACCAGTTACGAAGTAAATGCGTAAAGGGTGTGAAATGTAAAACAAGAGGTAGTTGGATGGATGGATGGATGGATGGATGGATGGATGGATAGATAGATAGATAAGGCAACCCCATTAAGCTTAGGGAGGAGACTTGGCCCTAAAAGAAGCAGAGGTAGGACCATCAGTGTTAGTAAGCAGACCTCTCGTGAAAACAGGGAACTGCACAAATCAGCAGCCCTGCTCTCAGACCTGGGAGTCCCCAGATAAGGTAGCCGGGATGTGGAGCCCCCGACTTCTCTTCTAGCTACTCAAGGAGGTGAGAGCTGCGGTCTGAGGCATGTAGATTCGGGTCAGTGGAGGGAGGAATCCCAAACCCTACCCGGACTGGACGCCAGAGTCCTGAATGAGGACTGAGGGAGCCACCAACTCCAGAACAGTGGGGTCGGAGAGTCCCACCCTTGCTGTTACCAGGCGTAGCCGAGCCCCAGATCAGCTTTGGCAGAATGAGGCTCACTCTGACTGTAAGCTCAGGTTCCAGGAAGATGAGGACCTTTTCTGACGGTCATGGGCTCACGTCAGCAGAGGGCAAAGTCCCAGGCAGGGTGCAGAGTCAAGGTAAAGATCCTGAGTGAGGAAATGGAGACTGCTCCATACACAGTGGAGAGAGCTGCATCTCATGCCGCCCCTGCCGTTAGCCCCGGGAGGCCCATGCCGCCCCTGCCGTTAGCCCCGGGAGGCCCAGGCAGAGCTGGCAGGCTCAGGTGCCCCTTAACTTCTGCCTGTGGGGTCTGAGGGAGATGAGGGCCTTGGTTTAAGGGCTGGCTGCCCGGTTCAGCAGAAGAAGGGGAGTCCCAGGCCATGATCGATGTCAAGGCACAAATTCTATGTGAGGAATGAGACAACCGACTCCCCCAGAACAGAGGACACCCCACAAAGTGCCACGTCTGCCTTCACCCTGGGGAGCCAGGTTTAGAGCTCTCAGGCTGAATTGCCCTCTCAGTTTCTCCAAGGGTGGTCTCAGGGACGTCAGGGTTTGGGTCTAATGGGAGAGGCCTCATTCAACATAGGGAAGAAGCCTGGTTCCTAACGAGAGTCAAGGTGGTAACACCGAGTGAACATGAGGGAGCCCCACCCAGAAAGAAGTGAACCACATAGAATCTCATCCCTACTCTCAGACCTGGGAGGGAGACTCAAGCATGGTGACCTGATGAATATCACTCATGTTTTCCCGGACCATGGCAGAGAGGTGAGGAACCTCCTTGATGGGAGTATGGGCTCAGGTGAGCAGCCAGAGGATTTCCAGGTAATGCCAGGATCCAAGGAGAGGACCCTGAGAATTGAGGGGACCACCTACACCACAATAGTGAGGGCCACAGAATCTCTTCCTGCCTGTCAGCATTGCAAGTCCACACACAGTTGTAGCTAGAGAGACAAGAAAATTTTCTTTCTAGCGGGTCTCAGGGAGTTGGGGGCCTTAGTGTGAGGGGATAGACGTCAAGTCAAGACACAGAGGATGTCCAAGTCCTGCTGTGCGTCAGGGTGAGGACACTGAGGGATGATGTAGATGCAGACCCACCCAAAGCAGTGGGGGCCCACAAACTCCCACCCCCCTCAGCCCTGGGAAACCCCAGGTAGAGGTAGCCTGATGTGTCACCCCTCACTTCGGGCCCCAGGGACCCAGGCAGATGTGGGCCTTGATCTGAGGCCAGAAGACTCAGGTGGGCTGAGGGAGGAGCGTAGATGCCGTCTGAGTGAGGGCGAAAGAGGCCAACGATGCCGCAACAGTGGGGTCCCGCGGAGTCCAGCCCCTGCTACCAACCCAGGGAGGGCATGGACGGGGATGACTGGCAGTGGCTCACCCTTTCTTTCATCTTGGGGATCTCAGGAAGGTGAGAATCTTAATGTAATGCAAGCGAACTCAGATCAGCGGAGGGAGGATGTCTGGGATTTGCCAGGACTCACGGAGAAGATGCTGAGGACTGTGGGGGGAAGTCCACCCCGTGCCAGCGGGGACCGCACAGAGTCCCTTTCCATTGTCGTTCCTAGAGGCGCCCCCGGGCACAGATGTGAGGCAGAAGTGCCCATCAGTTCCCCACTCGGAACTCACAGGGAAGTCAGCATCTTGGTGTGATGGGTCAGCAGAGGGAGGAACCGTAGACCCTCCCCTGAGTGAGAAATGGGGACCGTGAGGGAGGACCACACGTTATAGGGCCTCAGCCTGCCTGCTGCAGTTTTCAGCCTCTGGAGACTAGGGGCGCTGTGGCCAGATAAGGCCATCGTCACTTCCACTGTTCGGTCTCAGGGAGCTGTGGGCCGTACTGTGAGGAAATGTCCTCAAGTCAAGAGAGAAAGGAGCCCCCAGATCCTCCCAGGAGACCCAGTGGGGACTGTGAATGACGACTGAAGGTAGCACACCCCCCTTCCACCGAATCAAAGGCATAATAAAGAGTCCTGCCCAGGCCTCTGCTCAGACCTTGAAGGCCCAGAGCATGGTTGTCAGGCGGAGGCTCCTCATTTCTTTGTATCATTTCTAAGGGAGACGAGATCCTTCGTCTGAAGGTGCCGCACCAGGGGCAGCAGGAGGGGTCCCAGACCCTTGGTGTCGACAAGATGAGGACGCTGAATGGTTGAGGACCAACGAGTTCAGGACAGAGCAGGCCCCACAGAAGTGTCAGCGCTGTGCACCCCGACAGTGTCCATGACTCAGTTCCTTCTCGTGGGCCCCAGGGAGCTCTGAGGTGTCACCTTTAGAGCAGCACAGGAAAGAGGTCCCGGCCCTACCAAGAGTCGATGTGACAATCCTGTTTGTGAACGAAAGGGCCCCTTGGAACCCAGAGAGGGCCTACCCTACCACGATCTGTGGTCACCGCCGTCAGCCACAGGCAGGGCTGGCAGGCTGTAGCCTGAGGCTCACTCACTCTCGCTTCTTACCCTGGGTTCTCGGGACAGGCTGACCAAGAACAAGAGCCTAGTGGTTCCTAGAGCAGTGCCCTCAAGGAAACGTGCAGAGCGGCCTTCTTCAAGTCAGGGTGGGACCTCCCTGCTGAAGGTGCTCACACCCTCTCACCTTCCCTCCTCCAGGTTCCAGCATCACCTGCTCTCCTGCCCACTCCCCCGCTTGCTGTCCCTGCCCATAGTCATGCCTCGGGGGCAGAAGAGTAAGCTCCGTGCCCGTGAGAAGCGCCACCAGGCCCGGAGGGAGACCCAGAATCACGGGGGTGCTCAGGCCACTGCAGCACAGAGAGAAGAGTCGCCCTCGTGCCCCTCTTCTCCTTCTCAGGGTACTCCCCCGAGCTCCCCTGCTGCTGGCACTCGCCAGGAGCCTCAGGGAGCCCCAGCCACTAGCTCTCGTGCTGCAGGGGTTTCAGGCCCAGGATCTGATGTGCGCACCAAGGGCCCGGTTCAGGCAAGGAAAAGTTCCTCCCACGCCTCAGCCTCTGGTGAGAGCTTTCAGAGAGATCCTCTGATCAAGAAGGTGGGAATGTTGATAGAATTCCTGCTGGAGAAGTATACAGTGGAAGAGCCCATTATAAAAGCAGACTTGCTGAAGCTTGTGAACAAAAGGTACAAGAGGAAGTTCCCTGAGATCCTCAGGAGAGCTGCTGAGTGCGTTCAGCTGGTCTTTGGTCTTGAGTTGAAGGAAGTCAAGCCGGGTGGTGATTCCTATGCCCTTGTCAGCAAGCTACATGTCAGTGATGATGAGCGTCAGAGCAGTGGCGGGCGGTTTCGGAAGAATGGGCTTCTGATGCTTGTCCTCGGTGTGATCTTCTTGAATGGCGACTGCGCCTCTGAGGAGGAGATCTGGGAATTCCTGAATGGTTTGGGTGTTTATGTTGGAAGGTGTCACATAATCTTTGGGGAGCCCAGGAAGCTTATCACAGAAGATCTGGTGCAGGAAAAGTATCTGGTGTATCGTCAGGTGTGCGACAGCGATCTCCCGTGCTATGAGCTCCTGTGGGGCCGGAGAGCCCACGCTGAAACCAGCAAGATGAAAGTCCTGGAATTTATGGCCAAGGTGGCTGGTACCGTCCCCAGTGCCTTACCAGATCTCTATGAGGAGGCTCTGAAAGATGAGGAAGAGAGAGCCCGAGCCCGAGCCCGAGCCGCAGCCAGGGCTGGTACTCGAGTCAAGGCCAGTGCGCCTTCCAAGGTCATGTCTAGCAGTTCCTCCCACCCTTAGTGAGGTCTGAGGCAGCTTCTTCACTTTGTGTTTGACCAACGCTGCCAACCTTTTCAGTAGTGAGAGGCTAAGCTGGGGCTGGAAAGATCATAATATATATCTTCTTTGTGTTCCTGTTTTACACTAGTATCTTTCAAATATTGTTTCTTTCACTAGAATGTTTCTTTAGATTCAGAATCCAAGTTTATAAATGACATGGATCACATATTTGTTGTTGTTTATCAGGTTTAAGCGTAAGAGTTTAGGTACTGTGTAGTACGATGTGAAAACTCCTTGCATGTTTCTGGGGTTCTGGACTGAGATAATATGGCTTTGGAATAGGAATTTTCTCGGAAATGTGAAAGAATGCTGTGGTTTTAAAATGGATGAAAGCAAAGTAAAGTTTAGTCAAATTTTGGTTTGTCTTATTCACCTTTGTCTTTCTCTTTGTAAAATTCAAAGATGTACACCTAGATGTCCTTAGCTTATTCAAGAATGCCGACAAAATTGGATAGTAATAAGTTACATTCCTCACTCAGTGCCTCATTGATTCCCATCTGTAATTGAGCATCTGCTCTTTGGAAGGTTCTGTGCTGGTAGTGATGATGCTAAGATAAAAAAGACCCTGCACTTGCCTGTAGATGTTGAGAGTATAAGAGCAGCTATTATATAAGGAAGGTGGTGTGATGGAAAAACCCAGTGAGGATGGTGGGGAGAGAGTCCAGATGAGAGCAGTGAAGTATAAATTCTCTTAGCCAGAACACTTTGAGGTTTGGTTATTTTGCAAATCCTTCCTTGGGAGGTAATTTTAAGTTGGCTGCATGGTGGGCTAGATGAGGCTGTGATAATGGTGAGCAGGGGTCCAGTGCTTTTGCCCCGGTGCAGGTGAACACGGTGCCCAAACAAACCAGGTGTTTTATGCAGATTGTCTCCTTTGTGGTGGGATGCTGAGAAGCCCCTGTGCTGGCACTCTGTGCCCTGGGCTGGAGGAGCCCCAGCCCGCTCCATTAATTAGTTATCGGGTTTTTTTAATTGGAGTATAATTGCTTTACAATGTTGTGTTTCTGCTGTGCAACGAAGTGAATCGTCTACACGTATACATATATCCCCTCCCTGCTGGACTTCCTCCCACCCATCTAGGTGGTCACAGAGCACCAAGCTGAGCTCCCTGTGCTGTACAGCAGGTTCCCACTAGCTGTCTATTTGACACATGGTAGCGTACATAGGTCAATCCTAATCTCCCAATTCATGCCACCCCCCCTTCCCCCGTGTCCACATGTCCATTCTCTATGTCTGCGTCTCTGTTCCTGCCCTGCAAAGAGGTTCAACTGTACCAGTTATCTAGATTCCACATATATGCGTTAATATATGAGATTTGTTTGTCTTGAGTGTAATCTGGCAGAACTCCTAAATGGGCCCAGATTTTGGTGGTGATGAAACACGTGAAAATCGGTTGGGGGGACGGGTTTGGGAGGCAGGGGAATTATTGGTCCTTGACACAAATTCTATAAGGTTTGATTTGCATCCTGGTGGAACCCCTGCCTCCACAAATGAAACAACATATTCTCTGATAGGGAAAATGTACTCAGGGTTACTTGCTAAGGAGCACTTTGGTTAATTCATCTTTCTTTGTCCTAGAGGCCCGCATAGTCTCTGACATCTCCTGGATAAAATGAAAAATTCCTAGAGATGAGGGTATCTCTAGGACAGAGAAGACCAGTCTCTTCTGGTATGAAAATAAGCATCATAATAACTGCCATGCATGAAAGACCCAGACATCGCCAGCCACTGTGCTAGGTGCTTTACATATATCACATATGTTCCGACAGTTCTATAAGAGGAGGCTTATCAGACCCACTTGGCAGACAAAGAACTTGCAGTATTCTCCGGACTGGTAGAGTGACAGAACCGGGAGTACAGCCCGGTCTGAATTCCTCCAGAGCCCATACTGTTCCACTCCTCCCAGCCTGAGGCAGCCCTTCTGTCTCTTAATCCATTTCTCCTCTCACTGCTCCGTGACGTCTCTCAGGCAATAAGAAAGAGGAACTTGTAGCCAAAATATTAAAAGCAGGCCTAAAGAAGGAAGGTGAACATGAGAATCAGACACCATTTGGGGATTTTCTGTGGGCTTCTTTTACCTAGGATCCTCCTGCCCCTCGCCCCAGGCTTCCCTGAGAGCTGATTGCCCCGGTCCCGGCACGGGGGTCCAGTCCCAGCACTTTGTGGCATCACAGCGCCCTGCCCCTGGGTCTTCCCCAGTGTGCCCTCGTGTCCAGACTGGAAGCTGACCTGCTGGCCAGCTCTTCTCTGCATCTTCCTCTGGAGGCTGCACTCAGCTCCCGGAGGAACGGACAGCCCATATGCCCTGCCCTCCCCTGACTCGGAGCATCCCGACTCCCCGCAGATCCCGTTCGTCACCGTGGACCCCTGGGACAGCAGCTGCCCTTTCCATGTTTCTGTTCACTTCAGACAGTGACGTTTACACACCTCCTCATCCCCACTGGGTGCCTCCACCACATTCTCAGTGTTTGCAAACCTGCTGGTGACGAGACTCTGATTTGGTATGGACTCTACAGGGCCTTGGCTTATAACCCCAAGGCTAGGGAGGCCTTGTTTGAAACAACGTGATATTTGCAGTAGGATTTTAATGAAGTGTCTTCTTTGAATCTGGCCACTGAATCCATACACTGATGAGTGAACTTAATTAAGGGGTCCAAAACCAAAGCCTTCTTCCTAAGTGGTAAAGGAGGAGGGACCAAGGAAATCACTGTGTAAACAAACATCTGCTGAGGCTGAATTCCGAAAAACCCATCTTGGAGTCCTTCTTGGAGGTGGCAAATGGTTCTTTGGCAGACATGCTAGCTTTGAATAACAAGGAAAAGTAATTCACCATCCTCCCAGTAATCCTTGTCTGTATCGGTCCCAGGGGAGATGCTGTTTGTTCAATATGCTTAATGGCACCTGTTCGGGTGTTCAGGTATGTTCAGTCAGGTGGTGGGTGGCTATGATTTTGACCATGCAACCAGAAGTTAGGAGAAAATTCCCAGCCTACTGAGGTTACACAGGTTATTGCAATTGGCAATGCAGAAAGGTACTGGTGAAAGCCCTCTCTGCTGAGATGTACAGGGTACTTTTGGAAATTAGATGGAATCCTGTATTTGAAAACATGTCTTACATAGTATGCACAAGAAAAACTTGGTGAATTTCAAGGTAAATTTGGCCTTCTCAGAAACTCCTCCAACTAACTAAGAGGGTTGTTGTCATAAGCAATTGCAGTAGTTGCTCTTTATTGAGCACACACTATACACCAGTTTATGGGAGACTGCAAACCTCATCCACATCCTGTCTTGCTCTCCTTGGGTTCCTGGGGAGACTATATTCCCAGTCCACTTGTAATTAGGAAGGGTCACCTCCAGACCAAGGCACGAGGGAGTCAGTATGGCACCTCTGTGCTTTCTCTTCCATTCAGCAGCAAACAGAGAGAGCCCGTGTTGAGGTGTGGAGCCACGCGACGTACATAGCCGGGATCTCGGAGTCATCTGTGAGCGGTGAGCCTCTGCCAACCTTCATCAGATTTTATGTGCACAAGAAACAGACTTTTGTTGTGTTAAGTCATTCAGATATCAGGTTTTCTCTGTTGCATCAGTTAGCAGTTACTTAATCCGAGTGATACACAACTACTATTTCTTCTCTTAGGCTCATTTAAATGTTTTAATGACAGAGCTAATCATAGCATATATATTCTTCTTATAAAAACTTCTTACACACATAAATCACAATCTCCCCCCTTACAACATTGCTCGAAAATTCAGCCCCCTTTTCAAAAGTAACCACAATTAACTGTCTGGTGTGTGTCATTCTAAAGCTGATTTGAGGCTTCTTTGTACATAGATGTGCTACAAAAATATGTTGAATTTTTAAAAACACAGGGGCCACAGTGTACATATTGTTCTGTGACTTGCTCTTGTAACTTAATGGAAGTGATTGCAAGATCTTTCTGTGACAGCACTTATAAGACCCACCTCACGTTTTAAAACTGTCATCACCATTAGAAAAGGTCCCAGCCAGCCCTCTGGTCCTAAGCTACAGCGTGAAGTAGAGCCCCTCAGCCAACCTGTAGATCTGTGAGAACAAACAGTTGTTGTGTTAGGATGCTACGTTTTGTGGCTCTACATTGGGCAGTGGAAGTTTACTAATAAGTACATTAAGGGCTAGCAGTTCATATTTTAATTTTTTTATGTTCTTTGTCTTCCACAGGGAGCACATACTATTCCTAAAAATATTTTTAAGGTTAAGAAAAATAAACTTCAAAAGGCATGGGAAATTCTAATTTCAGACGTTAGGGAAGCCTTTAAAATGGGAAAAATAAGCAAATAATTTACAAAAGAAGAGTGAAGTGACGCATGATTATTTCTCCTACAGAATGAAAACAAAAAGATTACCTATAGACTATTCTCTCTCCAGCTGGTGGATTGATAAAGAGAAATTTTATATCAGAGGATAAGTTCCTGATAGTTCATGAGTTTCAACGTAGTTCTGGAGCACGTTTATCTCGCACCATCTAGAAAGGCGATATGTAGTACGTAAGAGCGTGAGATTCTGGAACCAGACACCTGGTCTTTCAATCCCAGCGCTACCATTTACTAGTTGTGTAATCTTGGGTAAATTCCGTAACCTCTTTGTGCCTCTTTTCTTATCTGTAAAATTGTGATGGTAATAATACCTAACTATAAGATTATTTTGTGAATTAAGTGTAGGGCATTCAGCACGGTGCCCACGAATTCATAAGCGTTATATATGTGTTAACTATTATTTTATTATCAAAGCATTTTGCTGAGTTTTCATTGAAGGATTAATTGACATTTAATACAGGAAGAATATGGGCCCTATAGATAACCTTAACACTTAAAAACTACAATGTAGAAATACTAACCTCTGAGAGGGAATCTGTCACCTCTGTAGTCCCTAAAGCACTATCAGATGATTTCCATTAATATTAATTAGGTCAATAAAAAGTATTAATGTTTAAATACAAGCCATGGTTATCAGAAAAACTTATTAGCCTTAATACTTCACTCCCCATTTGTATAGGATAAATGAGGTAATTCAAACGAGAGAGATTTTATTTTTTATCATTAGTAAATAGCTAAGCAGTGAAGAACTGAGGAACTCAGCTTTGACCACATCTTGGACTAAGTGAGATTTAAGGATTGTTTGGTATCCAAGGATACCTCTTAATGTAATTTCTGTA
Organism: Pseudorca crassidens; assembly: GCF_039906515.1. Taxonomy (NCBI): domain Eukaryota; kingdom Metazoa; phylum Chordata; class Mammalia; order Artiodactyla; family Delphinidae; genus Pseudorca; species Pseudorca crassidens. Next base: position 107,189,425 of record NC_090317.1, on the reverse strand, counting down.
AATCTGAGAAGAAAAGAGATTGTGATGGTCTCATTTGAGAGTAATATGTGGAAGAAGGACCAGAATACGTTGGAAATGCTGCCTAATCAAAGCGTTGTTTTCATGTATATTTTATAGTTTTTAAGTGATTTTTTTAGCTTAATGTTTTGTAGCTGGAACATTTTATGTCATAATTACTAGTCTCATCAGAGATTTCATTTTTATTTATACAGATATGTGGAATCTATGATTAGATGTGTGCATTTAGGCCAGTTGGACCTCCTTTATTTTACATCAATGTACTTTTGGAATTTGGAATTCTCCTTTTTCAAGTATAATGCATGTATATCTGGCACAGCTTCCTGCTTGACTCTATTGTTGTGCCTTATGTAAAATGACATTTAGTTTGCTTCTCATTGATTAGAATCAATAACATAAGTCATAATTATGTCCTGGAATAATATGCATTTCTAGTCTGGCTGCACTGTAGGTGGTGGGATATGGCCTGGGAAGCTAATCATCCTTTATCATTTCTTTCCACTTGGGAGAGGACACCCAGAACGCTAAACAGTCAACTTCGTAACTGAATATATAGGATAAAGTTGTTTATAAATTGGGGTCTCTTGTACTAAGGGGAAATATTGAGACCACTCTTTTTGCAAAACATAAATGGAGAACTAAGGCAAAGATAATTCAATCAGAATTTGTGTCATCACCTCAAGATTTCAAGCCAAACCACAAGACTAGTACACTGAAATGTGTATATGTGTTGTGATGTCAATGTCCAATTCAAGTTAACTCTACATTTTATTGATCTGATGAGCACATTTGTTTGCTAAAACCAAAAGACAATGCAGGTTCCCTGTCAGACTGTTATGATTGAGAGACCCCCTAAATTGTTTGGACTTATTGGCTTAATTATTCCACATTTGGGAATCCATGGAAGGGTCTCTGTTCTGGAACACTGATGCATGTGAGACTGTTGTGACTGTTCTCTCCTTTGCAAAATATTCTGCTGCCTTGGCTTCTGTATTAGTCAAGATAAGCTAGGTTATGTTAGAGTGTCAAATTAATCCTGAAATCTCAGTGTTTTACCACAACAAAGGTTTATTTCTCAACCACACTACATGTTCAATGGGTATGGGGGAGGGAGGGGCATTTGGGGGTTTTCTCTGGGGCTTACCTATTCACTGAGGCAGGGGAGAGTGGGCAGAGAGTCTCTAAAGGGCTCTTCTCTGATTCAGCCAAACCCATCACTTCTTCTCCCATTTCATTGGCTGAAACCAGTCATAAATCCTCGGTTAGCCTCAAGGGGTCTGAAAAATGGAGTTTTCCATGTGCCTGAGAAGAAGGAATATAGAATTGGGTTTGGCGAGCACAGCACTGTCTGCTACAGTTTTTAAGACACTGCCCTGTCCTGGTTCTTCTGCCTCTCAATCTGTTTTTTCTCTGCCTCCTCAATGGACTTCTTTTCCGTCACCCCTTGGGGAACTGGTGCTCCCCAAGTTACCATATCCGGTCCACTATTTTTTTTCTCCCCACAACTATCCCCAGGTAACTTCATCCACTCCTCCAGTTCTAACTGCAAACTATCTGCTGCTAACTTCCAGATCTATTATCCCAAGCCCTGACCTACCCACAAAGCTTTAAACATAAATCCAACAATGACTGATTCAAGGATATCTCAAACTCAATGTGAAAAAAGATAAACACATTATTTTTTTTTCCCAACCTCATTCGTCCTCTTCCTGTATTCTTTGTCCCAGTTAGTGGCAGCATCGTATTTCCAAGTCTAGATTTCTCCCTATCATTCCCACCTCTTAATTTTGTACGCCATCTTAGCTAGGCTGTGCTGCACAGTTGTTTAGTCAGTTATCAGTCTAGATGTCCACTGTAAGGTATTTTTTAGATGTGATTAATAGTTACATCTGTAGGCTTTGAGTAAAGCAGATTGCCACCCATAGTGTGACTGGGCCTCGTGCAATCAGTTGAGGGCCCCAAGAACAAGGACTGAGGTTTCCTGAAGGAATTCAGCCTCAAGAGTGCAACACAGGGACTTCCCTGGTGGTCCAGTGGCTAAGACTCCGTGCTCCCAGTTCCGGGGGCCCCGGTTCGATCCCTGGTCAGGGAACTAGATCCCACATGCATGCTGCAACTAAGAGTTCCCATGCCGCGACTAAAGATCCCGCATGCCACAATGTGGACCAGGCGCAGCCAAAATAAATATATAAATATTAAAAAAAAAAAAAAGACTGCAACACAGAAACCCTGCCTGAGTTTCCAGTATGCCTGCCCTGCTATACAGACCTTGGACTCAAGACTGTAACATCTGAGTTTCTAAGCTACTGGCTTGCTCTATGAATTTCAGACTTGCCATATATATATATGTATATATGATCTCTTATTGGTCTGTTTCTTTGAAGAACCCTAACTAGTATACCACCATACACAAATGGAAGAGTCCCGCCAAATATCCTTCCTAAGCACTTCTTCATCCTCTCTGTCCCTATTTACCAATGCTCTTATTCAGAGCTCTGCGGTTTCCATCCTAGTTAATTGAACTTACAACTCTGATATTGACCAGCATCAATATCTTGAAATTACTTATTTCTTTTCCTGATAGTCATAGTTCTTTGTCCCCTTACTTATTGTTAAACTTTGTTTCTCACAATTCTAGCAGTTCCTTCCTGTGTGCTACTTCTAGGTGATCAGCAAATCTGATTTTTTAGATGTCCAGATTTTTTTAGAAGCATATCAAATTAAAATCAAGAGTTTACTTGTGAATCACCTGAATGGTTGTCCTGTGAGTCGAGTGCATTTGTTTTTATACAGGGACACTGGCTGCTCAAAGACCTTGCCTAATTACCTGATCTACTGTAATAGTCCAGCTAGAACCTTGAGACAGATAGAATGCTATTACATTTACTCTTGACCATGCCACGAAATTTTTTAAGTTTATTTTTAACCAGGTGGCCAAGTTACATTAAAATCAGTGGTCTACACTGATCTATCAATTCCTTCACTTTTACTTCTCAACACATCTGTCCATCTTTCTTACTTCTCCACTGAAACTCCTTTCACTACCACCACTAGGGATCTCCTGGGTGATAAATTCATTGGGTACTTTAAAATATACTGTTTATTTTTTCAGCTTTATTAAGGTATAATTGACACATAAGAATTGTATATATTTAAGGTGTACGATGTTTTGTTATATGTAAAATGTCAAAACACTGTGAAATAATCATTACAGTCAATCTAATTAACACACTCACCACCTCACATAGCTACTATTTTCTATTTTTAATAAAAATGATATATGTCCACTACAGTACATATGAAATTTTTAAAAAGTTTAATACAGAAATTGAACTATCACCTATAATTCCATCACCTAAAGATAACAATTAACTACTAACAGTTCAGTTGAATCATTATTAATAATTTGATGCATTTTCTTTCAGAAATACATACATTTATGACAATAATATATATTATAGAATTGCAATAAAGTGCCTGCCATAAAACAGATAGGTCTCTTTCTTTTTAAAATAATACTTTGCAAATATATTACTATGTATTATTCTTCTAATATAAGTGATTACTCTGTACATTGATTTGTGCGTTTAAAAATTTTTTTTATTTATTTATTTGGCTGTGCCCGGTGTTGGTTGTGGCATGCGGGATCTTCATTGCGGCATGCAGGATCTTTAGTTGCAGCATATGGGTTCTTAGTTGTGGCATGTGGAATCTAGTTCCCTGACCAGGGATTGAACCCAGGCCCCCTGCATTGGGAGTGCAGAGTCTTAGCCAAGGGACCACCAGAGAAGTCCCTGATTTGTGCATTTTATATATAACTTTATGAGTGCAACCATTTCTCTAACTTAAAATTTTTATACAAATTAGAGTCTGTTTTATTGATATGTCTATTGTGACACCAATATAATACTGTTTTAATATTAAACACTTAAAATACATTTCAAAATGCAGCAGCTATTTGCTATATTTATTCTTTCAGTTGGCTTTTAAAATTTCTTTGCCAAATTCGAACTGAAAATTCACTTGGATTTAGAGTAGGTTTAAGTTAATCCTACATGTTTTCAAAATGACTTCTTTATGCTATTTAGTCTTTTTAACTCCAAGCACATTTTGATCTTTATCCTACTTTAGAGCATTTGACATGGTTGGCTACCCTTTTGTGCTTGAAATACTCTTCCAGGTTGCTTTTGGAATTCTACTCACCATCAGTTTTACTCTCATCTTTCTGATCTTTCTTCTTATTCTTCTTGTGGTCTTCCATTTTGGGGTCTCATGCTTAAGTATTAATGTCTTTGTCTCTCCTCTGCTTTCATCGTATAAACACTCCTGGAAGACCTCATTCTTTCCCATGGCTTCAACCACTGTCTGGATGCTGATATCTCTCAATTCAAAATTTCCAGACTTTCTAGACCTCACGTCTTATGAGACCAGTCCTGTAGTACAGGGATCTTGGTTGCTTAAATGCCTCACATAATTATCTCTTCAACTGTGATGTTCTGGCAGAATCCTATAAGACACATCCACTTAGATGTCTGTCAGGTACTTAAAATGAAATCTGTCACAAATCTAGACTCATAATTTTATCTTCACCAACCTGCTCCTCCTCTTTCCTTTCCCCTAGGAGAATCCCACCACGATACTATCAGTTACCCATTCCAGAAAGCTGGGAATCACCATTAATCCCCTACATCTCCCTCAGACATTTTAGTCTTTTACTGAGATCTAGCATATCTATATATGTCTTAGTAATCTATCACCAAAATAATGCTGTGTAATAAACCACCCCAAAATGTATTGGCATCCAACAATAAACATATTCTCAAAATCACAGGTGTGTGGGGTTTGTGGACAACTCTGCTTTAGGCTGTGGTCTGTAGATTTGGTTTAGGTCTACCCCACATGTGTTCATTCTGAGGCCCAGGATGAAGTAACAGCAACTTCCCAGGGTTTAGTTTTTCTCATGGCAGATCACTGGAGCCCAGGAGGACCAAGCCAAATACAGCAAGTACATGCCAAGGCTCTGCTCACATAATATCCACTAACATTATATTGGCCAAAGCAAGTCACATGTCAAGCTTAATGTCAGTGGCATCAAAGTACATGCCGCCCAACATGAAGCCATAGGATAGGTGTATATATGTAATTATTTCAGGGAAGTGAAGAACTGAGACCAATTATTCAACCTATCACAGCCTGATAATATTACTCAAATTTACCCCATCCTCCACATTCCACTGCTACTGCCTTAATTTGTATCTCTTAATTTCTCCCCCACGTTAGTGAATAACCTCAACTATTGTCTGTGATTCCATCCCTGCCCCCATTGAACGCATCTTTCACACACACATTAGAGTCATCTTTATACAACACAAGTTAGATTGTGACTCTTATGCTTAACATCACTAACTGTGAATCAGGACAATGTATATGTTCCTTTGCATGTCATATAAGACCACTCTTGTCCTGGCCCTAGCCTCCTTTCCACAACTATGAACCCACCAGCACCATCTAGTCGTAATGAAGTACTTGCCATTCACTAAACAAATTCGAGAAAGAATTCTGCACTTGGAAGATCATACTGCCAGTGCCTCAAAATGTCTGACATACAGTTGATGCCAAAAATAAATGTTTGGTATAATAATAATTGTAAAAGACCTTAGTCCTGGCAACATCATTTTCTCACTCACTAGACTTTGCTAGCCTAATTAATTAATTAAGTTAAGTAACAAACTCTTTGACCAGCTTTGCCGCTGAGCTCTTTCTGAAACCCTGACAAAATATCATTTTTTCTTATGTGGCCTTTCCTGTCTGTATGTCATAGCTCTTCTCGTGTAGTTTTTATCTTATTTCTAATATTTTGCATCATTTATACTCAGGTTATGATCCTGAAAATTTCATCCCAGGTGACCTGTTAAATTAGAACAAACTCAAAGGGAATGAAAATGGATGTTTCTATCATCACATAATAATGAATATACATACCTTTGGGAAGAAAAAAGGTTTAAAAACCCCAAAACAACTTTGGGAGCCAACTGTACATTAGGAAATTTATGGAGATGGAAGTGAAACAGTACAATGTATTTCTGTGGTTTAGCATGATAGAGTGGAAAGAACATCAGTTTTGGAGAGAGTCTGGCAACTGCATACCAGCTTTGACACTTTCATTCATTTAATAAATAGTTTGGAGTACCTACTACATGCCAGTCGATATACTAGTGGATACCAAGGTGAACAAAACATACTCTTATAGTACAATGGGAAAGTTGAGTATGCTAGAAATTATTATTTGCCAGTATTCGTTTTCTCTACTTTGTGCAAATAGGAAAATTTCACTTCCCTTCTCCCTTTAAAGTTGGATTTTGCCCTGTGACTTGCTTTGTTTAGATGAAATATGGATATATGTCACTTACATGAAGAGGCAATTAGTTGCCAGTACTCAACTCTCAAGCCATAACTTCCCCCAGTGTAGCAATCATGGAAATATTAATACATATTGAGAAAGCAACACCATAAGTTATTGGAACTACTGTCAGCATGAATCCATCAGTAACACCCACGAGCAGGACCTTCCTGCTGCTCTGCTTTGAATACACAGTGTGAGAAAAAAATTCTGTTTAAAGCCTCTAATATTTGGGGAATGTTTGTTACAACACTGTAACTTATACTAACCTGACAGATACAATAAATATAGAACAATTAATAAGTAGATGCATATAATAAAGGGGGGACTCAGGGTGCCATTGAAGTTAATGACAGAAGAATGATCATTGTATAGTGGTTAAAGATGACTTTCCTGAAGAAATGATGTTAGACTCTGGGATGGATGAAATAATAGTTAACCAAGTAGAGAATGTTAAATGGAGAAATAGTGCCTGTCTTCTAGGGCTAAGGATTAAAATGATCTAACATATTAACTATGCTGAGCAATTGGCCTATAGCAAAAGCTTAATAAATGCTAGTTTCCTTTTCTCATAATCTCCTAATTGGTTTCTGCCAAAATATTCCTTTGCCTTTCACTAGACGCATCCTAGACTTCTGTCCATCCTTCTTAGTCTCTTCCAGCAGCCACCTTAGCCTTGGATCAGAAGATAATGCCGTGTCCTTTCACTGACTACAGGAAAATAATTCACTTCTACCATAGCTGAAAACTGACCTTAACTAATTTTAAACTGATCATTTTTAAGACCTTCTAGACAGACTGTCAAAGAACAGTCTCCTCGAATCACGACAGGCACTTGAAACCCAATATGTCAGAACAACTTTGGGGCTCTCCCCCAAACCAGAGTCTCTTTCAAGGCTCATTTCAGTAAATGGCCCTAGTATCTACCCTGTTGCTAATATCAGAAACCTAAGCGTCATTCCTCTTCTTCATTACTCTCCCAAACTATAACCAAGAATCAAGATCTGTTGATTCTACTGTTAAATATTAGTTTAAAAATCTTCCTAGTTAAAAATCTTCCTAGTTGTCTTAATTTTCAATAAACTGTCCTCACCATCATCTCTCTTTGATTGCTTCCTTTGCCTTCTAACTACTGATTTCCCTGCATTTGCTTTTATGCACCCTTTCCAGTCTTTTCTTCCTCAAGTTTTAAGACCTGTAGTACCTTTTGGATTCAATTTTGAGCTTCGTTTTCATGAATTTTAAATGGTACTTTAGATGGACCTTGAGATATTTTCCAGTTATCCCACTCTGATTTGTGCCCTAGCACGTTGTATTCTCGGGGTTACTATAGGAATCTTCCAGAGTCCTACTTAGAGAATCCTGAAGTAGATTGAATGTCTGGAGGATTTGGTTAGAAAAGGAAAGCATCAGCATCGTTTCTCGATCTTACACAGCCAGGTGGCAGTGTTGCTTCTTGGAAGATAATCATCAGAGGTTTGTAGGTTTGGAACTGGGTTTAGGGCTTGACTCTTAACATTTATTTTATTATTCTTTTGAATCCGATCTACTGGCACCTTATTTCTCCCCAGTCATGTCACTGGAGCAGCAACACGAGCCTGATTCCTTAACTTTTTCAGGTATCCTTTTTTTTTTTAAACACCTCTGATTTCCTAGATGAAATATATTTACCTGAAAGAAAGATTGTATGAGGAAGAATTAAAATACAGTTCCTGGCTGTTCTTCCTATGGAAAGACTCATTATCAGGGAAGAAATTGTAGTTTCATTGCAACAGATTCTATGAGAACTGCAGCACAAGAATACTTTAAACAGTTTAGTCCATTCCATGTGACTGCAGGGTAATTAGTGAAATCCAGATTAATCAGAAACTTGCTAGGCAGCAGGGTGATTTGACTAACAGCCTGGGAAGGTACAAAATAACTGGGTAATGAAGTGGATCCGGTGATAATGTGCAAGACTGCTCCTGGGATTGTACAGAAATACATTATTTAGACAGATGCTGTATCTTGTGGACAAGAGATCTTTAAAACTGGAAATATTGTATCTTTCCTATCTGATTCTGCTTCATGCCCCCATGGACTAAAGATTGAAAAGCAGCATTAGAGAGGGGAATGTTTTAGGAAACTCTTTCCAGGTCCAATCTGATATCTGTCATCAAAGGTGGAGGATGTGTTCTGTGTTACTCTAGGGCTTTGTCACACATCTGACCCTCATAAAAAATAAACACTGTCTCAAGTAGGAAGAACAGTTATCGCTCTCACTTTTTTTCATAGGTGATGAACTTGAAACTCCAAATGTGAAATGTGACAATGGAATGTAGTTACTCACAGCATGCAAAGACAAGCTTTCTTTCATTAGTGATGCTATGGGAGTTGCCAGGTATCCATACCCAGGCTGCAGCTGAAAAATCCTCTTTAATTTTGCTCAGGCAGAGTGGAAAACTCCATGCACACATTATTGGGCAAATCATCAGCTTCATGGATGATATGAGCACATTTTTGCCCAGGTGAAGTTCTCAGGGATAAGTAAGTGCAAACAGCACCCACTGCTTATTAACTCTAACAAGAAGAGTTGGCCTTAGGCATAAAGGAAATAGGTGTCTGCCTATGTGGCAAGATTCAGGAAGCAGCCAAATGGCTTCTTGCCTTTCCCTGATACAAATAGATCTTTGTCCCTACCATTGCCATTCTCCCAAGTGGGACCGCATCCACAGGACCAAAGGTAGATGGTACGGTCCTTAGAGGGCAGCATGGGGATGCTAGACGAAATGCATGGCTGGGACCTTTGGCAAAAGGAGAAACAAAGAGACAGCAAATTTCTAGGCTTTGAGAGTTGAAACATAAGCAGAGTTTAGTTCAACTTCCCCGTGAGGAATTAGCAAGTAGAAAAAAATCAACAACAATAACAACAATAATAAAGATTATTCCTTAGGAATTGCAAGGCATTATAATGGGTGACGTGAGCAATAAAAATGAAAAAATATATATATATATAAACGTTGTGCCCTCAAGAAGTTTAGAATTTACCTTGAAAGATGACACGTGCATGTAAAATCCCACCTAACTGTTTAAGGCAACACACTACAGGTGTGAAATGTCTGACAGGGCAGGGGGTGCTTGAGCTCGGTAATACAAAAGAATGCTCTTTGCCTTTTTTTCCTTACTGTTTAGTTTGTGATTTGGGAGCACATGGGCATTGCTCTGGGGTTAGAATTTAATGTTTCAGAAGAGGCTGGATAAAAGTTGAAAGGTGTTATTTATTTCTTAAAACCAAAACAAAGATATAAAGATAATCTGACTCTGCTCTCATCTCTCCAGTTCTAACTATAAACCACATAATTCAGTCAGCGAGAAGTGATTGAATGCCAGTCATGGGGGAGATGCCCTATATTTGTGTAGCATTTAATAAGTTATAAAATCACATGCATGTTTATACTTTCTATGCATCCTCATAACTTCTCTGCAAAGTAAGTGGGGCAGAAAGTACTCTGGAAATTTATGGTTGAGACCCCTGAACACACTGCCAAACTCAAAGGTCGATTTAACCACACTGATGCTCAGTGGATGGTTCTGCCATCAAAGGCCCTGGCCCCAGTAGGGGTGGAGACATAAGTCACACACATGAGAAGAAAAAGAAACTACAGAGCGATAGTAAAATTAAAAGGCATTGGACTATTAATCAGAATATTTTGATTTATACCCTGATGCTGTTGATTACACTGAGTGAACCGAAAGAAGTTACTTGATGTGATGCCTATTTTTTCATCCATAAAACTAGCCAATAGCTTGCTTCAAGGGGTTGCACACATACTGGATAGGCTTTAGACACAGAAAGGTTCTACATAAATCTGTGACATTAAAAGGGAAGAAAGAATGAAGAAGTATGAAGAGAAATTTTTGTATATTTATAAAAATATATAAGATTTTGGTTAATCTCTACAAGAACTTTTGAAGTAGGTATTATACCTTTTTTTAAATTTTTTTTAATTTTTTGCGGTACGCAGGCCTCTCACTGTTGTGGCCTCTCCCGTTGCGGAGCACAGGCTCCGGAAGCTCAGGCTCAGCGGCCATGGCTCACGGGCCTAGCCGCTCCGCAGCATGTGGTATCTTCCCGGACAGGGGCACGAACCCGTGTCCCCTGCATTGGCAGGCGGACTCTCAACCACTGCGCCACCAGGGAAGCCCGATATTATCCCATTTTATAGATGGGGAAAACTGAGGTTTGAAGATGTTTAATCAGTCGCTCCTGTTTACTTACTAGTAAATGGCAGGGCCTGGATTCAAACTAAGACATTTTTACTTGCAATTCTCCCATGTTTCCTCATGTACCTATGCTTCCCTTTAAAACATATTGTAATTATCATAGTAGTTTGGGGGAAACTAGAAGTCGTCACAGGCAATCAGGAAGCCTACATTCCAGCCCCAACCCTGTCACAAAATCACTTAACCAGTTAACTTACTTTGTTTAGTCATTTAGATACTCTGTTTTCAGGTCAGTAAATTGAGAAGGTTGATCTAGATAATTTCTGGGATCTCTTCTAGCTTTTCAGTGACTGACTTGTCTCAGTTTCCCTGGATTGTCTCAGTTGTAGCACTGAAATTCCCACATTTCTGGACATCCCACAGTACTGAGATTTTTATGTTAACATTCTGTGATTCTGTGTTCAGGGAAAAAGCTTTGTGGAAGAGGGAGTATGAGCTGAGCCCTGCAGGTTGGGCAGTATTTAAATAGGCAGAAAATGAATTATTCCCATCGAAATAGATGTAAGACCAGCAATGTACAGAGGCAGCAATTAATCAGTCACAATGGACAAAAGGATGTGAGAGATGACATAGGAAACATAGACGGCACAGGCCCATTTTATGGGGAGTTAAACATCAGAATTTTGACTCCATGTGGATCTCAATGTAGAGTTTGCATAGATCTAAGGATTCTTTGTAAGAACAGTAATGATAATAGCAAATATTTGCTGAGTGCTTACTGTATACCAGGTACTAAGCTAAACCCTTAACATATATCCTCACTTTTAATTCTCCTTATAAGCCTACACAGCAGTACAATTATTAACTCCATTTTCATGATGAAAAAGGTAAGGACTATAGAATTTAAGGGAACTGCTAAAGCTTATACAGATAGTATGTTGCAGGGCTAGGATTTGGACTCTGTTCATTTCAGGCAAAGCCCTTAACGTTTATTCTCCACTCATTCAATATCTGCATTTTCCTGTTATGCTTGCTTGAATAATGACTCACTCATTCCTCAACATATTTATTTCTAATTTTTAGCAACTTGCACTATTCCTTGAGCCGACCACAGTGCTATGGCAATTGACGGCAACATGAATTAAGAGTTTTCAGTCAAAATGGGAATTGGCAATCTCTAGCAGGTGGATGTGCCCCACGTTGCCCTCTGGAAGGGTCACCACCAGCCACTGTACCATTTGCAAATGATAGCACCCAGTTATGCTCTCCCCAATTCTCCTAACTCCTCTATCTAAAACCAAAGAAGAGATGGTTTTCCTGGTTTGAAAATTGTTTCAATATTGAGGATATAATTTTACGTTTCTCCATCTTTGTCCAAGAAATAAAGGATCAAGAGACCCAATGTGTCTCCTTCTGGCTGTTGATGATAACCCACAGAATCAGGAAGATGGCCAGATTTAGGAGATGTGATAAAGTTATAAAACACGATAGAGACAAAATGAATGTAATTTAATTCAAATATATATATATTTATTTATATCTTTATTGGAGTATAATTGCTTTACAATGGTGTGTTAGTTTCTGCTTTATAACAAAGTGAATCAGCTATATATATGCATATATCCCCATATCTCCTCCCTCTTGCGTCTACCTCCCACCCTCCCTATCCCACCCCTCTAGGTGGACACAAAGCACCAAGCTGATCTCCCTGTGCTATGCGGCTGCTTCCCACTTAATTCAAATATTAATTCAAACATTTGTCTTTCTGGGAAAGGGACTGTGTATTCCATTGCAGATACCTCTATTGCAATACCATTTCAAAGAGGGAAAAAGAATGTAAAAAAAAAAAAGATGCCTTTAAAAATACGTTTAATTTCACAATGGTAGGATAACATATGAAGTTACAAATAAATGTGATAATCGTAATGAGGCTTAAGAAGTTATCATTTTTTACAATGGATGAACTGGTATTTTTTTTCCCTATAGTGACATTAGCATAGGAAAGTTAGACATTTAAAAGTAGGCCATACTTTATATTTCACATTCCTTTCGGAAAGTTAATATATATTATTTTTTATTTTTCTCTCTGCTAACCACTCACTTATGGAGAGATGATAAGGTGAAGTAATTGATGGTTTGAAGTCATTCTATTTCTACATTTAAATATATCTGATACTAAAAGAGGGAAAAAATAACTATACACTGGAGCAATTTGCAAAAAATACCCACAAAACTATGCCCTTATAATAAGCAGCATTATAGAAACCACTGTGGAAATGAAATAATGTGCTTCAGTAACTGAATTCCTTTCTACCAGTTACATTTAGTTAACATAGAAATATTGAAGTGATGGAATTAATTTTAGCCATTTATGCTGAAGATGGTTATAATTAAAAGTATACTTTATTTTTGAGGTCAGGCTCTGGCTTTTTTTTTTTTTTTTTCTGTTTTTTCCCTCTTGCGTCTCCCTCCCTCCCACCCTCCCTATCCCACACCTCCAGGCGGTCACAAAGCACCGAGCTGATCTCCCTTTTCTATGCAGCTGCTTCCCACTAGCTATCTACCTTACGTTTGGTAGTGTATATATGTCCATGCCTCTCGCTTTGTCACAGCTTACCCTTCCCCCTCCCCATATCCTCAAGTCCATTCTCCAGTAGGTCTGTGTCTTTATTCCTGTCTTACCCCTAGGTGCTTCATGACATTTTTTTTTCTTAAATTCCATATATATGTGTTAGCATACGGTATTTGTCTTTCTCTTTCTGACTTCACTCTGTATGACAGACTCTGGGTCTATCCACCTCATTACAAATAGCTCAATTTCGTTTCTTTTTATGGCTGAGTAATATTCCATTGTATATATGTGCCACATCTTCTTTATCCATTCATCCGATGGTGGACACTTAGGTTGTTTCCATCTCCGGGCTATTGTAAATAGAGCTGCAATGAACATTTTGGTACATGACTCTTTTTGAATTATGGTTTTCTCAGGGTATATGCCCAGTAGTGGGATTGCTGGGTCATATGGTAGTTCTATTTGTAGTTTTTTAAGGAACCTCCATACTGTTCTCCACAGTGGTTGTATCAATTTACATTCCCACCAGCAGTGCAAGAGTGTTCCCTTTTCTCCACACCCTCTCCAGCATTTATTGTTTCTAGATTTTTTGATTATGGCCATTCTGACTGGTGTGAGACGATATCTCATTGTAGTTTTGATTTGCATTTCTCTAACGATTAATGATATTGAGCATTCTTTCATGTGTTTGTTGGCAGTCTGTATATCTTCTTTGGAGAAATGTCTATTTAGGTCTTCTGCCCATTTTTGGATTGGGTTGTTTGGTTTTTTGTTATTGAGCTGCATGCGCTGCTTATAAATTTTAAAGATTAATCCTTTGTGAGTTGCTTCATTTGCAAAAATTTTATCCCATTCTGAGGGTTGTCTTTTCATCTTGTTTATGGTTTCCATTGCTGTGCAAAAGCTTTGAAGTTTCATTAGGTCCCATTTGTTTATTTTTGTTTTTATTTCCATTTCTCTAGGAGGTGGGTCAAAAAGGATCTTGCTGTGATTTATGTCATAGAGTGTTCTGCCTATGTTTTCCTCTAAGAGTTTGATAGTTTCTGGCCTTACATTTAGGTCTTTAATCCATTTTGAGCTTATTTTTGTGTATGGTGTTAGGGAGTGATCTAATCTCATACTTTTACATGTACCTGTCCAGTTTTCCGAGCACCACTTATTGAAGAGGCTGTCCTTTCTCCACTGTACATTCCTGCCTCCTTTATCAAAGATAAGGTGACCATATGTGTGTGGGTTTATCTCTGGGCTTTCTATCCTATTCCATTGATGTATCTTTCTGTTTTTGTGCCAGTACCATACTGTCTTGATTACTGTAGCTTTGTAGTATAGTCAAAAGTCAGGGAGCCTGATTCCTCCAGCTCCGTTTTTCGTTCTCAAGATTGCTTTGGCTATTCGGGGTCTTTTGTGTTTCCATACAAATTGTGAAATTTTTTGTTCTAGTTCTGTGAAAAATAGCAGTGGTAGTTTGATAGGGATTGCATTGAATCTGTAGATTGCTTTAGGTAGTAGAGTCATTTTCACAATGTTGATTCTTCCAATCCAAGAAGATGGTATATCTCTCCATCTATTTGTATCATCTTTAATTTCTCTCATCAGTGTCTTATAATTTTCTGCATACAGGTCTTTTGTCTCCTTAGGTAGGTTTATTCCTAGATATTTTATTCTTTTTGTTGCAATGGTAAATGGGAGTGTTTTCTTGATTTCACTTTCAGATTTTTCATCGTTAGTGTATAGGAATGCCAGAGATTTCTGTGCATTAATTTTGTATCCTGCTACTTTACCAAATTCATTGATCAGCTCTAGTAATTTTCTGGTAGCATCTTTAGGATTCTCTATGTATAGTATCATGTCATCTGCAAACAGTGACAGCTTTACTTCTTCTTTTCCAATTTGGATTCCTTTTATTTCCTTTACTTCTCTGATTGCTGTAGCTAAAACTTCCAAAACTGTGTTGAATAAGAGTGGTGAGAGTGGGCAACCTTGTCTTGTTCCTGATCTTAGTGGAAATGCTTTCAGTTTTTCACCATTGAGGACGATGTTGGCTGTGGGTTTGTCATATATGGCCTTTATTATGTTGAGCAAAGTTCTCTCTGTGCCTACTTTCTGCAGGGTTTTTATCATAAATGGGTGTTGAATTATGTCAAAAGCTTTCTCTGCATCTATTGAGATGATCATATGGTTTTTCTCCTTCAGTTTGTTAATATGGCGTATCACATTGATTGATTTGCGTATATTGAAGAATCCTTGCATTCCTGGAATAAACCCCACTTGATCATGGTGTTTGATCCGTTAAATGTGCTGTTGGATTCTGTTTGCTAGTATTTTGTTGAGGATTTTTGCATCTATGTTCATCAGTGATACTGGCCTGTAGTTTTCTTTCTTTGTGACATCCTTGTCTGGTTTTGGTATCAGGGTGATGGTGGCCTCATAGAATGAGTTTGGGAGTGTTCCTCCCTCTGCTATATTTTGGAAGAGTTGGAGAAGGATAGGTGTTAGCTCTTCTCTAAATGTTTGATACAATTCGCCTGTGAAGCCATCTGGTCCTGGGCTTTTGTTTGTTGGAAGATTTTTAATCACAGTTGCAATTTCAGTGCTTGTGATTTGTCTGTTCATATTTTCTATTTCTTCCTGATTCAGTCTTGGCAGGTTGTGCCTTTCTAAGAATGTGTCCATTTCTTCCAGGTTGTCCATCTTATTGGCATAGAGTTGCTTGTAGTAATCTCTCATGATCTTTTGTATTTCTGCAGTGTCAGTTGTTACTTCTCCTTTTTCATTTCTAATTCTATTGATTTGAGTCTTCTCCCTTTTTTTCTTGATGAGTCTGGCTAATGGTTTATGTAGTTTGTTTATCTTCTCAAAGAACCAGCTTTTAGTTTTATTGATCTTTGCTATCGTTTCCTTCATTTCTTTTTCATTTATTCTGATCTGACCTTTATGATTTCTTTCCTTCTGCTAACTTTGGGGTTTTTTTGTTCTTCTTTCTCTAATTCCTTTAGGTGCAAGGTTAGGTTGTTTATTCGAGATGTTTCCTGTTTTGTAAGGTAGGATTGTATTGCTATAAACTTCCCTCTTAGAACTGCTTTTGCTGCATCCCATAGGTTTTGGGTCGTCGTGTCTCCATTGTCATTTGTTTCTAGGTATTTGTTTATTTCCTCTTTGATTTCTTCAGTGATCACTTCGTTATAAGGTAGGGTATTGTTTAGCCTGCATGTGTTTGTATTTTTTACAGATCTTTTCCTGTAATTGATATCTAGTCTCATAGCATTGTGGTCGGAAAAGATATTTGATACAATTTCAATTTTCTTAAATTTTCCAAGGCTTGATTTGTGACCCAAGATATGATCTATCCTGGAGAATGTTCCATGAGCACTTGAGAAAAATGTGTATTCTGTTGTTTTTGGATGGAGTGTCCTATAAATATCAATTAAGTCCATCTTGTTTAATGTATAATTTAAAGCTTGTGTCTCCTTATTTATTTTCATTTTGGATGATCTGTCCATTGGTGAAAGTGGGGTGTTAAAGTCCCCTACTATGAATGTGTTACTGTTGATTTCCCCTTTTATGGCTGTTAGTCTTTGCCTTATGTCTTGAGGTGCTCCTATGTTGGGTGCATAAATAGTTACAATTGTTATATCTTCTTCTTGGATTGATCCCTTGATCATTATGTAGTGTCCTTCTTTGTCTCTTCTAATAGTCTTTATTTTAAAGTCTATTTTGTCTGATATGAGAATTGCTACTCCATCTTTCTTTTGGTTTCCATTTGCATGGAATATCTTTTTCCATCCCCTTACTTTCAGTCTGTATGTGTCTCTAGGTCTGAAGTGGGTCTCTTGTAGACAGCATATATATGGGTCTTGTTTTTGTATCCATTTAGCCAATCTGTGTCTTTTGGTGGGAGCAATTATTCCATTTACATTTAAGGTAATTATCGATATGTATGTTCCTATTCCCATTTTCTTAATTGTTTTGGGTTCGTTATTGTAGGTCTTTTCCTTCTCTTGTGTTTCTTGCCTAGAGAAGTTCCTTTAGCATTTGTTGTAAAGCTGGTTTGGTGGTGCTGAACTCTCTCAGCTTTTGCTTGTCTGTAAAGGTTTTAATTTCTCCATCAAATCTGAATGAGATCCTTGCTGGGTAGAGTAATCTTGGTTGCAGGTTTTTCTCCTTCATCACTTTCAATATGTCCTGCCACTCCCTTCTGGCTTGCATACTTTCTGCTGAAAGATCAGCTGTTAACCTTATGGGGATTCCCTTGTGTGTTATTTATTGTTTTTCCCTTGCTGCTTTTAATATGGTTTTTTTTTGTATTTAATTTTTGACAGTTTGATTAATATGTGTCTTGGTGTATTTCTCCTTGGATTTATCCTGTATGGGACTCTCTGTGCTTCCTGGACTTGATTAACTATTTCCTTTCCCATATTAGGGAAGTTTTCAACTATAATCTCTTCAAATATTTTCTCAGTCCCTTTCTTTTTCTCTTCTTCTTCTGGAACCCCTATAATTCGAATGTTGGTGCGTTTAATGTTGTCCCAGAGGTCTCTGAGACTGTCCTCAGTTCTTTTCATTCTTTTTTCTTTATTCTGCTCTGCAGTAGTTATTTCCACTATTTTATCTTCCAGGTCACTTATCCATTCTTCTGCTTCAGTTATTCGCTATTGATCCCATCTAGAGTCTTTTTCATTTCATTTATTGTGTTGTTCATCATTGTTGGTTTCATCTTTATTTCTTCTAGGTCCTTGTTAAGTGTTTCTTGCATTTTGTCTATTCTATTTCCAAGATTTTGGATCATCTTTACTATCATTATTCTGAATTCTTTTTCAGGTAGACTGCCTATTTCCTCTTCATTTGTTAAGTCTGGTGGGTTTTTATCTTGCTCCTTCATCTGCGGTGTTTTTTTCTGTCTTCTCATTTTGCTTATCTTACTGTGTTTGGGGTCTCCTTTTTGCAGGCTGCAGGTTCGTAGTTCCCGTTGTTTTTGGTGTCTGTCCCCAGTGGCTAAGGTTGGTTCAGGGGGTTGTGTAGGCTTCCTGGTGGAGGGGACTAGTGCCTGTGTTCTGGTGGATCAGGCTGGATCTTGTCTTTCTGGTGGGCAGGTCCACATCTGGTGGTGTGTTTTGGGGTGTCTGTGGACTTATTATGATTTTAGGCAGCCTCTCTGCTAATGGGTGGGGTTGTGTTCCTGTCTTGCTAGTTGTTTGGCATAGATGTCCAGCACTGTAGCTTGCTGGTCGTTGAGTGAAGCTGGGTGCTGGTGTTGAGATGGAGATCTCTGGGAGATTTTTGCTGTTTGATATTATGTGGAGCTGGGAGGTCTGTTGTGGAGTAGTGTCCTGAAGTTGGCTCTCCCTCCTCATTGGCACAGCACTGACTCCTGGGTGCAGCACCAAGAGCCTTTCATCCACACGGCTCAGAATAAAAGGGAGAAAAAGTAGAAAGAAAGAATTAGTAGAAGTAGAAAGAGAGATAGAAAGAAATAAAGAAAGGAGGGAGGGAGGGAGGAAGGAAGGAAGGAGGGAAGGAAGGAAAAAAGAGCAGATAAAGTAAAATAAAATAGAGTAAGATAAAATATAATAAAGTAATTAAAATAAAAGAATAATTATTAAGAGAAAAAAAGAAAAAACGTTAAATAACAAAAATAAAACGGACGGATAGAACCCTAGGACAAATGGTGGAAGCAAAGCTATACAGACAAAATCTCACATAGAAGCATACACATACACACTCACAAAAAAAGGAAAAGGGGAAAAAATCATAAATCTTGCTCTCAAAGTCCACCTCCTCAATTTGGGATGATTCGTTGTCTATTCAGGTGTTCCACAGATGCAGGGTACATCAAGTTGATTGTGGAGCTTTAATCAGCTGCTTCTGAGGCTGCTGGGAGAGATTTCCCTTTCTCTTCTTTGTTCTCACAGCTCCCAGGGGCTCAGCTTTGGATTTGGCCCCACCTCTGCCTGTAGGTCGCCGGAGGGCATCTGTTCTTTGCTCAGACAGGACGGGGTTAAAGGAGCCACTGATTCGGGGGCTCTGGCTCACTCAGGCTGGGGGGAGGGAGGGGCACGGAGGGCGGGGCGAGCCTGCGGCGGCAGAAGTCAGCATGATGTTGCACCAGCCTGAGGCATGCCGTGCGTTCTACCGGGGAAGTTGTCCCTGGATCCCGGGACCCTGGCAGTGTCGGGCTGCACAGGCTCCCCGGACGGGGGGTGTGGATAGTGACCTGTGCTCACACACAGGCTTCTTGGTGGCGGCAGCAGCAGCCTTAGCGTCTCATGCCTGTCTCTGGGGTCCATGCTTTTAGCCGCGGCTCGCGCCCGTCTCTGGAGTTCCTTTAAGCGGCGCTCTTAATCCCCTCTCCTCGCGCACCAGGAAACAAAGAGGTAAGAAAAAGTCTCTTGCCTCTTCAGCAGGTCCAGACTTTTCCCCGGACTCCCTCCTGGCTAGCCGTGGCGCACTAAACCTCTGCAGGCTGTGTTCACGCCACCAACCCCAGTCCTCTCCCTGTGCTCCGACCGAATCCTGAGCCTCAGCTCCCAGCCCCGCCCACCCTGGTGGGTGAGCAGACAAGCCTCTCCGGCTGATGAGTGCCGGTCGGCACCGATCCTGTGTGCGGGAATCTCTACGTTTTGTCCTCCGCACCCCTCTGGCTGCGCTCTCCTCCGCGCCCCGAGGCTTTCCCCGTCCGCCTCCCACAGTCTCCGCCCGCAAAAGGCCTTCCTAATGTGTGGAAACCTTTCCTCCTTCACAGCTCCCTCCAACTGGTGCAGGCCCCGTCCCTATTCTTTTGTCTGTGTTTATTCTTTTTTCTTTTGCCCTACGCAGGTACGTGGGGGTTTCTTGCCTTTTGGGAGGTCTGAGGTCTTCTGCCAGCGTTCAGTACGTGTTCTGTAGGAGTTGTTCCATGTGTAGATGTATTTCTGGTGTATTTGTGGGGAGGAAGGTGATCTCTGCATCTTACTCTTCTGCCGTCTTAAATTAATTATCAGGCTCTGGCTTTTTATCTTATTTAGAAGTTTAGATTTCTCTTAGAAATTTTAGCTTTAAAAAGCTAGCTTCTATCACTAAAATAGGTTTGGTAAAAACTACTAAAATCAAGTGTCTCATCCCTGAACTTCAGGGTGTATATTCTTTGGAATTTCTTTGCGATTTACGGTCCCGAAGCCCCACTGACATTGTCTATTCCTCTCGGTTCAACACGTCTCGTGGCTTCTAGCCAGTTTCAACTTGGTTCTTGCTTGGATTGATATACATAGAGAATTTAGCTTTTGCCTTTTGGCACGAGCCCCTCACCTTCAGAATATTCTGAGATCTCCTGCCACGTGGTCCCTCAGCTCTTCCTCCGTAGCTTCTGCCTGATCTCAGCTGCTTTTGTGAGCCTTTAATTTTGTAATTTATGGATTACATTTGTTTCCTGGTTTTACTGCAAATGTTTCTGTTATTGTTTTGTGTGACTTCAAGGAAAAAAAATAGAAGACAGTGAAGTATGGTACTGTGCTTTTTGTACTGAAGGTACCTATTTAGTTATTTAATGTGAGATGTGGTTGAATATGTTATCATGAAAAAAATATTAATAAAAAATAATGTAATAAATATAATCAAATTTTAGCCCTATGAAAACTGATATGTTTTTGAAATAATATATTTCCAATAAGAAATGGATTAACTAGAACATGTTGAGAAAATAATCTATTTATTAAGACAGATGTTTATAACTAAAAAAAACATATAGGCAATTTCTTGAATGAGTTGGATTTAATGGGGTGAAATTATGAAATAACTTTATTTTTCCCATGTATGTGTCTTTCAGAAATCCTGTATTATATCTTTCTTGCTTGAATTTCAGGGTTTTTCCCACTTGAGCACATCTGAAAAGTTTTTTCAGTTACTCTTACTTATGAACAGTCTCAATTTCAGGCATTAGAAGTCCGTTCCAATCTAAAATAAAAATCTGAGCCTCTCACTCAATTTATAGTTCTCCTTGTTCTCCAAGTTGGGCTGAAAAGAGAAGGTTGAGGAGGAAGAGGGGAGGGGTAGTGGGGAGGGGGAGGGAGGCCAAGTAACAGCACTAGAACCACCAGTAGCAGCATGTAAGGCGTCTTGATGTCTAGGCTTGAAACTGGCACACTGTCACTTATACTGAATTCTATTGACGAAAGCAAGTCATAAGGCCAGCTGTATTCAAGGGATGAGAAAGTCAGTGCTTCTCTCTTGCTGCAATAGTGCATTGCAAATGGATTGGATTCTTGGAGGATAAGGAATTGAGGACATTACTACAATCACTCTACTACAATTGCTTTTGCTGCTGCTTTGCAGATGACTCCCCCAAATCCACCGCAATATTTCTTAGTATGGGAGATGTCCCTTCCAGCTGGCAGTTTACCGCTCTCTCTTCAACTCCTGCTTCTAGTGGTATCTCACACTTGCATCTAGCCATGGCAGCCAGACCTTTGAGGGGCAGGCCTTTCAGAATATCCAAGTCCAGCTCCATTTTGTGTGTCTCTTCTGGTCCATGGGACACTTGCTTTTTTGTATCACCATCAATGGAAATATAGTTTTACTCCCTGGAGCCCTCTCTCCCCAGCTAGAAAGAGATGCTTTCAGTCTCTTATTTCTATACTTTTTCAGATCAAAGTTTTTGTTCTAACTTCAGGGAAAACAGTTCAAGATCCTCTGACTCATCTCTAACCACCCTCCCTCTTCCTTGGCTTGAGTTGTGGAGATGAAAATAGAAATGACAGTGGGAGCAGAGAAGTGCCCAGTGCCCCATCAACCCTCTCCAAAGAAATCCCCACTGATCATTTATCTCTCTTCCCACTCCCACTTCTTGTACATCCTTGAAGTGGGAGATCAGCTATAGGACCATTGGACTGTTTTTTGCTCCCACTTCTGCAGCAAGTCTGATATAGATGGTCTGTTCTCACATGCAAAGTATTATAGCAGGAAAATCTCCATTTAATAGTTCTATATTAAATTTTTAATTAGGCTAGTACTTTAATTGTGCAAATTCAGAAATTAAGTGATTGGGATTGTAAAGAATCGTAGTATGGTTCAGGGACCTGGAGATCTTTGATTTATAGAGAAGATTCAAGGAGGATGCAAAATTTATCTTCTGGAATGTGAATAGCTGTCAAGTCAAAAGAGAGAGAGAAAGAAATGTGTCTTATTCATCGTTGTATGCCAGCACCTACCTCAGTCCCTGGCAGAGCTATTCTATGATATTTATTAATTGAACTGATTTGAATTAAACTATTTATTTGAAACTTCAGAGAGCAAAACTCGGATCAAAAAATAAAAGTCACAGGCAACTTCTAGTTAAGCAGAAGGTGAAGCTCCCCATGAATTACAGCTGTACAAAATAGACATCTTAGAGAAACAGTGAGATACCACACCTGTTCAAGCAGAAGGTATCTGGCCATCTGTGAGCGATACTATAAAAACAATTCTTACACTGCATGGGAATAGGGAATAATCCGTAAATGTTTCCTCTCTGCTAGTTGTAAGATGCTGTAGTTATTTTATATGTACTCTAGTTATATTTTTAAAAATCAATAAGTTTGTCTGTTGGATTGTTTGGTTGTCATTACTATAGGTCATGTATATTATATACAGCTAGAATTGTATTTGTAATTTTCCATGTATAATTTCTAAAATTTAAATCATACGCACTTAGTCATAGAAACCTACTCATTTTCCTCATTTTCTCATAATTATTAGGGAAGTAAGTCTCCAAAACAGTGGTAGTATACGTGTCTTGAAGTACTTTGAATTGTCGACTTTGTGAATATTTGCCTCATACTCAGTTTCTACTAGTGCATCAAAATGGTAAATGTGATCTCCACGGGCTATTGCATTTTATAAGTTTTTGCCAAATTAGTATAACTGTTTCATTTACCCTTGTACTGCTTTTATTTATTTATTTTTTGCTACCACTTTCACTTTTGAGGATTTACATACTTGATACATTACCTCAAAGACCAGGAGATAAAGTGTGTTTTATTATTTATGCTTAGCAAGTATTGCATCAAACTTTAGATAAACTTAATATCAAACTTTAGCTAATCTTTGTTTTTATCCAAAAGCAGATGCATCAAATAACAAGTTCCAGGGAGATGTAATAATGAGTTGTAGTGCCTAAGATATTATTATTAAATTACATGAGGATTAAAAGATGCCTTCAGCATGCTCCAGAAAACTCTTCCCCTTTTCAGTCATAATCAAAATTCACAAGTTTATGAATGGTGTGTGTAGAATTCCAAATCCAAATCATACTCAAAATGATTACTGGGATTCTAGTACGTACTCCTTTCCTTCCTATATTCACACATTCTGCAGCATCTTCAAGACTCTCACCAAGGTCTACTTTTTCCATAATGCCATCCCTGATGGGCCCAGATCTCAGATATGAAGGTCCTACTTTAATATCTACTGTTCTGATAGTTTTCACACAGTTAGCAATTATTGAATAATTATTTAATCATAATCAAATACAAATTATTAATAAATAACACCTTGTACTCTAGCTAAACTATATAGTGTATTGTGTTATTCTCTCATTGCTTCATGTATCTCATCAGTGCATGAGGGTGGGGTGGGGTAGGTGAGATTCATGTATCTCCTGAGAATTAAGATGTAAGAAAACCTTGATGTTCTGCCTCAGCATACATCATTTCAGCATGTTTTAAGAATTATTAATACAACAGGAACACATTTTCTCTCTGAGCATTGAAAGAACTAGGAACCATTTCCAGGCAGAGTTTTGATCTTGAAATCCATTGAGACAAGTGCCAGTGCTGAATTATACAATCTTTTATCTTCTTTGCGGAGTTTTGCTTCTCGTGTCTCCTAGGCAGCAGCTCTCATTACAGAGCAGGTATCTCAGAGAATGAATGAAGTGAAACATTTTCCTTCATTACAGCATTCTGTGTATTTACTCTTCGTGTGTAACTCCTGTCCTCAAGATTCTGCATCTCAGTGCTCACGGTTGTCACATACTCACCACATGTGCATCTATATCGATTATGGTCCATTAATTATTGGTATTTGTTGGACTCTTTTATTTTTGTCTAATTCTTAGTGATCTTTTTTTCCCTTAGTGCTCTTTGCCCATCTCTGTTTTCACAGCATTTATTTTGAGCTCACAGTTTATTGGATTTCTCTTTTCATATGTCATTCAAAATTTTTTCTTTAGGCTTCACAGAATTCCTACACAAAGTTCAGTCATTGTCATACTTCTTGAAACTTGTCAACCTTTGAGTAAATAAACATCCAAGAACCTATATAAATTGTTTGATTAATATACAGAATTGTACTCAATTCATATGAATAGTCACCACCTATCATTTATAAATTAAAGGTCACTGTTTTATGTGATCATTATGGGATTAGCTGAAGTGTGTCCATGAAAACTCGCCCCAGCTACACCTGGGGGAATATTCCAGTGTTTGATATAAAGGTACCATGATGGTTCTTTTGAAATAATAATGTTTTCTGCATATTTTTCTCTTCCTTCATTTCAAACAGTTGTTAGGTTTTATAATTTCCTCATAGATTTTTACAGAACACATAGAGATTGGATGGCTAAAGTCATTGGCTCCACCTTCCCTTTGTTAAATGATAATTTTGTCTGTCCCACAACTCACGTAAGGAGAGAGAGAGAGATGGCTTTTGAAGAGAGGCGAGAAGGAGAAAGAGGAAGTTTGAGATTGGGGCTGACGTTGGACAAAAACAAGAAGTTGAGGGTCCTGGTGAGATCAGAGACATGATAGCCCTTTGAGGGGCTCAAGGAGTCTGGGTCTCATGCACAGGGGCTTTCAGACTCACCGAGTGAGTCACAAACAGGACTGGGAAGCAGCAGAAGTGCCAGACCTGAAGAGACTGTGTAGAAGCCTTAATAAAAGCTAAAATTGCATTTTCCAACAGCCTGATGGGATGGCACCTGGCTTTGGATTCAGGTTTAATTTTATTTAAATAAAATAGCAAATGAATATTTCTTACACATCTGAGCGTGTTGAATAAATTCCTACCTACTACACGTGGAGGCTCATCTGAAACTGCTAAGAGCCCTCATGTTGCATATATCTTCATCCTGGACTGACTATAATCTCCTGCTTCCAGATGTGGCTCCCAAGACAACTGTGCTCATCTGCATCAAGCTAGCAGAGGAGAAAAGACGTGGAGGACATCAAGGATACCATTTGTATGCATCAGCTTGGAAGTGGCACGTATCACTTCTGTTCACATCTCATTGGCTAGAACTCCATCTTATGTCCACACCTAACTGAAAGGTAAGAGGTAATACTCAATGGTGTATTCTAGCTGTGTACCCAGGAAGAAGAAGACCCCAATTTGTGAACAGATAGACAGCCTCTTCCAGTGTTTATCCTTCTGGTCACCAAATAGCCATTTTGTGCTTTTTCCCACATATGGAACACATTAACCCTCCTCCTCAAGCAAGATAACCCAAAGTGCAATCCAGGCACTGCATCCAGCTGAGCCTCCAGGATCTCTGGGTGATCTGTCCTCTTCTCCATAGGATCCAGATGTTCCTTTCTGTGATCTGAGATATACATTGAATATGCAATGATAAGTCAGGGACAGGATAAATGCCATAAAAGCTTTCATTCAGAACAGAAAAGAATGGAAAATACTCAGCAGTCACTGATCTATAGAAATTATGAAATCCTGCTTAGGTAGAAGACATTTCTTGTCTCTCTGAAAAGGAGTGACAAACAAAAAACAATATAAATGAACAAACCAAACCAAATAAAAACAAACACAGAGGTACAGGGAACAGAGTAATGGTTACAAGAGGGTAAAGGGCAGAGGGGGAGAGGGTGAAATAGGTAAAGTGGATCAACTATATGGTAATATATGGAAACTATTGGTGGTGACCATGTTTGAGTGTATACAGAAGTAGAAATATAATGTACACATGAAACTTAAAAATGTTATAAATCAATGGTACTTCAATAAAAAAATTTAAAGGAATGTGAAATTGCATATATTTGGAGAGTAATTGGAGTGAAGAATCTCTACTTTTTTTTTACTTTAGTATTTTATAAATGTGCAAACTACAGAAGTTCAGAAACTTAACAGCTAGTAAGTGGTGGAGCTGAGATTTCAATCCAGGCAGTCTGGCTTCAGAGGGCAGGTTATTATTCACTCTGCTAAACTGCCTCTCAGTTAAAATGAAGAAATTGTTTATTGTTAATTAGTTATTAGTTAAATAATGTTTATTGATATCTAGGTAATTCTACTGAGAAAGACAGAAACATTTTACTAGCAAGAGCTTATCAAGAACTATTTGTGTGATCTTAATCACCTGAGTTGTTTTTTTTTTTCAACCAGTTTTTCTAAATACTAGGAGCAATAGTGTAACCTCCCAGACTAACTAAACATTTTAGTCTCATGGCATCTTTGACATTTTTCAGCAGAAAGGAGAATGAATTTTGCAGTGAATTTTGAAGACAAATTTTGTGTGTATCATATTTAAACAAATTTTAAGGTTACATTGACCATTATCTCCTTCATCTCGTTTTTCTGCAGTCACTTTATTTTGTTTTTTAATTTTTATTGGAGTATAGTTGATTTACAATGCTGTATTAGTTTCAGGTATACAGCAAAGTGAATCAGTTATACATATACATATATCCACTCTTTTTTAGATTCTTAACCATATAAGCCATTACAGAGTACTGAGTAGAATTCCCTATGCTATACAGTAGGTCCTTATTAGTTATCTATTTTATATATAGTAGTGTGTATATGTCAATCTCAATCTCCCAATTTATCCCTCCCACCCCCTTACCCCCTGGTAACCATAAGTTTGTTTTCTACATCTGTGAATCTATTTCTGTTTTGTAAATAAGTTCATTTGTACCATTCTTTCTATTTTTTATTTATTTATTTATTTATTTATTTTATTTATTTATTTTTGGCTGCGTTGGGTCTTCGTTGCTGCATGCAGGCTTTCTCTAGTTGCAGCAAGCGGGGGCTGCTCTTTGTTGCAGTGCACAGACTTCTCATTGCAGTGGCTTCTCTTGTTGCGGAGCAAGGGCTCTAGATGCGCGGGCTTCAGTAGTTGTGGCACACGGGCTTAGCTGCTCTGTGGCATGTGGGATCTTCCCAGACCAGGGCTCGAACCCGTGTCCCCTGCATTGGCAGGCGGATTCTTAACCACTGTGCCACCAGGGAAGTCCCTGTACCATTCTTTTTAGATTCCACATATAAGTGATATCGTATGGTATATTTGTCTTTCTCTTTCTGACTTACTTCACTTAGTCTGATAATCTCTAGTTGCATCCATTGTTGCTGCAAATGGCATTATTTTGTTCTTTTTTATGGTTGAGTAGTATTACATTGTATATACGTTCCACACCTTCTTTATCCGTTCATCTGCCAGTGGACATTTAGGTTGTTTCCATGTCTTGGCTGTTGTGAATAGTGCTGCTATGAACATAGGGGTACATGTATCTTTTTGAATTATAATTTTGTCTGGATTTATGCCCAGGAGTCGGATTGCTGAGTCATACGGTAATTCTATTTTTAGTTTTCTGAGGAACCTCCATACCGTTTTCCATAGTAGCCGTGCCAACTTACATTCCCACCAGCAGTGTAGGAGGGTTCCCTTTTCTCCACCCTGTCTCCAGCATTTGTTATTTGTAGACTTTTTAATGATGGCCATTCTGACTGGTTTGAGGTGGTACCTCACTGTAGTTTTGATTTTCATTTCTCTAATAATTAGTGATGTTGAGCATCTTTTCATGTGCCTACTGGCTATCTGTATGTCTTCTTTGGAGAAATGTCTATTTAGGTCTTCTGCCCATTTTTTCGATTGGGTTGTTTGGTTTTTTTGGTTGTTGAGTTCTATGAACTGTTTGTATATTTTGGAGATGAAGCCCTTGTTGGTCGTATCATTTGCAAATATTTTCTCCCATTCCGTAGGCTGTTTTTTCATTTTGTTTATGGTTTCCTTTGTTGTGCAAAAGCTTGTAAGTTTGATTTGGTCCCATTTGTTTATTTTTGTTTTTATTTCTATTGCCTTGGGTGACTGACCTAAGAAAACATGGGTATGATTTATGTTAGAGAATGTTTGGCCTATGATCTCGTCTAGGAGTTTTATGGTATAATGTATTATGTTTAAGTCTTTAAGCCATTTTGGGTTTATTTTTGTGCATGCTGAGAGGATGTGTTCTAACTTATCGATTTACATACAGCTGTCCAACTTTCCCAGCACCACTTGCTGAAGAGACTCTCTTTTCTCCATTGTGTATTCTTGCCTCCTTTGTCAAAGATTAATTGACCATTGGTGTGTGGGTTTATTTCTGGACTCTCTATTATGTTCCATTGATCCATATGTCTGTTTTTGTGCCAATACCATGGTTTTGATTACTGTAGCTTTGTAATATTGTCTGAAGTCTGGGAGGGTTATGCCTCCTGCTTTGTTTTTTTTCTTCAGGATTGCTTTGGCAATTCTGGGTCTTTATGGTTCCATATATAAAATTTATATGTTCTAGTTCTGTGAAAAATGTCATGAGTAATGTGATAGGGATCGCATTAAATCTATAGATTGCTTTGGGTAGTATGGCCATTTTAACAATATTAATTCTAATCAAAGAGCATGGGATACCTTTCCATTTCTTTGAATCATCTTCAGTTTCCTTTATTAATGTTTTGTCATTCTCAGCATATAAGTCTTTCACCTCCTTGGTCAGGTTTATTCCTAAGTACTTTATTTTGGGAGGTGAGATTTTAAAAGGTATTATTTTTTTACACAGAATCTCTATGTTTTTATGACTTTTTTCAAACTTTCACAGTTGTCTTGCTCACATCTAGGATCAGCATACCATTTGGTAGCAATTTTCTAGGGATTTGGCAAGAATGCAGGTAAGGCTAGACTTGAGCTATGTGGTTTCCAGCCTTGCTGAAGATTGCTATGTTTCAAGCAGCAAAGAAATAACAGAGAGGGGCATTAGGACCAGGAGCAGCATAGGGGTCACCATTAGACCCAGGATTTGGGGCCAAAACTGGGAGGGGGGAAGTCTGAAGAATGATTAGGGTTGAATATCTCACTGGCCCTGTGGGTTTAGCACTTGAGGTCAGTTTTAATTTGATTTCAAGAATAAACGACTGAATATTTCTTGAACAACTAAATTTTAGTTTGAGATTCATTCTTGTTACATAAATAAGATTATCCTCTAAGCACAGAGATTTGGAAAGGCATGTTAAAGAGACACTCATCCCAGGACAGCAAAACATAGTGGGTATCATAATAACATTTTTTTAAATGTTCAATTTGGAGGAAATATATTTGGCAACAAAAATTTTAGGTAAGGGGGGAGAAGCAAATGTTGGCACATCAATGCAATACTGTCTGGGAAAACAAAAGCCCAGTCATGCCAACCTGATCTCCCTAACAGTGAGGAGGTGAACTCCTAGTGATACTAAACATTTCAAATATTTTTTTTCTTCTTGTCTCATTCCATATGCAGCATTTGACTTTCTGATATTTTGGCATCTAGCATAGCCTGTCTGTTAAAAAGGGCATGTCAAGCTGGCTTCAGTTTGTGATTCTAATTATAAATTAACTTTCCAATTTGATGTGATAGCCCTGTGAATTTGGATACATCCTGGATACAAACAGTTCTGAGGCACTGTGGTGATTTAACACATTAATGCAAATGCTTTGACTTTCTTCTTACTGAGAGGTGGGGCCTGTGTACTCTCCAGTTGAAGCTGGGCAGACTTTTGTCACTGCCTTGACAAAGAGAATGCAGTAGAAGTGACTTTGGTGTCTGGGGAGAGCTTCTGCCTATTTTGCCTGGGACAGTCACACTTCAGATCCCTGAACATCAAGTAAGAGGTCTGCTTGTGGTTGAATTTTTTACTTAATTAGCAGTTGGACTACTATAAAGTTTGGTTTTAGGTTTATCAACCACCCCACTATCTCTACCCTGTCTCCATGGACGCCTGCATGCATACACACACACACACACACACACACACACACACACACACACACACACACACACACACACAGACACAGACATTTTGAGTTTAGAACTAATCGAGCATCAAAAAATTTGATACAGGCATACTTCATTTTATTGTGTTTTGCTTTACTGTACTTCACAGATATTGTGTTTTTTACAAATATATTTGGCAAAAAAAGTTGTAAAAATATTGAACGTTTGTGGCAACCTTGCGTCATCAAGTCTATTCATGCTATTTTTCCAACAGCATTATATTTTAATTAAGGTATATACATTGTATTTTTTATACATCATGCTATTGCACATGTATTTGGCTATAGTGTAGTGTAAATAAAACTTCTATAAGCAGTGAGAAACGGAACAAAAAAAGTAAGAAGTTTGGCTACCCTGAGGCTACCAGGCTGGAGAGACCACATGGAGAGAGCCTGAGACTATATGAAGAGAGTGAAATGCCTCCTGTTACTCCAGATCCAACCTCTTGTTCCTATTTCAGCCACCAACTGACTGCAAACATGTGAGAAACACTGAGACAGAACCACCCAACTGAACTGTCTCCCAATTCCCAGAGCCCAGAAACTGTAAGAGATAGTAAATGACTACTGCTGGTTGAAGCCACGAAGTTCTGGGGTGATATTTTTAGGTGGGGATAGATAACTAGAAGAGGCACCAAGGAACTTGGATTTCTAGGCCTCCAATGAAGAGGGCCAGGGGCTGGACAAGACGAAACCAAGCAGTTACTTCCATTGTGCTAGGCCTCCTTGTGGGCAGCCAGTCACCCATTTAGCTTCAGCTATTTACCTTGCCTTTTTCTTTTGTAACTTGACTCCAGCTAGAAATTCTTTATGCAGAGTGAAACTGTCTTATGCTGCTTTTTATCCTGCATCTGCCTAATTTGATGTTGGCCACATAATTAATACTACCTGATCAGTAAGAGGTCTCAAGGAAGCCACACCATACAGTTTGAAAGCAGTGCCCCCAGAATCCTAGACTTGAGCAAAACTGACAAGGGGAAATCATGTCCCCAGCAGTCACATATGGAGTATTAATACCTAACATTTATAAAGCAATGGAGCACTTGTGTGCCAAACACCTCCAAAAACTTTCTGTGCATTTACACATTTGATCTTTACAACACCTCTATAAGGTAATTTCTGTTATTATCCCCATTTTGCAGATGAGGAAACTGAGTCACAGAGAAGTGAGGTTACCTTACTTTCCCAGGGTCACCCTCAAGTAAGAGGCTAACATAGGAATAAGGCCTAAGTTGGTTCTAAAGTTTATTCTATTATCTATTACACTTTACTGCATCTGAATAGACTCCCAGCTCTAAAATGAAATTACTGATGGTTGTTTGTACGTGGGTAACATGGTAAAGGATAAAGAACAGTTTTGGAGTCTACATGTGCATAAGATCTTGTTCTCTTACTGTCTGTGTGACCTCAGACAGGTTCCTCTGAGCCTTCCTTTCCTTTTTGTTGTTTTAATTGAGGTAACATTGGTTTATAAGTTCCATGTGTACAACATTATATTTCTACTTTCGTATACACTACAGCATGCTCACCACCAAAAATTTAAGTTTTCATCCAGCACCATACAGTTGATCGCTTTTACCCATTTTGCACCTCCCCCTCCCACCCCTTCCCCTCTGGTAACTACTACTCTGTTCTCTGTATCTGCATGTTTGTTTTTGTTTGGTTTGGTTTTTTTTCATTTACTTTTGTTATTGTTGTTTGAACCTTCCTTTTTTTTTTAAGTCTATACAATGGAGATAATAATACCCACCTTTCAGGTTTAAATTTGATAAAGTCTGTTAAGAACCTTGCACATGATCTACACTGGTATGTATTATTGTTTAATCAACTAACTTTGGATGGCAAATTACCAGCTCATTACCAGCTAATAGGGTAAACCACAAGATGGAGTTGTAAACAAAAGTGAGGTACGACTAAAGCAGGCTGCAGTTGACTTAAGATCTGCCATGAGGATAATTTACTAGTGTAGAGTGGAGTCATATTAACAACATATGAGACTTTTTTTTTTTTTTTTTTGCGGTACATGGGCCTCTCACTGTTGTGGCCTCTCCCGTTGCGGAGCACAGGCTCCGGACGCGCAGGCTCAGCGGCCGTGGCTCACGGGCCTAGCCGCTCCGTGGCATGTGGGATCCTCCCGGACCGGGGCACAAACCCGTGTCCCCTGCATCGGCAGGCGGACTCTCAACCGCTGCGCCACCAGGGAAGCCCCACATATGAGACTTCTGAGAAGTCAGTTTGCCAAAATTTCAATGTGTAGAAAATTCTAACTATCTTAAGCCTGGGAGTTAGCATGAGATGGGAGAGTTGAATCTTCTTTCTCGGTCTCTGTTCCCAGTAGCTGTGACAGTTGGAGCTTCTTACCTCAATGGGTGTGGTTCTAGTATTTTATAAAAGCTTTTTTTTTTCTTTGAAACATGAACCTGAAGCATGGGGAAACGGTTTAAGTTGGAGCTCACCTAAGAAAGAGCAATCTAGTCCAATAGTGCAGGACAAACTAGTGCTGGTAGTGCTGGACTCACTATAGTAACAGGCAATACCATGATGATCTCCAAAGAGGAGATTTTTAAGAATCCTCAGGAATCTTTAACAGTAATATTTACTATAGTTGATTTTCATTGTATGGGCTTATGTTGTGGTGTTACCATATTCTCAACATGGTTCGTTTATTTACTTATTTTGCTCATTTAGGCCCTTACCTTTCTTGAAACAGCAAAGAAACTTCAGTCATAAAGCACTTGGGCTATGTATCGAAAAGCACACTGGCATTCAAACTTCTACATGATAAAATACATTAATAAGGGAATCTGTTCCAAAATTTTTAGCTTATATATTTTTCTCACCTATAAATGTTTTAAAGGAAATTATCTTTTCCAAGTACTATAAATTTTCCAACTAATGGTGTAAATTTTATATGGAACAAATTGTTCTGGCCTTCCATTCAGACAGTGTACAGTTGACTATATCCCTGGCGACGCTAGTGTTTATTACTGCAAGCAATCTTATCTAAAAGGGAAGAGGAGGAATTCGTGTTTTCATCATTTAGTTTGTTTACGCCTGAGGTTTAGAACCATTCCAAAGCACTGTTTATCAGATCTCTTTGAAGTGAACAAAATATTTTCAAATGCTACAGATTTTTTTTCTGTGGAGTGTACAAAAACAAGCAGATTCCCTTATATAGTCAACGTTGACATATTTGGTGCTTAATCTTGTTACATTGTCAGGCAAGCCACGGACCAGGTAATAAGGGCTTAATATACTTGAGACATCAGTGTTCATTCTGTAGCTTATTTTTCTGAGTTACACCATTATATAATGAAGTTTCTTTGGTTTTAAGCAACAAAAATAATCCCATTTTGCTGATGTTAAGCAGAGTTTATGTGGAAAACTATCAGGGGCTAGGTTTTCAAATGGGCCAGAACCAAGGCTGTCTTTAAGGCCCCAAATGGAAATCAGCAGTTGGGACAGTCAGAATATCCTTGCCCACATCTCCCACACCAGGGAGGAATGAAATTACAACCACTGTTGATCTTTATTTCTCTGCCCAAGATTTACACTGGTTTGGATTGGGTCATGTGCCCACACCCCTTAGTTGGGGGAGGACAGAGCCATTGTTCACAGCCCATGAGACTGCATTCAATAAAGAAGTAATTCCTCAAAAAACTGTTGGGTGCTTTTAGGGAGAGGAAATTGATGCTGGCCTACCAAATCCAACACATTTCTGGTCCAACCGTAATTTTTTTTGGCAGAAGAACTCTTATTAAATCGTAATTTACTTAATTCCTCCTCCTCTCCCCTGTGTCAATGTCATAACCGGCTAAAAGTTTCCTTCTGTTCTCTGTTAGTTAGTTTAACTCTTACTTGATGTAAATCCCCACACTTGGAGAAAATAAAATGAAAGAAAGTAGACCTGGGAGGTGGAGAGCCTCTCTCAGGCACTGAGGTTCCATGGGGATTGGGGGCGGGGGGCAGTTACCGCAGGGTCACCTGGAGCTGAGGGAAACGCCCCATGTTGCCAAGATGTCTTCTGGGACTTGGAGAGGGACATCCGGGGAAACTCTAGACACCAGGGAAATTGCAGCACTGCAGCTAGCAGTCCCTGTCCAAGGGGAGGAAAGATTCCCCACCCCTGACTGCCTTCAGCTGCTGCCTGCCCTCAGGGCTCTGAAAAGGTTTGGGAAGAGATGTACACTGGGGTGCCTGGCAGCTGCCACTGTTCAGAAGGGAGGAGATTGCCCACCACGAAGAAGGGGAAGGAGTCCTTGCTCTGCAACCCCATCAAACCTCTCCACATTCTAAGTAGGGAAGGATTCCTGAGATGGGTGCTCCCAACATAGCATGGAGGCAGGGTGCAGTTCTGCATGAAAATCTCTGAGGTTTCTCACTTTCCTTTTATGATGTTCCAATGATAAAGTTCGTTTTGGCCTCATTATTGGAGGAATTTAATAGAGAAATTATATTTTCCAGGCCTCCTCATTAATTAAAACCATAGGATGTCTTGTAAATAAGTTCATTTATATCACTTTTTAAAATTAGATTCCACAGTCAACTTATTTACAGAACAGAAACAGACTCACAGATTTCAAAAACAAACATATGGTTACCAAAGGGGAAATATGGTGGGGGGTAAATTAGGAGCTTGGGATTAACATACACTCGCTAGTCTATATAAAATAGATAAGCAACAGGGACCTACTACTATATAGCACAGGGAACTCTACTCAATATTCTCTGATAACCTAAATGGGAAAAGAATCTGAGAAAGAATGAATATTTTAAAAAAAAAAGCATACGATGTGTTCCTAATACATTAGTGAAAACTAAACAGAACAAAACATCAGAGAAAGGTGGTCGTTCATTCTTACGGTACCCTTTGATGTTATAAAAGTTAAGAAAACAAGTTAGGAAGTATAGTGGAGGAGAAGAAATTATCTTGGTTTGATAGATAAAACAGTTCCCTGGAGAAAGAATTATTTGAAATGGCTTTGAAAAGTAGACAGAATTTTAACTATCAGATGGAACTTTGAGAAGACAGACACAACGTGAGAAGAGACTCAGAAACTAGGAGAGTTCTTTAGAAAAGTGTTAGACCTTTTAAAATATTTAAATGAACTCAACTGCAACAAATGGCACGTGGCCAGAAATGTTTGTTGATTTGTGTTTTGACTTGTTTAGGTTTTTTTTTTTTATATACCAGAAAACTGCACATATTTAACGTACACAGTTTGGTGACTTTTGACATATGCATATACATGTGAAACCATCACCAACATCAAGGTAATAGTAGACATATCCATCACCTCCAAAAGGTTCCTTGTGTCCCTTTGGGTTTTTTGGTTTGTTTGTTTTTGTGGTAAGAACATTTAATATAAGATCTATCCTCAACACATGTCTAAGTGCACAGTATAGTATTACTGACTATAGGCACTATGCAGTAGAGCAGACCTCTAGAACTAATTCACCTTGTGTAACTGAAACTTTATACCAATTAAATAAGAACTCCCTATTTCCTCCTCCCTGACAGCTCCTGGTAACCACTGTTCTACCCTGCTCTTATGAATTCGACTGTATTGGATACCTCATATAAGTGGAATCCTGCAGTATTTGCCCTTCCACGACTGGCTTATTTCATTTATAATAACGTCCTCCAGGTTTATCCACAATGTCACAAATGGCAGGATTTCCTTCTTTTTTAAAACTGAGTAATATTCCATTGTATGTATTTCTTTTTCCATTCATCTGTCGATGGACAGTAGCCTGGCTAGCTCAGTAGACAGAGCATGAGACTCTTGACTTGTTTTTTTATAAGTGGGTTTAGATATCCCAAAGATGAGGCCAAGTTTTTTCTGATGATCTGAATTGGTGACTTGTACATTTCCATGGTAAGAGAAGAGACCTTAAAGCCTTGCCATTCCTTAAGTGTCTAAAAACTACTGAAAGTCCTCTAATTTATATTTTAATTAGTTAACTGAAATGAATACCTCTGGAATAATGTGGGGAGCAGTGCAGGGTGCCTCCAGGAAAGAGAGAACTTTCACTTAACCTTTTGCATATCTGTATTTTGAAGGAAAGAGGTATTAACCAATGAAAGGCCTCTCATAGGATTTTGCCTCCTCAGATTTGGGCAAATAATCTAGCCTTGATAATACTGATGTCTGGCATATACATGCTAAGTAAGTCTTTGTTAAGTAAATACATGTCCTCTATTAAGAAGGAACTGATGATGGTAAAAATGCCATGAACACAACCTGGTCAAAATTATTCAATCTAAATGGCCTAGCACTAAGGTTTGTGTCTTTCACAGATTTGCCAGTTCAGTTAACAAAGGGCATTTACTGGTGAAACAAAAATGGGTGTGAGAAAATTAAATATTTTCAAACAAATAGTCAAACTTTTTAATATACTTTTTCAGAATTATTCAACTTTCTGCTCTATTTTGCCTTTGGCTAGAGTAAAATCATTGATACAAATTGGAGGTGCATGGCACAGGGAAGAATAAGGAAAGTGTAAGGGAAAATGATTTATTTCTATTTATTTCTTGAACTAGGTTCAAGTTTCCTAGTACTGTCTAATTTGTATCTTTACCTTTCTTTGATATCCACATTTTTTTTTTTTTTTTTTTGCGGTATGCGGGCCTCTCACTGTTGTGGCCTCTCCCGTTGCGGAGCACAGCCTCCGGATGCGCAGGCTCAGCGGCCGTGGCTCACAGGCCCAGCCGCTCCGCGGCATGTGGGATTCTCCCAGACCGGGGCACGAACCCACCTCCCCTGCATCGGCAGGCGGACTCTCAACCACTGCACCAACAGGGAAGCCCGATGTCCACATCTTGATGGAATTAAAGAGTAAGGTTTCTCATAATTTAACTTGCCATCAGCATACATTGAAATCAGAGCAGAAAAACAAATACACAGTGGCATCAGAGGAGGAAGCCTTGTGCATAACTCAGAGGAACTCAAGCAAAGAGAATGTAATTGCATGCTGAAATCAAAATGCTTATTGATCTGCACATCCTTACCTACATACAAAGAGAAGAAAAATGTTTTGAGAACAAAGGACACCCAGTCCACCCAGTTATAACTTCCTGGCATTTTGTTGGCATGTGTATGAGATGGTGACTGAGGGAAAGGCCCCACCTACATGGTTTTCTGTGTACCTTGTGTGCATCTTTGGAGACTGGCTTTTCTTCAAGTCATTATTCAGCATAACTTCAGATATCTCAGGCTGAAAATTCATGGTCCTGGTTTTCAGCTTTCTTCTTATGAGAAAGTCAGCCTTTTAGTATTCATTAAAGTTTATTGATATAAAATAACATAAAGAAGTAGGCCTCCATTTATGCACACAGAATTTAAACTTGGTATACAATAGATCATGCTTCAATTTATATTTCCTAGAACACTATGTTAACTTGCCTATAACAATTTTTGGTGCATCTTATCTAGAATAAAATTTTCTAGACTTTAGTTGCTCATTATGTATGTCTGGATATAGGGAGGAAAAGAAATAGCACCAGTAATTTGAATAGGGAAGATTAACATAAAGAATTAATAACGAATAAAAGGTAGTTAAACACTAAATGGGGTAAAAGAAGACTTGAAGGGGTCTAGGGATAGCAAGTTTTAAAACAAATAATTACAGTATCTAGGGTGAGGAGAGTTGACAATGTAAGAACAGTAACTTAGCAGAGGGTCCTCCTAAGACTGAGGTTCAGACGTCTTCAAAGAGGGCAGGAGCAGGCATCCTCCACCGCCAGAGAAACTTGCCAGAGGGCACAGATCACAGCTGGTGGGCCACTGAGTGGGGAGGGTGTGGCTGGAGAGTGAAGCTGACTGGAGCTGATCCACGAGAGTCACTAGGCTCCCATGCTGAATAATAAGAAAGGAGGACCAGAGCTGGAAGGAAAGTGTCTTCCTGCTGCTACTGCGTGGCAGCGTCCCTGAAGTTTTTTCTATTGTTGAAATCAACATTGTGCCACTGGCAAAAGAGAAATGTTTATAGGGTGTGCCTGTGATATCACAGACCAAGGCAAAGAATTTGAGGTTAAGTGTCAAAAAGTGATTAACTGGCACGCTCACATATATGATTAATTTAGGTGTCCAAGGGTTGTTTTTAATATAATGGCTAATATAACATGTATATGTTTTCTGTCATCCTCACACTCACGAGTAGTAATTCTTAAAATCCTAGAAGCCCAGAAGATAACCCACGTGAGTAAAATAGAATATATATAAGATAATAAGTAGTAGTATGAATTGTGGTGAAGCAAAAAGAATATGTCTCACCTCCTCCAATTCATATAAGTATACATATCTGCAGTCTGCATACAGACCCCATAATACTGTGTTAATAATTGTAAAACTAAATAGTGAAACTGTCTACAAACCAGTGGATTTAGGTTCATTTTGGTATTTTGGGTATGGACAGTGAGAAATACCATTCTCTAATTATGGAACCACAGATTCAATCAGTCATCCAACTGATTAGAAGGATTTATCTATCATTCATCCACTGTTTAAGTGTTGTCCTGTATAAGATGCCCAAGTAAATAATTTCTAGTATTTAACCAGATATATGTATTGATGTGAGTGGTTTGGGGGCTAATTAAAAGTAATTATTTTATCTTGTAGCAGGAAGAAAGGAAGCCAAGGAAGCCAGTTTTCTTGTATTTTATATTCTACACATTATGCCTAATTTGAATTAGGATTCATTTTCCACATTGGCAATTCCCTTGTTTATAATTTAAAAAGCAATGATAATAGTAGCATTGGACTCATTACAATTGTGTCATGGAGGTAAGAAAGAAAGAACCACTTAAAGCATTGTAATTACATCAACATTATTAAAACCTCTACGTGTGTTTTTAAATGTCAGAATCCTAACATTAAATACCTTTCTGCACTGAAGCGTGAAATGGCTTCAAAGTCCTTAGCTAAACAAGGATTGTGACTAAATTAGTAAGGGTAAAGGCTGGTCCTGAGAGCATCAAAAAGATTTGGCTATAAAGGAGAGAAGCATGTCTTACAGAACCATATGTTTGGTATTTTCCAAGTGGACCATATTTCACGTGACTTTTTCTTTTCAGGTAAGGCGACTTGTTAAACATAGAATTAAATGTACTTTACATTTTATATCTTCATAAAAATTTTCATATAAACGTGTACAAACCTGCAACTCTCCTTGTCATACCTTGGGTCCCAATTTCTGGTCTGGAAAACGTGTCCACTGTAACTATACAATGGCAACATAGGAACCAGCAGATCCACTCACAGCCAAAACCCAAAAGTAGTCTTAGGTACCTGGATTTTAAAATAAGGTATATTAGATGTATTCTATAAAGTGTCACAAATGTACTTACTTCTATTTAGCTCCTGCAGCTAAGTTGGAGACAGTGTGGTGTGGTGGTAGAAACTCAGATGTGCTCATGATACAGGACTACTTTCAAATTCCAGCCATGCCTTATGCTAGTGATGGGGGCCTGGGAAAGATACCCAATCACTGAGCCTTGACTTAACTCATTTGGGAAGATAGTATAGATTTAACTTGTAGAGCTATTGTAAGGATTGAAAGATACACTCCTTGAAAAGCACTCAAGACAGAGTTTGGTACAATAAATAGTTCTTTTACTTGAAATACACTATGTTTTTTTTAAT
Organism: Pseudorca crassidens; assembly: GCF_039906515.1. Lineage (NCBI taxonomy): Eukaryota > Metazoa > Chordata > Mammalia > Artiodactyla > Delphinidae > Pseudorca > Pseudorca crassidens. The sequence goes on along the minus strand of NC_090317.1, from coordinate 107,149,574 downwards.
TAATTAGTTTATTGATTTATTTGGCTGTGTCGAGTCTTAGTTGCGGCATGCGGCATCTTCGTTGTGACATGCGGGATTATTTGTTGTGGTGCATGGGCTCTTCGTTGTGGCTCGTGGGCTTCTCTCTAGTTGTGGCACGCAGGCTCTAGAGCGTGTGGGCTCAGGAGTTGCAGCGCATGGGCTTAGTTGCCCTGTGGCATGTGGGATCTTAGTTCCCTGACCAGGGATCAAACCTGCGTCCCCTGCATTGGGAGGCAGATTCTTAACCACTGGACCACCAGGGAAGTCTCTACTCTATGGTTTTTTGTATCCATGAATTAAGAGTAAAACAATGTAATAATTTAGACTATTTTATGTAAATTTGACATTTTATGTTATGAATTTATTTTCCCCCTTTCCCTGCTTATTTTGTCCCGCATCCTCTGCTATTTGCTACCTTCCTATTTCTGTTCTACTTATTTTTACATTTTGTTTTCTGTAGACCATCTTGCATCTTTCTCTGATCACTTAAAGCACTCTTAAAATATCTGCCGGAACTTTTGGTCTTCTGCTCTAAAATTGGGCATATGGTTTGATGAGATTTTCTGACTTCAAACGTTAGGTTCAGGGTTAGACGTCACCGATTACTCATACAGACAACAATAGAATAGAAAAGAGTTGAATTCAGCACTACTGATCAGTAAGACTTCCATAAAAAGAAATGAACAAGCCTGCCCAACTCTCTGGTATTGTTACTCTAAAACACTAAATGGTGGCTTCTTAAATCCATACACATAACTTAGTAACTGATGTGACAATGCCTGAGTTTACTATTCTAAAGAATTTGTAGATGACTTTATTGGTATATTTCTCTTCAGAGGAATATCTCACTCACTTTCACTTTAGTGGCCATGTTTCATCATACCTTATGTAAATGCAAGATGAAATTAAGTCAAAATGAAAAGAAATTTCAGTGCTACAGGGGACACCATCAACCAGATAGAAAAAGAGGGCAACAATAGAGTGAGATCACTGCAACCACTCGGACAGAATTTCTAAGTAGGCATTCAGGTTCTGTGGCTTCTATCAAAAGACCGTCTTCTACCTATTGTCAGGCCTTCTCGCTTGCCCCCCACCTGAATCATTCTACCGACCTCTTACATCCAGATCTAAATTCTCTAACAAGATTAATCCAAAAGTTCTCTTGTTTTTCAGTAGAGACAAACTGTCATTTATTCACTGCACCTCTTAGTGATTAGTATTATTAGGAAGGAAGGAGGGAGGGAGGGAGGGAAGGGAGGAAGGAAGGAGGGAAGGAAGAAGGGAAGGGAGGAAAGAAAGAAAGAAGGAAGGAAGGAAGGAAATCTAACTTAGTAATTCTAAGGTGTCAACTTCTCTGTTGGTATTAGTAATTTAAAAGAATATTATAAGCCAAACTAATCTTTACAGATAGTATCAGCACCTCAGTGAAGTATACACTTGAACCCCAGAACTACCTTTCCTGTGCTGAATGTGGACTTTCATCCATCACCTGATGAGAGAACATTTGGAGCTTCCTCACGACAGTGCTGCTTGCCAACCAACACTTGCATTTCTAAAGTTTTGCCATCTTAGTGTGCCCATCAGAGTGTTTGTGAAATATTTAAATAGTTTCTTGCACTTTGCCCTTATTATTTTATAAGAATTTTAAAACAGGAAAATGGAAAAGAAGAAGGTGAGGGTCAGATTTAATACAACTGAGACAGAGATTGAAATCATCATGTGTACCAAGAAAAGACTCTCATTGGACTTACATGCGGATCGTAGTTCAACTGTTTAGGAAAGGAACGTTAATGAATGCACATTAATAACTGGACGTTAAAATAGGATTCCGTCGCAAGTTTCTGTTGAGGCACAAAGAAAACAAGATGCTGAATGAGGTTTAAAATCACCATGCAAGAACTGCAAAGTTGACGTGATTGTTAATCCCTCACCCACATCAAGCGTATAAAAGTACGGAAGTCGGAAAGGAGACAGAAATGTTTGGGAGCACCATCTGCGTGCTGAGGGCAAGGCAAAGGTGGAGTGGCGGAGGTACTTCCCATTTCAAGGCAAGTCAACAAAAGGACTTTAAGGGGACAACTTGGAGAGTTCGTCTGTGTCCACTGCAGTTTGGGGAATATCAGGGATTGGTGTCTGACTCTCACCTGGAAATCTAAAGGGCAACAGACAGGCTAGGTAGAACACGGAATGGCAGAGTACAGAACAGGTGGCCGGGTTGGGCAGCCTACACGCTCAAAGTTTGCCAAAGCAGAAACTCTTTCCCTTGTAAAGGGGGAGGGGCAAGACAGCGCGCGAGAGAGTGTGAGAGCGGGAGCGCACACGGCTGCTTCCACAGGTTTAGCTTATATCCTGCCCAAAAGAGTTGCCTAGCGGAGCGAAAAGGCTTAGTAGAAGGACCTGGAGAGAAGCAAAGAGATCTGGGGACTGGGAAACGAGACGCAAGACTAGAAGGAATATAGAAGTAGTTACAGGAGAGAGATCCCAAGAGATCTGGGATGAGAGAAAGGTGGAGGAAGTTCTCCAAATAATCTATGCAAGTGCCCACGACGTAAGAGGAGTTACCTCTAAACATCTGCCCTGGCCAGAGAAAGGTACAGAGTGCGGGGCATCATCCAGGTGAGAACTCTTCTCCCTTTACCTCTTCCTCCTTGATGTCTTCCAACCCCATGGGCATCTGCAAATGTAGCTAGCAAGATGAGGAAGGAGGACTAGACCTACGAGGTGGGGGGATGATAGAAGCCCCTGCTATCCCACTGCAGGCACTTAACTTGCGAAAGCCTTAGTCTGGGAAAAATGAGCTATTAACTTGCAGTGGTTCTGAATCAGTAATCAATGAACATCCCCTCTGTTGGAGGAGCCAGTGGATAGAAATTAGAGGTGCAATGAATTTGGGAAAAAATAGTTATAGTTATTTTTATTAAACTCTAACTGAAATTTAGCTTCTCCTTTAATTATGAATGCACATAACACAACACAGTAGTATTGGCAGTGTCTGTGCAGGAAAGAGTTGACATAGCAAGCTTAAGAGCGCTATCCTTAGAAAGGCCTGCATACAACACCGACCCTTGGCTAAATCTGGGAAGTACCATTTCAAGAGTATTTCTACCCTTCCCTAAGTGATAAAGGTGGTTGACTGTGCCTAGGTTGTTTGCGCAAACAATGTGGCTTATGCTGAGTTCCTGATTTCCTGCTGGGAATCTGAAATTTTGGTACATGCTAGGTAGAGGGTGTTCATGTGACCAGCCCCTAACAAAAACTCCAGCGATGTCTGGAATGGGCTTCCCTGGGAAAAACGTTACACACATGTTGCTAATTTTTGTTGGAGTGGGGTGGGGATGAGGCGGTCGGGAAGGGGGAAGTGTGCACCCTGAATGACCCCTCATGGGAGAGAGAGATTATAATGAAGCTTTACGGATTCCACCCGACTCTGCTTGTGTCTTTTCCCCCCTTTTGATTCAACTGTGTGTCTTCACTACATCGCTATAGATCATCTTAGCTGTGATGAAAACTACATGCAAGTGCTGTGAGATCATCTAGCGAATATTTGAATGTGGGGTGGTCTTGGCGCCCTCCAACACAATGGTGGAATTTGCTAGAATGACTCCAACTCACTGAAATTTAGCTACAGTGTTATTTGGGGAGAAAGAAAGAAAGAGAGGGAGGCAAGGAATGCCGAAAGCCCGCTAGCTGGGTGGCTATAGTGAGGTACCCATAGCATGAAGCAGCATCTGAGTGGCTGTTCGTGGTCAGAAGTAAAAGCTTCCTATGGAATGTCAACATGATAGATCCATCCCTAGAGTTTGCTCACTGCATCCCCCAGGCTGCTTTTGGTCATGCACGCTAAAGTGAGGGAAAAAAATAGCTGCAGCCCAGGTGATGACTTGTTTTTCTCCGTCCCTCCTCTGGGCAGGGGGAGAAAGGGCCCAAGCATAGAAGTGAGTTTATAGTTGCTCTCTCCTCTAAGTGGGAGGGGGGAAAAAAAGGCTAAATCTGTTCTGAGGGATGGAGCAAGGCTTTAGGTAAACCAGAGGAAGAACCACTCTAGCCCTTTCTTCAGCCTATAGCTGCTACTGCAGCTCCCCTTCCCCCTTCCCCCTTCCCAGAGAACCCAGCTGAACCAGCACTCCAGCTGGGTTCTCTGGGCAGCTGTGATGTGAAGGGTGTAAATGGTGAATTTACTGCTAGGGCTTTAAGTAAACTTGTCAAGAGAAAGAAAAGGAATTTTAAATCACAGCTTTGTGTTTTGTGGCTATTGCATCTGGATGTATGGTAAAAACTAATATAAAATGGTATATGCTTTTAATTTCATAAATGCTAGAGGGGTCATCCCAACCAGGGAAAACAGCAAAGGAAAAAAAAAGTGTTAATGGAACACAGCTCCCTTGCTTTCTGCCACAGGTTGGCAGGTCGGAATTGAAACTCTTAGTATTGGAAAGAAGTCTCTGTAACTGATGATTTTTTGCTATGATTTTACGTATTGGAGCCTTTGGGAAAAGGGAACCAGTGTCCAGATGAAGATACATACTTAGAATTTTAGACAGCAGTTTTTATTTTGCTAATGAGCACTTGTAAAATCATTCCTGACCCCTTAGGGTATGATGATTTTCTGCGCTGATGTGTTTATTTTTGCTTGAGTCAATTTGGACTCTAAGTCTGACAGGGTGAAAAGTGCTTGGGAAAACCTGACTTGTCACTTGGACTTGGCACACAGGTGTCTGGCCCTACAGTGTCTCAGCTTTGCTGCTGCTGAGGAAAAGCTGCTGGTATTTTTGATATGCTGAATTCACAGATCCTAATTGCCTGAACCCGATTTCAGCTAAAACCTAATACTGTCTGCTATGGGCTGTTTCACTGTCAGCACTGAGCTGTGTTCAGCTGAAAGCAGGCACAGGCTCAGTGAAGGGAACTCAGACTCTGGAGCTGCCGGACATTTATTTAGGACACCCCTCTGTGGGGCCCTAGCTCTGAAAACATCTGAATGCTGGCTGGACCAGCTGGATCACTTGCAGGTGCCCTAGGGTGGGGGTTGTTCTCCAGTGGAGCCATTTGAGATAGAGTTGCAGATGGGCTCTGTAGTCCCGATGCAGAGCGTGATTGCAGTCCTCACTTGTGACTCCTGCTGAAAGGTGAAGTTGTGGGAGGGTGGTCCCGGGGACCCCTCTGCCCGGCTGGCAGATCAGACTCTGGAACCCCAGTGTGGGGTGGGTGGTAAGGGGAGATGCCTGAGTGCTGTTGTGTTCTGCTTTCCCAGATTAGCTGCCATTTGCAACAGTGGACTGACAGCCTGACTCTATTTCCCTCACCTTTCTCCTGCTGCACAGGCCTTAGGAAGGCCCTTGGATCATTCAGTGCAGCAGTCTTCAGAGAGGGTTTCATCTTTTCTAGGCTGCTCATCAGATAAATGATCAGGACAGGAGGCATGGGGGAAGGAGGGATTATCTAATCCATTTTTTTCAAATGTCGAAAAATCAGACTTTTGTTATCGAGCAAGGGCTCATGTGCCCATGGCACAGAAAGCCAAACTCTGACAGCGGGTGTTTACAGCAAAGTAAGGGTTTATTTGTAGGGTGCCAAGCAAGGGAGTGGAAGACAAGCCTCAGATCCACTCCAGCTTGGTCTTTGAATTAGGCATGTTTTCAAGGGGAAGAACAAAGAGGCTGGGATTAATCATCGTCTTGTGACATTTCTGAATCGGGGTTTCGGGAGCCAGGTGGTCCATGGCTTGGGGGTCTGTGAGCTCACCTTGCCCTGGAGAAACAAACTGAATTTGTACATTATTATATCCATAATAGCAGTTTTAGTACATTAATGGTGTTATTGACAACAGCACTTTTAGTCATCTGACTGTGGTTGATTAGTGTTCAGTTCGCACAGGATTGAGGTCAGAGGAGACAAGGAGGGGAATAAAGTTTTGGATAGAGAGATTAATCATAAACTTGGTAAGGAAAACTGGGTTTTAGGGGGGCTCAGTTTCAATTTCACCCTGACCAGTTCCTGAATATGACGTGTCTTTTTGGTTCAGTTCTAAAAACGTTTTTCTGTTAAAAAGCTTGTGTCCCTCTTGCAGATAAAAGTTCTGGGCCAAAAAGAAATGATTAGGAAAAATTGTAAAGTTAGGATTAGTGAATAGGACTCACAGATTTTGTAACAACAGAGAAAACAACCAGAACACCCTTGGCTCCTGGGTAGGCACGGGGCGGGGTTGGGGCATTCATGATCTTTGTTTTTCAACACTGCTTCTGGAAGCTTTAGGCTCTTGCTATAGAAGAATGTTCCTTCATTCTGCCTTGCAAGCTGCTGTGGGGGCGCGTCGGATTCAGATGGACAGCCAAGCCCAGATCGCTCATAACTGCCTGTGAGACAGCGGGGGCTGGCCAGCTCCTGCGGTCCCTGCTCACCACCTCCAAATGTAGTTCACCCTTGGCAGGTGACGAACCAGTGTCGCTGGCAGAACTGTTTGGAATAGACTGCCTCAGGCAGTCTGCCTGAAAGCAAGGACTGAACTGAATGACTCGGACCAGACTGAGAACCCGAGGACAGGAGGAACCACGGTGGGAAGCCACATTGGGGGCCCTGTGAGCCTATGCCGCCTGCCCAATGTGTGTCCTGCGTGGAGTGCCCGAACATCGGAAACTCTTTGTTTCCAGTGCACCCTCGGGGATTGTACTTCTTGGATGTGTGCCCTGACTATTCTGACAGTGCCTCAGCCCTGCAAGGCTTCGGGTCAGTCTCGTCTTACTGGCCAGAGCTCTGCAGGGCCCTGAATTGATACCTCCGGCCAGGTTAAAAAAAAAGAAAAAAAAAAAAAAGGCTCATACAGGAAGTTATGGAGGAAGGCACTTGGCTTTCTAAGATAGACCTTTGTGGCTAATGGGATATGTTTTAACTGGCTTTGTGAAGGACCCGTACAGGGCACCATTGAAATCAATTCTGCAGGCTGGCCTCACCCTGATATTCTCCTGACCATAATTCTGTCAAGACTCCTTGCCTAAGGGCCAAGGGAGTGGATTGCGAACAGGAATTCACATACCAAGAGTGAGACTGCTATCCTTAGAATGGCCTGCTTGCAAGGTTGACCCTTGGCTGACATCTGGGAACTTCGATTTGGGGAATGTTCCCGCCCTTCCCTAACTAACTCGTAAGAGTGGCTCACTGGGCCTAGAGTGTTTGTGCAAACAAGGGGATTTATGCTGAGACCCTGTTCCCTTTCTGTGTGTTTGGAATTTTGGTACATACTAGGTAAAAGGTGCCCATGTGACCAGCCCTCAATAGAAACCCTAAATTCTGAGTCTCAAAGGGCTTCCCTGGGCAGAAATATCACACCCATGTTGTTGAATTTTTATTGCTGAGGAATAACGTGCTTGTGACCCCCCATGGGAGGGGGAGAGCAAAAGGAACCCTGCACATGGATTCCTCCAGACTCTGCCTGTGTCTTTTCCCCTATGATCTGGCTGTATATCCTTACCATATCTCTGTAATGAGTCTTAGCCCTGAAGACAACTATAGGCTGAGGCCCACGAGACCTAGCAAATCCCTGAGTGGGGTGTTGATCTTGGGGTCCCCCAACACAATCACTAATGGAAATCTCAAATATTTTCTTATCACATTATAGACGTAGATTATTTTGAAGTTTCAATTCTATTGATCACTGGCTTGAAATTTAGATATTAGACCTGCCACCAGATAGGTTTTTGTGTTGATAAAGATGTATATTATTATATCACATTTCAAAATATTTTTAAAACTTAACATTTTTTTAATTGAAGTATCATTGATTTATCAAATGGATGGACAGCAAGGTCCTACTGTATAGCACAGGGAGCTATATTTAACGTCCTGAGATAAACCATAATGGAATATTAAAAAAGAATGTAAATATATGTATAACTGAGTCACTGCTGTACAGCAGAAAGTTTAACTATTTTTTTTTATAAATTTATTTTTGGTTGCGTTGGGTCTTCGTTGCTGCGCGTGGGCTTTCTCTAGTTGCGGAGAGCGGGGACTACTCTTCGTTGCGGTGCGTGGGCTTCTCATTGTGGTGGCTTCTCTTGTTGTGGAGCACGGGCTCTAGGCGCACAGGCTTCAGTAGTTGTGGCACGTGGGCTCAGTAGTTGTGGCGCACGGGCTTAGTTGCTCCACAGCATGTGGGTTCTTCACGGAGCAGGGATCGAACCCGTGTCCCCTGCCTTGGCAGGCAGATTCTTAACCACTGTGCCATCAGCGAAGTCCAAGTTTAACATTTTTAGTACTATGACATAATTTATTTTCTTTGTAATCCTAAGTATTTTATTTGCTGCATTATTCTGAGAGACTGATTCTGAGATGTCCATAGAATTCATCAGACTGCCAAAGGGGTTTGCACAAAAGAAATTTCAAGACTCCTTGCAATGGGTTATTACCCTAGATTACCTAGATGTATTAATCACTGATGGGCAATTTATTACCTATCAGTGAATAAACATTAGGTGCCCTAAATTTTATCTGGGGACAAGGAAGAACTAGTTCTACTGATTGCATTTAAAGGGGCAGCAGGAGCCAACAATAAAGTCACTATATTTCATACCGTGCTCATTCGATGTGACAGTTACATATATAATGTATCTAAAAGGTGAGATATAATTGGGGGTTTATAACGATGTTGATTTTTCTGGAACTATAGTGCCTCCTTATAGAATGTAAGTTTCTTGTTGAACTTTACTTGCTGTGTACAGAAAAATCCCACACCAAAACTCTGAAAAATCTCCTACTTCACTTTCAGGTGCTTCTCTGATCACAGATTTCCACTTGACTTGGTACAAAGACAGTCTTGCACACAGCCAATGGGAGTGGAGAAGATAGAGCCAAGTCAACCTACAAAGACAATTTTTGTTTATGTTGCCTAGGTTTTTAATATTTTTTGAAGCCCTACTTAAACCCTGATGAACCTTTTCGCAATCAAATTAGTGGTTAACACCTTAACATTATAAGTTAAAGTTACAAATTTGATTTTGGCAGGTTCAATGGACAGAGTGGCTAAACTTGTGAAAATAGCATATGAGTGTAGTCCCCCTGCTCGTTCCTTAAAGATGTACAGAGATGTGTTACCTGTTGGCAAAAGTTTTCCTTTGCAATGAGACAGTATGGAACAGAGGATTTTCTAATTGTTTGTAACTAAAGTTTTTCTTTAATTGAATACAAAAATACTATGCATGTAAAAATAATAAAGTTTATTTTACTCTGTTTTACACTCTTCTGCCCACAGCTCCTCATTTGTGCTTCATGGTGAACTGCATGTGTGTGGCCCCCGTGCCTTCATTACTTCGCACAGAGCATCTCTAGCATCATATCATCCATTGTGACTGGGCCGATGATGGGCCTGAAGAACAGTTCGGCCAGGACATTGGCATTGATGAATCTCAGCAGGAAAAGGGTGCTGTTCAGTTCGGCAAATCTGGCCTGGTGCCCCCTGTGTGTCACCCTGACGTGTTCACGGAGTATCCGCTGGGTTCCCCACTGAAGTCCCTGGATGTACTTCACGCACTGCAGACCTGGTAGGTCTGGAGGAGAAAAAGGGAGAAAAACCTCTTCGTTAGAATCAGCTCACTCTGAGCCCTTTGCTAGCTTTTTAAACAGATCCAATTTCTGCCCCCTTCCCCAATTAAAAAAACGCTCAAGCTTCCTGGTTAAAAGTTCTTTTCAACAGCAAGGATAAAGTGCCAAACCACTTCTAAGGTTTCAGGAGCAACGCTTCCAAGAAGGAAATATCATGTAATTATTCTTATTTAATATTCACTATGTTTGTATGCTCACATTTAAAAACTGCTGGCCCTGAGCCAACAAATGCACACTTAATTCAGTATGACAGTAGAATATAGTTTAATGAATCGTTGCTCCAGTTCACTATCTATGCACGTACAAAGAAATTAAAATTATTTCAAGAAGTGTGCACCTTTTACCTATGGCAAACAGGCCTTAGTATAAAGGCAAGAGGCTTTGCTAGGTAATATTTTACCATCCTCCCTTGAATTTCCCACCACTGTAATGATTACCGCCCATGGTGGTAAACTTCACAGCCACCAACTGTGGCTGACAGTCTCATTTAAATTATTTGCCTGCAGGCTGATTTTAGTCTACAGTCCCATAATAATTTAAGAGATAACTCTGGCCACTTAGCTCATTGTACCATGATTTCTGTACTGGGGAGGTTTTTAAAAAAGTGATTCAAATGAGCATTCCAAAGGGTTCTTTAAAAAAAAAAAAAAAGCAGTCTTTGAAAGCATTGTCTTATAGCCATCAGAGGGTTAAAAAGTAAACATGGGGGCTTCCCTGGTGGCGCAGTGGTTGAGAGTCCGCCTGCCGATGCAGGGGACGCGGGTTCGTGCCCCGGTTCGGGAAGATCCCACGTGCCGCAGAGCAGCTGGGCCCATGAGCTGTGGCCGCTGGGCCTGCACGTCCGGAGCCTGTGCTCTGCGGCGGGAGGGGCCACAGCAGTGAGAGGCCCGCAAAAAAAAAAAAAAAAAAAGTAAACATGAAAACATCGATTGCAACATGGTACAAAAGTTACTTTTCAAATAAAGATTGCATGACCTTCTTGCAGTACAGTGTGATATCCAAGTAAAACTGAATGAAATGCAATGCAGGAAAGATTAAATGCCTCTAAGTTTTATAAAGAACGTGATAAGAGGAGGCTGCTTTTAAAAGTCCTTTGATCCTCCATGATAGTAATATTACTGTAAAATTCTTTAACTTGTAATTAAGAAATTACCAATTTACCATTAGGTGTAAATGATGTTGATTATTGTAATCATTTTCCTTCCCTTTTTCTACAAAATCCAACAGAAAAGTATTTTAAAAGCGTCATGCTAATAATCACAGAGTAACAGAACCAGCCAGTGTTCTTTCAAAAAAAATAATAGCAATAGGCGAGTCATTTCTAGTACAGGCAAATATCAAATCTGATAAATGAGAACAAAAATACAGCAACATCTCTAATCCATATTCCAATTCTGATTACCCCAGTCCACGGATTACCATCCCCTACTACCTACAGCTCATTATCCAGGCTTGAGACCCAATTTTATTGCACTTGGATTCCATTCATGAGGGTAAGAAGAGGCTTGTGTGAAACCACCAGAAATCGGAAGCTCCCCCAGGTCTAAATTCATGGCTTATTAAAACTTCATCTTGTGAACTCCACTTTTCTCTGCTTTCATACCACACTGCTCTTTTCCCATCATCCCCTAAAAGTGTCCCCCCCACCAGAAAAAGACTTGCCTTCAAAGTAAAATCAAGAAAGAGAAAAGGCAGATAGATGGACTCCATGGGAGGCGGGAGGGAAATGTTTAAACTTAAAGATCAGGGGATACAAAATGATAAACAGCAAAGAAAGGCCACACACTTAGCAGGCATTACTTTTTCCCAGATGCAGGTACATTTATGTTTAAAGCACACCCAGCTTAGCTGGTTAAACTTATTTGAGAGAGGATTCAGAAAAGCAGAGCAAGAATAAGAGATGCAAAACAGGGTGGAGGGAAAGAGGGGAACTAGTGGAATGTAAACTTTTGAAAGCTGAGCCCTTGTCTTACCTTTTTATTCCAGCAGAACAAAGCACATGGTAGGTGTCTAATAACACAGCTGAAGGAGCGAGAAAACACTGTCTTCCCAATGAACCACCTGAGGCACTTATTATGGATGCAGATTTGCTGACCCTCCACCAGAGCTACCGAATCAGAACTTGTAGAGGAGGGGCCCGGAAAGACTTTGAAGGACCGCCTTCCCTGCCAACACCACCAAGTGCACAGGTAGGTTTAGAAAACAATGATACAAGCAAAAAGTAACCTATCATGATCACTGGGATGAGCTGAGGTCTCTTAAGTCCTGAAATGTGAGGTCTGAATGAATTATTATCCCACTAAATCCTGCTCTATACCCCTTCAAAAGTGCTAGGCAGGAGGCAAGGACATGACCCCGAGACTCCTGGTGTCAGGAAAAAAGGATGTGGAGGGAGCATGATAAATACTCTCCCAACGCAAGCTGTCTGGAAACTTCCTGCCCACTTGTGACCCTTCTGGAAGGATGCTGGTTGAAGATGACTCTAGTAGTAGGACATACTCGAGACAAGGTGCTGGGCTGCCCAGGGAGATTTTCTCCAATGAGTCGGTTGCACTGTGTGGGGCAGAGTGTCCACCACCCAACAGACAACCTGAAAGTGTGGTGCAGCAGACATCCCCTTGGGCCCAGGAGACTGGAGACCCATGCTCCACAACTCACTGGCCATTTATTTTGGAGTAAGGTCACTTGGGACTAGACTACCTAACCTGCCAATGGGATGAGGAAAGGGTGAAGGGCAGAGGGGGTTGATTAGGAGGTCTCTAAGGTGTCTAAAGGCTCTAAAATGCAGTGCTCCTGCATGCAGTCTCTAACATGTCTTTCTCCTACCCCTTTGCTAACCTGATACTTACAGACACTTAGATGATGAGACAGTCCAGCTGCTTAGGACCATTAAAATGACCATTCAGAGACAGACACATGAAACACTAAGTCCAGTGTCCTGACAGTGTCCCCAGGGGATGGTGTCTCTGTGGGTTCTTAACAAATATTTCCTCTCTTGCCAGCCTTAATAGACTTCCTCCAACCAAAAGGTTCTAGTAAATTTCAGAGCTGGGTTTCAGAAAGAGACGTTGCAAAATTTGCAGTGAACACAGACTTTTTTTTTTAAAGCTATACTACTGGATTTAAAAGATTTGAGAAGGAATAGCCATGTCCCTGAAAGCACAAACTTTTCCGTAGTAACAGAAAGGTGTAGAGAGATTAAGTACAAACCTCAACAAAAAAAAAAAACCCTCCTCTCGGCTGAGTTTCTGGCAGCACCCCACCCACGAGGAATGGTTTCTGGAGCTCCCCCAACTCTGCTGAGTTTGTCATGATTCCTGACTTGTGCCCCCCAAACTCCCCTAACAATGAAAACTCTTCAAGTGTCTGTGCCAGGGGTGGGTACTGTCCAGTGCTTGTAGGAGAAGAGAAAAGCCGGAGCAGAGAAAAGCCAGAGCCGAGGCCGGCGCCCTTACCCGGGTTAAAGAGCACGGTCCCCTTGAGGTAGGCGTACTCCTTGGTACTGATGTCCAGGCTCCAGCACTTGGCGAGGAAGCCCTTGATGGCTTGGACCTCGGCGGCCAACGGCAAATGCTCGGCCTCCGGCGGCAGTACCAAATGTGGCTGCGGCTCGTCGCCCTCGGTCTCCCGCCGCCTGGTGGTGAGGATCTTCTGCAGCAGGCTGGGCTCCGAGGTCTCCACCGTCTCAAAGTTCAAGCGGTCCTGGGCCAGCTCCAGCAGGAGTAGCGGCGCCCAGCAGCTGCGCACCAGCACCAGCTGCTGGTCCAGGGGCAGCACCTGGAAGCAGGGCAGGTACTTGACGAAGCGCAGCGTCTTCAACAGGCCTGCCGAGGCTGCCTCGCAGACCACCTGTGGGCTCTTGAGGGCCACCCGCCGCTGCGCGCCGCACGAGGGGTCCCACCAGGGGCCCCCCGGCTGTGCCTCTGGAGCCACGTGCGTTTGCTTTGCGCTCGTGGGCACGTTGCAGAGGATGCCGCCCTGCCGCGGGTGGTCTTCACCGCAAAAGCAGCAGCGGTACGGGAGCGCCAAGGCCCGCCCGCGCGGCAGCTCCTCTCTGCCCCCCAGCCTCTGCGCGCAGTAGGAGCGGTCCCACCACGCGCCCCCCGGCCGCGCCTCAGGAGCTTCCGGAGCCACGTGCGTCTGCTTTGCGCTGGTGAGCAAGCTGTACAGGATGCTGCCCTGCCGCGGGTGGTCTTCACCGCAAAAGCAGCAGCGGTACAGGAGCACCGTGGCCCGCCCACCCGGCAGTCCCTCTCTGCCCACTGGGGGCTCCGAACCACAGGAGCAGCCCCAGCACGCGCCCCCCAGCCGGGCCTCGGGCGCCTCCGCAGTCTCCTGCGTTTGCTTCGCGCTCGTGAGCATGTTGTAGAGGATGCTGCCCTGCCGCGGGTGGTCTTCACCGCAAAAGCAGCAGCGGTACAGGAGCTCCACTGCCCGTTCACCTGGCAGCCCCTCTCTGCCCACCGGGGGCTCCGAGCCACAGGAGCAGCCCCAGCACGCGCCCCCCGGCCGTGCCTCGGGCGCCTCCGGAGTCGCGTGCGTTTGCTTCGCGCTCATGAGCATGTTGTAGAGGATGCTGCCCTGCCACTGGTGGTCCTCGCCCGCCATGGCCCGCGGTGCCCGTAGCCCGGCTCTGTCCAGTGGCTGCCGCCTGCAATCTATTTATACCGAACGCGCACGCACGCGCGTCGGCCGTCTCCGCCTGGGCAAAGGCGCGGAGGCGGGCGCGGCGCTCGGGTGTGTTAGCCCGTGACTTCGGCGGTTCAAAAGGGGCAGATGCTCCTTAACAGCTGAAAACGGAGGAGGAGCAGAGCCGTGGGAGCTGCCAGAAACTTCCCTCCGTCTTCTCATTACGCCCTTCCCTGCGTTTGGAAGACAGAGCTCGGCGCAGGGAGCAGGTATTTGGCGGCACTGTTCCAACTTTTTCCATTGAACCCTGGCGTCTAATTTGCTCTCTTTACTGGGAAGGCAGGGGTACCGAAAAGGGGAAAAATCTATTTCTGTGCCATATTTGCAAACTTTCATTAAATGACTAAACTTTGTATGGCTTACTTTGTATATGGATAGGGAGGTCTCATTTTAAGGCACGTTGAAAACTATAGACCATGGACCAGCAGTGTCAGCGTCATATGGGAACTTGGTAAAATGCCCAATCTCAGGCCCCAACCAGACCTTCTGGCTCTGAATCTGCATTTTAACGAGGCTTACAAAGGATCCGCGTGCACCTTAAATGTGGAAAAAGCACTAGTCTAAGGATGCTATCATAAGCTTATTGTTTAATTCAAGTAATATTTATGAGCACCCACTTTGTCGTAGGTGTTGTGTTAGAGAGCTGGGGGCAGCGACCAGGTTATAAAAGTGGCTAATATTTAGGAATATAATAATCACAAGGGGCTAAAAAGTTGCTACAGTGAGAACTTTGGATTCTTCTAGAGATATTATATTGGGTAGATGTGCAATTAACATTTCTTCTCCCACCGTTTCTAAGCGAATAACGAGCAGCACAGGTTTCAGAAAGCCTGGATCTTTTGTTCTCACTTGCCACACAGCCTCTTTGCTCGTGCTCCATACGGTCAATGAGATCAGTGGGTAGCTCCACATCACCACCTGACCCTTGTGTAACTAGCTGTTTCACCAACCATCTGGTTAACTTGAAATCACAACCTTTTAGCCCTCAAATTTCTCATCTCTCAAATGGGAGGTTTATTTAGTGATCTCTTGGGTCCATGACTGAAAACATGGAGCAAGGAAGGGGGACTGGTGTGTACCAGCTGGTATAGGATCCCACTACTCTCTCTCTCTCTGTCTCTGTCTCTGTCTCTCTCTCTCTCTCTCTCTCTGTCTCTCTGAGACCTGGAATTCTGAGCATAAGAGGAAAAGCTAGGTGATGCTTATTTTGCATTCAACCTGTAATTTTATTTTGCCTGTGAGAGGCCCTATAACAGTGCTTTAACCTCTGCTCTGGCACCAGATTGCCTTGATTTTAATTCTGGCCCTGACACCTAGTAGCTCCGTGGCTTTGGGCAGTGTATTAGTTTCCTATTGCTGCTGAAACAAATTACCACAAATTTAGTTGGTTTAAGGCAACATAAATTTATGTTACAGTTCTGGAGGCCAGAAGTCTGAAGTCAGTTTCACTGGGCTAAAATCAAGGTGACATTCCTTCTGGAGGCCCTAGGGGAGACTATATTTTCTTGCCATTTCCAGCTTCTAGAAGCTGCTTACATTCCTTGGCTCCTGGCCACATCACTCCTGCCTCTGCTTCCATCTCCTTTCTGACTCTTATAAGGATCTTTATAATTACATTGGGCAAATCCAGATAATCTAGAATAATCTCTCCATCACAAAGTTCGAAATTAATTCCCATTTGGAAAGTCCCTTTTACCATGTAAGCTAACATCTTCCCAGGTGTTGAGGATTAGGACATGAACCTCATTGGAGGCATTATTTAGCCTTTCACAGGACAGTTACTCAAGCCACCTGTGCCTCGATTTCCTTATTTCTACAACGCGGACAATAGTCTCTGTGAGGTAATCCTCCTATGTGAACTAATTCATGTAAAGTGTTTGCTTGGTACATGATAAGTGTTGGATGTATCAACTATTATCTACCCCTTTTTAAGATAATGTGGGATAACTTCAGGGTTAAGAGGTAATATAACCCCAGCACCTATCAACTGTTATCTACCCCTTTTTAAGATAATGTGGGATAACTTCAGGGTTAAGAGGTAGTATAACCCCAGCACCACCATTATTCTCTCTCTCCTAGGAAAGCCTGTCCTCACTCTCCACCCTGAAGCTGTCTCATTTTCTTCTGCATGTCCACATTTCTTGGCCCAGATTCAGAACACTGGATGGGTCACCTGGTCCACAACAATAATATATATTGGAAATGTTATCTCATTGTCCCCTTCATCATTTACTGTTTCCAATATTCAAGCTACTGTTTAGGGTACTGTTACTGCTGCTTCAGCAATCTCCCTGCTTGATGAACCCACCAGCCAGCCTCGCTGAAAAACTCAGCCTGCCTCAGTCCCCTCCTTAAGTTGCCAGTGCTCGTTACTTCTTATTGTGTTCCATTTTATTTTCTTCCTATCAATGATCAGAATTGGGTATGATTGATTGATTTAGTTATTTGATGCTTGTTGATTATCTCTCCCAACTAGTATAAAAGTCCCTTGAGGGAAAGGAATTAGCCATGCTGTAGCCCAGCAACTAGAACAATGTCTGGCATACACTAGGTGCTCGAAATTATATTTGTTGGCCAACTGTATCTTCAGCGAGAGAGAAGGCTGTAGCTCCTACTCTCAGCACAGAGGGCAAGTGTTCCCACACAACTGTGGCTGCACTGAACCTGGAGGAAGAGAAGTTAAGAGGCCCCGTTGGACTCAGAGCTTTCTGGAGGCCTTTTAAGTTTTTTTTAAATTTTTTTATTGAAGTATAGTTGATTTACAGTGTTAATTACTGCTGTACAGCAGAGTGACTGAGTTATACATATATATACATTCTTTTTCATTTTCTTTTCCATTATGGTTTGTCAGAGGATATTGAAAAGAGTTTCCTGTGCTATACAGTAAGACCTTGTTGTTTATCCATCCTATATATAATAGTTTGCATCTGCTAATCCCAAACTCCCAATCCATCCCTCTCCCACCGCCCCCCATGGCAACCACCAGTCTATTCTCTGTGTCCGTGATTCTGTTTCTGTTTCACAGATAGGTTCATTTGTGTCACATTTTAGGTTCCACACATAAGTGATATCATATGGTATTTGTCTTTCTCTTTCTGACTTCACTCAGTATGATAATCTCTAGTCGTATCCATGTTGCTGCAAATGGCATTATTTCATTCTCTTTTTTTTGGCTGAGTAGTATTCCATGGTATGTATATATCACACCTTCTTTATCCATTCATCTGTCAATGGACATTTAGGTGTTTCCATGTCTTGGCTATTGTGAAGAGTGCTGCTATGAACATTGGGGCACATGTATCTTTTTGAATTAGAGCTTTGTCTGGATATAAGCCCAGTAGTGGGATTGCTGGATCATATGGTAATTCTATTTTTAGTTTTCTGAAGAACCTGCATACTGTTTTCCACAGTGACTGCACCAACTTACATTCCCACCAACAGTGTAGGAGGGTTCCCTTTTCCCCACACCCTCTCCAGCATTTGTGATTTGTAGACTTTTTGATGCTGCCCGTTCTAACCAGTGTGAGGTGGTGCCTCGTAGTTCTGATTTGCATTTCTCTAATGATTAGTGATGTTGAGCATCTTTTCATGTGCCTATTTGGAGCATCCCCCCTTTTTTTGATACACAGAGTGCTACACGTGCTCTGGTAAAGTTACAAGAGGACTAGGTTGACAGCCAGAAGACATGGCTTTGAGTTTGGACCCTTCCACTCTAAAGATATAACACTGAAAAGTCATTTAACTTCAGCCTTCACCATTATGGAATGGGGAACAATTCTGTAAACCAGTATTAATGTGTACAGCCTGTTTCAAGTCATTCAAGGGGTCGTCTTATTTCTCTCTCAATATAGCCCTTTACAGAAATGTTTGCTGACCTCTTTGCTACACTGAAAATATAAAGCAACTTAACACTCATTAAGTTCACAGTTATGAGAGCTTTACACTCATCCACTTTCTAATGATTTAACATTGAGCAAAGCATTTAACACTGTTAGCCTTTTCAGCTATGAAACCAGAAAAAAATGCTATAAACTATTTTAATATATGTATCCTAGCCATGTATAATTCAAGGGTTTTTCTAAAACTCTTTTATCAACTATGTATTTTTTAAATCCTAGTAACTTGAATCCATTTTTTGTGACTTTAATCATCCACACCTCGCACGTATTTGATGCTTTTGACTTTGACTTTCAGGCATTGTCTCAAATTGAAACTTCAGTGCAGTGCCAAGAACCATGAACTTGTAATATAGTGGTTATAATTCCTGTTCTTTCCCAGGAGCAGTCTTCTGACTTTCTTACTTGTGCTTTTCTTGAAGTTGCGATCTTCTGTTCGCAACTCTGAAGGACTTTCTAGGTTCTTTGGATTGACCGTTTGGAAGAAGAGATTACCTGCTTGTCCTTCATACGTATTCATCCTTGGAAATGTCAGGAGAAAACGACTTCATCTTTCCACTTTCAGTTTTTTCCCCTGAACAAATAGCTCCCGAGAAACAAAATCATCCAAACAAGTGCAGAGATTCCCATCAAGTTATGCCAGACTGCTCGTTGCTACAGGGTTAGTGAAGACATAACCTTCTAAGGTAGGCACAGGCTTCTTCATTTGATTTGTTCCGTGTCCTCAGGTCACCATGACAGCTAGACAAAAGGACACTCATCACCTGCACCTGTCATGTGCTGAGTTTGTCCACAACTTCAATTTGGGTATTTACACGGAGTCATTGTTCGATGACCTTGGTCAATTGGACACCTGCTCTGTAGAATCCATTATCTGTTCCAACCCATGGTGGGAGTAAAGCTGCTCTGCCTGCCTGAGTGTAACCTTCAACTTCAAAGTAATGCAGTTTTCACTAAAGGATGGAGGAGTGAAGTACAGGTGGGGATAAAGCCGGGTAAAATTGTAAAACTGAACTTTGCACAGCAAGCGGCTCTTGACCTGGAAGGCATTGCGATCTGAAACCTGATAGGAATTATCAATCCAGGCTTAAAAGAGCTGGAATGCCTCAGAATTCAGTTCCTTCAGTAAACAGCTGACAGGGAGTAACAATAGTGTTTTCCTTACTTTTCAATGTATATATTGGGTAAACACTATTGTGGAAAAACAGTGGCTGATAAAATCCAAGAGATAGCCTCACTCCTATTCCTTTCCAAGACCCAGAATGTTGAAAGCTCTATTTATGGAAGAATTAATAGGCTTTAGCTGCTGATTCATGAAACCCTTAGAGAAGATCAAGTCATGATTATTTATTTCCTTCAGATGAGCTACAAAGAAGGTAATCCATTGCCTTGGGGGTCACATAGTTGCTGAACTGGAATAATGACCCATGCAGTAATTCTGAAATGTTCTAAAATCAATTTTCTAAAGCAATCAAACAACCACTCCGTTCAAGGAAAAACGTTCATCAAATCAATTAATTTTATTACATCTACCAATTTTGAATACATCCCAATACCAGATGTTGATCAAATTATCTAGTTAATAAATTCAATTGACTGGCAGGTTTCAAAATGATTGCCCCATTGGTTAGCAAGCTATTAAAATTGGTTTGACTGGTAAATTGGGAAATCGTTGCTCTGTTGGTTCACATAGCTATGTCCCCTAATGGTGATGGTAATTTTAGTTACAGACTCCCTGTGTATTGGGATCTGGAACTGGAGTAATAGCTCTCTTCCTGGAAATAGCTTTCTTTTCTCCACAACCATTATATCTAGAGTGCCTTGTACATTCCCTGGCATACTAAAGGCACTCAACAAACACCCGCTTAATGAAACAGAGTGAAGTTTCTTCCACATCTACAAATCTTCTAACTTCATTAGGTTGCCCAAACTTTTCTTCTTTCCTGTCACTGTATGGGTTTTAACAATCTTGCCAGCCCTGTTGGAAAGACCCTAGGTCCCTTTTGCCAAATACCAGCTACCTGTTTTATTTTATTTTTTTAAACTTTATTAGAGTATAGTTGATTTACAACGTTGTGTTAGTTTCAGGTGTACAGCATAGTGATTCAGTTACACATATATTCATTCTTTTTCAGATTGTTTTCCCATCTAGGTTATTATAAAATATTGAGTAGAGTTCCCTGTGCTATATAGTAGGTCCTTGTTGGTTATCTGTTTTATATATAGCAGTGTGTGTATGTTAGTCCCGAGCTCCTAATTTATCCTCCCCCCATGTTTCACCTTTGGTGACCATAAGTTTGTTTTCAAAATCTGTGAGTCTGTTTCTGTTTTGTGAATAAGTTCATTTATATCATTTTAAAATTAGATTCCACATGTGAGTGATAGCATATGATAATTTTCTTTGTCTGACTTGCTTCACTTAGTATGACAATCTCTAGGTCCATACATGTTGCTGCAAATGGCATTATTTTGCTCTTTTTTATGGCTGAGTAACATTCCATCGTATACATATACCACATTTTCTTTATCCATTCCTCTATTGATGGACATTCAGGTTGCTTCCAAGTCATGGCTATTGTAAATAGTTCTGCAGTGAACATTGAGGTGCATGTGTCTTTTCGAATTATGATTTTCTCCAGATATATGCCCAGGAGTGGGATTGCTGGAACATATGGTAGTTCTATTTTTAGTTTTTAAAAATATTGTTTTTAAAGCATACTGTTCTCCATAGTGGCTGCACCAATTTACATTCCCACCAACAGTGTAGGAGGGTTCCCTTTTCCCCACACCCTCTCCAGCATTTATCATTTGTAGACTTTTGATGATGGCCATTCTGACTGGTGTGAGATGATACCTCGTTGTAGTTTTCATTTGTACTTCTCTGATATTTAGCAATGCTGAGCATCTTTTCATGTGCTTTTTGGCCATCTGTATGTCTTCTTTGGAGAAATGTCTGTTTAGATCTTCTGCCCATTTGTTTTTATTAGATTGTTTGTTTTTTTTGACATAGAGTTGCATGAGCTGTTTGTATATTTTGGAGATTAATCCCTTGTCGGTCACTTTGTTTGCAAATATTTTCTTCCAAAGGGTTGGCTTTCATTTTGTTTATGGTTTCCTTTACTGTGCAAAAGCGTTTAAGTTTAATCAGGTCCCATTTTTTTGTTTTTATTTTCATTACTCTAGGAGGTAGATCCAAAAAGATATTGCTGTGATTTATGTCAGAGAGTGTTATGCCTATGTTTTCCTCTAGGAGTTTTATAGTGTCTGGCCTTACATTTAGGTCTTTGATCCACTTTGAGTTTCTTTTTGTGTATGGTGTTAGAGAATGTTCTAATTTCATTCTTTTACATGTAGCTGTC
This sequence comes from Pseudorca crassidens, assembly GCF_039906515.1. Taxonomy (NCBI): domain Eukaryota; kingdom Metazoa; phylum Chordata; class Mammalia; order Artiodactyla; family Delphinidae; genus Pseudorca; species Pseudorca crassidens. The sequence continues at coordinate 107,128,018 of NC_090317.1, read as the reverse complement.
CAGTTTTCCCAGCACCACTCATTGAAGAGACTGTCTTTTCTCTATTGTATAGTCTTGCCTCCTTTGTTGTAGATTAATTGACCATAGGTGCGTGAGTTTATTTCTGGGTTTCCTATCCTGTTCCATTGATCTATATTTCTGTCCTTGTGCCAGTTCCGTACTGTTTTGATTACTGTAGCTTTTTAATATAGTCTGAAGACAGGGAGCCTGGTTCCTCCAGCTCAGTCTTTCTCAGGATTGCTTTGGCTATTTGGGGTCTTTTGTGTTTCCATACAAACTTAAAAACTTTTTGTTCTAGTTGTTCTATGAAAAATGTTTTCATTTTTCTATGAAAAATGTTTTAACCACTCTGATTTCTAGCTTGCTAATCTCGAAAATGAGAGTAAATATATTATCTGTGTTTACTTCACAAAGTTGTTGAATGTATGAAATGATTGACAATACCTCATGTGAATTATTACAGTTAGATTGCAATTTCTTTAAGTCAGAAGCATCAGACTTTGTGAAGTGATATATTGCCCACCTAAATCAAATGTGTGCATTTGAAACTCTCTGTACATATACATCTAAAATGCATTTGAAATAAGGGATCCTGCAGTTGATAATAAGTCATTCAAGTTTGGAGTTAAATGCATCTAACGTTAGTAGTGCCAGAAAGCCTAATTGCTTTCTCTGAGCCTGCAGTGACAAACATATGAAAAACAAAAAATATGTGATACTTGGAGTCACAAGCCCCTGGTTAACAGTTTATTAAGCGTGACACTGTTAGGACTGTATGTGTGTGTGTGTCTGTGCGTGTGTGTGTTTCTTTAGAAATTTTATAATGCGAGGGGGTATTCCAGGGCCTCAGCCAAAAATGATCTGGAGCCCACAAGATTCAGGATGGTAGAATTTGATTTATAGGCTGGTAAAGGGAAACCATCCAATGCCACTTCTGTAACCTTCTTCCAGCTGGAGTCTTATGGATGAACTAAAAGGTGTCGTTAGGGACCAGATCCTGAAGATTATTTCAATAACCATTCAGCAGCATTTGAAGTTGGAATTCCACATATAAGAAAGGACACACAAATAAGAAATTAAACTTTTCATAAAAATTCTGCCAGCGTACACCTATACTAGAAGTACTATAATGTAAATAAATATAATTTGACATTTCTCTGGTATCTAGAACTGTATGTGTGAGCAAACTAACTTCTTAAAAATTTTGTTTGTATACCTTTATTGAACTATAGTTGATTTACAATATTAGTTTCAGATACACAGCATAGTGATTCAATATTTTTACAGATTATGCTCCATTTAAAGTTATTACAAAGTAATGGATATATTTCCTTGTTTGTATGTTATATCCTTGTGCTGTACAATATATCCTTGTTTCTTATTTATTTTATAAATAGTTTATAAATATATAACAGTTTGTATCTCCTTATCCCCTACCCCTATCCTGCCCCTTCCCCTTCTCTCTCCCCACTGGTAACTACTAGTTTGTTCTCTAAGTCTGTGAGTCTGTTTCTGTTTTGTTATATATATTCATTTGTTTTATTTTTTAGATTCCACATATAAGTGATAACATAGAGTATGTCTTTCTCTGTCTGACTTAGTTCACTAAGCATAAGACCCTCTAGGTCTATCCACGCTGTTGCAAATGGCAGAATTTAATTGTTTTTTATGGCTGAGTAATACTCCATTGTATGTATATGCCACATCTTCTTTATCCATTCATCTGTTGGTGGACACTTGGGTTGCTTCCATATCTTGGTTATTGAATGCTGCTATGAGCATGGGGTACATGTATCTTTTTGAGTTAGTGTTTTCACTTTTTTCAAATGTGTGCCCAGGAGTGGATTTGCTGGAGAATATGGTAGTTTCTATTTTTAGTTTTTTGAGTAACCTCTATGATGTTTTCTGTAGTGGCTGCACCAATTTACATTCCCACCAGCAGTGTTCAAGAGTTCCCTTTTCTCCACATCCTCGCCAACATTTATTATTTGTAGACATTTTGATGTTAGCCATTCTGACGGGTGTGAGGTGATACCTCATTGTGGTTTTGATTTGCATTTCTCTAATAATTAGTGATGTTGAGCATCTTTTCACGTGCCTGTTAGCCATCTGTATGTCTTCTTTGAAAAAAGTCTATTCGGGTTTTCTGCCCATTTTAAAATTGGATTTTTTTTGGTTACTGAGTTGTATGAGCTGTTTATACTGGGTTGGCCAAAAGGTTCATTCGGGTTTTTCTGTATTGGGTTGGCCAAAAAGTTGGTTCGGGATTTTCCGTAAGATCTTACTGAAAAACCCAAACGAACTTTTTGGCCAACTCAGTATTTTGGATATTCACCCATTGCAGGTCATATGATTTGCCAGTATCTTCTCCCATTCAGTAGGTTGTCTTTTCATTTCGTCAATGGTTTCCTTTGCTGTGCAAAAGCTGAGTGAAGTAACTTTTGTATTATTGACATCTTTTAATTCAGCAGATAAACTTTAATCTCATAATAAGTACTTCCTTTTCAGACAGAAAAGATCATTCTAAATGGGTTTACCTTGTTTGTCATCTATTAAATGTTGATTTAACATGCTTAATTACAATTATGCATTGGTTTGCTTGGTATCTTTTATTTTTTTTTTTTGCTTGGTATCTTTTTAAAGTTCTTTGATTAAGGGTCAGGTCAGTACAGCATGGTCTTTCACATATCAAGGCCATTGAGTCCTATTAGAAGGGTAAATTGTATAGCGAAATGTTTCACTGTGCAAATCTCAGCTGTATTTTAGTTAAGTAAAAGCACGTTGGCTTTTAATCACCACTCGATCAATTACTTATAACATAAAAGGGATGGCTAAACAATGGGCGCATACTTAGTCAAAATTCCAAATATAGCTTTGGGAGTAAAAGGGAAGAAGAAAATTGTTCCTTGATAATCACAAATAATAATGTTGCCTTTCAAATATTCTAAAATGGTTTCGTCATAGAGAGATTAATGGTTCACTAAGTCCTGGCTACGCAAAGTGTGGTCTTCAGACCAGAGCACCAGAATCATCTAGGAGCTTGTTAGGAATGCAGAATCAGGTCTTGCCCCAAACCTGTTGAATCAGAATCTGCAGTTGAGCAAGATCCCGAAGGTGATTTGTATGCACACTAAAGCTTGCAAGTCACTCCATCAATCTCTGCTTCTCAAATTTGGCTGCTCTTTGGTATCACCTGGAAAGTTTGAAAAATTTCTTACTTAGGACTGGATCCCACTCCCAGAGATTCTAATTTAATTAGTATAAGGCATGACCTGGGCATAGAGAGTTTGAAAAACTCCCCAGGTAATTCTAATGAGCAGCTAAGTTTGAGAATCATTGATCTTAAGAATAAAACCCAACATCATAGTCATTACGTAATAATAATAGTAGTAGTAGTAATATTTGGAGATAATAAATTCTTCAGAAAGCACAGATGAAAGCAAACATGGAAACTGTAATTAATGAAAAGATTTTGTCCCATTATCACATTAACACTGATAAGTTTATCAGATCAGCAGAGTGATAAGGGGATGGGACAGAAGTAGTGGTGAAGGATAGGACTTGAAACACGGGGTGAGGCAGAGTAACCTAGACCCTGAAAAGTACCAAAATACATGACTTTCGATAGCAAGGGTTCAGTACCTATACTAGTGTTGGCTAGCCAAGGGGTCAACATCATTCACCTTTGGAAAATTGGGACCCCAGGAAACCACATGTAGTTCTCTTGTGCTTCCCTGCCTTGTTGAGAGCATTGATATATGCACATGATATCTAAGGAATTCATAAGAAGAAAGGGAAAAGCCAGGTATTATCAGTGCCTTAGCTTGAGTCCTCATAATCTCTTGTTTTATGTCAGTGAACTCCTAACTGACCTCCCTGCCTCTCATCATCCCCCTAAACTATTCATCTTCCAAATGTTTCCAGAGTGATCTTTCTAAAGTATGATTTTGATCCCATCAATCCATTGCTTAAAACAAACACTCCAAACACATCCCATTACATGAAACATCACCTCCTTAGCATAATGGGTCTGGGAGGGAATTAAGATTTATTGAGCATTAGATACTTCTTTTGTTCTCTAAACAAGATCTATGAGGTAGGTGTTATTGATCCCATTGTACAGATTAAGAAACTAATGTCCTTTTCCATGGAGAGACTAGTTAATGGCAGAGGCAAAATTAGAATTCTGATCTGCCTGGATATTCACTATCTAGCATGGTATACAAGATCTTTCATAATCTCACAACCTTTCTGGATTCGTCGAAATTTCAACGTTTTCCCCATGTTATAGATGCCCTACCGGACATTACACATCCTCAAAACGTGTCATGCTTCTCACTATTCCTTTAAAAATGAATTTCCTTTAAACTTTTGAACATGATATTTGTTTCTATAATGTCCTTATTTTGAAAAAGAATCTTTGAACTCTTACGTAGCCTTCCAAATACAAATTCAATGTTGTTTCGTGCATAAAGTGTTCCCCAAATCCCCTAAATAGGATTTGTCTCTTTCTTCAGTTTAATTATAGTACTTTCCACATATCCTATTAGCTTTCGACATAGTGTTTTGTAATTATTTTTATGTATTTATTTCTCTGTTATAAAATGAGGTTCTTGAGGATGCAAATCATGTCTTATTCATTTTTGTAAGCAACATCTTCTTCATCTTGGGATCTATATCAGTCAGATTGGGTTAAGTTATGCCATATAACAACCCCTTAAAACTCAGTGGCCTAAAAGGGCAAAGGTGTGTTTCTTGCTTATGATATGGGTAGGTCGTGGTGCCATTTCATGCTATCTTGACTCCAAAATCCAGGCTGATAGAGCAGATTTCACCTGGAACATGGCTGGTTTTGTGACAGAGGGAAAGGAGATAAGGTGATCCATGAATCTGTAAATTTTCTGCTTAGGATTGACACACACCACTCCTACCCATATTTTGTTGGCTAAGGCAAGTTATATGGCTACTTCTAATTTCAATAGTGTCATGATGTGTAATTTTACTGCAGGAAGGAGCATTTCAAGTTACATGGCCAGGGCTGATGTCAATGAGGTAGGGGTATGTAAGCCTCTCTCCAGTGAAAGGAGGCAATGAACAATACCATCTACCACAGGGCCACCTACACTCCAGGAACATTCCCTATTCGCCACACAGTAAAGTTGCATTTTACACAGACTTGCACTGTGTTCCTTTTAAATATTAAAGCATCAAAATATTAATAAGATCCTACTCTGAGCATAAAATTTTAAATAATGCAGATTTCTTACATTTAAATATTTATCTCAAAAATCACATAATTTCAAAACTGGAAGGCCAAGTGAAATGAAAACTCTGGTCTGTTGCCAAGTGGCAACACTATTTTACTGGTACGTGGAAATACTATCATCTTTGTTAGTACTAGTCTTTCTTTCTTCTTTTTTTTAAATTTTTTTTTAATTTTTATTTTTTTTTTGTTTTTGCGGTACGCGGGCCTCTCACCGCTGCGGCCTCTCCCGTTGCGGAGCACAGGCTCCGGACGCGCAGGCTCAGCGGCCATGGCTCACGGGCCCAGCCGCTCCGCGGCATGTGGGATCTTCCCGGACCGGGGCACGAACCCGCGTCCCCTGCATCGGCAGGCGGACCCTCAAGCACTGCGCCACCAGGGAAGCCTCTTTTTTAAAAAAAATAAATTTATTTATTTATTTATTTTGGCTGTGTCGGATCTTCGTTGCTGCGTGCAGGCTTTCTCTAGTTGCAGCGAGCCGGGGCTACTGTTCGTTGCGGTGTGCAGGCTTCTCATTGCTGTGGCTTCTCTTATTGTGGAGCACAGGCTGTAGTTTTGGCTCGCGGGCTCTGGAGTGCAGGCTCAGTAGTTGTGGCTCACGGGCTTAGTTGCTCCATGGCATGTGGGATCTTCCCGGCCCAGGGCTCGAACCCGTGTCCCCCGCATTGGCAGGCAGACTCTTAACCACTGCGCCACTAGGGAAGGCCAGTACTAGTCTTTCTTATACCAGGTATCAGGAAACACATTTCTTATATACAGTTGCACCTATTATAGGCAAACAATACATATTTCAACCCAGTCACCATTTTTCCACTATTAAAAATGGTATTCCCAATTTTATCCTTGATTTGACCACTAACCCACTTCCACAGAGACTTCAAAGCAAGTCAGATTCCTTCTCCCCCTCATTCATATAAGGAATAAGAATAAATGCTAAGATCCAGAATCAGTTTTGCAGATAAGATGGCTCACGACCTCATATTTTAAAACTGGGATCTACAGTGTTCTCCTAGGTAATACAAGAGAACGGTGAAGTCCCCATTCTGTCTTCAATTATCCAGCCAATTAACAAACCTATTAAGTGGGCTCAGAAAGTGCTTTCCTTCTTTGTCATTATTCACCAAGTAAAAATTTGGTGGAAGAAGGTCAAACTTTGCTTAACAACTGCTACAAAAAGGTAAACAAAAAAAAGAAATGAAAAAGAAAGGATTTTTTTCCTATCAAACCTTTTGTATTCAACTTACCAATATCATGGAGACATTCATCCCAGGGTCTGTTATTTTAGTTAATATGTAACAATGCAGGTGTGTTTTATTACCATGAAAGCTGACCTTCCTCCTGCTCCAAGTGCCACATTGCTCCTACAAACAGTGTGATGCGCCTTTGAAACAGAAACTGATGACATACAATTTTCTGTAACAATCATTCTGAACATAAATTAGACAAAGGCTTTTTGCCCACACATGAGCAGTTAACTCACATAAGATAATTAAAATATGTTTTATGCCTAAATAATTTATTTAAATCTTTACTGAAATCACTGAGACACTATATATATACAGATGTCCAAAAACTTCAAGCTCTATCATACAAGGATATTTTTCAATGTCCTGCATGTTTGACCTGTTTTGCATTATTGCACAATGAAAGTCTTTTCATTTAGCAGATTTTTATTGAGCACTTAGTATGTTTCAGGTACCATACTAAGCATTTTCTATCGATTATTTCCTTCAATATGAGTCTCAGGAAATACTTTCTTTGAAAGTCATACTTAAGTCAGGGCCTGAAGGGTACATAGGATTTGCCAGGGAAAGGGAAAGCCTTTCAGGTGGAAGTTAGACCTGGGCCAAAGCTCTCAAATGCAAAACATCTCAGCATGTTCAAGGAACTGAAAAGATACACATGTGGCTGGGACAGAGTGTGAGAGGTAACAAGTGGGGTATGTCGACAGTACCATCACCATGTATGGAGATGTTGAGCTACTGTACATTTTCTCTATCTAATTTATGAGTGTCAATATGTATTTGTTTAAAAAGAAACCTCATGGGACTTCCCTGGTGGCACAGTGGATAAGAATCCGCCTGCCAATGCAGGGGACACGGGTTTGAGCCCTGATCCGGGAAGATTCCACATGCCGCAGAGTAACTAAGCCCATGCGCCACAACTACTGAACCTGCGCTCTAGAGCCCGCAAGCCACAACTACTGAGCCCACGTGCCACAACTACTGAAGCCCGCATGCCTACAGCCCGTGCTCCGCAACGAGAGAAGCCACCACGATGAGAAGCCCACGCACCGCAACGAAGAGTAGCCCCCCGCTCCCTGCAAGTAGAGAAAGCCCACGTGCAGCAATGAAGACCCGACACAGGCAAAAAAATTGAATTTAATTTAATTTTTAAAAAAAGAAACCTCACTTGGCTGTGGAGAAAAGGGAACCCTCCTACACTGTTGGTGGGAATGTGAATTGGTGCAGCCACCCTGGCAAACAGTATGGAGGTTCCTTAAAAAACTAAGGATAGTGTTACCATATGATCCAGCAATCCCACTCCTGGGCGTATATTTGGAAAAGATGAAAACTCTAATTCGAAAAGATGTGTGCACCCCAATGTTCATAGCAGCACTGTTTACAATAGCCAAGATATGGTAACAACCCAAGTGCCCATCAACAGACAATTGGTTTGAGATGTGGTGCATATATACAATGGAATATTACTCAGCCATAAAAAAGAATGAAATAAGGCCACTTGCAGCAACATGGATGGACCTAGAGATTATTATACTAAGTGAAGTAAGTCAGACAGAGACAAATATTATTTATTGTTTATATGTGGAATATAAAAAATAATACAAATGAATCTGTATACAAAACAGAAACAGACTCAGACATAGAAAACAAACTTATGGTTAACAAAGGGGAAAGGGAAGGGAGGAGGGATAAATTAGGAATATGGGATTGATAGATACAGATTACTATATATAAAACAGATAAGCAACAAGGATTTACTATATAGCACAGGGAATTCAGTATTTTATAATAATGGAAAATGGAAAATAATCTGAAAAAAATGTAACTGAATCACTTTGCTGTACACCTGAAACACACAATATTGCAAGTCAACTATACTTCAATTCAAAAAAAGAAACCTTACTTCCCCTTTCCTTACATGTGCAGACTTAAAAGAAAATTTTGTAGTTAATATCTTGTAACAAATAATCTGGCAGAACAGAAGTAGAACGGGTCATGTCTTTCACATTTCTACCAATCAGACTGAAGAGTGCGTTCTTTAGGCATGCGGGGTTTTTTTGGGGGGTGATTCTTTCTTTTCTTTATCTTGATACCGATATCATGGTAGCTTGAGGGTTTTTATATGTTGGCAGTAGTCGCACACACATTTTGAAAGGCAATAAATCCAGTCTGAGTAAAGTGAATTCCTGTCTTTTGGAGTACTTTATCATCACAATATTGGTTGACACAATTTAGAATTCTCATTAACTTCAGTAAGAATGTGTACTTAAGAGAGCAGCCAAAGAGCGTCTTATGTTTAAATACAGCATTTGACACTTTCCCTCTCCTTCGCATGGCTGTTACTGAATATCTATCAGGACTTTGCCTCATGTTACTTCCTTGGGTTTATCTTCTCTGAAATACGTAATCCCTTTTACTTTTAAATTTTTATTTAAAACTTTTGGAATGTTGAAATCATTTCAGTCTCTCCCATGTCTCTTATTAAAGCCGTAGCTGGATAAGGTTAGGTTTGTCTGTTTGCGGCACTCAGTCATTCAATCCAAAATAATAGTACCTTGAACAACATAGAAGTTCACTTCTACCTCATTGATAATTAGTCTGGGGATGGAAACTTCATGGCTGTTAAGGCATCGCCATGTTCATCAAGGACCCCTCATGCACATCCTTCCATCTTCCTTCTCCACCATGACTGTTAGTGTACTGCCTATTGTCAACATGACTTCTGTAGCTCTAGCCGTCAAATCCACATTCCAGCCATCAGGAGGATGAATAAGACAAGGAATAAGTGGTAAAATATCTCTTTAAACGTGTTTACCAAGGAGCTAACATGCCACCATTTTCTTTACATTATCATTGAACAGAACTTAGTTACAAAGCCATACCTGGCTGAAAACAAAGACTGGGAAAAGTAATCTTTATTTTGCACAGCCATGTGCTATGGTAAAAGTCAAGGGTTCTGTTAGTAGAAAAGAAGGAGAAAACAGATTTCAGAGTAGGCAGCCATCTCTAGTGTAGAATATGTTCTAAAATATAAAAATAAGCTATTATATCTGACATGTGAAATGATACACCATTTTAAAGTCTTAGCTATCCTCCTTTCCCCTGACCCAGCCTGTAGGCATTACCACAAATGATCAAGCTTCTCTATGATTTTGTAATAAGTGGCTCATCCTAAGAAGTATGAGAAATATGGATGACATATATACATTAATATGTATAAAATAGATAACTAATAAGAACCTGCTGTATAAAAACATAAATTCAAAAAAAAAATTGCCTCCCAGGGATTGCCAGCCATTGATCCTACTTGATGCTTTTGAAGCAATAAATAAGTAAATCTTAAAAAAAAAAAAAAGAAAGAAAGAAGTATGAGTTATAGGTTTACTGTGTTTTGAAATAAGTGCTTTTTACCTGGAGTTCTCATTCTGAGCACCAAGATATGAGTGATTCCCATTTGGGTCTAACAATTCAGTCTATCAAAAATGTTATTCAAAGAGGTTCATTTTATTGATATAAAATTCATATAACACAAACTCACCATTTTAACCATTTTTATGTACAATTCAGTGCCTTTTAGTATATTTACAGTGCTGTGCAACCATCACCACTATCTAATTCCAGAACATTTCATCAGCTCAAAAAGAAACACTGAACCCATTAAGCAGTCAATCCACATTCCTGTTTCCCACCAAATCCTAGCAAGCACTAATCTGCTTTCTATATCTGTGGATTTGCCTGCTCTGCACATTTCATATACGTGGAATCATACCATATGTGGCCTTTTGTGTGTGGCTTAGTTCACTTAGCATAGTGTTTTCAAGGTTCATCCATGTTGTAGGATGTATGAGTACTTCTTTCCTTTTTATGGCCAAATTTATCTCATTGTGTGAATGTACCACATATTCTCTATCCATTCATCAATTGATGGACTCTGGGTGTTTTTTATTTTGGGGTTTTTTCTTTTTTGCTTTTTGGCTATTATGAATAATATTGCTATCAACATTCATGTACAAATTTTTATTTGGACATATGTTTTCATTTCTCTTGGGTATATACCTAGGAGTGGAATTACTGGGTTATATGATAATTCTATATTTAACTTTTTGAGGAACCGCCAAACTTTTTTCACAGTACCAGGAATTTATGAGGGTTACAACTTCTCCACATCCTCACCAACATTTCTTATTTTCTGTTTGTTTCTTTCTTCTTAAATTATAGCATCTTAGTGGGTGTGAAGTGATATTTCATTGTGGTTTTTGTTTACATTTCCTAATGATCAGTGATGCTGAGAATCTTTTCATGTGTTTATTGACCAGATATTTGAGTATCTTCTGTGGAGAAATGTCTCTTTGAGTCTGCCCAGTTTTTAAATTTGGTTGTTTGTAAGAGCAGTAAGAATTTTTTGTATATTCTAGATATTAATCTCTTGCAAATATTTTCTCCCATTTTGTGGATTGTCTTTTCACTTTCCTGACAGGTCCTTTGATACACAAAAGTTTTAAATTTTGATGGAGTCAGATTTATTTTTCCTTTTGTTGCTCGTGCTTTTGTTGTCACATTTAAGAAACCACTGCCTAATCTATGGTCACAAAGATTTACATATATGTCTTCTTCAAAGAGTTTTATAATTTTAGCTCTTACATTTATGTATTGATCCATTCTGAATTAATTTTTGTATATGGTATGAGTTAGGGGTACAAAATCATTTTTTTGCACGTGGATATCCAGTTATCCCAACACCATTTGTTGAAAAGGCTGTCCTTTTCTCGATGATTGGTCTTGGCAGTCTTGTTGAAAATCAGTTGACCATATATGTAAGAGTTTATTCCTGGAATCTCAATTTCATTCCATTGATCTGTATGGCTATTCTTATGCCAGTACTATACTGTTTTGGTTACAGTAGCTTTGTAGTAAGTTTTGAAATCAGTAAATGTGAAGTTATCCAACTTTGTACCTCTTTTTCCAGACTGTTTTGACTATTTGTAGTTCCTTGTAATTCCATATAAATATTAGGATTAGTTTGTTCATTTCTGAAGAAAAAAGACATTGAAATTTTGATAGGGATTTCATTGAATCTTTAGATCAATTTGGAGAGTATTGCTACCTTAACATTAAATCTTCCAATCCATGAACACAGGATGTCTTTACATTTATTTAGGTCTTCTTTAATTTCTTTCAACAATGTTTCATAGTTTTCATTGTGTAAGTCTCACACCTCTTTGTTTAAATCTATCCCTACGTATTTGATTCTTCATGGTACAGTTGTAGATGGAATTTTCTTAAGTTTGTGTTCAGATTGTTCATTGTTAATTTATAGAAATACAGTTGATTTTTTTTTTTTTTTGCGGTACACGGGCCCCTCACTGTTGTGGCCTCTCCCGTTGCGGAGCACAGGCTCCGGACGCGCAGGCTCAGTGGCCGTGGCTCACAGGCCCAGCTGCTCCGTGGCATGTGGGATCTTCCCGGACCAGGGCACAAACCCGTGTCCCCTGCATCGGCAGGCGGACTCTCAACCACTGCGCCACCAGGGAAGCCCAATACAGTTGATTTTTGTATGTTGATCTTGCATCCTGCAACTTTGCTGACCTTGTTTATTAACACAAATAGTTTGTTTTATTCTTTATGGTTTTCTGTACATAAGATTATGTCATTGATATGATCTTAAATATGATATAGACAGTTTTACTTGTTTCTTTCCAATTTTGATACCTTTCATCACTTTTTCTTGCCTAATTGCTCTGGGTAGAACTTCCAGTACACTATTGAATAGAAATGGCCAGAACAGACATCTTTGGCTTATTCCTGATCTTACAGTAAAAGCTTTTAGTCTTTCACCATTATTATGTTAGCTGTGGATTTTTCATAGGTGCTCTTTATCAGATTGAGGTAGTTCCCCCTCTATTCCTAGTTTGTTGAGTGTTTTTTTTATCATAAAAGGTTACTGGATTTTGTCTAGTGCTTTTTCTTGATCAACTGAGGTGATCATGTTGTCTTTGTCCTTCATTTCCATTAATATGTATTACATTAATTGATTTTTATATGTTGAACCATCCTTATATTTCTGGGATAAGTTCCACTGGGCATGGTGTATAGTCCTTTTAACATGCTACTGGATTAATTTTGCTAGTACTTTGTTGAGGATTTTTGCATCTATATTCATAAGGGATATTGGTCTGTAGTTTTCTTATGATGTCTTTGTATCATTTTGGTATCGGGGAATCCTCATAAAGTGAGAATAGAAGTAGTTCCTCCTCTTCTGTGTTTTGGAAGAGTTTGAGGAGGATTTGGTGTTAATTGGTATTTAAACATTTGGTAGAATTTATTAGTGAAGTCATTTGGTCCAAGACTTTTCTTTGTTGGAAGTTGTTTGCTTACTGATTTAAATTCTTTGCTTGTTATAGGTCTGTTCAGATTTTCTATTTCTTACTTAGTCAGATTTGGTAGTTTGTGTGTCTAAGAATTTGCCCATTTAATTTAGGTTGTCTAATTTGTTGGTATATAATTGTTCATAGTGTTCTCTTATAATCCTTTTTATTTCTGCAAGGTTCGTAGCACTGTCCTTAATGTTTTTCCTGATTTTACTAATTTGAGTCTAGTCTCTTTTGTCCTTGGTCAGTCTAGCTGATGCTTGTCAATTTTGTTCATCTTTTGAAGGAACCAAGTTTCGATTTAAGTGATTCTCTTTATCATTTTTCTGTTCTCTATTTTATTTATCTCCACTCTAATCTCTATTATTTCCTTCCTTCTACTCGTTTTATGTTTAGTTTGCTCTTTTTCTGATTGCTTAAGATATAAACTTAGGTCATTGATTCGAGATATTTCTTCTTTTTCAATGTAAGAATTTACAGCTATAAATTTCCCTTTTAGTACTGCTCTTGCTACATCTCATAAGTTTTGGTATATTGTACTTTCATTGTTATCTACCTCAAATATTTATTAATTTCCTGGGTGATTTCTTTTACCCATTTTCTGTTTAAGAGTGTATTTAAAAAAAAGTGTTATTTAATTTCCACATATTTGTGAATTTTCCAGATTTCCTTCTGTTACTAATGTCTAATTTCATTTCATTGTGATCACAACAGATATTTTGTATGACTTCATCTTTTTAAAAAATTTATTGAGACTTCTTCTGTGGCATGACATGTGTTCTGTCCTGGAGAATGTTCCATGTGTTCTTGAGAGGCATGTGTAACATGCTGTTGTTGGAAAGTGTGCTCTGTGTATGTCTGTTAGGTCTTGTTGATTTATAGTATTATTCAGTTCTTATATTACCTTATTGATCATCTGTCTAGTTGTTCTAGTCTTTACTAAAAGCAGAGTATTGAAGTCTCCAACTATTATTGTTGAACTGTCTATTTCTTCCTTCAGTTCTGTCAGTTTTTGCCTCATATATTTGGGGCTGTATTGTTAGATGCATGTATGTTTATAATTACTGTATTTTCTTGACAAATTGACCCACTAGTCCTAATGGATTAATCCAATTACATTTAACGGAATTACTGATAAAGAAGGACGTCTGTCATTTTGCTTTTGTTTTCTATGTGTTTTATATTTTTTCTCCTCAGTTCATCTTCTACTGTCTTCTCTTGTGTTTAATAGTATGTTTAATATACTATTTTAATTCCTTTCTTGTTTTACGATACATTTAAAAATGATTTTCTTCATGGTTGCTTTGGGGATTATAATTAACATGCTAATTTATAACAATCTAGTTCACATTAATGCTAACTTAAATTCAAGAAATTCAAGACTATAGAGAGATGGTTCATGGTTTTAAGGCATGGGGAACAGGGTAACTTAAGGTTGTGTCTCAGATGAAGGTAAACTCAGAAAAAAACTGAGTAGTGTGAAGAGATAAATCCAAAACAGTACCCAGGCAAACTAGTGAAAAGTAATTCTAAATCAAAGGATTCTCTAAGTGACTCAGGAAGGATGATTTGAAGGGAAAGCAGGAGATTCCTAAAAGCATAGGTAGGCAGATTAACAGACCCTTTTAAAACATAATAGGGCCTTTTATCTCACTCATAGGTGACTGGACAATTCAAATGGTTTAAACTACTGGTAGTCAACTCAAATTATTTTTTGAGAAAAGGTAATATATTGAATATAAGTAACTAAGTATGTAATGGTTTGAATTTTCTATTTCAGAACAGCAGTGAGAAAATATTGGGCAACAGTACACTGTCTATGCACAAGGATATATTATCATGTTTTACCATAGAGAGAAACTCTATACCTTTTTATCACCCACTTATGCAAAAATGGCAGTAACCAGTCCATTTGAAGGACTAATGGAGTCATTATATTTAAAAATGTACATCAAGAGTTTTTTTTCTAACAGAAATTCAGAATGAGTTTTAAAGAAATATCTTACCAGGATGGAAGGGGGTGCAAAGCCAGTATGTATCCAAATAATATTTGGTTATTTCCAACAGGCAGATCCATATCAATGTATTTATCATCAAAAACCACTGGGAGGGAGGGAGGAGGAGGAAAGGAAAAAGTGGAAGGGAGGGAGGGAGGGAGAAAATGAGAACCCTCATCCCTAAAGTCAATTCCAAGAGATAAATCACACTAAGTTTTAAATAATTTAAATAAGTGTTTTACCTCGCAGGTCAACTATGAAGAGTATGTTGAGGTTTGTTATTGGTGTTGTTACAGTACTTCAGTATTTGTTATATTCTGTGTGCACATGTGTGCTGTTAAAGCCTAACTGAGCCAAAGATCACCAGAGAGAAGCCTGGAGTCTGACATAATCACATTTATTGCCTCAGTGAAGTGAGGGGGGGCACCCCAGAGAGCCTGTGAATTGCTGCTCTCAACAAGAGGAAAGAGGGAGGCATCTTTTATAAGGTTTAGGCTCCTGTCGAAGGATTCAGTAGAGGGTGTCAGCGAAGTGCGGATTCTGAACTGGTTAGTGTTTCTGAGGTGGCATCAGGGAAAGCAGGGATTAACTAAAGGTTGGTGTTGTCATGTCTCAAGGGCAGTTTAACAGTTGGGTATCCCCAGTGATAGAAATAGCAGAGTGACTTGGGAGCTTTATTGGTAAGAAAGCAGTAAAAATTCAAATCAGGGCAGGGGGTGGGGAGAGTGGTTGCGTAGCCTTGAGTGATCCAGTGTTTCCTGTTAATTTTGCAACTAACGTTTGTTTCTATCCTCTCAGCATGATTAACAACAGAACTGCTTTTTTTTTCTGTTTTAATTCAAGGCAGTTATTTTCAATCTCAGACAGATTTTTATTATTTAGCCATTTGTTGAATGTCATATATAATTAAGAGCTTGTTTAGTTGTAAATGACATTAAGTCTTTAAAGGTACTGTTTATTACAAAAGCATAATGGTAAAGAAATTTCTATTCCTTTGGTTAAATTTGCATTCTCTTTTTTTTTAATGATTTTTAAAATATTTATCTATTTATTTATTTATTATTTATTTTTGGTTGCATTGGGGCTTCGTGGCTGTGCGCAGGCTTTCTCTAGTTGCGGCGAGCAGGGGCTACTCTTCGTTGTGGAGCACAGGCTCTAGGTGCGTGGGCTTCAGTAGTTGTGGCACACGGGCTCAGTAGTTGTGGCACACAGGCTTCAGTAGTTGTGGCTTGCAGGCTCAGTGGTTGTAGCACATGGGCTTAGTTGTTCTGTGGCATGTGGGATCTTCCCAGACCAGGGCGCGAATCCGTGTCCCCTGCATTGGCAGGTGGATTCTTAACCACTGTGCTACCAGGGAAGCCCTACATTCTCTTTTAAAAAGTGACTAGGAAGTGAAAGTCTTTACGATCTCCTTCTCTCTGTCTTCATCATTGAGTCTTAAGGGACATAAAACAGGAGGGTTAATCAAGTTTTGCCACCAGCAGCTATGCCATGTTTTTTTAAATCTTTCACATTAGTAAAGAGCTGGTTTCATACAAAGCTCACTCATAAATAAATTGGCCCAGGGTATCTGCAAACTCCTTGAGGGCCAGGATCTTGCTATATTCACATTTGTACCCCCTCATTGCTTAACACAAGACCTTGTATGTATGACTCTCAATAAATATTTGCTGGATTGAATCCTATTTGAAAAAGAACTTTGAGAGCACTACATAAAAGATTGAATAAGAAAGAGAGAAATGTTGATGTTAACTGTACCTGGAAGTGTGTATGTCATCTTAATGCGTTCCCAAAAGCAAAGGGATAATCAATCTCGAGAGACAAAACCATGTTCTTTTTTTCAAAGGGAAGTGAGTTTCCACATAGATTAAGAGAAGTAATGTCCTGTCCTTTACTGAATGCCTTCAAATCATGTCTTAGTCATGTTTTATTTTTCTACCAATCTATCTATTTAAGATAGAAGTATCTACAGAAATATAGAATTATAATAATGATATTCATCCTTATTAGTTAGCATATTAACCATTATAATTATAGTAACTATATTCAACCTATAACTTAGTATTTGTTTTAGAAACATAAAATTTTCCCTGAACACAATGAAGTCTATTGGTAATAATGGTAACCTTTATTATTTTTTCTCTCTTAACAATCCATGTCTGTGATCTGCAGAACATTAGATAATAGTTTGTATTTGGTTTGGTTCATTTTTTTAAAAATCCATTTTTCTTCACACCTGCTTGTTTGAAAAAGTAAAAAAAGCTTTTTTTCGAATTGAGCCTATCCACAGTTTGAACAGCACATTTATATTATGATTCCATTTATAATTTACGTTTGTGTGTGTGTCCAATAAGAGGAGAATGTACACAGAGCTATGAGAGTTAAGACAATCCAGAGAGCTCTTTGATCTTAGGAACACTGAGCATAATTTCGTAGAGGCTGAATGTAAACTGGGTATTGAAGAAGGAGATGCTCTTTTAATGGGCAGCAAGGCTTTTCTAAGGAAGGGGATGATGTGAATATTGGATGGGGATGAAAAAATCCTCTGAGAATTTCAAGTTTTCCAGTTTGGTGTGGAATATTTTTAAGGTTAATTTGGGTCAGATGTAGTAAAGGGCAATTTTAGTTTGGATTCCCCTCAAACTTGACTCTGAGACAAGGACTTGGGTGCATGCAGTTTGTTTATTGTGGAATTACTTTCAAGAAGTGTAAATGAGGAAGTGAGACAGTGAAGGGAGAAAAGCACCAAAGCAGGGTTCATTGATGAGCAGGTTACCTCTGTGGATAACTGGGGCCCAATCCCTTTAGGGATTACCCTAGTAAACCATGTGGAACACAGTGTAGAATTATTCCACTGGAGGAGGGGAAGCTGGGGCATTTATCTTTGAAGTCTCATTCCACATTGGATGAGGATCGAGGAATAAAGCTTACTACAGCACCAGACTTCTGGGTTGCTACTGCAGGCAGCAAGTCGAACTCCCAGGTTGCTGGGGAAATCCCTTAGACAGAGAAGGAGAAACACAGGGGCTCGAGATGAAAATTTGACAACAGGTTAGGAACTGTGCCCACCTGTAGATTCAGGTGAACTCAGGATAGCTGAGCATATATGGTAAGGAGCATCAACAGAGTCTACCACAAAGGCCTTGAATGCCAAGGTGAGGCTCTTTCAATAGATGATGGAACTCTTGAGACTACCTGAGAAATATGAAGACAAGTGTATCAGGAAGATACATATTGAATTGCTTAGAGGATAAACACTGGAGGGAAGGGTGGCTAGATGTGGAATATAATTTATGCAGTAATAGTTAATCAGGTTTTGCATTACTTGTGGTGTAGGTAAAATGGGTCACAGTGGGAGTGAAGAGAAGAAATATTCTGGGTAAGGTTTCAAGAAAAGGTGTCAAATGGTCATTCCTGGGCTCATAGGATAGAGAGAGGGCTGAGAAGGAATATGAAGTTGGAAACTTTCTCTTAGTAGTATATCGGGCTTCCCTGGTGGCACAGTGGTTAAGAATCTGCCTGCCAATGCAGGGGACACGGGTTTGAGCCCTGGCCCAGGAAGATCCCACATGCTGCGGAGCAACTAAGCCCGTGCGCCACAACTACTGAAGCCTGCAAGCCACAACTACTGAAACCCATGTGCCACAACTACTGAAGCCCGCATGCCACAACTACTGAAACCCACGTGCCACAACTACTGAAGCCCGCGTGCCACAGCTACTGAAGCCCGCGTGCCTAGAGCCCCTGCTCCGCAACAAGAGAAGCCACAGCAATTAGAAGCCCGCGCACCACAACAAAGAGTAGCCCCCACTCACTGCAACCAGAGAAAGCCCACGAGCAGCAACGAAGACCCAACGCAGACAAAAATAAAAATTAAAAAAAAAGAAGTAGTATATAGATAACTTTTTTGAGCCTAAATCATTTGGAGATTCATAGAAAGCCAGAGAATATGTACTGGGAGGTGGGGAGGGATGCAGGGAAATGACAAAATTAATTTTTATCCAGTCAATTCAGAATTTTAGGAACATTAAGAAGTCTCTGATTCCTTCCAGTCTCATTTCCGCCTCTGGGACAGATTCTGGTTTGAGTCGTAGTTCTCAATTTCACTATCCACTCCTTAGAATTATCTAAGGAGGCCTGTAAAAATCCTGATGTCCAGGCCTCTTCCCAGGCCAGTTAGACTCCAGGAGTGATATCCAGGCTTCAGTGGTTTTTGTAAAAGCTCTCTGAATGATTCCACGATTGAGCACCACTTGGTTATAGTCATAAAGTATTTAATAAATTCTGTTTTAATCCTCAACTTCAAGTTATCAGTTCTAATTCTGGTTTGGTCTTATCTCTGGGTTTTTGCTTTTTCCTGGAAAGAATTACCTTTCTTATTCAACCACTATGGTAACTGTATCCTGCTGCCTTTATAACATTCCCAGCAGCCAAATCCTCTATTTTTTGCCAAGCTTCTCCAGCCTTGAATATCTGAACTTTAGTCCTAAGGTTAAAGCTTTGTTGGCGGGCTTTTCTAATGCCAGTAGGCTGCCAGCTTGAATGTCTTTGTCAGAGTCCCATGCCCTGTCCCTAGCCAAAGAAAGTCCCTAATACAGCTAAAATTCCTCCAGAGTTCACAGGTAAAGTAAGGTTTGTTTACTTACCTTGATACTTACTCCTGATTTTTAAAATTATGTTGTGTTTTTGTTTTTTCCTATCATGTAATAAGAATCCATTATGTTTTCCTTTTCTGGAAGGGCTGAGTGAAGCTTTACTTTAGATTTTGGGAAATGTAAAATTCAAGTGTATAGAACACTTGCTATCAAGAAATTGAAGCGAGTTGACAAGGCAGACCATGTCTTCCAGCCCGCTCTCCGACTGCCACAGAAGATACTGAACCCAAAAGTATCCACTTATCTTGTATCTGGATCAACCTCACTTCTTCCCTCTAGCTTCAGTTTATGAGGCGTTTGTCTCTTTCCCCAACCTAGTCCAAGCCCTTGTGCTATGGTTTTCATATCCTTCTTCCTTAGTGATCTTACTTTATTAATTCACTTCTCTCTCCAATTACTTAGGTCTCTAAAAGGCTATTTTTATCTTCCACCTTTAAAACAACAAACAAATGAAAAACAGACAAGCGCTAATCTTTTTTTTTTTTAGCCCTACATTTTCCTCTAGGCCATATTAGCCTTTCTCCTTTTATGCACTGTAAAAAATGGTTAAAAGAGTAGTCTACACTCAATAAATTTACTTTCTCAACACATTATGGTCTGACCTATGACAGCTCTTCTTTACTGAAACTTCAGAGGTTCCCAGTGACTTCCCAGTTGCTAAAACTAAATGTTTCTCTCTCTGATGTCCTCCCTACAAATTTTAACAGTTGTCCTTACTGTCCACCACATGGAGTGACATCATTTTCTTGCCTCTCTAGCCACTCTGTGTCAGTCTCCTTTACAGCCTTAGCTCCCTCTACTCTTGCTGTAAACCTTAGTTTTCACTACAATCCCAATCTTGATACTCTTCTAAACTTCATAGATTTTCCATGAGTTAATTCTTGCATATTGTTGATTCCAGGATCTTTATATCCCACACGAATGTCTTGTCCAAATTCCAGGTCTGCGTTTTCAACCTCCTTCTGCATGTACCATAAACATCTCAGATTCACCCTATTGGTTCCCAAGCCATCGTCCCTGGCTACTACCTCTACTGAACACGCTTGGGAAAAGATCTCCAGTGCTCTCCTAGTTGAAAAGTCCAATGGACATTCTCTCCTTAGAAAATAATTTTGACTTCCAGGCTTCTGTAGTCTCCTGTGTCAGATACTTACTCTCGGAACATTTCTTCTCTCTTTTTTAAACACTTCTCTCTTTCCAGCTTGCTTCATAGATCTTCTTATTACTTCAGATTCTCACCTGGTACAGTTCACAGTTAGGTAGCATCTACTGAGGGGACTCCTTACGCCTGGTGTGGTGGAGAAAGAGCATGTATAATGGAAAGAAAGTTATGTTTCAGGGTATTAATTAAGGAAGTGGTAAGAGGATGATGCTGGCGTGACCCATGGTGAAGGGATGTAGAGTCTCTGTTTAGGCTCTCGGTACAAGTGGGAACACTTTTTGAACCAAATGTAATGACAAAGTCACCACCTCCAATCCTCAAGTTTTTCTGACCCACACTGAGTCACAGCTGTTAAAAGAAGACTAAGACAAGAACCAAATATATTACAATTTACTATTTATTTGTGAGTCACTTGAACACAGAACTCATTCTTTCATCTCTGAATTACGAACATCTAACACACTACCTGATCATTATAAAAAACAAAGCAAAACATATTTTGAAAACAAAGGAATGACTCAAAAGCCCTCAGGGGCCAGCTAATGAGACATTTGTGCTTTTCAACCTATAGAGCCTTCAGAAGCTCAGCAGCCAGAGCAGAAAAGGAAGGTGGAGCGTGCACCCACTGGTTGCTGACTTGCAAGGTGGGCCCAATGGAAGGTGAAGTAAGTGGAACCGAAAGGGATGTTTTTAAAATAAGATGGGTTGGGCTCCAACGATAGAAATATACATGTTGTAGAAACGTGTGTGGGCTAGGTAGTAAAATAGCAGGATGTGGTCAGAAGAGAAAGTTCAGAGTTGCCAATCCTGGCTGAGGATAGTTCTGAGTAATGATAAGCCTCAACTTGTGGCTATTCCAGAGTCAGTTAAAGCTATGAGGAGATGAAGTAGAGAAAACATCTAGGATACCAAGTGGCTGGTGAAAGAGTGGCAACAGATCCAAGTGCTAAGGAAAGTGAGAGGAGTTTCTATCCCAGAGAAGTAGTGTGGCACAGTGATTAAGAGTGCAGACTCTGGATTCAGAAGTGAGGTTTAACTCAAACTTCTATCATTTACCAGCTGTGTGTCCCTAAATAAGTGACCTCGGGCAAATTTTTTGACCTAGCCAAGTCTAAATATTATCATCTGTAAAACAGAGATAATAGTATCTATCTCATAAGGTTGTTATCTGGATTAAAGGAGATAATGCAAGCAAGGTGCTTAACAGATGGTGGCTAACACTGAGTAAGCCTTGGGTAACTGTTAGCTAAAAAACGTAGACATTGGCTGTGAGGACAGGGCAACAACAATATGAGAGTTGGCTCGATTTTCAAACAGTGAAAAGTGAGAGTATGTATTTAAATTCATTCTAGTCACTGAGTCCAAATAAATTCCAGGGAGTTGAAAACAAAATCTATCAATGTGATCATGGAACTATTTCTAGTAATCTTTGGAGAGTACCTTAATTAACCTGGGTTCCGCAGAAGATAAATTCTAAACAAATCAAATATTTATTGCTAAGTGAGAGAGTGAGAGAAAGAGGTAGTGAGGCCGAAAGTGACAGCAAATATAAAGAAGCATGCTACATAGTAGGGCATAGCTTCATGATAAGCTAACTACATCTTGCCAGATGGCTTGAGAGCAGTACTGCCCTTTGGCCGAGGCTACAGAGGATACTTGCCTTGAGCATAACACACACACACACACACACACACACACACACACACACACACACACACACACACACATATACAATTAAAGAACACACATATGCACGTTTCACTAGAGATAGAGCACTTAGTAGTTCTGGCACAGCTATGGTACATGTTTTAAACATCTACTTTCATGACTAACACCATCCAGGCCCCAGGGAAATGTCTCTCAATATCTCTTGCCTTATATTATCTGATGCCAATTACGGGTTGACCCACTGCCATTATTGGAAATGGAGTTGTGCCCTACTGCATGCTGCAGGGAAGATTTGAGTGGCAGAAGCACTTAGGCAAGAGAAAAAACAAAACAATTTACTTGTTGTATGCTTTCCCTTGGCCTGAAGGAAATAGATTCTCGCATTCCCTAATTAGGAAGAGGCCTGATATGAATATTCCTTTTAATCTCACCTCTATCTTTCTATAACTGCCCCGTTATCCTTCAAAAATCTCCAGGAAGCTTAAATGAAACATATCTCATATAAGGAAAATGTTACATGCCTCAGCCCTTTCTTGTCTCTTACTTTCTCCAGTAGCTCACACTTTAGAGAAGAGGTGTGTTTCTGCTTACATGAGGTGAGTGATGGGAGCAGGTGTTCCGGTGTTCCCACCATCTTCTCCTCAGTTCAGCATCCCCACCAGTGAGAACCTCACTACTTACCTAAGAAGAAAGCTGCTCTCGCTGAAGAAAGTGCCAACATTTTTTTTTTTTTTGCGGTACGCGGGCCTCTCACTGTTGTGCCCCCCCCCCGCCCCGTTGCGGAGCACAGGCTCCGGACGCGCAGGCTCAGCGGCCATGGCTCATGGGCCCAGCCGCTCCGCGGCATGTGGGATCTTTCCGGACCGGGGCACGAACCCGTGTCCCCTGCATCGGCAGGCGGACTCTCAACCACTGCGCCACCAGGGAAGCCCAGTGTCAACATTTTTGCCCTCTGAAAACAAGGGCAAGTATCTTAAGAGAAAAGCATTTTCTTTCTGTTACTATGACGCTATTCCTAGCAAAACAATAATGGTGATAAAATAGTACTTACCAGCATTTGATCCTTCTAGAAGTTGATTTATATAATAGGATCCACCGCATTAGCTGTGAATGGCTCCATCACACTGACCCTGAATGGGTGGTACCAGCCTCAAATGAATTCTTTATTTTCCACATCTCTTGGTTGATCAAGGAGGAGTGTGGAGGGAGATGTGAGGAACGCAAGCAGAGAAGTTGTTCAATTCAGTTCATTGCCCATGTGTGGAAGTGAGACATAGTTGTTATTTTCTAACATCTGATAGATTTCTAAACGACCTTTTCCCAGAATTTCTGTAAATTCCTAAGAGTAGAGTCTATGTCTGTCACATTCCGCACTGTATCCCTGACACCCAGCACAATGTCTGGCATGTGGGAAATGATAAATAAATAAAGATTGGATAAATGAATGAGTAAATAAATGAATAAAAAATGATTATACTTCTGTTGGATTAACAGTATAGAAATAGAGCCAAATATTAAAGATGTAAAAATTGACTCAACACATTGGAAAAACTTACTAGTAAGTAGAAATTGATAGATATAATGAACTGTGTTGTGATAATGTGAATTCCTCCTTAAAGGCCCAATGACTAAGTGGACGTAATTTAGGGGAATTTTTTAACTGAGACCATTAATACCTATAGTCCTTTTTATGTCAAAGAAATTCTTCTTCTCAAGAAACAGAAAATAAAGTGCTACCAACACAATAGCCACATATATTTTCTTTTAGTTTTCACATTTTGTGTTACCATATTTTTTGCTCATTTCTTCATCAAATGCACAGTTATTTTAATAGCATTTATAAGTTATGTAAACATCTTAGTATGAAAGAAAGAAAAATTTCCACAACAAATATTTTCATTTCTGTACTAGAAGAGACCAAAAAAGCAAGATAGAATATATTTTCTCAAGAATATCTTACAAAAGATTCATCCTCTGTTTATTTTGTTTAAACCAAGTACTATGTCCAAATTATTTAAATAACAGTATGTTGTTTCCATTTGTACAAAAATACATTTTAGATACATGAAAAAATTATTCATACTTCTTACCTACAAATGGATGAATTGTTAAGAATTTCTTTATGTTCATTATTTTCAATTTTGTTTATCCATTAAACCCATTGTTCAAATAAAATCTTATAAGGGAACCCAATATATAAGACTGGTAGGGACTTCCCTGGTGGCGCAGTGGTTGACAATCCGCCTGCCAATGCAGAGGACATGGGTTCGAGCCCTGGTCTGGGAATATCCCACATGCCATGGAGCAACTAAGCCGGTGCACCACAAGTACTGAGCCTGCACTCTAGAGCCCGTGTGCCACAACTCCTGAGCCCGTGTGCCGCAACTACTGAGCCCATGCTCTGCAACAAGAGAAGCCACCGCAGTGAGAAGCCCACACACTGCAACGAAGAGTAGTCCCCGCTCGCTGCAACTAGAGAAGGCCTGTGTGCAGCAATGAAGACCCAACACAGCCGAAAATTAATTAATTAATTAAAAAACAAATAAGACTGGTAGAGGGCATGTCACTCTGATTGAAATAGGGTTGCAGCCCTGACAGCTGCTCACTACCTCTGCCATTGAGGCAGTTGGGGTTGGAGGCAGATTCCAAATTCCCTAGGATGTCACTTGGTGCAGTTGAACCACATTTTTCATTGTTTCTTTTTCTATACTCTTGGGGGGCTGACAAAGCAGTCAAATTGTTGAAAAGTAGCTGCGTTACTTCATAAATGATCATTAAGTAGCAAGTCATTTCTCTCCTAATTGTATAAATAAATGATATATAGAATTCAATTCTAGCAACAGAATCTAAACCATATGATTTCCAAACACACTAATATCATTTCAGCCCTTTTATAATAATTCTTATTGTTCAACAAACATGTTAATCCATCCTGTAGTATTCTGATAATGAGATTTCATGAAAAGGAAGAAAATTCTAAGTCCTTTAAGCCTGCAGAGAATAAGTGTTACTCAGGTTCAGAAATTTATTCTGTCTGCCACAGACCCTCATTGTCTCTTGCCATATAGTTAGACTAAATTATCAACTTTTATCCCTGTCTTCAAACTCTTACCCCTACGAAACCCTCCTACACTCATTACTTGAATACTCTTGAAAAACCCTTCTAATTGTATAGTTTTCCTGCTGTAAATACCTGTAGTAGCTACTTTTTTTCCTAGCAGAGTTTTAAAACTCTCAGCAATAAGTGGAAAATTCAGTCATCAACAAATGTTTTGATATATGGCCAAAAACATCAGACGAGAATGTCAAAGATGCTTGATCTCTGTCTTGTCTGTGTTTAAGAATAAAATGTAATGACTATCATGGTGGCCTTTTCATTCTGGATAGGAACCAACTAGCACCTAAGTTTCCATTTATCCCCTGGATGTATAATTTGTATTTAGAGCCAAGAATAAGGTAAATTCATAGAGGAAGAAAGAGTGTGAAAGTAGAAGACTTCAGGGGGAAATTGCGACCTTATCAGTGGAGATCCAGGTTCTGTAGCACCTAAAACTTTAAAACTGTGGCATGGGGGTGGGGTTCCTTAGAACAAAGAATACAAAATTATATGCACAAAGAAATTGGACTAGGACTTGAAAGGGACCTATAATATGAGGGACCCTAAAACTGAAGTTTCATTATCTTCATGGTAAATTCTGCTGCAACTACTAGTGGGTCAGGAGAAAGCTAACCTTTATAGCTGTGGTCTCTCCATTCGTATCTTTTTCTAGTTATTTTGCTGTACTGGGCTTTAACAATGACTTTCATTCCATTAGTACCCTCCCTCCCCTTTCTTTTTTTTTCTTTTCCATTATAGTTTATTACAAGGTATTGAATACAGTTCCCTGTGCTATACAGTAGGTCCTTGTTGTCTATTTTATATATAGTAATCCCAAATTCCTAATTTATTCCCCACCCTTTTCCCCTTCGGTTACGTAAATTTGTTTTCTGTCTCTGTGAGTCTGTTTCTGTTTGGTAAATAAGTTCATTTGTACCTTTTTTTTTTTTTTTTAGTTTGCACATATAAGTGATATCATATGATATTTGTCTTTCACTGTCTGACTTACTTCACTTATTATGGTAATCTCCAGGTCCATCCATGTTGCTGTAAATGGCATAATTTCATTCTTTTTTATGCCTGAGTAATATTCCATTGTATATATATATACCACATCTTCTTTATCCATTCGTCTGTCGATGGGCATTTAGGTTGCTTCCATGTCTTGGCTATTGTAAATAGTGCTGCTCTGAACATTGGGGTGCATGTATCTTTTCAAATTAGAGTTTTCTCCAGACATACGCCCAGAAGTGGGATTGTTGGATCATATGGCAACTCTATTTTTAGTTTTTTAAGAAACCTCCATACTGTTTTCCATAGTGGCTGCACCAATTTACATTCCTACCAACACTGTAGGAGTACCCTCCCCTTTCTGAATGTCACGTTGGTCTGTATGCTTCAATTATGTCCCAGAAACGTCTGGCTGTAGCTCTTGATCCCATACTATTTAGGCAATACAAATTTTAGGTGGTTTACACCTGGAAGTCTTTTCTCCCTGTTAGCCACAGAGTAGCTCTGCTTCTTCCCATTCCCATGTTCTTTATTAATATAGTAGCCATAAGACTCAGCTTGCTGGGATAGTCCCAGTTATGCCTGTTCTCCTGGCATAGTTATTAAAACTGCCTCCTTTCTGGAACTTCAGGGAACCAGAAAGTACTAGGGCAATCGCAGAGAGGGAGGAGCCTGATAAAGAGCCCCAATAAAGCTGTTTTTGAACTCCTAGGTCCACCCACAACCTGTACATGCATGGATCTGATCTTAGATACCAAAGACTGAGCTAACAGAAAGACCTCCACCCACGTCCCAAACTGACCACTGGGTGGTGCCCATGAGGGACAGTTCCAAATAACCTGCAAACCCTTCAACTACTGCACTGACAGTGGTACCACAGCCCACAGAAGGTAGGTTGAGACTTGTAGCCTGAATCAAAGCAGGACATGTACATGCTGTCACAAAAATATCCAAACCAAGTACCTACTAAAACAAGAACA
The DNA here is from genome assembly GCF_039906515.1 of Pseudorca crassidens. Classification (NCBI taxonomy): domain Eukaryota; kingdom Metazoa; phylum Chordata; class Mammalia; order Artiodactyla; family Delphinidae; genus Pseudorca; species Pseudorca crassidens. The sequence goes on along the minus strand of NC_090317.1, from coordinate 107,100,573 downwards.
AAAAATTCAATATCCTTTGTAGAATTTAAACAACACCCAATCTCGTAATATTCAAAATGTCCAAGAAACAATCCCAAATTACTCAACGTATGAAGAACCCCAGAAATCTCAACTCACATGGAAAAAGACAATCAACAGGCACCAACAAGATGACACAGATAATAGAATTTTCTGACACAGACTTTAAAGCAGCTATAATAAAAATGTAGAAAGAGCAATCACAAACATTCTTGAAATGCAAGTTAAAATTAAAAGTATCTGCAAAGAAATAGAATATATAAAGAAGAACCAAGTGGAAATTTTAGGATTGAAAAATAAAATTGAAATTTTGAAACCTCACTTGATACATTCAATAGCAGAATAGCAGTGACAGAGGAAAGTTAGTGAACTTAAAGATGTATCAACAGAAATTGTCCAGTCTGAACAACAGAGAAAAAAAAAGATTGAAAAAAATAAACAGAGCCAAAGGGATCTGTAAGATTACAATAAAATGTCTAACATTCCTGTTGTTGGAGTCCTAGAAGAAACGGAGGAAGAGTGTGGTGCTGAGAAATACTTGAAGAACTAATAGACAAAATTTCCCCAGTTCTAGGGCTTCCCTGGTGGCACAATGGTTAAGAACCTGCCTGCCAATGCAGGGGACATGGGTTCGAGCCCTGGTCTGGGAAGATCCCACGTGCCGCAGAGCAACTAAGCCCATGCGCCACAACTACTGAGCCTGCACTCTACAGCCCGCGAGCCACAACTACTGAAGCCCGCACACCTAGAGCCCATGCTCCGCAACAAGAGAAGCCACCACAATGAGAAGCCCGCGCACTGCAACGAAGAGTAGCCCACACTCGTCACAACTAGAGAAAGCCCATGCGCAGCAATGAAGACACAACAGAGCCAAAAATGAAAATAAATTTATAAAAAACAAAAAACAAAAAAACCTTCCCCCATTCTAGAGAAGACCTACAAATTCAAGAAACTAAGTGAATCCCAAACAGGATAAACCCAAAAAGTTCAAGTGTAGGAACATTAGAATTAAACCACTAAAAACAAAAGACGAGGAAAAATCTTGAAAGCAGCGAGAGAAAAATGACACATTACCTATAGTAGAACAATTTCTTAAATAACAATGGATTTCTCATCAGAAACCATGGTGGACAGAAAAAAGGGGTAAAGCATTTTTAAAGTGCTGGAAGAAAACTGTGAATCTAGAATTTTATATTCAGAGAGAATATCCTTCAAAAATAAAGGTGAATTAAAGAAATTCTCAGATGAAGAAAAACAAAGATAATTTGGAGACAAAATACCTGGTCTAAAGGAATTGCTGAAGGAAGTTCTTCAGGCAGAAGGGAAATGATACCAAAAGGAAACCTGGAACATCAGGATTGAAGGAAGAGCACCAGAAATTGTAACTGTCTGGGAAAAAAGAGAGAAGACACTAATTACCAATACCAGAAATGAAAAAGAGGCTGTTGCTAAAGAGTCCACAGACTTGAAAAGGATAATAAGGGAATTATTAACAACTCTATGCATATAAATTGAACAGCTAAGATGAAATGGACTGTTTCCTTGAAAGCCACAAAACACCAAAACTCACCCAATATGAACTGTATAATCTGAATAGCCCTATAACTATTAAATAAATCTAACAAAACATGTACGTAGTCTGTATGTTGAAAACTACAATAAAGGAAAAAAGAAAACATAAGAAATCAGAGAAGACCTAAATACATGGAAAACATATTATGTTCATGGAATGGAAGACTCAGTATATTAAGGATGTTAATTCTCTCCAAATTGCTCAGTATTTTTAAAATAATACTAATAAAAATTCCCGTAGTATTTTTTGTAAACATAGGCAAACTGATTTAAAGTTTATAGGGGATGGAAAATGAAGTAGAATAGCAAAAACAGTTTTGAAAGAGAAGAATAAAATGGGAAGAATCATTCTAATAGATATTAAAACTTACTATATAACTAGGATAATCAAGAAAGGAGAGATATACATGTAGAACAATAGAATAGAGAGTCCAGAAAAAGAAAAATATGGCTATTTAGTTTTTACAAAGGTGTAAAAGGCATCCAATGGAGAAAGAATAGTCTTTTCAACAAATGGTTTTAGAACAATTGATCTTTCATGTGCAAAAACAGAACAAAACAAACAAAACAAAAACCTTTAACCTACCTCACACTTTATACAAGGCTTATTTCAAAATGGATCATAGATTTAAATTTAAACAAAATTATAAAACTTTTAGAAGGAAACATAGGAGAACATCTTTGTGACATGAATTTAGGTTGAAGAGTTGGTAGACATAAAACCAAAAATACAATCTATTAAAAAAACTGATGGGGCTTCCCTCGTGGCGCAGTGGTTGAGGGTCCGCCTGCTGATGCAGGGGACATGGGTTCATGCCCTGGTCCGGAGGGATCCCACGTGCCGTGGAGCGGCTGGGCCCATGAGCCATGGCTGCTGAGCCTGCGCATCTGGAGCCTGTACTCTGCAACGGGAGAGGCCACAGCAGTTAGAGGCCCGTGTACCACAGAAAAACAAAACAAAAAACTGATAAATTGAAGTTTATCAAAATTAAAAATTTTTGCTCTGTGAAAGACACTGTTAAGAGGAAAAAGAAGTTACAGACTGTGAGAACACATTTTCAAATCATGTATCTGACAAAGGATATGTATCTAGAACATATAAAGGGCTCTCAAAACTCAGCAGTAAGAAAATGGACAATGTAGGCAATCTGTATATCTTCTTTGGAGAAATGTCTATTTAGGTCTTCTGCCCATTTTTGGATTGGGTTGTTTGTTTTATTGTTATTGAGCTGCATGAGCTGCTTGTAAATTTTGGAGATTAATCCTTTGTCAGTTGCTTCATTTGCAAATATTTTCTCCCAAACTGAGGGCTGTCTTTTGGTCTTGTTTATGGTTTCCTTTGCTGTGCAAAAGCTTTGAAGTTTCATCAGGTCCCATTTGTTTATTTTTGTTTTTATTTCCATTTCTCTAGGAGGTGGGTCAAAAAGGATCTTGCTGTGATTTATGTCATAGAGTGTACTGCCTATGTTTTCCTCTAAGAGTTTGATAGTTTCTGGCCTTACATTTAGGTCTTTAATCCATTTTGAGCTTATTTTTGTGTATGGTGTTAGGGAGTGTTCTAATCTCATACTTTTACATGTATCTGTCCAGTTTTCCCAGCACCACTTATTGAAGAGGCTGTCCTTTCTCCACTGTACATTCCTGCCTCCTTTACCAAAGATAAGGTGGCCATATGTGTGTGGGTTTATCTCTGGGCTTTCTATCCTGTTCAGTTGATCTATATTTCTGTTTTTGTGCCAGTACCATACTGTCTTCATTACTGTAGCTTTGTAGTATAGTCTGAAGTCAGGGAGCCTGAATGGCCATCATCAAAAAATCTAGAAACAATAAATGCTGGAGAGGGTGTGGAGAAAAGGGAACACTCTTGCACTGCTGGTGGGAATGTGAATTGGTACAGCCACTATGGAGAACAGTATGGAGGTTCCTTAAAAAACTACCAATAGAACTACCATATGACCCAGCAATCCCACTCCTAGGCATATACCCTGAGAAAACCATAATTCAAAAAGAGTCATGTACCACAATGTTCATAGCAGCTCTATTTACAATAGCCAGGACATGGAAGCAATCTAAGTGTCCATTGACAGATGAATGGATAAAGAAGATGTGGCACATATATACAATGGAATATTACTCAGCCATAAAAAGAAACAAAACTGAGTTACTTGTAGTGAGGTGGATGGACCTAGAGTCTGTCATACAGAGTGAAGTAAGTCAGAAAGAGAAAGACAAATACTGTATGCTAACACATATATATGGAATCTAAGAAAAAAAATGTCATGAAGACCCTAGGGGTAAGATGGGAATAAAGATGTAGACCTACTAGAGAATGGACTTGAGGATATGGGGAGCGGGAAGGGTAAGCTGTGACAAAGTGAGAGAGTGGCATGGACATGTATACACTACCAAACGTAAAATAGATAGCTAGTGGGAAGCAGCCGCATAGCACAGGGAGATCAGCTCAGTGCTTTGTGGCCACCTAGAGGGGTGGGATAGGGAGGGTGGGAGGGAGGGAGACGCAAGAGGGAAGAGATATGGGAACATATGTATGTGTATAACTGATTCACTTTGTTTTAAAGCAGAAACTAACACCATTGTAAAGCAATTATACTCCAGTAAAGATGTAAAAAAAAAGAAAATGGACAGTGTAATTAAAAGTGGGAAAGGGCTCGAGCAGACAGTTCACCAACGAGGTTATAAGGATGGCTAGTAAGTATATAAAAAGATGTTCAATGTCATTAGTTGTTAGGGAAATGCAAGTTACAACCACAATGAGATACCACTATACAACTCTTAGAATGGCCAGAATAAAAAATACTGACATTATCAAGTGCTGATGAGGATGCAAAGTAACAAGAACTCTCACGTAATTCTGGTGGGAATACAAAAAGGTATAGCCACTCTGAAAAAGTGGCTTGATACTTTTTTAAAAAGTTAAACAAGCACTTATCATATGATCCAGTTATACTACTCCTGAGTATTTACCCAAGAGTAAGAATTGGCAATCTTTTTCTATAAAGAGGTAGATGGGTAATATTTTAGACTTTGCAGGTCATACAATATCTGTCACAGCGGTTCAGTTCTACTGTTATAATGCAAAAGTAGCCATAGACAATATGTTTTTTTAAAAATGAGTGTGAATGTGTTCCAATGAAATATTATTAAGAAAACAGGTGGTAGGACAGATGTGACATGAATGTTCTGTGTAGTTTGTTGACCCCTGCCCTAAAGAAATAAAAACTTACGTTCACACAAAAACCTGTACACTACTGTTTAACGCAGCTTTATTCATAATTGCCAAACATTGGAAAGAACCTAAATGTCTTTCAGTAGGTAAACAGATAAGCAAACTGTGGTGCAGTCATTCAATGGCATACTACTCAGTAATAAAATAACTACCGATAAACACAACAAGTTGGATGGATCTCAAGGGAATTATGCCGAATATAAAAAGAAAATATCAAGGTTACATACTGTATGATTCCATTTATATGACATTCCAAAAAACAAAATTACAGTGATGGAGAACAGATCAGTGATTGCCAAGGGGTATGAGGGGCCAACATAACTTTTTTTTTTTTAACATCTTTATTGGAGTATAATTGCTTTACAATGGTGTGTTAGTTTCTGCTTTATAACAAAGTGAATCAGTTATACATATACATATGTTCCCATATCTCTTCCTTCTTGCGTCTCCCTCCCTTCCACCCTCCCTATCCCACCCCTCCAGGCGGTCACAAAGCACCGAGCTGCTCTCCCTGTGCTATGCAGCTGCTTCCCACTAGCTATCTACCTTACCTTTGGTAGTGTATATATGTCCATGTCTCTCTCCCGCTTTGTCACAGCTTACCCTTCCCGCTCCCCATATCCTCAAGTCCATTCTCTAGTAGGTCTGTGTCTTTATTCCTGTCTTACCCCTAGGTTCTTCATGACATTTTTTTTTCTTAAATTCCATATATATGTGTTAGCATATGGTATTTGTCTTTCTCTTTCTGACTTACTTCACTCTGTATGACAGACTCTAGGTCTACCCACCTCATTACAAACAGATGAATTTTGTTTCTTTTTATGGCTGAGTAATATTCCATTGTATATATGTGCCACATCTTCTTTATCCATTCATCCTATGATGGACACTTAGGTTGTTTCCATCTCCGGGCTATTGTAAATAGAGCTGCAATGAACATTTTCGTACATGAGTCTTTGAATTTTGGTTTTCTCAGGGTATATGCCCAGTAGTGGGATTGCTGGGTCATATGGTAGTTCTATTTGTAGTTTTTTAAGGAACCTCCATACTGTTCTCCACAGTGATTGTATCAATCTACATTCCCACCAGCAGTGCAAGAGTGTTCCCTTTTCTCCACACCCTCTCCAGCATTTATTGTTTCTAGATTTTTTGATGATGGCCATTCTGACTGGTGTGAGATGATATCTCATTGTAGTTTTGATTTGCATTTCTCTAATGATTAATGACACCATACACAAAAATAAGCTCAAAATTCATTAAAGACCTAAATGTAAGGCCAAAAACTATCAAACTCTTAGAGGAAAACATAGGCAGAACACTCTGTGACATAAATCACAGCAAGATCCTTTTTGACCCACCTCCTAGAGAAATGGAAATAAAAACAAAAATAAACAAATGGGGCCTAATGAAACTTCAAAGCTTTTGCACAGCAAAGGAAACCATAAACAAGACCAAAAGACAGCCCTCAGTTTGGGAGAAAATATTTGCAAATGAAACAACTGACAAAGGATTAATCTCCAAAATTTATAAGCAGCTCATGCAGCTCAATACCAAAAAATCAAACAACCCAATCCAAAAATGGGCAGAAGACCTAAATAGACATTTCTCCAAAGAAGATATACAGACTGCCAACAAACACATGAAAGAATGCTCAACATCGTTAATCATTAGAGAAAGACCACTGTATTATTTAGAGGTCGGGAAAAGAAGGATGCATTAGCAAATGAAATTGAGAAGAAACAAGCCAATGAGGTAGGAGGAAAATCTGGCAAACCAAGTGAAGGAAAGGTTTCAAGGAGGAGAGTAACACCAGCTGTGTGAAATGTTGCTGAGAGGTCAAGGAAGGTAGGGACTGAAAACTGATCATAGGGCTTGGTATTAAGTAGGTTGGTTACTGGTGACCTTGGTAAGAACCTTTTCAGAGTAGAGGGAATAAAAGTCTGAGAATGGGAGGTGAGAATGTGGAGACTAACTTTCAGGCTAGTTCTCTTTTATAAGGAGTGGAATAAGAGGGGCAAGACTTAAAGTGGATGATTTTTAAGTCGGTCCAAATGTAATATAGTTCACGGTTGATAAGAGTGGGTAATTACAATGTTTCAAGGACACATTGTTAGGAAGCTCTATTGTAATTAGAGTTTTAAATCAATAAGAGTTATTTTCTATCTTGAAATATAAATGTGTATTAAATGATGAAGCAGAACCAAGTTAATATTTAATTCAATATCAGGATAATCTTTGAGGTCAATTCCATACATTTAAATGAAGCAAAAGACTAGCTCTGAAGATAGTTTAATAACTTTACATCTTTGAGAGGCATCTCTAAAATCACAATAGCTGATATAGCTATCTTCGGAGCTAGTCACTTAATACATGGCATTGACCCACTTTCCTCTTTATTTAAGAGTTAGCTGTTCAGTTGAATCTTGTCCTTGCAATGTGAAGAAAAATAATATAATTTGTTGTACATTTTTTAGTCAAAATTATAGAGTTCATATAACAAAAGGATCTGTTGCAAGTGAATGTAGTATAAATCATAGGATACCGAACTTGTTTTTAAAAACAGTTTTTTCAGTATGAGGAATTTAAATTACTGTTTGATTACCATTTGTTCTCATTTTTTTTTGTTTCAAATTCATTTATTTATTTATTTATTTTTGGCTGCGTTGGGTCTTCGTTGCTGTGCGTGGGCTTTCTATAGTTGTGGTGAGCGGGGGCTACTCTTCACTGTGGCACGTGGGCTTCTCATTGCTGTGGCTTCTCTTGTGGCGGAGCGTGGGCTCTAGGTACGTGGGCTTCAGTAGTTGTGGCACACGGGCTCAGTAGTTGTGGCTTGCAAGCTCTAGAGTGCAGGTTCAGTAGTTGTGGCGCACAGGCTTAGTTACTCTGCAGCATCATCCGGATCTTCCCGGGCCAGGGATTGAACCCGTGTTCCCTGCATTGGCAGGTGGATTCTTAACCACTGCGCCACCAGGGAAGCCCCCCATTTCTTTTTGATGTTAGACAAATTGACTTCCAAGTTATTTACTTGAGTAGTAATTTATATCTAGCCGATGCATAGGCAATTTTGAAGATTGAGTGTCTCTTGTTTTACTTTCCCTCAATAAATATAATAAAAAGCGGTTTGTGGTTGGGGTGAAAGGAGAATCACTTTTCCCATCAACAGCAAGACTGTATTACTGTCCAAATATAGCAAATCTCCTGTATGATATTAGGTGTTATGGTTTTCATATTTAAAAGTCTGATTTCTTTCCCCTTCCACTCAAGATGAAACACCTCTTGATTCACTGGCAGGTAATGACAAAACATTGCCCAAACTGCCAGACTGGGGCTAGAGCAAAATTCCACTAGAACAGCAAGCACCCTCTTTCCCTTTGCCCAGCACTGACTCAGACTCATAAATTAGCATAGCAAGTGATGGATATTTTTCCAAGTGAGGAACAGAGTTTTCCTAGAGCCAAGGAATAAAGTAACTGATTCAGACTTTTGCAAACCATCAGGAACAATGATGACAGAAACCACATAACAAACTTTATCAAGTTTTTTCCGGTTTGGCTCTGAAAACAAAGCCAAGCAGAGATGTGTTTTTTAAGAAAAGAATCATTAAAATAAAAAACAAAACTCAACCAAGGACAGGTGAGCAATAGTTAATTTTAATTAATGATCACCAAGTCATAGACTCACAGATGTTGTAAATATTCATTTTTTAAACCACTCTTGTACATTTTCCTAAATGGTTCCTTTTCTAAAACAAACACCCACAATCTCACCCCTGTGGGACATAACTTCTTAATATAATTCAAGGTCTTCATAAGCTTAAATTTGTATGAAACTTTAATGATGTCAGAATTTCTTAGTAACATAGCAAGTATAATATTGAAATGAGTAAATTATAATCTAACAAATTATATATAATATTATCCTCTTTTCTCATTTTCATCTCGGGTGTTTTCAGTGTCATAGGAGCCATATGAGGTCAACAGTTGACATGAAATATGTAGAATTTGGAAATAATTTAGAGAAAAGCAAAAATAATGGTAAGAATGAGGTCTTCGGAAGTCAGCAGTTGTTTGAACAAGGATTGAATGTGTTTTCCAAAAAAAGACAGGGTTTTAATTTATTTTTGTTCTGCTTGTTTGTGGAATACAAAAATGATTATCGTACCACCAGTTAGCATTTAAAATAAGCAAGAAAGGGCTTCTTCCCTCGTGGCGCAGTGGTTAAGAATCCACCTGCCAGTGCAGGGGACATGGGTTCAATCCCTGGTCCGGGAAGATCCCACATGCCACGGAGCAACTAAGCCTGTGTGCCATAACTACTGAGCCTGCGTTCTAGAGCCCGCGAGCCACAACTACTGAGCTCAGACGCCTAGAGCCCGTGCTCCGCAACAAGAAGCCTCCGCAACAAGAAGTCTCCACAATAAGAAGCCTGCATACCGCAACTAGAGAATCCCATGCACAGCAACGAAGACCCAATGCAGCCAAAAACTTAATTAATTAAATTTAAAAAAATAAAATCAGCAAAGAGGGTATAAGAACAGAAAAAAATAAGACAAAGAGGTTAAAAGTAAAATAAGCACACAGAATGTAGCCCAAGAGGCTCTACGTTGTATTAACATGTGCTTGCAAGAGATGGACCACCTATTTGGCTCTGTGCTCCCCTGAAGCAAGTGTAAAGATGTATCACAGTAAATTACATCATACAGACAAAGTTTTTAGAACAACCACACCTTTTCCTAGTACTGAGACCAGAGTAATAGGCTATTTTGTTACACAATTATCAGCAACTTCAGCAACTTCCTTTCGGTGAATATAGAAATGGATTTCATAGGGCTGCTTTTTAAAAATTTCCTTAATGAATGACTGTGGCATAATATCAAAGAACATTCAAGAGAAGCACTTCTAGGAGATAGTAAGACAATATGGGGCAGGAATGTCTCACGGTCAGTTTGACATAATATAGAATAAAGCTTTAGACCTGAGCTCTTCAATACAGTAGCCACTAGCTACATGAGGCTACTTACATTTAAATTTAAATTAATTGAAATTAAATAAAACTAAAAACTTGGTTCCTCCATCACACTAGCCACATTTCAAGTTCTCAGTAGCCATCTGTGGCTGGTCCTACGCTGTTGGACAGCACAGATAAAAACTATTTTCATCTTTGTAGAAAATTCTATTGGACATTGCTGGTTTAGGCTTGTAAGAAAAGAATGTACTGAATATTTTTCAGACAAGCTACCTGTGATAGTCACTGAGAAATTGTGAGTTCAAGGTTATACTCTCACAGCCACCAGTAGGGCACCACTATCACATTCTTTGTTAAAGCCAGAACAATAGCTTTAATAGGTAATGCAGAGGTCTTACTAATTTCCTCCCAGAAAGGAAGGGAATGGTAGTGGGCTTAATGCTTTTTTTTTTTTTTTTTTTTTTTTTTGCGGTACGTGGGCCTCTCACTGCTGTGGCCTCACCTGTTGCGGAGCACAAGCTCTGGACGCGCAGGCTCAGCGGCCATGGCTCACGGGCCCAGCCGCTCCGCGGCATGTGGGATCTTCCCGGACCGGGGCACGAACCCACATCCCCTGCATCGGCAGGCGGACCCTCAAGCACTGTGCCACCAGGGAAGCCCGGGCTTAATGCTTATTGAACAAGGCTGATGAAAGGCAGTGTATAGTAATAAAAAGAATAAGGAATAAGGTGAGACAATAGGAAATACTTTCAAGAGTTGGGGAGGGTGATTTATAGTTGTTCACAAATATGAGAATACAATGAACAGTTATTTTTCAATTATGAATAAGTGGCCTCCTGCCCCTTGAAATGCTGTGAGCTTGAAGATTTGACTATATACCTAATAATAGTTTTGAACAGTGATCATTATCTTCACTTCTGAAAGTTTTATTATCAGCTTAAGCAGAATATCTTGGGAATATAGAAAATGACCATCTTTTGCAACTGACTTTGTTACAAACTCAGAATTTATAAACCGAGATAATGTTTGAAATTATTCCCTTCTTCCCACGTGAGAAACACTGTTGTAATCCTTTTGGTGTCAGCTTCATAGGCATTTTACAAAATACATAAGGAAAAACGACATGATCTCACTGCTTCTACCTTTGTTCCCCTATAAATATTCTCAACATAGGTGATCCTCTATAAATGTAAGTCAGATCATAGCACTCCTCCATTCAGAGTTTTGCAGTGGCTGCCATCTCACTTGGAATTAGTGCTGAAACCCCTCTAATGGCCTTCCATGATTAGCCTGTTATCTCACTCACCTCCTCTCCTACCCCTTATTCTAGGCTCAGTTAGCTCCAGCCACACTGGCATCTCTGCTCTTTCTCAAACAAAACACACATGATCCTACCTCAGGGCCTCCGCTTTAGCTGTGCACTTTGACCCATTCTTCCACAAGACATCATTTAGTTGACTCCCTCATCTTCTCCTTCAAGTCTTTGCATAAGCCTCACCTTTTTAATGAGATTGTCTCCAACTTCTCTATTTAATACTGCCACCTACCCGCCCCTTCCCAGCCCCCTAACCACTGCATTCCCTGTGCTGCATACCTCACTCTAGTTTTATTTTTCTCACTGCACTTACCCTATAATATATTGTAGTAGTATATAATTGATTTATTCCTTACATTCATTGTCTATTATCTGTCTCATCTGTCTAGAATTTAAGTTCTACAGAGAGCTCTTTATTTTGTTAACTAACGTATCCACAGCAATAAGGAAGAGTGCCTGGCACACAGTAGGTACTCAAAAAATATTGGTTGAATGAATGAATGACTTCATAAGAATTTCTCTTTCTAAATACATAAAATGACATTTCTCCTGTTTCCACAGTGATTTCTGGCTGTTTCCAAATATCAAGTCGCTAAATTGTATAATTTTATAGTTGGAAAGGCCCTTGACAGTAATGTAGCACAATCATGCCTTTATGTATATAAGTAAACCATGACCCAGAGAGATTAAGTGTCAGCACAAGGTCAACCAGCTAATTTACAGCAGAGCTAGAGGACTAGAGAGTCTCAATCCAACTACAAAATATGATTTTTCAACACTAGGTATATTCAAAAGAGTATACCACTGTCTCTGAGAGTTATACCAGAAAAGAGATGCTAACATATTTTCAGCTACAGCATCATCATTGCAATAAGTGTATATCCTCATGTACAGCATGAACTTGAATGAATAAATTTAAGATTCTTTAAAATAGAATCACAAAACTTTAGAGATACTTCAGATAACCCCTCACCAAACTAGTTTTTAAATATAGTGCTTTACTTGGAGTAAAAATTAAGTATTTCTAGAAAAAGAATTAGGATCTAATCATAAATACATAAATTAAACCTTGATCATTTTCTACTTCCTTTATATTTTCTGTCGTCTGGGCTCTACTTTATTCCCTTGCTGACAGCTGCGGTCTTAATGTGCATCTTTGAGAAAATAGGTGCTTTTTGGTCCAAACCACTTTTATCTTTAGCTTATTAGAAGCATCCATATATCATAGCCTGGGGAAAGAAGATAAAATAGGGCATCTTTCTTGCATATAAATCATGGCTTGTGGATCACTGCTGTTAATTAAAAATCCTTGCAAGGCTAAATTCAACATGATGGAAGCTTAGGACATCCTTGCTAAAGGACAAACCTGAAAGGAAAAGTATCTTCAAATTTCTATGAGAAGGAAAGTAGGATTGGGTCATTGTGAATCCCTGCTTGGGAGTCAGGGTTAAAATTACTTATGCATATTATACTACACCATAATTTGTTGCTGATAGTGTGAGGTGAACACACTGTTCCTTGGTGTAACTGGGTTACTTTTTTGTTTCAGTGATGTTTGCTTTTTTCACTATTTTCTGGCAACATAGTAATCTTACTATTAAGTAGAGATAGGAAACATGCAGCCTTGATCATACAGTGTGTGAATTTCACAAGGTCAGAACAAAATAAGCAGAATTTTCACCATCCCATTTTAGTGACATATTCAAAAAAGAGGCCCATTAGCCTTGAGTCTGGTTTGCATGGTTATTTGATACCCTTAATGCATAAAGGAGAATGGTTAGTGTAGGTGTCTTTTCAAGGTATGAACGGATATTTATTTTAGGGTTGTGATTACTTATGCTCCTGGTTGGTGCCAGTCAGGTCAGTAGGATTATATTCCAGAAATTGATTTTTCCCCCAATGAGTAAATAATGAAGTAAGTTAACCTCATCTACTTCCTAATCTAAAACCTTTCACTTGTACCGGGAGGAAAGGCAGCTGCCTTTGCTCGAGATGTGCTTGTGCACAAGGCCAATAAACACCTTTGGGTTTTATATGAAGGTCACGCAAAGCTGATCATTTGGGAAATGTGTACAGTTGAAGTGCATCTTCTCTTCCTTGCTGTCAACAATCCTGGCTTTCAGAGATGTCTTCACCTATGTTAAAGGGTGAACACAATACTGCATTGATCATGGACATGGCTGCTGCCCTGAGAGTTTCTCTTTCATTTATTTTAAGTGTTTTTTCAGATACGAGCATGGAAAGAAAACAGCACTTAGCTGGAAATGAAAATAAAAAGACAGGTGGAAAGTAGTGATTGTTTAGATTATGAATTATCTGGGCTTGCTTTATACAGTGCCTGTTATTTTATTACTGCACAACCTGTGGCTTCTTGAAGGATCCTAACACACCCGGAAGTCACAATTAGACTTAAAGATTTGACTCTTGTTATAGATGGAATCACCTAGTGGTCAGAGTAGTCCCATTTTGTTTCTTCATGATTCACATAGCTAATAATAATGATGGTATCCAACATAAGCATACATTTACTGCATGCCAGGAAGAACAGTAATACTTTACTTGTATTCTTTCATTTCATCCTTTTAGGGTCAGAAATCTAGCTAGCAGTGGTTTCAGGAATCAGGGTCAGGCCATCTGATTCCAAAATCTGGGTGTTTGGGCACTGGACATCACAGCCTCCTGTGCCCATAGTTACTGGTAAGCAACAAAAATCATTAGCCTCCAAGTCATTCATTAGCTGTTTATGCCTCCTGTGTAGATACAGGATTATATTAGAGAGGACCTTTGGAGAGCTTCCCATTCATTTGAGGAAATGAAAAATAAAAGGGCTGAAAAACATTATAAAAAGTGATAACTTAATTGGAAATTATTTTTCCTTTCCTTCTCTGATATTTTAGAAATTGGCAGTATCTTTCCTATTTGAAAAAATTTAGAACTTTGATGCAATTTTGATTACTCCTTTATTTTTCGCTGTGATTGTTCGTGAGAAAGATGTTCACAATATTGAAAATTAAAAAATAGATAAAATCTGTCTTTTCTGGCAGACAACATTTCAATATATGGGGTTGCGGTTAAGTGACTTACTTGGGGAAACTGTAAATTCTGAGAGGAGAAATATATAGCTGGTCTTAGGAAAAATTTTTCTCTCATTTGTTCCCCAAACATCTGCTAAGCGCCCACTGTATACCAGGTAATGTGCTAAGCACAAAGACCCACCAGTTCTAGGTTAATGTTCCCTCTTATCTACTCCCCAAAACCATTAGACTTTCCCCAAACTGTATTTTAATTTTCTGATGATTTATCTTATTTCCCTCCAGACACAGTAAGGGCAGGATGCACATCTACTTATGTGTAATACACAATCATAAGTGCCTAATAGAATATTTGGTACATGCTGGCTGAGGGAGAGAGAGGTAGACCTCACTCTGTCTGCATTCTTCCTGGACATACAGCTAGACTCAGTTTTTCCAACCACCCTTGAACATGTGTCTGAGTAATGGCCAATGGAATGTAAGCAGACAGGATGAGTAACTCTTCCAGGAGTGGCCCATGGAAACCTTCCACTTAGGATACTCTCTCTCTCCCCATCCATAAGCTAAATCCAGAGGACTCCAATAACCTCAAGGAAAGCAGGCCTATAAGATGGAGAGAGCTTTGGACCCTGAATGTAACATAGCTACCTCTCCCTGTGGTCAACCCTCACTGGAGTGGAAAGTGAGAGAAAAAATAATGTTTTATTGTGTTAAGCCAGAATTTTCTGGTTCACAGTTTGCATAAGCTGGGTTTATTTACCTTAACTAGTACAGAGTCATGAATAAAAAAATGAATGAGCACTCCTGTCATCAAGGGGTTCTCAGTTTAATTTTTGAGTTTTGGAAATTTCATCTTTCCTATTTGAAGAGCCTTTTAGAAATCATTGGGTATTTGAAAAATATGAAAGACCTTTTTTTTTTTTTTTTTTTTTGCGGTACGCAGGCCTCTCACTGTTGTGGCCTCTCCCGCTGCGGAGCACAGGCTCCGGACGTGCAGGCTCAGCGGCCATGGCTCACGGGCCCAGCCGCTCCGCGGCATGTGGGATCTTCCCGGACCAGGGCACGAACCCGTGTCCCCTGCATCGGCAGGCGGACTCTCAACCACTGCGCCACCAGGGAAGCCCCGAAAAACATTTTTATGACACTTGCATAACGTGTGCTCAGAGGAACCACTTGGAAGAGTTATACTGGGAATCTGAAAATCCTTTGCCTCCACATATATAAGATAGACCAGCTCCCAAGGGATATAAAGATAAAAAACAAAATTCATGCCCTCAGGGAACTTGCATTCTGGTGGGGAGAAGAGGAGAGTAAATAGAAACTTACAACTCTGTATCATGACTTGTACTCAAGCAATCCTCTCTCTTTTCTCTCTACTCCCTCCCCACAGTCTTGCCTGTGGCTTTATCATCTGTGTGCTGACAGCTTTCATTGACAGCTTTCATTTCACCCCAACAAACACTTCCTCTGAGATCCAGCTGCTTACCTGATATCTCAATTGGATGTCTCACAAACATCTCAAAGTGAGCACGTCCAAATTGGAACTCATAACTGACCCTCACCAAACCTGTTTTCTCAGCACAAAAAAATGGCACCGCCATTCCTCCTACATAGTTGTGCAAGTAGCAAGTTTGTGAATCATTCTTGACACCTTCCTTTTCCTCATTCCTTATCTCATCTCAACCACAGAGTCCTGTCAACTTTACCTTCTCACTATTTCCCAAATCCTTCCACTCTTCTCCGTCTTGGCCTCCATTCTAATCTAAGCCTGGGCCATAGCAAATGCTACCAAACTAGCTGCCCCATATATATTCCAATATATCTTTTATCCATTACCTACATTGCATCCAGAATGACAGTTTAAAAATAGAAATATGACTATGTATCTTCTTAGTTGAGTACCTTTCGATGACATCCCATTTTCCATAGGTGAAAATAAAATCCTTAACAATTCCAGTATCCTTGAATTTTCTGACCCCTGTCTACTTCACCACTCCCATCTCACACCAATCTCTCTCCATGACTTCATCGCCTTGGCCTGTTTCTTGAATGTGTTCCACGCTCCTTGCCCTATCAGGGCTGTTCTCTCACCAGAAATGCTCCCCGAGTTTTGTCTCAGCAAAAACATCATACCCAACCAAAGGAAGCCTCCCCTGCCCTTCTGCTGTATATCAGGTTCCTTTCCCTCTTCTTACACTTATAATTGGAATTAAGTATATAATTGTAATTAGCTAGTTAATTATGGCCTCCCCTGTTTGACCTTATGCTCTATGAGAACAGAGAGAAGGTCTCTTTGTTCACTGCTGTACTCCTAGTGCCTAGTACAGGGTCTGACATAAGTAAGGTAATAAATAATTAAACACATGATGCAATACAGACATATCAGAGAGGGAACTAACCACAGCAGGGGCATTGGAGATGCTTTTCCTAAGAACATACCTGAGTTTCTCTAGCAAGGATCTGTAAAAACTGGCCAATAAAAGATGGTGATTAAGATCTTCTTGGAAAGTATACCTGAAGCACTTGCTGTGAGTCAGGTGTAGTGATAAGCATTTCATATTCCCTACACCATTTTACATTTGAAGAAGCGGAAACACAGAAATTGAAGAACTCCCCAACATGACAGTCAGGATTTACATCCAGATGTTTTGACTTGAGAGGCCCTAGGACATTATAACTGTAGACCTTTTTCCTGTGAAAGAGCTTCAGAATTTAAAAAACCAGTAGTAGTTTATAAAAATCAGCAGAACCATGTCCCTGGTTTGGGGCCCTGTTCTATAAGACCCCAGGAGCAAATTTATAATCAGTGGAACTATAACAAACTAAGGATTGGAGATATCTGCCTTTGCAGTTGGTGGCGATCTGGCCTGATTGATGGGGCTAGGATTGGGTAGGTCTGGTTGTCTGAAGTGAACTACAGTATGACTGGCCTGCTGGGAGAAGGGACTCCGCTCATGAGGCAAGCAACTGGGTGAGGTGAGTGATTGTTCTCTACTCCTGGAGTGAGTGGAATTGTAGATGACAGTCTGCCTTGGCTTGTAGGTCCTCATCAAGGAAATGATCTCAAGTAAAATCACACTGGAGAACATTTACAAACTAGGAAGTCTCTCTGAAAGGGACAGGGTTCTCTACTAGGAAAAGAGACAGAGTGAGGAGGAGTAGCCATCCTTGGGAGTAAGAAAGTAGTATAAGAAGCTAAAATGACTACAGCTCTGCCTTGCTTTTAGTTTTCCACGTCGTTTATTGTCTTGGCAAAATTTTTGGAATATTAAATTATCCAGAGAGAGGGGGAAATGGTCTGTCCAGTATTCACCTGGATATTGCATAAGCAGTATCTGCATTCTCTGTGATTTCCTGTGCCCTGTTTACCAAGTTCTGGAGCCAAGAACACCCTCGCTTTGTACTTTCTGTAGATTTCTCCACAGGTCTAATCTTGCCACTCTTTCCTGATACACTGGACAGTGATTCTTTCAGTCAGTTCTCTTCCCTCCACCTCCACAAGTTAAATAACTCCTGTCAGCCAGTATGGATTTTGGAAATGTCAGGAGAGGAGTTCTGACTTTAACTGACCATGAGATTGTTATCAGTCTTCTTTGAAACACTGGCCTGGCAGTGTGTGGGTAATGACCCAGTTACAGTATTATTGGATATGGTTTTAACACAAAGCTTTTAAAAGACATTTGGCAAAGACCAACTCTTTCTGTAAAGCTCAACTGGAAATAAAGCAATGTTCACTCCTCCCATGACCTTGTTCACTCGAAGGTCATTAACCATTTTGTTACTTTAACGGATGTCTTTTGTTGTTGTTGTTCTATCCCTATAGGCAGCATACCAACAAGTGGAAGAAAAAAATCACTTTTCTCCATAACTTAGAGCCCTATACTGGAATCCTTGGAGAAGGGAAAGATTTCTTGAAACAAGTTGATATGTTGCAGTGAGATGATTCTCAAACTGATTCCACTCCAGGAGTGATCGATAGACCTCATCAGGTTAGGGTTATTTGGTACTTGAAAACTGTAGTTTTAAAACATCTCTTATTTCTCCTTGCTAGCCAGACATTGTTTGAGAATGCTAGTAGGTCTGTGTGTCGATTTAATGGCAACTACATTAAAGTTGATTGTGGTTTTTAAAAAGTCCCTTCCAAGTAAAGGTGGTAATTCAATCCAGAGTAATCATGTGTCAAAGAAGTGGTCCTAACTCAATTCCTTTATAGAAGTTGGAGCAAAGAGAGTTTGTAAGTTTTGAGCTTCCGTGGAAAAACCCAGAATAGAATTCATGCTCTAATCTATATAAAGCAGGTGGTTACCTTGACTTTCCTAGACTAGTTTTCTCCTGCCTTACTGAATTGCCTACATCTCCATTTTACCTTTTACGTAGAGCAGAGCCCAAGCAAAGTTCAATATTCTTGCATATGTGAATTTGATATCATTTATATGGCAGGGAGAGGGAAGATACAGAGGAAATGGAACATGGGTCAGGGCTACCCTCATGGGTCAGGGCAGCAGCTTTACTCTAGGGCTGCCATGTATGGCCATACATCCAGCCACACATACATTCAGCACTGCCCGAAGGCACCAAGCCCAGAAATCCAGCCTGTACTTCTCTTACCAAGTCCCACACCCTAGCATGGAATTGCATTCCCCCAAAGGAAAGGAGGGTGCCTTTTTTGCCACAGAAAGGCAACTGCAGTTTACTAAGCCAGATGCCCTTGGGATTATTGCAAACCAGAGGGGTGCCTTATTCTAACTGACACAAGACTGCCCTTTGGACTAATGGGATCCTGCGCAGTTCTTAACCCCAGACCACCGATCCCAGTTTCTAATAGGTTACAGCACCCTCACAACCCTTGCTTATACATGATGCAAGCTGATGCCTTGGATCAGATTCCTTAGAGGCAGAGCCTGAAACAGAGATTCTCATTCAAGTGTAGAGTGACCAACTATCCTTGTTTGCCCAGGACCAGGGGATTGCCCGGGATGTGAGACTTTCAGTCCTAAAGCTGGGAAAGGCTTGGGAAAATCAGGATGATCTGACCACCCTATCAAGTGACATATTGTGGGAGTTTTTTCAGGGGAAGGGAAGTGAGGGAAGCAGGATAGGTAGGGTAAGGGAATAAAGCTAAGCGAGGAAGTCGTCTCAGCTGGAGAATTCTTTCAACCTGGTCCATGGGAAACTCTGAGGTATTAATTGGTTTGTTCCACCTTGAGGTAAAAGGGTCAATTTCTATAACCTTGTGTCAGTCAGTCATTGGCCAGTGGCTGTCGCTGGGGCATGCAGGATATGGAAATTCCTGGATGAGGGAGCTCTCCTTAGGGAAAAAGCAGTGCAGGCAGTTCTACCGAAAAGGGGGCAGCTGTGGGCTAACCCTCAGAGAAGCTGGGTGCAGCCACCCAGTGAAAGAAATATGTGTGTGGCTCAGGTATTCATACCTACACTCTTTGCCGAACTATGACTCCAGGGAGAGTGATAGAGTATAACACAACACTCATATCACTTAGTGCCAAAGAGAAAGAAAGCTTTGGAAGAGCAGGTAGTTCCTGGGGATCAGATCAGGAGTGAGAACATCAGTTATGACAGCAAAGCCCCCATATTCTTTCATGGAGAAAGCCTGGTGATGTCATCTCCTCAAGGACCATAACTCTCTATTGCACACTTGTGTTTCTGTTTGTCCTCACTGTCTAGAGTGAGAGCAAGAAGAGTTCGTTATGTCCTCCCAGTGTCTTGGAAAACCCTGGAAGCAGCGTTCTTGCCAATGTCCCAGGTAGGGTGGCCAACTTGTTCTGGTTTGCTTGGGCGTTTTCCGGTTTTAGCCAAAAAAAAAAAAAAAAAAAAAATCCCACATCCTGAAAAACCCCTCAGTCCTAGGACAACCAGTACCATTGGTCACTCTAGCTCCTAGAGATTAAACCACTAAATTGTTACCCGGAGTGGGGGGGGGGAGGATTTTCATCCCCTAGATGGTCTCCGAAGTGAAAAAGTCAATTAAAATCTGGAATCCTTTTAGGTATTACAGTGCTAATTCATGCTGAATGCTAATACAACTTTACTGTAGCTGCTAGAGGGCAAACAGGAAAAACTACAGGTAAATAAGAAACACGAAGCAATGAATTCCAAACTGGGCATTTGGATTCTATGGAAGAGATAAGTGAGACATGATTGGAGATGCACTTTAGGAAGATTGATCTGGGAGTAGTGTGTAAAATATAGAACAGAGAAGTCCTAAATTAAATCAAGTATGAGTTATTTTCTCTTTGGGTGACTTTCATCTAGTGGGCTGGCAGCAGTATCAGGCACACCCTGTTTTTCTTGGCCTCACTCTGATTTGATCTTTGAAATTCCAGTTATATTCTAGAAGCTGAATGTACTTGCATAATACATCACTAGAAGGAAATATGAGAAATTGGGCCAAAAAAACACATTTCCTCTGGGGAGAACTGCATGGCTGGAGAGCAAAGTGCTGGGGAAATCGTTAATCACATGCCCTTTGGAACTTTTGAATTTTGAACAATGTGAAGGTATCACCAATTCACAAATTAATAATATAATTTAAATTTAATAAGGGAAAAAACAAAAAAGAAGCTAGGAAGGAGGAAAGACCCAGGATGAAACAGGCTGAGCTACATTTTAGAATTCTGCATCCAATTTTCCAGGCTGAATTGACTGATTCTGGGTCTAACTTAATTCCATCTGTGTGTATCAATCAACAAATAATTGATGTGTTTAATTTTATTTCGTAAGTTATGTAAATACGAAATTACTTGAAGTTGTCTTCTGCTATTTTTTCCATGTAAAACAAACAACAACAAAAATAAATATAAGACACATATGTGCATGGGGAAGTTAAAGTTCAATTTAAGCAGCAGTATATGGTGGAAAGTGCATGGGTTTCAGAATGGGACAACTGAGTTCAAATCCTAGTTGTATGACTTAATAGCTATTGGGTTTGGGGGCAGATTAGTCATCCTAATTGAGCCCATTTGCTTGTCTGTAAGTGATAATAATAGCTACCTCAGAGGGCTACCGTAGAGATTAAATGAGAATCTATATGCGAAAATTCATAAAAATAGGAAAGTTCTCCTTCCTCTGCCAAAGCATCTAGTACCATGCTCTGCACACTGATGGTGTGATACATAAATATGAGCTGAGTAATAAAATAAATGATTGTTAGCTGATAATTAATTTGACATCAATATCATAGTATATTATTTCAGAAAAAATCTAAACAGGATTTAGGATATCTGGGTTCTGGCCTCAATACTCTTTGACCTTAAAAGAGTTACTTAACCTCTTTGGTATTGAGTTCTTTCTCCCTGAGATGCTCCCTGAGCTACATCGCTCACTGTCTTCCATTCTTCAAATCTTTGTTGAAGACTTTTCAATGAGGACTTCCCAGAACACCTATTTAAATCTGCAGATCTTTTCTTCTCTAGCTCTCTAGATTATCACCGTCTGCCATGCTATTTGTTTTACTTGTTTGTTTAGTATATATTTCCTCCCCTTTTATAATAATAAACCCCATGAGAGCACGGGTTTTGTTTACTGTGTTCCCTGCTCTCTCTTGAGCATCTAGAGCAGTGTCCCATACATGGGAGGCATTAAAGTTTTGTTGAATGAATGTATGTATAAGTGTGTAAATTGAGAGGCTGGAGTAAGAGAACTTTACAGTCCCTATCAGTTCTACCACTCCATGACAAATGCTTCCAATTTCTATTTTGTTCCAATTTTAACTTATCTTAAAAGATTTTAGGTCTATGTTACTAGAAGAGCTAACTTTACCAATAATGACAGTCTACATGATTTAAAAAATGAGACCAGTAAATACAAGTGTGTCTCTAAATAGTTTCATATTTAATTAGCAAAGCGTTTTTTTTTTTAAGAATCAGTTTTATTTATTTATTTTGGTTGCATTGGGTCTTTGTTGCTGCGCACGAGCTTTCTCTAGTTGCGGCGAACGGGGGCTACTCTTCATTGCGGTGTGCGGGCTTCTCATTGCGGTGGCTTCTTGTGTTGCGGAGCACGGGCTCTAGGCGCACAGGCTTCAGTAGTTGTGGCACGCGGGCTCAGTAGTTGTGGTTCGTGGGCTCTAGAGCACAGGCTCAGCAGCTGTGGCGCACAGGCTTTGTTGCTCCACGGCATGTGGGATCTTCCCCGACCAGGGATTGAACCCATGTCCCCTGCATTGGCAGGAGGATTCTTAACCACTGTGCCACCAGGGAAGTCCCAGAAAACGGTTTTATTCTTTGAAAATCAGAAAAACCCTGAAGACCATGAGAAAAAAAAAAGCAACTTAAACAACCCAATGTGATTATTAAATTATGAGAGTAAGATGGGAAATTTTTCATGTACTCCTCAAAAATAAGATAAACATAATTTAGTGTTTTCTTAGGAATTATTTACTTTGATGGCTTCTTTTATTTAAATTTTATTTATTACGTAATGGGTAGAAGCTTAAATTTTTTCAATAAATTTATTTAGTTAGTTATTTTTGGCTGCGTTGGCTCTTTGATGCTGCACACGGGCTTTCTTTAATTGTGGCGAGCGGAAGCTGCTCTTCGTTGCTGTGCGTGGGCTTCTCACTGTGGTGGCTTCCCTTGTTGCAGAGCACGTTGCTCTAGGCACGCGAGTTTCAGTAGTTGCGGCTTGCAGGCTCTAGAGCACAGGCTCAGTAGTTGTGGCACACGGGTTTAGTTGCTCCGTGGCATGTGGGATCTTCCCAGACCAGGGCTCGAACCCATGTCCCCTGCATTGGCAGGCAGATTCTTAACCACTGTGCCACCAGGGAAGTCCAGAAGCTTAAATTTTGCAAATAAAACTATCAGGTATACTTATGGATTTTTCAGGACAAGATTTAAACTTTTTTTTTTTTCTGGCTGCGCCTTGACCAGGGATTGAACCCATGCCCTCGTCAGTGAAAGCGCAGAGTCCTAACCACTGGACCGCCAGGGAATTACCATAAACATTCTCTTTTTAATTATTTGATTCTAAAGTTTAGTTTGCTTATTTGGAGTCCTTATTTCAGGAATTATAGTCAATTTTAGTGTTGAAGGTATAGTGTATAGAAGTGACTTAAATTTAGGTTTTCTCAGAAGTACACTAGGAAGCAGCGTCTCTCTTCCCAACTGGCAAAGTTGTTTATTGACCTTTGTATGTCCATCTTGGAAAGTTAGGTCAGTGAAAAGTCAGTTATTGGACTAGGAGACCAGAAGGCTGGTACTCTAGTTCAATATCTACCAATGCACCAATATGTGACTTTGGTTTTGTCCTATAATCCCTCTGATTTCTGGTTCCTTAACTGTAATAGAGTGAATATTTTAGAGAATGACCTTCATTAGGTATTCATCACCTTGCTGTCAGTGACAGAGGCCATTACTTGGTCTCTCTTGTCTTTCTCTCTAGAGTCCTTGTAGACCTCGGACATGCTAGTTTTAGCTCAGAAGAAGGAAAACATGATTGACCCTAGTTTGGGATTCTGTGAACAATTGAGCACAATAGAAACATAGACAATAAGTCATTATTTCAGCTCTATAATATTTGCCCCCTGTGACAGAAAGAATCGTATGTGTTCATCAAGCTATTTCATTTTTTCCTGGGCACACAGAAAGACTACATTTTCCCATCGTGCTTGTATTAATATCTAGATGAAGACATATGACCACTTTTATACAATGGATTGTAAGCAATGTTATGTATCCTCCTTTGGAGATGAGACCCCTAAAATCTTCAGTGAGATCTTCTAAGCTCTCTTCTCTTGTCTCCTGCATGGATAGAGAGCGTTTAGTGGAGGATTCCAAAGCTGATCTATGAAAGAAGTTGCCATGATCCTCAAGTCACTACTTAGAGCAAAGTTGCCCAGAATAACTGCTTAGCCAGAAATAGCTACTCTGAAGTTTGTATTGGCAAGAACTGAACTTACTGTCTTTAAGGTTTACAGTTGATTCTTATAGCACTTGGACCTATTCTAAATAATATACTCCCCTCCATTCTGCAGTTAACCAGCAAGTAATTATTTTGCACGGTTTGGTTTCCTTTCTAAATTAAGGAACTAAACAGTAATTCATGGTAACAACTGATTTGACCATACAATCAGATTTTGAAATGGTTTGATTTGGGGCATATGTAAACATGGACTGCAATTTATAGGGACTTATAGCAGTCCCTATAGTGCTAATACCTTTATAAGTGAGCAGAGAAAGAAAAGATTAAAGAGCCACTACATATTGTTACAGATAATGTCTTATATTTCATCCAGAGGCACATAGGAAAGTATTTAAAATATAGATTCACGGGCTTCCCTGGTGGCGCAGTGGTTGAGAGTCCACCTGCCAATGCAGGGAACACGGGTTCGTGCCCCGGTCCGGGAAGATCCCACATGCCGCGGAGCGGCTAGGCCCGTGAGCCATGGCCGCTGAGCCTGCGCATCCGGAGCCCGTGCTCCGCAATGGGAGAGGCCACAACAGTGAGAGGCCCACGTACCACAGAAAAAAAAAATATATATATATATATATAGATATATATATATATAGATATATATATATAGATATATATAGATTCACTAGGGCAGCTTACCAATTACATGTAAGTTTGAATATTAAAAATTAGTGTTGCCCTAGTAATGTGAACTCTTCTAAATTGTGTATTACCCCTGGTCCAAGATCAAGTGGATATAGTTAAGTCTCAAAGAAGAAATTTCCATAAAATTATGAGAAACTGAAAATAGTGTTTTATAATAGAAGCCTGGAGAAACTTAAATTATGGCTTTTAACTTCTGGAGAAGGGGAAAATACTTGGTGACTGTTGGAAGAAAATATGTTTTATTCCTAAAAAAATTGAAGCATGAGTTTGTATACTTAAATGGCCTTATTATTTATTTTCTTGTTACAAAATGAGAATGTTTATTTTTAGAAGTGTGTTGTTTAGTCTCTAAATATTTGGGGATATTCTAACTATGTTTCTATTTTTGATTTGTAGTTTAATTCCGTTGTGATCTGAAAGCATACTCTGTATGATTTCTATTTTTAAAATTTGTCAAGTTGTACTTTATGGCCCAGAATGTGGTCTATCTTGGTGAATGTTCCATGTGAGCTTGAGAAGAATGTGTATTCTGCTATTGTTGGGTCAAGTATTCTGTAAATGTCAATTAAATCCAGTTGATTGATGGTGCTGTTCAGTTCAATTATATCCTTACTGATTTTCTATCTGGTGGAGCTGTCAATTACTGAGAGAGGAGTATTGAAATCTCCAACTATAATTATGGGTTTGTGGATTTCTCTTTATAGTTCAGTCAGTTTTTGCCTCATGTATTTTGATGCTCTGTTCTTAGGTATGTACATATTAATGATTGGTACGTCTTCTTGGAGAATTGACCCCTTTACAGTTATGTAATACCCCTCTTTGTCTTTGATAAACTTCCTTGCTCTGAGGTCTGCTTTGTTTGAAATTAACGTAGCTACTGCAGCTTTCCTTTGATTAATGTTCAAGTTGCATATCTTCTCATCCCTTTACTTTTAATCTGTCTATGTCTTTATGTTTAAAGTGGGTTTCATGTAGACAGAATCTAGTTGGGCCTTATTTTTTCTTAATCCATTCTGACATTCTCTGTCTTTCCATTGGTGTATTTAGATCATTGACATTTGAAGTGATAATTGATATAGTTAGATTAATATCTATCATATTTAACTGTTTTTAAATTGTCTTTGTTTTTTGTTTCTTTGTGTGTGTGTGTGTTCCACTCTTTTCCTGCATTCTTAGGTTTTTAATTGAACATTTATATGATTCCATTTATCTCTTCTCATAGTGAGTCAATTATACTTCCTTAAAAAATTCCTTTTTAGTGGTTGCTGTAGAGTTTGCCGTATACATTTACAACAAATCGAATACACTTTCAAATAACACTATATCACTTCATGGGTAGTGCAGATACCTTATAACAGAGTATGCTCAATTTCTCCATCCTGTCCCTACACTGCTGTTGTTCATTTCACTTATCCACAAGTTATAGTCATCAAATACGTTGTTGCTATTATTATTTTGAACAAACTATTATCTGTTAGATCAATTAAGATTAGGAAAATAAAAGATTTTATTTTGCCTTCATATATTCCTTTCTTTAGACAGATCTTTGTTTCTGGCTTATATGGTTTTCTGTGAATAATTTCTTTTAACATTTCTTGCAAGACAGGTCTATTGGTGACAAATTCCCTCAATTTTTATTTGTTTGAGAAAATCTTTATCTCTTCTTCATTTTTGAAGCATAATTTTGCAAAGTACAGAATTTGGGGTTGGTTGGTTGGTTTTGTTTGTTTGTTTTGCGGTACGCGGGCCTCTCACTGTTGTGGCCTCTCCTGTTGCAGAGCACAGGCTCCGGACGCGCAGGCTCAGCAGCCATGGATCACGGGCCCAGCCGCTCCATGGCATGTGGGATCCTCCCAGACCGGGGCATGAACCCATGTCCTCTGCATCGGCAGGTGGACTCTCAACCACTGCGCCACCAGGGAAGCCCAGTTGGTTGGGTTTTTTCTTTCAAAACTTTAAATATTTTATTGCACTCTCTTCTTGCTTGCATGGTTTCTAAAGGAGAGTTCAATAAAATCCTTATTCTTGTTTCTGCATGGGTAAGATGGCCCCCCTCCCTTCTGACTTCCTTCAAAATTTTCTCTTTGTCTTTGCTGTTTTGTAGTTTGAATATAGTAAGCTATTATGAGTTGAATTATGTCATCCCTCCCACCCCTTGGTGAAGATATGTTGAAGTCCTAATTCCCAGAACCTCAGAATGTGATCTTGTTTGGAAATAAGATCATTGCAGATGTAATTATTTAAGTTATGATGAGGTCATACTGGAGTAGGGTGAGGCCCTAATCCAATATGACTGGTGTTCTTATAAGAAGATAATTATGTGAAGACAGAGATACACAGGCAGAATGCCATGTGATAGTGAAGGCAAATATTGGAGTTATCCAGCTGTAGGCCAAGGAATGCCAGAGATTGCCAACAAACCACCAGAAGCTAGGAAGAGGCAAGGAAGGATTTCCTTGCTGGTTTCAGAGGGCATGGCCCTGCTGACACCTTCATTTCAGACTT
The DNA here is from genome assembly GCF_039906515.1 of Pseudorca crassidens. NCBI lineage: Eukaryota > Metazoa > Chordata > Mammalia > Artiodactyla > Delphinidae > Pseudorca > Pseudorca crassidens. The sequence goes on along the minus strand of NC_090317.1, from coordinate 107,073,347 downwards.
CTAGCCCCCAGAACTGTGAGACAATAAATTTCTATTGTTTTAAACCACTCAGTTTATGGTGGCTTTGTTATATGGCAGCCCTAGAAAACTAACACATATATGTAGGTATAGATTTTTGGTATTTTTCCTCCTTCATGGTCTCTGAGCTTCCTGGATCTATGGTTTAGTGTCTGTCATTAATTCTGGAAAATTCTCAGCCATTATTACTCCAAATATTTCATCTATTTCTTTCTCTCTGTCTTGTTCTTCTGTTTCTTATGCATGTTGTTGCAACTTGTATAACTGTCCCACAGTTCTTGAATATTCTGTTCCATTTTTTCTATTCTTTTTTCTCTATGCTTTTCTATTGGATGTTTCTATTGACATATCTTCAGGCATACTACTTTCCTTAGCTGTGTCCACTCCACTGATGAGTCCATCAAAGGTACTCTTCACTTCTGTTATGGTGTTTTTCATTCCTAGCATTTCCTTTTGGTTTTTTCTTAGAGTGTTGATCTCTCTGCTTATAATACCCATCTGTCCTTGCATGTTGTCCAGTTTTTCTATTAGAGCTCTTAGCATATTAATCATCATATTAATTTTCTAGGGCTGCTGTAACAAAGTCCTACAGATTGGTTGGCTTAAACAATAGAAATTTCTTTTCTCATAGTTCTGGAGGCTAAAAGTCCAAGATCAAGGGGTCAGGAGGGTTGGTTGCTTCTGAGGCCTCTAGATGGTCGTCTTCTCTTTGTATCTTCACAGTCTTCCCTCTCTGCTTATCAGTGTCCTAATTTCGTCTTCTTATAAGGACACTGGTTAGATTAGATTAGATCCCACTCTAATGACCTCATTTAACTTAATTACCTCTTTAAAGGCCCTTTCTCTAAACACAGTCACATTCTGGGGTAATGGGAATTAGGACTTTGACATGAATTTGGGGGGACATGATTCAACCCATAACATAGTTATTTTAAATTCCCAATCTGATATTCTAAAATCTCTGTGCCATATCTAAGTCTGTTTCTGATGCTTGCTTTGTCTCTTCAGATTTGGGTTTTGCTTTTTAGCATGCCTTGTAATTTTTTGTTGAAAGGTAGACCTGTTGGATTGAGTAGAAGAAACTGAAATGGATATGCCTTTAGTATGAGGTTTTATGTGTATCTGGCTGGGATGCTTACTGTTTGCTATAGCTGTGGCATCAGAGACTACAATATCATCTAGCTTTCTTGTTTTTGTCCCCCCTATTATCTTTGGGTTTCCCTAGAGACTTCTTTTTAAGTTGGGTCTGAGGTTATAGTTCTTTCAGCTGTAAGCCCCTGTTATTATGCAGAGGCCATATTAGTGTGGTGATAAAATGTGGGGGTAGGAGAAGCATTTTATAATCTTCTGATTAGTTTTCAGTCTTTAGTGAGTCTGTGATTTTTAAGTTATGAGAGTAAGTTGGGAAAATTTTCATGTACTCCTCAAAAATGTGATAAACGTAACAATTTATTTTTTTCTTACAAATTATTTACTTTGATACTTCTTTTATTTAAATTTCATTTATTACATAGTGGGTGGACGTTTAAATTTTGATAATAAAACTACCAGGTACATGTATGGATTTTTCAGGACAAGATTTAAACATTTTCCTTTTAATTATTTGATTCTGAAGTTTAGTTTGCTTATTTCGAGTCCTTATTTCAGGAATTATAGCCAATTTTAGCATTGGAGGTACAGTGTGTAGGAGTGACTTAGGTGAGACAGGAAGGCTAGAGGGACCTGGAATCAAGTATTTCCCTTCCCCCAGATCATTTAGGCTGTGGTAAAATCTAAGTGGGTTAGCCTCTGGCAAAACAGTTTCCTTTGAAGGCAGGCCATTATTAAGGAGAGCAGAACACTCTGGGCTCATTTCAAATTCATTACTCCCACAAACCCACCCCTACCTGGAGCTCAAGGTGATTTTTCTCTGATCTTCACCCTGAGAACCTGGTCAGGCTCCTAGAGGTAATACAGCACTCATAAAAGTATGGAAGTCGTCCCTATAAGACTGGGCCCCAGGAGTTTACTCTCTCAATTTAGTCCACACTCAGTCTCTAGCGATTATATTGTTATCCTTTCAGTAGGTACACTTAAAGCTTATGAAGCTCCTGTAGCACCTTCTGTTGCTGGTAAACTGTGACTCTATGTATCGTGTATTTCTAATTTCTGGGGCAGCAGTTTACCATGGGACCTGAATCCTCTGATGGATCTAAGCAGAGTTGTAGTGTTTCAGTTTGTTTACAAGCATTTTTCCTGTTATAACGATAGAAGTGATGTCTTCCAAGCTCTTTATATGTTGGACTAGAAACCAGAGTCAAAAATGTTTATTTTTGAAAATTAAGACAAGCAAAGAGAAGAACAAAGTCACCCATAATCTCATCACCCTAAGATAAAAAGTTAGAATATTGTTATATAGCTTTCCAATTATTTTTCTACCTATATAATTGTTTTATGCATTATTTTAAATATTCAGAGAAGACATAGAATACTAAAATTACCCATATACCCATGTTAATTGTTTGTCCATTGTTTTCTAGTTGATGCCTCCTTTGACCCTTCTCAGTTCAGTTCTTTACCTTCACTCCGTAAAGAAAACTACAATCCTGATTTTAATCTGTATTTTTCCTGATACTCTTTTTGTTATTTCTTTATAATATATGTATATTATTAAACATTACTTAAACATAATCATATTGTACATAATCTTCAACAAGTTGCTATTCTCAATCACCCTTTTGCTTTGGTGATTTATTCAGATTGAAACACATACATCTAGTTCATTTATTTATTTATTTATTTATTTATTTGCGTTATGCAGGCCTCTCACTGTTGTGGCCTCTCCTGTTGCGGAGCACAGGCTCCGGACGCGCAGGCTCAGCGGCCATGGCTCATGGGCCCAGCCGCTCCGCGGCATGTGGGATCTTCCCGGACTGGGGCATGAACCCATGTCCCCTGCATTGGCAGGCGGACTCTCAACCACTGCGCCACCAGGGAAGCCCCTAGTTCATTTATTTTAACTGTCTCTGATCTTACACCATATGACCTTATCTAATTTGTTAATCCCTTCTTCTATTAATGTGCATCTAGATTGCGTCCAGTTTTTCACTCTAACAGGCAATGCTGCAATGACCATTCTTCTGTGTATCTCTGTGCACACATGTGAGTTTCACACAAGAGGCTGTGTGGTATAGGATGAAAGAGCACAGGCTTCAAAGGCAGTGCTGCCTCAGTTTAAATTCCCATGTTAATGCTTACCAGTAGTGTAATCACAGGCAATCTGTATGTTGAGGCAGTATTATTCAGGGCCTAGAACACCAAGGTGAGAATATAATACTTAATTGAATAGGCGATAAGGAGCCACTGGAGATTTTGAGCAGGAGGTGACGAGATCAGATTGACAGTGAGATTTATCTGGAAGCAGTGTAAACCATGAATTGACCTAGAAAGTTGAGAGATGGGAAAGCCAGCCCATTCTATCTGCATTTCTGGATGTGTTACCTGTCTAAGTTCTCAAACCATGAATTAGTTCAAACCATATGGAATTGTGAAGGAAACATTCTGAGTAAATAAAATAAGAATCCTCATTTATTTTCAACCTGGTGGTGATCCTTTTTTTTTTTTCCTTATCTTCCTCAATTTTCTTTTTTTTGGCTTCCCAATTTCTGGATCCCATAATGCATCTTCATTTTCACTTAGTATTCTCTCTTTTATTTCTCCTCTCTCCAAAGTAAAAGCTGAAATCATTCACAGCAAAAGAATTAGAGTTGATCGTCTCCCCAAATAATTCTTACTTTTGAAACTTCATTCTTTTATAGCAAAGTAATACATACACATAGTAAACAATTAAGTAGTACAGAAAAGATTACAATGAAAAGCAACTGTCTCTAGGCCTAGCTCGTCACACCTTCAGGGTTATTCGCCAGGAGCAACCTCTTTAACCTTTTTTAGTTCTTTGGATATTTATCTTAGTAACTCTAAATAACTTAATATACTTATGCATCTACTTCTTGCTTTGTCCACTTTAAATTATATCTATTTACAGCCTTCTATGAAAAATGTAGATTTCATTCAATAATATTAACCCCACTTCCCCATCTCTTACTTCTGTTTTTTCTTAATTATGCAAACTGTAGGATTTCCTATTGATTGCTTTTATAACTTTCAATAATATACATAAAACTCCACTTTCCCCATATCTTCCCCCATGTTATTATTATTTGTTTGTTTCTATTGCTTGCTTTTATAGCTTTAAATAATGCACCTTGAACTCTATTTCATGCCCTATCAAGTTTTAACTGTTATCTCTCTACTTTCTACCTTGTGAGATGAAGATACCCCTTTCTTCTATTTCTTCCTTCCACTTCTCACCTATCATCAGTTTTCCTTTAATTACATTGTCAAGGCTGCTAAACCTTTCATTCCACTTTGTGGTCATATTTAAGTATTTCATGCTTCATGTAAAGACTATAAAAGATAAATACCAAAAACATTATTATGGGGATGAAAATATTATTCACTCTTCCGTCAACTAGTATTTACTTTTCCATGGATTGAATGCCATCAATCTTGGACCCCTTAAAGAGGAATGTTCCTATCATCAAGGTAAACTGTAGTTTCATTTCTTACAGTTCGTCATTTGCTTCAAATCATATCATAATTTTCTTTAGTTTGCTACTAGATTGGCTAAAATTAAAAAGCCTAACAATACGAAGCGCTGTAGAGGATGTGGAGCAACTAGAATTCCCAAACACTGCTGGTGAAAATGTTAATTGGTACAACCACTTCGGAAAACGGTTTAGCATTATCTATTAAAACTGAACATATGTGCACCCTATGATCCAGCTCCTCCACTCTTCACATATATGCCCCAAAGAAATGTGAGAATAAGAATATCCATAGTAGCACTATTTATAATAGCCAAATCTGGAAGCAATACAAATATCTATGAACAATGGAATGAATTAATAAATTGTAGCACATTCATACAGTAAAATACCATACAACAATGAGAATGTGTTGCCGTTTGCAACACATGAATAGTATTGGATAAAAGAAGACAGATATAGGGACTTTCCTTGTGGTCCAGTGGTTAAGAATCCACCTTCCAGTGCAGGGGACACGGGTTCAATCCCTGGTCGGGGAACCAAGATCCCACATGCCATGGGGCAACTAAGCCTGCGTGCTCTGGAGCCTGTGCGCAACAACTGGAGAGCCCGTGCACTGCAACAAAGAGTCCACGTGCCACAATGAAGGAAAGCCCATGCACCGGCAGGAAAGATCCTGCATGCTGCAATGAAGATCCCGTGTGCCACAACTAAGACCCGAAGCAGCCAAATAAATAAATAAATAAACAAATAAATAAAAGAAGACAGATATAAAAGAGTAATATACTATATGATTCATTTGTATATAATTAAAAGACAGGAAGAAATATTCTATAGAGCATTAGAAGTCAGCATTGTGGTTACCCTCAGGCATTCAGGTAGTAACTAGGATTACAAGAAGGATTTTTGGGGTGCTGATAGTATTCAATTTCTTGATATGAATGGTGTTTACATGGATGTGTTTACTTTGTGAAAATTCATCAAGCAGTATATGGGCTTTTGTTATGCATGTTATACTTCAGTTTTTTAAAATTAACCTTAAAATGGTTCTTTTAGTGGTCAAATATAAATGGCTTATTTTCTGTTGGGTTCAAAAATAATTTTTAATTAAATCACATCTTTTATTTTCTTCTTTGTACTGTCTTGGAAAGTTTGTACCCACTTCCTACTTCGCCTCTCTTTTGTCCCCGTTTCCCATAACCCTTTAGACTGTGAGTCAGCATCAAGCTAGCAGTTTGTCAAAGTAACGGCTGTAAGCATTTCAACTTTCCCATCCCGTGACACATTTCATCATTTTCTTTCTTTTTCATGGTAGTTGATAAGGCCAATCAACAGAATATATCCCTTCTTGTAATTTGTTTTTTCACTTAGAGTCCTAATTAGCATAAAGGGAGTTGAAGAGTCATTTCTATGTGGAATACTTATTACCAAAGTTAAGAGACACTATGTTAACATTTAATTGGTTTATAGTGCTGTGAAGCTAGTCTTCAAGGTCATAAAAATCTTACTTATGAACACACACACAAAAATGCTAACAGCTGTTTTAAAAACATCAAAGTTGCATTTTCTTCTTGAGCAATGAGGATTTGTTCCTTGCACAAAATACCAAGTCAAGTATATCTTTAAATGTTCTTTTGATTAACAGAAGTAAACTTGACTCTGTCCCTAAGAACAAATGAGTTGCTTGCAAATGTAACCTCTTTTTATTCCGCTAACATCACCCCATGCATGAACCAATTTGCCAGTCATTCAGATTATACTGACAAGAAGTAAGACCCACTTGTGAATCTGCCACAGTCTCACAGTCTCCCCTCATACAAGAACTTGTTGGTTCAGTACTCCATTGCCAGTAAAGTAACTAACCCGGTACTGTCTCCTAACTTTCTCTCTTTCCCTAACCTCCTATCCATCATAATTTATTTTTTGTACAGAAGCCAGAATGACCATCTAACCGTTTAAAATGTAATGTCCTACTCCCTGTTTAAACTCTATAAAGGCTTTCTACTACCTTTAGAATAAAATCCAAACACACTACATGATCCAACCCCTAGCTGCACACTCTTCTTATTGCCAGCTCAGCACTGGCCATTCTTTCTGCCTACAATGTTCTGCCCACAGATTTTCCCATGGCCAAATCTTTCCCATCAGTCTGAATTCAACTCAGTGGTTACAGATTCCAAGAGACCTTTAAGAGGTTCCCCAGTCCCATGGCCAGTCTGTCTACATATTGTAATGCAGTTTTATTTTGCCTGAAATTATTAATCATGTGTTTCTGGACTTGATGTTTGTTTCCATCACTCTCACCCTATGCTGGATTATAAACTCTATTAAAGTAGGTATTTTTTCATTTTGAATTCTGCCTGTCACTGAGTTGGTTCTAAATAAAATATTTGTGGAATGAATGAATACAGCCGGTTTGATAAATGCTACTCTGAACATAGGTGCTCATTCAAAATTACCACTGATTTATTATTAATAATTCATGTTTCCTTAAAAAGATAGATACTCTTATATGCAATGATACATTTTACTGTATATCCACTGTATTTGTTATTTATGGCTGAATAACAAATTACCCCCAAAACTTATGGTTTAAAATAGCAAACGTTAATTATCTCAAAGTTTCTGTGGATCAGGAAACTAGGAATGGTTTAGCTGCGTCCTTTGGCTCAGGGTCTCTCAGGTTGCAACCCACCAAGGTATTGACCAGGGCAGGAGTCATCTCAAGGCTCCAAAGGGGAAGCGTATGCTTCCAAGCTCACGCTGGTTATTGGACGGATTCACTTCATGGGCAGTCAGACTGAAGGCTGAATCAGACTGCCTATTGGTGGAGGCTTTCCTCAGTTCCTTGTCATATGGACCTTTCCACACAACAGCTCATAACATGGCATTTTGCTTCATCACAGTGAGAAAGTGAGAGAGAAGAAGACAGGCTAAACAACATGGAAAGTAGATCATTTTGTAGCCAAATCTTGGAAATGACATGCCATCACTTTTGCTATATTCTATTTGTTACAAGTGAGTCACTAGGTCCAGCCCAAATTGAAAGGAAGGAGATTTCTCTTGAATACCAGGAAGCAAGGATCACTGGAAGCCATTTTAGAGGCTGCCTGCCATAGCTACATACCTGCATATTTGCATAAATTTTTGTCCTACTATTTTTACTCTGTCTTGTTTTCCTGGAATTTTCTCCGCTTGGGGGCCAAAGGACTGGTCATCATGCCCACTTTGTGTCACTTGCCTCTGAGCTATTCTTTCCAACTTAGCAATTTTGAGTGAAAAGTTTTAGTTTAAGATATAAAGGAAGCCGGGAGAAATAGCAAGTCACAAAACTTCAATAAAATATGGATATCAGAACAATGTGTACCAAGAACTGGTTATCATTAGAAGATAAATTTTTTTTTTTTTTTTTTTTTTTTTTTTTTGCAGTACACGGGCCTCTCCCTGTTGTGGCCTCTCCCGTTGTGGAGCACAGGCTCCGGACGCGCAGGCTCAGCAGCCATGGCTCACGGGCCCAGCCGCTCCGTAGCATGTGGGATCTTCCCGGACCGGGGCACGAACCTGCGTCCCCTGCATCGGCAGGCGGACTCTCAACCACTGCGCCACCAGGGAAGCCCCTAGAAGATAAATATTAATTCATTCTTTCAAGAAATATTTATTGGGCTTCCCTGGTGACGAAGTGGATAAGAATCTGCCTGCCAATGCAGGGGACACAGGTTTGAGCCCTGGTCCGGGAAGATCCCACATGCTGCGGAGCAAGTAAGCCCGTGCACCACAACTACTGAGCCTGCGCTCTAGAGCCTGTGAGCCACAACTACTGAAGCCCACACACCTAGAGCCCGTGCTCCACAGCAAGAGAAGCCACCGCAATGAGAAGCCCGCGCACTGCAACGAAGAGTAGCCCCCGCTCACCACAACTAGAGAAAGCCCTCGTGCAGCAACGAAGACCCAACACAGCCAAAAAATAAATACATAAAAATTTAAAAAAGAGAAATATTTGTTGATAGGCACTGTTCCAGATGCTGAGATACATCAGTGTACAAAACCAAAAAAAAAAAAAAAAACTTGCTGTCATGAACCTTTATAAACTGATGTAGAAGGAAAATAATAACAAGGTATAAATTAAAACACACTGTGCATTTTATTATAAGTGCTGAGGTGAAAGAAAGGGGATATAATGTGCTAGATGGGAAGGAGGGTGACATTTTAGCTACAGTGGACCACCCTCTTCCAATACAGCAAATTATAGTCCCCCTCTTTCCCCTTAGCACTTATCACTGCATCCTCATTGGGAAGATGCCCATTGAACAGAGACCTGAAGAATGACCTGCAAATATCCCAGGAAAATTAACCAGGCAGGTGAAAGAGCAGGTACAAAGGAGAGACCAAGACTGGTGTGTTAAAGGAAATAAAAAAGTTTAACGTATCTGAAATGAGTGAAGAGGGGAAAGTGTAGAAGGAGATAAGGTTGGAAAGAAGGACCAGATCCTGCAAGACCTTGCAGAACATTGTTAGACTTTCATTTTTTTCCCTCTGAGTGGTATGGGGAGCCCTTTGGAGGATTTTGAGCACAAGAGTGGCTATGATCTGTCGTATTTTAACAACAAAGAACGTAGTTGCCGTAAACTGAGATGGAGAGTCAGTCTATGGGAGGAGCACGTTTAGGGGAAGATCATTAGGGGATCTGTTTTAGACATGTTAACTTTGAAAGGCCTACTAGCCATGTGAATGGAGATGTTGAGCAGGGAATAGTCTGGAGTTAGAAAAGAGGTTCAGTCTAGAAATATACATGTGCAAAGAGTTAGCATGTAGAAGGTATTTAAAGCAATAAGACTAGATGCAGGTACCCAGAAAAGACAAGAGGTGAAAATAAAAACATCAGAATGAAAGCATGATTCTTCAATTAGCTCTGTACTCAAACTAGGTCCAATGACTAAGAGCATGGTAGGGCTTTCCTGCTGAATGGACAGCTGGGGTGCTCCCAGGAGGGTTCTGCTTGTTCAGATTTCTTCTAACCAGCACTAAGATGACTTAAATCAGAACTACTTCTTTCCTTCAACCAGGAAAGCCTCAAGGCAAGCTCTACTTCACAATTGGGTATCAAGAAAGCCTATTATTTCCTTTCCCCAGCATTGGCCATCTGCTTCCTCTGGGTCAGAGGTTCTCAAGCCTTAGTGCGCCTAATAATCCCCAGGAAAGCTTGTACTTTCTTACCTCCAGAGGGTCTCATTCTGTAGGTGGAGCTAGAAACCTTCATTCTTAGCAAGTACCGCAGTTAATCTTAATGAGGGTGCTCCACTTTGAGAAAGCTAGATCACCATTAAAAAATACTAAATATTCTGTTTCTCTAGAAAGTTTACATATTCATAGTGGCTATTGACCTTAGCTTTCTGATGATTATGTGGTTACTTTCTAAAAGCTGTCATAGATTCTAAGCTTAAAATTATACATAACCAGTTAATTAGCTGCTTGAAAATCCATATAGAAAATTGAAGCACTCTGACTCTATTATTGTTTCTTAATTTTTTGAAAAGAACACCAACCAACTATTATTGATTCTGAGAGTTAAGCCTTTGAGCATGCAAAAAGACATTTCTATCTAAAGACTGTTGTGGTAGAGACATCTGTGTTCTTCCATATCTGACGCTTCACTGTGGACGTTCGGCCGGCCATGGCTGCTGCCAGCTTTGTCCTCATGAGTACCTTCCCGAACAAAGAGCTGGCTGACGAGAGCCAGACCCTGAAGGAAGCCAACCTGCCCAGTGCCGTCATCATGCAGCGGTTTTCATAACTGCCTGGCCCGGCTGGCAGCCTCATCTCTCTCCTGTGTCTCCCACGGCCAGGGGCCCCATGGGACCACCCCTCCGCCCCTCCCACACACTGCAGCAGTCCAGTGCCACTTCTCCTCCGTAGCTGTCATCTCCTTCAGATACAGAGGAGTATTACACCTTGGGCAGACCATGTAATTAGTTCTGGCCAGTGGATTGTGAGCAGACATATTAGGTGTCACTTCCAGACCAATGTATTTCATAGCCAGTGTTTGACTTTCTAGTATTTGCAGCAGTTGTGGAGGAGGTCTCACGTTGAGTTGATGGAGACGGAAAATCAAAACAGCCTGGATCTCTGCTCATCTCATGGCACTGTTTACCATGGAGAGTCTCTGGACCCACAGCAGACTTTGTGAGTGAAAAATAAATTTTGTGTTACGCCACTGAGATGTTCGTTTGTTTGCTTGTTACCATGGCATAAGCTTATCCTATCCTGACTCATCACCTGCCAGTATATCATAGAATCTCTATAAAACTATAGATCTGGAAGAGATTTGATTACTGCAAGTTTCTAACTCTGATTTTCAGACTTCGTAGCCCCATATTGAAGTGCTTTTCTTGCTATACAAACAAGTAGATCAACTCTCATGTAACAGCTCTTTGTCTCTCTCATGTCTACAACTTCAAATTATTCGCTAAATATAAAATGAAACTTTGCTGCCTGCATGTTCCAAATTCTTCTACTTACTTTATATTAGGGAACAGAAACAGAGTGCATCCCATTTTTCAAATACTACTTCCTTTAGGAGTTGTTTCCTGTTCTTTGCTCCTCTCCCACCCCTCAATAAGCCCATTCACCTCCTCACTTTCTTTCTCAATTTCCTTTTTTACACTGGCTGGGTTGTGCTTCCAGATGTTTCCCCATGTGCTTCCAGGTCATCCTGTGCATACCTTTCACCACATTGTATTAAAATTTGCTGTGTGCGTATTAGATTTGAGCTCTTTACCCACAGGGGTTGTGTCTCATTTGTGCCTAGTACTTAGCACACCGAAGGCAGTCAATGAATATGCTTGAACTGAACCTAACTGCTTAAATCACATATGTAAAGGATGTATGTATCTCCAAAAATGGCATCTGTTTCTTCACCAACTAACTCATACCATTGAGAAAAGTGATGTTTCTCTGGATTCTTAGGGGTGGCTCATTCCAGACCTCAGATAATGTCCCAGGTTTCCCTGGTGATACTCATAAAAAACCTTCTTCTTAAAAGGAATATTAACAACTGTTAAAGACATGAGATACTAGTTGATTGTTCCATATCAATGTGTCAAAAGAATCATGAAAGCATAGAGAATGCGTCCACGTCTTAAAGTAGTCACCATATGCAATAAATACTGTTCGATTTCTAATTCATGAAATTTCTGTTATCCATCTTCTGAAAATGAGTTGGAAATCAAGTTTTATAGACATCCTAATTTGATTTGATTAGTTTAAGAAGCAAAAGAGCGAGTTAATGGTGTATTACCATTCTCATGTACTAGAAAGATGTGTTAATGAAATGTAATTGTCAGCTATTCCATACATTAATGTGAACCATATGTGAAAATTTGATGTGCTTGCCTGCTCTATAAAACATCTTGAAGAGGCTTTTATGGGTATTTTACAGCTAATTCAGAGATCTCAACCATGGCCAAGTAGAGTAACTTGATTTTTGCATCACTATGTTCCTTTCTGCAGAGTATCATTGCAGTCTGAGAGCAGAAAACATTTGTTCTAAACTATTTTATAGCACACTAGTGATCTTTGAGATGTTAATAGGACCCTGTGAGCAAAAATTTTCAAAATGCTAGCTAAAACAAAAGTAAATAGGGGCTTCCCTGGTGGCGCAGTGGTTGAGAGTCCGCCTGCCGATGCAGGGGACACGGGTTCGTGCCCCGGTCTGGGAGGATCCCACATGCCACGGAGCGGCTGGGCCCGTGAGCCATGGCCGCTGAGCCTGCGCGTCCGGAGCCTGTGCTCCACAACGGGAGAGGCCACAACAGTGAGAGGCCCGCGTACCGCAAGAAAAAAAAAAAAAAGTAAATACATTTTCTCTTTGCCAGACTTCTGCGAGTCTTTACTATGCATTAAGGGCTGATTTATCCACTAGGCACTGTAGGCATAGTGCCTAAGACCCACAATACTTTTAGGAGCCCACAAAAATCTTTTAATTTCTTTTTAAATAAGAAGACAAATGAAAATACAATAATGAATCCAGCCTGGATTACTTTAATCTTTTTGCCAATGTAATCATAAAATATATTTTAATAGTTTTCTATGGAGAAAGTAGCCTACAAAGGCAAAAGTGTCTAGAGCCCATGAATATCATACTGCAGCCCTGGTTATGATTCTTTAAAAAAGGTGTGATATGCAGGATTTTCCAGCAGTTACTTGTGCATGAGCATCTTTTTGTAGAGTTTCTCAGAAGACAAGGGTTAAGAACATGTAGAAATATTATGTAGTGAAATGAACACTGGAACAAGAGTTATAAGAATTAGATTTTAGTGATATCTGCTACTAACTAACCATGCATCTTTGAGTAAGCCATGGAACATCTGTGACTCCCAGACTGTTAAGAGACAAAGTGATGGCATTCAACTGGGTGTGTCAACTATGCCTTCTAGCTTACAGGGAATATGATTTTATATTTTGAATATCCTTGTATGGTTTGCTGATTTTTTTAAAAGCTTACACACATAGGTTAGAACATAACTTCCAAGGAAAAGAGTACTACTCTGGACTGAAAGTCAGAAATAGTCCCACTTTTGGCCTTAACTAACTTCTACCAATAACGAAATCCACCAAAGGTTTCTCTCTCAAACAGGAAAAAGAATAAGAAATTTGAGAATATTTCTCTCTTTAGTATGTTCTCTACTCAGGTACATGGCAATTAAACTGTGAATCTTCTCTCCTTGTGATGGGGGCAGTGGTGGTGGGGTTGACCAATAGAAAAGGCAACTATGTTTTCTATGTTTCAAGTTTGGGTGACTCCTTGGCTGGTTGTACTACCAACTCATCATTTTGACAGGTTGAGTTTTGGGTTAGTTATTTGTCGGATAACAAAAAGAGAGATGCAGTACAGATGGTTCTATACATGAGTCTAAAATTCAGGAGAGAGGCCAGGTCTGGTGTCTTGTATTTGGGAATATTTTGCCTAGTGGATGTATTATAGTTCAAACTACTGGAGTAGAATAAATAACCCTAGGGAATAAGAGTGAGAAAGATAGTGGACTAAGGATAGAAGTGTAGAGAACATCAACTTTAAGGGGTAGAGAACATCAACTTTAAGGAAGATAAAGTCCCAAAAGGGGGATTAAAAAAAATACAAAACAGAGAAATACAAGGAAAACTAGAAGAGGATATTATCAGGAAATAGAACAGAGGACATTTTATGGCCAGGCCACTCCAGGTGGCTGTTCTCTTGCTCTCTGTACATCCCCTGCCTGACCAGTGCCTGCTTCCCCTATGTCTTAAGCACAGGACTGACCTTCCTACTTGCCCCAGACCCCAGCTGGTGATTGTTCTTACCAAAGGGGCAGTGAGGGGCGTGCCCCTCTGCTGGTTTCCCTGGTAACTAATGAGCCCACCTGATGTCAATTCCCCTCTAACTGGTAATCTCCCCTTCCACCGCGGAGAGAAGATTGCCGCCATGTCCTGCCCACCGTCTACCGCACACGCTGGGATGCCGCTCCAGGACCTTGCTTCAGACAGGTCAGCTCCCCCATCCATTAAACCATTGATGTCTGTGTTGCTGACTCCGGGCTCTTTCTTCAGTCTTGAAGCCCGGCAAGTACAGGCCTTGTAGGCCTGCGGGGTGCAGCCCAACAACATTATAATGGAAACAGAGTAGAAAGGTTGTTTTTTTTGGGGGGGGTGGGTACGCGGGCCTCTCACTGTTGTGGCCTCCCCTGTCGCGGAGCACAGGCTCCGGACGCGCAGGCTCAGCGGCCATGGCTCACGGGCCCAGCCGCTCCGCGGCACATGGGATCTTCCCGGACCGGGGCACGAACCCGCCCGCGTCCCCTGCATCGGCAGGCGGACTGTCAACCACTGCGCCACCAGGGAAGCCCCGAGTAGAAAGTTTTAAGACCAAAAAAGGAAAACAAGCACTCAAACTCATTGCAAGTGAGAACATGAATCACTACAGCTTTCCTGGGACTCAATTCAGCATTGTGCAGCAAAATCTAAAAAATGTTTATACCGTTTCACCCAGTAATTCTTTTTTAATAACTTATTCTAATGAAATAATCCCAAAGAAATGTCCTTCATTATTTCATTCCCAAGATTTATGTACTAGGATGTATATAGTAATTTTAGTTATAATAGAAAAGATTTAAAATATGGGTAAAATATCTAATATTAGAGGAATGGCTAATACATGACAATTCATCCACTTTAGAGAATACTATGTAGCAGTTATGAGCATTTTCAAAAAATATTTAAGGATATGGGAACATATGCCCAATATAATGTTTTATAGAAAGCAGGTAAAAGCTACTGTACAGAATTGTGTCATATATATATGTATTAATGTATATGTATATACTTCAAAATGTTAACAGTGGTTATCACCAATTAGTGCCATTACAGGGGATATTATTTTTCTTTCTAATATTTTCCAAATATTCTGTAATTGCTATGGTCTAAATGTTTCATCCCTCCAAAATTCATATGTTGAAATTCTAACCCCCAAAAGTGATGATATTAGAAGATGGGGCATTTGGGAGATGCTTAAGTCCCAAGGGTGGAGCCCTCATAAATGGGATCAGTGCTTTATAAAAGAGGCTTCAGAGAGCTCCCTCCCGCTTTCTGCCAGGGGAGGATCCGATGAGAAGTTTGCGGCCTGGAAGAGGACCTTCACCTGAGCATGCTGGCACCTTGATCTCAGACTTTCAGCCTCCAGCATGGTAAGAAATGAATTTGTTGTTTATAGTTGACTCAGACTGTGGTATTTTGTTATAGCTGCCTGAATAGACTAAAACAGTAATGAACAAGTACTGCTTTTATTATCAGGAAAAAAAAAAAACAACGATTAAAGGAGAAAGCACTTAGCAATGTCAAAGACAGAGTGAAGTCTGATTACATAAGACTGGAAAATGTATGTTAGATTTGGCAATTAGGTCATTATGTATCTTAGGGAAAAGTTTCAGTAGAGGAATAAGGAAGGCAGATTTCAGAGCTCAAGGGGTAAAACTGAAGTGAAAAGCCCCCCAAAAGCCAGTTTTTCTGAGATTTCCAAAGATCTGAAAGTGGAGGAACAGAGAGAAGCTGGATCAGAGTTGAATAGGATACAGGTGTAAGGGCCTTTTAAAACGAAAAGGTCTTCAGGTGTTTGTAGACTGAGGGGAGGATCCAATGAAGAGGCCGAGAAAGAGATGACTGACAGGGCAAGGACAGGGCAGACACGGAGGCAGATTGAGTCGGGCCACCGGCATGGGTTGGCCTTGAACTGCTAAGGAATATTGCAGACTTTCAGAGTGAAGGAAAGAAAGTAAAAACCAATGAATATAGATATGTTTACAGAGAAATTCAGTGAGAACCCCCTGATGACCTCAGGTTTTCCACTGATATAAAGGCAAGGTCATCTGCCTGGAGTGAAATCGATGGTTGTTTGGAAGAAGGACTTGGGGTAAGTTTCGGGACATTTGCTGATGGGAGTGGAAAAGAGAGCTGACCAAGACCTAGTAAAATGACTGGAAGGTATCCTGGGAAGCCACCCCAGTTTGGAGACAGTAAACGTGTGTGGAACCATCATATGTGAGAATTTTAAAATTTAACAGTGAAGCTACCAGTGGGAATAAGGTGATGAGAAAGATAAGAAGCAGGAAGTTGTGGTCAAGTGGAGCAATTGCTAAGCCCTGACAAGATTCAGGGTGTGAGTTTTTGAATAAGGAGCTAAAGGAATTGCAAGGCCATTAAGTTGGATGATATATGTCCGTGAATGTTAAAATGTCCTAGAATCATGCTAGGAGAGGAAGACTGTGAGTTGGGTTTTTTTGGTGAGGTAATGGCTAACCAGGTGTCAAGTGGATTGACCACAGTTACAAGGGATTGAGGACAGAATACAAGTTGTGGTGAATCTCTAAAGAGAATGCGATTTTACAAGAGGGTGGGAAAACTATGTTCGGAAGCAACATTAACAACGCGTTGAAATGCCAACTCACCTCTTGGATTCATGGCTCACTGTATGAGAGACCTGGCAGCCTCTACTAAAATGGGCTAAAGGGGAGGAAGTAGGGGACTTAGGAAGGTGCTAGTTAAAGTTAAGGCAAAAGAGAGAGAGCTTTCTTTCCCCCAAATTTAAGATGGATATGAGTTTGGTAACAATGGAATGAAGTTTTCAAAAGGATTCACAGTTGAATGGGGCTAGTAGTTAGAGGAATCAGGAGAAGAAAACATACAATGGCAAGAGGGTGTATATATGTCCATGCCACTCTCTCACTTTGTCACAACTTACCCTTCCCCTCCCCATATCTTCAAGTCCATTCTCTAGTAGGTCTGTGTCTTTATACCCGTCTTACCCCTAGGTTCTTCATATATACACTACCAACGTAAAATAGATAGCTAGTGGGAAGCAGCCACATAGCACAGGGAGATCAGCTCCGTGCTTTGTGACCACCTAGAGGGGGGGGATAGGGAGGGTGGGAGGGAGGGAGACGCAAGAGGGAAGAGATATGGGAACATATGCATATGTATAGCTGATTCACTTCGTTATAAAGCAGAAACTAACACACCATTGTAAAGCAATTATCCTCCAATAAAGATGCTAAAAAAAAAACAATGGCAAGAGGGTAAAGATATAAGAGAGAATAAAAGAGGCTTATTGTTCAGAAGTTAACAAGGAGTATATGGGGGCAAAGAACTAGCCTTAGATGCTCTAAATTTGTACCAAGTGGTTTTGGGGCCGGAACTAGGTGACTGCCAGGCAATATCTGCCTTAATGAGATGGTGAGTAAAGCCATGTATGCATATATTCAAAAACTATGATAAAACATGGGGGAAGAAAGCATTTTTCTTCATTATAAGAAATCTCTGGTATAGTCAGTCTAATACTGGATTTCTGCTTTCTAGAAGCTACAAAATCTTTAAAAATTATTTTAGAAACCTCAGATTTGTGTTCAGAATTACTACTCAGGTCATATTAAATATGTAGTCACTCAGGTCATATTAAATATGTAGTCAAGGAAAAAACTGATTTTTGAAGAGCTGAACTTAGGTTGTTTTATTTCCTATGGAATTAGATCAATACCTGTTTGTGTTTTTTTGTTTTTTAAATTAATTAATATATTTATTTATTTACTTTTGGCTGTGTCGGCTCTTTGTTGTTGCGCGCGGGCTTTCTTTAGTTGCAGCGAGCGGGGGCTACTCTTCGTTGCGGTGCGTGGGCTTCTCATTGTGGTGGCTTCTCTTGTGGCAGAGCACGGGCTCTAGGCACGCGGGCTTCAGTAGTTGTGGCGCGCGGGCTTAGTTGCTCCGTGGCATGTGGGATCTTCCCAGACCAGGGCTCAAACCCGTGTCCCCTGCATTGGCAGGCGGATTCTTAGCCACTGCGCCACCAGCGAAGCCCCTGTTTGTGTTTTTTTCCAAGATAATTAACTGAGGAAGAAATAGTCTTATAAACAGGTTTTTATGCCCAATATCTGCACCCTATTCTATTCTGCTGTTTGGAAAGTGCCTACTTTACGCATCACTTTTCTAGGCTCCCTTGCACCTGTGGCCTGGACATGTGATCTGGGCCTGGCCTATCAGCTGTGCACACACCAGATTTTGAATCAGTAGCTAGAGATGCAAAGAAGCTGAGACAGAGGCATTTCTTTCTGGCACTAACAGCCAGGGGAATGTAGCCTTATGGGCAAGTGTTCAATGTTGACTCTGCAAACTATGGGGTATGGTATATAGCATGACTAAAACATTGTTCTCCTGATACTAGTTCCATAGTGTGATGTTGGCTGTGTTTCAACTCATGTGGCCCTGCTTTCTCCTCACCTTTTCCTGAGCCTATTACTCAAATCCTCCCAGTGATTTTATGGTCTACTAAATGGCCTTTCAGTAAATTCCTTTCTTCTTAAATCTGCCAGAATTGGCTTCTGGTGCTTGCAGCTATAAACCGTGATTGAAACTTTTAAACTCATACCACCAATTCTGAGTATTCTGAACCCAAGCTTACCCTCTGACCCAGCAATTCCACTCCTAGGTGTAAATTGAACAGAAATGCATACGTATACTAGAATGTTTATAGCAGCATTATAATAAAAGACAAAAAGTGAAAACAATGCGAAAGCACATCAACATTTAAAAAACTTTTTATTTTATATTGGGGTATAGCTGATTTACAATGTTGTGTTAGTTTCAGGTGTACATCAAAGTGATTGTTATACATATACATATATCCATTCCTTTTCAGATTCTTTTCCCATATAGATTATTACAAAGCATTGAGTAGAGTTCCCTGTGCCATACAGGAGGTCTTTGTTGGTTATCTATTTTATATATAGTAGTGTGTATATGTTAAGCCCAAACTCCTAATTCATCCCTCCCCTGCACCTTTCCCCTTTGATAACCATAAATTTGTTTTCAAAATCTGTGAGTCTGTTTCTGTTTTGTAAATAAGTTCATTTATATCATTTTTTGAATTAGATTCTACATATGGGTGATATCATGATATTTGTCTTTCCCTGACTTACTTTGCTTGGGATGATAATCTCTAGGTCCATCCATGTTGCTGCAGATGACATTATTTCATTCTTTTTTATGGCTGAGGAATATTCCATTGTATATATACACCACATCTTCTTTATCCATTCACCTGTCAATGGACATTTAGGTTGCTTCCATGTCTTGGCTGTTGTAAATAGTGCTGCTATGAACATTGGGGTGCATGTATATTTTAGAAGTATGGTTTTCTCCGGGTATATGCCCGGGAGTGGGATTGCTAGATCATATGGTAACTCTATTTTTAGTTTTTTAAGGAACCTGTATACTGTTCTCCACAGTGGCTGTATCAATTTACATTCCCACCAACAGTGTAGGAGGGTTCCCTTTTCTCCACACCCTCTCCAGCATTTATTGTTTGTAGACTTTTTGATAATGGCCATTCTAACTGGTGTGAAATGATACCTCCTTGTAGTTTTGATATGCATTCCTCTAATAATTAGTGATGTTGAGTATCTTTTCATGTGCTTTTTGGCCATCGGCATGTCTTCTTTGGAGAAATGTCTCTTTAGATCTTCTGCCCATTTTTTGGTTGGGTTGTTTCTTTTTTTGATATTGAGCTGCGTGAGCTGTTTGTATATTTTGGAGATTAATCTCTTGTCAGTCACTTCATTTGCAAATGTTTTCTGCCATTCTGTGTGTTGTCTTTTCATTTTGTTTATGGTTTCCTTTGCTGTGCAAAAGCTTTTAAGTTTCATTAGGTCCCATTTGTTTGTTTTTATTTTCATTACTCTAGGAGGTGGATCCAAAAAGATGTTGCTGTGATATATGTCAAAGAGTGTTCTGCCTATGTTTTCCTCTGAGAGTTTTATAGTGTCTGGCCTTACATTTAGGTGTATAATCCATTGAGTTTATTTTTGTGTATGGTGTTAGTGTTCTAATTTCATTCTTTTACATGTAGCTGTCCAGTTTTCCCAGCACCACTTATTGAAGAGACTGTCTTTTCTCCATCGTATAGTCTTGCCTCCTTTGTTGTAGATTAATTGACTGTAGGTGTGTGGGTTTGCATCTAGGCTTTCTATCCTGTTCCATTGATCTATAAGTCTGTCTTTGTAAAAGCACATCAACTTTTGTTCATTATGTAAAATGAATATATAATTTCTGGAAGATTCTTACAACAAAATACTATACAGCAATGACATTGAGGAACTAATACTCTTTCAACAATATGGGTGAATCTCGAACCAAACGTTGAGCAAAAAAAGCTGGACAACGAAAGTTACATACCTGTTAATTCCATTTATATGAAATTCAAAAACATGCATTATTATATTATATTAGAAGTCAGGATAATGCTGCCTTTGGAGAGGGAATAGTAACTAAGAGAGCATGAAGAGTGGGCTTCTGGGTTTCTGGTAATGTATTGTTTGACCTATGTGATGCTATGTGCATGTGTTTCTTTTTTGATAATTTAGGCCGTACTCTTAAGATTGGTGAACTTTGCTGTTTGTGGTTATCCATGAAAGTGCATATGGAACAAATGAAACTCAGGCTGAGAGAGATCAGATAACTGCCCAAGATCATATAGATGTTCAGCTAGCCAGGCTGTCTGAGTCCCAGTTTCAGGCTCTTAGAATTGCCACAACTATCTTGTGAGGAAGGCATTACGAGCATCGTTGAGTGACGAATCCGAGGTTCAGAGAGTTAGGCGCCTTGCCCACGTCTCAAAGCTAGTTGGTAGGTGATGGAACCATGGTCTGTTTAAACCCAGTTTCTATGTGCTTTTAATTCACCACATGATCCTCCTGAAAGTGGAAAAATAGATGGTACTGGTGGCATACAAATAGCACATATAGAAACTTCACTGCTGATCTGG
This sequence comes from Pseudorca crassidens, assembly GCF_039906515.1. Lineage (NCBI taxonomy): Eukaryota > Metazoa > Chordata > Mammalia > Artiodactyla > Delphinidae > Pseudorca > Pseudorca crassidens. The sequence goes on along the minus strand of NC_090317.1, from coordinate 107,052,407 downwards.
AATGATATCCATGATATACTTACATGAAATCAAACCAACAGGATACAGAGTAATGTGTATGGTATGCTGCCATTTATGCAAAATTTGAAAATCTTTGTATGTGCATTTGTGTATTTTCTCTCCTAAGTATTAATATCTCTGGAAGGATCCCCAAGAAGCTGGTAACACTAATTGCTTCTGGGAAGGTGAGCAGGGTGGCTGAGGGACAGAAACAGAAGAGAGAATTTTACTTAGACCCTTTAAATCATTTCAATTGTGAAACATGGGACTGTGCTGTGTATTAAAAAAAAATTCACTTAAAAATCTTAATTCTACCTGCAACCAAAGGTAGAGCTCCCCAAGGTAACGGATGAGCAGAGCTTAGAGGTCAGGAACTCAGGATATTCCGGGACTCAGTTTATGTGTTCATTTTGGGTGAATACTTATTTTCCTTGTATCTCAGGTTCTTAATCTTATAATGAAGTGAGATTATGTGTGAGCTCCTTCTTGGGCTTTTGGAAGGTCAGTGGCATAAAAGCTACAATTTTTTATGATTAAAAGCAATTCTCCTACATGGCATATCACTAGAACATGATCCTCTGCTTTCTCTCCCTTCCCTAAGTGAACGTATCCACCATTAGACGATGGTCCATGTCTAATCCCTCCTCATTCCAGACCTCCCAAACACCAGTTACCAACAATGTGAAGAGCCTCTGCTACTTTTAGGGTGTGTTGCCCTAGATCTAAAATTTTGTGTGTGTGATCAAATTTTAAAACATTTAGAGACTGGGCAGTAGGGCCTTAATATGTTCATAATGAAAAAGAATAAGTTATGTGAAGTACAGGAATCCCTTTTTTAGAAATTTCTTAACAGAATTCTAAACATAATGAATGAATGGACCGAGTAAAATAAGAAACTCTGCCCATAAGCAGTCGGTATTTGGAAGGATTCTTGCCTTTATTTTGTCCTGGTATTTGGTCCCCAGTGCTATCAGAGCCAGAGGGTTACTCTCTTGATAACCTATTTTATTATGGAGCTCAAGGAATAGCCTATACTTTGGAAAGCTCAGTATGCATTATTTTGATTTTCCAGACGTCAGTTGATACAGCAATATATATGGAGGCAAACAGCACCATTTACAAATTAATCATCCTTATTGATCATTTGGGCATTAACTAATTTTTCAGGTAACTATGTCCTAATTGCCGCAGGCCTGCGGTGTACAAAGAGAAATTCTCTACCTTGTAGATCTGTTCATAGCTCTCTCTTTCCATTCAATGATCCTGCAAGTAGTCACCCAGGTTTACATAATTGAATACAGCATACACACATAAAAATATGGTTGGAGAGAAACCAGTATACTTATCAATAAAATGTGCATGAAGATATTTTTAAAATGATGTTGAATGGGAACTGAAATGCTTCAGGGATGTCAGAAGCAGTTGGCAAGCCTGGTTGAATTGAAGCTTTTTGTGGAAAAGTACGTGTGAAGATGGAATAGGTATACTGGCAGAGTTTTTAAAACCTACCTTATCATTTTGAGTATTGCTTTGATGCTTTTTGGTACTGCTCAGTGATAGTGCTAGAAATTTCAATTCTTTGTTAATGTTTTGTGCTTTGTCAGCAATTAACTTTTTTCTTTAAATATGTGGTTTTAAGGATTTGTTCTTTTTTTTTTTTTTTTTTTTTTTGTGGTACACGGGCCTCTCACTGCTGTGGCCTCTCCCGTTGCGGAGCACAGGCTCCGGACGTGCAGGCTCAGTGGCCATGGCTCACGGGCCCAGCTACTCCGCTGCATGTGGGATCCTCCCGGACTGGGGCACGAACCCGTGTCCCCCGCATCGGCAGGCGGACTCTCAACCACTGTGCCACCGGGGAAGCCCTGTTCATTCTTTTAAAAATTTTTATTGAGGTATAAAATACAGACAGTAAAGCACACAAATCTCAAATTTGCAGCTCAATGAACTTTTGCACACATACACACACATACACACATTAGGGTAACCACCACTCAGATCAAGATACAGAATGTTTGCAATACCTCGGAGGGTTCCCTCATGACCTTGCCATTCATACCATACTCCCAGAGGGAATCACTCCTCTGACTTCTATCACTGTACATTTGGTTTGCCCATTATTGAAACTCACATAAACGGAATCTAGTCTTTTGTGTTTGGATTTTTGTTTTCATCATTATGTCTGTGACAGAAATCCACGTGGTCGAGTGTAGCAGTAATTCACTCTTTTTTATTGCAGAGTAGTATTCCACTGAATGAATATACCACAATTTGTTTATTCATTTTACTGTTGATGGGCATTTGAGTTGTTTCTGGTTTGAGGCTGCTGTGAACAAAGCTGCTAAAAACATTCTCATACCTGACTTTTGCCCTCAGTTTCTTGGGTATAAGTCTAAGAGTACAATTGCTAGGTCATAGGGTCAATATTATGTCTAGCTTCAATAGATATTGACAAACATTTTTCCAAAATGGTTGTACCAATTTGCATTCCTGGCAGCAACGTATGAGAGTTCCAGTTGTTCCACATCTTGGACAGTACTGGGTGTTGTCAGTGTCTTAATTTTAGGTAGGTGTTTAATAGTATCTCATTGAGGTTTTAATTTTGCATTTCTCTGAGGAGTAATAATGTTGAGAATTTTTACATACGCTTATTGCCCACTTGGGTATCTCCTTTTTGTGAACAAATAATTCAGATCTGTTACCTATTTTCTAACTTGCTGCATTCTTTTTTTGTTGTTGTTAATGAATTTATTTATTTTTGGCTGCATTGGGTCTTCATTGCTGCACACGGGCTTTCTCTAGTTGCGGTGAGCGGGGTCTACTCTTCGTTGCCGTGCACGGGCTTCTCATTGCGGTGGCTTCTCTTTGTTTCAGAGCACGGGCTCTAGGCAGGCAGGCTTCAGTAGTTGTGGCTCACGGGCTCTAGAGCACAGGCTCAGTAGTTGTGGCACACGGGCTTAGTTGCTCCGCAGCATGTGGGATCTTCCCGGACCAGGACTCAAACCTGTGTCCCCTGCGTTGGCAGGCGGATTCTTAACCACTGTGCAACCAGGGAAGCCTCTGACTTGCTGCATTCTTAATGTTTTTTTTAATTACATTTGTAATCCAGTGGTTTCCCTCAAAAATATAGAGGTCAATTGGAAAATAAAATAAATTTGACATACATTCGCTTTATGACAAATTTGCTGAGCTACATCAGTTTCTTTTATAAAATATTTGTATGTGTATGTGTGAGATAACATGAAAGAGAAAGTATGTGTACCACTTAAAAAATAATTGGTCAAAGAACTTGCATTATCAACTATAATTATTTGTTTTTTTTTTAACTAAAAGCCTATTCTACCATTGTAAAAACGAGCTGTATTCACTGACAAAATCAAACGCTGATGTGGATGTGGAGCATCAGGAACTCTCATAAATTCCCGGTGGGAAGGCAGAATGGGATGGCTACTTTGGAAGACAGTTTGGCAGATTCTTACAAAACTAAATATACTCTTACCATACAGTGCAGCAGCCATGCTCCTTAGTATTTACCCATAGGAGGTGAAAACTTATGTCCACACAAAAACCTGCCCACAGATGTTTATAGACGCTTTATTCATAATTGCCAAAACTTGGAAGCAACTAAGATCTTCCTCAGTAGGTGATTGGATAAATAAGCTGTGGTACATCCAGACAGTGGAATCTTACTCAGCACTAAAAAGAAATGAGCTATCAAACCATGAGAAAACATGGAGGAATCTTAAATCCGTATTATTAAGTGAAAGAAGCCAATCCAAAAGGGCTTCATACTGTATGATTCCAACTATATGACCTTCTGGAAAAGACAAAACTGTGGAGGCAATAAAAGGATCAGCGGTTGCCAGGAGTAGGGAGATGGTGGGGGAGAGATGAATAGACAGAGAACAGGATTTTTAGAGCAGTGAAAGTACAATGATGTGTACAATGATGGATATATGTATCATTATACTTTTATCTACCTCATAGAACATACAACACCAAGAGTGAACCCTAAGGTAAACTACGGACTGTGGGTGATTATGATGCGCCAATGTTGGTTCGTCCTTGTTTTAAAGAAGTGTACCATTGTAGTTAGTGCTCAGTGATGTTGATAACACGGGAGCCTATGCATGTGTGGGGGCAGCAGTTATATATGAAATCTCTGTACTTTCCTCCCACATTTGTTGTAAACCTAAAAGTGCTCTAAAAAATAGTCTTAAAAAATGAGCCAGTGCTTCCCTGGTGGCGCAGTGGTTGAGAGTCCGCCTGCCGATGCAGGGGACACGGGTTCGTGCCCCGGTCCGGGAAGATCCCACATGCCGCGGAGCGGCTGGGCCCGTGAACCATAGAGGCTGAGCATGCGCGTCCGGAGCCTGTGCTCCGCAATGGGAGAGGCCACAACAGTGAGAGGCCCGCATACCGCAAAAAAAAAAAAAAAAAAAAATGAGCCAAATTCTTCCAGAACTTCCTGCCTCTTGCATTTTGCTTCTAGAACCTGATATCAAGACATAAAACCTTAATTTGGTAAATAATCATTATTCACATTAGAACAAGTAACAGAAATTCTGCTTACATGACTTTTTTTTTAAAGAATGCCAGTAGACTTTTTTTTTTTTAATATTTATTTATTTACACCGTGCCGGGTCTTAGTTGCGGCGTGCATGCGGAATCTAGTTCCCTGACCAGGGATGGAACCCGGGTCCCCTGCATTGGGAGCATGGATTCTTACCCACTGGACCACCAGAGAAGTCCCTACATGACTTTGTTAATTGTGCATTCTTGCCTCATCAGATGTATAGAAGGTGCAAATATACACAATTTAGAAAGTAAACTTTGCAAAAATGACTCTTAGTTATGTTTTTCTGTTTGTTTTTTTGTTTTGTTTGTTTTTTTGCGGTACGCAGGCCTCTCACTGTTGTGGCCTCTCCCGTTGCGGAGCACAGGCTCCGGATGCGCAGGCTCAGCGGCCATGGCTCACGGGCCTAGCCACTCGGCAGCATGTGGGATCTTCCCGGACCGGGGCATGAACCCGTGTCCCCTGCATCGGCACTGTGCCACCAGGGAAGCCCTTAGTTATGTTTTGAAGTAACAACAATGGTAGTAACAGCATGAAAACACTTTTAATTCTTCAAACCCCATTTATGTACATTATTGTCACCAAGACTGGCAACAACCTGTGAGAAGAGTTAGGTGGGTTTATTCTGTACAGTGTAAAACTGAACATAGTAAGGTACAGAAAGCTTAAGTGTGTTTGTATAAAGACATGTTTCTCAATTTCAAAAGTAGTGATGCATATCAATAATGAGCTATTGATCGGTCAGTGAGCCATTCTCCTTTGCCATCTCAATTTACTTCTCTATGGAAACAGTAGAGAATGTCCTCTCTTGTACTCACCCCCTAACATTCACAGAACCAAATCAATGGACAGTTGATCCAAGTATTTTCTTGAGTCAAATCCATCTCAAAATGAGCACAAGATTGAATATTCTTTGGTGGCTTGTGACATCAGCTGAGCAACATGAGTGAATTACAGCTGCATGTCTCCTCTAGGGCTATCATCCAATATGTCTTATTTAATTTTCAGTTTCAGGCAGGCAAATTGACCATGTATACTTGCTTGTGTCACTAGCTAATTTTAGATCACCAATCTAATTGGAAATGTCATGCCCCTTTAGCTTGTCATGTAAAAATTCACATTTTCTGATTAATGTGATTCATTTATATTAGATTTGACTTGATGGAATGGCAATGTGTAATATAGAAGGCAGGTATGACAGGATTTCTCTCTCTCCCACTCAGTCACACTCTTTATAAATGATCCAGTCGAGGCATCAGCCTGTGCAGCAACGAAGACCCAACGCAGCCAAAAAAAAAATGAAATAAATAAATTTTTTAAAAAAGGCAGCGGTAGGAATTATGAACTATATAAGTGAGATGTGATGTTGCAGTTAGTCTGGGAAAAGTAAGAACTGGTAAAATGAGAATTGCAACTAAAAATTAAAGGAAATGTTTAAAAAGACTAAAAAAGGAAATGCATATCAGGTTAGGATCTCCTGTTATTAAAGAAGACAGCTTTACTGTGAACAACTTACATGAGTTTTATATACTCTATCCCCTTCCATTTTACAGTTTTTTCTTACGATAATAATTGCTAATTCTTAGAGGAATTGAAGGTTTCCTTTTACCTATTTTTCTTTCTATTGGATTGGAGAGAAATGGTCTGCCTGGGTAGCATTGATCAGATTTAATCTTTAAAATATCTATAGGCCTCATATCTGGCTTCTCTTCATAGGTAAATTTCTTTTTTTGTTTCAGAAATTTCAGAAACTTTTATTGAAATATAATTTATCGATAAAAATTGTATATATTTGAGGTGTACAACTTGATGATTTGATATATGTATATCAAGCTAATTAACACAATCACCCCACATAATTACCATTTTTTTGTTTGTGGTGAGAACACTTATGATCTACTCTCTTAGCAAATTTCAAGTATACAATACAATATTATTAACTGTAGTCACCATGCTGTACATTAGATCCTTACAACTTATACATCTTAAAACTTAGAGTTTGTACCCACTGACCAACATCACCCCATTTCCTCCAGCAGCCAATGTTCTACTCTGTTTCTGTGAGTTTGACATTTTTTAGATTCCACATATGAGTGAGATCATACAATATTTGTTTTCCTGCATTTGGCTTATTTCATTTAGCATAATGTTCTCCAGGTTCATCCATGTTGTCACACATGGCAAGATTTCCTTTTTTCTCAGAGCTGAAAAATACTCCGTCGTATGTGTATGCCACATTTTCTTTATCCATTTGCTGAAGTTGTTTCCATATCTTGGCTATTGTGAATAATGTTGCAAAGAGCATGGGAGTGCAGATGTCTCTTCAAGATATCGGTCATACTGATTCCTTTGGTTATATACCCAGAAGTGGAATTGCTGGATCATATGGTAGGTCGATTTTTAGTTTTTTGAGGAAACTCCATATTGGCTGCACCAATTTACATTCCCACCAACAATGCACAAGGGCTCCCTTTTCTCCACACCTTTGCCAACACTTGTTGTCTGTTATCTTTTTTGATGATAGTTATCCTAACCATGACGAGATGATACCTCATTGTGGTTTTGATGTGTATTTCCCTAATGATTAGTGATATTAAGAACCTTTTCATATATTTGTTGGCTGTTTGTATGTCTTCAGAGAAATGTCTATTCAGAGATGCTCCGGGTAGCTTTATCTAAAAAGCACTGTCGGTCACTGGTGGCCTTTGCCAAAGAAAATTTCTTAAAAGACATTGCTATTCCTCCTTGAAGTTATGTTGCTTATATTTCTTCCCCATTCATCTCTGGAATCTACTTTGTCATGAAATTGGGGTAAATATCTAGATACTTAGGATAAGAAAAATGAGGAATATTCCATGGGTATGGGTGGTTTTCATGCAGCAGACCCAGAACTCTTAATTATAATATTTGCTTTGTGGGAAACATGAAACTCTCAACCACAGTCACAGGGCCAGTAAGTAGTGGAGCCAGGTGTTTTGATTCCAAATCTGATGGTTTTTTAAGACTCAAAGCCCTAAAATGCACCATAAGTATCCATTGCACTTTTCTACTTGTGACCTAAGTTGGGAGTGCTCAATGGGAATTAGAACATAAATATTCTCTAATGTAGCTAGTTGTTCTTATACATCTAAAAGGATTTCATTACTCAGTATAAAATTGGGTGTTGCTTTAAACATTCTTTACAATTGTGAACTTCCATGAAGGCAGGTGATCGCTGCATTCTGTAATTTCACTGAACGGTAATTGATGTTCTGGTTGACCATTGATGATTAGTGAAATGATTTCAGCTGTTTGTTTAACAGAACAAAGGAAAATTATTCATAGCTAATGTGTATTGTATCACACCATTTTTAAAATTACTTATTTATTATTTATTTGGCTGTGCCGGGTCTTAGTTGCGGCATACGAGATCTTCAGTCATGGCATGCAAGCTCTTCAGTTGCAGCATGTGAACTCTTAGTTGTGGCATGTGAACTCTTAGTTGTGGCATGTGGGATCTAGTTCCCTGACCAGGGATCGAACCTGGGCCCCCTGCACTGGGAGCATGGAGTCTTAGCCAGTGGACCACCGGGGGAGTCCCTATATCACACCATTAAATGTTTCCTGTCTGATTGAGGGTTTTTTCTTTCATATTAACTACTAGACTTTGTAGCTGTCCGTACGATTACACATTGTGTTTGTGTATGTGTGTGTTGACATCAACTAAGTGCTTACTGCTTAACCTGAGATTAGAAAATATATCCTCCCTGTATTCTGTGCAAGTTAGTGCCTATCGTTATGTCTTGTATATAAAAGCTCAATAAAATGCGTTTATTTAATTTGAATTATTACTGTCTACAATTTAAGAATAGAATAATATCATCAAGTTATAGCACCAGAGAGGGTACCTATCCATCTACTTTTTTTTTTTTTTTTTTTTGCGGTACGCGGCCTCTCACTGCTGTGGCCTCTCCCGTTGCGGAGCACAGGCTCCGGACGCGCAGGCCCAGCGGCCATGGCTCACAGGCCCAGCCGCTCCGCGGCACATGGGATCCTCCCAGACCGGGGCACGGACCCGTGTCCCCTGCATCAGCAGGCGGACTCTCAACCACTGCGTCACCAGGGAAGCCCTCCATCTACTTTTAAATATAGTTTTTGTACAAGGTAGATTTCATACACTCTTAAAACGTCTATGATGAGGAAATCCAAAATGATGACACATACTCCAGAACTTAGAGTCCAGCCCTTCTTCACCATTCCTTTGCTATTGCCATAATCCAAAATTTGATATGTCAGCCTGGGATTATTCACAACCTAAAAGTTGAGAGTTCTGTTTTATTTGGTGGGAATTTTTAGGACTTCAAGCCTGGGAGGCAGCATGTCAAGTAACCCTGAGAAAACTGCTCCGAGCCGAGGGGAGAGCCAGGTTATATAGAAGTTTTGCAATAAAGGGCAGGTAGTCTGCACTTCAAAAGATTATTGTAAATTAAAACCAGATATCCCAAATTACGGAATTTAGCACTTTTCTATGTATGGGAAGATGTGAGAGTCTGGGCCCACTGAAATCATTCCTTTGATATGCACCTCAGCTGTCTGGGGCCAGTATCCCATGTTTTTACCTCCTGAGTTCCCTCAGGACTCACCAGCTCACATTGGAGGGCTGCAGGCGCTGACGACTGTGATATCCTTTGTTTACTGACATGGCAGGCAATATTCCATTTCTTAGTAGTTTCACGGCTTGCTTTCCTGAGTCTGGTCTCCATCCAGCCAGTTTCTTTTGTCACTAACAGGAGTAATTTTTGTTAAGGGATACTGTAATTGTGCTTCTTTCCTGCTCAACAAATGTCTTACCACATAGTCTCGGTCCTTCTGCTGTAATGCCAGTTTTCCATAATCATAAGAAGTATGCTAACATTTATGAGCTCACATATTTGTATTTAATCCTCAGCAAATGTTACAGGTGGGAAAACTGAGACTCAGAGTGGGCAGTGACTTTCAAGACCTCACAACCAACCTGTATTTGACAGAGAAGAGGTGTGACTTCAGGTTGCCAGTTTCTAAGCCCTGTCGTGTGCTTTTTCAGCTGAGTCATTTTGCCTCTGTTTACCTTTCTAACCTTATTTCTTCTTACTTTTCTACACATACAATTGGCACTGGTCATTCTGGTATCCACGGTATCTCCACAAATACAACACGTTTGTACGTTCATCCTAGCCCTTTGTTGGAATACCATTCCTCCTTCCTTGAGAGACTCAGATTCCACCCAGCTTCAAGGGTCACACAACCCCCTCTACTCTGTCTTCACTGACCCTTCCTCTCCTTTCAGTTTCTCTGGCCTAGCGTTGCAATTCCCAGCATTAGCATATTGTCATCATTGTTTTATGGATGTTAATCATTCCTACCAAAACATATTGTGAGCTGCCCGAGGGCAAGTACCATGTTTTAATATGCCTTCAGTATTTCTTAGCGCAGTCATAAGCCCATTGTAAGTGACAATAAATGCTGGCTGTTTAACTGCCATTTTTGCTTTAAACAAGCCTTTCCTTTTATGGCCTTTTCCCAATACGGATTTGTTCACAGACTGTAACCGAATTTTAGCCATCAGTCATTCTACATTTCAGTTTTGCAATATAATAACAGTAATTCTTATTAGGTTAATTTTTTTCCATTCAACGTAAAACAATAAGTGTAAAATATGGGAAATAACAAATTGCTTTAAGAAGTATTTCGAATGCCATTTGGAATTTTCAGGATGAGCTGTATAAATAATTTGAAAATGCTGGTGTCATGCATTTTTATGCCCCCCCAAATGGTCTGGTTTTTTTTAATATAAATTTATTTATTTCATTTATTTATTTTTGGCTGTGTTGGGTCTTTGTTGCTGCACGTGGGCTTTCTCTAGTTACGGTGAGTGGGGGTTACTCTTTGTTGTGGTGCGCGGGCTTCTCATTGTGGTGGCTTCTCTTGTTGCGGAGCACAGGCTCTAGGCACGTGGGCTTCAGTAGTTGTGGCACGTGGTCTTAGTAGTTGTGGCTCGCAGGCTCTAGAGCGCAAGCTCAGTAGTTGTGGCACATGGGCTTAGTTGCTCCACGGCATATGGGATCTTCCCGGACCAGCGCTCGAACCCATGTCCCCTGCATTGGCAGGCGGATTCTCAATCACTGCACCACCAGGGAAGCCCCAAATGATCTATTAAAATGAAATATTTAACCATTTATTAAAAAAACAAACACAGATCTAAAGAATGTAGGAGGCAAGGTAAGATTAGCCCCTTTAGCTCCTTATGTCACCTCACACTGTCTAAACAACATAGTGATGGGGAAACAACTCAATAAGGTGCTGGCTAGAGTGTGCACCCCAGCTTGCTGCTTCTTCCTTTATCAAGAGCTGCATTTCGCTTCCAAGTCCTTCTCCTAACCCTTGCATCCCCTCCTACTGTTACTGCTCTGCTCACCGCAGGATAGGCCAAAGAATAGGAGACGAGGTGTTGAGACAAGGAATGCAACTTTATTCGGGAACCTGGCAGACCGAGAAGATGGCGGACAAGTGTCTCTGAAAAACCATCTTATCTGGGTCTGGATGCCAGTTTCTTTTATAGAACAGAGAGGGGGAGGCAGTGAGGAAGTAAAGTAAAAGGGCCATCAGTCTTGCAAAACATCTCCTGGAATGACCAGCCTCAGTGAGTTTCTTCTTTCTTGCAGCCATTCACAGGTAGGCAGGGTCAGATTGTCTACTTGTGAGCTGAACAGCAGAGGGACAGGGTTCCCTGAGGCAGGCCATTAGGTATGATTATAATAACAAAAGCAACGGAAAGCAAAGGTTAAAGTCAAAGACACAAATCCAACCTGGAGTCCGATTCAGCTCTTCCCTGGTATACTACCACCTCCTCTTTCCCTGCCCTGCCAAATGTCTGAACATTTCTTAGGACTGATGTAGTCTAAATGATTATCTTCGCATTTTTCTGAAGTAGTTTAGGTCAGGGTTGGGGGCGGGGTAAGGAGGGAGGGAAAGAAAAAGAAAGAGAGACAGGCAGGCAGGCACAGGGAATCTCCATACTAGCTTGATAGAACATTTCTGTAAAAATTCCTAGTGATGACTCCTTAGATGTAAACTTTGTATCCTTTTTATTTCTACATCACTCTTTTCTCAACTTTCTTGCACATTAATCATCCTGGTATAGGCATTTTCCAAGATTGATGGATGACTAGCTAAAAGGTTTCATAGCTCAGGGCAAGGGAGAGGTCCATTAACTTCACATGGTCAATAGTTTCCCTGGGTAATGCCCTCTTCTGGGACTTTATTACTAATAAAACCCATGTTTTAATGTTCAGAAAAATTAAACATCATTGTAAGCTGCTCATTCTTAAAGTTATACCTGGCCTTGCCTTTTTGCTGTGTCTTCATTCCTCAAGTATGTACACTCTTTTTATATGTTTCTTTAAAACTTAAATTTTGTTTGTTTTTTATATATTGAGTCCCACCCTAGAAACTAATGTTCATTTTCAAGGAACACATTTATGTAATTCCCTTAAATAAAGGAATTAAGCGTGGTATTCTGAAATGGAGTATCTGTAACAAATAGCTTTAGTCAAACTATGTATTTATATCTGATGGGTCTACTAGGATTACTAGGATGCCAAACCACCAGCTGAAAAAATGAAAAAAGAAAAAAAAGATACTCACCATCAACTGGGGAAAAAATAGCATAACTTTGTTTTGTTGCTGTGTTTAATGAATTGACTGACTCAGATGGAATATGAGGCTATCTTTTCTGCAGACCTTCCTTTTTCATCCAGAGAAACCTTCTGTGGACTATTACTGGCTGTTTAGTAATTTGTCAACCCATCTGAAATTGTTAACTCTTTTCATGGCTTTTTATTTTTAGATCTCTTCAGATCACAAAACTTAAAAGGGTATTTTATGAAGTATATCCAAATGAGCTTTCATTTTTATTTAAGACAGAGCTTAAGGCATTAAATGGTCAAATAAATGTGAGAAAATTTACTTAAATGTTTTTCACTCACTCTGGCAAATTGCCAATAATTTGTAGTCTTGGGTGCGTACAGTCTTATCCAGATTGTATCGAAATACAGAGTGCAGGGTTTCAAATCCCAGTTTTCTTTATTTCAATGATGGAACTAAAAAACACAGAAGGAGGGCTTCCCTGGTGGCACAGTGGTTGAGACTCCGCCTGCCGATGCAGGGGACACGGGTTCGTGCCCCGGTCCGGGAGGATCCCACGTGCTGCGGAGCGGTTAGGCCCGTGAGCCATGGCTGCTGAGCCTGCGCATCCGGAGCCTGTGCTCCGCAACGGGAGAGGCCACAACGGTGCGAGGCCCGCGTACCGCCAAAAAAACAAACAAAAAAAACCAAAAAAAAAGATTTTTTGGTTGGGAACCAAAAAATCTTATTTCGAGCTCACCCTTACCATCCAAGTGACCTCTGGGAAATCACTTAACCTACTAGTAGTACGTTAGTTCTACATGACCTCTCAGAACCAATATTTAGAAACAATGATACTTGCCCTGCCTAGCTTACAGGGCTGTAGTAAGAAACCAACACAACATTGTAAAGCAGCTATACTCTAATAAAAATTAATAAAAAAAAGAAAAGCAATGAAGGCAGTGTGGTTGAAAGTGCTTTCTAAAATCTAAAACCCCAAACAGGTAAAAAGTGCTATTGAGATAACTACCAAACTGGAATTAGATTTAGCTGCATTTCAGACTTTCTACTTCTCTTGGCATGAAATGTCTTTCTATAAATTACTTTGTCTGCCATTGGCAATTTGCAAAAGAAAAAAAAAATCAAGAAAATATGCTCATGGGTTATTCTTCTGCATGTTAATAAGTAAAAATGGTACCCATTATTGCCCTATAAGTAGTAAAACGTGGAGGAGCCATGTTGGCTAATTGTGTTAATGGTTAGATGCTGGAGGATGTTGAAGATTAATCCCTATATAGAATTTGTCTAATCATCCATTTCTTTCCTGCCAATCTGTTCCAACTACTAATCAATCAGGCAGAAAGCACAGAACTCTAGCCATTAGAAAACAAATGGCCACACATATTTAGCTACCAATGTGCCTTGATCCTTCATCTTTGGTGAAAATATATTCCTGTGATGGAATCACATTGTAGATATTTGCTTGACCTTTTCAAATAGAATGGATTTACCTTTCTCTATGGAGCTATATAATATATGCATACATAAAAATGGCTGTTGAGTCGGAGCAAACAAATACTTTCAGTAGTATTATCCCTATAATCTGGTCTAGAAAAAACACTCCATTTTCTTTTTTTTTTTCTGAATTTTTTTCTTTTATTTTGAATTCTGTCCTGAGTTCTATCATCTTACCTAATTCTGGTTTATGCTGTTCGTTCATCTTTTTTTTATTATAGTAAAATGTACATAAAACAAAATTTAGTATTTCAACCATTTTCAAGTATACAATTCAGTGACATTAAATACATTCACAATTCTGTGCGACCATCACCACTATCCAAATTCAAAATAATTATGTCAAAAGATTGAGCGGGACCTCAGAAAGATGGAGGCAGCAGCATAGTTTCTGAATCTCTCCAAACCCTTTCATGGAAGATCAGCACTGTTCACCATCTCTTATGAAACCAGAAGAAGGGCAGCTTTCTTATGGAATGACGGAGAACTTGTAAAGATAAAACACCAGTATCCAATTGCATCATCTGGCCACAGGCCTTCTACATCAATCAAATATCTTCAACAAAAAACGTTCAGTGGTTTTCTGTTACTCTTAAAGTCTGAAACCTTAAACATAAGCCTGCACAATCGAGCTCCTACCCACACTGGTAGCTCCATTATAACCACATGCTCCCGCAACAGCCCCATCTTCCTGGCCAGTTCCTCCAACACAGCATATGCTTTCCTCTTATAGGGTCTTTTGCTATCCCTTATGCTCAGAAATCTCTCCCCAACTTCCCTATCTGCTTAATACCTACTCATCCTTCAAAACACTCCATTTTCTAATTGATTAGGTAGAGGACTAAAAGAAGCTACTGATATGAGGCAGCTTAAAAAAGGGCTGTGGAAAATTATTAAAATTAGTAAAATGTTGGGCAGGAAATTTTCATCATAAGATGTTCATTAGGTGTAAAAATCCATATTCCTTAATAGATTAAAAGGAATCTCAAATGTGTGCAGTGCTTTCAACTAGGGTAGTGTCATTTTGGAAAGAACACGTCATTGTTAGGAGCTGTCTCTCAGAGGGCAGGATATTTAGCGGCTACTCATTGCCGTCTAGTGATCCTACCCACTCACTGTGACAAATGGCTTTTTTAGGAATAGAAATCACCCACTATTGTGAACCACTGGAATAAAAATTCTACATGTTAAGGTTGGAAAAAAATCTAGATTTTTGTCAGAGAGTGGAGCAAAGACACACAGAAAGAATAATTTTAAACTGACAGATAAATGAAATTTTGAAGATAATTTTAATTAACAGTAGTGGAGAAAGCAATTTTAATTGTACTTTATATTTATAGATGAGTAGCTTCTGTTGAAACCAACTTTTAAATAATTCTTAATCACCTTTTCACTTTATTTATGTAAAAAATGCACTTTATGAATGAATTTTATGAATTCTATAAATGAATTTGACTTATAAATTGACAATTTCCTGTCATTGACTTTAATTTTCTCAGTAAGTACAATTTGTCCAAATGCCCCCAAGAACTGTGACAGCTCTGCTGTCACAGCTACTAATATATATCACTCTGTCCTCACATGGCATTGACTCCAAGAAGTTTCCTGTTGAATTCTTCTCCAGATATTTATAGACTGGCTAATAAATGTCATGTACTTTCCATAAAATACACAGTCAAAAGCTGATAGCTACGAATACCCTCACTATTTTGAAATAAAATCTTTATTATGGCCTGTAGGTTCAGTGTGATTTGGTCCCTGGCCACGTCTGAGCCTTAATTTCCTACTCTTTAACTGTTCACTTCCCTTAGCTGCACTGACTTTCTTGCAATTCCTGAAACTCCTTCTGCCTGTTTCCACATTAGGGACCTTGCACTGGCAGATCCATCTACCTGGATCCTCTACCTGGATTTTGTTATTCCTGATTGTTTCATTGTTCTCTCCTTTTCTTCTTTAAGATCTGCACTCATCCCTTCAGAGAGATCTTTTAGGACCAACGTATCTAAACGTGTTTCTTCCCACTCCGTCATTCTCTATATTCTTTAGCTGGCTTTACTTTTCTTCAAAGAGTAGCTGCCACCTGCCGTTTGCTCCATAGTAATTATTCAGTAAATCCTTTATCAGTAACAGACTGAGGTGGATAAGGGTAGGCTGCCTGTACTTGAGTCCCAGTGCTATGCCTTACTAACTGGGTGACTTTGGGCAGGTTACTTAACTTTCAGTGCCTCAGTTTCCTCAGTATCCACATTATAGTGCTGTTGGTCCATCTCCTTCCCTAGCATTAAGATAATCCAAGTTAGAAAGAAATTTAGAGAATATTTACCCCAGTTTTCCATCCAAGGCAACACTTCCTTCTCTCTTCCTATTCTGTGTTCCTCTTCTCTTTCTTAATTTTATCTTCTTCTTGTTACTCAAAAATCTCAGAATGGTGAGGCGGGAGAGTCCCCTTTAGAGCTCTTAGCATCTTCTGTATGGCCCTTTTTTATAAAACTCCTATATGGAAAACTTCAATGGTCTTACTTTCATCTCAAAACTGATTTTCAACAAACATCTTCACCTGAATTGATTTTCTCCATGCACGCTGCAAAAAGCGATAATTATCATTTGATAATTTGGCAGTTTCAGTCTCAAAAAACATAAACCTTGAACATTTCTTATGTCCTCATAGGACGTGGTAGGTATTTGGAGTAAAGGGGGGGAATGTAGAAAAAGTTTAGGTATAACCCATATCCTTACAAAGCTTGGAATATAGTTATGAATGTAAAAATTGATGCTCATCACATAGGGAATCTTTGATTTTTTTTAAACATCTGAGGGTAGGGTTTTTTGTTCCCAAAAGAAAATTTTTGTTGCTGCATATGTTTTAATGAATATTTTGGTAAAAAATTAAAAACCCAGATTTTCTTAAGCATTTAAGTTCCATTACAAATCTTGTTATACTGCTTACAGGTCAATAAATAATCATTGATATGTATTCTCTGATGTTCACTAGTTCACATTTAACAGATTAAATTACCCTAAACAATTCACTTCAATCTTACTTAACTAAATTCCCTTAAGAATTTTAATCTACATTTACAAATTTAATATATCTGATTCTCACAAGTTTTTCAAAAGCCTCCTAGGACAATAGTACAAACAAAATCTTCCTATTCGCTTAAGCAACTCGTATGAATCAAATAAATCAGGAACATTAGTATAATAGATCAGGACCACTTACATATTTAAATCTTATAAACTCAATGAGATGATCTTATACCTTTCAAGTCAATGTCACAAGTCTAATATTAATTAACCATTTTAAAATAAAATCAATTCACGTGTCAGATTCTCCAATGCATCAGATTCTTTTAAATGTGCTAAGCATCTTAAAAGAGAACATAGAGCATCAGTGAACTGGCAAAAGGTAATCCCAAATTTAATACAAAGTAATATTACTATGTTTTTTTTTACATCTTTATTGGGGTATAATTGCTTTACAATGGTGTGTTAGTTTCCGCTTTATAACAAAGTGAATCAGTTATACAATGTTCCCATATCTCTTTACTGTGGTTTTGATCTTAGTTATTTTTTTTCTGCTTTAATAGCTGCAAAGATGCAGCTAAAGGATCTGAGACTTGGGACCATAATTTCAATTTGTGGTCAGAAAAGTCAAGGCCAGGACATAGAAGCCCTCTCTTATAGTATTGGATATCTCTGACCTGATTCAACTTAGTCAGTCCCCTTACCACCTGACTGGGTGCCACATTGTTTTAATACTTTTTCCTGGCTGATTCTCATCAGCCACCACCGTGTCATAATTTTCATAATATGAGACTATGTAGCATATGAGAGTTACAGTATAATATCTAATAGTTTACTGTGCCATACACACTGCGTGCACAAAATAAACTATTTTCATATTACCTTGAGAATTTCTGTGAGTAAATACATGCTGGCATTAAAAGATGAGATTCAGTTTTAGCTCATGTTCATGTTTCATTTCAGAAATACACAGTTATTTTTGAGCAGGTCTTAAACCAAACAGGGTAGCAAAAACACGGCACTTTGAGCGCCTTTTTAGAGTGAATGAGAAAAGTTTATTAAAAGGTAAAACGGATCTGAAACCAATTGGTCTTTGGGAGGATTTCACATATAACTTTACAAGCTTTTAAAAAAATCTGTTTTTATAGTGTAGTCCAAGTGTAACCTATTGCACAGGAAAATATGAGCTGATGACCCATTTCAATAGAAACATGTGTTCAAGTCAAATTTCATTTATAGCCCCTCCTTCCTTTCTTTTAAACTGCTTCAATTGATTGAATTAGTGACATTTTAACTAAACCCAGAGCTAGAGATTACAACATGAGGACAGAAAAAGCAGTTGAATTAACTTTAATGTATTCTTCATATTATCCTTTGAAATCTTTACCAAAAAAAAAAAAAAAAGCCTTCAAAGTGTGACATTATTTAAAGGAAACGTTCAAGTGCAGGCCTTTGCAAAGCTGGCTGAAGGAAACTATAAGCAATGAAGTAGCCAAAGGAAGAATGTCAGAAGGAGCCTGAGGTTTCCATGTGAAGGCCTTGCTTCCTAATTGTTATTATGCTTACAAGGACACTCTGTAAAAAGAAAAATGAACGCCTTGTTCAACACCTGCTATAAAAAGATGCTGGGACTCTGGCTTGCTTAAATCATTTTTTTTCCCGGAACAAATTGCCGAGCAAGCCCTAGGCCATTTAATTTCCAAATACCAATAATTAAAATGAGTAAAATCTTCAGAATTTGGCAGGGCCACAGCTTCCTTTTCCCTTTTCATTTTCACATAAATTTCAGTGAAGGTCAGATTTGTTGAAGGGAGGAGAGGGGGTGAAATCTGCCAGCTATGTGCTCGTGGGAGGTTAAAATATGACTTGTTCACAGTGTCCCTCATAGTTCAGGAGTTAATGGTCCTTGACGGGGATAACCTAGAAGTTAATTTCCCTCTGTGTCCCAAAAGCAGTCATTGTCAATGTAATCCTTCTTGTGGGCTGAAGGGTATCGTCAACAAATGATCTGACTTTCAATAGCAATTGACCAGCAGTGTCTCAGGCCCAAAGAGTCATGGATGTCGCTCCTTATGGATCTGTTTCCTACTCATAGTGTTAAGAATATTTTTACTTTTTTTTGCTTTAGCTTTTATGCAGTCCATTTTTACATATTTCTCCCTAAGAATTAGTTCTTAAGAGTTCTCGCATTGTTTTTTCTTAAGGTGGTAATATATCCAACTCATAAACTGTAAAATGCTTCAAAATACAGTGTATACTTGTATCAAGAAAAAAATCAAACTTTTTAAAAATATGGCTAGCTCTTTATTTGGGAGAAATGGGGTGGAACAGTGCAGTGAACGTGTGCTTCGGTCTCAGTCTTTGTTTTACATCTTAGCTCTCTTACTTGCTGGATGGGCAAACTGGGTTGAGTTGTCCCACCTCTCTAGGTCTCATTTCTTAATCTGTAAAATGGAAAGATTAAATTTTGCCTTGGTGAAAATCCAATGCACTAAATTATGCATTACAAGGCAGATTAGCTTTTTAAAGAATAACCCGAGTCTCATTCCCACAAAGAACTCATCATGGATAAACAAGTAGGATTTTTCCTTTCCAATCTACCCTCATCCTAAAGAGAGTAGTAAAGTCTGATCTCCTTGAGGTTTGGGTTCATCTTACCCAGATGAGAATAACAGGCATTAGTTTTTCAAAATGTTAGCCTCCTGGGTGGTTCTCCACAGTGGCCCAGACAGAGAGGATGACTGTGGGAATCTATGGAAGCTAGACAGTAAATGCCAAGGACATGTGAGCATCAGCAAGGGCCTTGAGTGGCAGAGCCTGCTGGGAGGGACATTGTAGTAGAACGGCTCTACCCTATAATTGAACGCCTCTAATGGTGGAAAATGTGAGAATAGAAGACAAAGCATCAGTCGGGAAAAAAAAAAAAACTTTTCAAAGGCAGAGGTAAGAGCACATGGAGATGACATATTGGTATATAGCATGGAGTATAACCCAGTGTACTGTTGCCGATAAATGAACAGCAAGACTGAGATCTGCCTGGTTCTCTCTAATTGAGCCATATGATACCAAAAATTCAAGAGGAACAAAAAATATAGAGTGATTAAACTCAGTACTTTGTGTTCCTGAAAGGACTACTGGATGAGTTTATGAATAGGCAGACAGAGGGTTTCTTTTCTATTTGATGGTTTCTGATCACAGATCTCATAATACAACCTGAGAGTTGGTTCTCATCTTATTATTCCCAGTCAATCCCCAGGAGATGAAATGGAGCAGAAACAGAAACACATACATAAATAAGCAGAAACAGAGATAAACAGAGCACAATAGACATAGGAGAGAATTGGGTGAATAGTGAGGCGGCTGTAAATGTTTCATTGCTTAGGTCTCGTTCCCAGGCCTCACTAGTCTATGGAAATGTGGTTGCCTTGACAATAGTAACAGATTTTCTAGGCCTGACCCACTTTTCCAGGACACTTAGGAAACCTCAAGAGTGCTGTGCTCAAGAGCAAGTTCACTCTCAGGTTGTGACCAGACTCTACCAGGAATATGCTATTCTGAGTGGAGAAGAGAGAGCAGATCCTTTCCCTCTGTTAAGTTGGGTTCTGAAGCAGGGTTCCTTCTAGTCCATATGTTGTTACTGAGGTTTAATGAAATATCTTCCTCAGTCTTTGCTTAAAGTGTCCTTTCATTTTAGCACTTACATAAGTATCCAGGCGGCTGGAGAAATGGATTCAAAATGTAGAATGTTTCTCCCCTTTGAGTACATAAGACTAGATTAAACCTGTAACAGATCTTGTCAGTGTCCTGTGTCCCCTGAACTTTATGTATATTGCCATAGACTTGCAACTACCTAAATCTATATCCCTGTGCCTTAGGATCTGCCCCGTGCAAGGAAGTGCTGAGGAATTAACATAACACTTCAACCATTGATTCTCATGATAGGTGTATAAGCTTCCCAGCTCCCTCACCTCTTGGCAACTCTGAGTGGGTGTTATGCACTGTTTCCCAGAGGATTTCAGCTCCGGGTGCCCACAGTCGTAGTTGGCTTATTGTTTTGGCTACCTTCACTGCTCTGTCTCATGACCCCATTCGTCTACCAGTGTTACCTGCCCTTCCCAACTGAACTACTTGAACTTGAATTCTTACTGCAGGACCTGAATATGGAAGAAAAAAAAAAAAACAGACAAGCACCTTCAAATGAGTTCTCTCCCAAGAAGATTCTAGCAACCCCTACAAGTAAACTCATCTTTGGTCATGTCACATGCTCATCAGAAGCCTTCAGATATGTCTGTGTCACAGCAGTGGACACAGCTTGAGTTCTTTTCCAGGATACTTCCATGCCCTCATCTGGCAGGGTAGCCCCACCAGTTCATTAGTCATGATAGAATTCTTCCTTGATAACTCAACCTGTACCCACATCACAGCCCAAATTGCTCTTTTGGTGAGAATATTTAAGTTCTCCTCTCTTAGCAACTATCAACTATACAATTCAGTGTTATTAACCAAATTGCTTTAACCAAAAAATAGCAAAGGGATTTTTTTATATAAATTTATTTATTTATTTTTGGCTACATTGGGTCTTGGTTGCTGCTCGCGGGCTTTCTCTAGTTGCGGCAAGTTGGGGCTACTCTTGATTGTGGTGTGCGGGCTTCTCATTGCGGTGGCTTCTCTTGTTGCAGAGCAAGGGCTCTAGACGCTCGGGCTTCAGTAGTTGTGGTACGTGGGCTCTAGAGCACAGGCTCTGTAGTTGTGGCACATGAGCTTAGTTGCTCCACGGCATGTGGGATCTTCCCGGACCAGGGCTTAGAACCTGTTTTCCCCTGCATTGGCAGGCAGGTTCTTAACCACTGTGCCACCAGGGAAGCCCAGCAAAGGGAGTTTTATTTTGCCGTGAAGATTCAGTTATCAGAAGCTTCCATAGTTGTTTGAAGCCACAGAGCATTGTGAAATTAAAAGTAATATACTACATAAGGCAACAATATAAGAAATCGTATTATGCATTATCCAAGATGATTATTTCCACTAATATTTTCTCTTATTTATTCTGAGATCATATAAGCAAACTACTCCATTCCTTGCTTGCTTAGCGGGCGTGAGAAGGGGGAAAGGGGTGGGAGTGTGAGGAGAAATTTTATTTTAGCATAAATATTTGAAAATTTAAAATATTTTTCCTTTAAAATGGATTTTCACATAAAGACATTTCATGAGTACACTACTGTTTCAATACCGTTAGCCCTGGTAATAATCCTATGGTAAAATTATTTGAAATATGGTATATTTGACAAATCTTTCATTTACCTGTACACGCTTAACCTTTTTTTTCTCAAAGACAAAAGTAGGTGAAAAAACTCCATGTTACTGTATTTTTTACTCTAAAGAAGTGAAATTCACAAATGAAATAACTAAAACATTTCCCATATAAATCTCTCCATATAGAGATAGAGGAGAAAAGTTGCTTTTTCAGGATGTGGTAGGCAGAATCCTAAAATGGCCCCCAAGATTCCTGCCCTCTGGTGGATGCACCCTTTACAATCTTTGATTATGGGTGTAACCTGTGAATATAATGACATATAACTCCCATGGTTAGGTTGCTAATCAAGTTGATTTTGAATTGGGTGGGCTTGACCTAATCAGGTGAGTTCTTAAAAGAGCGATTTGCCCCTTATTGAAGTCAGAGAGTTTGAAAGTGTGAGAAAGATTCTTCTGTCCTTGAAGGAGCAAATATTCATGTCGTGAACTAGCCTGTCTGAACTAGGGGTCCACATGGCAAGGATCTGAGAGTGGCCTCTAGGAGCTGAGACCTACCCTTGGCTGACAGGAGGCAAGAAAACAGGGATCTTAGTCATATAACCTCAAGGAAATGATTTTTTCCAAAAATTGAGGAACATGGAAAGGGGATATTTCTCTAGTCAAGTCTCCATATGGGGACACAGCTGGCCAACATCTTGATTTCAGCCTTTGAAGACCCTGAGCAGAGGACCCCAGCTAAAATGTGCCAAATTCCTGACTCTTGGAAACTAAGAGATAATAAGTTTGTGTTGCTCTAAACTGCTAAGTTTGTGGTCAGTTGTTAAACATCAGGATAAAACTAATACACAAAATTTCCATGGAAATGGAATACCATGGCCAACCTATTACATTCGAGGTCTGTAATCCTCTGCATAGACCTTGTACCTCAAAAGACACCATCAAGAAAGTGGAAAGACAACCTATAAACTGAGAGAAAATATTTGCAAATTGTATGTGTAATAAGAAACTTGTATCCAGAATATTTTTAGAGCTTTTACAATTCAATAATAGATAAGTAACTGACACGTGCAAAGGATCTGAATAGATATTTCTCCAAAGGCCAATACATACATGAAAAAGATGCTCAACATTATCAGTCATCAGGGAGATGCAAATCAAGACCGTGATGAGACTCCACTTTAAATCCACTAGGATGGCTATAATAAAAAGATGCAGAGACATCTGAACCCTCATACATTGCTGGTGGAAATGTACAGTGGTGCAGCCACTTTGGAAAACAGTCTGGCAGGTCCTCAATGATTAAACATGGGATTACCATAATGCCCAGCAATTCCCTCCTAGGCATCTACCCAGGAGAAGTTAGAACATATATCCACACAGAAACTAGTACATGAATGTTCATAGCAGCATTATTCATAAAAGCAAAAAGCAGAAATAATCCATATGTTCATCAGCTGATGAATAGATAAATTGTGGTACATCCGTATAATGAAATATTATTCAGCAATAAAAAGGAATGAAGTACTGATACATGCTACAACATGCTAAGTGAAAGAAGCCTATTCCAAAAGATCACATATTATATGATTCCATTTATGTGAAAAGTCTGGCATTGGCAAATCTATATAAATAGAAAATAGATTAGTGTTTACCTGGCGTGGGAAGTGGAAATGGGGTGTGACTGCTAATAGCACAGGGATTCTTCTGAGGGAAATTAGGCACTAATTAGTACACTTAGAACAGGCGAATTCTATAGTATGTAAATTCTATTTACTTAAGCTGTTTTTTAAAAAAGCCTAGTTTCTCTTTTGTTTTGCTGGGGCCATGGTAGGAAAGCAAGTGTTCTGTAGAAACAAGACCAAAAAAAATTCAGTCCACTGGTTGGCATAACTCAGTGGCCAGATCTGGTGCATTTCATGATGATGTTAGAAGCGCATCATGGGGGACTTCCCTGGTGGTCCAGTGGTTAAGACTTCACGTTCCCAATGCAGGGGGGCATGGGTTCGATCCCCAGTTGGGGAACTAAGACCCTGCATGCCTAAGATCCCGCATGCTGCATGGTGCGGCCAAAAAAAAAATAAAAATAAATTAAACTTTTTTAAAAAAGAAAAAAAGAAACCCAGCATGGTAGAGGGAGAAGCAGCAGTTGTCAAGTTGTGAGTTTTCTTATCCTTGCGAACCCTCTAAGAACTTGGTGACCTCTCTAACCTGAGCATCACCTGGAAAAAAAGGAGGGATTGAACTGGGTAAATTCCCAGTCACTAACAATTCTAAATATTTTATTCAGCCTGAAGATTTATATAAAGATAATCACTAAAATGACATTCAAGGTATATGATTATACCAAGATATCACTGAAAAATGTTATCTTGACTGTTTTAAACCAAAGAATTTATCAAAATTCAGAAATGTAACCAAGAATGACCTCAAGCATTTCATGTCACCTTGTCTGTGTTACTTATTCTCTACTTTAGTGTGAATTTAAGGTCAGGATTTTATCCAAACTATGTCTGAAGCATAGTTTATGTCTGAAGCATAATTATTTGCCTTGTGTTTCCCGGTGCTAATTTTGCTCTTATTTTTTAACCAAATAATTTTCAAAACCTCTTTAATTTAACTGTCCTGAAAGCTTGGTAGTGAGGAAAGGAAAGAACACACACCAGTTTAATGCGATGAAAAAAAATCTTTCGGTTCCACTTAGAACATCTAAATGGCTTTCCACTTTCCTTGGTCACTAAATACTCACAAGGCCTTATTCTATTAGTTACTAAGGTAACCCAAAGCTGGCAGCATGTTGACATACCTTTCAAGGCCAAGAGATTTTGCAGTATTTCATAGATAATGTCACATTAACCTCAAACGTCCTTTTTACAAAAGAACAAAAATTGTTTGAATGAATCTGTTGTAATTTATTCTTTGGGTTTTTGTTAAGCGATTTTTTTTGCTGCACTTTCCTTCAGCTTGGGTACTATTTTGTTTTAAAAATAATGTAGTAGTAAAGGTCAGACATCTTTATTGATTCCTGCATTAAACCACTCATTTGCTCCTTGTGTGGATTATTCATAGCCTAGGTCAGAATCCATATAGACATCCAAATGGTCCTCAAAAGAGAGGATATCCTTTGATCTACCCGTAAAGCCCCATAAGGACGTATCTAGTGAAAATTAAGGCAAAAAGGATGTAATAGGAATAAAGGATAAAAACAGATGGTCTGTTTCCCTTTTTGTCATTAACAGCGGTGCATAAACTCAGGTGAAAGAAGCAAGATTTTCTGTCCTCATGTTATAAGTGAGGCACCATAGCCAGGAATTGAGTGTATTTCTCCCATAGCCCATCATTAGAATGTGAATGTAGATGTGCTGCCAATTGTGTCTAAGAATCAGCTACTTTCCAAAGTCAGACAGTGCTGAGAGTTCATTAGTCTTTTCCAAATAATCCGAAGTAATGGTAAATTTAGATACATGTAAATTTGAGTAGATGTATTAAATATTAACAAAATCAAATAAACTGACAGCAGCTTATTTCTCTGTTAAACTACTATACACTTAAGAAAAATTTGAGAATTCATATATAACAAATCTGATCCAAGAAAATGCGTGGATCTAAAATCATGGTGTTCAACTACTTGCAAACCCTCCCCACAAATCAAGCACTAACATCTGCGAGTGGTGAATTCCTCCCTCTTCTACAGTTCTTTAAGTTGTTATTCAACAGTTCTTGGGAGCACCTAAATTTATTTACTTTTGGTTTAGTGCATCTTCAGGCATCCTTAAACCTCACCTTATTCAACTAGATTCTATAAAAAAATAATTATTTCTGGACTTTGCCAGTTATATCAAGATCATATTGAATTGATCAAAGGGGTTAATAAAATGACAATGAATAAAATATTTTTTCTAAAGTGATAGCATTCTATTGAATTTAGCAAATGTTTCCTACCACCCTGTAATAGTTAAGATGCTAAAGACTACAATTAATTCAGTGGTTTATTTTATTTACTTGTGTAACTGCCCATTTAAAGTTTATTTTATTAAAGCTAGTTTTTATTACTTCCCTGTGGCAACCTGAAGAGTGGGGAAATTATCCACTATATTTTGTAATAGATTATTAACATCCGATTATGTTCTAGTTAATTTGAAGGTGTTAGAAAACAAATGACATGTTTTGCTTACTGAAGAAAACTTTGTCACTGAAATTGCAAAATCTGTACATATCCCATTTCTTTATTCATGATTATAAGAATACCAATTTGCATGGCATTTAATGATAACTAGTGAAGTGTGAGGTTAGAAGTTGGGGGTTACTTTGTGTCATAATGTTTCTCAAAAAATATTCTGTAGCTAATAATCCGCTATTATATATACTTGAAAGTTGCTCAGAGAATAAATCTTAAATGATCTCATCACAAAGAAGAGATGGCAATTATGTGACATGATGGAGATGTTGACTAAGCCACAGTGCTAACCATTTTGCAATCTATAAGTGTATTAAATCAACATGTTGTACACCTTAAACTTACACAATGCTATATGTCATTTACTCAATAAAGCTAGAAAAAAAGACATAGTTCATTGAAATTCGTTGTGAAGAATATACAGTTTGAAAACTGAATAAAAAGCTGTAAGACAAAGAATTGTGTGCATTTTGCATAGTTGCATATTCAGATTTGTCCAGGGAAAAATAACTTCCCTGGTCTTTCCCTCTTTTTTGGTTTTCTCTGCTTATTTATAAATAAGTTCATTTTGTTATTAATAAATAAGCTTATTTATTTATAAATAACAAATAAGCATATAAGCTTATTTATAAATAAGTTTGTTTTGTCTCATGTCAATGAAATTCTGAAAAGGCACATTCAAGTGACATGGAGCTTTATTTTATCAATTAACCTAGGTTCAAAGTTCAATTAAGATCACATAGACTGTTCACAAATATGCTGCCTTAAATAGAATAAAATACAGGAAGATGTAAAAACATTTGGAAAGGAGCAGTTGCTTGGAAGAATTCTAAAACTTAAGGGAGGGGACTTCCCTGGCGGCGCAGTGGTTAGGAATCTGCCTGCCAATGCAGGGGACACGGGTTCGAGCCCTGGTCCGGGAAGATCCCACATGCCACGGAGCAACTAAGCCCGTGTGCCACAACTACAGAGCCTGTGCTCTAGAGCCCGTGAGCCCGCGTGCAGCAACTACTGAAGCCCATGTGCCTAGAGCCTGTGCTCTGCAACAAGGGAAGCCACCGCAATGAGAAGCCCGCACACGGCCACGAAGAGTATCCCCCGCTCACCGCAACTAGAGAAAGCCCACGCATAGCAACGAAGACTCAACGCAGCCAAAAAAAATACAAAAATCAAAAAAAAAAATTTCAGGAAAAAGATAAAGACTTACCATAGAATTGAGATTATATTTTCAGATAATAAAAGGTTGCCTTTTTCTTGTTGGGTTTTGTAAGAGGTAATACACTGAGAATTTTGTTTTCTCTGTTTTTTGAGCTACATGTAAGTAACTTTTCTTATTCTTTAATTTTTATTGAATATTTTTGACATGTAATGTAAATTTAAGGTGTACAGTGTGTTACTTTGATACATTTATATATTGTAATACGATTGTCATTGTAGCGCTGTTTATCACATTACATAATTATAGTGAAATATTGTCTATATTCATTATACTCTGCATTAGATCTCTATGGCTTATTTTCTACTCATTGCAAGTCTGTACTCTTAAACAACATCAATCTTATCCCTCCCAGCCACCGTCATCCCCTGGTAACGACCATTTAACTCTCTGTTTTTCACAAGTTTGACCTTTTTAGATTCCACACATAAATGATATCATACAGTACTTGTCTTTCTCTGTTTGACTTATCTCACTTAGCATAATGTCCTCAAGGTCCATCCATGTTATCACAAATGGCAGAATTGCTTTCTCATGGCTGAATAATAATTCCACTGTGTATTTATATACTACATCTTCTTTATCCATTCATCTGTTAATGGACAGTTAGGTTGTTTCCATATCTTAGTCTGATTCTTTTTAAATTAAAAAAACTTCCCCTTAAGTATTTCACTACTCAAGAAGAATAGTGTACAATATATTAGAAGGTACAGGATAAACCTTTAAACTCATTTCATACTGTCTGAGAAAACCTAGTCTTATATAGCCAGTTATAATATCATTTAAACAGATAATAACCGAATCACAAACTTATCATCATTTACTCAATGCCTAACACTGTCTCAGAAGTTAATGAAGACAAGACAGTATGTCAGACATTTAAAAGAAATGTAACCTCGTTTTGTAACTAAGCTAGTCAAGCAGGGTATATTGATGACATAATCATGCCTTATCTTCTAAACAGTAAACAACTTAGGATCAGAGACTGGTTCTTAATCACTTTTGTATCCTCCACATTTCAGATCACTAAATCCCAAATTCAGGATGTGAACAGATTAGGAACCTAAACCAGACTTCTTCTTGGCAATTTAGTCTAAATCCTGGTTAGAAAGGCCCCAATGATTATAATTTATCTAACTGCCCCTCTTGTTTCTACTGGCCCATATCACCTAAGTTGCTGTACATGTAACAAACAAAAGAACAGGCAAACCCTCAGCTGTTTTATCTTTATAACTTTTTTTTTTTTTTTTTTTTGCGGTACGCGGGCCTCTCACTGTTGTGGCCTCTCCCGTTGTGGAGCACAGGCTCCGGACGCGCAGGCTCAATGGCCATGGCTCACGGGCCCAGCCGCTCCGCGGCATGTGGGATCCTCCCGGACTGGGGCACGAACCCGTGTCCCCTGCATCGGCAGGCGGACCCCCAACCACTGCGCCACCAGGGAAGCCCTGTTTTATCTTTATAAAAAGTATCTTACTCATGCAGTGACCTCTAATGATTTTCTAGCTCTTTGTCGCTTTGGTGTGCTTTACTGAAGACCCATACATGCACATCGTTGCCTATAAAACCATTGTCATGAAAATATTCTGAATATATAAAATCACTCTAGTTAGTTTCCACCTAATGCTAGTTATAGCGATCAAGATTCTTGGTTCAAATTTTTTATGTATATAAAAAGCACTCTTCTTTTCTTATTAATTTTTATTGGAATATAGTTGATTTACAATGTTGTGTTAGTTTCTGCTATATAGCAAGGTGAGTCAGTTATACATATACATATATCCACTCTTCTTAGATTCTATTCCCATATAGGCCATCACAGAGTACTGAGTAGAGTTCCCTGTGCTATACAGTTCTTATATAGTCGTGTGTATATGTCAATCCCAATCTTGCAATTTATCCCTCCCCTACCTTTCCCCTTTGGTAAACATGAGTTTGTTTTCTACATCTGTGACTCTATTTTTCTGTTTTGTAAATAGGTTCATTTGTACCATTTTTTTAGATTCCACATATAAGCAATATCATATGGTATTTGTGTTTCTCTGTCTGACTTACTTCACTCAGTATGACAATCTCTAGATCCATCCATGTTGCTGCAAATGGTATTATTTCATTCTTTTTTATGGCTGAGTAATATTCCATAGTATGTGTGTGTGTATATATATATATATATATATATATACACACACACACACATACACACACATATACACACACACCACGTCTTCTTTATCCATTCCATTGTTGATGGACATTTAGGTTGCTTCCATGTCCTGGCTATTGTAAATAGTGCTGCAATGAACATTGGGGTAAATGTATCTTTTTGAATTATGGTTTTCTCTGGATATATACCCAGGAGTGGGATTGCTGGATCATATGGTAACTCTATTTTTATTTATTTATTTTTATTTATTTATTTATTTATTTTTATGCAGTACGCGGGCCTCTCACTGCTGTGGCCTTCTCCCGCTGCGGAGCACAGGCTCCGGACACGCAGGCCCAGCGGCCATGGCTCACGGGCCCAGCCGCTCCGCAGCATGTGGGATCCTCCCGGACCGGGGCATGAACCCGTGTCCCCCGCATCAGCAGGCAGACTCTCAACCACTGCACCATCAGGGAAGTCCCTATTTTTAGTTTTTTAGGGAACCTCCATACTGTTCTCCATAGTGGCTGTACCAATTTACATTCCCACCTACAGTGTAGGACCATTTCCTTTTCTCCACACCCTCTCCAGCATTTACTGTTTGTAGACTTTCTGATGATGGCCAATCTGACCGGTGTGAGGTGATACTTCATGGTCATTTTGATTTGCATTTCTCTGATAATTCGTGATGCTGAGCATCTTTTCAATGTGCCTCTTAGCCATCTGTATGTCTTCTTTGGAGAAATGTCTATTTAAATCTATCCATTTTTTGGTTGGGTTGTTTGGGTTTTTTTGATATCGAGCTGCACGAGCTGTTCATATATTTTGGAGATTAATCCCTTGTCCATTGCTTTGTTTGCAAATATCTTCTCCCATTCTGTGGGTTGTCTTTTTGTTTTATGGTTTCCTTTGCTGTGCAAAAGCTTTTAACTTTAGGTCCCATTTGGTTTTTTTTGTTTTTATTTTCATTACTTTAGGAGGTGGATCAAAAAAGATCTTGCTGCACTTTATGTCAGAGAGTGTTCTGCCTGTGTTTTCCTCTAAAAGCACTGTTCTTAGTTGACCAGTTTTGCAGTAAAGATCATGATTTCAGTTTTTGACTGCTAAAGAATTTTACTTGGGACAATATACAGTTTAACCTGTAAAGCATTTCAAACCTTTGAAAAAGATGGGGAGGAGAGAAAAATGTTGATTTGTCTAGTTGCAATCAATTATAAAGATTGTATGAAAAAAAAGCAACTATGATTACCTAAGGTTCTGGGGGGAAAAATATTCAAACAACATGCTCAATTCAGAGCTCCAGAAAAATTATTGTCTTTGACCTGTAGCCCCACTCCATCCTTGAATTTCTGATCCCTAAAGGAGTCTAGTTGACTTTTTATCTTGAAGCCTGTGAACTGACTTAAGTATTTTGTATACACATTCTGGCAAAACCCATCACTACAACTTTTCTCTATTTCTGTCCATCCTTGAAGTTCCCCTCCAGATTTTCTGGATTTTACTGGAAATGGCTATGTCATCATTTAAATAATGTTGTCAATATGTAGTTGATGAGAGAAACTTGTTCACTTCCACTGTTGTCAGTCTTCGAAAGATAACTGATTAGTTGTAAAATATTAGGAGTAGTTACAATTATTGCATGCCTAATTTGTTCTAGATATAGTATTAGGCATTTTGTGCATGTTTCTTAATGATCTAGAACAATTGTTGCTTTCAATATATGTATGTAGACATTGCTCCTCTAGTAGGTTATCTGGCCAAGGCTGTGAGACTCCTCAAACACTTGAGATTAAGAAAGGTTAAACACCTCTGTAATTTATTTTCTTTTCTTCTCCAATGATGGACCAGAGCACACATAACCCACAAATACAGAAGGGAAAGAAAGTCTCCCACGTGATCTCACCAGTGGCTTTGGGCCTCAGTTTTATTCGTTATTCTAGCTCTAAGATGGTACCCTGTGGAAGGGTATACACTTAAATTAAAGATTGTAAAATTGAAGATTAAGGGACTTCCCTGGCGGTCCAGTGGTTAAGACTTCGTCTTCCAATGCAGGGGGTGTGGGTTCAGTCTCTGGTCGGGAAGCTAAGATCCCACATGCCTCGCGGCCAAAAAAACCAAAACATAAAACAGAAGCAGTATTGTAACAAATTCAATAACAACTTTAAAAATGATCCACATAAAAAAAACTTTAAAAAATTGAAAATTAAGTAGGAGTTACTGTTAAGTAAAATCTCCACCCTGGGGAAGGAACAGATGGAACCTCCATGGATGTCTTCCTTCCTTACACAGTCCACTGACTGAGAAAGAGTGCATGCCCACACACCACCTGTGTACCTACCATAGCATCCCAAGAGGCATGTGAGCCTCAGTGGCATCACTTCCTGCCTGGGAAGAATATCAGTGTTGTCAAGATAGCCCGGTCTGGCGCTTCGACATCCAGAATACTGCCACAAACTTACTGGGTAACCTCAGGATGTTGGCTCCCTTTCTCAGGGCCATAGTTTCTTCATATAAAACAAAAGGATTGGGCTGTGCTTCTCTTTAAACTAAACAACCCGTCAATGGAACTCAGAAAAATTGTTTTACTAAATATATTGCTACTATCACCACACCCCTAAGCTGATCCAATTAAAAAGAGGCTAGCACACTACAGACTTATTAATGAAGGCATAGTTAAGAACGCAAAAGGTGGCTCTGCATTCTGCAACTGTATCCTGTATCCAAGGAGTGTGCTCTGTGAATCAAACCACACCCCTTCTTCAGAAGTTGGGCAGTGATTGTTCCCAGTCCCTAGAGCACATCATTAAAGACCAGCCATCTTCATCCCATAAAAGCACAGCAGTCTTCACCCCTCGGCACATCTTACAATGTCTGTTTTTTCTTAAGATAAGAAAAAAAAAAGATATTTATGGTTATTTGTGGTCTCAATGCTGATGAAACTATATCACTATCATTACAATGTTTCCCTCTCATGTTTTAGCATGTGAGTATTTTTGTCCAAATCCCACAGTCCTGCCTAGCAAAGGACATGTGTTTACCATCTCCTACTTGTGAAATAAAATATGAAAGCAGTAAGATAGATAATGTCCATTATTTATTTTTTTAACATCTTTATTGGAGTATAATTGCTTTACAATGGTGTGTTAGTTTCTGCTCCACAACAAAATGAATCAGCTATACGTATACATATTTTCCCATATCTCTTCCCTCTTGCGTCTCCCTCCCTTCCACCCTCCCTATCCCCCCCCTCTAGGTGGTCACAAAGCACCGAGCTGATCTCCCTGTGCTATGCGGCTGCTTCCCACTAGCTATCTACCTTACGTTTGGTAGTGTATACATGTCCATGCCTCTCTCTCGCTTTGTCACAGCTTACCCTTCCCCCTCCCCATATCCTCAAGTCCATTCTCTAGTAGGTCTGTGTCTTTATTCCTGTCTTACCCCTAGGCTCTTCTTGACATTTTTTTCTTAAATTCCATATATATGTGTTAGCATATGGTATTTGTCTTTCTCTTTCTGACTTACTTCACTCTGTATGATAGGCTCTAGGTCTATCCACCTCTTAACAAATAGCTCAATTTCATTTCTTTTTATGGCTGAGTAATATTCCATTGTATATATGTGCCACATCTTCTTTATCCATTCATCCGATGATGGACACTTAGGTTGTTTCCATCTCCAGGCTATTGTAAATAGAGCTGCAATGAACATTTTGGTACATGACTCTTTTTGAATTATGGTTTTCTCAGGGTATATGCCCAGTAGTGGGATTGCTGGGTCATATGGTAGTTCTATTTGTAGTTTTTTGTTTTTTGGGTTTTTTTTTTTGCGGTACGCGGGCCTCTCACTGTTGTGGCCTCTCCCATCGCAGAGCACAGGCTCCAGACGCGCAGGCCCAGCAGCCATGGCTCACGGGCCCAGCTGCTTCGCGGCATGTGGGATCTTCCCGGACCAGGGCACGAACCCGTGTCCCCTGCATCGGCAGGTGGACTCTCAACCACTGCACCTCCAGGGAGGCCCATATTTGTAGTTTTTTAAGGAACGTCCATATTGTTCTCCACAGTGGCTGTATCAATTCACATTCCCACCAACAGTGCAAGAGGGTTCCCTTTTCTCCACACCCTCTCCAGCATTTACTGTTTGTAGACTTTTTGATGATGGCCATTCTGACTGGTGTGAGATGGTATCTCATTGTAGTTTTGATTTTCATTTCTCTAATGGTTAGTGATGTTGAGCATTCTTTCATGTGTTTGTTGGCAGTCTGTATATCTTCTTTGGAGAAGTGTCTATTGAGGTCTTCAGCCCATTTTTGGATGGGGTTGTTTGTTTTTTTGTTATTAAGCTGCATGAGCTCTTATAAATTTTGGAGATTAATCCTTTGTCAGTTGCTTCATTTGCAAATATTTTCTCCCATTCTGAGGGTTGTCTTTTGGTCTTGTTTATGGTTTCCTTTGCTGTGCAAAAGCTTTGAAGTTTCATTAGGCCCCATTTGTTTATTTTTGTTTTTATTTCCATTTCTCTAGGAGGTGGGTCAAAAAGGATCTTGCTGTGATTTATGTCACAGAGTGTTCTGCCTATGTTTTCCTCTAAGAGTTTGATAGTTTCTGGCCTTACATTTAGGTCTTTAATCCATTTTAAGCTTATTTTTGTGTATGGTGTTAGGGAGTCATCTAATCTCATACTTTTACATGTATCTGTCCAGTTTTCCCAGCACCACTTATTGAAGAGGCTGTCCTTAGCTCCACTGTACATTCCTGCCTCCTTTATCAAAGATAAGGTGACCATATGTGCGTTAAAACTGTCTCTTCAGTCCTGGAATAAGTTTCTTTTGTAAAGGATCAATGGAACTGAACAGTAAATATAGAGAATGGAGCAATACCAGGTCACTGACTGCATGAACTTGTCCTTTTAACCTCTTGAACACACAGGCACACATCAGGTGATGGGACTAAGGTTTATAAGTAAAATCTTTGGTTTAATCCCCAAATACCGTTATTTATGAAGCATTTCGCTTTCATGGTGCTAATAGATAAAGTCACTTAACGATAAATTTATTTTTCTAATAATAAAATTATATATATTCATTGTAGGAAATCTGGAAAATAAAAGCACAAAGAATGCAAAGCTAGCAAATTATCCCATTAACCAGAGAAAATCACTATTAACATTGTAGTGTATTCCTTTCTTTGTTCTGCATTTCCTTTAACACTTACTGACTCATTCAACAACTTTATCATAATTCTCAACCGTAGCTGCACATTGGAATCACCTGGAGAATTTCAAAAATGCTGATGCGGGGGTCCCATCCTAATGGATTCTGATTCAACTGGATGAAGTAAGGCCTGGGCATCAAGATTTTTTCAAAGATTCTCCCTTGGTTATTGTAATGTGCAACCAAGATTGAGGACCACTGATTGATCAGATTTCAGTGATGCGCACGACAGTGCTAGGCATGGAATTCAATGACAAAAAAGATGTAGGGTCCCTCAAGAATCTTACAGTCTTGTTGAGGGACAGACAAATGAACCAACAATTACAGTAATCTAAAATAAATATTACAATGGAAGAGTCTATAAATAACCATGGAAGCATAGGAAAAGGAACCCTTAAATTTGTCTTGAGAAGTCAGGGCAAACATCTCAGGGAATTAGGTGGCCAGGTAAATAAGATGAGCATTCCAGTTGTAGAGGCATGGGGAGTAGAGAGTGCTTAGAAAACTCTAAGTGGTTCCACTGAGTGTGACAAGCACAGTGTCTGGAGATAATGCTGCCCATTTAGGCAGCAAGCAGGTCCTGAAGAGCTGTGTAGGTATTGGGAATGATGGGCAGCCCTTGATAAGTTTGAGCAGAGGAATAACATGATTACCTCCATGTCTAGTTTATTTCCTTGCCTCTGGCATCAGTATGGATTTAAAGGCCTAGGTGAGACTAGATGTAGCAAGACTAGAATGAAGTCTATGACAAAATTCTAAGAGAGCAAGTCTGACTGTTTATGACTCCCACAGTCTCCTGGTGGTTCACTGTTTGTTTGTTTAATTAAAGCAAATTTACAGTACCATGTTTAAGTTGTACAGCACAGTGATTCAGTTTTATATATATATATATACACACACACACATATGTGTGTGTATATATATATTCTTTTTCATATTATTTTCCCCTAAAGGTTATTACAAAATATTGAGTATAGTTCCCTGTGCTATATAGTAGGTCCTTCTTGGTTATCTATTTTATATATAGTAGTGTGTATATGTTAATCTCAGCCTCCTAATTTATCCCCCCCCTTCCCCTTTGGTAACCATAAGTTTGTTTTCTGTCGTCTCTGTTTTGTAAATAAGTTTAGTTGTACCTTTTTTTACCTTTAGATTCCACATATAAATGATATCATATGATGTTTGTCTCCTCTCTCTTTGGCTTACTTCACTTAGTATGATAATCTATAGTTGCATCCATGTTGCTGCAAATGGCGTTATTTTGTTCTTTTTTATGGTTGGGTAGTATGCCATTGTATATATATGTACATCTTCTTTTTCCATTCCCCTCTTGGTGGACATTTAGTTTTCTTCCATATCTTGACTATTGTGAATAGTGCTGCTATGAACACAGGGGTGCATGTATCTTTTTGAATTATAGTTTCGTCCAGATATATGCCCAGGAGTGGGATTGCTGGATCATATGGCAACTCTATTAGTTTTCTGAGGAAACTCCTTAGTATTTTTCATAGTGGCTGCACCTATTTATAGTCCCACCAACAGTGTAGGAGGGTTCCCTTTTCTCCACACCTTCTCTAGCATTTGTAATTTGTAGACATTTTAATGATGGCCATTCTGACTGGCATGAGGTGATACCTCATTGTAGTTTTGATTTGCATTTCTCTAATAATTAGCAGTCTTGAGCGTTTTTTCATGTGCTTGTTGACCACCTGCAGGAAATGTCTATTTAGGTCTTCTGCCTATTTTTGGATTGGGTTGTTTGTTTTTTTGTTGTTGAGTTATATGAGCTGTTTGTATATTGTGGAAATTAAGCCCTTGTCAGTCACATTGTTTGCAAATATTTTCTCCCATTTTGTAGGTTGTCTTTTAATTTTGTTTATGGTTGTTAATCTTATTAAGAGAACTTGCATTTGAATACTAAACAATCACATTAAAGTTTTTTTCTATTTTTTAGAAAACAAGATTCTTACAAAAGCCTAATATTTTCTTCCTAGGGTTTATAACATTTCTTAAAGAAGTTGTATCATTCAGGATCCCAGTAGGAAGTATAATTTACCCCCACAAGATTCAAAATTAAGAGATTTTAATACAGAGTTAAGGGGGGAAATTAGGCATGATGAGGCACCCAGAAACTAGCAACAGTGAAAAGCCATTACCACCTCTAGAGCTTAAAGGGGTAAGGGAAAGAAAGAGAGCCCAAAAGGATTGGAATTAAGGAAGAGATGTTGCTAACAGATGCAGAGGGAAGCAGCTACTGCCAGAAACATAGCCAAAGCAGGGATGAAGCAAAGAAGAAATATCATGACCTTGTTCTCTTCCTTCTCCCAGTCTCTGATCTGCTGATGACACCCATTAGCCAAACTCAGCCTAAAGCCATCCAGTAAAGAAGCCCAGGAAATTCTTTTTCATTCACAGTAGTCAGACCCTTGGGGGCATAAAGTAGGTCAGGAAAGGGCAGAGTGTGTATCTGAGGGCCAATAGAGAACAACTGACAGATGAGCACAATATCATAGCAAGAAAAAATTAGACATAATATCTATCACTTTTCAATAGACACCTAACAAAAATCATGATAGACTGTATAGTACATCCATTGCCAATAAAATAGGAACCTTCCTTCCATGAACCAGACTACCAGGAAATTCCTGACAGCTATTAAGGATTTTTATTGGGAAAGGAAAAGTTATCAGTTGACAAATTGAGGACATTTTAATTAAAAGCTAAAATTAGAAAGTAGATGTAGCTCAGATATTAAAATGTTCCATACCTACTCAAACCACTATACATTTCCAATTATTCATCTAAGGTACAGCAAAATCAAGAACTAATAAGAAATACAACTAAGTATGATATGTCAGATGCTCAGTATATAGTATTAACTAAGACATGCTCCTTGAGTGCTTATAATAGTAACATTCTAAAAGGGGCACGCAGTACCTGTGTGCCAATGACTGAAGATGGTCCTTCCTCCAAATGGGAATACTGGCCTCTTTTAAACACTTTACAGCTTTGGGAGTGTTCAGTGGTTCACAGAGAAAGAGAATACCTACATAGACAACCAATCAGAAAAATCAGCTCTGGAAATAAGTTGGATATGATTAACCTACAGATATCCCCATATTAAGACATCTGGTCCCTCCTTTCAGGGAGTTAAGACTTATCAAATATCAAATGTTAAATTATAAATCTCAGGGTTTTATTAGTCTACATGTCAGGGCAAAACTGAACCACTGGGGTGGATGAGATATTGTTCTTCACATGATATATTGCAATATCACAACCATTGCCTATATTGACCAGTGATATTTCAAAATGTTCCTCTTTATTCATTTCTGAGCTTCTGCAGCAGTGGTTTACACGTATCTTAATACATTTATTTAAAAATATATTTTATTGCAGTTACCTGTGTACATTTCTTTCTGTCTCATCAGATTTTAAAGGCCTGAAGGGCTTTGTCCTCTTCTTTTTTTAGCTTTTACATAGCCTAGTACACTTTCTTGCATATTGTAGATGCTCAGTAAATTTATATTAAATGCCAAGAGGAACTTCTACATTAAATCTGTGTATGACTTAAAACTATATTTCCCATTAGTCAAATAATCTGTCGAATTGAAGTTTCTCTACTTCTGTGCCATTCTTGAATCCTCAATTTTAAAAGCATTTAAATACTACAAAATATGTCTAACATCCAAATAATGCTGAAGTCATTCCATCTTTCTTTGATAATTTGGGAAAGCTTCCAGGATGTTTCAGGGCCTCAGGGTCACTAATGAGAATATCAGTTTTCAATGATCTGTATAGAAGAACCCATGAATAGGAATTTCTAGTTGATAGACTAACTGAAAAACTAGACTTCGCTGTATTTTATTATGGTTGATTTTCATTGAAGTGACTGGAATTTTGCCTATTGACCTTTATGTTTAAACGGCTCTAATTGTCTTACATGAGGTAAGTTCTCGGTATTCAAAATTTCTTGCCTCAACCTGCTCCCCGTAGTCCATTCTGCAAAGAGGGAAAAAGTCTTGAAATTGTCCCAAGATGACTGAAGTTGACCCCCAGGCTTGTGTAAAAGAGACATCTCTTAGGTCCATAATGACAATTTCAGTCCTTCTAAATGTAAGGTCGGATCTTAACAAACGGCACCGCGAAACAGGAAAGCTTCAAGTGAGCTTTATTAGGGAGCGCTCCCGGGCGAGGTTCACTGGTCCGAGATAAAGGGGCCAGAGAAGTCGCACCCTGGCGGGGGTTGGGCAAGATTTTATAGAGGAAGAAGGGAAAGGGGTGTGGTGAATCTGGGAGGGCGCAGGGTATTCCTTGTTTGGTGGTCTTTTCGGGTATCCTGGGGGACCGTTAGTCTCGCCCGTTGAAAGGCGGGAAGGCTGGGCTGGGTTCAAAGTCCCTGGGTCAGTTCCTGGAACTGGGTGGTCCGGAAAGTCTCCAGGTCAGTTTCTGGAACTGGGTGGTCCGGAGAGTTTCGGTCTGATGCAACCTGTGAATCTGATTGTGTTCCCCTGCCTCGGGCCAGTTGGCCTTACACTAAAGGTCTCCTATTTCACTGCCAAGGGCTAAAAAAAAGGCTTAGTAACATTCAGCTGTCCAGCAGAGTTCGATGTTTCCACTAAATAAAAGTTTTTATTTTGGATTTAGGTGAAATCTTCCCATGACTCATGAGTATGCTGCAAGACTCTAAAATTCCTCATACGGTTGCAGCGAAAACAAGATATGCTTGAATGAAAAAAATGACTTACGCTTTTTAATAATTGAAGAGATTTCTTACAACCTTTATTTATTTATTTATTTTTGCGGTGCGCAGGCCTCTCACTGTTGTGGCCTCTCCCGTTGCGGAACACAGGCTCTGGACGCGCAGGCTCAGCGGCCGTGGCTCATGGGCCCAGCCGCTCCGCGGCATGTGGGATCTTCCCAGACTGGGGCACGAACCCGTGTCCCCTGCATCGGCAGGCGGACTCTCAACCACTGCGCCACCAGGGAAGCCCTCCTATTTTTTTTTTTTTTTTTTTTTTTTTTTTTTTTTTGCGGTATGCGGGCCTCTCACTGTTGCGGACTCTCCCGCTGTGGAGCACAGGCTCCGGACGCGCAGGCACAGCAGCCACGGCTCACGGGCCCAGCCGCTCTGCGGCACGCAGGATCCTCCCGGACCAGGGCACGAACCCGCGTCCCCTGCATCGGCAGGCGGACCCTCAACCACTGCGCCACCAGGGAAGCCCCCTCCTAGTTTTTATGTAATTAAAAACTATTATTTGGATTGCAGTGCTGGTTATAGATCTCTTTTAGATTCTTTTACATCCGATGTGCCTTTGCAAAACAAGAATTTACACACGCTTTCTTTATAGTTATTCTTTCCACTAATTGCCTTAGAAGGTGGAGAAGAAAAGATCCTGGATCTAATTTTGTCCCACAGTCTTGCTATCATGGGTTGGTACATACTGATGGAAGTGAATAAGTGCTCTCTCCAGTATCTCAGTTACTGGAAAAACTGTCTGTTCTCTGTGGCCATGAGATAGAAATTATATCAGTTGGCCTCAACAAGTGTGGGAGTGTATGTTTAGCCAAGAAGAGAGAATTTTAATGAAGCAAAGAGTAACTTATGGCTTTTATCAGTTGTCACCAGTTATATCCAGCTTCTTCACTTTCCACTCAGTCCCAACCTTCAAGCAAGCACTTAAATTATCATCTAATTTAGCCAAAAGCCTGGTGACCATGTAAAGGCAGGCTCATTATAAGATTCATGTTAATCGCCATGGGGAAAATCCAAGACCAAAATATGTTCCAGGGATTTTCTCCAGTTAAATGTACCATTTAATGAAAGAGGTGAGTTTAGATAGAAGAATTTGGAAATTACTTCTACTTATACCTTGGCAGCAAGTCTGTGTTCTATAAATTATAGGGAAAACTTTAGATAGACTAGAAAGATTAATAGTGTCACCTTTATTTTTCAATTTATTTATTTATTTTTGGCGGCGTTTGGTTGCTGGCTTCATGAGTTCGGAAGTATTCCCTTTCTCTTCAAATTTTTGCAAGATTTTGGGAAGTATTGATGTTACATTTTTTTTAATGGCCATATTATTTTATTTTTGGCTGCGTTGGGTCTTTGTTGCTGCGCACAGGCTTTCTGTGGTCGCGGTGAGCGGGGGCTATGCTTTGTTGCAGTGGCTTCTCATTGCAGTGGCTTCTCGTTGCAGAGCACGGTCTCTAGGCATGCGGGCTCAGTAGTTGTGGCGCATGGACTCAGTAGTTGTGGCTTGTGGGCTCTAGAGCGCAGACTCAGTAGTTGTGGCGCATGGGCTTAGTTGCTCCACGGCATGTGGGATCTTCCCAGATCAGGGCTCGAACCCGTGTACCCTGCATTGGCAGGCTGATTCTTAACCACTGCACCACCAGGGATAACTATCCTACCCAAGAGGGGGGAAGATAGAGTACTCCCATCCAATATTGGCTGAGGGATGCTCCCAAGGGGGTTAACCCCTGAGCACTTTCAGTCGTAAACCAAAGAGATGGCAACATGAAAAAAAAACTCCATTAGTCATTCCTGGCTTTAAAGATGGAAGGGTAGCACCAACTAAGAAATATAGGCAGCCTCTAGAATCTTGAAAAGGCATGAAATCAGATTCTCCCCTGTGGCCTCCGGAAGGAACACAGCCCTGCCAACACCTACACCTTGATTTTAGTCCAGTGACACCCATTTTGGACTTCTGACCTCCAGAATTGTAAGAGAATAAAGTTGTGTTGATTTAAGCCACTAAGTTTGTGGTGATTTGTTATAGCAGCAACAGGAAACTGATACATCATGTATGTGACAATTGTCATTTAGGATTGTTAGTAAAACCAGCTTCTACTCAACCACCTCTTTTATTCGTACTGC
Source organism: Pseudorca crassidens (assembly GCF_039906515.1). Classification (NCBI taxonomy): domain Eukaryota; kingdom Metazoa; phylum Chordata; class Mammalia; order Artiodactyla; family Delphinidae; genus Pseudorca; species Pseudorca crassidens. The sequence continues at coordinate 107,010,785 of NC_090317.1, read as the reverse complement.
AAAGACTTCACTTTTGAGAAAGATAGCAGGGACACAGTAGGACACAAAGAACCTTGGGGAGATAAGAACAGATGTGCTTTTTACTTTTCATTAGCTGATTAGGTAAGGTTTCATACATAGTTTTATTTAAACTCCTTTGCTAAGTACAATCACCTTCATCCCCTGGAGGATTTATCTAGAGCAATGTGTGAGTGATTATGTGAATTGAGAATTAATAGAAAAATAGGTCAGTGCTGAATTGAGGCCTGAGCTCCTTTTACTTTGACCAGATTTGATGTTTCTCTGGCTCCTTCCTCACCCTCTTTCATTCTGTTTCTTCTCTTGGCTGTTGTCTGCATTCGTTTCAAAAGAACAAAGCATACAGAGTTTCAGTCCCCATATCTGGGCCGTCACAGGGGACCTGGCCCTAAGCTCAGCACATTGAGACACTGATTAGAATTGACCGTAGGTAGCAGTTGCTGCAGCTTCACCACTGGGAAGGCCTTGACAGCTCTGTGACCCCGTCTTCCCCCATAGACCCTCCTCGTCCCACTCCCTCTTGTGCTGCCGCCTGAACAAAACATCACATCAGCAATGTTTACTGCAGGAACCCAGCCAAGGAAGTCATAACAGGACAATAGACATACAATCTGATAACCTTGTTAGCTCAAATCGAAGCTCCTAACAAGTAGGAGAGGTTAGTGAAGTGGAATAAAACTATTGCAATATTTGGGTTCGTTGAAGTGGCTTTTCAGATTTCTCCCCCTTTGGGAAAAAAAAGGTAGCATTTCTTGTCCCTTTATTAAAGATTAAAATCAGGCACAAGGACACTAAACAAAACAACACGTACAAGGCTAAGGTTAGCTTTTAAAAGAATACAAATGGAGAGGGACATACAAAGTTCATAGGTATCTTCTTAATGGAAAATAGCATAAAACTACTTTCTTTGTGTTGCCAGATCTCTGCAAAAGTGTAGTAAGTGTGGAATAACCTTCATTATCCAGGAAAAGTTAGGGATGTGAATTAATCTGTGTAAATGATAACTAGTAATGAACTCATTTCAGATAACAGGCCAAGGATGATCAAGGTCTTTCTATTTTCTGTTTTATTTACTTCACATTACAGGATACTATTTCAACACACAGAGATTTTGCCAGGTCTGATTTTGGCCTTTTATTACCTCCCTCATATCCACCTCATCCTCCAGGGAACATTTCAACCTTTAAAAATATAATTTTAATCCCACCATTATCTTACTATTTCTGCAAAAGACATTGACATATGCTCCAGTACTATCTAAAATGCAGTGTCTTGCACAGAATTTTATTCACTCTCCTCCCACCTTCAGTTCCTAAGTTCTTGCCATTTCCATGATCCTGGAGGAAATAGCACTAACCTTGAAGTCAGGACTTGGCACTGCTCAGGCCCTGTGACCTGGTTAATATTCTTGGTGCCTCAGTTTCTTTATCTGTAGCAAATGACAAAATAATAAATCAACTCAACAGGTGGGTATTTGGATGCTTTTGAACATGTCATTTTTATTTTTTGTGTCATTTTAAAGTTAAAAACTGGTGAAACTTTACGGTTTGGCATGGTTCCTGATTTATCTTTTGCTCTTGTGCTTCCCTGAAAGATTAATGAACCATAGCTAAGTCTATGCTGGCTTAGTATTCTGGCTCTGCTTAGGGGATTTTACTGTGAACATTTTGTCCAGCCATGCTGAACTATTGTGCTGAATGGAAGCCAAGGTTACAATTCAGTTTGTGTGTATGTAAGTATGTGTGTACCCTTTATCTGGGAAAAAAGATGCTTCTTTTATAGCAACTGGAAAATTGCAGTGATAAACATAAATCATTTTTCTTATTGTCTTTTATTTGTGAAAGATGATAAAGTGGTACTTCTCCAATTAATTATGACTTGGAAAAATTGAAAATAATAAGTTCTGAATTGCTTCCTTTCCATCTTGTATATGACTTGAAACTGAAAAAAATCTTAGAAATCAATTTTGGAGAAGAGGAAAAAAGTCATTATTTTTACATATATGGTGCATGTGTAGTTCTCATTCTCCGAGATGACAATGAGAAAAGAAAAAGAAAAAGCAGAATAAAAAGAAATGTATTTTCTATATATTTAGCAATCATCTACATAAACACGTAACATAGTGCAGGGTTTAATTTAACAATTACGTAAAGTGATTGGATCTCGGCAGTGAAATGTTAAATATGGATTTCTCCTTCCTAGCTTTGAATGTTTTCAATTAACAAATATTCCTTTACATACAGTTCCAGGCAATTAATTACTTAGACATCTATAAATATATTATTTAAGAGGATTCACTGCCCCAAATCTCTTCACCACTGATATCTTCTAGTAACTAAAATTTTTAGCACTTTTACACCTTTGTGCTAGGTCATACTGTAAATGGTATTTGGGTTTATTACGTCATTATTATTCATCAACAACTCTAGTGTGAATTCGCTAAAAATGTGTGGCATTTCTTTGGTATTGATCTTCTTGGAGTCTTAGACTTTAGACATGGTAATTAAGACCCAGTTGATTCTAATCTTATTTTTGTACACCCAGTTGAAGTGAAGGCTTGGTTTCATTGACCAGCATGCTTCCTGAGATTAGGCCTGGTCCACCCATAATCACCAAATCATCTTTAGTAGTACATTGAAGGAAGAAGCGCTATTAGTGATAAATATCTAAACTTACTTGCGGCTTCCATTTCTTTTTGTAATTAAAAATAACAAGTGAAATTCAAAATACTATATCATCCAAAGGTAAATACTACAACTGTGGAACAGGTACACATACCGCATTCAGGGACGAGCCATTGCCTGAAGTAGGGTAGGGCAATTAAGATGTACATGAAGGGGCTTCCCTGGTGGCGTAGTGGTTGAGAGTCCGCCTGCCGATGCAAGGGACGCGGGTTCGTGCCCCGGTCCGGGAGGATCCCACATGCCGCGGAGCGGCTGGGCCCGTGAGCCATGGCCGCTGAGCCTGCGTGTCCGGAGCCTGTGCTCCGCAACGGGAGCGGCCACAACAGTGAGAGGCCCGCATACCGCAAAAAACAAACAAAAAAAATGTACATGAAGTATCCTTCCAACCAAAGTCCAACTCTAAATAGTTCTAATTAGTTGTATGTTCAAATGAGACAGTGTGTTGTCTGACGTTTCAGTATGAAAATATTGACTCAGTTTATCTCACTGATATGAAATGTGAAACTTGTGAAATTCAGGCATACAAAGGCAGTCCCATTTTTTTGTAATGTGTTCTTACTGACCTGTAATCAAGGCATAGCTTGCCGTGTAAACACTTAGCTTGAGCAGTTGAAATGTAGATAGAAAAACAGTTTATTAGCTTGTTAATTGTTGGTCCCTTAGAACATGAACTAAATTTTATTTTTAGTCACATTAAGGATATGCCAAATGGTAATGTTACTCAGTAAGAAGAGAATGTCAAGATCTATCACTAGCTAAATGCAGATTTGTTCAATTGAATTGAATATATATCCATTTGACCTTCCATCTCTGAAATTCTAGCAATTTAGAAAAACCAGCTGAAAGGGATTTCTAGACAGGGCTCAGTTTGTGTTTATCCTGTATTCCTAACACACCAAGCACCCAGCTGAGTATGGACTTAGTAGGTGGAGATAAGAATGTAGTTGAATGATTGAGAAGGAATCAAGATAAGTTATTTTCTGTGTCCCATTCAGATATTGTTGAGGGCCTTCAATTATTTGTATTTCTCCCCAAAGTTGCTTCATTTTGAGCTTCAGTGACTAGAATTCCCAAACTCCATTTCTACATCATAACATTAAAATATTGCTGAAATGCCTTAAGATCAAATTAGGTGTTTCTGGCATTGGTAGTCATTACTTGGATTGGACTTGGTCTTAGTTATTTTTTAACTAAGAAGGAAATACTGTGTTGATTTTATCCAGTGGGTTATTTGAAACAACAGCTCATGTTTTTAAATGAAAAATTATCTGGTAATTCAGGAAAACAAATATAAAATACAAAAACAGTGGATATTTTATATCTTTTAAAAATGTAGTATCCACTACTTTTATCGATATAATTAAGGTAAGTAACATAGCACCAGGCGTTTGTTAGAGAACTCACAAGAACTGCCGTGGTAGGATCAAACTTACCTTTCTGACTATTGGGGTAGTAAAACTCCAAACTAAAATATCTCATTAAAATATTTGCGGCTGTTTTCACTTGCTCTGCTCTAAAACTAAATTTACAAACAGTGTGTATGTGTGTCTGTGTGTTCATACTGGTACCCTTGGGAAGTCTATAATCTTTCAAAGTAAGATATTTTGGGTACACATTATAAATTACAGCAATAAGAAAAGTGACACTGTATCTTGATCGAATTTCAAATGCAATCTTCAGTTAAAAAATAATGAACCAGATTTATTTAGAATTTGAATTATGACCTTGTAAATAAGGTAGCTTTGGAAATGACATTACCTCTTTTAGGTTCTTACTTTACTTCCAAAGAGCTTTACCTGTAATTCACAAATTGATGTTTAACAGTCCCTTGTAATTAGACAAATGACCCCAGTGTCAAAGCATCAAAACAATAACAGAAATAAGAACCAAAAATCTACTCTGCAAGAAGGAACTATCTCAAGGTTTTTTTTGGTTTTTTTGGTTTTTTTTTTTTAATCAAAGCACTAACCACACGGAAATGACACACCTTTACATGATGCTTTGCTATGTTCAACATCTTGGGTTCCCAGTGTGAGGATGAAGTTAATGGCTTCAATGATGCTCAAGCCTCTTTTAATATTCCATGAATGCTAGAGTGAGAGATTTGAATAAGAGACATAAGACTGCACAGAATCTTAGAATTTCAAAGTAAGGAGGAACCTCAGAAGTTATCTAATTCAATCTGTTAATACAAGTTTCCTCCACAGTCATAGCTTTCTAGTGTTTTTGCTTGTGACTCAGGATAAGAAAAGAAATACATAGAATACATTATGATATAGCACATACAAACTGGATCATAACTGCACATAACTGAAACAGAATTCCCATAAAACAGTATGTGCAGTGAACTCAGATGTTTCCCCCTTTTTCTACTTTATATCCGTTTTTAATCTTCATAACAACCCATTAAATTGATTTCATGACCACAAATAGATTGAGACTTGCTCTACATCCTTGCTATACAAAGTATGGCCCATAGACCAACAGCAGCAGCATTACTTAGGAGTTTTTTAGAAATGTAGTCTCAGACCCCAGCCCAGAACTACCGAATCAACATATGCATTTTTAACAAGATCCCCAGGTGATTCCCAGCACCTTAAAAGTTTGAGAAGCATTGTCTACATCATCCCCAAGGGCAGTCTAATAGTAAGACTTTCCTTGAACCCCTTCATTGCTTAGATATTTTCTTCCTCCCCAAATGACGCATCTTATTTTCAAACAATAGTGTTTTACAGAAAGATTTTTGTTATATGAAGTGCAAATTGGCATGTAAAGTGTCAACTTGGAGACCAGCACAGAAACAACATTCCACAAGTGATAAATCCCTTTTCTTTCCCACATAAGCGCCATGCACTGGCATCAGACCATCTTCTGATGAGCTGATCTTCTTGTACAATTAATCAACTTAAGCTTCTTTGCACAGGGCAGTCTCTCGGCTGAAAATAGAGGAATCTTTGTGACTCGTCACCTTCTCTCTCACTCTACACCTAAACAGTCAACAATTCTGATGAATTTACATTCCAGATATTCCTCCAATTAAGTATTTCTCAAATTAGCATCCAGCAATCCTAGGACAAGGAAGGAATGGTCAATAAACATAGAAAGTCATGGCAAAAAATTCAACATTCACTGTGTTCATTTAATGAGACGCTTAAGCCACATTCTGGAAGAAAAAAATGACAGTTCTGGGTACATACTGTTAATAAAGTGCTATTGTTTTGACCTCAAGAGGCAGTAATGCTCAAAGGGGCACCACCTAGGGTATCCTACTACCACCCATTGCTTGTCAAGCAATTGCCTACCTCCCTGGCTTCTGACTCCTCTCTCTGGAAAATTTGGAATATTCTACACACATTCAAAATGCAATGAATATTTCTTTTCTCATGCTTTCCATTTTGCCCACCTGGAGCTGGATAACTATTCTCACTGTTCATTTCAACGTGTGCCTCCCACTGTGTCAGCTGTTGACCTGGAGAAAGGCCACTCGATCATCCAGCTGTGATGTAAAATGTAATTGAGAATTGGCCCTGGGCTGATGCATATTCTCCTTTGAGACTCCACTGATTGAAGTTGGGTTACATACAAGTGTGAGTATAAACATATTTCCCATATCTTTTTGACATTCAGAATGGCTTGTATTCTTAAGAACAAGAAGAGAACTTGGTATTCAAGGGGATGTCTCTAGGCTGATAAGATAAAGTTGTGAGGATAGTTTCCCATTCTTTGGGAAATGTCTGGGATGTATGTTGAGGGGTAAGGGAGTTGTCCGGCCAGTTCTGTGATCTAATTCCCTGCAGGTGAAGTTTCCTTCTTAAAATCAGTTCCTGGCATTACTTATTACTTTGCTGCCATTGGGTCGAGGAAAAACAATTTAAACTTCTAAGCTTTAGAGTCTAAGGCATGGGGCTGTCTCGTGAGCAGGAAGATGGAAGAAAGAACATTTCCCAACTTCTTCCTCTTTGTGTGAATTCTTAATAACAATCTAGTTATAGACAGGGCAGCACTCTGCATTACTGGGGGAAGAGTTGATACTTATACAATCCAAGCAGGACATCAGGCCCTCTGCTCCCCATGGAGAATTATTTTTATTGTTTTGCTTCATGTCCAACAACTGAGGTGAGTGGTACTGAAAACAGAATACAACTAAACTCTCATATCATTGCCATAGTAACTTATCAGATGACCTAATGTTAATAAGTTTTGTTGGGAGTCAAGGTAGATAAACACTCTTTTTTATTTTATTTTACTTATTTATTTTTTTGAAACCCTTTTATAGGAACATTTTTGTGAAAGCATCAGAGGACACCCAGAACTGTCTGTAAACGAACACTCTTTTTTAAAATAACAGTTTTATTGACATACCACAAATTCACTAAATTGTTCAATTCTTTGGTTTTTAGTATACTCACAGAGTTGTGCCTCCATAATCACAATCAATTTTTGAATATTTTCATCACCTCAAAAAGAAACCCCATACCCATTAGTAGTCTCCTACCATTTCTCCCATCCTTCCATCCCTAGGCAAGCACTAATCTACTTTCTGTCTATGTAGATTTGCCTATTCTGGACATTTCATATAAATGGATTCGTACAATATGTGGTCTTTTGTGGCAGGCTTCTTGCATTTAGCATAATATTTTCAATGTTTATCCATGTATGGTAGCATGCATCAGTACTTTATTCCTTTTTGTAGCTGAATAATATTCCATTGTATAGATATTCCAAATTTTGTTTGTCCATTCATTAGTTGATAGACATTTTAGTTGTTTCCACCCTTTGGCTATTTTGAATAATCCTGTGATGATCATGTACTCATTTTTGTGTACACATGTGTTTTCAATTCTCTTCAGTATATACCTAGTAGTGAAACTGCTTGGTCATATGGTAACTCTATGCTTAACTGAGCAGCCACCAAGCTGTTTTCCAAAGTGGCTGCACAATTTTACATCCCCAGCAGCAATATATGAGGGTTCCCATTTCTCCACGTTCTCACCAACACTTGGTATTATCTGTCTTTTAATTATAGCCATGCTAGTGGGTTTGAAGTGGTATGTCAGTGTGGTTTTGATTTGCATTTCCAAGAATAAGCATTCTTAAAATATCTCTAACTCACTCCCATGTAAAAAGTGAATATTTAAGTTCAATTAATTCCTGGATAGACCATGTCTGAAGAGGCTGCTAACATTTTTTAAAATAGCTGACTAATTATCAGTCTTTATAGGAAGACCTTTTGTTACAGAAGAGAATATCTTGGTTTAGGATTCAGAAATCATCATTTTAAATAATTAACTTTCCAGAGCCAGTTCCAGCTTTAACCCTAATCAGTGATTTAGTTTTTACTAAGGGTAGAGGTGGCAACAATTAGGGAGAAATTAATTGTGTATTCATTTGACAAGTTGTACAAGTTGTTTATCTTCTCTGTGGATAAGTTTTCTCATCTACAAAAATGAGCTTAGTAATAGTAGTTAACTCACACCATCATGTAAGGATTAAATGAAATCTTTTTCCATGTAAAATTCAGTGCCTAACTGAAAATAAATGTTAGCTACTACTAATTTACAGGTGAAGAGCAGAGGCTTTACCTATTGTAAGAGCTCGAGAAAACATCCTCTGCAAATATGAAGGATTTATTGAACATATTGATCAGCTGTTTTCCATCTCTACAAAAGTTATTTAAAGACATTAGCTCAAAAGTTTATCAGAAACGTAAGTTAGCTACTAGTAAGAAAAAACTCTGAAGCGGTCTATTAAGGGAGGTGGTATACTGTCCTTTGCAGCAGTCTTTAATGATGGGAAAGACTTGCAGCTTTTCAGCAAGTAAGCTACCATCTTACCAAAGGGTGAAAGTGGCATCTAGTTCCCTCAGCCTAATAATTCTTTGCTTGTTACAGACTGAAGGTCTTTGGATTCCCTGGCAACCTAGGAAATATAACTCCCAGGCCTTGAATTCCTCAGCCTTGTCCTCAGAGATGAAGCTGGACAAAACTATAAAGTAGGTAATGCTTGTGTTTCTTTTGTTGTTCTTATTTGCTGCTTCCTCATCCTGTTTGTTGCCCTTTGGGGAGCCAGTGCCTGCATGAGGCCCCCTGTTTACAAAGGGTCTTCTGGCATGGATCCTACTCTTCCTATTCCCCTCAGAACCAGATATGCTAGCCTTCTCTTGATCCCCTGCTCCAGTCCCATCTTAACTTACCTTAACTCTGAACAACTTTTTCCATAGCTGATAATTCATTCCATAAGCCTCTATTGAGTACTTACTATGGGTCAGGCACTGTGCTAGGCTCATAGATGACTATAACATGATCCAAGCCCTGTAGTAGAATGGAGAAGATCAACAAAAGTCCAGTGGTTATAAAACAGTGTGATAATAATGGGGTAGCATATATGTCAAGGGTTGCTAGGAAAATTAAGAGAGTTAATAATTGTGAAGCACTTAGAGCAGTGCCTGGTACATAATCATTAAATGCATGTTATTAAATAATTTACATGCCAGAAGAGAGTTATGCCCTGGGGGCTGTAGGAGCACATACTAAGACCACCCATCCCAACCTGAAGTACTGAAAGCCTGAGCTGCGTGTTGAAGACAGTTAAGATTTAGCCAAGTTAAGATGTGGAAGAAACGTGTTCCATGTAGAGGGAATAGCATCTGAAAGCACAAAGAGACATGAGAGAAGATGACATATCTCAAGAAGTTCAAAAGGTTCATCATGGCTAGAATATAGGCAAAATGGCAAGAAGCAGGGCCTGAGACTCAGGTCAATAAATTGCTTTAATGGCCTCTCTCAGCCTCTGTTACATGAGGCGTGCTTTGCCATCAAGGAACACTGGGGAAGGGAGTGGGTATTGGGTAGGCAAGCAGTAGTATTTGCTATAGTAAAACATCAAGAATGGTGTTAGGAAATATTTTCAGGCCTTAAGTACCATTCAAGTTAAATGTTATGACCTATGTTTACAGTGATCTTTTCCATAAATAAAATTGAATAAAGCCACAGGATGTTTGAAAGAATATAAAAAAGTTATTTAACTTTTTAGAACTTACAAGAAATCTAGCAGTTGTTCCATTTGAGAGCTGCACTTTCTAGGTATTGAGGGTCAATACTGTTGTTAGATCAAGGTGAGATCCTGCATAAGATACGAGGTACTGCTGGTTTACTACTTAATGAACTATGCTTGATTAGTTACTTAGCTCTCAGTGCCCTTTGGAAAAAAAAATCCTATTGAATGCTGTATAGGTGACATTTCCAATATAAATAGGGCCACCTTTCATTTAAGTTCCAACGAAATGTTGAAGGAATAATATGTATGTGTTAAAATACTGTAATTTAAAATAAAATTGAAAGCCAGAGTCACAGAAACATATAGAGCGATATCTTATGATAGACAGTATAATTGGTTCTTATAACCCCACCAGATACTTCATGTGCCCTGTAAACGTGCTTTAAAATTCATCAATTTTTCCATTGAAATGTGATTATTATTTGGGGGATGACTAACCAAATACTTATTACCACAAAGCTAAAATGTTTTGTTAAAACATATTAACATTTTTAAGTAATAATATTTTCAAAATATATAAAATTTGCTACAGTATAATTCTTCAGGACTAAATGTAATTATTTTGGGAAAATTTCTGTGGTATTTTAGGAGCTTCAGAACCTGTCCCTAGCCTACTTTCCCGTTCTTACTGGCCTCTGATCCCAAATGTATTCTCTACCCTACAGTCAAATTAAAATACTGACTCTTTTCACTTCCTACTTCTTCATCTTTGCAGACTGTTCCTATTGCCTCATTTTTTTCCCCTCTTTTCCTCCTCTAATCATTTGAATCCTCACAGTTTTTCAGTGCCTACTCTTTCACGGAGGATTCCGTGGTTCCTTCAGTCATAATTAAATTTCCTTTTTTTTTTTTCACTCCGTAACTCTATGTATTTACTCTTCCGTTATATGTTACCTAGCTTTACATGCTTTTCTGTCAGTGCTCAAGCTACTGCGTTCTGGTTTCTGCCTCTTCCACACCACTGAGGCTGACCTTCAAAAAATACCTTCTCTGACTTGCCAAATCCAGCAGAAATTTTTTCAGTCCCTATGATACTCTTACCATTCCCTCATTTAAAGCTTCTCTTCCCATCTTCTGCCCAGCCCTTTGAAGGAGGACTCAGTTTCAGACTTGCTATTTCACAACATTTGGACGTCGGGTCTACTCGCTGGGCCATAAGTTGTTCTTCCACGGGTTGGTAGAAGGTGCCACAACGTCATGGCCCACCACAGCCATGTGGCAGCCCTAATCCTCCCGATGGGACGTGTTATATACTCACTGCATTGACAAAGTGGTGAGCAGAGCCTTTGGGGAAGGGAAGAGATGACAAAAATTATAGCTAACCTTGTTCATATGTTCCTCTTCCAAAATGTGACGTAATAATTCTCACTTCTTAAGTCAGACAAAGATATCATATGATATCACTTATATGTGGAATCTAAAAAAAAGGATACAAGTGAACTTATTTACAAAACAGAAACAGACTCACAGACTTAGAGAACAAACTTATGGTTACCAGAGGGTAAAGGTGGAGGGGAGGGATAGATTGGGAGTTTTGGACTGACAGGTACACACTGCTATATTTAAAATGGATAACCAACAAGGACATACTGTATAGCGGCAGGGGACTTTGCTCGGTATTCTGTAATAACCTAAATGGAAAAATAATTTGAAAAAGAATAGATGTATATGCTTAACTGAATCACTTTGCTGTACACCTGAAACTAACACAACATTGTTATCAACTATACTCCAATAAAAATTTTAAAAAAACCTCTTCTTATGAGTGTTGTGATGATTACTGCTATCTAACATACTATTTATCTCACCTCCTTAACTTGTTTATTTTCTGCATCCCCACTAAAACGTAAGTTCTATGAGGATGAGATATTTTACCTTTTTAGTTCACTGTTGTGTCCCTAGCACCTAGAACTGGGCCTGGCACATAAAAGACACTTAAAAAACCAAACAAACATTAGTTGAATGAGTAAACGAAAAGTACCTAGTATATGAGAGTCATTCAATAAATTATAGCAGTACTGAACCTCAGGGAATTCTATACTCTTGTTAATTATTATAATATAGGTAAGAAGTTTCTCTCTCCCCTTGGGGTAGTTTAATCTCGTTTTTTTTGCCATTTTATGTTTTTTACCGTGGTTGCTTTTTATTGTTTCTCTTTTGTACTTTTAGTATGTACACTTTTTAGCTTGATTTTATAGTAACTAGCTGCTATTTTGTATTCTAGATGGGGTATCTACAAGGTGGACTTCTTAGGGAAGACTTGGAACTTTAAAAAGATGTCTCAATCACTTCAAATTCCTTTTGAAAGAAAGCAAAGCAGAAATAGGTAAGAATATGTTGAGTGAAATACAAAGATCGTTTTATGGGTAGAGGCAGATCCTCCTGGCTATTTTGAACTCAGTACATATTTTTGTCATTATTGAAAGGCTTTGGACTAGAATACATTTTGGAAAGCAATTACATAGTGATTGGATAATTCCTGTGCTGATCATCTCATGTATGAGATTAGGCTGTCCATCCCCCATGTGTAGAGCCTGCTAAAGGTGTTAATCCCAGTAATGATACAGAACTCTTCACGCATTGGCTTGTCAGGTGACCAGAAGCCAGAGATAGGTGAGGATAAGGATGCCACTATTACCATGAAAGAGAAATAAACTAAGTGAATCTCATGGAAATAGAATCATGCTTTGGGCTTCATAAATGTTTTATTACTTCCAGCCAGCTGATCTACTTACACTCGTCACTTTCTGGCTCTTCATGTATTTATTCAACAGCTACTATTTGTTGAGCATCTGTTATCAATTTGAGTCCCAGCTTCATACTTACTAACTGCATATGGAAATAATAATAGTACCTGCTATGTAAAACTGTGGACATATTAGCTTTTCACCGTTGAGTATGATGTTAGCTGTAGGTTTCTCATACGTGGCCTTTATTGTGTTGAGGTATGTTCCCTCTATGCCCACTTTCTGGAGAGTTTTTATCATGAATGGGTGTTGAATTTTGTCAAAAGCTTTTTCTGCATCTATTGAGATGATCATATGGTTTTTATTCTTCAGTTTGTTGATGTGGTGTATTACACTGATTGATTTGCGGAGATTCAAAAATCCTTGCATCCCTGGGATGAATGCCACTTGATCATGGTGTATGATCCTTTTAATGTATTGCTGGATTCGGTTTGCTACTGTTTTGTTGAGGATTTTTCCGTTTATGTTCATCAGTGATACTGGCCTGTAATTTTCTGTGGAATCTTTGTCTGGTTTTGGTATCAGGGTGATGATATTCTCATAGAATGAGTTTGGGAGTATTCCTTAAACTGTGGACATATTAAATAAGCAAATATACTTGAAATAGGCTTCAGCAAACAGAAGGGTCTCAACAGATGTTAGTTATCCTCATATTATCCTAGAGGCAATACATTTCCTTTTTTTAAACACATTTTTATATTAAATTGCCATTGCTTGCAAGCAAGAGTCTTAATTTAAAGAAACTGCAGCCCAGAGAGGTGACATGACCTGCCTGAGATCATACAGCAAAATGAGTGGGAGGTATATCTATAAACCCAAATGATTGATGTTATGAGTCTGGTGCCCCCGAACAGATTATTGAGACTCAAGGCAGGAGCCTGTGCAATTACTACTGGTCAAAGCAAGCCCACAGGATGTGGGAAATACAGTGCTGCCTACAGTGCTGAGATCTACTTCCTGTTGATGCTTTCTTTACACCACTGCAAACTTGAGATCCCCCAGCAGATATATTCCTCACACTATCCTGCCTACCTCCAGTATTACAGGCTCTACAAAAACACTTTTAGATAAAAACACTACCATAAGATAGCCCTTTCATTTCTCTAAATTGTCAAGAACACAGGAGAGAGGAATATGTCTGTTACTCAGATGTTGGCCCACTAGTTGCCTTGCATGTTGCTATGAGTAGTACCTGCCGACGGTAGCTTGAATAAATCAGTACTCCTGATAGTAGCAAACCTTCAGTCTCCACAAAAAGGCTTGCCTGGCAGTTTAAACCATATTATCCCTCAAGATGTAGGTAGAGATATAGATGTATTTATAGTTATAGAGATGTACATATAATGTGTAGATATTTTAAAGGGCTGATTTTATCACCATATTCTACTGTGTGTGTATATATATGTGTTATCGAGAGAGAGAGAGAGAGAGAGAGAGAGAGAGAGAGAGATGGATAGATATGTATATTTTGGTTTTTTGTTTTTTTAAATTAATTTTCATTGGAGTACAGTTGATTTACAATATTGTGTTAGTTTCAGGTGAACAGCTAAGTGAATCAGTTATACAGATACATATATCCACTCTTTTTTATTTTATTTTATTTGTTATAAATAAAAAAATTTATTAAATTTTTATTTATTATTATTTATTTTATTTTCTAATATTTTGAACACTTAAGTGCTAGATTCTGGATCTTAGGACTTTACGTATTTTTTTAACCTAACACACCCATATATTAATGATTTTGTCTGGTGGTTCTACAGATGGTCCTAATTTATGCTTTTTTATATATCTAGTTTTCTCCATTGAGTGTATACTATTTTAGGATCAGTAAAACTGTTGAGCACATGTTTGTTATTTCCCAAGAAATAATCCATCTTAAGTGTTTATGAAATTCCTGATACTTTTTAGGAGCCAAGTTCTAATTATTTTGTATACATTATTTCATTTAGAAATTCCATGAAGTTGATATTATCTCTCTTAATTTTTAGAATGAGATTCATTAGAATAACTCATTCAAGGACATACATGTAGTGAGTAGTATAATCTCTGTCTTTGAACCGTACAGCATCAGAGAAAGTAGAAGAAAAAAATGATAAAATTCAGATTCATCGTTGACAGATCTCGAAATGAAGGTTAAATATGTTTGCTAAAATTGTTGTTATAATAGTATCTATAGCTTTAATGTCTCCATCCCCTGAAAGCAGAAAGTCTAATAGTAATGGTATCTGAAGGAGAACAGTCATGGCTGACAAGACACATAAGCAATTCAGAAAATAATTTAAGTGAGGTTAAAACCAGCCTGAGCATACAGCTATTATGGTATTCATCTTAAAGTTTGCTAGTCATGATTAATTACGGAGGAAAATGTTTGAAGAATATATCCTTTGAAAAAGTGGCAAAGGTGAAGAAACTCCAAAGAGAGCTAAAGATGATTCAGATTATTGGAATATAAAATTCTTATGATCCTCAAAGAATTTGATTCATGCCAAACAGGTCAGATACTATTGCATCTAGGTCCTACCTGCTTGATTTATAACTAGTGCAGACACAGACTTCATACCTGATGAGGTATTAGTTACGTTCACGTGTTCCTATAGCTCCAGAGTTAATTTCTTGCACCCTTAAGAGTGTTTCATACTGAATGCTTAACAACCAAGGAAATCACAAAATAGATTTTAGCTTCAAAATTAGTGAGACATTCCAACAGAAAAAGAAAATAACTCTGAGACAGTCTCCTTTCCTCCTTACTGTAGTTATAGTGATGATTTCTGCTTGAGACTCGTGGAAATTATTCACATAATTGTAATCAATTACCTTCCAATTTATTGAGTCTTTTAATGTAAAACTATTAGAGAATGTAAAACAATCTCAAATATATTGGTTTACAGCCTATCTACTACAAGTAAAACGAAAAAGCATTTAGGGCTTTTGGATGGTTAAATTCTAGAAAAGTGAAAGTAAATGACCTAGCCCCAGGGTATTTAATATACTCCTCCAGAGAGAACTACACAAGCGCTATTCCAGAACCTCTAATGTTTAACTACAGCTTACTGCAATGTCTCTACCGGGAAGGAATGAAAGTTTACTGTCTTTGGTGTCTTGTTCCATTTTTAATTAATTGTTATAAAGGACATGAAGGAGATGCTCAGAGTGGCAGAATTTCTGAAACTAACATAAGCAATCAGGTTCTTCCTACCTTGGAAGTGAAAAAGATCATTTCCAGGACAGAGCAGGAAGCTGTATGAATTGATATATCAATTTTTTTGGTGGTGAAAATACTATTCTGCCTCCTTCAGCTCTACTTTACTTTCTAGCTACTACCCCATCTCTATCTTCTCAGCCAAACTTCTCAGTGGAGTTGTCTACACTTGTTTCCCATGTTCTCATCTCTCACTTTCTCCTTCACCTAGTTCACCTCCCTGGCTGTCATCCCAATCTCTCTACCAGAATCCCTCCAATGACTTCCATTATTACATCCACTGACATTGTTTCTATCCTCTTCTTGAACTAACATTTGTTCCATTAATATTTTAACACCTGTACTTTTTGCCAAGCTCTATGCCAGGTGCTGGTGAGAAATGCTCATCAGACAAACATTCATCATCAGCTAGGTACTGGTGAATAAAACACTCATTGTTATTGCCTTCATGGAACTTATATTCTAGTGGGGAAATAGGATTACTTAAATAATCACACCTTTAAATTAGAGTTACAAACCCCCCCCAAAAATGTGATATGAAAGAAAAAATTTAAGTGGGCTGTGAAAACCTTGATTAAATACAGTAGAGGTCTTTCTCTTAGCAGTTTTGGGGAAATTAAAAAAAAAAGTTGGTTGGTTATTTCCTCCTTTTTGAAACTCTTCCATTGGAGTTCATGATAGTAGTTAATGATTTTACTCCTAATTTTCTAAACATACTTTTCTATGCTCCTTAGATAACTTATTCTCTGTTACCCATATTATTATACAGATGTTGCCCTTTCTCTGAGCCCAGTCTTAGGGCCTCTTCCTATCTCACCTCATGCTCTCCCAGTTAGTGATCTCACCCACTGCCCAGGGTCAGTTTCCATCTATTTGCCAATGACTTCCAAATATTCACTTCCAACACAGGTTTCACCCATTAGCTCTAGTTTTATGTTTCCAACGGCCTTGGCAAATTAACCTGTCTCAAACAAAATGTCCAGCTTAACCCCTCTGTCATCACTGTAGAATATGTTACCATCATTCTCTCATCTGGACTAGCACAGTAACCTCCTAGCTCATTTCTCTGTTTATACTCTGACCTTCTACCATCTGTTCACCATGTTGTAACCATAGTGATTTTTTTTTAAAAGAATGTCATCGTTCCTTTAGTAAGATATATTAGACATGTGACTTCCCTGGTGGCACAGTGATTAAGAATGCAGGGGAGGGCTTCCCTGGTGGCGCAGCGGTTGAGAGTCCACCTGCCGATGCAGGGTACACGGGTTCGTGCCCCGGTCCGGGAAGATCCCACATGCCGCGGAGCGGCTGGGCCCGTGAGCCATGGCCGCTGAGCCTGCGCGTCCGGAGCCTGTGCTCCGCAACGGGAGAGGCCACAACAGTGAGAGGCCCGCGTACCGCAAAAAAAAAAAAAAAAAAAAAGGAAAGCCCAACAGAGTGTGTATAGTATGCTATCACTTGTGTTTAATAAGTATAAATATTTGTCAGTTTAAGTGTTTCTAGAAGAAGTTGATCTTACTTGTTGACTCTAGGGAGGGGACCTGAGTGGTTGAGGGACAGAAAAGCTTTCCATTTTATACTATTCTGTATCTTTGCATTGTCTATTCCAAAATATTTTTTTTAAGTTTAGGGTTTTTTTAAAAAAAGGAATCAAGAACCATACAAAAATCCTGTCCATAAAGATTCAGAAATGATAGGCTTGGGGGTACTAATTAAGGCATAGATACAGGCAGGACTGAAAACAAAAAGACATGTAAAGGCTCTATAGACACCTAGATCCCCTCCATACTCCATGCAGCCAGGACCCCTAGAAGACAGGATTTGTACTCTCTGGCAATGTTGAACCAGAAGGACTTTCTACTGCTGTGACTCTCAACCTTGACTTCACATTAGAATCATCTTGGGAGCTTAAAAAGATCCCAATACCCAGGCTGCCCTCCAGACCAATTAAATCAATGTATCTGAAGATGATACCCTATGAATTATTATTTTTTTAAGCTACCCAGATGATCATAGTATGCAGCCATGGTTGAAAACCAGGGAGAAATACTGAAAACAAAGGAAAAATGACACACA
Organism: Pseudorca crassidens; assembly: GCF_039906515.1. NCBI lineage: Eukaryota > Metazoa > Chordata > Mammalia > Artiodactyla > Delphinidae > Pseudorca > Pseudorca crassidens. Next base: position 106,993,002 of record NC_090317.1, on the reverse strand, counting down.
ACATCTATGCCCAGTGGGCATAGAGAGACCACCATTCAGCAAGCCCTACCCACACATACAGAGCCATCAGCCAACACTTTAGTGCCTGTATCATGTATATATAAACATCAGCAAAGAATTACTGAACATTTGAGGAAAGCCTCAAACATGAAAGGCACAGACCAAAACCAATGGTTATAAGGCAGGGAACTTAAGAAGCCTTTTTTATTTATTTATTTTTATTATTATTATTTTTTTGCGTTACGTGGGCCTCTCACTGCTTGGAAGCCCAAGAAGCCTTTTTTAAAAAGCTACAATTAGCATCCTCAAGAACATGTGAGAAGATTGGCTTCCATAGACCAAGGACAGAATAACCTTTTTATAATTCAAAGAATTATAAATCAAAACGCCCTGGAAATAAAATATACATAACTGAAGTAAAATATATATATATATACGGTAGGGAATTCCCTGGCGGTCCAGTGGTTAGGACTCCGAGCTTCCACTGGAGGGGTGACAGGTTCGATCCCTGGCTGGGGAGCTAAGATCCTGCAAGCCACACAGTGTGGCCTAAATAAATAAACACATAAATAAAGTGGAAATGTTGGAAGATGAAGTTGAGGTCATTCTCCATACACTGAACAAAAACAAGAGATGGAAAATAGAAGAGAAAATAAAATTAGAAAATTACCTTAGGCTATCCAACATCTTACAAACAGGAGGTATGGAAAGAAGGAACCAATAAAACAGAGGTGATGAAATGACAAAAATAAAAATACAAGAATAAATTTGTATAACTGAAGGACATGAGTTTCCAGATGACTGCTCAAATACCATGAATGTAAAAATACCCATACTATGACACATGACTGTGAGATTTCAGAATGCTGTAGATAAAGAGAAGATCCTAGGAACCCTCAGAGTTAAAAACAAAACAAAACACAGGTAACATACCATGGGTTGAGAATGAGAATGGCGTCTGACTTTATAAAAGCAAAACTAAAATCTGGGAGACAATGGAAATTACAAGGAGAATTCTAAGGGAAAATGATTTGCAAACTAGAATTCTGTACCTGGCCAATCCACTAATTGGATGAAAAAGAATAAAGACATTTTCACATATGCAGGGTCTAAAAATTTACCTTAAATGCACATTCTCAGGAAGCTACTGGAGGATGCTTCACTAATGCAAGGAAATATTAATAAAACAAAAGACGACACTGGATGAAGAAAACAGGGAATCTAACACAGGAGAGATATAAGGTGAATTCCCAGGAAGATGGTGACAGAAAGTTTCAGGATAACATTGTACAAGCCTAGAGAAAAACCAGGCCAAATTGGAGTAGGAAGACAGAGGACACCTCACACTCTAAAAAATGTTACTGATAAATTGCTTGACGTGTTTGAAAAGTATTGATAGGATATAAAAAGTTCGTTATGAGTTTAGGGATAAATTTGGTTAAGTAGTACATCTTACACTAAGAACAAGGAAAATGTAATTATTAACTCCAGGGAAAACAGATATAGAGAACAAACTACTGGTTACTGGTCGGGGGGACAATATACAAGTGGGGGAGTGGGAGGTACAAACTCTTGGGTGTAAGATGGGCTACAAGGATGTATTGCACAACACGAGGAATATAGCCAATATTTTGAAATAACTGTAAATGGAGTGTAGCCTTTAAAATAAAAAATTTAAAAAGTATAATAACAAATAATAAATAGATAAATAAATAATTAAAAAATAAGAGATACATATAATTGTTACCTGTAAAAAAATAAATAAGGGCAGAATTAGGACTAATGAGGGGAAGATTCAGGGAGGCAGACTTCAACTCAGTGTAGGACAGAACCATTAAATAATTAGAATTATCTTACAGTCAAATAGGCTTTCCCCAAAGCAGTACGTTCCAGTCACTGGAAGTCAAAAAGTATTCCAACACACAAGATGTTCCCAGACTGGGTGTAGAAGTCAGAGGTCAGGTCCTCTGTCAAGTTAAGGTTCTATTATTTAAGAGAAGTTATTGCCTTTTAGTTCATTTAACTTGATTAGCTTCATATTTTTCCCATCGCAAAGTTCTCTTCTGAATAGGTGACACACACTCCTTGGTATTTGAAGGATGAGAATAACTAGGTTACTGTTTAGGTAATTGCCTTTTCGTTGATAGTCTCTCCAGAGATGCCATAGATATATTGAAGTACCAGATTGAAATGTGTTACTTTGCTTTTACTTATCAATGAGTGTTCGATATAATTAATATTTATAGCTCTCATGATTGAAGCCCGGGCTTTGCAGTCCAAGATTTTCCTCCCAGAAATATTTCCCAGGCCTACATTTTCACCTCAGAAATTGGTTTAAAGTTTGGACATTGCTTAGCAGCACACAGCAGTGTAATTAATTACACTGCTGTGTAATTACAGTGCAATTACACTGCACACAGCAGTGTAATTAACTTTCCCTTTATTTTCTACTGTCACTTTTCATCTCTTAGACCAGAGTATTGATGTTTGATACTTTATCCATACTCATCTGAGACGCATAATCAAGAGAAAGTTTTTTTAAAATTTATTTATTTAATTTATTTATTTTTGGCTGTGCTGGATCTTCAGTGCTGTGTGTGGTCTTTCTCTAGTTGCGGTGAGCGGGGGCTACTCTTCGCTGCGGTGCATGGGCTTCTCATTGTGGTAGCTTCTCTTGTTGCAGAGCACAGGCTCTAGGTGCACGGGCTTCAGTAGTTGTGGCACACGGGCTCAGTCGTTGTGGCTCACGGGCTCAGTAGTTGTGGCTCATGGGCTTAGTTGCTCCGCAGCATATGGGATCTTCCCGGACCAGGGCTTGAACCTGTGTCCCCTGCATTGACGGGTGGATTCTTAACCACTGTGCCCCCAGGGAAGTCCTAAGAGAAAGTTTTTTTTAAAACTAATGTGAGGAGTAGAATAATAGTATTGACCAGGTAACGTGTACCCTAAATCTGTTATCTGCATGAATCATCAGGCTAGTTCAATGATGAAAACAACTAGCCTGTATGTTTTGTTTTGTATAGTTCCAGCCCACTTATAATCGTGTATGATCCTCCCAATGCTGAACCCAGAGAGCAGAGGTGATATTAGTGTCTCATTTTATAGATGAAAAAAACCTGAATTTCAAGATTATAAATTGCCCAGCACTATGTCTAGCAAGTGGAAAAAAACAGAGCACTACTCCAAGAATTTGGACTCAGAACACATTTTTTCTCCTCCACACCATTCTCCCTCTTACATGAAAATGTTTCTCATGGCTTGTCATCCTCACCCCTGCACTAAATGTTGACAAAGATGAGTTGGCTGCACACTGCCAAGTTATCAGTTGCATAATAGTCTTTCTCTGAAGTCTTCTGTCAAAAGTGAAAATCTGTCAATTTACCTAAATTATCTGAAAAGCAGCTTATATAAATTTTCAAATATGCATTTATGTGCCAACTCATATTTACTGGCTCATAGTACAAAGATTTCTTGTCGATACTTAAAGGATTTCCATGTGGAACTTCCCCAAATTATCACCTTAACAAAGTATATTTGAAAGGAAAATAATATCAATAGCCTTTATTATCATCTAAGAAAATTAATACTACTAAAATTCAAGTGCTAAGATTTTATATATTTGATACATTTTTTCCAAACTTTGCTGTACATTGGAATCGCCAGGAATCTTTTTTAAAAAATGCATCTACCTCCAGACATTCTGACTTAGTTGTTATGATGTGCAACCTGGGCATCAACAACTTTAAAATGTCCCAAGTGATTTTAATGTATGTCAAATTTTGGGAAACATTGCTGTTTAGTCTACATTTGGAAAGTGAAAATCAAAGATGTCTTAAAATAGTATATCTTTGGTTCTCTTTGATTTGAAAGATAATCAACTGATTGACATCTGATAATTTCTGTTGATTTGTCCTCTGATTTCAGATAATTACATACAATCAGAAAATTAAAATGTCACACACAACTGTGCATTATTATACATTAATATATAATTTAATATGAATGTGGTTGTTTTATTCTCTTTTATTTCATGTTATGTGTAACAATCTGATAATTAATTATAAGATTTGAGGGCTAAAAAAATTCTGCCCATTGCCTTGTTTAATTTTAGCTGATCTCATGAACCATTTTGAAAATTACTAGGTTACAGTAGTGCATTAATAAAATCTATAAAACTAGCTAGAAGACAGAATACTTGGACACTTACATGGAAAAAGGAAATGGCAAAATATTTAAACAAATTGCACTGAAAGGCATTTTTTTTAATTCACATTATTATACCATTTCAGGTTTGGGTTTAAGTTTAGGTATTTGTTAACTCACTATTTTTAATCCTATCAATAACTGCTAAGGATAAGAAAGATGATGGAAAAATAAAATCTTATTTGACAGTTGGCTTTTAGTATCTACTTTCATTTTATCAGTCATATCAAAGCAAAAATGAACTCAGTTGCTTTATTTCTATGAAAAATATTAAAAGTAATGCCATGAATAATTATACATATGTAACGTGTTATGTGTATATAATGTTATATATGTAATAATAAATATATATATATGTATTGATCCCTGTTTACTTGGGCTGTTAATGTTTATGTGACACAAATACCGGTTCAAAAGAAATGGCTATTATTCCCTAGTGTCTGTCACCAAGCTTCTGACATTGCTAGGAAAGTATTGATATTTAAGCTTGCTAAAAATAAAAATGGGCTTATTGCTCTTGCTCTCTACCCAAATGTTTGTTCATTATTATGTCAAACTAGAATCTATTGATGTAGAGCCCATAGCTTTCTGGCTACCATGACATAGGAGTTTTCCTGTAGGTCAGAATTGTAAAATGTTAGAATCATTTGTGTGGCTTATTGCATTGGTTTCTTAAGATTAAAGATTTCTAGTCAAATATTTTATTTTAAATAGTAATAAGCTGTTAAGTATTCCTAAAGTATATTACCAACAGAATGTGGTATAAATATCTCTTAGAAGAGATACAAAAAACAATAAGTAGTGGATATACAGGTGTTTTTTCAAAACAGAATTGTGAGCTTACAGAGGTAGGTAATGTATTCAGTTTTATCAACTTAAAGCCATCAAATTTTGATGTTTCTATTTCAAGTAAATCAATGTGTTTAATTATTATAGGAGATACCCAAGGAGATCATCAGTTATTTGCAAACATTTATATTGCTTATTGCTGGGGTAGGATGACAGACAGTATAATGAAATAGAAGCAAAGATTTGGAAAGTGTGAGGGCAATGGAGAAATTAACATGAGTTGGGAGAGCTAAGGGAGGTGAATAGAAAGAAGCCAGATTAAAGAAAAGACTGGGAGTACTACAAAAGCAGTTTAAACTGCTTATCTGTGCACTGTATTCCCAGTTGTATATTGCTATTCTCACATAACATCGAAACCTTCATGGGGTTCACCACTGTGACTGGGAATTCCATGTAGATGAAAAGCAATAGTTAATTTTTGCCCATTATTTAAATGGATTATTTGGTTATTTACTATTGAGTTGTAGGACTTCCTTATATATTTTGGATATTAACTATTTTTCAGATATATGGTTTGCAAATATTTCCTCCCATTCTCTATGTTGCCTTTTCATTTTGTTGATTGTTATTGTTGCTGTGCAGAAGCTTTTTAGTCTGTCTATTTTTTGCTTTTATTGTCTGTGCTTTCGGTGTCATATCCAAGAAATCATTGCCAGGACTAATGTCAAAAACTTTTCCCCTGTTTTCTTATTGGACTTTTATGGTTTCAGGTCTTATGTTTAAGTCTTTAATCCATTTTAAGCTAATTTATGTGTGTAGTATAATAGTACAATTTCATTTTTTTGCATGTGGATATCCTTTTCCCAGCACCATTTATTGAAAAGACTTATCTTTTTACCCATTGTGTACTCTTGGCACTTTTGTCAAAGATCAGTTGACTGTTCATGTGTAGGTTTATTTCTGGGTTCTCTGTTCTGTTCTACATGTCTGTTTTTATGCAAGTACCATATTGTTTTGATTACTGCAGCTTTGTAATATATTTTGAAATCTGGACGTGTGATGCCTCCAGCTTTGTTCTTGTTCAAAATTGCTTTGGCTATTTGGGATCTTTTGTGGTTCCATATGAATTTTAGGATTGTTTTTCTATTTCTATAAAAAATGCCATTGGGATTTTAATAGGGATTCCATTGAATCTGTAGATTGCTTTGGGTACTATGGACATTTTAACAAATATTAATTCTTCCAGTCCATGAACATGGACTATCTTTCCATTTATTTGTGTTTTCTTTGTTTTCTTTCATCAGTGTCTTATAGTTTTCAGAGTACAGGTCTTTCACCTCCTTGGTTAAATTTATTCCTAGGTAATTTATTCTTTTCTTTTTTAACATCTTTATTGGAGTATAATTGCTTTACAATGGTGTGTTATTTTCTGCTGTACAACAGAGTGAATCAGCTCTATGTATACATATATCCCCATATCCCCTCCCCCTTGTGCCTCCCTCCCACCCTCCCTATCCTACCCCTCTAGGTGGTCACAAAGCACCGAGCTGATCTCTCTGTGCTATGCAGCTGCTTCCCACTAGCTATTTTACATTTGTTAGTGTATATATATCAATGCTACTCTCTCACTTCATCCCAGCTTAACCCTTCCCCCTCCCCATGTTCTCAAGTCTGTTCTCTACATCTGCATCTTTATTCCTGTCCTGCCCCTAGGTTCATCAGAACCTTTTTTTTTTTTTTTTTAGATTCCATATATATGTGTTAGCATATGGCATTTGTTTTTCTCTTTCTGACTTACTTCACTCTGTACGACAGACTCTGGGTCCATCCACCTCACTACAAATAACTCAATTTCGTTTCTTTTTATGGCTGAGTAATATACCATTGTATATATTTGATGCAATTGTAAATGAGATTGTTTTCTCAATTTTTCTTTCTGATAATGTGCTTCAGTGTGTAGAAATGCCACAGATCTCTATATATTATTAATTTTTTATCCTGCAACTTTATTGAATTCATTTATTGTAACTTTTTTTTGGTGTAGTGTTAAGGGTTTTCTGTATATGGTATCATGTCATCTACAAATAGTGACAGTTTTACTTATTCTTTTCCAATTTGGGTACCTTTTTTTTTCTTGCCTAATTGCCATGGCTAGGACTTTCAGTACTATGTTGAATAAAAGTGGCAATAGTGTTTTGTTCCTGATCTTACAGGAAAATCTTTGAGCTGTTTACTGTTGAGTGTGGTGTTCTGTTATATATGGCCTTTACTATGTTCAGGTATGTTCCCTCTATACCTACTTTCTTGAGAGTTTTTTATCATAAATGGATGTTCAGTTTTGTCAAATGCTTTTTCTGCATGCATTGAGATGATCATATGATTTCTATCCTTCCTTTTGTTAATGTGATGTATCTTGTTGATTTATTTGTGGATGTTGAACCATTCTTGCATTCCTGGAATAAGTCCCACTTGATGGTGGTGTATGATCCTTTTAACGTATTTGTTGGATTTGATTTTCTAATATTTGTTGAGGATTTTTGCATCTGTGTTCATCAAGAATATTGGCCTATAATTTTCTTTTTTGTGTTGTCCTCATCTGATTTTGGTATCAGGGTAATGCTGGCTTCATAAATGTGTTTAAAAGGTTTTTCCTCCTCTTCAGTTTTTTGAAAGAGTTTGAGAAGTATAGGTATTATATCTTCTTTGAATGTTTTGTAGAATTTACCAGTGAAACCATCTGCCCCTGGGCTTTTGTTGGTAGATTCTTGATTACTGTTTAAATTTCCTTACTAGTAATTAATCTATTTGGATTTTTTATTTCTTCATTATTCGTCTTGGATGATTGTATGTTTTTAGGAATTTATCCATTTCTTCTAGGTTGTCCAGTTTGTTGGTATGTAATTGTTCATAGTAGTCTCTTATGAACCTTTGTATTTCTGTGGTATCAGCTGTAACTTTTCTTCTTTCATCTCTGATTTTATTTATTTGAATCCTCTTTTTTCCTTGGTTAGTCTAGCTGAAAGTTTATTGATCTTGTTTATCTTTTCAAAGAACCAACTCTTGGTTTCATTAATCTTTTCTATTGTTTTTTTCAGTCTCTACTTCATTTATTTCTGCCCTAATTTTTATTATTTCCTTCCTTCTACTAATTTTGGGCTTTGTTTGTTCTTCTTTTTCTAGTTCCTTTAGATGTAAAGTTAGTTGTCTGGGGGGGGCGGATTTTTCTTGTTTCTAGAGGAAGGCCTGTATTGCTACGAACTTCCCTCTTAGATTTGTTTTTGTTGCATTCCACAGATCTTGATGAGTTGTATTTCTGTTTTCATTTGGCTCTAGGTATTTTTTTTTATTTCTCCCTTGATTTCTTCAATGACTCATTGGTTGTTCAGTTGCTTAACCTCCATGTTTTTGTACGTTTTCCTGTGATTGATTTCTAGTTTCATATCACTGTGGTAAGAGAAGATGCTTGATATAATTTCAGTCTTCTTGAATTTATTGAGACTTGCTTTGTCACCTAACATGTGATCTATCGTGGAGAATGTTCTATGTGCACTTGAGAACAATGTGTTTTTGCTGCTTTTGGATAGGATATTCCATATATATCTATTAAGTTCATCTGATATAATGTGTATTTTAAGTCTGTTGTTTCCTTATTTATTTTCTTTCTGGATGCTCTTTTCATTGATGTAATTAGGGTATTAAAGTCCCCTATTATTGTTGTATTGCTTTCAATTTCTCCCTTTAAGTCTATTAATATTTGCTTTATATAGCTTGATGCTCCTCTGTTACATGCATATACATTTATAAATGTTACATCTTCTTGCTGGATTGATTCCTGTATCACAGTGTAATGCCCTTCTTTGTCTTCTATTACAGGCTTTCTTTAGAAGTCTATTTTGTCTGATATGAGTAAAGCTACTCCACCTTTCTTTTCATTTCCATTTGAATGGAGTATCTTTTTTCCATCCCTTCACTTTCAGTCTGTGTGTGTCCTTTCCTCTGAAGTGAGTCCCTTGTAGTCAGCATATAGAAGGGTCTTGTTTTTTTTAATCCATTATGCCACTCTATGTCTTTTGACTGGAGCATTTAGTCCATTTACATCTAAAGTAATTATTAATAGGTATGGACTTATTGCCATTTTGTTCATTGTTTTCTGGCTGTTATTGTTCCTCTCTGTTCATTTCTCTTTCTCTTTTCCTTTGTGTTTTGCTGGTTTTCTTCAGTGTTATGTTTAGATTCCCTTCTCATTTTAATTTGTGTATTTAAATTTTGTCCTTGTGGTTACTGTGAGATTCACATATGACATCCTATTAGGTTGGTAGCAACTTAAATTTGAACACATTCCAAATCTTTATCTTTTTACCCCCCCCCATGTTTTATACTTTTGCTGACAAATTTTGCATCTTTCTATTTTATGCATCCCTTAACTAATTATTGTACTTTTAGTTATTTTTACTACTTTTCTCTTTTAACTGTCAGGCTTGCTTTATAAGTGATTTATCCACTACTTTTATTATATATTTACCTCTTCCAGTGAGATTTTTACTTTCATATGTTTTCTTATTATTAATTAGCACCATTTCTTTTTAGCTTATAGAAGTCCCTTTGATATTTCTTGTAGAGTTGGTTTAGTGATGATGAACTCCTTTAGCTTTTACTTTTCTGGGAAATTTTTTATATCTCCTTCAATTCTGAATGACAACCTTGCTGGGTAGAGAATTCTACGTTAGAAGTTTTTTTTGTTTGTTTTTTTTTAAGCACTTTGAATATGTCATGCCATTCCCTTCTGGCCTATAAAATTCATGCTCAAAAATCTGCTGATAGCCTTATGGGGTTTTCCCTGTATATAACAAGTTGTTTTCTCTTGCTGCTTTTAGGATTTTCTCTTTATCCTAAACATATACCATTTTATTTATAATGTGTCTTGCTGTATGTCCCTTTGTGTTCATATTATTTGGAATACTTGGGGCTTCCTCGACCTGAATTTCTGTTTCCTTCCCCAGATTAGGGAGGTTTTCAGTCACTATTTCTTCAAATATTTTTGACCCTTTTTCTCTCTTCTTCTTCTGGGACCCCTATAATGTGAATGTTATTCTGCTTTATGTTGTCCCAAAGGTCCCTTAAGGTATCTTCACTTTTTAAAATTCTCTTTGTTTGTTTGGCTGCCCTGTCTGAGTGAGTTTCATTGTTTTGTCTTCCAGCTGGCTGATTTGTTCTTCTACCTCATCCAGTCTGCTGTTGAACCCCTCTAGTGTATTCTTCAGTTCGTTTGTAACTTCTGTTTACTACTTTCTTATATTTTCTATCTCTTCATTGAAGTTCACTCTGTTCATCCATTCTCCTCCTGAGTTTGGTGAGCATCTTTATGACCATTACTTTGAATTCTTTATCAGATGTATTGTTTATCTCTGTTTTGATTAATTTTTTTCTCAGATTTTGTCTTGTTCCTTTGATTAGAACATATTCCTCTGTCTCCTCATTTTGTCTAATTCTCTGTGTTTTTTTTCTCTGTATTAGGTAGATCAGCTATGTCTACCAGTCTTGAAGGAGTGTTCTTATTTAGGAGATGTCCTGTGGGGCTCAGAAGTGCAATCCCACCTGGCCACCAGAGCCGGGTTTTCAAGCCGTGTCCCCTCTGTAGGCTGTATTTGACCTTTTGTGGCAGGGCTACAGCTGCTGCAGGGTGCTAAAGGGCAGGGCTGTCACCCAGACCGGCTGCAGGGCCTGGTGGTGGCTACCCTGGGGCACTTGTGGGCAGGGTTATAGCTTTGTCAGCTATGAGGCCCAGCTGGGGTGCAGGGATGGGCAGGGCTTTCAGCAGGGTGTGCCCACTGTCACGAACAGGTTAGATAGAGAATTCCAAAATGGTGCCCACCAGTGCCAGTATTAGCAAGGTACGCTGAGGTTGCATAGATGACTCCCACCAATGACTCAGTCCCCAGGGAGCATCTCAACTGGTTCTTGCCTCTCTAGCAGTTGCTTCAATATTAGTAAGTGGGTCCCTATCACCTATGGTCCATGAACTTTTCAATCTGGTGTTTTTGCAATGGTTTTCAGGCCAAGTGAGTCTGCATGCAAGCCCTTTAAGAGTTGGTCTTCTGTTCCATGAAGTTCTATCGTTTTCCTGAGCATTTTGCCTGTTGTTTTTTAAAGCCTAATGTTTAGGTGACTTGTCTCTCCTGTGCAGGATCTAGGGGTTGGAGTGCTTGATGTGAAGTTGGAATCCCTTGCTCCTCAGGGGAAAGATCTGTACCTTGTGATCCCTTTTGATTGTGGATCACCACAGCTGGGATGTGGGTTATTCCCTGGGAGCCCATATTTCTCCCTCTCCTACCCATCTCAATGCTGTCCTTTTACCCTCTTTTGTGGAGGATTTGTTCATCCAAATTTTAGGTCTTTTTCCAAGGGAACTATTGTATATGTAGTTGTAGATTTGTTGTGTCCATGGGAGGAGGTGTGTTTAAGATCTTCCTATGCCACCATCTTGAACCTTCTCCAGAAACCCCATATTTTTTAGCTATAATTCCCCTATTCCTCTGTCCCTCACCAACCCAGCCCTAAAAAACCACTAATCTACTTTCTGTCTTTATAGATTTCCCTATTCTGGGCTTTCATATGAATGAAATCATATAGTATCTGGTAACTTTTGCAACTTACTTCTTTCATTGACATAGTGTTTTCAAAGCTTGTTCATGTTGTAGCATGTATCACTATTTCATTTCCTTTTTTTTTCTGAAACACCTTAGGTTTGTTAATTTATTAATTAGTAACACATACCTGATTCTGATTCTGAGCTGGAGGGTGTTGTTTCATACTGAAAAATCAACTATGTAATATGGTACATTATGTGCAAATGTAAATACTGAAGAACTCTGTAAAAGTTTAATCAAAATCTACTTTCAGTTAATGATTTCCCAAGAAAACCACTGAGAGAGACACAGCAACCTCATGAGAAGCTCATGAATCTCTTCAGAATTAATTTTTATAATGGCAGTTCTGATTATGTTGATCCAGGTAATGCAGTGGTGGCAGGTTGGATAAAGGGAAAGGTTTATTTTTAGTTTCCCCAAATGTTGTCTCACTTGGTTTAGGAGAGCTTGGGAATACTCAAGAGTTATCTTCCAGAGAATTTCTGCCATAAGATTTGTGTTCCTGAAAGTTTGTGCCGTCGTGAGGAATGGATCGCTCATGATCTGTCCATGACTGGAGAACTGCTTTCTCTGATAAAACCTTTACATCTTCTGGTAAACGGGAAGACATGGCATGACAAAGAGTTTTGCCATTTGGCGAGAGAGGGGCGTGTCTTTTGTCCCTTGCGGTAAAATTTGTCAAGTGCAGTTTTGTGCTGTCTTTCCCAAGGTCTTCCATGCATCCTGCTGGGGTGCAGGCTTCCTTGATTGCAGCTGGGGTTTTCAGCTTTCTTAAGTTCAGCTTGTACTTGAGTCACCAGATGTAAATTAGAGATTTCTCTCTTCAGTTCCCAGTGTGCACTTTGCATATTATCACTTGAAATGCTTAGTCTTTGGAGATCTCTGCTCTTCAGACTGTCTTCCTGAGATGGATCCGTTTGTTTGGATTTTTTTAGCTCTATTTTGAGATCTCTACATTCTTTCCTCATCAGTTCCAGTTCTTGTTCCAAACCATGGATCTTCAGGTCACAGCTCAACTTTTCCACCTCCTGGTTTGATGAAGGTGGATTTAAATTTCTTATCACCTGCCGAGTTTCCATCTCTGTCCTCTGCTGGAGGAGTTCTACTTCTTTAGATTGTAGCTGTTCATTCTGTACTTTCAGAGATTCAGAGTTGTCTTTATTCATTTTATCCAATTTGCTCTTCAGATTAACTCTATCAATGCAAACCTCTCGATATGCCTGGTAGGCCTTATTTATTTGTTCTCCTCCCACAGAATTTGTTTCTTCATCCCTTCGAGCTCCTATAAGCTTTTCTTCCTAAAATCTTATTCTTTTTTTTAAAGAAAGAGTTCTCTTTCTCTGAATCCTTAAGTCGTTTTTTGATGTCTTCATATGCAGTGACAGGGGCAAAATGTGAAGCAACAGATTCATCTCCTGAATACATTGAGACTGGAGTCACTGTATCTCTCCTATGGGCTTTTTCATGATTCAGAATGCAGATATCATCATCTACCAGTGCATCCATGACAGCCCGCACACAGGCTCCTAGGGCCGCCCCCAGAGCCGCCGAGTTTCAATTCCCCAGTGTTTGGAAACCGACCAAAAACAAACCGGGTCACCGGGGGCTTCCGGTTTCCTCGAAGACAGCGCCGCTTCCCCGGCGAAGGCAGCCGCTCCGGGAACGCTGCGGAGGGACTGCCATTTCTCCCGCCTCGGCGGCATCAAGGCCGGAAGGCCAGCCAGTCGGCTGCGGCCCTGGAGGCCCTGGAAGGAGGGCCGAGCCAAGGCCGAGGGCCGAGCCGCCGCCGGAGAAGGTCAGTTACCCAGCTCTGTCAGCGGCCCCCTGGGCCGTGCGCCACGCAGGGGGAGCCAGTTCATTCCTTTCTTTTGCTTAACAATATTTCATTGTATGGATATACTTCATATTGTTTATCCATTCAACTATTGATGGACATTTGGGTTTCCACCTTTGGCCATTATGAATAATGTTGCTATGAACATTCATGTACAACTTTTTGTGTGGACATAGGTTTTCGTTTCTCTTGGATATATATAAACATAGGAGTAAAATTGTTGGATCACATGGTAACTCTGTGTTTGATCATTTGATGAACTTCCAAAATGTTTTCTAAAGTGGTAGAGAAGATTTTCATAAATTACTGTAATCTTTGCCATTGATGAGGCCAAGAAAAGGTTCCAACCAGATGCGTAACCTGCTCTTTTCCGGCAGGAAAGGAAATTATTGGATGGAAAAGCATACTGTGCTCCCAACCAGAAGACTTGGGTTACAATCTTGGCCTTGCCTTTCATTATCTTTATGACCTTGTGTCATTCACCTTCAGTGGGCACAATTCCCGTCACTGTCTAGAAATGAAGGGAATTGGATTACATGTTATCTAATTCTAAACTCCAACCCTGAGAATTTGAAGTGGTGTGACATTCTTCACTTAATCCTACATTTCACTCACATTCAAGATTTTGTCTGGCAAAGAAGTAGGATATGATTTTTATCTCCAGATTATATCTAATTTCTGGAGAAAACCAAAGATTACCTATTGTTACTAATTTCATTTTTCCCTTAGGTAGATCATGTGCTGCTAGTTCCACATAGAAAATAATCATAAAGTAGAAGTATTTCACATATCTTTTTGGACATATATCTTTTGAAAGAATATATTCACAGAACTGAGATTGGGTTATAAAGATGCCCATTCTGAATCTGTCATACTGAGCCATAAAACAGTTATTCATTAGATCTATGCTACTCACTGTGTGGGTCACAGATGACAAGCATTGACGTCACATAACAGCTTGTTATAAATGAGGATTCACAGGCCCAGTGAATCAGACCCTCTGGGGGTAGGGCCCGACAATCTGAGTTTTAACAAGATCTCTGAGTGAAACGTATTCACACTAAACTCTCAAAATTATTGCTTCAGACCCTATGCATTGCAGTCTTCCATCTTAGTATACTATATTCAAAACTTGTTTCTAGATTTAATTTCTAATCAGTTTTGAAACAGAAGATCTGGGCTTCACCTTAGTATCTTTCATTGAAGAAGTTGGAGCTACATGTGCTGTAGTTAGCAGCCAATGCTTAATTCGTGCCAAACAGATGATGTCTAGTAGCAACAGCTGAATCAATAAACTTTGGTTTACTTTCATCTGGCTCAGAAGAAAAATCAGTTCTTCCCTGAATAGCTTGTATAAGTAAGCCTACCTATTTGCCTTATTTCTTTTCTCTTTTTATTTTTTTTAATGTGGCACATCCATACAATGGAATGTTCTTTTTTTTTTTTTGGATGCGTTGGGTCTTCATTGTTGCTCGCAAGCTTTCTCTGGTTTCGGCGAGCAGGGGCTGCTCTTCATTGCGGTGCGCGGGCTTCTCACTGCAGTGGCTTCTCTTGTTGCGGAGCACGGGCTCTAGGCACGCGCGCTCAGTAGTTGTGGCTTGCGGGCTTTAGAGCGCAGCCTCATTAGTTGTGCCTCACGGGCTTAGTTGCTCCACGGCATGTGGGATCTTCCTGGACCAGGGCTCAAACCTGTGTCCCCTGCATTGGCAGGCGGAGTCTTAACCACTGCGCCATCAGGGAAGTCCCTGCCTTATTTCTTGATCGGTTATTTTTAATGGCAGTGAATTGCTAAACTTCCAACAATTTATTTCCTAATCATTTTATTGTATTTTCTTCTGAAGGAAGAAAACCTCTGTACACTACAAAGAAAAGAACAAATATTTGAATAATGTTTTACAGTTTCTAAGGTGTTTTCATGTACATTTTATCATTTAATTCTCCTGGGATCCCTGTGAAGTAGTGTAACACTGTGACTTTGTACATAGCATGCTGAAAACTTCTAAATGGAGTCAGAATGGATGAAAAGGTAGACCTAACAAGACTGGGGCTAAGAGAAGTTGGCTTAGGAAGTGGGAATGACATCCATTCTGACCCATTTACATTGGGGTTCACAGTCCAGTTCAGACAGAGCATCAACACCCAGGATTCCAGTGGAGATAACATGAGGAAGCTCATAGTCTGAACCGTCAACATGAAATGATAGAAGAGATCAGAAGAAGAGCCCAAATGTGCTGAATGGGTCATCAGAATTCTCATAGGAAGATTTGGTCTCCCAACTTGACAGCTGGAGACTCAGATCTGGGAAAGGAAAAAGGAGAGTCATGAGACTTGTTTCTCCATTCATTCCACAAACTGAGTTCTAGTTCTATGCCAGGCACTATGTCCCTTTCTGAGAATATACTTGAGAGGGCTTCCTTGGTGGTGCAGTGGTTAAGAATCTGCCTGCCAATGCAGGGGACACGGGTTCAAGCCCTGGTCTGGGAGATCCCACATGCCGCGGAGCAGCTAAGCCCGTGCGCCACAGCTACTGAAGCCCGCGTGCCTAGAGCCCGTGCTCCGCAACAAGAGAAGCCACCCCAGTGAGAAGCCCGCGCACCGCAACGAGGAGTAGCCCCTGCTCACCACAACTAGAGAAAGCCTGCACGCAGCAATGAAGACCCAGCGCAGCCTAATATAAATAAACAAAATAAATTAATTTTTTAAAAAAGAATATACTTGAGAGAAAAAGTGCAGGTGCTCCGTGCAACCATGAGATTTTTAATCTTGTGGGGGAGACAGAGATTAGTGAAATAACTATGGCAATTAATGTATAATCATGATCACAAGCTGAGATAAGTGCTCAGGGCAAAAAGGAATCAGAGGTCTATGGCAGGCGAGAATTCTACCACTGAACCACCCATGCACCAATCAGAGGTCTGTGAAAGAGGATCCGACCTGGTTGGGAGAAGGAGAACTTCCAGAGAAGTAATTATTGAGCTGAGAACTGAAGGATTGAATTAGGGGTCAGCTAAGCCAGTGTTCTTCAAGGTAATATTTATTTTACACCTCATCCGCTTGTAACATCTAAATTTGTGACTGCGTTATATATAACATATTAGCATAGCTATATATGCAATTTATAATTTATAATATAAACTTATATTTGTAATTTATAATAAATGTACATGGGCTTCCCTGGTGGCGCAGTGGTTGAGAGTCCGCCTGCCGATGCAGGGTACACGGGTTCGTGCCCCGGTCCGGGAAGATCCCACATGCCACGGAGCGGCTGGGCCCGTGAGCCATGGCCACTGAGCCTGCGCGTCCGGAGCCTGTGCTCCACAACGGGAGAGGCCATAACAGTGAGAGGCCCGCGTACCGCAAAAAAAAAAAAAAAGAAAAACAAAAATAAATGTACATATATTTGGAGGGATGTTCTTAAGCCCCCTCTTATAATTTGTAAGTCCCAGGGCATTGGGCATGAAATGTTTTAATAGAAACATGTGTAAGCGGGTGGGGACAGAGGACAAAGCAAGTATCATTACTTTCATATCTCTCCCTATTGGGAAAACTGAATAAGCTTGAACTCTAAGTAGCAAATACTTTTCTCACTAAAGGATCTTTAATACCCTCTCCCATCTCTGTAACACACACAGGAATGCTAAACCTGCAGGAAAAACTTCCTCCCCCGAGTGCTCAATATAGAAACCTAACTGCAGCCCTATATTATATATTACTGCATAATAAAGTGTCTCAAAAATTAGTGGCTTAAAAAACATTTATTATCTCATAGTTTTTATGGGACAGGAATCCAGGCATGTTTTACTGGGTCCTCTAGCTCTGGGTTTCCCATGAGGCTAAAGTCACCTCAAGGCACCGATTGGAAAGGAGCTGCTTCCTATTTCACTCACGTGGTTGGTAGCAGGATTCAGTTCCTGATGGACTCCTGAACTTAGGTCTCAGTTTCTCGTAAGCTGTAGGCTAGAGGTCTCCCTTGGTTCCTTGCCACATGGGCCTCTCTATAAGTGCATTTCACAATATGGCAGCTGGTTTCATCAGAGCAAGCAAGTGAAAGGAGAAGAGAGTGCCAGCAAGAGGAGGCGTGCTAGCAAGACACAAGTCACAGTCTCGGAACCTAACTGCGGAAACATTTCATCACTTTTGCCATATTTTGCTTGTTAGAATCATGGCCCTAAGGTCAGTCTGCACTCAAGAGGAGAAGATTACACAAAAGTGTGAATACCAGGAGGCAGGGAGCCATTGGGAGCCATGTAAGCTACCTACCAGAATTCCCAAAGCCATATTTGGAAAACTCAGCAGAAATGAGATAGCTAGTGCAACAATTATTCCGTTCACCATCTTAGATTAGTATTATCACCAAAAGTTTAGCACCAAAAAAGTTTAGCACCGAATGTTCTACTCTGCTTTTTTTCTCTAATTTGATGCATATACATGTGCACTGTATTCCATGCATAGTTCTCATTCTAGAGCACTGAATCCTGGCCAACTTACTCACCTCATTGCCTAGGGATCTCCTCACTCAAGGCGTGCCAGCCATACTGGCAGCCTGCCCCAGGGCCTGTTCCCATCTATCTAGAACATACTTCCTCTATATGTAGGCCTGACTGTCCCCTCACTTCATTCAGTTCTCTGCCCAAATGCCACATCTTCACCCACTCTTCACTCTCTTTTACTCTGCTTCATGTTTCTCCATAATGCTTATCTCTACCTGACATTCTGTAATGTACTTTTCCTTTATCTGTTTATTGTCTGTCTCTTCCAACAAACGTGTACTTGTGGTCATAAATTCCAGATCCTAGAGTGGTACCTGGCATATGTAAGTACTCAGTAACTATTTGTCAAAACGGTGAAGGAATATTTTTGTATTTAACTAAGGGAAAACCTGTACTTCAAATTTATTTTTGTACCACCTTACTAATATGATACACATCCACCTCTGGTTATTAGGAGTTATGCCATCATTTTTTCCCACCTATGATAATGAGGAAACAAATGATTAGAAATGAGAAGGTTTTCAAGGACCTCATTTGGAAAAGAAGTTGACATTTAGCAATTTTGATTCCGTTAACAGATGTACTTTTGGTTTTTGCTCTAAATTCACATTCATTGAGAAAGGGAAAAAAAAACTTTAGAAAATACTACATATGGGAATGATTGAGTTCCTTTGCAATGGTTTTCTGTATAAGCTTTGTTGTATATTTGTTTATTTGTTTCCATCATAAAGATCAACTACTGAAATGCAAAAACTTACTGTCAAGATATGTTTTCAGTAGTTTCCATAAACTTACATCTCATTCTGTACTGAAAATTCACTTTGCTAAAACCAAGAGAATTGAAAGCTTATTCAGGACTCATCTTGAATGAATGCAAAAAAAAATTGTGTCCTTAGATCAGAAGCCTCTGAATGCTTTATTTGGTCTGATAAATCCAAGTCAGTATTTTAGGGTATATAATGGTATACGAGTGAAGAGCTATGTGCAGAGAGTACTCTTAGATATTATGAGCAACACAAAGATAAGTAAGGCTCATATATAGGTGGACAGGCAGTAGTATAAAGTATAATGCAAATTGTGTGTTCTGGTGTTAAACTTCCTGTGTGACTTAATCACACATTTGATAACCTGTCTGTGTCTCAGTACTTACTTCATTACTGTTGTTGTGATGGTTAATTTTGTGTCAAACTGACTGGGCCACAGGGTACCCAGATGTAAACATTGTTCTGAGTGTCTCTGTGAGGGTGTTTCTGGATGAGATTAACATTTGAATCAGTAGACTGAGTAAAGCAGATTGCCTTCTCCAATATAGCTGGGCCCTATCCAATCCATGGAAGGCCTGAATAGAACAAGAAGGCTGAGTAAGGGAGAATTTGCTCTTTCTGGCAGGTGGTCTCTAAACTGGGACATCAGTCTTCTCCTGCCTTCGAACTCAGACCTGGACTAGAACTTACACCCTTGGCTCTCTTGCTTCTCATGCTACTGGACTTGGACTGGAACTGTATCTTGGGCTCTCCTGAGTCTGGAAATTCTCAGCTTCCAAAATCACATGAGCCATTGTTATAGTGGATATCTTTTTATCTATATATCTATATCTGTATCTGTCTATCTCCTGTTGGTTCTGTTTCTCTGTAGAACCCTAGTACAGTTGTTGAGTTAATTGAATGAGATAACTTATGTGAACCTTTTAATATGGTTCATGGAACATAGTAAGCACTCAGAAATATTACCCAAGAAAAGGCATTTTATTAGAATTAGTTAAAGCTTCAAGAGACTGAAAACCCAAACTAACAGTAGCTTAAATTTGAAAAGAAGGTTGTATCACTCTCAGGTAAAGTCCCAAAGTATGGTATAATGACTTCTCATCAACCAGTCCAGTGCTGGTATGGCCACTCAGTACTCATCAGGAACCCTGGTTTCTTCTATCAAACTACCCGCCCTGTGCTCAAAACTTGACTATCAGTTTTTATCATGCCTGCTCTTAGTGGTTTGGGGATTTGGCTAAGCAATCAAAATTACACCACCACGGCTTCCCTGGTGGCGCAGTGGTTGAGAGTCCACCTGCCGATGCAGGGGACACGGGTTCATGCCCCGGTCCGGGAAGATCCCACATGCCGCGGAGCGGCTGGGCCCGTGAGCCATGGCCGCTGAGCCTGCGCGTCCGGAGCCTGTGCTCCGCAAGGGGAGAGGCCACAACAGTGAGAGGCCCACGTACCGCAAAAAAAAAAAAAAAATTGCACCACCACAACAGGCCACACTTGGCTTTACTTAGAAGAATAATGATGTCATATACTCTCACCAGCAGCTCCACATCCTCACTAACACTTGGTATTGTAAGGACTTACATTGCTTTTTCTTTTTCTCCCAATCTCATGGCTGTATTCTGGTGTCTTACTGTAATCTAAATTTGCATTTCCCTGATTGTAAGTGGAATTAAGCAATTTTTCATACTCTTATATTATTTGATTTCTTTGTGCAGTGCCTATTCACGACTTTTGACTATTTTACGATTGGGTTATTTTCATTTTTCTTATTTATTTGTAGGAGTTCTTTATATATTCTCAATATTAATCCTTCATTGGTTTTATGTGTTGCAAATCTCCTCTCCCATGCTGTGTTCTTCTTCTTCCATGTTTGCAGTAACTTTTGATAAAATTCTTAATTTTAATTCATCCATCTTCCTTTATGGTTAGTGCTTTTAGTGTTCTGTTTTATCGTATAAGTCTTTCTCTCCTCTAAGGTCATGAAGTTATTTTTCTGTATTAACTTCTAAAGTTTTATTATTTTGCTTTTTACGTTTGACCTATGATATATCTGGAAATTATTTTTATGTATGGTTTGAAGTAAGAGACTGCCATTTCCTTTTTTCCCACGTGATTACCCAGTTGTCCCATTTACTTATTGAAAAGGCTTACTTCTCCACTGCCATGCCCTGTTTGTCATGAATCAAGTGTCCATTAATGTTGGATCTATATCCGAGTTTTCTAATCTGTGTCATTTTTCTACTTATTTATCTGAGTACCAATACAATAATTACTGTAGCTCTAGAATAAGTTTTGATATCCAGTAGTGCAAGCCCTCCCATCTTGTTAATAAACTTCAAGATAATTTTCTCTATTTTTGGCCCTTTGTGTTCCCATATAAATTTGAGAATCAACTTGTAGCATTGCACAAGAAAATTTGTTGAATATTTGACTGGCATTTTATTGACTATTGATCAATTTGGGGTAATTTTTATATATTTATATTTTTTAAAAACCTTTCTCTCTATATATATTTATATACACACATGTATATACACACAATATCGAGCCACCCAATCCATGAATGATATGTGTATCACTTCATTAATTTGGGTCATCTTTAATTTTTTTCCTTAAAACTAGGGAATGGAGTTTTAGATTTATTCCTAGGTGCTACATAATCTTTAATTATAAATTATATTTCTTTTAGTTGCTACTACAAAGAATCATCTGGTTATATAATCAATAAGTTCATTTTTTTTTTTTTTTTTTGTGGTACGCGGGCCTCTCACTGTTGTGGCCTCTCCTGTCGCAGAGTACAGGCTCTGGACGCAGAGGCTTAGTGGCCATTCCTCACGGGCCCAGCTGCTCCACTGCATGTGGGATCCTCCCGGACCGGGGCACGAACCCATGTCCCCTGCATCGGCAGGCAGACCCTCAACCACTGCGCCACCAGGGAAGCCACATTTTTTTAAATTGAAGTATGTAGTTGACTTACAATGTTGTGTTCGTTTCTGGTGTACAGCAAAGTGATTCAGTCATTTGTACACACACACACACATATACACACACACACACACATATATACATATATATATTCTTTTTCAGATTATTTTCTATTATAGGTTATTACAAGATATTGAGTATAGTTCCCTGTGCTATACAGTAGGTCCCTGTTGATTATCTATTTTATATACAGTAATGTGTATCTGTTAATCCCAGACTCCTAATTTATCCCCCCCTTCCCCTTTGGTAACCATAAGTTTGTTTTATGTCTGTGAATCTGTTTCTGCTTTGTAAATAAGTTCTTCTGTATCATTTTTTAGTTTCCACATTTAAGTGATATGATATTTGTCTTTCTCTGACTTACTTCACTTAGTATGATAATCTTTAGGTCCATCCATGTTGCTGCAAATGGCGTTATTTCAATCATTTTTATGGCTGAGTAATATTCTATTGTGTATATGTATACAACATTCTTTAACTGTTCATCTGTCAGTGGACATTTAAGTTGTTTTCATGGCTTGGCTATTGTGAGTAGTGCTGCTGTGAACACTGGGGTGTATGTATCTTTTCGAATTAGAGTTTTTGTCTTTTCCAGATATATGCCCAGGAATAGGATGGCTGGATCATATGGTAACTCTAGTTTTAGTTTTTTAGGGAACCTCCATACTGTTTTCCATAGTGACTGTACCAATTTACATTCCCAACAACGGTATAGGACAGTTACCTTTTTTCCACACTGTCTCCAGCATTTATTATTTGTATACTTTTTGATGATGGCCATTTACAGTTGATTTTTGTGTGTGTGTGTGTGTGTGGTACACAGTCCTCTCACTGTTGTGGCCTCTCCCGTTGCGGAGCACAGGCTTCGGACGCGCAGGCTCAGCGGCCATGGCTCACGGGCCCAGCCGCTCCGCGGCATGTGGGATCCTCCCGGACCAGGGCACGAAGCCGTGTCCCCTGCATCGGCAGGCGGACTCTCAACCACTGCGCCACCAGGGAAGCCCAACAGTTGATTTTTAATGTTTATTTCATATCCAGTAATCTTGTTAAATTCTACTAATTTGTTTGTTGGTAATTTTGGATTTTCCATATGTATACAATGATAGCATTTGTGAATGGCACATTTATTTCTTCCTTTTCAATCCAAACTAAAGG
Source organism: Pseudorca crassidens (assembly GCF_039906515.1). Taxonomy (NCBI): domain Eukaryota; kingdom Metazoa; phylum Chordata; class Mammalia; order Artiodactyla; family Delphinidae; genus Pseudorca; species Pseudorca crassidens. Next base: position 106,970,135 of record NC_090317.1, on the reverse strand, counting down.
CTCCCAAGATGTCTGTCATTCCAGTTACTTGCTATTATGCCTTTGTACTTGTATACAAATGTAGTTAATTTTTAAATAAGTTTTATGGAGTGATGACACATATGCAGAAAAAATATATAAATCATAATTACACAAGTTGGTGAATAGCCACAAAGAAAACACAGCCATGTAACCACCACCCAGATCTAGAAATAAACCATTAGCAGCAAAGTCCTTAACCTAAGCTTTTTCCCCAGAGTAACAAGTATCCTGTTTTCTAACACAGTAGCTTGGTTTTACCTTTTAAACTTTATATGTATATGCACGCTTACAGTACTTAATCTTTTGCATTGGTGTCTTTCTCAGTATTAGTAAGTATCCATGGTACTGTGTATAGCTATTCATTTGCATTGCTGTGCATTATTCCATTGTAATCTACCATGCTGATGACATTTTGGTAATTTCGAGTTGGAGAGTAATAAGAATGATGTTGTTATGAGCATTCTCATGCATGCACATATGTACATGTTTCTGTTCAATAATACCTACGAATGGAAATTCTAGGTCAGTAGAACAAAGAGGAAGGCACACAAGATTTTAGTAAGTACACTAAAAGTATTATAAAATAATGACTAAGATCACAACAGACAGAATTGTCATGCACATGTGTCTCTGGGCATATGTAATCTGTTATCTACAATGCCTTGGAGAAGCTGTGCAGCAGTCGTGGCCATGGAGGTTAAGTAACCTGCCTAACAACTACATTCATTTAATAAATATTTATAGATTTCCTATTAAGTTCCTGGCATTGTTTTAGACTGGGGATTCAGTGGTAACCAAAATGCAGTCTGTTGCTTAAAGTTGCCTTCAGCCCAGCACAGATTTTTCTTTCTCTAAGGGGCCTTTGTAGCTTCCCCAATAAGAAATACTAGCCAATCTACTCTGTGTGATTACAGTCAGATACTCTCTAACCTATTTATTACACTATCTCTAGGTATAATAACAAGTTGCCTTTACAAAGTTACTAATGATTTAAAATGGGTCAGTGGTGTTACATAAAGAAATGAAATCATAATACCAGGGTTAGTTCTTAGGGAAATTTAATATAGCAAAGGAAAAATGTGAGAGAAAGAAAGAAAAAAAGGGAATATAAGAAAGGAAAATGAGACAGAATAGTAAGCCCATGTTATTTTTTTAAATTATTTTTTTTAATATTTATCAGACCTCTGTTTCTTTAGAATGACGGGGAATGAACTATAGTCTCTTTGCCTGTTTTTTTTTTTTGTTTGTTTGTTTTTTGTTGTTTTTTTTTTTTGCGGTACGCGGTCCTCTCACTGCTGTGGCCTCTCCCATTGCGGAGCACAGGCTCCGGACGCACAGGCTCAGTGGCCATGGCTCACGGGCCCAGCCACTGCGCGGCATGTGGGATCTTCCTGGTCCAGGGCACGAACTCTCAACCACTGCGCCACCAGGGAAGCCCTGAATAAATTTTTTAAAGAAGTCTGTGCCTGTTGTAGCAAATTCGGTCGGTGCTGAAGTATACAAGGGAGGCCTTTCTCTCTAATTTCAGTTTGCATACACCATTAGACTCTTCTGTGTGTGGAAATGCATGTACATACATATATCATATGCCTATGTAACATATGCACAGTAACTATACAGACATCATTTAAAAGTTAAAGTTAGAGCATATGCTAATGTTACTCTGAAACATATTTAACTCAATGTGTATATCTTTCCAAGTGAGTACATATAGAATTACCTAATTCAGTTTTTTGAATATTTTATTTAATGTTTTAATATTAATTTTATATTTGATCATCTTTTTGGGGTGGGTATAATAGCAGATATATTTTATACATATATACTTTACATTATAGCAGAAGCATTCATCTTCATTACTGAACAGTTTCATTATGTACAAGAGGTCAACAAAGAAATTTATCATAACTTATTTAATCTGTTATTAGACATTTTGGTTCTTTCCAGTTTCTTGTTTTTTTATTCAAACAGAAAGTCACAAAAATTATAATCCTCTTCATCAGTTCAGTCAGTCCATGTAATTAATTTTTTTCATCTTGATCTTTTGTTAGCACTTTTATGAATTCATCAGTTTTCCATTAGAGTTCTGAAAATGGTTATTCATTCAGTTCAGCAGTATAGTCAGTTACCAGAAACCTGTACTTGTCAGAGTCTTTTCCATGAATTCCTTGAAGATGAAACCCTTTTATGGGAACATATTTGCAAAAGCATCAGAGTACACCCAGAACTGTCTGTAAATGACAAAAGACTTAAAAATGACCATGGTTAAAGATTTGATGAAAGTTCATAATAATGCAATTGACAAGGAAATTTAGTTATTTCTGAGATATACATTTTAAAGTAATAACTAGAATTATGACTTACAACATTATATCAGAAAATGTAAGATTTTTAGAAATTTCATGTAATGTCTGAAATATTTATATTAACATATTTCTATACAAATAACCCAAAGAAAGTTTAGTATTAGTTGTTTTTTTGTTTGTTTGTTTATACAGCAGGTTCTTATTAGTCATCAATTTTATACACATCAGTGTATACATTGTCAATCCCAATCGCCCAATTCATCCCACCACCAACCCTACACCCCCGTGTCTTTCCCCCCCGGTGTCCATACGTTTGTTCTCTACATCTGTGTCTCAACTTCTGCCCTGCAAACTGGTTCATCTGTACCATTTTTCTAGGTTCCACATACATGCGTTAATATACGATATTTGTTTTTCTCTTTCTGACTTACTTCACTCTGTATGACAGTCTCTACATCCATCCACATCTCAACAAATGACCCAGTTTCGTTCCTTTTTCTGGCTGAGTAATATTCCATTGTATATATGGACCACATCTTCTTTGTCCATTCGTCTGTTGATGGGCATTTAGGTTGCTTCCATGACCTGGCTATTGTAAATAGTGCTGCAGTGAACATTGGGGGTGCATGTGTCTTTTTGAATTATGGTTTTCTCTGGGTATATGCCCAGTAGTGAGATTGCTGGGTCATATGGTAATTCTATTTTTAGTTCTTTAAGGAACCTCCATACTGTTCTCCATAGTGGCTGTATCAATTTACATTCCCACCAACAGTGCAAGAGGGTTCCCTCTTCTCTGCACCCTCTCCAGCATTTGTTGTTTGTAGATTTTCTGATGATGCCCATTCTAACTGGTGTGAGGTGATACTCATTGTAGTTTTGATTTGCATTTCTCTAATAATTAGTGATGTTGAGCAACTTTTCATGTGCTTCTTGGCCATCTGTGTGTCTTCTTTGGAGAAATGTCTATTTAGGTCTTCTGCCCATTTTTGGATTGGGTTGTTTTTTTTTTTAATATTGAGCTGCATGAGCTGTTTATATATTTTGGAGATTAATCCTTTGTCAGTTGCTTCGTTTGCAAACATTTTCTCCCATTCTGAGCATTGTCTTTTGGTCTCGTTTATGGTTTCCTTTGCTGTGCTAAAGCTTTTAAGTTTCATTAGGTCCCATTTGTTTATTTTTGTTTTTATTTCCATTACTCTAGGAGGTGGATCAAAAAAGATCTTGCTGTGATTTATATCAAAGAGTGTTCTTCCTATGTTTACCTCTAAGAGTTTTGTAGTGTCCAGCCTTACATTTAGGTCTCTAATCCATTTTGAGTTTATTTTTGTGTATGGTGTTAGGGAGTGTTCTAATTTCATTCTTTTACATGTAGCTGTCCAGTTTTCCCAGCACCACTTATTGAAGAGACTGTCTTTTCTCCATTGTATATCTTTGCCTCCTTTGTCATAGATTAGTTGACTATAGGTGCATGGGTTTATCTCTGAAGCCCATGTTATTTTGAAAAAATATTTTAAAAGGTGATATTTGAAAATATCAAGAATATACTGTTAATCACCCTTGTCACCAGCTGTAATATGAGAAAAATATTCCCATGATGATAAACAAATGTCAAAGAGAGAGTATAGGAAGATTATGTGTACTCAGTTTAGAACTCTACTATTTGAATATCATGAGTTTGGAAATTTTAATGTAATATTACAAATTGTTTATACTTCTGGTTTAAAATTCCTGATTTTCAGAGAGAGAAAAAAAAACCCTATTGAGGTCTCTCTGAAAAATACAGGAGTCTAACTTTTAAATCTCATGTAACATTTAGATAAAGTATAATTCTTAAAATCCAAGTTTATAAATACATAGATTTCATGCTTAAGACAAAGGAACTCAACAGAATATGTTTAGGGTCTAACCAAAATTTAGAATAAATTCAGTATCAGATTTGGACAGCCCAGAAAGAGCATGGAATGTATCATCAGACGTCTTTAGGTTGGATTTTTGTTCTAACACTACCAACTTGTGAAATCACTTTAAGAAACTTGAGCTGCCTAAATGTGCAATGTGTTGTCTCTAAAATAGGCATACTACCTCAAAAGGTTGTCATTTTTAAAAATTGATTCAACAACTGTTGTCCTTATTCACAGGATGGAGGTGGTAATAATATCATACTCATTTAGCAAATAAAAGCTACTGCTGAGCTCCTAAAGCTCAGGACCCCTCAGTCCCTACCTCCAGTAACTTAAATGGAAATTCCGAAGGTGATAACTTCCTTCATTTGAGGAGGAAAGAACTGCAGCAAAACACAGATTCAAAACTACCCTTACCATCCCCTCAGGCTCTTGGAATTTTCTATGCCAGTCATACCCCACCTGTTTATGTGGGCTGTGGAAAATGTCACTGTGATATGTCATAAATGTTGCTGAATTCCCACTTCTATTCTCTATTAATTGTTCAAAACTTCTACAAGGTTTGATTTTGTTGATTGCATGAGTTCTTGTGTGAGAACCTTGTAGAATATATTCCTAAAAAATGCAATTCACTTTTATATACTACTGGTAGAAATGCAAATTTGTGCAGTATTTATGAAAAGCAATAGTCAATATACATAAAAATTTACATGCACATACTCTTTGACTCTAAAATTCTAGTTCTAGAAATTTATCCTACAGATAAACTTTCATATGTACACAAAGATGTATGTTCAAAATGTTTTTGCAGCATTTCTATAATAGCAAGAGAATAAAAGATACATGTCTGTTTTCAGAGGACTAGCTGAAATGATTTTGGTAATCCTTAGAGTAGAATATCCTGTCATCTTTAAAAAGCATGACATGGAGCCTTATGTAAGGGCACGGAAAAGAGGTAATGAGGTAATATTTTAAAATACATTGTAGAACAGCATATGTGGTCTATATTTAGGTAAGTATCTACATATCCATGTATTTGTTTATATGTGCAGTAGATAACATCCATTATCAATAACTCTACTTGGGGTTAGGATTATGTGGGAGATTGTCACTTTCTATTTCATATGCTTAGATATTGCTTCAATGTTTAATAAAAAGGTCATGCAGCTTCTATAGTGTTAAAAAGAAGCCTCTCCTTTTGGGAAAAAATATTCTTTAAGGATCATTGTTTCAGTTTGTCATGGCCATTTAAAAACATATCTTCTTTAACAACCTCACATAAATCAGGAACAATGACAGATATTCTCCTCGGTCCAGATCATCAGCTAAGATTTATTCACAAGATTCATTCCTTCCATTTTGGCTTCTTCCCAGTCAACTCTCATTGACTTCTTGGATCTCCCTGAAGTGCTGTGACACCATCGTGGCTCGTGTGCTCTCAGTTCCGCCATACCCTACCTCCTGTTCTTTCTTAACCCACTAAATCTTTTTTTTTTTAACTTTTTATTCTGTATTGCAGTGTAGTTGATTAACAATGTTGTGTTAGTTTCAGGTGTACCACAAAGTGATTCAGTTATACATATGCACGTATCTATTCTTTTTCAAATTCTTTTCCCAGTTAGGTTGTTACAGAATATTGAGCACAGTTCCCTGTGCTATACAGTAGGTCCCTGTTGGTTATCCATTTTAAATACAGCACTGTGTACATGTCAATCCCGAACTCCCTAACTATCCCTCCCCCCGCACCCTTCCCCCCTGGTAACCATAAGTTCATTCTCTAGAGATGATCATACTGAGTGAAGTAAGTCAGACAGAGAAAGAGAAATACCATATGATGTCGCTTATATGCGGAATCTAAAAAAAGATGATGTAAATGAACTTATTTACAAAATAGAAGCAGACTCTCAGACTTAGACAATGATCTTACCCACTAAGTCTTACTTCATTTCACCGACTGTTCTTACCTAACTGGCTTGATTCAAGAGCTCACGTGCATTCCAGGCCACACCTTTCTACTTCTTTTTGGGCCCAATAGTGATCCAAACAACACTGAATATAAGTATGTCAAATATATAAAGTCCCACCCCTGTAGCACAGACGTGTAATTCTTACCAAATATTTGTGTTCTCACTTATATTTCCGTTGGGCAGAGCCACAACCAGCTGGAGCTGGGCAATGGACTGGGAGCAGAAATGGTTATTTGTTGGCTAAGACGATGAAAAGTTCATGTGGGACCCTCAGTATTCTCATCTTCTGCTAGGATGATCTGGGACAGCAAGATGGAAGTGGACTGCTTCCCCTTCTCTTCCAGTGTCCAAATATCATGCAGGTGCTTCTCATTGACGAAGTCTAATTGAAACCCTGTTCACAAGAGTGTGAGAAATACAGTTTCCAAGATTCTACCCTTGGGATATATGAGAGAGCTTTAAGGGACATAGTGTATGCACCAACAAAAAGTATTGCCCATGAGCGATATATTTTCTTAGAAACGCAAGAAGGGATTTAAGTTTATTCCTATAATAACAGCACTCTCCTGCATTTGCATGCCAAACTTCCCTGAGAGGGGGAAGAATAGCATGATGTTATAGCAAGTGAGCCAAGAACTCACATTGGAGAATGTTTACTCATAAGATCATTGCTGAAACAGAAAAATAAAATGTCAAGAATTGAACTGGAGAATGTGGAGACATGTCTGCAAGTTTTCTACCCCAGCTTCCTAGCAACATGAAAAGCATCATGTCCTTGATATATACTAATCAAATAAAATAAAAGGTCATAATCATACCTTAAAGGTGAAAGTACAAGCTCTGTTTAATCATCCCTAGAAGAATATTTCATGTCTTGGAAATGAGATCATTGGAGATTCTGTCAAAATGTGTGGCTTCCGATTAATCTTAGTTTCTTGACTAAACTAACACTGGAATTGATTCCTTCTGCATACTTCATTGCAGTTTTTCACTGTATCGTGTAAGCGTTCATGTCTTCTTAGTCACTACCCTTGGTGTTAGCCATTTCACTAATAATAGAATGGGTTCTTCACTTACAGGATGATAGGAATTTAATCAGTCATTTTCAGGTCCACATTGCACTCCTTCAGGCTTCTGAGAGGCAGTATAGGATAAAGCTTTCTTTCTTTTTTTTCCCCTTTCAAATGGATATTAAGGAACTTAAATATTTTTATGTTTATATTAGCCATGTTTTGAGTATGGCCCTTCCTTATGTTGACTTAAATAGTTCTTTTCAGGTTCATGTTACCATTAATCTGGAGGTAGTAAGGAACAGAGATTAAGCACAAAGAGGATGGCATCAGACTGTTTGGGTTTGAATCTGGCTTAACCACTACTAGCTGTGTGACCTTGGGCAAGTTCCTTAATCTTACTTTGCCTCAGTTTCTTCACCTGTTAAGTGGGGATAATAATAGTACCTATTTTATAGGATTCCTATCTTACAGCATTGCTGTGGCAGTTAAATGAAATAACATATGTATAGTACTGAGAACAGTGCCAAACACCTAGTAAGAGCTCCATAGTGTTAGCAATCATTATTATTTAATGACATATTTCCCATACAGGCCTAATCAAAACTGATGTAACCTCTATTTGAAGCTTCCTCATTCCATACAATGACAGTGGCTCTAAGAATCTCTGTGTGCATCATGGTGTGAGATTTGTGTGCCTGGTGGATTGAATCACACACTGATTGCAGAAGACATGGTTTTGTCTAAAAAAGAAGTAAAGAAAACAATCCCATTTACAACAGCATTGAAAAAAATAAAATACTTAGGAATAAATTTAACCAAAGGGATGAAAGATCTCTACACTGAAAACTACAAGACATTGATGCAAGAAATTAAGAAGATGCAAATAAATGGAAAGGTATCCCATATTCATGGATTGAAAAAAATAATATTGCTAAAATGTCCATAAAACCCCAAACCATCTGTAGAGTCAATGCAGTCTCTATCAAGATTCCATTGGGAGCTGGAGGAATCAAGCTCCCTGACTTCAGGCTATACTACAAAGCTACAGTAATCAAGACAGTATGGTACTGGCACAAAAACAGAAAGATTGATCAGTGGAACAGGATAGAAAGCCCAGAGAAAAACCCACACACATATGGTCACCTTATCTTTGATAAAGGAGGCAGGAATGTACAGTGGAGAAAGGACAGCCTCTTCAATAAGTGGTGCTGGGAAAACTGGACAGGTACGTGTAAAAGTATGAGATTAGATCACTCCCTAACACCATACACAAAAATAAGCTCAAAATGGATTAAAGACCTAAATGTAAGGCCAGAAACTATCAAACTCTTAGAGGAAAACAGAGGCAGAACACTCTATGACATAAATCACAGCAAGATCCTTTTTGACCCACCTCCTAGAGAAATGGAAATAAAAACAAAAATAAACAAATGGGACCTGATGAAACTTCAAAGCTTTTGCACAGCAAAGGAAACCATAAACAAGACCAAAAGACAACCCTCAGAATGGGAGAAAATATTTGCAAATGAAGCAACTGACAAAGGATTAATCTCCACAATTTATAAGCAGCTCATGCAGCTCAATAACAAACAACCCAATCCAAAAATGGGCAGAAGACCTAAATAGACATTTCTCCAAAGAAGATATACAGACTGCCAACAAACACATGAAAGAATGCTCAACATCATTAATCATTAGAGAAATGCAAATGAAAACTACAATGAGATATCATCTCACACCAGTCAGCATGGCCATCATCAAAAAATCTAGAAACAATAAATGCTGGAGAGGGTGTGGAGAAAAGGGAACCCTCTTGCACTGTTGGCGGGAATGTAAATTGATACAGCCACTGTGGAGAACAGTATGGAGGTTCCTTAAAAAACTACAAATAGAACTACCATATGACCCAGCAATCCCACTACTGGGCATATACCCTGAGAAAACCATAATTCAAAAAGAGTCATGCACCAAAATGTTCATTGCAGCTCTATTTACAATAGGCCGGAGATGGAAACAACCTAAGTGTCCACCATCGGATGAATGGATAAAGAAGATGTGGCACATATATACAATGGAATATTACTGAGCCATAAAAAGAAACGAAATTGAGCTATTTGTAATGAGGTGGATAGACCTAGAGTTTGTCATACAGAGTGAAGTAAGTCAGAAAGAGAAAGACAAATACCGTATGCTAACACATATCTATGGAATTTAAGAAAAAAAATGTGATGAAGAACCTAGGGGTAAGACAGGACTAAAGACACCGACCTACTAGAGAACGGACTTGAGGATATGGGGAGGGGGAAGGGTAAGCTGTGACAAAGCGAGAGTGAGGCATGGACGTATATACACTACCAAACGTAAGATAGATAGCTAGTGGGAAGCAGCCACATAGCACAGGGAGGTCAGCTCGGTGCTTTGTGACCACCCAGAGGGATGGGATAGGGAGGGTGGGAGGGAGGGAGACACAAGAGGGAAGAGATATGGGGACATATGTATATGTATAACTGATTCACTTTGTTATAAAGCAGAAACTAACACACCATTGTAAAGCAATTATACCCCAATAAAGATGTAAAATAATAATAATAAAGAATAGCATCCTTAGGGGAAAAAGCATTCTCTACCCACAGTGGGAGAGGGAGGGAGGGAGTATTTGCTGAATGATAAATTGTCATGCAAAGTATCAGAATATTCTAAATCCTTGGTAATGCCACTAAGTGCTCTGAATGTACAGAGAAGAGAAAGATTTTAATGGGTCAGGGTAGTCTAGGAAGATTTGACAAATAAGACGTCTCATCTAGGCCTTTCAAAATTGGTGATTTAATTAGACTCAGTGAGGAGAAGGGAGCATTCCAGGGGCAGTGGTGGGGAGGAAATGAATGAGCAGAGGTAGAGAGGTGGGATAGTCATAGTACAGTTCACAGTGTGTTTAAGATCAACTGAGTAGTTAAAAAGGGACCAGAAGGGTAGACTACAGAAGTTAGAATTTATCCTTCAGTACCTGTTTAGCTATTGAAGTATTTGGAGCAATTACGTGATGTGACTCCTAAGTACTTCTTTGCTCATTTTGCCAGCACAACTTCCCTGCCTCTAAATGTCAGTCAGGATTCCTTAGTTGCAAGCAACAGAGACTAGCTCTTAGCATAATAGAATAACAGGGAAGGTGAACAAGGCTGGACAGGAAAATGGAGGCTGTGTGGGAGCCATGGCCACAGTCACATCACATCCCATAAGTCTCAGGAGAGTAGTATGTGTTCTGTTAAAAACTGGATTCAGAACTCACACCATCACCACTGCAGCAAACTGGGACGTAGGACCCTGAGTCTTACCATCAGCATCACTGTCTCTATGGCCTGTTCGACAAGGCTGCCACTGCTGCTGCTGCTTCAGCTACTGCTCATCTGCAAAATATAGTCTAAGTAGTGCTTGCTGTTGTGCACCTGTTCCAGATTTAAACTTTAGGATGGGTGTACCTAATTGGTTGAGCAGAGCTCACCTGTCTGTATCCTAGCTGCAGAGAATGCTGGGAAATCATGTATTTAGCGTTTTCAGTGTTTATGTTGGGAGATAGGCCCTGATTCCCATTCGTAAGGCAGAAGAGTCTTCAAAAGCAGGAAGTGGGTCAGAGGCGGACAAACAGAAATACTCACTGGACCTCTACCTTGAAAAGCTAATCCACATCTTTTTTTTTTTTTTTAACTATTAACATACCAACCTCATACTTCCTTCCTCTGAAATCCTAGAGCAATTTGTATTGAAACCACTCCTTAGATACTTGTCTCATGCAACTTTGAATTTTCAGAATGCATGTGTTTGTCTCTCTAGCTAGCTTGTAACCAGTGTGAGGGCAGTGACCATGAATTACGTTTCTGTGTATCCAAAGGGCTTATCCCTGGGAATTGCTCATAGAGCTTCAGTGATTTTTATTAATCAGTTGATAAAAGCAGTGAGTGAGCACTGAGAAATGGAGGGGGCAGACAGATGATGACATTCTTTTTTTTATATATAAATTTTTATTTATTTTATTTATTTATTTTTGGCCGCTTTGGGTCTTCATTGCTGCGCCCAGGCTTTCTCTAGCTGCGGTGAGCGGGGGCTACTCTTCATTGCAACGTGCAAGCTTCTCATTGCGGTGGCTTCTGTTGCAGAGCGTGGGCTCTAGGTACACAGGCTTCAGTAGTTGTGGCTCATGGGCTCTAGAGCACAGGCTCAGTAGTTGTGGCGCACGGGCTTAGTTGCTCTGCGGCATGTGGGATCTTCCGGGACCAGGGCTCGAACCCATGTCCCCTGCCTTGGCAGGTGGATTCTCAACCACTGCGCCACCAGGGAAGCCCCAGGTGATGACATTGTAATATTATAATGTGGTAAGCAAGCAGTAATAAAGGTGTGAACTGTGTGTTGGAGTGGAAGGGAAGAGACAGATGCAAGACATTCAGACAGTGGAGCGCTGGAGCTGCTAGCACCTGCTTGGGAGAGCCCACACAGCTGCTCAGCCTTCAGAAGCACCTCACCAGCAGCTTGGGATAGGCCATGGTGGGAGTATCTATACCACAGAATTCTGCAAACACTACAAATAGGGGCTTTTTTTTTTCTTTTCCAGGGAGCCAATTGGTAAGCATTTACCAGTATACCATTGCACGAAGGAAAAACAAGGATTCTCTGTACTTTCTTTCATTTTTGAACCTAATATGCAGCAATTTAAACCCCTTTGCACATAGGTTATCCATGTTTTTAATATAAGTTTTCCTGATGTGGATATCTAAATATGAATAATTTTGTTTACCTGTAGGGAAACAATGAGAATATATGAGAGGGTGGATGGTTTATATATTCATGTGTTTGATAAGACCTTTTAGTTTCATTTTTAAGATTCTGATAGCATATCTTAAAATGATAATCAGATGACAATTTAATAAAGTGTGATTTGATTTTAGGAGGTTAGTTAGGTAATAACGATGTAGGAAATAAAACAGGTTAACAACCAGAAGCAAGTTCCCAACTCAGTCTTCATCACTCCCAGTCCACCAGGCAGCTTCCGTGGTTAAAATGGGTATTCTCACCGCAGAAGGGAGAAACAATGAGGCATTTAATTCTGTGGGCAAAGGACAGCCATGGCACTGCACCCTCAAATGAACACTGGTGTAAGACAATGGAAAACAACTCCCTTCAAGCAGAAAATAATATATGCATGTGCATTTGAACTGCACGATTCTATTACAGCTGCATAACCTTCTTGTTCAAATGTTAATGAAATGCTTTTCAGCATGCTTTAATAGTCAGGATCGGCTCAATGAAAGCTTCACAGCTAAATGTCACATCCAGGTGTGTTATTCTCCCAGGGTTGTGTGGACCCTGCTGCCATGTGTCCGTCAAAGGGAAGAATGCAGAGGGGTCTCCAAATGATGCCTTTGGCCAGTGTTAAGGGGCAGAATGACACTGTTTCCCTTTGTGAAATGAAGGAGACATTTGCACTTAAAAGTCTTTAAGAAGAAGAAATATTCAGAGCAATTGCTGTAAAACCTTAAAATTAAATGTGTGGTTTTTCTCTGTTGTGCTGCATCTGGTTTCTGTAGAATGAATCTTGTTGATGCCAGTTTCAAGGTTGCTGTTCTCTGTGCTTTTCAACCAAGGTCAAGTGAGAGGCAGCTCAGAGGCCTTGAGATTGTCACTGACAAGGAAAATAGAAGCTTTATAGCTGGAGCACTAATTAATCACTTCTAGAAAAATCGCAAAATATATATATACAAATAGAACTTTGCATGTCAACAGCTAATAGAAAATTTACTTTGTGATCTTATGCATGTAATTATATGTGTGTAAACATACTTTAAGTCATGTTAAAATGTATACTCTGGGGGCTTCCCTGGTGGCGCAGTGGTTGAGAGTCCGCCTGCCGATGCAGGGGACACGGGTTCGTGCCCCGGTCCGGGAGGAACCCACATGCCGCGGCGCGGCTGGGCCCGTGAGCCATGGCCGCTGTGCCTGCGCGTCCAGAGCCTGTGCTCCGCAATGGGAGAGGCCACATCAGTGAGAGGCCCGCGTACCACAAAAAAAAAAAAAAAAAAAAAAGTATACTCTGTAGCTAGATAAGTTTAGGGGAAAACTATAGTCTATATTATAGTAGCTTTCCAAATTACTGTGTAGTCAAGGTTGCCCTTCAAGAAGCCCAAAGTTTCAGAGTTAACTGTGTCAGTTAAAATCTGAGTCTGTATTGCCACTTATGTTTCACTGGATTCTAATATCTCATAAGTAACTTGAGACGAAGAATGCTGTTGAGAGCATGTTTATCTTCGTTTACAAAATGTGACAACACCAGAAGAATTCACATATGAAGCATTTATCAAAATAAGTATTTAAATTCAAAACTTGCACATGAAAATTTATTTGTTTCAAAGTCATAGTTTACTCATTCTGACCGGTCTTTAGCAAACCTTTAATGATCACTTATTACATGCCAAGTGTTGTGAAATAACTTTATTACAGACAAAAAATATATTTCACATATTCTTTTGAAATATATAACATAGTGAAGAGCTTGTTCAGAGTAGGCTCACAGTTAACACTTTTTTGTTAATTCCTAGCTCAGCGGCCATAGCTCACGGGCCCAGCTGCTCCGCGGCATGTGGGATCTTCCCAGACTGGGGCACAAACCCATGTCCCCTGCATCAGCAGGCGGACTCTCAACCACTGCGCCACCAGGGAAGCCCGGCTTTTCTTTTACCTTAAAAATGTTTACCTTAAGTGGAAATTTAGAAATTGTTTTCAGGAAGAAATTGTATTTTATTTTAATACAAATGAGTAGCGTCATGCTCCTATAAGAAAGCAGAGTCTTGTAATTTAAAAAGATAATGTGAGTAGAGTAATATTTCATTCTTTCAGAATGTTAGGAAATCAAATATTATATATAATTCACTCCTTCATTACACAAACAATTAAACATTTAACACTTAAACACTGAAAACTTACTGTGAACCAGGAATTGTATAAGGCTCTAAAGATACAGCCGTGATCAAAATGTCAACCATTTCTGCCCTCATGGAATGTTGATTCTAGTAAGGGAGCTCAACTGCTTTTCTGACAGAAGTTAAAACCACCTTCTGTGGAAGGATTCAGGAAGGCCACTCAACCTAGAATGGGGGTTCAGTCAGGATTCCCCACAGGAGATAGCCTCTAAACCCAAACCCAAAAGAGAGAAAAGGACTAGCCAGGCTAAAGAAAATAGTGACTTTCCAAGTAGCAGAAAGAGTCTGTTCAGGAGTGGAAGAAGACCTTGAAGGATTCAAATCCATTTAGTTGTGTCTTGAGTTTAGCATTTGAAAAAAAAAAAAACAACTGGTGAGAGATGAGGTTCAGAAAGGTGAGCTGAAGCAAGCTCAGTACAGCTCTGTGTGCCCTGTTAGGGACTAGGGCTTCATGTTGAGGGCAACCCCAAGCCACTGAGTGTTTCAGTAAGGGCTTATGATAAGATTGTCTTAAAACGATCACTTTGCCCGTGAGGTTGAGAATGTAATGTAGGACAGCAAGACTGGAGGAGATGAGACCCGCATGGTATCAGAGTATGAGGGGATGCTGACCTGAAATAAGATGGTGGCAGTGGGGGTAGAAAAACAATGGTCTGATTGGAGCAGTGATTAGTCAGTGGAATCAGCAAGATTGGTGATTGGTGGCACATGGAAAGTAAGAGTGAGCTAGGAATATACTAGAGTATTTCCACCTGGCCACTATTGACATTTTGGACCACATGTTTCTTTATCGTTGGGGACTGTCTGTACATTGTAGTATGTTTAGTGGCATCCCTGGTCTCTACCCACTAAGTAACAGAAGCCCTCTCCCCCTAGCTGTGAGAATCAAAAATGTCTCCAAACATTGCCACTGTCCCCTGGAGGAGCAAAATTACCCCTGGTTGAGAACCACTCATCTATTTAAATGACAGTGTTTTTCCAGTCTTGTCTTCATATTAGAGTCACCTGGGAAGATTTTAAAACACACTGATGCCCTGCTCTTGTCCACCACCCATTGGATAAGAATGTCAGAGGGTAGGACCTAGGCAAGGCTATTTGCTGAAGTAAATTCTGATGTGCAGCTAAGCTTGAGAGAGAGCTGCTGATGTAGATAGCATTTAAATTTAAAATTTAAAACCTGGGTAGATGAACATGCTTCTGCAAACACCACACCTTTTGTTAAATTTTAAACACTTTGAAGTAAATTTTTAAGTGTGCTGCTTTTTTTTTTTTAAGAAGATGTTGGGGGTAGGAGTTTTATTAATTTATTTATTTTTGCTGTGTTGGGTCTTCGTTTCTGTGTGAGGGCTTTCTCTAGTTGTGGCAAGCGGGGTCCACTCTTCATCTTGGTGCGCGGGCCTCTCACTATCACAGCCTCTCTTGTTGCGGAGCACAAGCTCCAGATGCGCAGGCTCAGTAGTTGTGGCTCACGGGCCTAGTTGCTCCGCAGCATGTGGGATCCTCCCAGACCAGGGCTCGAACCCCTGTCCCCTGCATTGGCAGGCAGATTCTCAACCACTGCGCCACCAGGGAAGCCCAAGTGTGCTTCTCTTCATAGTGAACATAATGTAAATGTTCTCTTGTGATTCAGATCCATAATTATGAAAATATTAATATGCAATTGAAGAAACTGCTCTTAGGTATTATTGCAGTGGGTGGTGTACCTAACTCATACACCTGATGGCCCAAGGCTATGATTCACTGATGATTTTGTCTGTTTTTGGATACCTCTAGCAATCCCAAGAAATTATGACTTTGGAGGGTCATTTCTTATCGTTACCAATGTTTCTACATCTATTCATCTCTTCTCTTGCCCTCACTCAGAAATCTTTATTCACAATACTTCATGCTCTAATTCGGAGTTTTAATCGACTGTAGACTGAGAAGCACTCTAAACTAGATTAGTATAACTGAGCTAAATAATAACCAACATGGCTTTCAGGAAAAGGTTAAGAATGTCTTCAACAAAGTAATATATTAATGTTTAGTGCATGGAAGGCTTCCCAACTCATTCTAAGAGCTTAGTATAAGGCCAGTATCTAATTCAGACAAGATACCCATGCCATAATGCACACACACATACAGAGGGAGAGAGAGAGAACTCATACCAGTATTGATGCAAACACATAAATAAAACATCAAATCAATGTATTAAAAGAATAATACATTTAGAATCTGCAAAATTTACTCCAAGAACAAAAATGATTCAACATTAGGAAATGTAAGAATGAAATGGAATACATTAAAAGAAAGAAGGAGGAAAGGCATATGATCATCTTTAATAGGAATCAAAAATGTGATAAAATTCAACAACCATTCTTGTTTTTAGAAAAGACTTAAATTAGCCACCTAGAAATACAAGACTTTCCTAAACCTATAATACAATGAGCACAGAAACCACCAAAAAAAAGGGTTGATGAAATTTGCCACATAAAAATGGAAAACTTTTTGGGCTTCCCTGGTGGCGCAGTGGTTGAGAGTCCACCTGCTGATGCAGGGGACACGGGTTTGTGCCCCGATCCGGGAAGATCCCACATGCCGTGGAGCGGCTGGACCCGTGAGCCGTGGCCGCTGAGCCTGCGCATCCAGAGCCTGTGCTCCGCAGCGGGAGAGGCCACAACAGTGAGAAGCCCGCGTACCGCAAAAAAATAAAAGTAATAATAATAAACTTCCATATCACAAAAGAGAGCATGAGCAAAATTGGAAGATAAGCAAAAGATAGGGGAAATATATTCAGATATTTTTGAAGTGGCAAAGAATTGTCCATAATATTTTAAAACTCCTAAAAACTGTAAGAAAACGACAAACGTAATTTATAAAATCAGCAAAGGACATAAACAATGGCTTATTAAAGAAATATAAATGCCAATAAGTATACCAAAAAAAGCATAATCTTACAAGTAATTTTGACTGTTGTTATAGTATCACTTTCCCTAAAATATTGTAAATACTAATAACTTTAGAGTTTGCAAAGGCAGTGAAGAAAATGAGCATTTTCTTACATGTTGGTGGAGTGATGTTGTTACAGCCTTTTAAAAGGGCAGTTTGGTAGCACTTAACAAGATTTTAAATAAACGGGACCCAGCAAATTCCATTCCTAATAATATTGCCTACAGAATAATCATATGTGTGCCCAAAGAAATATATATGTTTTGTGAATTGTTTTCAAACGTGAAAATTTGGAATCTCACTATTTAGGAACATCAGTAAAGATTAAATAAGTGATGGCACATCTGTATCATGGAATACTGGAAAGGTGTATAATTATTTAAAAGAGTGAGATAGATACATACGTAGTAGGATGGAAATAGCTCCAAGATGCACAGTTTACAAAAACAAAAAAGATTATGTTTTATGCTTAGTTTCTTACCGTTCTCTGCCCTGTTGCCCTCAGTAGCTTATCAGTTTCCCCCGGAACAGTTCCTTAATAAATCACTTGCACATGAATCTTCATCTCAAGGTCTGTTTCTAGGCCAATCAACCAAAGATGGACTCCTACAGGGGTGTAGTGGAGTGGAAGGGAAATCTTTTCACTTATCCTTAGAGGCTACTGAAGAGAACCAGCGCAAGATCTCCCGGTTAGATGCAACACTCGCCTGTGTATGTAGGAAAATGACCAAAAATGTCTGTAAGGTTACATAGAAAATTACTGAAAAGTGTTTATCCCTGGGAATTAAGGATGAGGGAACATGAAGGGGAATTTTTACTTTTTACTCTGCATACTTCTATATCATCTGAATTTTTTACAGTGAGCATGAGTTCAAACATTACAAGTGTAGTAAAAAGCGGGGGGCGGGGGGGAGGCCTTGTCACGGCCATTTTGTCTGCGTAACAGTCTTCATACTGGGTTTGGGTTATACTGGGAATACATGAAGCCTTTCCAAGGGGTATATGGGCACCAAGAACTTTAAGAAAATCAATTTCCAGATCTTAACTTCCATATGCACCCTTACCTAAATCTGATGATACTGACCTTTTTTCAGTCTGCCTTTGCAGAATTGCAATTCTGTCACTTTATTTCTCCAACATTCTAAATATTACTATAATACCTATCCCTCAGAGTGTTAAAATACGTGGGGTGCAAAAAAAGATTAGAATTATTAGCATTGCTCTTGGGAAAATAAATGAGTCTAAACACTAGGTAAAATCCTTTACCATGACAGATGGTTTCCAGTTTTTTTGCTTTTAACAAAATGGGAGTACCTAACTGAGTTGTCAGCTGATAGATCATTAAAATTTATTTTTGATGATATATGACTACTTTATATTTGGCCTGTAACTCAGAAGGAGTTGAAAGAATTGAGTGCTATACCTTTAACAAAATTCTTTCTATTCCCATGTATTTATTTATATGAAGGTTTGTCAGTACTTAGACCTAGAAGAGCAAACAATGGGAGTAGACTTGATGTTGAATTCTGTCTCTTTGTGGAATTAATTAGCGTTCATCCAGAAATATAAATGAATTAGGGAAAAAACCCTAGCCATTTTATCAAGAGATGCACTTGTAGTAAATATTACTTTTAATGTTTAATCATTATTTATCAAATTGTATAGTATATTGCTAGTGTTTTGGTTAACTGTGTTCTAATAATAACTGACAGATAATCCAATAAAGAATTTTTTTAAACCCAAAGATTAATGATCATGGGAATTTTAAAAAATTAATTTTGATTTATATATATATTTTTGCAGTGGAGGAATATAGAACAAAATCGTGTCATAGAAATGGAATTAAAATTCAAGGGAAAAAAGGAAACAGTAAGAGTTCCTACTGTTAGAAAAAAAGAGCTTGTGCATTTATTTTTTTAAAAATTGATAATGCTTGACATCAAATAACTATGATACTCTACATACTATGTTTTCCTCCAGGATATATTTGTTTCTGGGAATGATGTAACAGCCTTATTTCTAAATGTATAGCTAGTGGTAGCTAGCACATTTTTATTAAAGTAAGCATAGCTCTGTGTTCAGAGCAGTGTTCCAGAAGGTGGGGCTTTTAGAGTTCTAAGCTGTACTGAAATAAAGATTGACTGTGTGACATTTTGGAAGAGAGGGAGAATCTCATCAAGTTATTTTAGTCAGTGCCAAGAAGGAACAGTCTCTTCTAGGATGTGAGCTTTTCAGATGACAGGTTTGGGTACATGGGTGACCCTGCTAAGCCGTGTTTGAAGTAGCAGATTGTGGCAGTGAAGGGGCAGGAAATAGCTGAACAGGTTAGGAGGAAATGTCTTCAGAGAACATTCTGCTCTTGAAATAAGCAAAGTAGTCTACTTTCTCTGACCAATAACTCATGACCTTTAGAATCTGCTTCTTGGAACTTAGCTGATCTTCCACTGTGTACAGGCTTTTAACCCACTCTTTATTTTGTTAACTTCTAAAAAGATTGTTACTGATATTTGGTAGAATGCTGAAATCAGGATTTTTTTAATGCTATTATGTTGAAATAATTATATTAAGAAACCCAAATAGACATTCCCTTAGGAATGTAAAAATTGTCACACTGGTTCACTGGGTACCTGGACAACCAGCAGAGGAACTTATCTATTACAGCTGTTTCTAAAAATGTTCAGAAATCAAATATAAAAACTTAGGTCCACAAAATAGGGTCCTATGGAGGGTCCTCAATCACCTCCATAATCACTAATACTTACTGAGCACTTAATATGTACCAGACACTGTGCTAAGCACTTTACATAGAATATCATGTAATCCTCATAGCAACCCATGTGAAAGGTACTTTTTTATTTCCATTTTACAGATAAGGAAACTTAGAACCAGAGCCCTTAAGTAACTTGCTCCAAGTCACACAGCCTTAATACCCAGCATGTCAACTTGTTTGCAAATGACAAATCTGGGATTAGCAGGTGTTTGCCATGCTGCCGATGGTTGAAGCAGGTCCTTTACATTTCCATTGCAATTTATTTATCCATTAGTAGCTCTCAGGATAATTTACTTCATCAATTTATTCTCCAGGATCCATGATGTAGATTGATACTTAAAAATAATTATTGTGGTAAATGTTTGCATGTTGAAAATGGTAAGCTGAACTTCCTGTTTTGTAATTTTCATTTTCAAGCACGTACTTCTGCAAATCAGTAGTTCTTTTCCTCTTCCTGTACCTCGTTTTTCCACAGGGGCGCGGGGACGTGGTCATGTTAATACAAATGAAAGAATTGATCAGAGACAACTTCACAATGCAACTTTAATTTTTTTAAAATTTGCTTGGAAAAGGGCAAATGACCACTACTCCAAAATTATACCCTCAGGTCAGGAAATAAATAGAAATGATCCCAGCAGTTTAAAAATTGTTGCGAAAGGAAGAAACCAAGAATTAGTTGTGATAAAGCCAATGAGGTTTATCAAAAATGTGTGCTAACAGCAGTAGGACAAAAATGCAGGGTTCATTCAAAACTGATTCTACATTTTGGAGACTTCCTGTTACAACATAAGCTTTGTAAGGGCCAAGGCTCATCTGTTTTATACAGTGATTTATCCCTAGCTCTTAGGACAGGGTCTTGCACATAGTAGATACTCAATTTCTATTTGATGAGTTAATTCATTCTTCTTATGTATTAGCATACTAAAAAAATGATCATCATATTGGTTGCCAGAAGATGATTTTAATTGTATCATTTCATTATTTCTCATTACTGAATATTATTACACAGAATAGTGATATCCTCTAAGCAGTGATACCTTCATGCTTACCACTTTCTGCTTGTCTGAGACAGCAAGATGGCTATGGTATTGCCAAGGAAATAATTCAACAGAAACCATCTCTACCATCCCCTCTTGCCCACAATCTCTCTTCGCAGCGCTACTCAGAATGTGGCTCCCAGGTGGTCCCAGGCTGTGAATTGTTTGTGACCTGTTCACAAGATTAAGTACAGAAACTGAAGAGTAAGCAAATGAAAAACCTTTACAGCAATTTTACATTGCTGCAACATCTAGGAATTTGTTTTTATTATGATTTACAAAAAAAATATCAGAACTTGGTAAATCCGAAATTCAAAACAAAAACACTCTCTTTCTTGTGTACCAGCAGGGCAAGTATTAAGTACAGGCTGGATTGGAGCAATCTGTGTTTTTGTGACTTGAATAGAAAGAAAGTGGTCCATCCCTAAATATAAAACACAGTCTATGCCAGACCATTCTTGTAGCATAACTCCTTTGAGTACTGAAGTCTTTTGATGTTTGAGAAACCCCCTACGAAGGGCAAATATCTCTAACGGAAATCTTGTTTACATCTACTGTTAATACTTTAATCATCACCCTCCACCTTGGCATAATAAAGGGGAAAAAGGACAAGTCAACTGGTACTGAGGGTACCTAGGAACAATCTCGAGTAACAGTGATAGTGGTTTCCAAGCGTAAAACCAAATGGCCTTTAGTCCTAGAAATAAGGCAACTGCAAAATTAAAAGCTTGTTGCTGCTGCTGCTACTCAGTTTCCAGGTGTTGCTGTGACCTGTGATTTCTAACTGTCTGAGTAGTAGTTGAATATCTATTATTTTCATTTGTCATAGTATAAAAATTTATCAGCAGATAAAATTCAACTGGTAATTTACTATACTATGTGACTTCGTTTCTTGAAATGCTACGGTTGACTTAGCAATATCTTTAAATAGCTCCACTCTATCAGTTAGATATTGCCACCAAAATTCAGCATAACAAAGTGGCATAAAACAATAGTGATTTCTCCTTGCACACACCTCTGCAGTTTGGCTGAGGGCTAGCCGATCAGGGTTTGCCTCAGATGGCCTTGGTGCCGCACTGCAGATTGGGTTCAGGTGAACTTCATGTGTCCTTCCCCTTCTTCTCATGGGACAAAAGCACTAGAGGGCGGGTGGAAATACAGATGCCTCTAAGGCACTGTCACTTCCCCTCACATTTCATAGGCCAAGGCGAATTACATGGGCAAGCCCAGAAAGAAGGCTCCGCATCTAATGGGAATAACTGAAAAGTCACATGGACAAGGGAATGGATATGAGTAGTAATGACAAGTTGAAAAATTTACCGCATCCCATAAGAATCTTACTAGAAATTCTTCTTCATGAGGCCAGGGACTGTGTCTGATATACTTTGCACTGCGGTTTTTGCTGTGTAAAAAGCCTCTCCCAAATTTAGTAGGTTAGAGCAACCATCACTTATTAGCTTATGATTATATGATTTGAAAATCTGGGCTGGGCTCCTCTGGGCTCACACACACAGTTAGAGTCAGATGGCAGGTTTGCTAGGGGCCAGTTGCTCTAGCATGGCCTTACCCACATGCCTGGCAGTTGGTGCTGGACTGCTAGCTGGAGTGGCAAGGGTTAAAGTGCCATGTATCTCCAGCAGCCTAGTGTGGGTTTATTCACATGCTGAAGGTTCACGGTTTCTAGGACCAGCAAGGAGAGCAAGCTCTAATCCATAGATGTTTTTAAAGCTTCTGCTTATGTCACATTTTCTGTTATACCATTGGTGGAAGGAAATCATATAGCCACGCCCAGATTCAGAATACACAAAGGTACAGATACAGAGAATGTGAACAAATTGTGATCCGTTACTCCGATAATCTTCCATATCTGGTACTGTTCCTGACACATCACGGGCACTCAGAATATCAGCTGAATAATTGAACACTGAGATTTGTCTATTATATTTTTTGTTATCAGTTATAGACATTTAAAATCTTCCAAATTACTCTTGACACATGACTAATATATTGATCTCTACCAGAGTAAGATCTCTAGTGATGTGCTTTCCACATTAAGGGGCCATCAAAGGCATGCTTTTCAGATTTCCAGATGCCACGATGTTTGAACTAATACATTGGATGATGTAATAAAAATCCAAAATACTGGGTTTGAACAAACATAATATTTTTATTTATTTATTTATTTTATTTATTTATTTTTGGCTGTGTTGGGTTTTCATTGTTGCATGCGGGCCTTCTCTAGTTGCAGCGAGCGGGGCTACTCTTCGTTGCGGTGCGCGGGCTTCTCATTGTGATGGCTTCTCTTGTTGCAGAGCATGGGCTCTAGGTGCACGGGCTTCAGTAGTTGTGGCACGTGGGCTCAGTAGTTGTGTCTCATGGGCTCTAGAGTGCAGGCTCAGTAGTTGTGGCGCACGGGCTTTGTTGCTTCGCAGCATGTGGGATCTTCCCGGACCAGGGCTCGAACCCATGTCCCCTGCGTTGGCAGGCGGATTCTTAACCACTGCACCACCAGGAAAGTCCAAACATAATATTTTTTAAAAAGTAATTAGTAAGTCCCGCATTTCGATGCCAAAAATTTACTTTTAAAGTTTAGAATGAAACACCACATTTGGCCGCAAGTCATTTGAAAAGCATGTTAGGTTTTAAATAATCCTGAGTTCAACTGATGCTCAAAATATAATATGTCCAGTAAAAAACATAAAAATGCAATTTTTAGCCTACATGGATAGTTATATAGTATCATCATCATGAAGCCTAATAGTACTGGTGAGAACATAACCCAAACCTTTCATGTATTTCTAGATGATCTGTCTAAAGGACTTTCACATATTAGAATGTATCTCAAGGAAAGCAGCCGAGATGGTGAATGCTCTGGAAATCATTTTATATGAAGAAAAGTTGAGAGAAGGACAGGTATGCATCCTAAAACAAAGAAACTTGGAGAAACATGATACTACTCTTCAAAGTCTGAAGAGTTATGTCATGTGGAATTAGAAAACAACCTGTGACGTTCCAGCTGTTTCCTAGAACCGGTAGCTAGAAAGTTACAGGGAGGTAGAGTTTTGTTCACTACAAGGCCTAACAATTGGACACAAATGAAATGGAACACCTAGTAAAGAATGAGCTTCCCTCACTGAAAGTATTCAGGCAGACACTGTTTGGCCATCTTTCAGAAATGTTGCCGAAATAATTTTTCTTTTTAATTTGGAATAAGGTTGATCTAATGCCATTTAAGTTCCCTACCAGATTCAAGGTTGCATCTGGTGCTCTGTATGTATTGAGGAAAGGGAAGGTTTGAAAAGGGAGGGCTGTTGGAAATATTAGAAGAGACTCAGTATTTTCACTTGTATATCAATTAGTTAGGATAATAATGTTGCAGAGGACCATACTGAATAGAAAACAGTCAAGGTTGTTTTCTAATGGAAACTGAATTACTGGCAAATATTGCCAAAATGAGACTCACAAATTCGTTTGAAATAAAGCAAAACTAAACATTTTCTATTTTAATTATTTTCTGTACAAATTCTGTTGTTAGCACACCCATGAGTTTGCCCTATCCTTCCAGGAAAATGTATGGTTTTTTTTCTTTTTTTCTCTTCTCTCAGTGTAGTGATTTTCATCCTTTTATTACTTTTAGCAGCAAACATTTATTTTTAAATTGTAAAACCCTTTTTATACTTCCACTAATTAATTCTGTCTCTGTGGCTGTGGTTTGTAAAGTACTGCTTTTCTGTATCTTGAAGTAGAAACAAAAGTGTTTTTAAACTGTTCTCTGTGATGTTAAGCACAAAGAATAAAATAAATAAGTTCTGTTCACTGTCAAGATTTATCTGTTTCAAATTTTTCTAAGGTACAAAGCATTATTAATGAAGCACTTAACATTAAACACCCAGCAGCCTGGTGTAAAACGACAACAATAATCCACCAGATAAAGAGAAACATGGGAAATAGTTTTCAGTGGGAGCAGGGGAGGGATGTATGCACTCTTAATAGAAGTTTATAGGTTCCCTGTTCCATTATTGTATGAGAGATATGAAAAAAGGGAAACTGAGTAATCTTTTTAATTGGTTCCAAAAAGTTTAGAAAACAGTGGAGTAGGTCTGGAGACTAGTAAGAGTTAGAGTGAGTGGGTGAGAGCAAATTTTCTTATTGAATTTGTAAGCTGAACCCCAGGGATCCAAAGGAAGTTCAGCAGTAAAAACCAGTGACACCATCTTGCTCCTTACTGGTGCAGTTGCAAGAAGGGGACCATGACAGGAAGGAAGGCTGTCAGTGAACTCAGATTAGGAGCCCCCTAGATAATCTTTGTTAGCAGAAGAGATGGAGGGAATCAATCAAGGCTGTCCCTAATAGGAACTGAGTTGGTGCCAAAACCTGCTAAAGGAGAAGGGGAGGCTGCATTTTGAAATGACAGTCGTGCCTTTTCAGTTCAAAAGAATGTGTATGAGAAGCTATGAGGGGTGTCTTTGTGAACAAGAAGCAACAGAGTAAAGAATAGGAGTCCTTTGGTATATATGATGTTAGAAGCACATCAGAGTTTTCAAAGATCACATTTTACATTTACCATTTTGCCTGTTTCATAGGTCTTCATCCATATAGATGATGTAACTGATCCACCTGTCAATAAGATATACTTATGGAGTCTCTATATTTTTGGAGATGGACTGGAGTAAGACCAACCACATCTTGAGCCTCATCCCTCTTGTGGCCAAGGACAGGTATGTGAGATGGCTGGCTGTGGTTTAAAGTAGTCTTTTTCCCCAAGAAACCTAATTTCTCTCTTTAAGAGACTTATTGACCCCAGTAGAAATCATAAAGTTAACACAAGTCTATAGATACAGAGCTCACAGAAACATTACCCATTTCAATAGATATTAGCCTCATATGAAAGATTTTCTTTCCAAAAAAGTAAATACGCTTATTGCTAAAAAATCAGATATAACTTTATGAAACTGCCAGATTTTTAAGTTCAAGAATTAACATGATTTGCAAATCAAAACTACGATGAGGTATCACCTCACACCTGTCAGAGTGGCCATCATCAAAAAGTCTACAAACAATAAATGCTGGAGAGGGTGTGGAGAAAAGGGAACCCTCTTGCACTGTTGGTGGGAATGTAAATGGACACAGCCACTATGGAGAACCGTATGAGGTTTCTTAAAAAACTACAAATAGAACTACCGTACGACCCAGCAATCCCACTACTGGGCATATACCCTGAGAAAACCATAATTCAAAAAGAGTCATGTACCACAGTGTTCATTGCAGCACTGTTTACAATAGCCAGGGCATGGAAGCAACCTAAGTGACCATCGACAGACAAATGGATAAACAAGATGTGGCACATATATACAATGGAATATTACTCAGCCATAAAAAGAAACGAAATTGAGTTATTTATAGTGACGTGGATGGACCTAGAGTCTGTCATACAGAGTGAAGTAAGTCCGAAAGAGAAAAACAAATACCGTATGCTAACACATGTATATGGAATCTAAAAAAAAAAAAATAGGTTCTGAAGAACCTAGGAGCAGGACAGGAATAAAGACACAGACGTAGAGGATGGACTTGAGGACACAGGGAGGGAGAAGGGTCAGCTGGGACGAAGTGACAGAGTGGCATGGACATGTATACACTACCAAATGTAAAATAGATAGCTAGCGGGAAGCAGCCTCATAGCACAGGGAGACCAGCTGGGTGCTTTGTGACCACCTAGAGGGGTGGGATAGGGATGGTGGGAGGGAGACGCAAGAGGGAAGGGATATGGGGATATATGTATATGTATAGCTGATTCACTTTGTTATACAGCGGAAACTAACACAACAATGTAAAGCAATTATACTCCAATAAGGATGTTAAAAAAAAAAGAATTAGCATGATTATGGCACTGGGCATCTTCCATGTGTCATAAGCGGAACCTACTCTTCCGCTTTCTCCACCCTGCTGTGACCCACAAGTCTGCCCCAGATGAACTGTGTCAGTGGGCTGCGCTTCCCTCAAGTTTTGGGTTCAGTTTGGCCGCTAGGGTGTACCGGCAGGAGAGAGGAAGGAGGGGAGGGAGGTGAAAGGATTTAGTCCCCGGCTCCCTCTCTGCCTGGTCACCTAATCTTGACTGCTTTCCTCCATCAAAAGCTACAGCTTCTAGCACCCTTTTCTCCTCTCCACACTGCCTTCTCTGCCTCCAAGTCCCAATAACAGTTCCCTTCCCTTACACCTTAAGGCTTAGGGGTGGTACCAGCATTCGGTAGTTACTAGCTCTGGGGTATTCCACACCCTTTGTGGTTTTCCTATACTCTGTCTACTCCTTTGGAAATGTATTTATTAAACTATCCCCAAATGACCCAGGGTTGATGGTGCCGTTCCACAGTAAACGATTTAAATACCTAGCAAATTTACTAATATATAAAGAACAGAGACCGTTCATAAGAAAGTGAAACTTTCATACTTGGGTTTTCTTATTAACTACTCTCAAAAATAATAGCTAATGTTTACTGAGAGCTTACCCTATTCCAGAAACTGCTCTGAGGAATATACATCTGTTAGCTCATACAACCTTACAATTAAACCTGTGAAGATGGTACAACCATTATCCGTGTATGCAAAGGAAGGTTAAGTGACTTGCTCATGTGACATTGTGACTTATAATAAGAAATATATATTTGTTCTTACCATATGATATCACTTATATGTGGAACCTAAAATATGGCACAGGGGCTTCCCTGGTAGCACGGTGGTTAAGAATCCGCCTGCCAATGCAGGGGACACTGGTTCGAGCCCTGGTCCGGGAAGATCTCACATGCCGTGGAGCAACTAAGCCTGTGCGCCACAACTACTGAAGCCCGCATGCCTAGAGCCTGTGCTCTGCAACAAGAGAAGCCACCTCAACAAGAAGCCTGTGCACCGCAATGAAGAGTAGCGCCCGCTTGCCACGACTAGAGAAAGCCTGCACGCAGCAACGAAGACCCAACGCAGCCAAAAATAAAATAAATTATAAAACAAAACACACACACAATGATAAAAAAAATAAAATGGCACAAATGAACCTGTCTACAAAACAGAAACAGACTCACAGACATAGAGAACAGACTTGTGGTTGCCAAGGGGGAAGAGGGAGGGGGAGGAAAGGACTGGGAGTTTGGGATGAGCAGATGCAAACTATTATATATAGGATGGATAAAGAACAAGGTTCTACTGTATAGCACAGGGGAGTATATTCAATATCTTGTGAATAAACCATAATGGAAAATATTAAAAAAAAGAATGTCTATATGTGTATAACTGAGTCACTTTGCTGTACAGCAATAATTAACACAACATTGTAAATCAACTATACTTCACTTAGAAAATTACAATAATAATAATAAAATACCAATTAGCGTACAGCATTTAAAAAAAAGAAATATATATTTGTTTTAAGTCCCTGTTTCTGACACAGAGCTCCTAAAACCCTTGGAATTTCCTAAGTGATAAGAGCAATAAATGTTTGTTGATAGTCATAAACAAACCTGTTTCAACCACACCTGAATTTATGTTAATGAGGTGACTTTTAGAAGGCAGTTATGAAAGGGGGCTGGTTGCCAAGGGAACCAAGCTTGTGGTTGGAGGGTGACCTCCGAAGAGGGAAGAGGGACTGGAGGTTGAGTTCAGTAGCCAGTGGCTAGTGATTTAATCAGCTGTGCCTATGTAATGAAGCCTCCACAAAAACCCAAAAGGATGGGGTTCACAGAGCTTCCTGGCTGGAGAGAGTGGCATGCTCAGAGAGCACGGAAGCTCTATGCCCTTCCCCCGTACCTTGCCCTATGCATCTTCCATCTAGCTGTTCCTGAGTTATATTCTTTTATAATAAACCACTAATCTAATAAGTAAAATGTTTCTCTGAGTTCTGTGAACCATACTAGAAAATTAATCAAAACCAAGGAGGGGGTTTTTGGAACTTCCAGTCTATACCTGGCAGATCAGAAGCACAGGTGACAAGCTGGGCTTTCGATTGGTGTCTGAAGTTGGGGTGAGGGGGGTTAGTCTTGTAAGAGTGAGCCCTTAACCTGTGGGATCTGACGCTGTCTCCACGTAGATAGTGTTACCGAAAACTTAACCTCTGTGCACCGGTGCCGAATCAAATCTCTAAGACAGAGTTTTGGGTGAAGTAGAAAAGAATAGCTTTATTGCTTTGCCAGCCAGAGCGGGGGTGGGGGGGGGGGGCACAGCGGGCTCGTGCCCTGAAAAACTATGTGTCCCAACCAGGTGTGGGAGAGGTGTGGAATTTGGTGAGGAGTTTTATAGCAATGGTTCAAGGGTGGGTTTGCTGATAAGGATCAGGGTGTGTGCAGGACCTGTATTCCTTTAATCTGGCCTCCTGTGGAATCCTGATAAGCTTCCATGTTATCAAACTGTGACCTTCTCTCAGGAACATCTTCCATTTGGTGGGGCTTTTAGTTCTGCAGAAGAGCTTAACTTTGTTGTTATATGTGTCCCTTGAGGCAGAACCAGGACCCTGCCCCAAGGCTACACTATTGTTTCTTGACTGCTCCTCCCGTGTCTCTGCATCCCCTCCCTTCCCTGATCAGCAACTGTTTGAAAGGCTTTTGTGCTCAGGAGCCCCACAGGCTCCTGATCGGTTTCAGAGTTAAGTTGAATTGTAGGACGCCCAGCTAGTATCGGAGACTTGCGTGGTGTGGGGAAAAAAAAAACATGTCAGAATTTGCACCAAAATTGTACTCAGTGTCACACAACTAATAAATGGCAGGGTTGGGATGTGAACCGAAGAAGTCTGACTCCTGAGCCCATCCTGGTAACACAGAACAATACTGCCTTTACATACAAGAATGCTAGAAGTGTAATTCATGGGAAAGGGTATGTGATTCAAATGGAAAATTACATTGATTGAAACTTCCTGAATGTATAAAGTTGCTACGTATTAAAATTAAACATATTGTCTTCAATTTTAGCAGAAAATACTTAGAAGATATAATGTTATGCAGGGGAAGGCCCTATGAGAAATGGTACTTTAGAAAAGGTAGATTGGGAAGGAAATTTGTGTTTATTGAGCACCTCCTCTCTTACCAAAAGGTTTACATACAAGCATACAGACTTACATATATATTTTATTTATATAATCCTTATAAGAAAGCTGTGTGACAGCTGCTGCTGTTCTTATTTTATAGATGGAGCAGGCTCAGACTGAAGTCACACCACCACAAGTCATTGACCTCCTTGGTTAAAATCTGTTGTCCACCTCAGTCTCAGGGGTTGGCAACCTTACTCCCAACACAGGACAACCTGGAAATTAGGGGCATATCACAAGACCTGCATGGAGCCCAGAATTCTGAAGTCATCAGAAGACAGAATGAGATCTTGATGACGACAAACATAACCATGACAAAAAACAAGCCATCTTTTGCCGTATTTCCATCTGGTTCTGTAGAATCTGGCTCTGCTCTCATCTAAAGCAGAAGTCAATGGCCCTTACATCTAAAGCAGAAGTCAAGTCAGGCTCCTTCATTTTCATAACAAAATGATAACTTTGATAGCACAGCTGATATCTTCATTTAGCAATTTTACACATTCCTTACAGAGTCCAATTTTGAACTGCTAACTATCTGTTCTTGCCTTAAGTACAGTTTAGACAACTGATCATAGAAAAACTCAGACTAAGGAACATTAGTGATGTGTTACATTTAGTGATGTATTACATTTTTTTTTCCTCTTAGTATATGAATGCCCCCCCAGCCACTTTTCTTATGGGTGCAGGTCCTGGATCTCTCAGGCTTCTGACTACAGTGCAAGGGGAATAAAATGTCTTGCTATCTTCTCTCTGAGTGCTCTGCCTAATGAACCAAAGCATGGGTAAGGGATTTTTTTTTCTTTTTCCAGTTTCATAAGCCATAGCATTATGAGAAATTTCTCCCAGATTTTGGCAATAGCATATCTGTTCATCTTTATTCTTAGCTCTGTTTTTAGTTGTTATAATGTGTGAATATTCATCAGAATATTTTTTGTGACACATTAGGAGGATCAACAATAAGAGACACCTCTTTCAACTCCCCCATTACTTCTTCTCTCTTTTATTATAAACCTAAATGAAGAAAGTTAAGGAATAAGGGCAAAACCTGGTACCAAGCAAGATATCATGTCCTATTATGATTTCTAAAATTGTCTTTTTTTGCTTCCTTTCTCCTATCATATGGGACAATTTGCCTATTTCTAGAGACTTCTAGATCATCTAGAGATATCTTATGTGGGCATTGCAGTTTTAATTAACAAATTATAGAGCTGAAAATTTTCATTTACATTTCTTTAGCTCCTTTAACTCTGGTTCTTAATAATAAGTTAGTATGTAATGGCCTTATAATATATCAACTCAGTTCTATGATTAGCTACATAATTTGAAGGGCCCAATGCAAAATGAAGCTGTAGGACCTCTTGTTCAAAAATTTTAACAGCTTCAAGATGGCAACAGTAGAGCATTAAACCAAGCCCTTCTAAACATGGGACCCTGTGCAGTTGTATGGGCCACATGCCCATGAAGCCAGCCCTGCTCATTTTCCTAGAGTTATGTTCAATGCATTAAAATATTTTAAATGTATGATTTCTTGGGGTATTGTTAAGCAAGAGCTTATATGACAAATGGCCAAAAGGAAGCTTCTTGCCATGTGAAAGGCATTGTTTCATACATTCAATTCCTTAAAAAAACAAACAAAAAAACTCCCAAAACTTTTTTTCTAGTGTTTAATGTTAGGAAAAATGCTCTTTCCAAACAAATGCATGTGCTTTCTTTCATTATTCATTCCTTCAATTTACAAATATTTACTGAGTAGTCACTCTCTGCAAGCATTGCTCCAGACACTGGGACAGATCCATGAACAGTTGAACAGGGCAAAATCCTTGCCTTCGTAGAGTTTACAGTCAATGAGTGGAGTTATGAGCAATTTCCTAAGCTTTTCAGAGAAACTTTCAGTTCTCCTGAAGGCTGACAGTGTTTTCCTCCACTGGAAAACACCTTTTCCTCCACTGTGTGTTAGTGCAGTTTGCACACTATATTAAAGAAGCAAATATTTAAAATTTTATTTTGGTGCACAGTAGGAGTGAAATGGGGAAACCACATTCTAACATATCAACCTTCCTGTACATCACAGAACTTTTTTTTTTAATACAGAGTAGACTTAAAATTTGTATGAATTTCAATATGAATGAAAAACATGATTCTACATAACTCATTGACTATAAATAATCAGGGTTTTGTGGGCAAGTTTTAGGCTTATCTCAGTCACCTTCTATCATGACTAGGCAACAGTGTTAAGTCTAGTCCATAATTAAATAAAAAAGAGGGAAAAGGAGCAAAAAAATTTCTAAACAAAGCTTTTTCATTGAATGTGAACACTAAATGGCAAAAGTAGAATATATTCACAGCTGGCACTCTGAGATTTCAAAAGCCCATATTCCAACAAGTATACCTGAAGTTCCTTGACCTGGCTACTGACCCAGGATAGTATTTATTGACAAAACAACAGCGCATGGTTACTAGGGGCTTTGAGCTTTGGAATCAGACATTTTGTCATTCTGATTCTTTATTGGAATCCGTAAACTCTCCCAAAATCAGGTCCTAGAGGGATGAAGAGGCAGAGCACAGAGGGGTTTTTAGGGCAGTGTAACTACTGTGTATGATAATGGTGGATACGTGTCATCATACATCTGTCCAAATTCATAGAATGTACAACAAACACCAAGTGAACCTTAATGTAAACTATGGACTTTGGGTGATAATGATGTATCAGTGCAGGTTCATCAATTATAACAAAGGTACCACTACAGTGCAAGATGCTGATAATGGGGGAGGCTGTGCATATGCAGTGGCAAAGGGCATATGGGAAATCTCTTGTGCCCAGTACTGCTGTGAACCTAAAACTGCCCTAAAAAATGAAATCTATTTTTTTTCAAGAGCCCACATAACCCTCTCAATCCACTATATCCTTAGCCCATACACAACTCTCATCTTTAGTTGGACTTTCAATAAAATACAGTTTGAGACTTTCTACCCAAACATAACAGGCCCAGATCAACTCTTTGAAATTTAATATATCTCCTAACTGCTTAAAGTATCTCAGAAGGTAAAGAAAACACTGAGTCAGTAGAGAATGACAAGAAAGTGAATAGCTGGTAAGTGTTCCCTCTTTCAGACAATGTAAAAGTACAAATTATTGAGATAGCTTCTTAAATTACCACCATAAAATCCTTAGGAGTGGAGCTCAGTGGGAATCAGGAGAGCTTTCCAAGACTGGGCTTCACTGGGTTACAGTGTGTCTTAGCTTGGGCTGCCATTACAAAATACCAGACTGGGTGTTTTAAACAACAGATATTTATTTTTCTCACAGCTCTAGAGGCTGAGAAGTCCAAGATCAAGGTTCTGGCAAGGTAGGCTTCGTTCTGAGATCTCTTCACTTGTAGGTGGCAATGATCTTGCTGTGTGCTCACATGACCTCTTCTTTGTGCATACAGAGAGAGAGTGAGTACAAGCTCTCTAGTGTTTCTTCTTATAAGGTCACTAATACAATCATGAGGGCCCCACCCTCATGACTTCATCTAAACCTAATTACCTCCCAAAGACACCAGCTCTAAGTACCATCCACAATGGGGGTAAGGATTTCAACATATGAACGAGGGTGGAGGGAAGCACACTTCAGCCCATAGCACCATTATTCAAAGTCTGATCTCTCAATCCTAGCCACAGAAGATGAAGAAGGGAACTTTGTTTATAAAGCACTTATTCTATTCTGGTACTAAGTTAAGGGCTTCAGTGTATTATTTCATTTCATGGAGTAAACCAAGAGGCTCAGAGAGGTGAAATCACTTTCTCCAAGTCACAGAACTAGTAAACTTTGCAGATTCAAACTCTGTCCCGTTTGACCCTAGTGCTATAATCTTTCTGGTAGCCATTGGGGCCTTTCTTAAATTTCAGTATTCACTGGTTAGCTTATTTAAGAGTGATTAGGCCCAAAGAAAACAGGCACATACCTCCAAGGTCACATGAAAGCAATTTGAATCAGGAAGTCAGTGATTTTATTTCATAGAGGGACCTGTAGTTGGTCAAAGAGCATGTTTTTGTGTTTGCTCTTTAATCCATGAATGAGTTCAAGAAATTGATTTTTTTTTTTTACATTGCTTAGTTAACGTGAAGTCAGAGCAAAGGGATTTGGATGGTCTGTGAAGGTATTTCAATATTAGCTGTTGTTTAGCATTCTTATTCTGTTGACTGTGATTTTTTTCACGTCCCTTCACATCAGTAGCATCTAGCTTAGGTAGGTAAGGACTATGTTGATCTAAATTATTATGTACAGCCAATTATAGTATCAAAAAGAAAGAAGAAAAAGGAAAAGAAGCTCAATAACTCTTGGTCGTCTGGCCACATCACTCAGTACACCTTCAAATACTTTGCTGCTAAGCCAGGAGAATCTACAAATGTTCTTCCTTGCACTTGGAACCAGTGGATCCAGCCTCCAAAATTCTTGCCCCTCTCCCACATTGACCCAGAACTCATCACTTCATTGTAGTTCCCCTCCCCCACCCCACAGTAGTACAGGGGTTGACGATTTTTTTCTGAAAAGGACCAGATAGTAAACACTTTAAACTTTACAGGCTCTATTGATCTCTGTTGCAACTCTTCAACTGCCATTGTAACATGAAAGCAGCCACAGACAATATATAAATAAATGTGTGGCTGTGTGCCAATAAAATTGTATCCACAAAAAAATGATGGCATCCCAGATTTAGTCCACTAATAGTAGTTTTCCCACTCCTGCACAAGTAAATAATGTAGTTTTTCCTGAAGCTGGTATGATGAATAGAAGAGTGTTCATTTACAGTACACACTTCATAAAAAACTCAAAGCCCCCACTGAAATTCTCATTGTTTTACCCCAGGGTCTGTTTCTGGCCTCCGGTAGCCCAACTCTCTTCTCTCTCCCCCTTTCCACCACAAATCTTTCAAAGGTCCCAGTATTCTCCAGAGCATTTCAATTCTTCCTCAAAGTTTACAGACCCCATTAAACCAATACGCATTGTCCTTTAAAAGCGGTTTGAGTGACTATTGTTATTAGAGTGTGTCCCGTGAATGTCTCACCCTGTCCTCCAACATTGCATTAATGCAGTGTCCCAATAATCACATGAAAAACTGTTCTATATCATTAATCAGCAGGGGATCACAAATTAAAAACTCAATCAGATACCACCACTGCACACTCACTGGAATAACTAACATTAAAAAAAAATTGACAACACCAAATGTTAGCAAGGACATTGCTAATGGGAGTGTAAAATTTTACAGCCACTTTGGAAAAGTGTTTGGCAATTTTTAAGTAAACATATATCTACCCTATGACCCAGCAATTGTACCCCTATTATTTACCCAAGAGAAATGAAGGCATATGTCCACATAAAGACCTGTATATGCTTGTGCATAGCAGCTTCATTCATGATAGCCAAAAACTGCAAACAGGCTAGGTGTTTATCAATAGGAGAATGGATGAAGAAACTGTGTTATATTCACAACATGAAATAGTACTCAGCAATAAAAAAGGAATGACCTACTGCTATGGACTGAATGTATTCCCCCCAAATTCATCTCTTGAAGCCCTAATCCCCAACGTGATGGTACTTGATAGTGGGGCCCTTGGGAGGTAGTCAGGTCATGAGTGGAGTCCTCATGAGTGGGATTAGTGTCCTTATAAGAAGAGATACAAGAGAGATGTTCTCTCTTGGCCATGTGAAGAAGCAAGAAGGCAGCAGTCTATAAATTACAAAGAGGGTTCTCACCAGACACCAAATCTGCTGGCACCTTGATCTTGGACTGGACTTCCCAGCCTCCAGATCTGTGAGAGTGATATTCGTTGTTTACGCTACCCAGTCTATGGGATTTTTGTTATAGCAGCCCAACTAAGACGACTACTGATACGTGCAACAACATGAATGGATGTCAAAAATATTATGCTAAGTGTAAGAAGCCAGATGAATTAAAGAGTACATACTGTATGACCCCTTTATATGAAATTCTAAATAGACAAAATTAACCTATGAAAATAGAAATCAGATTAGCAGCTCTTAGGTGGGATGTGGGGATTGACTGAGAAGAACTGTGAGGGATCTTTCCAGAGGAATGGAAATACTGTGGGTCTTGATATGCGCTTGCCTAAACTTATTGAACAGTAGTATACTTAAGGTCTGAATGCTTCATTATACATAAATTATACCTCAATACAAAAATACTAAAAATAATGTAATTACTTGATATTTTAAAAGTCCCAAGATGACTGCTAGAGTTCCAACCATCACATCTGCATTCCAGGAACACATGCCTGATGTCTGATCTTTTTTTTCTTTCCTTTTTTTTTTTTTAGTTTTTATTGGAGTATAGTTGCTTTACAATGTTGCATTAGTTTCTGCTGTACAGTAAAGTGAATCAGTTACACGTATACATATATCCACTCTTTTTTAGATTTCCTTCCCATTTAGGTCACCACAGATCACTGAGTAAAGTTCCCTGTGCTAAACAGTAAGTTCTCACTAGTTATCTATTTTATACATTGTCTGATCATTCTTAAGGGGATGCGAAGTTCACCAAGAACTTCCACTTAATTCTCATTGGACAGTCCTAGCTAGAAGAGAAGTGGGAAAATTGGCACATGCACTATTTGGCCAAGCACCTTCCAGATAGAATAAAATCTGTATTTATACAAGAATAAGGGGAGAAAGGGTATTGGCTATCCATTGGTACATTCAACCACACCACAAAAAAAAGTGCATGCACGCGCACAATTTCTTACACAATTTTGGGGGGTTCATGGGTCTTCACTGAATCCCATTGTATCTGAATTCTATATTAAAAGCCAGTGGTCTAGGGAGTTTGACAACTAGTTATTATTAAACACAGTTAATGAAAAGTGCGTGGATGGCAAATTCACATGGCAATGGGCATTCACGAGATGCAAGAATATGCCATGCTTATCCGCCTGGAATAAATTTTATTGCCTATGTCTCCCAAAGGCTCCAATCCATTAAGTGTCTTGTTCTTAATTGAGCAGTATTTAATTCTTCTGCCATCTTAAATATATAATATGTGAATGCAGGAAGATAGGCCACTTCACATAAGTGTACATTTCTGCTTACACACTTGTATTGATGACATTAGTTTGCAGGTGTCTCTACTTCAATTAATTGCATATTGACAACACGTGTAATTTAAACTCAGTACAAAACTGAAGTATTCAAATGATACTCTCAATATAATTATTCCACATAAGTTGGAGTGCTGACAAGATGTTGTCCTTTATTTTTTTAAATAATAGCTTCAAGTATGTTCAAGATTAGATAACACAGAAAATGTCAACAAGATATGACAAATACGAAATGAAAATAATGTGATTAAAATGTTATATCTTTATCTTATTTTTCCTCCATAGATTCACAAATGATTGTTCCTTATGAAATCATGTCACAGACACCCAATGCCCTGCATAGCTTTTTTTCAGCCTGATTTGAAGAACAAGAGAAAGTACCTTTAAAAAGGCCACATAAAGACACAGTATTTTTGCTGACCAGTAAGTTAGATGTTGATCTGTAAAAATACACTGACTTCCTTTTATTGTAATAGCAAAGACAAAATGAAAATGATTCAATTCAATGGAGGAAATACACAACTTATTCTATACACTGTATTTGAAGACTGACTGAAATGGCTTTACTTTTCTTATAAATCAACCCCTTGCCTGAGTAGATATTGAAAAGTAAATGCCTGTGTCCTTTCACCATACCCAGAATGTGAAAAATGTCATTTTATCAGAGTCACTCACTGACACAGCACCACACTGCTAAATTAACATTTCACATCCAGTGATAATAAACATCGTTCTGTTTATTAAGCACCTAGCCAGTGGTAGGACCTTTACATACAACATTTCTGTTGTCGGCTGCATAATGGCTCCCTCATCCTCATCATTGGAACCTGTGAATGCTACTTATATATGACAAAGGGAGTTTTGCAGATTTGGTTAAATTTAGGATCTTGATATGGGGAGATTATCCTGGATTATCTGGGTGGATCCAGTGATATCAGAAGAGTCCTTATAAGAGAAAAGGAAATGTGACGATTCAACCAGAGAGAGATTTGAAGATGCTATGCTGCTCGAAGATAAAGAATCCATGAACCAGAGAAGGCAGTAAATTCTGGCACACTCTAGAAGCTGAAAGAGTCAAGGAACAGATTCTCTCCTAGAACCTCCAGAAGGAACCAGGCCTGCCAACACCGTGACCTTAGTTAGCCCAGTGAAACTGATTTTGGACTTCTGGTCTCCAGAACTGTAAGAGAGTAAAGTTGTGTTGGTTTAAGCCTCTACATTTATGGTAATTTATGACAGCAGCAATAGGATACTAATAGAATTTCTAATTTCAACACTACTATGGAAGGATTATTACTAACACACACACACACACACACACACACACTTATCAGATGAAGAAAATAAGACATGAAGAGAGGTTAAAAAAAATAACTAGGCAAATGTACACAGCTAGGGAATGACAGAAGTGT
Organism: Pseudorca crassidens; assembly: GCF_039906515.1. NCBI lineage: Eukaryota > Metazoa > Chordata > Mammalia > Artiodactyla > Delphinidae > Pseudorca > Pseudorca crassidens. The sequence continues at coordinate 106,931,653 of NC_090317.1, read as the reverse complement.
GCCATGTAGCCACAGCTTAATGCCCACAGATCATTCTTTATCATACTGGCTCATAGGAACCACCAAGGCACATTTTACTATGTCTTATACTAAAAGATTTTCCCTCTGTTTAGAAAGAAAAAGAAGCAAATCGGTATCCCATGTTACATTTATTTTGAAGGACAGTATTCTAAACAATGAGGTGATTGGATCAAATGTTTGCAAGGCCCTAGACTTTTTCCACAAGCGGGGTTTTATACACCAAATTAAACTCCTTTGTCCCTATAAGTAGGAGAAATATAGTTATAAAACAGTTATCAAGAATGGATGCTAAAATAAATAAATGAATGAATGAATGAATGGATGCTGCATGAAAACTCCCTGGAGATGGACTCTAAACCTAAGAGTTACCCCCATTCATGAAGTCATTGCACAGTTGTGGAGTCCAGCCTCTGCCTGGAGGTTTAATAATTTTATGAAGCTTCTTTGTGGTGAACATGTGATATTCTCCCCATCCAGATTTCATAAGAGTTTCCCTTTTGCTAGCTAAATTGAAATTCTAAAGGAATTTTCCAGAAACACATCATCTGGGGTTGTATTTTGTAATATTTGAGAAGTATTGAATTAAAAGATGGCTTCATAAATCTTAAAAGCATAGAATGAAGCAGATAATGAAAAAGCAAAATATCTTATTTAACCATGATAATTGTATCTGCCCAATGTGTATTGTGGGGGTGGGGGGTGGTGAGGGGGGTGTAATTATTTCAAAATCCCTGGCAGGTTCTAGATTCTGTGGGAGATGACCAGATCATTTGTGATTTGATCTTTACTCAATTGAAATTTTCTAATTTTGTGTGCCAGAAAAATTTTGACAGTTTCAGTGGATGTGTTTCAATAAGCTATTGAAACATCAGCAAAGTAGATAGTTTTAAATGATTACAGAGAAAGTATTTCGATATTAGACTGGTAAAACAGTGACATCTTGTGGTAAGAATTAGCAACAAAATCCCTAAAATTAGGAAAAGTTATTAAGACAGGGAAGCTAAGTTAAACGGGAAGGGAAAAAAAACCCAAATAAAAAACAAACCTTTATCTTTGTTCTTGAAGATTAAATGAACTTTTCTCATTTGACTTTTGGCTGTGAGAAAAAATTCTGGGTTTCTGCCTTATAACTCTTTCCCATACCAATAGGGACAAAAGAGTTTAATTTAGAAAATTTAAAAACCCTTGTGGAAGTAGACCAGGACAGTGCACATATTTCCTTCTTTAAATTTATTGTTTAAAACAGAAATATTTTACATCTGAAATTCATGTAACATGAGAAACTTTGATTTCTTTCTTTTCAACTTTAAATAAAAATAGAGGAAACAGGTGTTCCCCTTTAGTGCCTGTAGTGGATGCTTTTGGCAATTTCACTCATGTTCCTTCTGCTGACCCCAGCGGTCACCTGCAACTTGGATGGATAGTTATACAGTACATGCCTTCTCTCTGCCTGAGATCTATTTCTGTCTGCAGAAATGAGTCCTGCCTGCAGGCTGGAAATGCCTAGAAGTTAACACCTCCATGAGCCACTTTCAATCAGAAGGGCAGGGCACAAAGGAATAAATACCTTGGCTTTCTAAACCATCAGTGGGACAATTCTTAGTTGTGTTCTGCATGGTTTCTCAGGGGGTCCCAGCAGGATTGACCAGTTTCCCACAGAAGTAACTTGCTCATGAATGTTCCTTTTGTTTTCTTTTCCTAACTCCCTCACCAAGCCTCCTGGGGTCACCATCCAATAAACTACATGCACCCAAATCATTGTCTCAGGGATAGCTTTTGGAAGCATCCAAACAAACGAATACAGTGATCTACTCATGCTGCATATACACGTGCATGTTTTAAAGGGGAAAAAAAATGAGTCCTAAGCATTTTTACTAGTTTTATTAACAAAGCACCAAAATGAAAAAAAGCAAAGACAAGTCTAGCACATTTTGGTTTTATTGCAACCATAAAGCCTTTCACAGCTGCTTGCAGCCCTGCTGCCATTTCCCCGCGGGCTTTCTCTTTGTGAGAATGGAAGTTCAACAAGGGGAACTGCCTCAGAAGGAAGGAGAGGACCTCCACTCCAGGGATTTTGTATCCGTTCTAACTCCCTGCAAGAAAACTTTACCTGGGTGCTAAAAGCTGGCTGAACCAATTGACTTGCTAATTGGTTAGGAAATAATATATTACGATTGTATACTTGACCCAAGAATTAAAAATTTATTTTACAAAACATATTTATTCATTAGGAGTTGTCTTTTGTTCTTTTTTAACAACGAAATTAATCAAGTATTTTTCTTCACTTTCAAGGGCATGTGAGGGACAGAAGGACCAGTGAGTATCTCAATATTTTACACAAAACAGCTCCCAGTCCAAGATGTAATATACAAGAACAGGGGGGTTGCAGCTCGTCAACCCTTTGACCATCAATCACAGGTAAATTTCAACCCCTGGCTACAGCTTTGCATCGAGTCAATTTATTCCGACCTGATGGCAGTGGAGGGGCAAAAAAAAGCTGTTTTATATTGGCATGTTGAAAATTACAAAATAAATCTCAAATGTATTCACCTGAACTCTTGGTCGCAAACAAATGAAATGTGCTAACTAGGGCATGTGACTAATAGCACTTTATACACCAAGTGATGCTGGTAAAGTCATGTTTTTATTTCCCTTTAAAAGAAAACGATTTCAAGCCTATTTTTCACCTCCCCAAGTAGTAAATTTGTGAAGTTTGACAGTCATTAAACTAAAGAAAAAAGGATTTATCTGCCCCAAGTTTTCGAATAAATGCCTTTTTTTTAAATCCGCCATATGTTCTAACATCTAATCCCCATCTTGAAATAAATGCATGTCTCCTACTTCATTGCATTTCTGAGTCCCAAAGTATCCTTGTATCTTTAAATATAATAATATTAATAGTGAGACATTCTGCCTCATATTTTACATATACTGTTTCATTTAATGCCTATAATACTGTGATATAGTTTTGATTACATACGTTTTATGGCTGAGAATACTGAATCTTTAGGGAGGTTGCCCAAATTCTGATCTGTCTGACTGAAAAACTCAAGATCTTAGCCGTGGTATCAGCCAGCTATTGTATAATAAGCAATCACAATATCTCAATGGCATACAACTCTAAACATTATTTCTCATGTGTCTACATTAGCTGGAGTGGCTCAGATGATCTTATTTGGGCTTAACAACGTGGTTCCAAGCTGCGGGTTGGTTCCGGATCTGCTCCACACGTCTCTCAACCTCCTTGCATCAACAGACTAGCTGGACCACGGACTTCTCATGAAGATGACAGAAGTGCAAAGGGTAAGTGAAACACACGAGGTCTCATGAGGCCTAAACTTGAAACTGGTACAGAGTTGTTTCCACCCCCATCCCACCGATCAAACCATTTCATGTGGCCAAGCTCAAAGTTAAGGAGCATGTTTCAGTGCAAGGGCATGGAAAGTTACATGGCAAAGACTGGATACAGGAAAGAGTGAAAAATTGGAAACAAGAATTCAACATATTTAATTTTTTAAAAAATGGGATGTCAGATGGAAACCTATTTCACCAGAGTTTTAAAAATAAAAAGGGGCCTTCCCTGGTGTCGCAGTGGTTAAGAATCCACCTGCCAATGCAGGGGACACAGGTTCGATCCCTGGTCTGGGAAGATCCCACATGCCGCAGAGCAACTAAGCCTGTGCGCCACAACTACTGAGCCTGCGCTCTAGAGCCCGTGAGCCACAGCTACTGAAGCCCCCACACCTAGAGTCCATGCTCTACAACAAGAGACGCCACCGCAATGAGAAGCCCACACACTGCAACAAAGACCCAAAGCAGCCAAAAATTAAAAAAATAATAATAATTTAAAAATAAAAAGGGTATTGTTTTGTCAAAAAAAAGAAGAATTCAACATATTTCACTTGCTATGTCAGTAGGCTCCCGTAGTGGTATAATCTTTCAAAAGTAATGTGAGTTGTATGTGTTTGTAGTGAGGTAAGGAATGAGCTATCATTCTGATACACTCAGGGGTGCTGAAAGAATATCAAATGTGATCAATTAAACAAGACACAGGTGATATATCTCTAAGTTATGAAAACCTGACGTCTGGCATTATTGGCTGGGCCCATCATAGGTGAACTCATGAAGCAGGCAAATTTGTCTTTGACACTCCTTAATCTCACTTCTAATCATCTCCACTTTCATGCCTGTCTTATCTATTTCTCCGGTCTCCATAACAAAATGTTTCATCCCTGTAGCCCACTCTCTGTAAACCCTACCCACTGCATTTCAAGGCTTAGCTCTCTGATAACTAACACCCCTGAAACAGTGACAGCTGAATAGGTTTTTGCTTAAAGACAGCTACATTTTAATTGAGGATTCCTGGGCACAGGGCGTGTGAGCTTAAATAGCAGTTGCCAAAAAAGTTTTTGGCAATAAAACTCTTTTATCTTTAAATAAACTTAATTTAAAACCCAATTTATTAAAAGATGATAGTGGTACTATTATCCTATTAATTACTCAAATAACATTAATATACTTTTTAATATTCAACTAATATTGGTTCATGTAGGGGGGCAGGAAAGAGACAAACCCACTTGTTCTCTTGGTCTCCCCCTCATATCACCTTGGTGACCTCTGAAGATCTTCCACAAAATCCCCAAGTACTGAGGAACACAGTTTGAAAACCCATAACATAAACTCTCATGTCAGGAATGTGTGGTAGATCCTCTCATCTTTTTTATTTTATCGTATTGGAGTATAGTTGCTTTATAATGTTGTGTTAGTTTCAGGTATACAGCAAAGTGATTCACTTAAACATACACACACATAAATATATATATATATATATTCTTTTTCAGATTCTTTTCTCTTTTAGGTTATGACAGAGTATTGAGTAGAGTTCCTTGTGCTATACAGCAGGTCCTTGTTGGTTATCTACCTTATATATAGTAGTGTGTGTATGTTAATCCCAAGCTCTTGGTTTATCCCTCTCCCCCACGTTTCCCCTTTGGTAACCATAAGTTTGTTTTCAAAATCTGTGAGTCTTTCTGTTCTGTAAACAAGGTCATTTATATGAGTTTTTTAAAAATTAGATTCCACATATGAGTGATATATGATATTTGTCGTTCTCTGTCTGACTCACTTCACTTAGTATGATAATCTCTAGATCCATCCACCTTGCTGAAAATGGCATTATTTCATTCTTTTTTATGGCTGAGTAATATTCCATTGTATATACATACCACATCTTCTTTATCCATTCATCTGTCGATAGACATTTAGGTTGCTTCCATGTCCTGGCTATTGTAAATAGTGCTACAATGAACATTGGGGTGCATGTACCTTTTTGAATTATGGTTTAGTCTGGGTATATGCCCAGGAGTGGAATTGTTGAATCATATGGTAACTCTGTTTTTGCAGCTCAATATCACAAAAACAACCCAATCAAAAAATAGGAAGAAGATCTAAATAGACATTTCTCCAAAGAAGACAGATGACCAAAACACATGAAAAGATGCTCAGCATCACTAATTATTAGAGAAATGCAAATCAAAACTACAATGAGGTATCACCTCACACTGGTCAGAATCGCCATCATCAAAAAGTCTACAAATAACAAATGCTGGAGAGAGTGTGGAGAAAAGGAAACCCTCCTACACTGTCGGTGGGAATGTCAATTGGTACAGCCACTATGGAGAACAGTATGGAGGTTCCTTAAAAAACTAAAAACAGAGCTACCATATGATCCTCTCATCTTTCAAATCACACTGAGTCTCCCACAACCTCTGTGAAAGCAAAAAGCTATCTTGGTCCCAGGGCCTCTATGATGTGATCTGAGATGCGTGTGAAATTTTCTTTCCCTTTGATCTAGGGCATTTTTACGTTCAGGAACCCTTTTAAAAGTGTAAAATCTCTTGAGGTAAATAATCCATCAGTCCATTAATACCTTAGCTTTACTAGGGTTTGGGGTGTGGCCTGTAGATAGTACATGCAGATGGAGTAAGAGCTGTGAGACTTATTTGTCCAAGGGGCATGGTGCAGGGGGTCAGGAGAAGCTCTGAAAAAAAGTGAGCAGGGAAAAAAAGGGAGATGAAAGTGGAAAGGTGAGGTGAATTCAAAACAGACTCAAGTCTTGTCTGAGAAACACTTTTTCACTAAGCGAGCTCCAGCAAGTACCACGTAGTGATTATTTTCTCTGAACACAGAGCCCTTAGGAAGTTCACTTCCCTCTCCTGTGGGCAAAACCCAAGTAAGTGGGCTTCCTTCGGATTCTACTCGTATTGTGGGGTTTGCTAAAATTCTGATTGATCCTGAGCTCAGATCATGCACTTCAAACACTATATTTTTGGAAAGAATTGCCCAAGGAAGAACAGCCTCAGAATTATTTGTTTCATGTTTTTTTCTAGTTGCTGGAGAGGAGAAATAGGATAAAATGGGCATAGATGGCGGTTATCTCATAGTTGAATTACATGTTCTAAAGTCTGTCATACAGTAAGTAATGAATTATGCTTCACGAAGAGTAAAAAGATGCAGAACTCATTGGATTACTATAGGATTATTTGGACTAAGAATACACTACCAAGTGACAAGTGGTTGCTGAAAAGGTACAGATTCATAAAACATGAAAAGAATTTAATGTTTCCTACAAAATTCCTCAGGACTTCACTGGGAGCTTCCAGTATATTTGTTTAACTCAATTCAGCAAATTTAATTATCGCCTATTTTTTTTTAACATGTTAGTTGCTGGAAAGGCATAGGTAAATAGGACATTCCCTCTGCCCTCAACATGCTCAAAGTCTAAATGAGAAAGAAAGTCTAAGTAATATAGTAAATGACTATATTACTGTGTAATAAGTACTATCTTTGAAGTATAAAGAGAGTGGTATGGAAGTAAGCAGGGAAGGAATGATCTTGTGTCTGGCTGTCGGAGGCGGGGGGAAAGGACAGGTCAGGAGAGGTTCTGTAGCTAAGGTGGGCCTTGAAAAGCCATTGGAGTCTTAAAGCTGGAGAAAGGCGTGATTCGATCAGCTTTCTCAGTAAAGCACTCAGGCAGGGACAAAAGGTACCCAAACTAATTAAGAGGTTCTTACAATCGGTCAGTCAACAGCTATTTAAAAAGATCAAATAAAATGTGGAATTTGTGGACAGAGGAGGGATTTCTTCCAGGTGACCGCAGGAGGTAGAAATAATGAAAACTCAGTACTCAAACAAGAGGTATATAAAAGACAACCACTTGTTCACATATATGAGAAAGCTAAAATTTTCAAGTTTATAAGATGCATTATGATAGTTGTCATGCTGACAAATATTCCCTCTAACTAAGAAAGAAGCCAAGAACTCCTTTTTCAGGACTAGTGAAGCAGCTACTAGGGACAAGACAAGAAAGTCATTTGTGTTTTTTTTGGTATCTACTTTGCCTGTTTCTTCATTCATATATCCATCAAATAGTCTCTCAGTGCTACTCTATGCTCGTTAGAGTTCTGACTTTGTGGTACGTATCTCTGAAATGGTAAGAAAATACCAATGACCTCCATCACATGGTTACAATAAAAAAGCATAATAAAACATTTTGTCATATTCTCCAGGGTTTTCCCCATTTTCATTTTCTGCAGTTCAGAGCACTCTAGTTCCATCAGAAGTGGGAATATGTTTCAATTCTTAGAAGAGCTTATGAATTGAGCTTTTTCCCCTCCTGGTCCCTTAGTGGAGAAAAATATTTTTTAATGAATAAACAAAATGTGGGATTAGATTCATGCACTCAGAATAAAATAACTGGGAGAAAGGCCTGGGAAATTATGGCAGATCATGGTACAAGTGAGTGGTCATTAATACCACCACTGTTAAGTAGTGGGGCACACTGCCATCCACAGAAAGAGAGCTGAATCCCCAAATCCACCAGAAATAAAATTAAAATGTGACCCAGTATGTCAAAACCCAGTGAACATTTTTACGACCCATCGTACGACCCAATTGTATCATTGCAAGTCGTTCAAGAGAAGATTTTGATGAACATCAATTTCTACATCAAGAAAAATAAATGAGCCCCCATTTCTTTCCTTCTCTTTGTTCTCACCTTCAAGTTGTTAAAGTCTTTAAGAAGAATAAAAGATGACACTTCAGTAGCTCACAAATCAGACTTAACTGTTCCCATGTCAGTTTGAGTTTAGAAAAGATTCCTTTCATCTAACAGCCCTCTCAGGTACAGTACTACAGTGAGGTACTATGTCACCTCCAGAAATGATTTATACTGTATCCATCTAAATTTTAAAATATTAGAGAACGCTGCCGTCTATCTCCATGCTTTAAAAACAGCTCTCAACAGTGCCGTAATAGCACAAAGAACAAAGAAAGATGTTTCCCTATTCATTAACTACCTACAATCTTAAATTAAGTTAGTGTTTAGAAAGAGGTTCAAAACAGAGGTCAAAATGAACACACACAACTGTTCTCTAATTTTCCAGTCACCAAAAGAGAAATAATCCAAACCTTACATTTAATCACTTTTCATTCAAAAAAGCATATACTAAATGTAAGGGGCCCTTGTGAGGATTACACATATAAATAACCCCTTTCCTCAGAAAACTCCCAATCTAGCAGGGACAATGAGATGTACACAAATAATATAAATGTACAAAATGAGGTACCTATCTTAGTTTTCAAAAGTGCCAGCAATGCTCAGGGAAAGAAGGGGTAACTTCAGAACTAACCAGGACTGGGCTTCCCTGGCAGCACAGTGGTTAAGAATCCACCTGCCCGTGCAGGGGACACGGGTTCGATCCCTGTCCCGGGAAGATCCCACATTCCGCGGAGCAACTAAGCCCGTGCGCCACAACTACTGAGCCTGCGCTCTAGAGCCCGCAAGCCACAACTACTGAAGCCCACGTGCCACAACTACTGAAGCCTGTATGCCTAGAGCCCGTGCACCATAACAAGAGAAGCCACGACAATGAGAAGCCTGAGCATCGCAACGAAGAGTAGCCCCCGCTCGCTGCAACTAGAAGAAAGCCCGCACGAAGCAACAAAGACCCAATGCAGCCAAAGATAAATAAATTTATTAAAAAGAAAAAACAACTAACCAGGACTGGGAATGTGAGGGCATTCTAGTCACAGCAAATGGAATAAACATAGGACCAAGGGTCTTCAAGAAGGGTCAAAGAGTCCAGTTCCCCTAGGAATGAAGAGAGAGCAGTGGGAGAAAGTCTGAAAAGCTAAGTGTGGAACAAATAATGCGTAAACTTGAGTGTCAGGGTGAAGAATGTGGATTTGTATAAGATAATTAATGAGAACACTTCAAAGTGAGGAAATTACATGATGTCACTTGCATTTTAGATTAATTTGGAAGTGATGTGAGGCTGTAATAGAGGAGAGAGAGACTTCAGATCGATACGAACAAGATGGCTATTATAATAGCCCAGTAACGAAACTTCAAACCAAGGCATCAGCAAGGGGAATGGAAAGGAGGGTCCAAATTCAAGAGATATAAAGAGACATAATGACTTCCAGTATCAAGTTCTACATGTAAGGAACTTGGAAGTCACCACTTCATCCTAAGAACAAGAGAAAAGCTGAGCAAATAGCTGAGAAAAGCTGACTAAAATATAAATGACTACTCTTGAATTCATAAGAGAGAAGAGGATACAGGGCAGATCAGTGCCCTCAAGATTGAAGAGACAGACGAGTGAATGCAGGAAGTCACAGCTTATTGGAGCAGAGACTCACAAGTGGAAACCACCATGAGAACTGGTGCCAGGGTAAAAAAAACCTGACCTGTAATTGATGAATTGATGGAGGCTCAGTGGGCAACTCTGAGAGTTAAAACTCCAGAGAAACCAAATCACAAGAGGGCCACCACAGTATTATGAGATTTACCTCCAGGAGCTAGAGCAGGTTCACACAGTAAATATTGAGAAAAATCCCCTCCCTTACCCTGCTTCTGGCAGAGGAAGGGGGAAAGGAGTCATTTTGAAATATGCCAGAGCGATCATTCTTAACAAGCCCTTTCCTCAGTAGAAAGAAACTAGTTAACCAGAGCCTAACTGATGTGGGGGAGGGAAATACCCAACTAGCTGGCTGTAGCCTTCCACATGGGAGAAGGGAAATACCCAACTCCAGCCCACTCCTGTCCCACCTAAGGGGAGAGAAAAAAGTGAGAAACATCTTTGAAGTTCACGGTCCAGAGGCACAAGCTCACTAAAGGACTGAGACCTAATCATAGAGCCATAGAATGCTTTCCCATCCAAGGCCTGTGGGACAACTACCAAAGGTCTAACATACACATAATGCCAGAAGGAGAAGAAAGAGAGAAAGGAACAGAAGAAATACGTGAAGCAATATTAACTGAGATTTTTCCCAAATTAATGTCAAACACCAAACCACAGATCCAGGAAGCTCAGAGAACACCAAGCAGAATAAATGCAAAAAAAAACTACACCTGGTTATATCATCTTCAAACTACAGAATATCAGAGATAAAGACATGAAAGAAGCCAGAGGGAAAAAATAACTTACCTATAGAGGAACAAAGGTAAGAATTACATCCAACTTCTTCTCAGAAGCCATGCACACAAGAAGAGAGTGGAGTAAAACATTTAAAGCGTTGAGAGAGAAAAAAAAACAACCTAGAATTCTGTATCCTGCCAAATTATCCTCTTAAAATCAGGTAGAAATAGATTTTCTTAGACATAGAAATCTATTTCTATTTCTTAGAAATACATTTTCTTAGACAAACAAAACTTGAGGGAATGTGTTGCCAGTAGACCTGCCTTGCAAAAAATGTTTTTAAAAAAGTTTTTTTTAAAAAAGAAGGAAAATAAAAAGAGAAGGAAAATAATACAGGTCAGAAGCTCAGATTTACATAAAGAAAGAAAAAGCATTAAAGAAGGAATAAGTGAAGGTAAAATTAAAAACTTCCTTTTTAAAAAAAATTAATTTTTATTTTTGGCTGTGTTGGGTCTTCGTTGCTGCACATGGGCTTTCTCTAGTTGAGGCGAGCAGGGGCTACTCTTTTTTGTGGTGCGCAGACTTCTCATTGTCATGGCTTCACTTGTTGCAGAGCACGGGCTCTAGAGCGCAGGCTCAGTAGTCGTGGCACACGGGCTTAGTTGCTTCACGGCATGTGTGATCTTCCTGGGCCAGGGATCAAACCTGTTTCCCCCGCATTGGCAGGCGGATTCTTAACCACTGTGCCACCAGGGTCGGCCAAAACTTTCTTTTCTTATTCTTAATTGCTCCAACAGATGATAGTTTGTTCCAAATAATACCTATATAACAACATATATATGCATATATGAAGTAAATGAGAGCAATGATACAAGGGACAGAAGAGAGGAATTAGGATTAATTTGTTATTATAAAGTACTAACACTGCCCTTGAAGTAGTATAGTGTTATTTGAAAATGGACTTGAATTAGTTGAAAACATATGCTGCACACTGTAGGGCAACCACTAAAAAAGTTTTACAAAGAAGTATAACTGATATGCTAAGAGAGGAGAGAAAAGTGAATCATATAAAATACTCAATTTAAAACCACAAAAAGAAGAAAAAGAAGACAGAAATAAGAACAGAAGCAACAGGTAGAAAACAGTAATTAATCTGGTAGGTATTAGTCCAACTATGTCAGTAATTACTTTGAATGTTAATGGATATAAATGCACCGCTTTAAAGACAGAGATGTATATGTTGTCTACAAGAAACTCACTTTAAATATAAAGATACATGTAGATTAAATGAGTAAAGGGGGTCAACAGCATGGTGATGGATGGAAACTAAACTTTTGGTGGTGAGTACGCTGTAGTGTATGCTATACAGAAGTCAAAATACACACATGAAACTTATATAATGTTATAAACCAATAAAATTTTCAATTAAAAAATTTTTACACAAAACAAACAAAAAAACCCAAATGGAGAATTCCCTGGTGGTCCAGTGATTAGGACTCTGCACTTTCACTGCTGAGGGTGCGGGTTCAAGCCCTGGTTGGGGAACTAAGATTCCACAAGCCGTGCGGTGAGGCCAAAAATTTAAAAAATAAACAAAGAAAGAAAGAAAAAAAATGTCAAACAAGAAACCAAAACAAACAAAAAATAAATAAATAAATAAAAATGAAAGACCTAAATGGATGGAGGAAAATATACCATGCTAACACTAATCAAAAGAAAACAGGAATAGCTGTGTTAATTGCTGACAGAGCAGACTTCACAGTAAGGAAAGCTATCAGAAATAAAGGCATTACATAATGATAAGTCAATTCTGTAAGAAGACATAACAATTCTTTTTCTAAAAATTTTATTGAAGTATACTTGATTTACAGTATTGTGTTAATTTCTTCTGTACAGCAAAGTGACTCAGTTATACATATATATATATTATTTTTCATATTTTTTTCCATTATGGTTTATCATAGGATATTGAATATAGTTCCCTGTTCTGTACAGTAGGACCTTGTTGTTTATCCATCCTATCTATATAATAGTTTGCCTCTGTTAATCCCAAACTCCCAATCCTTCCCTCTCCTACACCTCTTCGCCCTTGGCAACCACAAGTCTGTTCTCTGTATCTGTAAGTCTGGTTTTGTTTCGTAGATATGTTGATTTGTGTCATGTTTTAGATTTCACATATAAGTGATATCATATGGTATTTGTCTTTCTCTTTCTGACTTACTTTGCTTAGTATGATAATCTCTAGGTTTATCCATGTTACTGCAAATGGCACTATTTCATTCCTTTTTATGTCTGAGTAATATTCCAGTGTGTGTGTGTGTGCGTGTGTGTACCACATTTTCTTTATCCATTCACCTGTTGATGGACATTTAGGTTGTTTCCATGTCTTGGCTATTGCAAATAGTGCTGCTATGAACATAGGGGTCCATATATCTTTTCTAATTATAGTTTTTTTGGGGTATATGCCCAGGAGTGGGATGGCTGGATCATATGGCAACTCTATTTTTAGTTTTCTGAGGAACCACCATACTGTTTTCCATAGTGGTTGCACCAACTTACATTCTCACCAACAGTGTAGGAGCATTCCCTTTTCTCCACCCATCTCCAGCATTTGTTATTTGTAGACTTTTTAATGATGACCATTCTGACTGGTGTGAGGTGATACCTCATTGTAGTTTTGATTTGCATTTCTCTAATAATTAGTGATGTTGAGCATCTTTTCATTTGCCTGTTAGCCATCTGTATGTCTTCTTTGGAGAAATGTCTATTTAGGTCTCCTGCCCATTTTTCTATTGGGTTGTTTATTTTTTTGTTGTTGAGTTGTATGAGTTGTTTGTATACTTTGGAAATTAAGCCCTTACTGGTCGCATCATTGGCAAATATTTTCTCCCAGTCTGTAGGTTGTCTTTTTGTTTTGTGTATGGTTTCCTTTGGGTTGCAAAAGTTTGTAAGTTTGATTAGATCCCATTTGTTTACGTTTGCTTTTATTTCCATTGCCTTGGGAGACTGACCTGAGAAAACATTGGTACGATTTGACATAACAATTTTTAATGTGCCTAACAACAGTGTCAGACTACATGAGGCAAAAACTGATAGAACTGCAAGGAGAAATAGATGAATCCATTACCATAGTTGGAGACTTCGACACCCCTCTCTCAGAAATGAACAAATCGAGCAGGCAGGAAAATCGGTAAAGACATACATGGTTGAACTCAATAAAGCCGTCAATCAACTGGATATGATTGACATCTAAGACTACTTCATCCAACAATAGCAGAATTCATATTTTTCCTCAAGTTCACATGGACCATTCACCAACACAGACCATATTCTGGGCCATAAAACACATCTTAACAAATTTAAAAGAATAGAAATCATCAATGTCTGCTTTCAGACCACAGTGAAATTAAACTAGAAATCAATAACAAAAGATAACTGGAAAATCCTAAAATATGTGGAGATTAAGCAACACACTTCTAAATAATACGTGGGTCAAAGAAGAAATCTCAAGAGACATTTCAAAATATTTCAACTAAATGAAAATGAAAAACGACTTATCAAAATTGTGGAATGTAATGAAAACAGTGCTTAGGGGGATATTCATAGCATTGAATGCATATATTAGAAAAGAAGAAGGATCTGAACTCAGTAATCTAAGTTTCCACGCATAGAATGTACAACACCAAGAGTGAACTCTAAGGTAAACTATACGCTTTAGGTGATTATGATGTATCAGTGTAGGTTTGTCCTTGGTTAAAAAAAAAAAAAGAAAAAAAGTACCATTTTGGTGAGTGATATCAATAATGTGAGAGACTATAAATGTGTGAGGTCAGGGGATATATGAGCAATCTCATTACCTTCCTCTCAACTTTGTTGTAAACCTAAGACTGATCTTAAAAAAATAAAGTCTTTTAAAAAGAAAGACATAATGTCCAGGGTTTCATAAGTGCTGGGGTAAGAAGACTAAATGGGTACAGGCAAATAGGAATTAGCAGTGCAGCCTGTGTAACTGGGAAAATGGTGTGGCATTAATACAAATTAGAAGCCAAGAAAGTAGGACATATGAAAAAGGAGATATAATTAGATTAGGATTACAGTATGTTGAATTTGAGGCCCTGATGGAACAATCATCTTGGAAATCCCAGTCAAGTGCAGTGGCATGAACTTCACTAGACCCATTCAGTTTTGTGATTTCTTCTTGTTTGTGAGCAGAAACTCTAGACAATAGAGTTTATCACAGGCTGGATATTGTCACCCACCTTATGAATGAGACTCATCTGGAATGAAATCAGGACCTCACTTAGGAACAAGACCTATCTGGAATGAGGTAAAGGAGAATGAGTATTTCAGATGACTAGCACAATACAGCGGTATTGAAATGGCTGGTCTTGGAACCTAGGGCAAGATAGAAGGAACAGACCTCGTGGTTTATTTCCCTATATCAGACCTCCTCATTTTCCCTGATTTCCATGGCTTTTTCTTTATTTGTTACCTAGAATTGCTACATCTTTTTCTTCAAGCTTTTCAGAACTATTCTAGTCTTTCACCCTGCCCCTAACCCTTATAGATCAGTATACCCAGTGGCATAATTCAATAGGTTTTCCAAAATGCACTGTTTAAAATGAGCTTTTTTAAAAAGTCACTTTTGTCAGACTAAGGAATAGACTAAAAATTTGACAAGTTAGCAAAGCAAGATTTACCCTCCACCAAATCACTATCACAGGAAGAGAAGAAGGGGCTGAAGCAGGAGGAGGGGGAGGAGAAGGAAGAAGAAGAGGATGTAAAATGAAGAATAAGAAGGGGGCTTCCCTGGTGGCGCAGTGGTTGGGAGTCCGCCTGCTGATGCAGGGAACGCGGGTTTGTGCCCCGGTCCGGGAAGATCCCACATGCCGCGGAGCGGCTAGGCCCATGAGCCATGGCCGCTGAGCCTGCGCGTCCGGAGCCTGTGCTCCACACTGGGAGAGGCCACAACAGTGAGAGGCCCGCGTACCGGAAAAAAAAAAAAAAAGAATAAGAAGGGAAGGAAGGGAGGAAAGGAGGGAAGAAAGAGGAAGGAAAGAAAGTTTTGATTGGATCCATTGAGGTGCAGTAGAAGCACATAAAGATGATTGTTTTCAGTATCCAAGACAATATGGAGGCAAGAAATTCAGATGTGCCAGTCCTCAGCACTCATCAATCAAATAAAGCTACACTCATTCATTCTGCTTCAGACATATACACCCTACTTAGGTCTATTAGAAGTAGAAAACAAGGTCAAAAATAGAGAGGATCTTGAGTCCTGAAAAAATTGTATTAATTCAAGATTTGCTTTGTATTAAATACATGAACTAGAACATCTTATTTTCCTTTTGAGCCTTAATTTTCTTATGTATAAAATAGTAATACGGTAATAATAGTCACCTTATGGTGTTACTTTAAATTAAAATATGTACATGTATGTGTGCTCATGCATCACCCATCATAGAACTCAACAAAGTCTCGATAACTTCTACTTTACTTCCTTATAGAATTACTGTTAGAATTAAGTGAAATAATGTGTTTAGAGGCACCTGGAAAGCAGTAGGTTAGCTTGACAAATTTACAAATTAATAAATTGATGCTTGAAAAAATAGCTATAGCTATGTATATATTCTCATGATTCTAAGTCAACATTGAGAATGAACTTATTTTATTTTACTGGATAATACCTTGTGGCGTTATTGAAGTTCTAAATATTCTATCTGCTAAAATAAAATTGTGGTACATCCCCTTGAATACCTTCAATCACTATAAAACATCATCTAACTGTGCTGCATAACTTTTAGATGCAAGCCATATTTTACTTTGAGATTGCTAACTGAGAGAGAAAATGCAGTGTTGATTAGCTTACTAAGCCCCACTAGATTTCCACGATAATCATCTTCTACTCTACATTTTAGTTGTATGAATGTGGCCTTAATCTGTATCTACATGACCTCCATAATTTAGATTAAAATGGTTCCTGGGTTTCCCTGGTGGCGCAGTGGTTGAGAGTCCGCCTGCCGATGCAGGGAACACGGGTTCGTGCCCCGGTCCGGGAGGATCCCACATGCCGCGGAGCGGCTAGGCCCGTGAGCCATGGCCGCTGAGCCTGTGCGTCTGGAGCCTGTGCTCCGCAACAGGAGAGGCCACAACAGTGAGAGGCCCGCGTACAGCCAAAAAAAAAAAAAAAAAAGGTTCCTAACCTGTGGATCTCTGACCTCTTGTGGTAGTTAACTACAAAAGGTTTTCATGTTCATATACACACAGAATGTTAATTTCTCATTAACTAAATAATATGTCCCATGAATATTTGTGCTAATATTTTAAATATTACTTGCTCTTGGGAATTAGTAAAATAAAATATCATCTCGAAGCATTTATATTAGAAGAGACTTTTACCTTCAAGTAAGAGAAGCCCAATTCAAACTAAAAATTATATCTAGAGGTTCATATATCTGAGTAAATTCAGGCATGAATAGTTCTAGGGGCCCAAACCATGAAAATGGTACTCCATCTCTTTAAATATTTCAGCTTTATCCCCTGTCATTGAGCTTTATTCTCATGCGTACTTTATTATTGTGAAGATGGTCGCCAACAGCTAAAGGCTTATATAGGCAAATTCCAGCAGTCCAGGGAAAAAGGGACTTGTCTCACTCTCAACAATCCCAACAAATGTTCAAAGACTATCTCAAATTGGGTTAGTCCATGCCCATCCTGGAAGTAATTAGTGTGGCCAAGGAAATGGGATGCTCTGATTGGCCAGGCCTGAGTCACATGCCTACCCCTGGAGATAAGAATTGAATCAAAATCATCCAGAATGAATGGATTGAGAGTAGAAAAGGAGGGATGGTTCACCATAGGAAAACTGGGGTATTGGGACTTCAGTAAACAGAAGGGATGCTGACCAGTAAAAATAACAGATGACCATTATAAGCATTACGGAATCCATAGTGGTAATTTGCAGTAATGTATTTTCTCAACCTGTGTGGATTATACAGTGTTTTGATGCTTAAAAAGGGGTCCTTGCATTTGAAAAGTTTGAGAATCTCTCATCAGTTCTTTTCTCTATAGGAGTATATGGACTGATATTGATGGAATATATGGGTGAGTGACGTTTTTGTCTCTCAATTTAGGTGATTAGTGTGTCAAATATGATGCCTTAGATGGCTGCTTTGGAACTTCTTGTGCCTATAAGTCACTAGCGTATTGAGTTTTCTTGGCCCATTAGACAACTTCACAAAGCATTGCCTGCTCCAGAAAGGAGGAGACACTATGAAAGAAAACTTTATGAAGCACATTTTCAGCAAGAATTTTTTTAATTGAAGTGTTTATCCTTGTATATTCCGAGGTATCCAGGTTAGCTGCTTATGGAATGAGTTTATGAATTCCTTTAGCACTAATTTGAAGTTAGTTATGCATTCCACAAATGAAGACCTTTAATCTTTTAGTACTTCTTTCCATGAGATAGCTTAAGTCAAAGTAATTGTATGAGGTTGATCATTATAGCATGCTCTAAATGAGCACAGTTGTAATAAGTATCTACTGACGAGTGGCAAATGCCATCTAGCTACCTGGATGTTCATCCTTCCTTGGAAGGAAGATTTACAGTGTCATGTGAGACTACTTCACAATTACTTTGTGTATAAGGTTTTCTTGTTTTTTGTTTTTCTGGGGTTTTTTTGGCTGTGCCACATGGCTTGCGGGATCTTAGTTCCTAGACCAGGGATGGAACTCATGCCCCCTGCAGTGGAAGCACAGAGTCCTAACTACTGGCCCGCCACGGAATTCACTGTGTTTAAGTTTTTATAAAAGTAAATACTTGAAAAAAAAAGTAAATACTTGCATGATAAGGCCTATTTTAATCATGTACTCTTTCAGCAATGTGGAACCCAGTGGTTTAAATCTCATATAATGCTACCTAAATGGCAAAATCCAATCTATTCATAAAACCATTCACTGTGTTTCAATTACACTGTAATGTTCAGACCCCCAAATCCTTTTCCCTAACAAATTTCGACTAAACAATTTTGTACTAAGAAGATTCTGATGCATTTTAACTAAAAAATTGATTGTTCAAAGCAATAATTCATATGAAATTTGCAAATAACCCAAATTCCTTTACTCTTTTCTTCTCTTTTTGTCTTGTCTTTTACCAATTATTTCTTAAATAATATTCTCTTTCTTGATGCTTATCTTTGTACACGGTTGTTTATATTTCTATGATTTTATTTGAAAGTCCAAAGTCATATATTTGACTCCCAGTTAAAGCAATCCAAAAAACTTACTTTTGTCCCTTCTCACAATATTTTTTCTTTTTTTATTGATTTTTTAAAAATTAATTTATTTTTATTATTAGTATTATTTTTTTGGCTGCATTGGGTCTTCATTGCTGTGCGCGGGCTTCCTCTAGTTGTGGCAAGCGGGGGCTACTCTTCATTGCAGTGAACAGGCTTCTCATTGCGGTGGCTTCTCTTGTTGCGGAGCACAGGCTCTAGGCGCGCAGACTTCAGTTGTTGTGGTGCGTGGGCTCAGTAGTTGTGGCTCACGGGCTCTAGAGCACAAGCTCAGTAGTTGTGGCACATGGGCTTAGTTGCGCTGTGGCATGTGGGATCTTCCCGGACCAGGGCTCGAACCCGTCTCCCCTGCATTGGCAAGTGGATTCTCAACCACTGCGCCACCAGGGAAACCCCAGAACTTTTCTTAAGGCTTTGATTATTTCATTTCTGAGTGTGGCTTGAGTAGGAGGAATTTCTTCTTTATTTTTTTTTAATAAATGGCTTCATTCTTTTTTTTTTAATTTAATTTATTTTATTTTTGGCTGCGTTGGGTCTTCGTTGCGGTGCATGGGCTTCTCATTGCGGTAGCTTCTCTTAGCATGGGCTCTAGGTGCGTGGTTTTCAGTAGTTGTGGCGCACAGGCTCAGTAGTCTGGCGCATGGGCTTAGTTGCTCCACGGCATGTGGGATCTTCCCGGACCAGGGCTCAAACCCATGTCTCCTGCATTGGCAGGCGGATTCTTAACCACTGCGCCACCAGGGAAGCCCTGAAATTTCTTCTTTAGAGCAAAGAAATTTTGTGGGTTTTGTGGCTCTCTTCTGTTCTTGACCCCCTAGAGGCTGGGCTGGGTCCACAATATTTTTTAAATGCATTATTTCAAACATTCCCTGGACATATAACATTTATATTACCATCTGTCATCCTAATCCCCACATGTGTTTTAGTCTTAACTTTGCAGTTAAAATATATTTGGCGCTCACCACTAGTCCTTTTCTCCAGTCATCTATTGGTTGGCTGAAGTTCGTCCTCTTGTAGTTTTCTTGAGAAGAGCTTATGATGAAAATACCACTTGCATTCTTGCATATTCATAATTATTTCTGTTACTACCTTGGCTAGATATAAAATCCTCAGCTCATTCTTTATTTTTTAACATCTTTATTGGAGTATAATTGCTTTACAATGGTGTGTTAGTTTCTGCTTTATAATTATCCTTCTTTTAATTGAAGTATAGTTGATTTACAATGTTGTGTTAATTTCTGCTGTACAGCAAAGTGATTCAGTTACACACACACACACACACACACTCACACATATTATATACGTTCTTTATATTTTTTCCATTATGGTTTATCACAGGATATTGAATATAGTTCCCTGTGCTATAGAGTAGGACTTTGTTGTTTATTCATTTTATATATAACAGCTTACATCTGCTAATCTCAAACTCCCAATCCATCCCTCTCCTATCTCTATGTCTGTGAGTCTGTTTCTGTTTCATAGATAGGTTCCTTTGTGTCTTATTCCATTTTATTTTATGTTTTGCACATTTTTAAAATTGAAGTATAGTTGACTTACAGTGTTGTGTTAATTTCTGCTGTACAGCAGAGTGATTCAGTGATACATGCATATACATTCTTTTTTAATATTCTTTTCCATTATGGTTTGTCATAGGATACTGAATAGTTCTCTGTGCTATACAGTAGGACCTTGTTGTTTATCTATTCCATATATAATGTCTTACATCTGCTAACCCCAACCTGCCATTCCACCCCTCCCCCAATCCCCTCCCCCTTGGCAACCACCAGTCTGTTCTCTATATCTGTGAGTCTGTTTCTGTTTCATAGATAGGTTCCTTTGTGTCATATTTTAGATTCCACGTATAAGTGATATCATATGGTATTTCTTTTTCTTTCTGACTTCCTTCACTTAGCATGATAATCTCTAGTTGCATCCATGTTGCTGCAAATGGCATTATTTCATTCTTTTCTATGGCTGAGTAATATTCCATTATGTATATGTACCACATCTTCTTTATCCATTCATATGTCAATGGACATTTAGGTTATCTCCATGTCTTGGCTATTGTGAAGAGTGCTGCTATGAACATAGGGGTGCATGTATCTTTCTGAATTATAGTTTTCTCTGGATATATGCCCAGGAGTGGGATGGCTGGATCATATGGCAACTCTCTTTTTAGTTTTCTGAGGAACCTCCATGTTTTCCACAGTGGCTGCACCAACTTACATTCCCACCAACAGTGTAGGAGGGTTCCCTTTTCTCCACCCCCTCTCCAGCATTTGTTATTTGTAGACTTTTTAATGATGGCCATTCTGACCAGTGTGAGGTGGTACCTCATTGTAGTTTTGATTTGCATTTCTCTAATAATTAGCGATTTGAGCGTCTTTCCATGTGCCTGTTAGCCATCTGTATGTCTTCTTCGGAGAAATGTCTATTTAGGTCTTCTGCCCGTTTTTCGATTGGGTTGTATATTTTTTTGTTGTTGAGTTGTATGAGTTGTTTGTATACCTTGGAAATTAAGCCCTTATTGGTCGCATCATTGGCAAATATTTTCTCCCAGTCTGTAGGTTGTCTTTTCGTTTTGTTTATGGTTTCCTTTGCTGTACAAAAGCTTATGTTTGACTAGGTCCCATTTGTTTATGTTTGCTTTTATTTCTATTGCCTTGGGAGACTGACCTAAGAAAACATTGTTATGATTTATGTCAGACAGTGTTTTGCTTGGCTCATTCTTTTGTTCCTTGAGTACTTTGTGGGAAGTTCACCATTGTCTTTTGGCCTGGACTGATACTATGGAAATATCTGAGGCCAGCCTGAGTGACTTCATTTTTTTTGCCTGGTTGCCCAATGGATTCTTTTATATATTTTTTATAACTGATGTACTAAAAAGAATTTTCATAATGTACTTACGAAGTTTCATTTGAAAAAAGTATTTGGGGGCGTGGGTGTGTGTGTATTGGTAAAGGTATTCAAGTTTGGATTCTTCATTTATCTTTAAGGTCTAATAAATTTACCAGGACATGTTTTAATGCAGACCATTCTAAGTCAATTTAGTACACAGTGTAAAGATTATCTTTTGTTTAAAGAAAGCTTTTTAAATTATATATTTAAACATTTGTCCCATTCCATGTTTAGTTTTTCTTCTCCTGGGGCCTCACTTATGCATGTATTAGATGTCCTTTGGCTGTCTTCTGTAACTATTATTTTTCTCTCTAATTTCGTTATTTCTGCTTCATTAGGATTACTATTTTCATTTCTGTCTTCTGTTTATCTCCTACCTGTTCACTCTAATTAATCTATAATTACATCTATGATCTCTTGTTTTCCTTCCAATTCCATCTTTATTTCTGTGATTTAGCCATTTTTCTTCGAATACTCTCCCATGTTCTGACAACTCACTTGACTGTCTTCCTGATGTCATCTTTTTCCTGAGTTCTAACATTCCTTCTTTGTGACTATCCTTCTGAGTGGCAGTCACTCTCTTTTCTTTTTTTTTGAATTCTTGGTAAAATGTTTGCTCACTGTCATAGATTGAGTTCCCTCAGAAATAGACTCTGAGATAAAGATGTGAGAGCAAGTTGTTTATTTGGGAGGTGATCCTAAGAAACACTGGTTTGAGACTGGTAAACTGAGACAAGAAAGGGATGGCAGCCAATATCAGGTGCATTCATGAGCAGGTTACTGCTGTGGACAGCAGGTCCCAATCCTGCTGGAGTCCTCTAGGAGACTGTGTATAACAGGGATTCTCAAGTTTTAAAGTCATACAAATCACCTAGGGATCTTTTTAAGGTAAGGTTCTTGTTCAGCAGGTCTGAGATTCTGCAGTTCTATCAAGATCCCAGGTAGTGTTGAGAAATAAAGATGTAGAACACATCTCAGAATTACCCCTCACATTTCCAAGGGGTGAATTCGTTATCGATTGAGGGCTGCTACTGGGGACATAAATTCTTGCCTACCTTGCCTTGCATGTGGGCAAAGCAACCAGAGAAAGCCGTCATGAAGCCACAGTTGCAGCAAAAAGCCATCAGCATGTTCAGGAACTGTGAATGCGAAGGAGATGGAGCAGGCATCAGTTATGTCTGTTAGTCACAGTTTTCCTTGGTTCTAAGGCAGTATTCTTCTGGTGAGTGTTTTCAGATATTGGTAATATTTACTGCTCTTTCAAACATTTATTTTTGGTATGGTGTCTGTGTACCTGTTTCTTTTCTATTACTCATGATTGAATAGGTTAGATTCTTGTGGGTCAGCTATTTGCAGTACATGTTTATAGCAAGGGGTGAGGGGGCTGATAAGGGGCAAGGGCAGCTTCACAAAACAAAGGCTTCCCCTCTGCTACCACAGAAACAAATCGTTTCCTGCAGTTATGGCGCATCTGTGTGATTATCTGTGTAGGCCCAGCTGCTCTACTTCTCTGACCCAAACTGGACTTCTGAGAGCTTCTGCCACCACGCCAGATGACCCAGTAGCTGCACCTGTGCTTACAAATAATGTATATCACTTTAGCACATCCCAGCAAGCCCCTCACCTTCCTTTCTGGTATTTTCTAAGAGCTTCCTTTATTGATCCCTCTCACCATTCTCAAGGGCTTATTCTGTTCACTCCCTCCTATACACTTATACTCAACCTCACCTTCCTTTGGTAGACATACAAATGCATATAAATATAATATATTTTGGAGCCTGAGGATTATTTGTCTCCTGGTTTCATTCAAAATGGAGTCTGTGCAGCATTTTCCTCCCTTTTTGCTTTTGTAATAATTCCAGGAGGAGAGGGGGTAAAAGTATTCACGCTATTAGTTTTTTTTAATTTAATTTTTTATTGAAGTATAATTGATTTACAATATTGTGCCAGTCTCTACTGTACAGCAGAGTGACTCAGTTATATACGTGGAGACATTCTTTTTTTTAATATTCTTTTCCATTATGGTTTATCACAAGATATTGAATATAGTTCCCTGTGCTATACAGTAGGCCCTTGTTGTTTATCCATCCTATATATGATAGTTTGCATCTGCTGACCCCAAACTCCCAGTCCTTCCCTCCCCCACCCCCCTCCCCCTTGGCAACCACAGGTCTATTCTCTATGTCTGTGAGTCTGTTTCTGTTTTGTATATAGATAGGTTCATTTGTGCCATATTTTAGATTCCACATATAAGTGATATCATATGGTGTTTGTCTTTCTTTCTGACTTACTTCACTTAGTATGATAATCTCTAGGTCCATCCACGTTGCTGCAATGGCATTATTTCCTTCTTTTTATGGCTGAGTAGTATTCTGTTGTATATATGTACCACATCTTCTTTATCCATTCATCTGTCGATGGACACTTAGGTTGCTTCCATGTCTTGGCTATTGTGAATAGTGCTGCTGTGAACATAGGGGTGCATGTATCTTTTTGAATTATAGCTTTCTCTGCGTATATGCCCAGGAGTGGGATTGTTAGATCATATGGTAGTTCCATTTTTAGTTTTCTGAGGAACTTCCACACTGTTCTCAATCGCACTGTTAGTTTTCAAACACAGCTAAATCCTCTTAAGTGCCAGGCTGATCACAATGCAATCAAAGATAAAAATGAGCTGTCCCAGCCCTCACCTTGTTCACAATCCTGCATATTGTGTTAAGGGAACTTGGAAGCTGATATGCTGAACTGGGAAAGTCGTGCTCACTCTCTGCATTGTCAGTGTGGCATTGGGAAAACCATTAAACTTGTCTAACTTTCAATTTTCCACATATGAAATCAAGGTATTTAATTGTTTTGGTACATAGCATCTGTAAAGCATACTGTAGATGCATAAAAATATTCCAAATTACTTTATACATATCTTGAGAGGTGATTCCTCTAATTAGGAGGATTTAGGTAATTGATGTTTATAAAGAATAATAGAAGTGTTACTGGAATTATCCATTTAATCACCAAAATAAATACTAAAAAGTATTATCTACCAAGCTTCATAAGTGTTACCAAAATGTCTATGGCTACACAGCAAACAATTGGCTAAGCAAATATTCAAACTCAGCCTCATTCAATCCCAAAGCCCATGCTTTTTCCAGTGCACCATATCCCGTTTCCCCGGAAGAGGGTAATTTCTTCCAGAAAACTCTTAATAACCACACATCAACCTTAACAAGCTTCTAATACTTTAGGAGTCAATTAAATATCTCCTTGTTAGACAAACTAGCTACCCTATCCAAATCAACCCTCACAGAATATTCATTATTTGCTATATTATAGAATTCTGCTTATTTCCTTCACAACACTTATTATGACTTGTAATTTTTTTTACTTCTGTTTTACCTGTTTATTCTGTCTCCTGGACCTGCTCAATATACTGTACCAACACTATGCAATAGCATAATGTATAGCACCTGGGAAGTATCCAATCCAAATTGATTAAATGAATGAATAAATGGGCTAATGAAAAAATGAATGAATTCAGTACATGAAAAATACTCAGCCAATCCATGAAATATATTGGGCCAGTATCTCAAAGAAAGAACCTAGTAGAAATCAATATCAAGTAACAGATGAAGTTATATAGAGAATTAAAAAGACACTTTAGAAATGCTCAAGGGTATTGATCATTTGTAATAATATCTCATCATGAACCAGAAATGGTGGCAGACACCCTCTCCTCTTCCCTCTTGTCTCCCTCCTGAGATGACCTATCATAGGACTCTAGTTTGGTTGGGGAAGAAATGGGCCTCTGAAAACATGGTAAAGATATTCTACACCAGGGAAGACAGAGGCCTTTGATGGAATTTTTATTATTTTGTCAGCTCTGATGCTCCACATGCCTCTAACAGTATGGGCAGATGATGAGAAGCAGTGAGGTCCAGAGGAGAGAGATTGAAAAATTATCTATTCAGCCATTATACTAGGTCTGAATTTAAGGGAGTGGCAAAGAGGATCTTCGGGGTTATTTTCTAGATTCATAACGTAGGGAGAAGTGTTGCCTAAGAATAGAGTTAATGTATTTCTCTGGCATATTTCTCAGGAGCCTCAATGACATTTAACGTGTAATGTGTAGGAGGCCCCAATATGAAAGAACGACTGAACTCCATGCTTGCTTAGTACAGACAAGAAGCAATTGGTTTAAATTAGAGATGTTTTCAGTAGTTATATATTAGAAAAAAATTTTTTTTAAGGTTAAAAGATGTTAGAAGTTGCTTTGAAGAGTTTTAAGAAAGGGCTTGACAATTCTTTGAGTTTTTTTCAGTTTGGTCTTGCCTGAAGACATGAACCAGGTGCTTTCTCAACATCCCAGTAGTTGTGTGAGTCTATGATAACATAAAGGAGCACTTCTTATACTTCACAGATTCTCCCATATTTCCACTTTTTAAAATGGGTTTATTGGGGTATAATTGACATTTTACAAATTGTGCATATTTAAAATGTAAAATTTGACAAATTTTAACAAACACCTGAGAAACCATGACCACAATCAGAAAATGAACATATTTATTACCCTCAGAAGTAATTTATTTTTAAATATCTACAAAGGCTAGATGTTATAGAGAGGTACATTTTGACTCAAATTAAGAATTTTATAATAATAATAACTATAATGTCCAATCTGAAAAAAACATGGACCACCAAAGATATGAGTTTATTGTCATTTGAGATGTTCAGTGAGGTAGAGATTGAATGAGATATCCTCTTTGTTCCTCTCAATTCCAAGATGCTCTGATTATCTGAAAATCAGTGTTTCCATTATTTCCATCTTTCAAGGAATATGTCTTATTATTTTAATTGTCTTATCAATCTTATACTGAAACTTTTGAAATTAGAAAAAAGAAAAATAAACCCACAAAATCCTAATGTCACAGCATAACCATTATTATTTTTGGCATAAAAAATGATCCTTCTAGTCTTTTTTCCAAATGCATATTTTATTTCATAGTTGATTGTACTTTTACTGTCCGTACCACTTTGTACAACTTGTTTCACTCAATAATATTTTCTCCTTAGTTACTATAAATTTTTTCAAATCCCTTAACTTGTTAATTTGAAACAATTATTGATTCACAGGAAGTTGAAAAATGTACAAGGAGGTGCTGTGTACCCTTCATCCAGTTTCCACCAACAGTAAGAAGCATTGGGGAATGGAATCTAGTCACACACTCCTAAAAGGTTTACAATACTATAAGAATATAAATGCTGAGAAGCCCCCAGAGCATCCCTGAGGTGAAGTAGTCCACATACACTTAGCCTCATCTCTTGTGACATTGTCAGTCCCCGTGTGGGGTAATTAAAGACATTGGAAGTCATGCCTGGGAATTGTTAAGACCTTTGTTGTTTTGTCAATATGTATGCTGTTTCTTCTGCCCTGCATCCTTTATAAAACCTAAGTAAATGGTGCTGTTTGAAGCCGATGGTGTCTTTTGAAATGGATTGCCAATATGAGCCTAAGACATCCTTTAGTGGATTTTTAGGGTTCAATTCTCCCTATCCCACAAGGATTGGGCCCAATTTTGGCAACGATGGGCAGGGCAAAGGGCCTCTTTTCAGGAACTGCATTGATGTTCAAGCTCTTTCCTGTTTTCTGACCTTGTCTCCCTTTTCACCAGTCTGTGAATCTGTATCTAGGCTCAGGGGTGAAGAAAACTATTACTGATGATATGATCTTCCAAATATTTTTTTCCTTTTTTTAACTTTTTAAAATTGAGGTATATTTGATTTACAATATCGTGTTAGTTTCAGGTGTACAGCACTGTGATTCAGTTATATATATATATATATATATATATATATATATATATATATACACACACACACAGACATATATGTGTATATATATTCTTTTTCAGATTCTTTTCCCTTACAGGTTATTACAAAATATTGAGTAGAGTTCCCTGTGCTATACAGTAGGTCCTTGTTGGTTATCTATTTTATATATAGCAGTGTGTATATGTTAATCCCAAACTCCTAATTTATCCCCCCCACCCCCAAATATTTTCTCTTAAGCCATAACCTTGGCTTTGTGTTTCAATTCAAAAGCCAAGACTCTGACTGTTAACTGTGCATTCTGGAATCTCAGCTCTTCTCTGAGGAAGTAAAGGTCAAATGCCTTAGCTATCTTGGTTCTGTCTTTAAATATCATCTTGCTGTACCTGTCAGATGAGGCAGAGTACTATTTTGTGGCATAAAGATCAGCTTTGGTACCAAACACGCCTTGGTTCACATCTCAGCTTCAGCTTTTAGTGGATGTACAATATGCAGCAAATCACTTAACCTCTCTGAGTCATTTAATAAAAGCTGACAGTTTTAATTACTCTTTGGTTATGCCTATTCTTCTTTCAGATCCTCTCAATTCTTTTTCTCTGATGCCACAAAGATTTCACTTTCCTTGTGTTAGAGTAATGAACCATGTTTAAGTAGCAGTCCTTCCCTTCGCCAGTTTTAAAAGTGAAATATCATGTTTGTACCTCCATCACCTTTGCTTCTTGGTGTGACAATCTTCAGAAAACTGAATGGCAGAAGAGATGTAGGAAGGGAAGAAAACCCACACCTGTGTGACTGCAACAATTTCTGCCTCGCTTTCCTAAACCTCTCCAACATCTAGCAGTGCCAGAGCACAGATATTCTACCAGCACATCTTTTGTTAAATCTCGTTCTTATTTCTTCAACCTCTGTCAGATTCTGCTTATGAGAAAACCACTCTCTTCCTGCCGCCCCTTCTCTCTGTCTTCTCTGTCTACAATCGTCACAACAGTCTTGAAAGAGGAAGCCAAAAGCTCTCATAAGCAGAAACTAACACACCATTGTAAAGCAATTATACTCCAATAAAGATGTAAAAAAATAAAAATAAGTATATATACTTTAATAATACTTAAAAATAAATAAACCTGATGCCAAAAATAAAATAAAATAAGGTCCAAAAAAAAAAGTGATGATCATACCTACCTCACAGGTTTTAGAGAAGATCAGGTGGGCTCACTGATTAGAAATTCCTTTGTAAATTGTAAAGTGCCGTACATGTGTAAGTATTGTTGTACTGGTAGTAGCCATAGCAGCAGGAAGGCAGCAGCAGTAATATTCCTGGCACCAGATAAAAAACAATCAGGGATACAAACCTGTCTGGCCATGTCTGGCTAATTGTTAGAACAGGTGATCAGAAATTTATTTGCATAAGAGACTGAGGTGTTCCTGGGAAATTCCTTATTTTGATGATAGAAAGCAGCACAGTGAATTTGACACATTAACAAAGCTACTGAAGATGATTAATTAATGTTGCAGCACCTGGAGACTGTAGAAACCTACTATCAATCATGAAGATCTGAAACTGGTACCAAAAGCCTTGGTCACTGAGAGGCAGTAGTGATTCTGAGTACAGTGTGATGGCAGCCATTTGAAATTACCCCTCCATCTGAATGATTCTTGTGTCATTAGGAGAAAAAGTGGCTGTAATGAAAATCTAGATGAAATTTTTTTAAAAACCTGGAAGAAAACACTGGGCCACCTGCACCAGGCTTTTTGTATCCCTCTAACAGAAGGCAACATGCAAAGTGGAGGTAACGAAATGCCAAGAAGTATTGATACGTTAAGACGTCCAGGAGTATTTGGGGAGTAATTGGGGGAGCATACAAAGATTGATAAGAGAGGGCCCCTGAATTAACAAATATACCCTTTAGCTTGGAAGATAGTATTAACATTTAAGAAGCATTGAGAACAAGCAAACACAAACCAATAAGGCAAACCTACACCAAGTGCCTGTGCATGAACTAGTTATAACAATTTGGGCACTAAAAATAACTTGCAGGCTAGCAGAGGTCTGTGGGTCACAATTTGAGTAGCTATAAATTTGATAAGTGATCCTGTTCTTTCTCTCTCCCTCCCTCCCTCCCTCCCTCCCTCCCTCTCTCCCTCTCCCCCTCTCCCTCTCCCTCTCCCTCTCTCTCTCTCTCTCTCTCTCTCGCTCTCTCTCTCGCTCTCGCTCTCGCTCTCGCTCTCGCTCTCGCTCTCGCTCTCTCGCTCTCTCGCTCTCTCGCTCTAGCTCTCGCTCGCGCTCTCGCTCTCTCGCTCTCTCGCTCGCTCTCGCTCTCGCTCTCTCTCTCACACACACACACACACACACACGCACGCACACACGCGCGCACAGAGACTCATGCGCCTCTCCTATGAGCTTTCCTGTATTGCTGCACTAAAGTTTCTAAGTATTTATATCTAAGGTACCCTCTATCCTTAGTGAGATAAGGAAAAGGAATTGGCTTCTTCTATTACTCCATTTCCCTTGAGAGTCTTCCTTAATTTCATAAATAGCAATAAAAATATTATGATTCTTAAAAATAAATAAGTCCACGTCTACAGTATCACATTGTTTTCCAGAATTATCTTGCTGCAAAAAAAAAAAAAAACCTTCCAAAAATCCTACCAAAAAAATATTTGAATGCAGATCTTTGGTTCTTGGAAACCTGAAGCTTCTCTTCTCTGGATTGGGTTTCTAGAATACAGTTTCTCTCCCCTCTAGACATGTGCAGCCCCGTTGTGGGTCTATATATGCTCAACAAGTGTGAGGCACTAAAATTGCTATGGTTCCCATTTTGTCTTGAAGTTTTTTAGTGTCACTTACATCCCACAGTGTCAGGAAGAATTAATTATTATTATTTATGACTCAAAAGTGGAAGAGTAATGATAGGAATGTAGTTTCTTCTAGCAAATAATAAATTGTTATTTGACTGTAGGTGACATGTTTATTAGACACTGGCTATACTAAACAAAAATAACTAAGGTTATTGCACAGGCATCATATATCATGAAACCATTTTTCAGTGAATAGCTTTGAATTCTTAGAATCATTGAATCTTAGACCTAGAAGAAACTTCAACAATCATATAGTACACTGTACATTTTTCAAAATCAACATTATAAACAGTTCATTTTCATTAAAGATAATTTGGAAAATATAGAAAGACAGTGTCACATCTAGTCCCATTACCCATTACCTACAAGCATTTTGAATATTATATGTCCTTTCTTGCAGCCTACTTTCTATGCAAAGGTGACTTATTTTATAAAAATATAAGTAATACTGGATATACAATATTATGTTGTGATTTTGCACTGAAAATTATATTGTAAATATTTTCTACACTATTGTGTAACCTTCTCAAATAGCATTTTACATAGTTTTGCAAAATAATTTACCAAATGCTATACCATAAGTTACTTAAACATTCTTCTTGTAATTAATAATTAATTGATACATTAATTTTCATGATCATAAATTATACAGAAATTAATAATTTATGAAAACATTATCTTGCCTATGCAGGGTCACCTTACACTAACTCCTTCATCTTGTATAACTGCTATACTCTTGTTCACCCCACAAAAAATAGAATAAAATTTAAGTTTTAGTCCAATCTGGTAAATTTCATTAAGTCTAGTGATTTAAACTGAGTTTCATTTGGAAGAGCCCAGATTTCAGATTTTCTTTGCATCTACTGTTATTTCTAAGAAGTCTGTAGGGCTTAACTGTACCTCAGGGCACTGGGGAGAAAAGATGGATTCCATAAGATGGCATTGATCTGATCCCCTCCCTGGGTGTTCTCCTGGCATTTGCCACTAAAATTTTGGCTGATGCAATTTTTGACCTGTTTTCCTGACAACTTGGCCCAGTCTTAGATCCCAGTGGTACCTGAGAATTCTCTGAAGTCTTGATATGTGCCAGTTAGCTTTAGCTGCCTAATAATCCATCGTAAAATTTAGTGGTTTAAAACAACTTTTTCACTCATGATTCTTCTGGGCACTTTTATGTCTGGGCCAGGCTCACGGGAGCAAGCTGGGCTTGCTCATGCATTTATGGTCAGTTGGCAGATCAGCCAGGGGATGGGTGGCCTCCTAGGTCCCCATTCACATGTCTGGTGGTGGGCAGGGGCAATGGATGTTACTAGCCCACATACTCCTTGTTATCCAGCAGGCTAGCCCGGACTTTTTCATATGGCAGCCAAGTTCCCAAAGCAGAAAGAGGGCAAACTCCAGTGCACTATTGCTTTTCAAGCCAACGTTTACATGATGTTTGCTAATGTCCCATTGGCCAAAGCAATTGTAAGAGTACACTACCAATGGGCATGGATAGAGGGAAAGAAATATTTTGTGGCCATTTTCATAATCTCCAGCATGCTGTGCATGTCATTCAGTTATAGCCACCAGAGCCGTAGCAACCCAGTCTGGTATACTACCCAGTTAGACTGTAGGCAACCCACTGGGAGCATGCAGAAATTCCCTGATGCCATTTGAGAACCAAGGGCAGCTTTGGAGTACCAGCTGTAGTTCTCTTTCTAACCACTCCACTGTCCCTTGTTTCTGAAGCACGTGGTTAAGTGACTCCATCTCAGCTTACCTCAGCTTCTCTTAAATACCTCCTGTGTCTGCCAGGATTCCTAGTTGCAAATGATAGGATTCATAGACTAATTTAGTACAAAAAGTGTATTAAAGTATGTTAGGTAACCATAGGGAAAAGAATTTGAAAAAGAATAGATACCTGTATACATATAACTGAACCACTTTGCTGTACACCTGAAACTAACACGACATTGTTAATCAACTATACTCCAATATAAAATAGTTTAAAAAATAAATTAAAAAATAAAGTATGTTAGATAGACATTCTGAAAGGACCAAAGAATGGATCTAGGTGCTATACTCTCAGGAGCAAAGTATCAAGAGTTAATACAGCTTGGGAAAATACACAATTCTATCACAGACGCGCTACTCAGGTCTTTGACACTGGATGCCAGAAACTCCACCACAGCTGAAGGTCAAATTCCTTAGCCCCTCTACTTCCTAGATGATCAACCCTTCTCACATGCAACCATTAATTCATGTTGCTGACTCCAAGTTGAACACTGAGGTTAAGAAACTGGGTCACATGCAGAACTCTAGAGACAAGGAAATCTCGAGATGTAGTTTTTAAACTTCCGGCTGAAAAGTAAGCTAGAAGGTGTTTGGAATGGGTGCTACGTGATCTAATCTCCAGTATTTATTGTAGCTTCCTATTCTAAACTCCAAGATTAGAGAAGGGAGATCAGGATGCATAACTGACCATCTGGTCCCCCCATATCAATCTCTCCTTTTCTTCCTACAATCTCATGAGCTTGAAGGAAATGGATTCTACCTTCTCTCTGGTGAGGATTTGATCTACAAATAGGGGCACTGAGCCTTATGGTGGATGGGGCATTTTGGGGTTTAGTTCCCTAGAAGCATACCCTGAGGAAAAGATCTAATGATTTATAAGGGAAGTGCTCTTGGAATAAACTTAAAAAAAAAAGTAGGAACAGAATAGCAGGATGAGGAAGTAGGAAAAGGCAAGCCAGGTTGCAACTTCTGGCAAAATCCTTAGGAGGACAGCTGTAGCCTGATCCTACGGGGCAACTCTGAAGTGCAGTACCTGAGTTTGTCCCAATTAGAGACGAGAGTGCTAGGCTTTCATATCAATACTAGTGCCTTCTTCAGCTGTTGTTGGCTAAGGGCCGTGTCTTAGTCTGTTCGGTCTGCTGTAACAAAAATACCATAGACTGTGTGACTTAAACAACAGACATTTAGTTTTCAGAGTTCTGGAGGCTGGGAAGTCCAAGGTCAAGGCACCAGTAGATTTGGTGTCTGGTGAGAGCCCTCTTCCTGGTTCATATATGGCTGCCTGCTGGCTGTGTCCTCACAAGGCAGAAGGGGCAAGAGAGCTCTCTGAGGTCTCTTTTTTTTTAATTTTTAACGAAAGTATAGTTAATTTACAAAGTTGTGTCAGCCTCAGATGAACAGCAAAGTGATTCAGCTGTATATGTGTATCTATGTCTTCTTTTTCAGATTCTTTTCCATTATGGGTCATCACAAGACATTGAATATAGTTCCCCATGGTACAAAGCAGGTCCCTGTTGTTTATGTATTCTATTAATAGTAGTGTGTTTCTGTTAATCATCTGGGGTGTCTTTATAAGGGCACTAATCCCATTCGTGAGGGCACCACGATCATGACCTAATCACCTCCTGTAAGTCCCACCCCTTTGGGGTTAGGATTTCAACATATGCATTTGGAGGAGTGGGAACACAAATATTCAGTTTATAACAGACCACCACAGGGTTATATAAACGCTTAAGCAATTCCAGCTCTCTGCACCTGTGGGCAGAGCCGACTTCGGGAACCCAATAACAATCCTCCAACTGGGGAGTAGGAAGGAAGTTGAAGGCAAAGTACTTGAAGCTGGCAGAGGGATGTACAGAAACAATAAAAAAAATCACACGATGGGAGTTCCCTGGTGGACTAGTGTTTACGATTCCAGGCTTTCAGTGCCAGGGGCCTGGGTTCAATCCCTGGTCCGAGAACTGAGATCCCACAAGCCATGAGGCACGGCCAAAAAAAAAAAAAAAAGATCAGGGCCTGGATTTGAATATGTGTGATGGCATAGTGGCTTAGCATTCAACATCCATTCCACCCTCCAGCTATTCTGCAGTGGCTTGAAAGCAAAAACTACCTTTCCCAGGCTTCCTTGCAATTAGAATTCTGGGAGCGATTTAAAACCAGGCACGCCCACGCAGAGGAGATGAAGGAAGAGGAAGGATGGGGAGAGTGGGAAAGAGAGACAAAATTAAAGGAAGGAACAAAAGGGAAAGAAGAGAGATAAAGAAAGGAAGAAGGGAGAGGAAAGGGAGGAAGGAAATTTCCCTATTTCCATTGCCTGTTCCCCTCAGCTCATGTTCATTGGACTAGCAGTAAACATAGCTTCTCACTGGTCCCTCTGCTAATGCTGTTACTTTAGAAAGTTGGAGACTTCCATCTAGGTGTCGACTGAAAAAAAAAAAAAAGCACAACATGAAAGTTGTGAGTTAAGTTTTATTGGGGGCAAAATGAGGACTATAGCCCAGGAGACAGCATTTCAGATAGCTCTGAGAAACTGCTCCAGAGAGGTGGGGGGGAGGGTCAGTGTATATGTGATTTGGGGGAAGGGGGAGTAGGTGCAATCAAGCACATATTTTTTGCATAAGGTTCTGCTAGTCTCGTGAAGGTTACTGCTAGTCGCGAGGAGCAGACATCACCATGAAGGATTTTAGTGCTTTTCTAGATATGAGGAGATGCAAGAATTGGGCTCCTAAAATCGTCTCCGGAAAATCTGAATACCTCTCTGAATACCTGTTCTGCCAGTTTCTTCCAGAGCACAGAGTGCCTCATTTCTGATCTCCACCCTAAACTTCTCTCAGGGTGTATTGAAGGTCAGCAACTGCAGTGGCTCATAATTTAATCCTTGTAGGGGTAGACAGCAAGTGCCAATTTGTAGGTGACATAGGTTACTTCTTCCTAGGACACAGCAGAGGAGTAGGAGTCTAATTATAACTCCACTTCTCTACCAACTCAGATGTGTAAAAAGTAATTTTCTTTCTTTCCTTCTTTCTTTCTCTTTCCTTCCTTTCTTTTTTTCTTTCTTTTTCTTTCCCTTTCTTTCTTTCTCTCTCTCTCTCTTTTAAAACAACTGAATCGGGCTTCCCTGGTGGCATAGTGGTGAGAGTCCGCCTGCTGATGCAGGGGACGCGGGTTCGTGCCCTGGTCCAGGAGGATCCCACGTGCCGCGGGGCGCCTGGGCCCGTGAGCCATGGCCACTGAGCCTGCCGTCCGGAGCCTGTGCTCCGCAACAGGAGAGGCCACAACAGTGAGAGGCCCGCGTAACGCAAAAAACAAAAACAAAACTGAATCTGAACTTCCCATTTTCCCATGATGGTAGAAAATATCAGTTCAGTCATTCTTGGCTTCTCTAATCCTTCTCAGGGTTGTGCCACAGTCCTGGAATCTTACACAATGTCAAGGAATGGTGGGGGGCAAATCGGGAGTTTATGGCTGACCTTCAAGTTATAGACTGTTGGTCATCAGTGGACACAGGTTATCATAGGTCATTGCCAAGAGGCTCACTGCTCCATCTACATGGCCTCTTCAGATTCCCAGCTGTCCCCTGCTTCTAGATTGCAGATGGAACCCAGGAATCTTTTTCACGGCTTTCTGTGGTCCCATCTGCCACAAGGCCGGTCCTCTTTCAAGCCATGCCACCTCCCCAGGTGTGTGTAGCACGTGGGGGTATTGGGGTGGGGGGACTCTCAAAATGCTTTGTCTTACTTGAAATAATAGGATAAATCAAAACATTCTTCTGACTGGGATATACTGACAGTGCAAAATATCTTTTAATTCATCTTGCAGTTTGAGCTGAAATATTCGCCCCCTGAACCTTGATCTTTTCCTCTATTTTTCTAGAGGAAAAAAATTAACTATAGCCTGCAAAAGAAAATTTGTAAAAAACAATCTCACACTTGCCTTGTTGTTTTCATCCTCCTAATCCCCAAAGTTGGTAAATCACAAAAACAACTTTAACAACTATTCTCTGCAGGTCTCCAGTGAAATGTTGAAAGACTCTACTTGACCTCATTCCTTTCAATATTTGAGTTGTTCCTGGCAAGACATTGGGCACAGGAAGACAGAAATAAGGGCTGTAGGAAGGAAGGGAGAGGTTTCAGTACCAAATGTGCAATGGCCACACATCATGCCCACTTTGAGATTAAGGCCAAGTCAAGGTCAAAGCCAGGGCTGATTACTAAAGTCCATACTGAAGGTACCCCACCCCTACCCCTTCCCTCACCTCCCAGAGTGCTCAGTAGAAAAGGTTCTAGTCGTAGCCCTATGATAATGCCTGAGAGTCCAAAACTAAGAAAATAGAGATAAGCAAGGGCTATAGCTACTGAACTGGGATAAACTGAAAGAAAAATGATTCAGTACACCTTAAATAGTCATTGCACATGTCTTACTACACTCAGTGTGCTTTGCTTAATAAGTTTTGTACTACATAAATGAGCTCTTTAAACAGGAACTGTGAATCTCATCTTTGTATAACAGTTCATGCTCAGTAAATATTTGTTGAATTTAGTTGAATTTAAAGTGTGAGTAGGTAAAAAATATGACAGATGGTTTTTAGTATGGACAATACAATAGAAAAGGAAAACAATCTAAATTATATTTATTGAATGTCAAACTCTAAGTTAACAAAACTCAGAGGCCTTATTGTTAATATACACAATTTCCTGATTATATTGGCCCAGTGCTCTACCACAGGGAAAATGTCCACAAAATATCAGACATTATCAAATAGTGTACAGGGGAAAAAAAGCTAAGAGATTATCCCTTTGTGAATAATGCAAATCTGTTAGTTTTAGAACTTTTACCTCTGTTAAGGTGTCAGTAAAACAAACAGAAGATACAACATTTTATTCAAAGATAACATAATCACTACTCAAAGAAAGGAAAAACAAACAAAACACAGTACGTGGAGAAAGAAATTCACTTAAAATGTTAACTATGAATACTTGGGGATTGAGGAATTAGAGGTGATCTTTTCTACTTTGCTGTCATCCAAATTTTCTAGAGTGAGCAGGTACCACCTTTATAATGGAAAAAAGAAACGTATTTTAAAAGAAAGAAAGATACAAGTAGAATTAGAGTCCAGAAAAGGATGTCTAAAATGAGCAAGAGAAAAAGTGGATTCGCGCCTATGGACAAAACAGAATACACAGTATGAGATGACAGCAGACAAAAAAGGAAACAAACTATTTCACATATATAAGCAAACATGGACTTATTCATCTTGAATAAGGAGGATTGATGGTGGAGAGGCAAATTTTGGATAATCAAGAGGAAAAAATGGTCCCATCTGTGATAGAATAATGTCCCCCTCCCTGCCTGGCCCCAGCAAATATTCATGTCCTAATCCTTGGAACCTGTGATTATGTTGCCTTACAAGGCAACAGCGACTTTGCAGATGTAATTAATTGAAGAAGCTGTTTAAGTACTTATTTATTTATTTGGCCACATAGGGTCTTAGTTGCGGCGTGTGGGCTCTACGTTGCAGCTTTACGTTGCTGGCTCCAGAGTGCACGTGCTCAGTAGTTGCGGCTTGCAGGCTTAGCTGCCCCGGGGCATGTGGGATCTGAGTTCCCCGACCAGGGATCAAATCCGCATCCTCTGCATTGGAAGGTGGATTCTTAACCACTGGACCACCTGGGAAGTCCGAAGAATCTTAAAATGAGGACGTTAACTTCAATTATCTAGGTGGGGCCAATGTAATCATAAGGGTCCTTATAAAAGGGAGGCAGGAGACTTAGCGTCAGAGACGAGGTGTGATGATGGCCACAGAGGTTAGAACAGTGCACAGTCATGAGCTAAGGAACGGGGGTGGCCTCTAGGAGCTCCAAAGGGTAAGAAAAGCAATTTTCTTCCAGAGCCTCCAGAAGGAAGGCAGACCCACCAACACCTTGATTTTAGCCCAGTGAGAATGATTTTGGACTTCTGATGTCCATAACTGTAAGATAAGTTTGTATTGTTTTAAGCTATGAATTTTGTGGTCATTTGTTACAGTAGTAGTAGAAAGTTAATATACTACTCGTTCATGCATTCATTCAGCTCCGGTTACAGCCATAGACTGTTTATTGTACCGAACACACTAAGGCCTCTGCTTGGAACACCCCTTCCATCCATCTACCTACATCCTATCTTGTTCTTCAAAAGTAATTTAAACCATCACTTCCCCTTTGGAATGTTTGCCTGCCCTGGGCTCCTCCGCTGTCCAGTACCTCCGGGCACATCTCCTTTTCAGCACTTACCACACTTGAGTTGCAATCACTGATAATTGTATTCTTGTTTGTACCACTTTGCCAAGGTCTTGCTTAATAAGTGGCTTCCTTACTTGTTCCTTAGTTATTTGCCTGGTCTCTCCAACGTAACAAGCTTACAGAGGACAGGGCCTACTCCTCTGTGTGTGTACACATGCACACACACGTCTTTCCTGCGTATGTTTAATACACAGTGCTCCCCAAAAGCAGCATCAAATAAATGCTCATTCAAAAAACAATGAACCAGTCTGCTTTGTAACAAATCATTTCTCAAGTAATCAAGAGGGTAAACATCTGTGATACTATTATAACGCATTTTTATTATACCATTTACTCTAACCTGCTGTAAGAAATGAAGCTCGCTTATTCATTTTTCTTCTTGGGGAGGAACTCTGAATAGCGCTTTTTACTAGTCAAAATTATCTAGTTTTCATATTGATGGGTCTTTCACTTCAACCATCAGATGCCGTATCCAACACAG
Organism: Pseudorca crassidens; assembly: GCF_039906515.1. NCBI lineage: Eukaryota > Metazoa > Chordata > Mammalia > Artiodactyla > Delphinidae > Pseudorca > Pseudorca crassidens. The sequence continues at coordinate 106,892,805 of NC_090317.1, read as the reverse complement.
CCAAAACTTGTTTATGGATTTGACATATATTAACTGGTTGCCTACTATGTGCAAGTACTGCTTAGGATGTGGAGAAACAAATGAATAAATCAAAGCTTCAATTTTTGGAGGGGGGAAGAGAAGCAAATGAATACTACCAAACAGAACACTCTAAAGAAAAGAAGTAACATAATGATAAAGAGATGAGTGAGTTATTTTTCCCTTGGAGTAGAAAACCAGTCTTTAATGAGACAAATACGGTGGTCAACAAGAGAGCAGGTGGTAATAGTTAAGAACCAGGACTTTAAAGTTAAATGGAACTGGATTCAAATGTAGTTCCACCACTCACACTGTGCCCTTGGACAAATTACTTAACTTCCCTGAGCCCAACTTGCTCATCAGTGTTAAAGAAAAAAAAAAAGCCAAAAAGCTAGGGGGCAGGTGGATAATAGGCATACGCTCATGAGGTTATTATGCGAATTATAGGAAACTCATACAAAATGCCTAACATGGTGCCAGGCACCATGGCAAGCAGTTAATGCATAGTGGCTACTATATATTCAAAGCAGTGAATAACATTTCTGAATTATTTCAAAACCAGGTTTTTTACATGATATTACATGTTGTTAAAAAAAAAATCATTCACTCTACAAATACTAAGAAATGCAGAGGATGCTACTGTGCTCCACCCAGCTTCCTCCTCCTGGATGAGGAAATCATTCCCCCAGGAGCTGCCAGGAGCTTGGCTGCCAAAGGCTCACAGCTGATCCCCTTCGGGAATTTTGCTCTGAACTGCCTCAGCTAAGGTTACGCCCCCTTCTGGTCAAGCAGGAGAACCAAAGCCAACGCTCTTATTTCAATTTGGATCAGTTATGAAGGGCCACCCCAACTCCAGAGCCTGCGATGCCTGAGGCCTCTGTAGAAACCTCTTCTGTTCTCCTCATTCCCTCACAGAGATTGTTCCCAACCCACCCCCATAAACTTGCTCACCAGTTTCTATCTCAGAGTGGGCCTCCTCAAGGAAGCTGAATTAAGTCAAGCAGCCATCAGATGGGCAGGGCACTGCTGTGGAGCAGGGTTGACAAACTTCTTTTGTGGAAGGAGAGATGGTGCTTTTGGCTTTGGTGGACCATATGTTGTCCGTCGCATTTAGCGGCTCTGCCTTTCTAGTGTGAGAGCAGCCATAGACAATACATGAATGAATGGGTGTGGCTGTGCTCCAGTAAGGCCTTATTTTATGGACCCTGAATTTGAATATCATAATTACCATATCACAAAATATTCTTATTTTTATTTTAAAATATCTGACAAGATTCTTAGCTCATGGGAGTTCAAAGGATGTAACTGGATTTATTGTAATCATTTCCTAATATGCAAATAGCAAATCATGTTGTACACGTGAAACACGTTATATGCAGATTACACCTCAATGAAAGAAACAGGTAGGCTAGATTTGGCCAATGAGTCATCATTTGCCAATCCCTGAGCTAGAGGAATGGAGTAGACGGTAGGTGCTCATGAAGCTACCATTCCAGTGCATGAATTTACAGAATTTGATGTCATGGGACCCTAGAGCTTGTAAGAGGATAAAGAAGACCCCCTTCCTAGCTCCAGAAGGGTCAAGAGGGCATGTAGAAAAGGAAGGGAAAAAATGGGAAAAATAAGATTCATTATTTCTTTTTTTTTTTTTTTTGCGGTACGCGGGCCTCTCACTCTTGTGGCCTCTCCTGTTGCGGAGCACAGGCTCCGGACACGCAGGCTCAGTGGCCACGGCTCACGGGCCCAGCCGCTCTGCAGCATGTGGGATCTTCCCGGACCGGGGCACGAACCCGTGTCCCCTGCATCGGCAGGCGGACTCTCAGCCACTGCACCACCAGGGAAGCCCTCATAATTTCTTTTGAAGCTTAGTACCAACAAGAAAATCAAACACGGCAAAATAAAGCAGTAGTTTAATGTTCACTGTGTGGTATTTTCCATTTAGAAAATTTCATCTCCCCCAGTAAACAGAATTACATTTGAGTGGCAGTGTTTGTGGCTGTAGCGAAGTAATCATTACACATAAAAAACACAATTGCAATTTGCTACTGTTTTAATCTTTATAAAGAATATATTTTTAAATGATCTGATACAGGGTAGGGAAGCTAGATATAAACATATCTTAAAGACTGTTTGAGCCTGTCTTTATACCCAAATAGAGCAGCCTTCCACAGTCTATTTCCCTCCAGAAGAAACAACTTGGAGGAATTTACTTGAGTGACAAACATATTCTTAACTCCTTCCCCTGAAACCTTTGGCTTTTAGTTTTGCCATGGTGTACATTCTTATCTGGTTTGTCTTTTTTCTTTTCTGTATTCCCTTAAATGAATCTCTTTTTTGATCATTTTTATTTTTGGTTTGTTGCTATCCAACCCTTGCTTTGAAGTCGTTATAGCTCCTCTCCCCATATTCCTTCACATTTAATATTATGAGATTTCCTCTTAATCCATACCTGACCTCCAGCCAACCTTTACTTATCTAGCTCTTGACAACCCCTTCCTGTACATCGTCAGAACAAGTGAATAATTGTTGCTTAGGATTTGAGTAGTTGAGAAAGGAACAGAAGCCTCCTCTCTATGGATTCACGTTACTATACTGAGAAATATGGAGACTCGGAGTGCTAATTTCAGGAGTGCTGACTTCAGTTGACACCAACTGTAAAAGGCTGTTAATGACTATATCCCTGGCTTTTGAGGTCTCCAGGTTCTTCTCTCTAGAGACTTGAATACTAATTTGGTCCACACTTGTCATGATGAGTTCAGATGCCAGAATCTGGGTAGGAGAACTGTCATGAAGCACAGTGTCCATAATGTACTGCTTGTATAACTCCACGACCTTCTGCTCCAGGTATTCGTTCAGCACTGCATTCGAAATAGGCTTCTGCATTTGCAGGCTGCTTTTCTCTTTGATGCTGGTTATTCTCCAGTAGGATGAATACCGCTGGATAGGTTTGGGTGGGAAGTCGCTGGGCTGAGTGGAAATGGAATCCTCCATGGACAAAGGAATCTCAGACGATTTCAGCAAAGGGCCATGTTCAAAACTGCTCTCAGAGGGAAAATCTGTTGTCACTGAATTAATGGCCATCACTTGGCCCCCTGCAATATGTAAGTCATTGTAATTCTTGCAGATACTCTTGCAGGAAGGTGGAACCAAGTAGGTCTCTCTGCTGGGGTCTCTGTATAGTTCAACTGCGGCCAAGTTTGGGCTTTCAAACACGGGATTGGGGTTTGTCTGCACCACTGTGATTCTCGGATTTCTACTGCGTTGGCTGTCTCTTGAATGCACTGAAGAAATAAACTTGCCTGAGGATTTGCATCTCACATAGAGACTTCGGACTTGTGTTTCATCCACGGAGGAATAGGAAAGAGTAGCAGCAGCTGTGGCTTCTGTCTTCTCTTCCTTTTCCTCAGCCACCTGCTCATTATAAGATGTACAACTCCACTGGATGTCACTCCGGTAAGCAAGTCCACTGAGATACCCTTCTGACAGCATTCTGGAAAGAGAGTTAGTAACAGTGGGGGAAAAGAAGACTGGAGTTTTATAAATTGGCAGTTGTTCTATCAAAAAAAATAAAGGACAATAAATAAGTTCATTTCATTCATTCCCCAAGCTAGTCCTCATTCTGTGCCTGCTGTGCGCCAGGGCCATAGCATGTGTTGGAGGTATAAAGATGAAATGGGCACATTTCCACCCTTAAAGAAGTTTCTCATTAACAACCTGGGGCGAAGGAAGAGAAATGACAGGGTATGTTTCAGAGAAGGTGACATTTCAGCTAAACTGAAGGCTAAGAGTTCCATCCCTAGGCACAGAGTTATAAGAGAATGTGGTGACATGGCCTCTTTGGCATATATAAGACACTGAGCATAAGCAGAAAGGACTGGGGAGATAGGTTGGAATTGGATCCTGAAGGGCCTTGGGAGTCGGGCAAGGGCATTTGCCTTCTGCCCCGAAGGAAATGGAGAGTGATTGAGAAGCTGCAAACTGGGGAAGCAGCATAACTAGTGGTTTATGAAAAAATGAGGAAATTTGTGGCAGATTCTACTGAAAATAAAAGCTATATCTTACTTATCATTGTACTTTATCCCTGGGAGCTAGCACAGTTGTCTGCATTTAGGAGGGAATCAAAAGGTACTTAACTTGAATTAAATAATTAACAGCAGTAGCATGGCATGAAATTAATTCACCATCAACCCATCATGAAGGACCATGAAGCCTCGTCTACCTTTGCTGCCCAGGATGGCTTTCTTGCTCTATCCCTCCCAGTTTTTACGATATGTCCTGGAAATGTCCCTGTGTCCGACTGACGTTTTTACCTCTACCCTAGTCACCAAGGAGCTTTCCTGACTGTGAGCTTTTCCTCCACCTGTGCCACCCCTCCACCTTCAGCAGTTGTCACTGGATTCTGGGGTGGCTAGAATAGGCTAGAAGCCAGCAGCTGCATTTTCTAAAAAAGGAACGTGCTGGTACTCCTGGCAATGGAGCAGCAGACAAAAGCAAAGAGAACTGGTCCTCTTTGGCCCCAAGGGCTGGGCTTCGAAAACAGACCCGTCGACTTGAGCCTGAAATTGACAAGTCAAATTAGAAAAGGATTATTTTAATCCTAAGGATCCTCTTTTTAAAAAAATTTTAGCCTCTCTTTTATAGTCATGAAGTTATCTCCCAAGTGAACTTTTTCATTGTATAAAGTTAATATTATTGATGCAGTATAATTAGTATAATTGTTTCTATTGTATAAGGGTAATATTTTCAGTGTTTATTTCTTTCGGGGGAACTATTCCAAGATGTATTGAGCAAATTTATCAATTATTTAAATGTTTACTCCATTCCAGGCCCTGTCACGTACCATGAAGATACAAAGTTAAAGGTCTTCAACAAATCCGTGAAGTAATTTTCGTATGCTGGACACACTTATAAGGGTAAGAAAATGTTCTTTCCTGAAAAAGCTTTTTAAATGCGGTTCTGCTCTCAACAAACCGAACGTCCAGGCGAAAAGGCAGATCTTCTATACATGAGAAAATAGTTAACAGAGCAAGGAAGTTTATCATAAAGGCTTTACTAGTGACACAGTTACTTCACGACCCTCCCTCTCTGCCCCACCCCGGCTGCCAGTAGGGCCCTCCACGTTCAAGACCTCAGAATGTCCTTGTGGAAAACCAGAGCAAAAACACAACTCTCAGCTTTTGAGTTGCTAAATAGGCTTCAGAACCTCTTGGCAGAAAGCATAGTTGTAGAGAAATGGCTTTTGAGATACCATAACCGAGCTTTTAAACTTCGGAATCCAGAACCCTAAATGACTTAGGGCATAATATTGACATATCAACAGTAGACTCAATGGATGGAATCCCCGCGGAGGGAGAGAATACCGCTCCAGATAGATCTGGGGAGCCCAGAGTAGAAGAGGCCTGTGCCCTACCTCCCACGTAGAACCTGAGGAAGCACGAAGTCTCTCTTCTCTCCTGCCCAGCATGGAATGCCTGGGCGGACAGGCCTGAGGCTGCCCCGTGAAGTCTGCTCACGTACCAGCATGCTGCCCAGAGCCTGCAAACCTGGAGAAGACCTCAACTGCAGATGGGAAGATTGCAGACATGATGTTTATAGACTGTTAACCAGGGGCCAGGAGAGTGACAAGTCACCGTGAATGCCAATGGGACTACATGATGACAGCCAGAAATGCCGACCCCGCACCCCACACACACATCCCCAGCTGACCCTACGGCTTTATGGAAGCAAGCTGGAACTTAGAGGCAAACCCAAGCTGGAGGGACCCCTGAAGTGGCTGAGGACAGTGATTACTCAGAATGTGAGCTCAAAAGCAAGATCACACTGAGGTAGAGAAAAGCAAAGATTTCTAGGAAAAATAACAGATTAGGCATATATCTGTATTTTTTCTTCCCCCAAACTTCACTAAAACAACATTAAATGATGTTTTTAAATATAATATACAAGAAAAAGGAGAACAAGAGAAGAGACTAAAGCAATTACATTTTAGAAGCTGGAAAGCAGTAGGCCGGGGTGAATGACTTCAAGAAGCAAATGAAAAATCTCAAAGCAGTGCAGTCCAACAGAACTTTCTGGGATGCTAGGATGATCTATATATGTGCCGTCCAAAATATGAATAGCCACATGTGGCTATTAAGCGCTTGAAATGTGGCTAATGAAACTGAATGTCATTAATTAATGAATTAACTTTATTTAATTTAAATTATTAAAAAATACCACATAGCTAAGACGCTGGACAGCACAGACTTAGAAGACAGTGAAGGTGATAATGCAGAATCACTCTTGAGAATCACCCTTGTCCCCATTCAGTCATTATCCCAAATCACCTGCTGTTTATCATATTTCTTTTCATGTTAAACAATCAGCCATAGTGGATTCTTCTCTCACTTTATGTGGATGATGTCTATGGCCCCTCCAGGTAATCTCCACTCCTTCACCACAGTAAAGGAAGCGGTCCAGGATTTTGTTTTGAGTATTGAATGAGCCCTTTGCCCCATTTGCCGTGGACTGAGAGCTTTGTTGGTACCTTAATTCTGGTAGAATAAGAGACCTACCATTCTGATGTGTGGAGCCCAAGGCAGACCAGTACAGTGGTAGGTCCCATGATGGAAAAGCAGAAAATATGTCCTAATATCTAGGGATAGATACCCGCCTGCCTAAAGGAAAAGATTCCTACGAACGAGGAGTGGGCGATAAGGTCAGGGAGGTAAGTTGAGACATGCAAGGCTGAGGACATTCAGTTTACCCTGAAGGCAGTACAAAGCTCTGGAAGGTGACCAAACTTATTCAAGGCATGGTGTGATCTGTCAGTAAAGGGCAAGAGGAATTTCAGCAGGATTGGAGTCAAGGACCCGAGTTAGGAGGCTGCTGGATTCATGCCCACCTGAGGTGCTTGGGAAAGGAACCAGGAGGAAAGTAGCAGAAAAGGAAGAGAAGGGATGAACTTGAGAGACCATAACCGAAATGGGGAGGCCAGAAGGAGCCGGGAAGAGAGCTGATGGGCTTAGTTTTGTTCCTCTTGAGTCTGACATGAGTGCAAGTGTCTAACTGTGCATTGGAGATTCAGGTAGGGAGCTCGTTAGAGGGGTAACTTACAGTCAACAGTGAAATCATCTCCCAAGTGTGGGCTGTAGGATTTTCTGTTTGGGGGCTTGAGAAGCTTGTGAGTGTAATAATTTCTGTGGGGAACCTGCCTTGAACAGTACAAGGAGGAATGAGCCACAAGAGCTGCAGTGTCGATAGCTTTATAGAGACTACAAGGGCTTCAAATGTGAACAGGTCACATTTAAAAAATCGACATTCAAAGGTAGAATTTAGTTGTTATTCAGACTCATTAAGGCAAAAAAAAATTATTGAACTGGTAGTCAAGAGACTAGAATTCTAGTTCTGACCTTGCCACTAGCTGTGGTTTTAGTCTAGTTAATGGCAGGTCTGTAACAGGGCTAGCATTTAGTACTAGCTACAACCCAGACACTAAGTGCTTTCTGTGTACTGAATCAGTGGATCCCCACAAAAACTCAAAGATGTAGGTACTATTATTATGCTCATTTTATATATGTCAAAATTAAGTAATCTGCCCAAAGCCAGCAGGCATTCAAATGCTGTCAGTCAGAAAACGGAGCCCACTGGAATTCCCTGGTAGTCCAGTGGTTAGGACTCCACGCCCCCATTGCAGGGGGCCCGGGTTCGATCCCTGGTGGGGGATCCCTGCAGGCCATGCACGTGGCCAAAAGGAAAAAAAAAGAAAGAAAGAAAAGAAAACAGCCCATGCTCGCATGTCATTTAACCTCTCAGAGACTCAACTTCTTATCTGTAAATGGAGAATGTGGGATTAAATTAAAGAGTCCCCTCAAACTTTAATATTGCATGGGGTTTTGACTATGTTAAGAGAAGAGAACAAGTGAGGTGAGCGTTACTCAGAATCAAAATCAGTTTCTAAAAGCTAGCAGCAGAGGGCAGCAGAGAGCATGCTAAAGCAGCTTTTGAAAGATTTTTCTCAAGCAATGGAGAGAGTAATAATGTGTGAAACACACAAATTATACATGTTAACTCATTTGATCTTTATGAAAACCATTTAATGTACCACTAGAATAAAAATAGTACCAGAGGGCTTCCCTGGTGGTGCAGTGGTTAAGAAGCCACCTGCCAGTGCAGGGGACACGGGTTCGAGCCCTGGTCCGTGAAGATCCCACATGCGGCGGAGCAAGTAAGCCCATGCGCCACAACTACCGAGCCTGCTCTCTACAGCCCGTGAGCCACAACTACAGAAGCCCATGCGCCTAGAGCCCGAGCTCCGCAACAAGAGAAGCCACCGCAATGAGAAGCCCGCGCACCGCAACGAAGAGTAGCCCCCGCTCGCCGCAAACTAGAGAAAGCCCGTGCGCAGCAACGAAGACCCAACCAGCCAAAAACAAATAAATTAATTTAAAAAACTAGTACTACATATCATGACATCTTAAAATTTTAAAATAGAGAAAGTTATTTGGGTTTATTTTGATTAATTGTTGGCATTTTTCTTAATAAATTTCATTGATTATAAAATTCTTAGAAGACCTCACTCTTCAAAGGTATTATAAAAGATATACTTTAAACAAATGTTAACATATTTGACTTAATTTTATCTGAGACAATAAAACTTAAGCCAATGGATTACTTCACTTGTTCAAAGGTATTTTATTGCTTGAATTTTTATTTCTCATCATAGAGAAGATAGAGATAGAGATAGAGATATATCTGGAATTCTCCATGACTGATTAACTGTGAAGGAAAAGACTCTCAAGGACATTTGCAGATGAGATGTTCTAGGCAAATTTAGCCTCCGTTAATCATTATCAGACAGGGGAATACCAAAATTAACCTGATGTGTAAATTCACAACTTAGAAATATGTGCTGAAGTCCAGCACGTTGTTAAATCATTTACTTGGATTTCATAAAACTGATGTTATAACTCTGTACGTAGAAATACTTTTTCTTTCTAAATAAATATTTTTAATAAAATACCACAGCAAATAAACTACTGAAGTAGAAATCCCATAGGATTTTTTAAATTTTTGGAGTCCTTTATCATTTTCATGGGACTTTTTGAAGAAATGGCTTAACAAGACAAGTCCTTAAAACAGCACAAAAGTATGAAGTGCAAATATTTTAAAGAGTAACATCACTTAACAGTACTCAACGGTGGAAGCCATACCTTTAGACTTAGAAAAAAATGCTCTTGGCCGTAAGGTTAAGTTTGGACTCTATTTTCTAACTTTGAGAGGCTATTATTCCCAAATGTTGTTTGTCTTTCTGACAAAAGGCTAATAAGGCAGAAGATCTTGTTCTGTTTTGGATTCTTCCCCCCACCTCTCTTTTCAAATGAGTGAAGAAATAAGCAGCTCTCATTTAAAAAAAAAAAAAGAGAAGAAAGGAAAAACAATCTGTGGCTGCCCCAAACTGGGGCCTCGGATACAAGATCTGAGCCTCTGGGGTCACATCACTGGCCTGTAGAGGCTCAGAACCCTGCCAAGGTCAGGTGTGCATCTCTGGGGAGGAGGAGGTGAGAGGCGCGAGGAGCCGCCACGCCATCGAGATTCTCTGCTGATTGTCCATGTGAGGGCCGCTCAGTTGATGGAACTGACCAAGAGCAACAAGATCCCCAAAACTGTCCATTGCAGGACCCTACAAATAAGTGAAAAAGCTAGAGGACACCTCCAGGAAGTACTTGATTACCCAGTCCCTTCTGAGTCATAATTCCAAGGGGCAAGGATGATCCAACAGCTTTCCAGAGGTGCTTGAAAAAAAGCTTTGGTTCCGTTCAGCTGGTCATTCCTGGTAGAGCCCCTCTAAGTGTGTAGACTTCATGGCCAGCTGACAGTCACCACTGGAGTTGTGTTGTGTCAGTAGTCTGGGAGAAAACCAGTAGTTGACGAGGCTGGAGACTACCAATATAGACATACTTTTAATTTACACTGAAACAACACAAGCATGGGTTCAAAGAGAAAAACTAAAGAGGGAAAAAATTTATAAGAGGGGATGTTTGGAAAAACCTAATTTAGGGATCAGCAAACTTTCTCTATAAATGGCCAAATATTTAATATTTTAGGTTTCTGTCACAACTACTCAACTCTGCCATCATAGCAGGAAAGCAGCCACAGATAATATGTAAACAAATGGGTGTGGCTGTGTTCCAATAAAACTTTATTTACAAAAAAACTTTATTTACAAAAACAGGCAAAGGGCCAGTTTGACCTATAGGCTATGGCTTGCCTATCCTTGACCTAAGTCAAAAAGCAGATGCAGTAATTGAGATAGGGCACAATAATAAAAGCAATTGTGTTGGGTGCTTTCCAGACATTACCCCTAATCTTCCAACAACAGTGCATTGTTAGATATTATCATAATCCGGGTTTTCCAAATGAGAAAACTAAGATTAAGATAGGACAAATGACCTTCCCAAGGTCACAAAGCAAATAAGTAGTGGAGGGAAGATTCAAGTCAATTTACTAACCCCAAAGTGTGTGATCTGTTCTTAAACATATCACACCTACTGCCTAGTTGAGAGCAGTTAATATCACACAATCACGACAAGCAATTAGTCCTTCCAGGAAAAGGGTACCCGCCCTGACTCCATTTTAATAACAACCCTTGCCCAATAAAGGAAGGAAGGTGCAGTGAAGTACAGAAAGAAAAGCTCCAAGAAGACAGCCAGTGCCCACCGCACAGGGCTACACACATGTCCCAATTGTGTATCAATGTTCATATGTCTTTGAGATATACAAATAATTTATCCTCTGCTCTTTTAATCTAACCATATGAACAGTTTCCTTAACCATTCCCACCGCTATAGCCTGGCGTCATCTTGCCCTTAATTTTTCAACCGCAGAGTAATTTAGTATTACAGATGCCCTGTTTAAATATCAGCAGCTCCCCATTACCTCCAGGATAAAGTCCACACACGTTAGGCCCTCATGATACCTGTTTTTTTTTTTTTGGTCCAAATTATTTTGTTTATTTAATTTTTACATCTTTATTGGAGTATAATTGCTTTACAATGGTGTGTAAGTTTCTGCTTTATAACAAAGTGAATCAGTTATACATATACATATGTTCCCATATCTCTTCCCTCTTGCGTCTCCCTCCCTCTTATCTACCTTCTTCATCTTACCTCTGCCTGTTCCCACAAGACCCAGGACGCCAGCCATGCTGAACTCCTCCCTGTTCTCCCAAATCCCATGCCCATCCCAGGCATTTGTCCCTTTCTTCTTCTATCCTGAGAGCCCTGGTTCCTTATCCATCCCCCATTCCACCACCACCCTTCAAGTCTCATATCTCAACCTTTCAGAGCCCCTGGCCATCCATTCAGAATCCTGGTCCCTAAATTAGAAATGCTAAATTCTTCTCTCCCCTACCCCAATATATTTATCAGGATTGCATAGAACCTTAGCAAATTCCAGTTGCTACCTTAAACAATGAAGTAAATCATTGGGACAGTCCTTTGAATCAAGAAGTAACTGGCAATAGCAAAAGAAAAGCAGAAGAATGAGGATTGGCAGGAAGGGCGATGGGGGGGCTGGTGTGCGTTGGGGGTGATAAGGTGGCAAAACAGATCCTATCTCTGGAAAGACAGTTTGCAGGCATGCAAAGCAAGACTTCTGCGAAGCTGGTTGAGACAGTGCAGAGAAGACCTCTACCGTGGCACAAAAAATGGAGACAGTGGGATGGGGCTGCCTCAGAGCATCATGGGATGTAACCTCACAGAAATAAGGACAGGAAAACGTTATCTGCTATTTCATAGACAATCTATAGCCTAGCTAGTTGGGGTGCAGCTTGGTTCCCACCTGTCAGCATGCCTGCTCATATAGTTCTGCCTTTTAACAGAAAATAGTACATCTACAGACACATCTTATGTTAGCAAATAATTTCTCATAGTAGACATTGAGGTTTTTTCTTGCTTTTTTACTGTGTGCAATCACTGCATATGCCTGCAGGAATGTTTCCTCAGGCCAGATTTGGAGAAGCCAAATTACTAGATCCCATCTATTGCAAATTGCCTTTCAAGTAGCTTGGCCCAATTTATTTTCTCACCACCAATGTCTGAGATTAACTGTTTCCACTGATATTCTTCAACACGCTATTTGTTTTTCATTTTCCAATCAGATGAGCACATTTAGTTTTGCCTCAAATTTGAGGGTGAAGAAAACTGTCTTGTTAAGATTATATGTAGGTGATATACCAGAAATGTTATTTTTAATACCACCCCATCCTCAAAATACTCTATTTCATCTCTTCATCTCTTTATTTCCCCTATAATCTAAATTCTAGATCCTTTAATTCCAATCTATGATTTTTAAAGATCTTCTTGATTTGGGGGACTTGCAAATAAACCACTGAAGGGTTATCATTGAAAAACTTGAATATTACTTTGCTCATAATCTAGTTATGATACTGTAACCAAATCCATATTACATTGGGTTTTTTTTTCTTTTGGCGAACAATACAAGAACTTTACCCAAAACAAAGGGTTTCTTTAGGAAGGATCTCGCTATATGAAAAAGCATCTGCATTTTCCTGACCCTTACCTTTGAAAGTACGTGTTCTTTAGAAATTGAAATAACCATTCACTTAATCATATACCTTGGATTATATCCCTATTATTTCATATTTTGTGGTATTTGTTGATAGATGCTCTAAAGTATCACTTACTTTGTATTTCAGTTCCTGTTACAAAACATGTAATTTGGGATTATCAATTCTTCTGTCAAATATGAAGTGATTCTTACTTAATGAGTTAACTCCTGAAAGTCTAATTTGATGACTAATATAATATAATCTTAAGTCAAAAGGCCTCCGTTTTCCATATCAACATCAACAAGTAAATAATTTTCTGTTCAATTCTACTTAGATCCTTATGACTAAAGGTAGCAGCTACTTCCAAGGGCTTTATCTGGATATGAATTTCCTTATTTCAGAAAATGTAAATTTTGGTGCAGACATATTAGTAAATATATTTTTATCATAGTTTGGATTTTTCTTCATATTCTGTCTTTATGTCTTACAAACAGAAAAATTAAAGCTTATGATCACTTTTTTGAAATACTTTTAAAGTATTTTGACATAAAATGAGAGGACTAAAAAACTAAGAAAAATGATCATGATAGAGTTGATTGATGTTAAATTTCCTTGGTGGTATAATTCTTAATCATTGTTAATTATGTTGTTAATTATGGCTATCACCATTAACATTTACTTAATTGTGGGCATATCAGACAAATGCAATGCAAGATACTTGATTGGATCCTAAATTTAAAAAATAAAAACTCTCTAAAGGACATATAGATAATTGGAGAAATTTGAATATGAGTCATATATTAGATAATAGTATTGTATTAATGTTAAATTTCCTTAGCATTATAATCACGTAGAAGACTGCTCTTTTTCTTCGGAGATACAGGGTCAAGAATTTCAAGGTGATGTATCCTAAAGTCAACAATATACTTTCAAACAGTTCAGGGGAAAAAAAGAAAACACCTGTGTGTATGTGTGTTTACATACATATACAGAGAGAGAGACATAGCAAGAGAAAAAAATGAATGTGGCAGAATGCTACAATTGATTAATCTACATAGTAAAAACGTGTGTGCATTGTACGGATACTCTTCTTTCCATTTTTATATAGGTTTGAAACTTTGCAAAACAAAAATTGGAGGGAAAGTAACTATAGTTAGTTAATGAAGGCAAATTTACATTCTATCATGTTTATGAAGAGTTCAGAGGGACAATGTCTTATATATCTAAGATAATCATTAGGTCTGTGTTTGGAAATGTTTCAGTAACTTGAAATAACCATTGAAAACATCACTTTGCTCTGAGATAATAAAATTAGTGCATGTTTGTGTATCCCCCAAATTACCATTATAATATGAATGTTTTACACAAATTTCAAATACTCTGCACTCCTCCAAGAAGCTTCTCAAATTCAGAAACACGATCTTCTTACACTGACCTATGCAAGAAATGGTCTACAAATATCAATATGAATATTCTGGCCAAACCAGGTTTATATTTAAGTACAAATAGATGTGCACATACACAAAAAAGAATGGTTGAGCAGGTCTAAAAATAATTCAAACAAAAGCCCACCTGTGCGTGTACTGTCTTTAGTACCAACAGGGAGACTTTCCCCAAATCACCCAGATGGCAATTTGAAAAGCATCATCACTGTAGATCACATTTACTTTGAGTATGTCCTGCCACAGTGAAAAACACTTATCACAAGCTCGCCCAATGAATAATTGAGAGTTAAATCCAATTGGAATATATTGTGATTGTATTCATCTCTAAAACTACATCACTGTGACCGAATTTGAGTGGTGCTGTCCCTGCAAAATTCTGCCTAGGTTTTTAGGCCTTCTTTAAAAAACGCAGATGCTAAACCTGTGTAGCAGTTAGTGAACGGGGACTGAATAAATTACACAACAAATATTTGATCAGACCAGTCAAAAATTTTCAGTAAAAAGAAAAATTGTTAGAAATGTCCAAAGTGTGAACGTGAGGTAAGAGAAGGGGAGTGCTGGACTGCATTTCTCTTTATTGTCTAACTCCATTGAATGCTTGTTTACATGCCCACTCACCTCTGATCTGGTAAATGAGAAAAGCATTTTAGATGGTCATGAGATTGGATCTGAGTTCTGATGATAAAGGGCGAAGAAAGGGTAGGAAGAGAAATGACAGAAAAAGTTCACAGCCATAGGGTCTCTTGCCTCCTTTGCTTACCTTCACTAACCAGTCTGTGCCTTTGGTCCTGCAGAAACACCACGATTGACCATATAGAGATGAACAGGCCAGCCAGTGCTTTTGCCAGAAATGTTCGCAAGCCTTTGGTGAGTCTAGTTTTCACTGATAAGACCAAGAAACTAAGCTGCTCGTTGCACTTGCCATTCTTTTTATAACTGATCCTATGGAAAAAGTTGTTTTTGCTCAAGTCTGACTTGTGCTCAAGAAGTGTGGGAAGTCCCAAGAAAGGGGGAGGCAATAACTGACAAACCCACATCGAGCCGCAGAATGGTGTTTCTTCCCCTTTTTCGAAAAATGAAACCTATCTATGAAAGTGCCTCTGGTTAAAATAGTTTATTGCTATACATTATGTAAGAACCCTGTCGACATAAATTTATTCCTCTAACAAGAAATTCTCTAGAACCCCTCTCCCCAAAGAGAGCCAAGTCAGAGATGATTTAGCAAATTCCCTGTTTCATCATTAACCTGTAATGTTTAAGAAGTATTATTTCTCAGTTGTACTCATGATTTTTAAAAATGCTAATGAAAACAGTTTTCTCTCTCAAATTAACCAAGGTAAAAACAATTCAATAGTACTCTGAGTGGGCAAGGTTGTGGGGAAGCAGGCACTCTGATACACTATCGGTGAGATTATAAACATTTTCAAAAGGTAATTTTCCAGTGTCTGTTAAAGTTTTTTTTCCCCAAAGTTTAAATATTCATACCCTTTGACCCAGCAGTACCATTTCTAAAATTTATCCATGGGATATACTTGCACCTGTACACGAAGACATGTGAAAAGATATTTGTTGCAGCATTAAGAAACACCTAGGAAAAAAATATAAATAGGGTATCAGCTAAATACCTGAGAGTATATCCCTACTGTAGAAAATTAGGTAGTTGTTAGAGTGTGGCGGCTTTATGTCTAATAATAGGAAAAGATCTCCAAGATACATTGTTTAGGAAGAACATGTAAGACCTAATATGCTCCAATTTGTATTTTTAAAGGATTATATATATTTTTTGCTAATGCATAGAATATTTCTATAGGGATATACAAGAATCTAGAAACAAGCAATTGCCTTTTGAGAATGAGTCTTAATTTTCATACCATATCCTTTTGAAATTTCTACTGTGTATATGTATGACTTTTCCATTTTGAAAGATAGTATTTTTAAGTCATATTTAATTTTATTTGATCTTACAGTCCAAATGAATTATAATCTATATCTTTACTGGAGTTCAGAGAAGTCTGTCTACAGATGGGTCAGTTATTTTTGCCCAAAAGCAGAAAAATGTTTAGAGTTCTTAAAATAATTTAGCTAGTTTACCCTGATGGCTTCAATTAAACCAACAAAGAATAATCCTGCCCTAAGTAATATCTGCTCCTGTTCCCTGTTTCTACCTAACTCTAATCAAAGCTAA
This sequence comes from Pseudorca crassidens, assembly GCF_039906515.1. Classification (NCBI taxonomy): domain Eukaryota; kingdom Metazoa; phylum Chordata; class Mammalia; order Artiodactyla; family Delphinidae; genus Pseudorca; species Pseudorca crassidens. The sequence continues at coordinate 106,876,610 of NC_090317.1, read as the reverse complement.
GCTCCAGACTCTGAATATGTAAACATTTCCACTTGATGGGTTTCTTTTGTTTACCTTTGATCTATGACTTACCTTGAAAAGTTATACCTTTAAAAGTGTACTGACTTTTTATTTCGGTTAGAGTCTTTTTTAATTTTCTGCATTATTTCATGGAACATTACTTAGATCCAGTTGAAAAGGCAGGTTCCCACATATAAGCCATAACACAGTTTCTCAATTAGTCCCAAATCTGACTTGACCTGCTAACACTAGAAGGACCAGACTTACGGCCCCGGGGGCAGGTTCATTTGCAGTGTAATCCTATAAAATCAGGCCCAGGTATGTCTCCAGGCTTTTGTAGCCTGTCAAGAACTTAGCTGTGAGCAAGAGGTTATAGCAACTTCAGGGCTAGATATTGTTTCATTTCATTCTAGTGTAGGTTCAACCACAACCAGATATACTGTGGATATCCTAGAGTCGGTTTTACCTACTTCTGGAAACACTTTCTGATGGGATCCGTATGAGCTCACCTTCAGTGCCATGCCATAACCACTATGGGGTGATTCCGTCTGCTCTAGGTTGAGTTAAGTCACATTTATTGTTTTATTCAAATACAGTATGCAGAATTTTTATTATAGTCACCCTTGATTTTGTCTCTTAAGTTACTCATTTTATGGAAATCATCCTTTTCAGCAAATATTTTCTGTAATCAAGAAGTTGGCACTGGGCTTCCCTGGTGGCGCAGTGGTTGAGAGTCCGCCTGCCGATGCAGGGGACACAGGTTCGTGCCCCGGTCCGGGAAGATCCCACATGCCGCGGAGCGGCTGGGCCCCTGAGCCATGGCCGCTGAGCCTGCGCGTCCAGAGCCTGTGCTCCGCAACGGGAGAGGCCACAACAGTGAGAGGCCACGTACCGCAAAAAAAAAAAAAAAAAAAAAGTTGGCACTATGTCAAGTTTGCTCTTTTGATAAGACTTGAGCTTCTGAAATTGGCTTTAAACTGCTTTCTCTTTGGTGACTATAATAAAGCAGAATTACATCCTTTGTAGCTGAAATCTTAAAATACGATTTTCTATCAATCTGCTGGATGGCGTATGCCTCTAAATGGCTATTATTCCTATTATTCAATTACCTCTCCGGGTGTCAAAACCTCCTCCAGGCTATTTCCATTATGTTGTCATCTATACTTAGCTCCCCCCAAATCCTCATGATTTCCCCCCCGCAAGTCCACCCTGTACTCACTTCCGAGTGCTCTTCCCAGCACTCTCAAATTCCTCAACAGTTTGTCTTTCTGTCACGTCCTGCTTGCCAATTGTCAGTTCCAGATAAAACCCATTATTGCCTTTCCCATAACTAGAGAAATGTATGTCTGTATATATTAAATATATATGTGTGTGTGTGTGTATGCACATACACACAACTGATCAGTTCCCAAATTTATTCCATCAAACCTCAACTCTTTCAGCATAAATTCTTTGTCTTCCTGAAGTGTGCTCTCCAGCCACTTACAATACAGTTTTCTCTCTCAATATCAAATGACCCAACTGAATCTACTTTCTCAAAGTTCCCAAGGCCCCTTAGTCATCAAGTCTAATGACCTTTATCTCAGGCTATAACCTCTTTGGCATTTCTATAGTATTTGACACGGTTCAATAATCTTTTTTAATAGTTTGTTTTTAAAAAATTCATCCGCATGATAATAATTGTAAGTGGTACAAAAAAGTGTACAGTGAAACTTAAACCTCTCTCATCATCTGATCTCCAGCTCTCGGGACCCTCCCCAGAGGCAATTATGATTTTCAGTTTCATCAGTTCAACGATTACATGTGTCCTCTTTTGTATACAAGTGACAGGATACTATGTATGCTATTTTGTCACTTGTCTTTTTTGTATACATTTTTCAATGTCAGTACATGCAGATTGACCTCATCCTTTTTATTTATTTATTTATTTGTTTGTTTATTTATTTTTGGCTGCATTGGGTCTTTGTTACTGCACGTGGGCTTTCTCTAGTTGCGGCAAGCAGGGGCTACTCTTCGTTGCGGTATGCGGGCTTCTCATTGCGGTTGCTTCTCTTGTTGCCGAGCATGGGCTCTAGGCACGTGGACTTCAGTAGTTGTGGCACGCAGGCTCAGTAGTTGTGGCTCGCGGGCTGTAGGGCGTAGGCTCAGTGGTTGTGGCACATGGGCTTGGTTGCTCCACGGCATGTGGGATCTTCCCGGACCAGGGATCGAACCCGTGTCCCCTGCATTAGCAGGCAGATTCTTATCCATTGTGCCACCAGGGAAGTCCTGACCTCATCCTTTTTAATAACTACATAGAGTTCCAGTGCGTGGCTGTTCCAATAATAATGTATTTACTCAGCTCTTTATTGATGCCACCCCTCTTTTACGAAGGTCTCCCTACTATCACGCGGTGGATGTGGTGTCATTGCACACTGCTAATTATTCTACCTCCTCACTTTCTCCTTTCGAGGTTCTTTGGTTTCCTATCAACCATCTGTTTCCTAGAACTGAAATTCTTGCTTTTTTATTCCCCCCAGTGTCTTATCTTGGTAAACTCATCACTTGCCACACCTTCTATTATCTTCTTTGGATGACCTGGGAATCTGTATTTCCAATTTCAATGTCTTTCTCCCATGACCTCCAGATTTTCATTTGTGGATCTGTGACTACTTCACATAAATAAGGCCAAACCTTTAATCTTTTGACCCCAAAATTCATATTCTTACATATCTTTATAGCATTACCCAAGCTCAGTACCTCGAAGTCGTTTCTAATTCCACCTTATTCCTGATCTCTGCAATTAGTCAACAGTGCCTGCCAAGTCGATTCAGTAGGCCAGAGCAGTTTATAACTGAATTTGATCTGCGCTTCTAAGAAAAGTGAACAAAACAAAAGCCCTGGTGCCCTTATGATACTACATAATGGTATAAAAGTAAACTTTTTTCATAATAATGTATAACTTACAACATCTCTGAAAATGTGATTCTATTTTTCCATATTCATTTTTCTTTATCTTGGGCATGTTTACAATCACTGTTTCCTGCAGACACAATTACAGTATTATATATAAAGTTTTAGTCCATTGCTGCTGCAGAAGATTAATTTTAATTGATATTCTATAAAAATTAACATGAACATGTTAGAGTTTAGGAACATGTTACATATTCCATAGGGTAAAATTAATATGACATTTTAAAATTTCTGGTTATATACTTCAGTGGGTCTAATTTATACCAAAGAAATCTATAAGGTAAGCTCCAGGGCAGTACTGCTTATCTTGAGGACGGGATGACAGATTATAATTGCTTTATTTAGTACAGCATTCTGAATTCCTGTGAAGCTGTAATGGCTTGTTACGCACTAGAGATTTTGTTATTTAGAATATAATTGATTGTAATGGATGCTGTTTGCTCTTGAATAACTCCCATTTTCCACCTCAGAGAGATTTTCATTTCGGCATCAAATAATATGATTACTGCATTTGTTAAGTTTCTGAAGCATTTTGAAATTCTTTCAATTGAAAAATGATTCAGAATGGAAATATGCTATAAATTAAAGGGGCAAATTGAATTTAATGCCGTATGTTTCATTTTTAAGGCCAAGTATTTAGCATAGCTCATCCTTGCTGGCTCTTACCCTGTAGTTGGCATTAATTGGAGGTAGCAAGGCAGGTACCTGAATGCTTAAGAAATTAGCAATCCCATTAACTATTTTGGTTTGTGTTTTCTAATTGTCACTATTACTTGACATTCTCTGCCTTAAAGATCTAGCAAAAATCTCTAACACCAAAACTGAAATCTCTGTCATTAACTCTAAAATAAATTTTCCTTGGAAACACTTTTGACAGAGAGTTCTGCTACAAGTTTTTACTTCTTTTTGCCCATCTTTACACACTTCTGCCTCTCTTTCCTAGCTTGTATATTTTTCTCTGTTAACTTCTTCCCTCTTCCCCCAGTCTGACGTCTAGGTCTTGGAACACAGAGGCACTTCCTCCTCAAGTCAAGATAATGCTTCACTTCCTCTACCATAAATTGGTCTTAAAGAGAAACAATGTTCTGTTCCTTAGTTGAGCAAGTGAGAATTTCCATTTTACTCATGTTGTTTGTTTACCTAGTCTTTGAAGATCACACAAATGAGTATTTACATGAAGTCTTCTTCAGTCACTTAATAATTTATTTCTGTTAGGACCAGGAGGCCAAAGACTCAACCAATTTTGTGGAGGATCTCAATTTTCATGCATTAGTTTTTATCCTAAACCCAACTCTATCTCATTATTTTTTTTGGTCTGCTTTTCAGATTTTTAAAAGGAAAAGGTGAATCTTAGTATTCCTTCTTATTCATGCCTCCCTAAAGGACTGAATTAGATGAAAAGGATATATTAAGCCAATCGGTTAAAATTGGATTATTTTGATAAGATATGGATTCCATTTTTCTTAGCATCCTTATGTCTGCATTTTTAGCTAATCTGAACTATAATACAAAGAATGAGCAATAAAGCTTCAAATCCAAGGGATTCTGGGCTCCCCAAATGCATCTTTCTCCACCAGCCTGACTGATTTGGGACAGTGGCTCTGGAAGGCAAAAGTCCCAAGCTCTACAACCAGACTTCTAATGAAAATTTTAGTTTCTATCACCAAGCAGTTATTAGAAGTTCATAGCAGTCCTTCGTGAGAGCTAACTGAACAGTGCTTAGATCCTGGCCCAAAGGTAACAGGGCCTAGAAAAATTAAACTTGCATAATCTTTGTGAGCTCTAATTCCACCAAATTGTGTAATTGGTAGATTTCTGAAGGAAGAGTGACTATACAGTCTGAAGCCAAGTAGAAGTTAGTAGCACCTCAGAGAAAGTTTCAGACTTTTAAAAATTGACATTCTCTTTGGAATGCTTCTTCTTAGTTTTTTTTATTTTCCCCTTGATTCTATTTTTATTGTGCCATTATACTGACTCATGTTTATAAAGGCAGCCAGGGACACATGAGGCCTATGGAGGAGAAACTAGAACTTCAGCCCAAATAACATTATTTCACAAAGCAACAGGGAAGTGAAAATAGTGCTGTTGAGCCCTTAAGTCTCCAGATTTGCTCCCTTAGTAGAAAGGCTTCTGGGGTAGAAATTTTCCATTTCTGTCTCCTACTGGCCACGTCAAACCCTCCTTTGGTTCCTGTCCCCATAGAGTAATATTCAAGCAATGTGTATATTGGATTATAGATTCAAGAGTTAGCTTTGTTTAAGCAACTTCTATTTACAGGCACCATTTACAGCAACAAATAGTATTCTTTGTAACTCTTCCCCTTGCTCTTTAATTCCTAGGGATGAAAAGAAAGATGTTGGAGGCTAATGAAAAAAAAAATCTTTCAAGATAAGTTTTAAATCTACAAGTCTGTCTACATTCACATTTAGTAGAAATCAGTTAATTGGTTTTAAAGTTTAGAGAAGAGAGAAATCCTTTCTATCAACTTCCTTTGAGGAAGTACTGTGATGGTGTATGATGATGCAAGTTTTCTTTGGGGGGCTCATTATCAGAAATTCCCATCAAATGATGAGGTTAGGTGAGACTCTAATCCAGTGGATTTAAGTGCTTCATTGCCCAGACATCATGTCAAATCAATGTTATCGATCTCTTGGCTTTACTTTAAGGTCTTTTAAGGCAGTGCTTCTCAAACTTTGACATATATGGGAATCACCTGGGAATCTTGTTAAAAATCCACTTTCAGTAGGTCTTGGTTGGGGTCTGACATTCTGTATTTCTAACAACCTCCCAGCGGATGACAGTGCTGCTCAGATGCACAGGACTGCACTTTGAGCGGCCAGGTTTTAAACTTCCTGTGTTCTACATCTCAACGTGAGGCTTTTTTTTTAATAGGAAAAGTTTTTATTTGCAGCAGGCCTACTATGTGTGCCGTACTGACTAGGTTTCATTTAGGTCATTTAATCTTCAAAATACCCCTACAGATTAAGTATAATTATTATGTTTTAAATATTTATTTATTTATTTATTTGGTTGTTTCGGGTCTTAGTTGCAGCATGCGGGATCTTAGTTCCCCGACCAGGGATCGAACCCGAGCCCCCTACATTGGGAGCGTGGAGCCTTAACCACTGCACCACCAGGGGAGTCCCTAATTATTTTTTAAAATAAGGAAAGTTTGGCTTTCAGAGAAGTTAATTCTTTTACCCAAGGTCACACAGCTAGTAGGTGCCCGGGATTTGGACTCAGGTTTTTCTGACTCCAAAGCCAGAGCACAGTTCTTTATGTATTATACACTAGGTCCTGTGAAGAACACTTTGAGAGATGGGGAAGAGTTTCTACCCTTTAGAAGTCAACATTACAATGGCAGAAATTGGACATATACATACAAAGATTAATGAGAGCTTTTAAGTGTTGTGCAGGTATCAGAGAAATTAGACTATTGAGTTAAATAGTAGTAAAATTGGAAAGGAACAAATTAAACAACATATTTCTGTAAAAGTACTTTGGATTAACTCTCGTTAATCTCTGTTGTGTTAAACTACAGAAATATTTCCAATAGAATTTTAAAACTAGCACTGGCATGCTTAATGGATATAAAGCATATTACAGGAGTTTAGAAAAGGAAGCTCTTGGTCATGGAGAGGTGGAGGAATTGAAGATACTGTCAAAGAAAAGAGAGAGATCTTGGATACAGAATGAAGGCAAGGAGCACAGTTCATTTAGGGAAAGGGTATGAACAAAGGTGGACGAACAGTGGTTTATCATGGAGATCAAATGGACCTATTTGACTAGAGCAGAGAATTCCTAATTTAGAGACTGTATTAGTTACAATTGCTGCATAACAAACCATACTGAAACTCTGTAGTTTAAAACAACAACCATTTATTTAGTTCACAGTTCCGTAGGAGGTTTCTACTGGTCTGGGCCAGGCAGGGCTGATGTCCTCTGGGATTACTCATGTGTCTATGGTCAGTTGGAGAATCAGATGGGGGCCGACTGTCCCCAGGTGGCCTTGCTAACGTGTCCAGGGGTCGGCTAGGGCAGTGAAGGCAAATGGATCCTTGTCACTCATCATCAGCAGGTAGACAAGTGACAAGAACACCAAAACGGCAGGCCCTATTGAACCAGTGTTTCTGAAGACTGCTTGTGTAACATTTGCTAACATCCCATTGATCAAAGCAAATCACATGGCCAACCCATATTCAAAAGATTCTACCTCTTGATAGAAGAAGAGAATTGTGGGCTTTCGAATACTGCCACTTATAGATAACAGTGAAGAGGAAGTTGGAACTATTCTGAGAGTTGAGGTTGAAGAGGAGAGAGGGGTCTCCAAGGTCACTGCATGGTCTCCACTTACATGATTATGTAATTCAATATCTTTTAAAATTTCTCATTTAAAAGATGTCTAAGGACTTCCCTGCTGGTGCAGTGGTTAAGAATCCGCCTGCCAACACGGGACACGGGTTCGAGCCCTGGTCTGGGAGGATCCCACATGCCGCAGAGCAACTAAGCCTGTGCGCCACAACTACTGAGCCTGTGCTCTAGAGCCCTCAAGGCACAACTACTGAAGCCCACGTGCCGCAACTACTGAAGCCCGCTCACCTAGAACCCCTGCTCTGCAACAAGAGAAGCCACTGCAATGAGAAGCCCATGCCCCGCAACGAAGAGTAGCCCCCACTCGCTGCAACTAGAGAAAGCCCGCGCGCAGCAACGAAGACCTGATGCAGCCATAAATAAATAAATAAATAAATAAATAAAGATGTCTATAAGCTAGCTGTTCATGGTTTAAAAATATAATAGTAGAGAGCTATAAAGGGAAAAGTTTCTTCCTGTAACCCCCTCATTTCCACTCCCCAGACGAACATAATGTTTTCACCTTGATGGTTATCTTTTCTGGACGAACTAAGTTTTTCTTAAAGGTTTTTGCAAATTTTCAGTGTGAGCCTTGTTGAAAACAAGTTACATTGAAGAAATGTGCTGTATAAAATTATTAATATTTTTGTACCTTTTTAACATTGAGCTCGAGACAAATGATCACTACTATTACCGAGCATTTATTATGAGCCAGGCATTAGGCATTTAGCATTTAGCACGTAAAAATAAGGCTCGATCTCTGCCCTCACTCACTCATAGTTGAGGGATTTCTACATTTCTTTGACCAGGAAAAAGAATGACTGTGATGCTGCAGACAGTAAATTACTATTGAATGCTGGCAGTGTTTTTCTTCCTGTTTTACCCAAAGATAAAAAGTAGGAATTTGAGGGTGTATTCTCTCAGGCAAGTTTCACTTCTCCACTGTGATTCCCATAAACTACTTTCTGATCAGCACTCCAGAGTAATCCATTTGACCCCTTCTTGGATCTATTTGCCTTCTTACAATTCAGGAGGAAGGTGAAATTGTTGTATTTACAAAGCTTTTATCCTAGGTCCAAGACAATCAAATCAAGAAAAACTGGTTCTTGCCAGTCCTCTGACTTAGGTCCCTCCAAACAAGTGGGCTGAGGAGTCAGCTGCCTATGTAAAATTCTCTCTCCCAACCCAAATGTACAGAGTACTTCCTACAAAACTGAAACTTGAGTGGCCTGGGAGAAAAGGCCCTCCATATAAGAGTAATACCTTGTCAAAGAATTAACTATATTGTCTTTATTCCTTTAAAATTAAAAGTCATTTCTGCGTGCAGAATCTCACAGGAATGGGTAATTTCCCAGGGGAAGTTTTAAAGTGTGTACTCCAAACTTCAGTGGGTTGAATTTGTTGAGTAATTAATGCCTTCGTTAGCAACTAACACCTTAGCTAGTCTACCATCAAAAATGAGGAGGCTGGGAAGAGAATGGTGCAGTGTTTCCCAAAGTTGTCTCATGTTAAGAATCATTGGAGATGCTTATTAAACAGATTTTCCAGCACTTTCCCCAGAGATTTGGTTCATTAGATCTAGGGAAGGGCCCGGGACATTTAACAACCATCTCAGATGGTACTTAGGATTGGGCAAATTTAGAAAACAGTACACTAGGGCAATAATTTTCAACCCCGGATGTACATTAGTAAAACCTGGGAAGTTTGAAAATATACATGCATATTAATGTGTCCAGGCTCCAAACTCAGAAATTCTGATTTAAGTGAGCTGGGGTGGGGTCAGGCATTGGTATTTTTTAAAAGTTCCTCAGGTGATTCTAGTGTTCAGCTAGTCTAGTGTTCAGAAATCATGATCCCTAGCAGTACTCAAATTTTTCATGTCAGAATCCCAGTGTGACCAAAAATAAATAAATAATGGAAACTCTCATCATTTCTTTAAAAAAAAAAAGGTACTGAATATAGTTCCCTGTGCTATACAGTAAATCATTGTTGCTTACCTATTTTTTGTATAGTATTTTGTATTTGTTAATTCTATGCTCCTAATTTATCTCCCCCCTTTCCCATTCAGTACCCATAAGTTTGTTTTCTATGCCTGTGAGTCTGTTTCTGTTTTGTATATAGATTCATTTGTATTATTTTTTAGACTCCACATATAAGTGCTATCATATTTTTTAATTGTCCTACATTCTTTTTTTATAAATTTATTTATTTTTAAAAAATTTTTATTTTATTTTTGGCTGTATTGGGTCTTCGTTGCTGCACGCAGGCTTTCTCTAGTTGTGGCGAGCTACTCTCTGTTGCAGTGCGCAGGCTTCTCATCGCGGTGGCTTCTCTTGTTGCAGAGCACGGGCTCTAGGCACGCGGGCTTCAGTAGTTGTGGTGCATGGGCTTAGTTGCTCTGCGGCATGTGGGATCTTCCGGGACCAGGGCTCGAACCTGTGTCCCTTGCGTCAGCAGGTGGATTCTTAACCGCTGTGCCACCGGGGAAGTCCTGTACCACATCTTCTTTATCCATTCATCTGTCTATGGACATTTAGGTTGTTTCCATGTCTTGGCTATTGTGAATAGTGGTTCTATGAGCATAGGGGTGCATGTATCTTTTTGAATTGGAGTTTTTGTCTGGATATATGCCCAGTAATGGGATTGCTGGATCATATGATAATTCTCTTTTTAGTTTTCTGAGGAACCTGCATACTGTTTTCCACAGTGGCTGCATCAACTTACATTCCCATATGGTAGTTCTGTTTTTAGTTTTATAAGGAACTTCCATACTGTTCTCCATAGTGGTCATACCAATTTGCATTCCCACCAACAGTGTAGGAGAGTTCCCTTTTCTCCACAGCCTCTCCAACATTTATTGTTTGTAGATTTCTTGATGATGGCCATTCTGGCCCATTCTGGCCCGTGTGAGGTGATAGCTCATTGTAGTTTTGATTTGCATTTCTCTGATAATTAGTGATGTTGATCATCTTTTCATGTGCTTTTTGGCCATCTGTATGTCTTCTTTGGAGAAATCTCCACATTACCTCTTGTCTTTTTGATAATAGCCATTCTGACAGGTGTAAGGTAACATACTTTGAAGGTATCTTTTGCTCATTCACGATTTTCTTACGTCATGCACCAGTCATTTGAAAAAATACTGACCCATTAAGTTATGTGGTCCTTCCAAATACTGGCACATTTCGTAATAGTGGATCAAGTTTTCAAAAATTTTAATTTTCATTTGAAAACTTGAATTTTGTCATTGTCATCATATACTGTCAATTGTTTTCCTCGAGTGACAGACTCCATTCTTTTTCAAGAAAATATCTGCTAAAATTCCAAATGTGTATAGCCATAGTATGTCCATTGTTCTTTCAGGAAAAAATGGTGTTTCCTGAGACAAGCTGCTAGTTCAGCCCGCAACTCAATCACTCTAGTGCTTTTCCTGGAAGCATCAGTTCTACTTCAATATGTAGCCCAAGTGCTTTCTGCATACTTCATATTTCATTACAGAGAATATTTTTTAAACTGTACTCAAGGGTCAAGACTTAATAAAATTAAATTCATTCATTTACATATATGTTACTGAGACTAGAAGATCATGTGATGACGTGTTACTTATCTTATTTAAGACTCACAGTAACATTCACAAAGTAGATATCATTATTCCTGTTTTACAAATAAGAAAATTGAAACTCAGAAAGGTTAAATAATTTTCTAGATCAAGCAAGGACCAGGATTTAAAGATGCAAATCCAGATCTGCCTGATTTTAATCTTGTTCTTTTGCCAGTACAACAAGTTATTTTCCTTCTAGTGAACTATTTTAGGTTTAAATAACAGCTACGAAGACTCAATGAGCACTTAATATATTCTAAAAACTGTTCTCAGAACTTTAAATGTATTGACTCATTTAATCCTGCCATCAGAGTCCATGTTAGCCCTATTTAGACAAGGAAACAGAGACACAGAGAGGTTACTTAGCTTTTAAGAACACAGAGCTAATAACTTCAGAGCTAGGATTTTAACCCAAGAAGACTGACTTCAAAACAATTTTGCTAAAATATCTCCTAATTAAAAACACTAATGAGAAAAACCTAAAATCATCTATCTATCTATATATATACACACATATATTGTCATATATATGACTAGCATACTTGTAATTGTTTTTTTGAACTACTTAATACATGAAACAAATATTTTTGTCTATTTGCATATAAAATATCATGTGATAAAATGGTCTTGGTTTATTTGTTTCGTTTTCTCAAGGAGAGGCAAAAGCATGTGTGGAAGAACCTTCTTAAGTGTGTGGAAATTTAGGCAAGAAGTTAATTCACATAAGTCACTAAGAATAGAGTCCTAAAAGGAACATAGTTCAGTTTACATTTCAGATTTTCAAGATCAGGATGTGGTGGCCGAGTCTGCAGATGGGAAAATGATGTGGTCTGTGTCATACTGAGCATATGACAGACACCCATCGAAGAGCACACCTGTTCCTGGAGAAGGCCAGGGCAGTGGAACAATCATTGGGTGTAACAATAGAACCATTTCCTTCACCATGTACCACCACAAGAATTAGTCATCTTGGGGTATATTTCCTTTTTCTAAAAATAATGGCCGTGGTATTGTTACTCAATCCGCTAGACTGGGTTTTTATGTTAACTCCCAAGACAAAAGCTCTTTTTCCTAAGTGGAACTCCATTTCTCCAGCCAATGGAAGACTCCTCATCTCAAGAGAAAGGTTATTCATTTTTACCTATGAAAAAGCATAAAAATGCAAACAGGCCGCGCCCCACTTGGTCCTTCCATGTGTGCTCAAGGAACTGCCTCCCTTGTCCCCTCCCCGTCACTTCCTGCGAACACTGCTGTCGGCTCTGACTCTACGTTCCTGCCACACTTCCATCTTTTCTCAGTCTCCCTTCCCCAAGTCCTGATTGCACCTTCTTGCCTTTCCCAGGTCAAATCAGGGTGGAGGGTCTCTGCAAGAAGAGAAGGGACTTGAGGGGCGGAGAAACCCTCCCTCAGGGGGCAGTAGCATCTACCAGCAAGAAAGTAGGGAAAAGAAGGTTGTGTTCTGTAACTAAGGACCCCAAACGTTTTAGCTGCCTCTCCTCCTTCTTTTTCTCCTCCCACTTGCCCTCTTCCCCCTAAGGGTTTCAGTCTCTGCTTATCACACGCAGAAGCTCCCTGGTGAGACAGATGAAAAAGGAAGAGGCAACCAACCTGTCCTCTCCACAGGAACCTTCCTTTTCCCAGGCTCATTAACTCCCCCATGCCCACCGCAGCCACTCAGTTCCAAACCCAGTATGGGTTTCTCCTTCCTAGGGCTTCCCACTCCCCATTATAGGCTCTATTTTGCAACCCTAGAATTCCACTTTCTGCCCAGAAGGACTCCACTGAGAGCTTGGAACTGGCAGGATCCGCTGTCCTATTTAGAGCTGTCAGGAACCTCTGAGGACATTTCCCCTAGAAGTATTGCTACACCTAGTGGTTCTGATCTGTAGTTCTTTTAACGTAGACTCCACCTTCATTCCGCTTAAATAAGCTTTTCTGTGGTAGCCTGGGAACCTACCCACCTTTCTATCTTCTCATTATTTCTACTCATTATTTCTAGCTACTCAATATATTTTTTTAACACAGAGCCTGTCCTAAGAACTATTTTAGCATTGTACAAAATAAAATCCCTACTTTTACACGAGACAAATATTTTGATCCAACTTGAGTGCTGCCAATGGGGGTAAGCAGAAATCCCCAGCCCAAGAATTATAACACAAGTCTAGCCTTGGCCCCTCAGAAGGTTGGCAGAAGCCTGTTCCCTCAGAAAGCAGGGAGCAGTTCCCAAGACTTCCCACTTCTAGGCAAAGAACAGAGGATCTGTGAGAAGTGGAAGCTCCAGCACTATACTAGGAAAGGTACTGAATGAAGGTTCTGGGCCCCTGAGAGAGCATTAAAAGAGTCTCAGGAGAGGGGAGGTTGCTTTCTTCTTGGCATCTGTCCCAGCTTTGATAAAGAAGTCACCTCAAGCAGAGCCACACAAAACAGGTACAGAGTGGCCTTGAGAATCCCCTCGAGGGGATTATATCAGGGATCATATCAGGGCAGCCCTGCCGTGCAAAGGAGGATTGCAAGAGGCAAAACCAGCTAGGACAGCAACTGGGATAGATAGGCCACGAGGATGTGCTATGAAGCATAAATTGGGGATTGCAGCTAGGCAGAAATTTCTCCTTTACACATGCAAAGTAGAACAAAACCAGAGATTCTTTAAGATTTCAATAGTCCTTGCTCTTTTTTCTCCATAAATTTCTCTTTCCCTCCTATCTCTAGTCACTCACCTCAGCCACTCCCATTCTCCCAGCAGCCTCTCTTCCAAGCTAGAACTGGACAACTTCTTGCCCACCATTCCCCGGCCTCTGGCCGGTTCCCTACTGCCCACTCCATAGTTCCTGTTGTCTGCCTAACCCCCATTCTCTGTGCCTCCTTGTATTAGCAGTTTGGAGTATCATTCAAAGGGCATCAGCTTCTCTTTATTGCTTACTTGTCTTAATTGGTCCTACTCAAAAAAAGTTATCTTTGACTTTAATAGTTCTTGCCACCTAGCAAAAGTATTGAAATTTGCAGTGAACTGAAATGTAATAGATCTCTAAGATCTGTTGTAAGTAAACAAGGTGCTGAATGATGTTTGGGGTGAGCTACCATTTGTCTGGGGGAAAAATATATATGTATATATATATACAGTTCTAAATACATACGTTATATCTGGGAAGGTATGGAAGAAGCTATATACCCTTCGGTGACTTTTGCAATTGATATTATGTACATGAATTACCTTTTGTACAAAAGAGAGTAAATCTTTAAAAAATAAAAGTGTAGTGTATAAGAAAAGTTATTTTCTACTCAATTATGTTATAAGCAAGATTATTAAGAAAAATATTTATCTACATCAGCATAGCCACCGAAAATTAAGAGTGGCTATCTTTAGAAGATATTATATGGGAAGACTTTTCCTCCCTCTCCCTTTTTACTTATTTGAGGTTTCTGTCTTACAATGGATATGTTTTGCTGTATTTGAAAAATAATAGAGTAGAAAATAAAATGAGCCCTGTGAGGGCAGGGAGTGAATGGGAAATCTCGGTACTTTCCACTTAACTTTGTTGTGAACCTACATCCGCTCTAAAAAACAGTCTTTTAAAAACGACTGGAGGACTTCCCTGGTGGCGCAGTGGTTAAGAATCCGCCTGCCAATGCAGGGGACACGGGTTCGAGCCGTGGTCTGGGAAGATCCCACATGCCGCGGAGCCACTAATCCCGTATACAACAACTACTGAGCCTGCACTCTAGAGCCCGCGAGCCACAACTACTGAGGCCGCGTGCCACAATTACTGAAGCCCGCATGCCTAGAGCCCGTGCTCCGCAACAAGAGAAGCCACCGCAGTGAGAAGCCCGCGCACCGCAATGAAGAGTAGGCCCTGCTCGCCGCAACTAGAGAAAGCCTGCGTGCAGCAACAATAACCCAATGCAGCCAAAAGTAAATAAAATTTTTTTAAAAAGACTGGAATATTGCCATATATAAAAGACAAAATTATAGAAATTCAAGGAACAGGGGAAAAGCCAGGGAAAAACTATTTGCAGAAATGTACATTAACATTTCCGTGTATATTTTCCTAATAGCTGCCCAGTTTGAAGCTAGAGCTATTTTCTTTCTTTTTTTTTTTTTTTGCGGTGCGCGGGCCTCTCACTGCTGTGGCCTCTCCCGTTGCGGAGCACAGGCTCCGGACGCGCAGGCTCAGCAGCCATGGCTTACGGGCCCAGCCGCTCTGTGGCATGTGGGATCTTCCCGGACCGGGGCACGAATCCGTGTCCCCTGCATCGGCAGGTGGACTCTCAACCACTGCGCCACCAGGGAAGCCCTATTTTCTATTATTTATTCATTCAATACTGTATACCGAGTGCCTCATTTGTTATTATAAATACGTACCCACAAGGCACAGCTTGTGTGTATCCAGACATCCTCAAACCTCTAAGAGATCCAAGACGTAAGAGCCCCCTCCTCAGGATAGTCTCAGCTCAGCATCACCTAGGACATCCCTTCCCAAGTCGCTAGTATACAGATATCTTCAGCCCACTGCCCAGAGTGGGACAAGTTCCAGTTTTAGGAACTGTGCCTCCTCCCCTCAAATGCACCTTGATCAAAGCACCTTGACCAAGAAATCAAGAATTCCAGCAGAGCCCCTTCTTAGTCTTCTGAAATAACTTGTCACTCCCACAACTAAGGCAACACTTGTCATTTCTGCATGCCTTCAACTGTGGCATTGTCATCTACCTCCTACATGCTATCTTTTCTTCTACATCATTCTTTCTTTATCTGTTCAGTCATTTGATCATTCACATTCTAAGTATTGTTTTTTACCTTATCCCCAGTGCTGGAGGGTAGGAGATAGCTCCTACCATCAAGCAACTTTCCCAGTTAGAGACTGCCAAGGTTGAGTCATAGTTTCAGCTCAGAATATCATACATACTTTAGTAGGAAAATTATTTTAAATGATGCTACTAGAGTAACTAGTTGTGGCCAGAAACGTTGAGGATGATTTAACAGGTGAATAAACACTGGAGCTGATTCATGAAGAAGCAACCTCCAAGTACAATAGAAATTGGTAAAAGTATATTTCAAGGAGAGAGACCAGTATGAGTAAAGTTAAGGAGATCTAACAGCTGATGCACATTGAGGAAATAGTGAATAATTCACTGTACTTAGAGCACAGAGACCTAGAGGTTAGAGGGGAAGGATGAGGTTGGGGGTGAATGTGAAGGGAACAGAAGAAGAGCCAGGAAAGCAGGGGAGAGACCCCCACTGGGAAGGACCTAGCATGCCTTGTGAGCCATGACCCTGACCTTCACTTGAGCTGGCATTCAGGCTAAGCTGATACACTGATGAGTAAGAAAGGTCAGGAGGACTCTCTTTGTACAAATACACCTTTGGGTAATGAAAAGGACAGCTTGATATCTGTCCCAGATACAAGTTCCATGCTCCTGGACTCGTGACTTACCATTGGGAATATGGCATGCAGGCAGAAGCTGAGAAACTGGTTTTAAAAGGAAATGTTGACCCAGAGGCACAAGCAGGCCTGGGTCAATGCCCAGGAGATGAAATACAAGTGGGAGAGGGTAGATATTCTCCCCACTTCTGCATGTAAAAAGCACCTGGCTTTGGTATATTAAGGACTCTAGGGAACAAGATGGTATATTGATACCTTGAGGGTTTGTAGCATTAAGACCCTCAGAAGCAGCATAATTCTCATGGAGTGTGGCCGTCACCATCTGTGGTAGGGTGTCAACACCAACTTGAAGTGGCTTTGTGGGAAACATATCCACAAGAATACTGAAGAGGAAGAGCTTGAGATGACAAGTGATGAGCTTATGTGAGACCCCCAACCAAGACTCAGAACCTGGGTGTATGTTTAAGACTGTGGAAAGATGCTAGAGGCCTTGGCTATGCTGCAAAGGATGGGGCCAGTGCAATTTGAGGTACTGAGATAATGGATAGTGGAGCAGAGACAAGTCATCTCAGCTGAGGCCGCCTGAGCAACAGTCTGACCACTCTGAATAAGTGAAGATGTCCTAGACCACTCAGCCTCCAGCAGATCCTGACCAGAGAAGAGCAACTGCCCACCTGGTGCACAGAATCACAACAGATCAGAAATAATAAATGTTTGTTGCTTTAAACTACTAAGTGTTGATGTGGTTTGGTACACAGTAAAAACTGACTGATAAGGTCCCAAGATGAGAATTGGTGGGAAGGCTGCTTAAGTATGGTTGACAGCTTGGTCCAAGTCTCCAAATGTGGGAAGCATAAACCTGAATGACAAGGCTCCTTTGGAAGGATGGTGGAGGATTTGTATTGTGTCAACTCAGCGAAGCTGAAACTGTGTTTCCCAGAACTTCCTTCACTGCATAGTTCCACCTTAGCTGGGATCATGAGACATCCTGCACATCTTTCAGAAGGTGGAAGTAGAATAGCAGTCATTTTCTCCTTAATTCAGAAGGTCAGAGTGGGACGTGAGGTACTGTTGCAGCTCCTGCATGCGTCACCTATCTGCTGGATCACGTGCTTGGCGTGTGGCAGCAGGAGGGCCCAGAGCTCTTCCAGCTTCTGTCACATCCACCTCCAGCTTCTCTGACTCCCAGGCCAAGTGTGTATGTAACTGTGCAAGAGGTACCAGCTTCTCCTTCGGGACACTCCATCATCAAGATTGGTAGCTTAAAGGCTGTGAGGGACTGACAGTGGTTCCAGTCTACCTTCCTGGGTTCTAACTCAGCCTCACAGCTTCCAGCTTATTCTTGTTTCTCCTACTTCGCGTTTGTTTCCTTCCCAAATGCCTACCTGAAGCCTTCAGGCTACAGCATCAACAGCCTCATGTAGATTTCTAAAATTAGCTCCCACAATTGGATAAGGCCAAATCTTTACAATAAATGTATACTATATATAATGTATAATGTACAGATGGTGTATAATATGCAAATTATAATGTTCAAATTATAGTATATAAATCATATGTGTATGTGTGTGTATGTAAAAAATCTAGTAGTTCTGCTTCTCTGACTGACCAACACAGAGAGCCTAAAAACTCTGGCCAGCCAAGATAAGTAGAAGGAACTTCTGGTGGCCTCCTTCCACAAGGAGCTGAAAATACCATAACCCTCGGGTAGAAAAAACTGAGATACTCATCAGTGCATCAGAAGAGAGGAAATCAGAAACAGAGGACAGAAGCAGTGGTGATGCTGTACTATCTAGGGTCTCACTACTAAGGGACCCTTCAGCTAAATAGCTCCCAGCCTCTTCGAACTTCCCTAAGTAGACATTGAAGAGAGGAGGGTATTCTAGAACAATGGAGGATTTGTTCAGACTGCAGCTGGATATCAGATGAAACAATCGACATGAAGTCCTTATAAGATTTGCTGGGAGATGTTCAACTTCACTGTAATCAGAGAAATGTAAAATGGAACTAAAAAGTGATTCCATTTTTTCCCTTACACAAAGGGTCACAGATATCTATAAAAAATGTAATAACACAAACCCTCTGACTGGGCAGTTTTACTCTTACATATTTATCATACAGATATCTTCACATGTATGTGAAATGATGTATGTATAAGGATATCCACTGCAGCATTTTTTTATTATAGCAAGAGACTGGAAATTGCTTAAGTGTTCCCCAATAAGGAATTGGATATATAAATACGGTTCGTCTATATAGCAGAGCATAATGCATCTATTTAAAAGGATGAAGCTGCTGTATGTGTTCTAATACAAAACAGTCTTCAAGATATATTAAGTGAAAAAAAGAGCTTGCATAATGTGTGTGTAGTATGCTTCCCTGTGTGTGTGTGTGTGTGTGTGTGTGTGTGTGTGTGTGTGTGTGTTTGTGTTTTATATGCTAGAATGCTAGAACATCTCTGGAAGAATTCACATGAAACTGGGAATTTTGGTTACCTCCAGAGAAAAGAATTAGGTGCCTAGGGCACTTTTTACGCTTTTGTACAATATCTCTATATTACTTATTCCCCTTCCCCCAAAACTTAATTTTAAAAATTCTTGCAGGCTTGTTCCAAATATTGCTTGTCAAGGGATGGCCCTTAACCTTTTTCTGATGGCAAGAATGGCCTGAAGAACAGTAATGACAATTATACCTAAGATTAAGCAAGCTAAATCCCAGATTTCCCCTGCAACAGAGATTCTGCTTAGGAGCTCTTAGGAACATGTATAGGTAAGAAAAATGCATAGACCCAGGAGGGATGCCAAAGAGTGAGATACCCCAGAGAATAAGAGCTTTAGTGTGATGAGTGCATGATCAGTTTTAGGGATGGCATAGTGGCATAGGGAGGAAGATTGTTAGGAACGAGGAAGATATTTCTGTGCAGAAACCAATGGGGTTAAGAATAGTTGGTGTGTATTAGGGAGAATGAGAGAGAGGTAATCAAATCCTCATAACAAAAGGAGTTTGAGGATGCCACAAATATAATCAGGCAAAACTCCAAATATTGATAATTATGTATATGGGATACATCAAAAAATAGAAGGACTTTCTGTTTTGTTTTTTCAGTAGTTTCTTTGTAACCAAGAGAAGTGACAGGAACAGGCCTGAAACAGGCTCCCCTTTAGGTAAAGGACAAGAAATACTCCATGGGCTAGTGAATTCCTGAAGCTAAGATCCAGCTACGCAGGTAGAGGTAGAAAAGGCATGCCTCTTGGTATACAACCTGGACAGGCCCTCCAAAACCCCTTTAAAATCCTGATGGTGGGCAACTGGGTGCATGAGCACCCAGATACCAATTTCCCTTTCTACTCAACCCAATAACCAGACAAAATATCCTAGTCATGAATGGCATTTTACAAGCATATACATTTGAAACTTTGTTTGAATCCCTTGAAAATCAAGTAATCTCTCTTTACCAGCTGCAAAGTCTGTTCTTTTTAGGTGTTTAATAAGTTTTATTTGACAGTTGATAAATAACTTGTTTTAGATGTCAGAAATAATGATCTCATATTTATTTATAATTTTTACATGTTTATTTCCAATATTTAAAAGTGCTTTCATAAATGCTTTGGTTGCCAGACAAACACAACTGTTTTGTTCTCAAATGTTTGTTCTCTGTTGTAAATGTAGAGTGAATGTTATTAGCTAATTATTACCTATTTGTACCTAATTTTGAAGGTATAAAGTGGCTTACCCAAAAGTCACACTGTTGGCTTATAGCTGGTTTCTATATTTGGTAATTTTTAAATTTGTCATCATCCTGTAAAAACATATGTACTCAACTGAAATATATTGGAAACTGAATTAGTTGGTATGCTAGTCAGGGTTCTCCAGATAAACAGAATAAATAGAGACAGAGAGAGAGAATTTCTGCATATTTTAAGGAATTTCTTCATATGATTGCAGGGGCTAGAAAGTCCTAAATCTGCAGGGAAAACTCACAGGCTGGAGAATCCAGCAAAAAGTTAATGTCTTGAGTCCAAAAGCCGTCTGGAGGCAGAATTCCTTCCTCTCAGGTGGACCTCACTCTTTTCTCTTAAGGCCCTCAACTGTTTGGATGAGGCCCACCCACATTATGGAGAGTAATCTGCTTCACTCAAAGTCTACTTATTTAAATGTTTATTTCATCTGAAAAATACCTTTACAGCACCATCTAAAGTGGTATTTGGCCAAGCAGCTGGGCACCATAGCCTAGTCAAAGTGACACATAAAATCAACCGTCACAGGATTTGGAATGGCTGTGTGTGACTCATATCTGAAATTAACAATGACTTAAGCAAGATAGCTTTCAAGTGAGCAGTCAAATGCAGCAGTCCAGAGCTCATATAGTGACTCTACAATCATTAAGGGTCCAAGCCCATTAGAGTTTGTTGCTCCACTATCCTCAGTACATAGCTTCTGCCTCATGTCCAAAGATTAAGCTTTAGCCTCAACTATCATAATTTCGTTCAAGTTTGTGGAAGAGGGGGAAATGGAGGGGAAGAGCATCCACCTCACTTTAAAGACACTTTTGGGGAAGTTTCACATGTATTACACACATGGTCTAGAATTGAGTTACATAACCACAGTTACAGTGGAGGCTGAGAAATATTTTTATTTGGGTATTTATTTATCTGGCTAAAATTCAGGGAATCAGAACTTTGAACTTCATGGAAGAAAAAGAATGGATAGATATTGGGAAGAGGCCTACCAAGTACAGATTACTACACTGAACAACTGAAGGGATGCTGTTTCAATCATGGTCTACACCATAAATTATTCGGGCTACCCATATGTGAATGTGAAATAGTGAGTAGCACATAAAAGTAGACTTAGTCTATGTTTGGTTGAAAGGACTATACGAATCAAGGGGCACCAGTCATATCACAGTAGGCCATGGGTCTTTCTTAATTTCTACTCTACTCAGTGTGAAGGTAAGTGATGACCACGTGAAAGTAGGCACTGCATGTATGGTGGGGTGCGATGCACAGCTGAAGGAGGGCCATTTATATTCTACTCTATTCCACAGATCTTTCTGGACTCTATATGCTCAGTGTGGAGGTAAGAGATGGCCACATAAAAGAAGACTTATCCTATATTCAGTGTGAGCACTGCACACCCAGAGGATGCCATTCACATCACAGTCCACGCCAGGTTTCTTTCAGGACTCCTGGTATGCTCAAAGTGGAGGTAAGTACTCATAGATGCACTGCGCAACTCAATTGGTATCATTTACATTCCAGTATATATCATGTAAGTTTCTGGACTCCTCATATGGTCAATGTGGCGTTAGTAATGATCTCATCAAATGTGGGTGCACTCCACAACTTAAGGGGTTCTATTCACATTACGGTCTATGCCATGAGTCTTTCTGGATTTCTCATATGTTCAATGTGGAAGTGTTGGCCATATGGAGTTAGATTGTGCCATGTATATTGGGTGCACTGCAAAATACAAGTGGTGCCACTCATATCCTAGTCTGTGCCACGGATCTTTCTAGTCTCCTCATATGCTCTCAGTATGGAGGTAAATCATGGCCACATGAAAACAAATTTATCCTTGTACATTTGGACACAGTGTATGACTGAAGAATTGCCATTCGCTGTCTGGTAAATTCCATAGTTATTTCTGGACTGCTCATATGCTAATGTGGAGGTAAGTGATGATCATGTGAGTTTAGACTTATTTCACTTACAGTTGGATATACTGTACGACTCCAGGACTGACAGCCACATTCTAGTATATGTCACAGATCTTTGTGGATTGTTCATGTAGTTAATGTTGAGGTTAATGATGGCCTTATGAAATTAGGCTTTTTGCATATACTGTTGAGTGCACTGCACAAGTTAAGCAGTGCCAATCACATGATGAGCTCTGAACCCATAGGCTTAATGGGGGGGTAAATGCCACATCCAAATAGATTTATTGTGTGTAAATTTTGGTGCACTACAAAACGTAAAGATGTCAGCCACATCCTAATTTGTGACATAGATCTTTCTGGACTCCTCATATGCTCAGTGAAGAAGTAAGTGATTTCCACAGTAAAGAAGGATTATGCAAAATGCAAATCAAAACCACAATGACATATCACCTTACATCTGTTAGAATGGCTGTTATCAAAAAGACAAGAAAAATAAGTATTGGCAAAGATGTGGAGAAAAGGGAACCCTTGTGCACTTGGTAGGAATATAAATTGATGCAGCCACGAATTTCCTTAGAAAATTAAAAATATAACTACCATATGATCCAGCAATTCCACTTCTGGGTATTTATCTAAAGTACTTCTAGGTAATAATTCGAAAAAATACATGCACCCGTGTGTTCACTGCAGCATTTTTTTTAACAATAGCCAAGATGTGGAAACCATCTGAATGCCCATCACTGAACAAATGGATAAAGGAAATGTGATATATGTATACAGTGGCATATTATTAAGCCATGAAAAAGAATGAAGTCTTGAAATGGCATGGATGGACCTCAAGGGCTAAGTGAAAATAAATAAGACAGAAAAAGGTAAACATCATATGATCTCACTTGTATGTAGAATTTAAAAAATTAATCTCATGAGTATAGAGAACAGATCAGTGGTTGTCTGAGATGGGGATAGGCATGGGGGTGCGCAAAATGGGTGAAGGGAGTCAAACGGTGCAAAGTTCCACTTTTAAAAAAATTTTATTTATTTATTTTTGGCTGTGTTGGGTCTTCATTGCTGCGCGTGGCCTTTGTCTAGTTGCGGCGAATGGGGGCTACTCTTCATTGTGGTGCATGTGCTTCTCATGGCAGTGGCTTCTCTTGTTGTGGAGCACAGGCTCTAGGCGCGCGGACTTCAGTAGTTGTGGCTCATGGGCTCAGTAGTTGTGGCTCGTGGGCTCTAGAGTGCAGGCTCAGTAGTTGTGGTGCACGGGCTTAGTTGCTCCGTGGCATGTGGGATCTTCCTGGACCAGGGATCAAACCCCTGTCCCTTGCATTGGCAGGTGGATTCTCAACCACTGCGCCACCAGGGAAGCCCTACTCGTCATTCTTGACTCCACACATGCTCAGTGTAGAGGTAGGTGATTGCCATATTAAAGTATATTTATTCCATGTACATTTGGGGCACTGTACAACTAAAGGAGTGCAACTAACATGCTAATGTTAGCCATGAATCTTTCATGATACTTTGTGTATTCAGTGTGGTAGTAAATTCAGTGTGGTAGTAAGTGGTGACTACATGAAGGTAGAAAAAAAATCCATATACAGACGAGTGAACTGCACAACTCTAGGAGTGCCAATCACGTCCCAGTCTATGCTATGGTTCATTCTGGATTTCTCCATGCTCAGTGTGGAGGTTAGTGAAGGACACGTGAAAGTAGACGTATTCTGTGTCCTGTTGGGTGCACTGCACAACTCGATGGAGGCAGTTTACTTCACAGTCTAGACCATATATCTTTCTGGGTTACTTATATCCTCAGTGTAGTGGTAATTAATGGGCACATGGAGGTGGATTTATTCCATGCTCAGTCAGGTGCACTGCATAACTCAATGAGTGCCATTCCCATCACATTCTAAATCATAAATTTTCTGGATTCCTCATATGCTCAATGTAGAAATAAATGATAGTCCTGTGAATGTAGACTTATCTCATGCGTGCTTGGGTAGACTACACAGCTCAAGGAAAGCCATTACCATCGGTCTATATCATGGAATTTTCTGGACTCCACATATGCTCATGTGGAGGTAAGTGATGGCCTCGTGAAAGTAGGTTTACACCATATATGGTTGTGTGCATTGAGCAACGCTAGCATGAACCTGAGTACACAGCTCCAGTGGCATAAATCACATTGTCATCTCTATCCTGTATTTCTGGGCTTAAGAAGAAATTCCAGATCAATAAGTATATAGAAAAATGGTAACACTCCAATTGTTTACCAGATTTGTAGAATAAATGTTTTCCATATGAAAACATTTCAAAAATTTCCAAATAATTTAATCCCTTATGAATTAAAATCACAGGTGTTGCTATGTTTGATGGAAACTATTCTAAATAAATTACTAATTCCTTTAACAGACAGCCTTAAATGTAAATTGTTTTTGAGGAATTGGTATCATCATAGTAATCATGTGTCATTACTCTGTGCTGTAAAAGGATGTCCTTGGGGGTTACTAACCAAACCTCAAATAATGGTTTGGAGGCTCTCTCCTGTCAGCTTTCTGTAGTCTCCTTTTTCCACCTCTCCAACCTGAAGTTAGTTCAGATTGGCACTCCATTTGTCATGTAGTCTTTGCAGTCCTTTCCATCCTTTCTGTTTCAGGATTCTACTCTGTAAAACGATCGGATACTCTCTCAAATGTGCCTTTCCACCCTTGGTCTCTATGAGAAGACCCCTCTCTGTCTGCAAAGTTTTCTCCCCTTCACTTCAGGGACCAAGTACATACTTATTACCTAGCTTGCTCCTGTCACATACAAACCCACTTCTCTCTGTCCTGTGTGCCTTGTCTGAACCCCCTTCACTTGCCAGGTAATTAGGCTGTTTTTGCACTACTGGTGAATGGATGTGGTAGATTGTTTGCAAAGATGACCGCAAAATTTACTCCTAGCCCTGAATGCATACCTTTTGCAATGTAACTCTTGACATACTTTTTGCAATGTAGCTGTTCCTTCCATCAAGAGGTGGAGTTTATTTTCTCACCCCTTGAATCTGGGATGGACTTATGACTTGCTTTAGGCAATAGAATACAGCAGAAATTATGCCACGCCAGTTCCAAGCTAGCCCTCAGGAGACTTGAAGCTTCTGTTCTCACCTCTTGGGATGCTGAAGCAGACATGTGGGGAATCCCAGGCTAACTTCTTTGATGATGAGGTCCAAGGGAAAGCAAGGCCCAGTTGACAGCCACTGTCAACTACTAGAAATGTGAATGAGACTGTGTGAGACCATCCAGCCATAGGCAACCCCCAGATGACTAGCCGCATGCACGACCAAAAGCAAGAACAGCAAAAGAATTATCCAGCTGATCCAGATTGCTGACACAAGCCCAAGTTGCTGACACACCAAATAGTGAGGAAATAAAATGGTCATGGTTTTAAATGAACATACTCCACTTTAAGGGTGGTTTGTTATACAGGAAAACTTACACACTGGATTTACCGGCTGAGTTGCACCATTGATCATGGGGCCTCATCTCAATAATTTCAGCAAATACTTTTCAGCATCTATTCTTCTTTAGGCCCTGTGCTAGGCATGGGAAAAGAGCTGGAGGTCCCTAGGGTCAGGGATCTCCTGGTGTCATGTGGAAGTAAGATCCTAAACAGGTAATAACAATTATGACAAATGTAAGAAAAGAAGAAATACAGGTGATTTGGAGTGGATAATGAGAGGGAACCTGACCTAATCCTGATCAGGCAGGGCCTCCCCAGGAAATGACTTTTCAACTGAGACTAGAATAAGATGCAATTTGCCAGGCTGAGACTTGGGAGTGAAGAAACTGAGCAGGAATAACTACATGTTTATAGGCTCAGAGTTGAGAGGAAATACGGTGTGTTCGAGGAATGAACAAAGCCCATGTTGGATGGGGCCTCAAGAGGAAACAAAGGAGACTGTGGTTTAAGACAAAATCATCCTCAGAGGACCAAGGTCACCAAATCCCAGTAACCTACTTCCATTTGTTATTTTCTCAGGAAAATCAGAAATTTTCATCTATTTGAAAATACAAAGATGACCACAAAACACTCCCTTGAAAACATTCCCAGTGTTCTGGTTTTAATCTGAGGCAAAAATATAATTTCTGAAGCCCTCGCCGTGTGTTAGGCACACTACTAAGCCCTTTACATGTTTTTATGTCTTTTATTCATTTTCATGGCCCCATGAATTAGATACTAGTCATATTCCATTTATAAAAAATGAGGAAACTGAGGCAAAATTACACAGCTGGTAAGTAATAAAGCCAAGATTTAGGACTTCCCTGGTGGCGCAGTGGTTAAGAATCCGCCTGCCAATGCAGGGGACACGGGTTCGAGCCCTGGTCCGGGATGATCCCACACGCCATGGAGCAACTAAGCCCGTGCGCCACAACTACTGAGCCTGCACTCTAGAGCCCGCGTGCCACAACTACTGAGCCCACGTGCCTAGAGCCCGTGCTCTGCAACAAAAGAAGCCACCGCAATGAGAAGCCCGCGCACTGCAATGAAGAGGAGCCCCCGCTCGCCGCAACTAGAGAAAAACCCGCGTGCAGCAATGAAGACCCAATGCGGCCAAAAATAAATAAATAAAATAAATTAATTTATTTTTAAAAAAAAGCCAAGATTTAAATTTAGGTCAATCTGAAACTAGAGCTCAAAGTATGCTCTCCTGTTAATACCGCTTTAAACTATGTTGTCTTTCTACTAATGGTCTTTTGAGCAGAGAAATTTAGCTGCTCCACAAATATTAAGTGTTGAAGAAATGGGAAGTCCATTGAAGGAAAATATGAGTCATAAGATCTCAGACTGACATAGGCAACTGTCATGCATATAAACTGCTGTATTAATTAATGTGCTCTGGTAGCTGAGATTTCATTCCATTCAAAGGAGATGAAATTTAAAATAAAAAACAATGATTGTTGCCTACACCTGGATCTGTACCCAATAAAATGATCAAGTATGACTGAAGCACAAAGAGTTCACATACCTCTCAGAAGGAGCTCGTTTACATCGTAAAAAGTGAGTTGCTACAGACATTGAAAGAGATGTGTCTAGAGGAAAGCATCATAGTAGTGG
The DNA here is from genome assembly GCF_039906515.1 of Pseudorca crassidens. Lineage (NCBI taxonomy): Eukaryota > Metazoa > Chordata > Mammalia > Artiodactyla > Delphinidae > Pseudorca > Pseudorca crassidens. Next base: position 106,849,582 of record NC_090317.1, on the reverse strand, counting down.
CTTGTTCCTACTGGGCCTGGGTCTTCAAGCAGATCCTGATATGGTATATCAAGGCCTTTTTAAAAGCACCGTTATGTGAATTAATCAATAGATCACTGAAAAGTTAAACAAAATCCCTAGGAAACTAAAAGGAATACTCTAGGACAGTGGCCCCACAGCTAAATTAGGCCAATATAATTCTTTAAATTCTAGCTTTTAGGCTGCTCTAATTTGTCTATAAATGCAGTATCGAATTGCTGACAAGTTAAGGAGACATGGTCTTCACCCACAAGCTTCTGTTTATAAGCACCGAGTATGTCTGGAACCACTTCTTTTGCTAGTGAGGTTTAATTCTGCCTTGCAATTTAAGGAGAGGTAAGAATTGTAATAGTTGGAATGTATTCTCAAAGCTGAAGTATTCCTGAACTTGTGGGACAATCAGTAACAAGTATACCTATCTTAAAAGTTGTGGATGAGCAATTCTATGAATATTGAATGTCTTTTTAACCCGTAAGAAGACACCAGCATTGATTTTTGGAGGGCCTAGGTTCAATTTAAAGGATTTCAGCATGAGATACACCAATTGTTATAAAGGTTTTTTTTCTTATTTTACTTTCACTGTGTTTCCCCATTCCTGTGTGTGTGTGTGTGTGTGTGTGTGTATACATACCAACAACACCCTCTCTTAGAATAGAAATATAAATAAATAATATCAATGAAAGAAGTGTTATTTCTGCTTTCCCTATAAAATATGTTTAATTTGTTGTTCCAATAAAAGAGTTAGCAAAACTGTCAAAGTTTGACTTCCTCAAACCTGAAGATGTCTCCTCCTGAGCATTGAATTTCCATTTCCATTTACTCTCTTCCTGAGTGTTTTCTGTCATTTCTTAGTATGGAAAAATACACCTTATTTTGGCTTGTAATCAAAAAGAGGTATTTTTTAAATCACAATTCCTTCAAAGTTTATGTTAATAATGCAGCATTTGGACTTCTGCTTCTAGCCAAGATGGAGTAACAAGGTCTAGATTTACAAGGACAGAGTTAGGAAACAACAATTTTCAAAACACTGGACATTAGGTAATGAAGAACAATAATCCCTGAGACAGGAAACATACTAGGTAACCTCTATGATTGCCGCAGAAAATTGAATCTAACAATATATTAAAAGGATAACACATCATGATCAAGTGGGGTTCACCCAAGAATGCAAGGTTGGTTTAACATTCAAAAATTAATCAGTAAAAACTCTCAACAAATTAGGAATAGAAGGGAATATCCACAACCTAATAAAATGCATCTAAGAGAAACCTACAGCTAACCTCATAGTTAATGGTGAACAGTAAAAAACTAAAAGCTTTTCTTCTAAGATCAGGAATAAGGCAAGGATATCCACTCTCACCAGTTCTATTCAAAATTGTATTGGAGGTTGTAGCCAGTGCAAGAGGGAAAGAAAAAGAAATGAAAGGCATCCACATTGGATGGGAAGAATAAAACTGTCTATTCAAAAATAAAGTACTTTTCTCTGTAAAAAAAAAAAAAAAAAGGAAGCATATAGAATCACAAGGTACACTAATAAGTGAGTTTAGCAAGTTGCATAATACAAGCTCAATACACAAAAATCACTTGTACTTCTATATACTAGCAATGAAAAATTAAATATTGGACTTCCCTGATAGCACAATGGTTAGGAATCCACCTGCCATTTCAGGGGACACGGGTTTGAGCCCTGGTCTGGGAAGATCCCACATGCCGTGGAGCAACTAAGCCCGTGCACCACAACTACTGAGCCTGCACGCCACAACTACTGAAGCCCACGTGCCAGAACTACTGAAGCCCACGTACCTAGAGCCCGTGCTCCACAACAAGAGAAGCCATCGCAATGAGAAGCCCGTGCACTGCAACGAAGAGTAGCCCCCACTCGTCACAACTAGAGAAAGCCCGTGCACAGCAACAAAGACCCAATGTAGCCAAAAATAAATAAATAAATAAAATTAATTAAAAATTAAAAGTTTTTTAAATGTTTAAAAAAAGAAAAATTAAAAATTGAAATTATAAAAATAATATCTATAGGGGCAACTATACAAAATACCTAGGAATGAATCTGACCAAAAAATGTCTGATACCAGTCCATGGAAAACTACAAAAACGCAAAAACATTGCTGAGAGAAATTAAAGATGACCTAAATAAAAGGAGAGATATGCCATGTTCATGGCTTGGAAGACTCAGTATTCTGAAGATGTCAATTCAAAGCAACCCAATTAAAATTCCAGCATGATTATTTGTAAATCTTAACAAGATAATTCTAAAATTTACATGGAAATGCAAATAACCTAGAATACCCAAAACAACTTTCAAAAACAGGAGAAAAGTTGGAGGACTTATAATCACTTGACCTCAAGAGTTACTATAAAATTGCAGTTGGTATTAGTGTAAAGAGTCATAAATAGATCAATTGATCAGAATAGGGAATCCTAAACAGACCCACACCCACACGGTCTATTGATTTTTGACAAAGGTGCAATGACAATTCAACACAGAAAGATGAGTTTATTCAACACATTGTGCTGGAACAGTTGGATATCCATGTGTAAAAAAGTAAACGTCAATCCATACCTCACATCATATACAAAAATGAACTAAAAATGGATAAGATACATAAATGTAAAACCGATAACCATAAATTGTCTAGAAAATCATGAAAGAAAATCTCTGTGACATTGGGTTAGGCAATGATTTCTTATATATGATGCTAAAACCATGGTATATAAAAGAAATGATAAATTAGACTTCAACAAAATTAAGAACTTCTGCTCTTCAAAAAAAATAGTGTTAAGAGAATAAAAAGACAAGCCACATATTGGGAGAAAATATATGCAAATTACATATATGATAAACAGTATTCAGAATATATAAAGAACTCTCAAATCTCAATAATATGAAAACAACCCAATTTAAAAATCGGCAAAAAACTTGAATAGATACCGCACCAAAGAAGATAAATGGAAGTCAAACAAGCACATAAACAGATGATCAACATCATTAGCTCAATGAAATGCAAGTTAAAATTATAATGAGCTACTACTACACACCTATTAGAATGTCCAAAATTAAAATGACTGACCATACCAAGTTTTGGTGAGGATGTGGAGCAACTAGAGCTTTCACACATTTCTGGTGGAAATGTAAAATGGTACAGTCACTTCAGAAGACATTTTTACAGTTTATCAAATAGTTAAACATACACCAACCATATAATTCAACTATTCCATTTCTAGTTGTTTGCCCAATGAAAGAGGAATAAAAGCATATATCCACACAAAGACTTGTATATAGACGTCATACTTTACAGTTATACTGGTAATAACCCAAAACTAGAAATATCCTAGATGTCCATTGACAAGTGAATGAATTAAAAGATTGTCATGTATCATGCAATGGAATATTACTAAACAATAAAAAGGAATGCACTAGTGATACATACAACAACCTGGATGAATCTCAAAGTAATTTTTCTGTGTTTAAAAAAAGCCAAACAGAAATGAGTACACACCGTATGATTCCATTTACATAAAACTCTAAAATATACAAACTAATCAATAGCAACAAAAAATACATCAGTGATTGCCTGGAGAGATAAGATGGAGGGTCCAGGAGAGAAGAATTACAAAGGGGCATGAAGAAGCTTTTGGGAGTAAAATGTTCATTATCTTGATTGTGGTGATGAATTTATGAGTGTGTACCTATGTCAGAACACATCAAATTGTACACTTTAAGTATGTGAACTTCATTATATGTCAGTTATAGCTCAATAAAGCTATTAAAAATAACAAAATTTTTCTTCTGCAGTAAATTAGCTTGTATTCTAAAAGATGTTCAGTTGCATTTGGTGCTTTGGCATCAATGCAAAAGACTCAGAAGTGATGAACAGAATGAGAGACATGGTCAAAGACCAGCTGCCTTGTGGGTTAAAAGAATGTAAAAATAACTTCAACCAACTGAAAAGTTAGTACGAAAAGGGGAAGCAGTTTTAGAAATAAATGGTAATCATTCCTCATTTTATAAATTATTTCTAAATATATTTTGTTAGTAACCTGTTTTATTCCTTAAGTTGAAATTTTTTTAATTTAAAATTTAAAAGATACATAAACACACACACAACATTTCAAGGAGGAAAGAGATTGCAGTCATTGTGACCAGTTATTATCAAATAATGTGGCATGCTTTGTAACATAAATTAAAGCTGAGAGAAGGCAAATGTTCTTTTAAGGTAATAAAACAGAAGTGTTACTTCCCAATAAATAAAAGTCCAGTATGTATTAGAGAGAAAACTGGATTTCTCTTATAGGCCTTTGTCTTTTGTCTCTTATAGACAGATTTTTGGGAGAAAATTAATTTTTGTGAAGGCAGGATGTGTTTGATTTTAAATTCTTTAGCAGATCAGCTAGAGCTCGTCATTCTTCATGTCCCCCTTCTCTATGACCCTTTTCCAACAATAGAGACCACCAGAGTCTGAGCTTATCTGCCTTAGAGCAGTGGTAACTAGAAGGAAAAGAAGGACATATTGAAATTAGGGGTACCTCAAGCTACAAGATTTGCAAAGCTCCAGAAGAGACTAATGGGTGCTGTGACTTAATTATTTCTACTGGGGAATTTGGCAAATACTTAGGGCAAGGCCTATCTCCTGCCCTACGCTTTACACCAAAGGAGAAGAATAAAGAGAGAGAAATGGTTTGGGAAACATAACAGTCTGAGTCAAATCAGGAAAGAAGAAGCACACAGAGGAAGTTTGATATAAAGAATTATTAATGAGAAGTGACATCAGTAAGATAGGAGAATAGGAGATCCCAGCCCTCATATCAATACATGCATCATGGAAATCCCAGAAAGAGAAGAAGAAGAGAAAGGGGCAGAAAGCTTATTAAAGGAAATAATGACTGAAAACTTCCCAAATCTGGGGAGGAAAATGGACATCGAGATTCATGAAACCCAAAGGATTCGAACAGGTTGAACCTAAAGAGGTCTATACTGCTACACATTATAATTACAGGCATACCTTATTTTATCGTGCTTCGCTTTATTGTGCTTCACAGACATTGCTTTTTTTTTTTTTAACAAATTGAAGTTTTGTGGCAACCCTGCATAGAGCAAGTCTACCAGTGCCATTTTTCAACAGCATTTCCTCACTTTGTGTCTCTGTATCACATCTTGGTCATTGTCACAATATTTCAAACTTTATTATTTTATTTGTTATGGTGATCTGTGATCAGTGTTCTTTGATATTACTATTGCAAAAAGATTACAACTTGCTGAAGGCTCAGATGATGGTTTTAGCAATAAGGTGTTTTTAATTAAGGTGTGTACTTTTTTTTAGACATAATGCTATTGTACACTTAACAGATACAGTATAGTGTAAACATAACTTTTTTTTTTTTTTGGCCACACCATGTGGCTTGTGGGATCTTAGTTCCCTGACCAGGGATTGAACCCATGCCCCCTGCAGTGGATGTGTGGAGTTGTAACCACTGAACCGCCAGGGAATTCCCGTAACTTTTCTTTAAATTGACATATAGTTGATTTACAATGTTGTGTTAATTTATGGTGCAGAGCAAAGTGATTCAGATATATATGTCTGTGTGTGTGTGTGTGTGTGTGTGTGTGTGTGTATTCTTTTCCATTATGGTTTATCACAGGATATTGAATAGAGTTCCCTGTGCTATACAGTAGTACCTTGTTGTTTATCTATTTTATGTACAGTAGCTTGTATCTGCTAATCCTAAACTCCTAATTTATCCCTCCCCCCCTTTCCCCTTTGGTAACCGTAAGTTTGTTTTCTATGTCTGTGAGTCTGTTTCTGTTTTGTAAATAAGTTCATTTGTATCATGTTTTAGATTTTACATATAAGTAATATCATATGGTATTTGTATTTCTCTTTCTGACTTCATTTAGTATAATAACCTCTAGGTCCATCCATATTGCTGCAAATGATATTATTTCATTCTTTTTTACGGTTGAGTAGTATTCCATTGTGTGTGTGCGTGCACGCGCACGTGCACACATACACCACATTTTCTTTATTTATTCATCTGTTGATGGGCATTTAGGTTGCTTCATGTCTTGGCTATTGTAAATAGTGCTGCTACTAACACTGGGGTGTGCATATATCTTTTCGAATGAGGGTTTTCTCCAGATATTTGCCCAGGAGTGGTATTACTGGCAACTCTATTTTTAGCTTTTTAAGGAAAGTCCTTAACTGTTTTCCATAGTGGCTATACCTATTTACAATCCCACCAACAGTATAGGAGGGTTCCCTTTTCTCCACCCCCTCTCCAGCATTTGTTATTTGTAGACTTTTTAATGATGGCCATTCTGACCGGTGTGAGGTGATACCTCATTGTAATTTTGGTTTGCATTTCTCTAATAATTAGCGATGTTGAGCATTTTTTCATGTGCCTCTTGGCCATCTGTATGTCTTCTTTAGAGAAATGTCTATTTAGGTCTCCTGCCCATTTTTGGATTGGGTTGTTTTTTTGATATTGAGTCATATGAGCTGTTTGTATATTTTGGAAATTAAGCCCTTGTCAGTCGCATCATTTGCAAATATTTTCTCCCCATCCATAGGTTGTCTTTTCATTTTGTTGATGGTTTCCTTCGCTGTGCTAAAGCTTTGAAGTTGGATTAGGTCCCATTTGTTTACTTTTGCTCTTATTTCTATTGCCTTGGGGGACTGACCTAAGGAAACATTGATATGATTTCTTTCGGAGAATGTTTTGTCTATGTTCTCTTCTAAGAGTTTTATGGTATCATGTCTTATATTTAAGTCTTTAAGCCATTTTGTGTTTATTTTTGTGTATGGTGTGAGGGTATGTTCTAATTTCATTGATTTATATGTAGCTGTCCAGTTTTCCCAGCACCCCTTGCTTAAGAGACTATCTTTTCTCCATTGTATATTCTTGCCTCCTTTGTCAAAAATTAATTGACCATAAGTGTGTGGATTTATTTCTGTACTCTCTATTCTGTTCCATTGATCCATATGTCTGTTTTTGTGCTAATACCACACTGTTTTGATTACTGCAGCTTTCTAGTATTGTCTGAAGTCTGGGAGGGTTATGCCTCCTACTTTGTTCTTTTTCCTCAGTATTGCTTTGGCAATTCTGGGTCTTTTATGGTTCCAGAGAAATTTTAGGATTATTTGTTCTAGTTCTGTGAAAAAAGTCAGGGGTAATTTGATAGGAATCACATTAAATCTGTAGATTGCTTTGGGTAGCATGACCATTTTAACAATATTAATTCTTCCAATCCAAGAGCATGGGCTATCTTTCCACTTCCTTGAATCATCTTCAGTTTCCTTTATCAATATTTTATAGTTCTCAGCATATAAGTCTTTCACCTCCTTGTTCAGGTTTATTCCTAAGTATTTTATTATTTTTTGAAGTGATTTTAAAAGGGATTGGTTTTTTTTTTACATTACCTTTCTGATATCTCATTGTTAGTGTAAAGAAATGCAACAGATTTCTGTATGTTAATCTTGTATCCTGCTACCTTGCTGAATTTGTTTATCAGTTCTGGTTGGTTTTGTGTGTAACTGTAACTTTTGTATGTACTGGGAAAGTAAAAAGTGTGTGACTTGCTTTATTGTGATATTCACTTTATTGTGGTGCTCTGGAATCAAACCCACAGTATCTCCAAGGTATGCCAATAAACTGTCAAAAGTTAGAGATAAAGAGGATCTTGGAAGCAGCAAGAGAAAAGTGACTCATTACATGCAAGGGGACTCCCATAAAACTAGCAGTAGATTTCTCAGCAGAAACCTTGCAGTCCAGGAAAGAGTGGGATTATATATTCAAAGTGCTCAAAGAGAATAACTACAAACCAGTAATACTAACTGTGCCTGACACAACTGTCCTTTAAAAGTCAAGGAAAGAGGAACTTCCCTGGTGGTTCAGTGGGTAAGACTCTGCGCTCCCAATGCAGGGGGTCCAGGTTTGATTCCTGGTCGAGGAACTAGATCCCACATGCATGCCACAGCTATGAGCCTGCATGCCACAACTGAGACCCAGCACAGCCTAAATAAGTAAATAAGTAAATATTTTTTTAAAAGTCAAGGAAAGATAAAACTTTCCAGACAAACAAAAACAGAGAATTCTTCACCACTAGACATGCTTTACAAGAAGTGCTAAAGGGAGTCCTTCAAATTGAAATGAAAGGACACTGAACAGCAACACAAAAGCATATAAATGTATAAATCTCACTGGTAAAAGTAAATATATAGGCAAATATAGAATAATGTAATACTGTAATAGTGGTACGTAGAACAAATTTAACCCTGGTGTTAAAAGACAAAGGCATTAAGAATAAACATAAGCACAAAAATTTATTAGTAGATACATGATATAAAAAGAAGTAAATACTGGTATTAATAACATAAAGGAGGTGGAATTAATATGTAGAAATGTCATATGCAATTGAAGTTAAGTTGTTATTAATTTAAAATAAGAGTAGTATAACTATAAGAAGTTCTATTCAAGCCTCACAATAACCACACAAAAAAACTACAGTAGAAGTAAAAAAGATGATTAAAAATAATCAAAATGTATTACTACAAAGAAAATCAAATCACAAAGGAAGACAGCAAAAGAGGAAGAGAGGAACAAAAGCACTACAAAGCAGAAAGAAAATAATGGAAAAAACGGCAATAGTAAGTCATACCTGTCAATAATTACTTTAAATATAAATAGATTAAAGTCATTAATCAAAAGATACAGAGTGATTGAATGTATAAAGAAAAAACCTATGCTGTCTACAGGAGACTCACTTTAGATTTAGGATGCGTATAGGCCGAAAGTGAAGGGATGGAAAAAGATATTCCACCCAGATGGTAAACAAAGGAAAGCAGAGATGACTATACTTATATTAGACAAAGCAGACTTTAAGTCAAGTTGTCACAAGACAAAAAAAGTTACATAATGATAAAACTGTCAATTCAACAGGAAGATAGAAGAACTGTAAATATATATGTACCCAACATCAGAACACCTAAATAGGTAAAGGAAACATTGACAGATCTGAAGGGGGAAATAGACAGTAATAATAATACTAGGAAACTTCACTAATCCAAATTCAAAAATGGTTAGATTTTCCACACAAAATCATTAAGGGAACAGCAGATTTGAATGGTACTGTAGACCAAATGAACCTAATAGACATATATAGAACATCCAACCCAACAGCAACAGAATACACATTCTCCTCAAGTACATATGGTACATTCTCCAGAAGAGATCACATGCTGGGTCACAAAATAAGTCTTAACAAATTTAAGAAGATTGAAATATTTCTAAGTATTTTTTTATGACCACAATGGAATAAAATTAGAAATCAATCGCAAAAGGAAAATGGGAAAACTCACAAATACATGGAAATTAAACAACACACTCTTGACAACTATTGAATCAAAGAATAAATCAAAAAGAAAATTAGAAAATATCTCAACAAAAATGAAAACAGAACTATCAAAACTTATGGGATGCAACAAAAGCAATACTAAGAGGGAAGTTTGTAGCACAGATGTCTGCATTAAAAAAGAATATCTCAAACAATCTACACCTCAAGGAACTAGAAAAAGAATAACAAACTAAGCCCAAAGTTAGTAGAAGGTAGGAAATAACAAAGATCAGAGCAGAAAGAAATTTTAAAAAGGCTAGAAAGACAAGAGAAAAGATCAGCGAAAATAAGAGCTAGTTTCTTTTTCTTTTTTTTTTTTTTTGCGGTACGCGGGCCTCTCACTGTTGTGGCCCCTCCCGTTGCGGAGCACGGGCTCCGGACGTGCAGGCTTAGCGGCCACGGCTCACGGGCCCAGCCGCTCCACGGCATGTGGGATCTTCCCGGACCGGGGCACGAACCCGTGTCCCCTGCATCGGCAGGCGGACTCTCAACCACTGCGCCACCAGGGAAGCCCGAGCTAGTTTCTTTTTAAAAAATAAACAAAAGTGACAAACCTTTAGCTAGACTAACTAAAAAAAGAGAGAGAGAAGACACAATCAGAAATGAAAGAGGAGACACTAAAACTGATAACACAGAAATACTAAGGATCGGGCTTCCCTGGTGGCACAGTGGTTGAGAGTCTGCCTGCCGATGCAGGGGGCACGGGTTCGTGCCCCGGTCCAGGAAGATTCCCACATGCCGTGGAGCGGCTGGGCCCATGAGCCGTGGCCGCTGAGCCTGCACGTCCGGAGCCTGTGCTCTGCAACAGGAGAGGCCACAACAGTGAGAGGCCCGCGTACCACACACACACAAAAAGATACTAAGGATCATAAAAAACTACTATGAACAGTTACATGCCAACAAAATAGGTAACGTTTAAGAATTGGATAAATTCCTAGAAACATACAACCTACCAAGACTGAATCATGAAGGAATAAAAATCAGAACAGACCAATCACTAATAAGGAGATTGAATCAATAATAAAATACCTCCCAAGAAAATCCGGGGACCAGATGGTTTCACAGGTGAATTCTATAAAATATGTAAAGGAGAATTAACACCAATATTTCTTAAACTCTTCCAAAAAAGAAAAGAAGAGGAAATACTTCCAAACTCATTTTATGAGAGCAGCATCATCCCAATACCAGACAAAGACACCACAAGAAAAGAAGTCTACAGGCCAATTTTCCTGATGAACATAGATGCAATAATCCTCATCAAAATATTAGCAAACTGAATTCAACAGCACAATAAAAGGATCATACACCATGACCAAGTGGGATGCAAGGGTGACTCAACATATATAAATCAATCAATGTGATATGTCACATTGACAGAATGAAGGATAAAAATCACATGATAATCTCAATAGAAGTAGAAAAAGCATTTGACAAAATTCCACACCCTTTTCGTGATTAAAAATAATCTCAATAAATAAGATAAAGAAGGAATTTACTTCAAAACAATAAAGGCCATATTTGAAAAGTTCACAGCTAACATCATACTCAATGGTGAAAAAATGAAAGATTTTCCTCTAAGATCTGGAACAAGGCAAGGGTGCGCACTCTCAACACTTCTATTCAAGATAGTACTGGAAGTCCTAGGCAGGGCAATTAGGCAAGAACAATAAATAAACGGGATCCAAACAGGAGAGAAAGAAGTAAAATTGCCTCTGTTTGCAGATGGCATGATCTTATATGTAGAAAACCCTAAAGACTCCCCACATGCCCAAAAAAATCTGTTAGAACTAATAAATTCATTCAAGTTACAGGATATAAAGTCAACATTTTAAACACCAGCAACAAACTATCCAAAAAGGAAATTAAGAAAACAATCTCATTTACAGTAGCATCAAGAAGAATAAAGTACTTGGGGATGAACTCAACCAAGGAGATGGAACACTTGTACACTGAAAACTGTAAGACATTCATGAAAAATATTAGACACAAATAAATGAAAAGAAATGCTATGTTCATTGATTGGAAGAATTTTTGTTAAAATATCCATACTACCCAAAGTGATCTACAGATTCAGTGCAATCCCTATCAAAATCTGCATGGCACTTTTTATAGAAATAGAGAAAACAATTCTAAAATTTATGTGGAACCACAAAAGATCACGACTAGCCAAAGCCCTTTTGAACAAAAAGAACAAAGCTGAAGGCATAACACTTACTGATTTAAAAATATGTTATGAAGCTACGTTAATCGAAACAGTATGGTCATAACATAAAGATAGACATATAGACCAGTGGAACCAAATTGCTTGGAAATAAACCTACACATATATAATCAAATAATCTTTGACAAGGGTGCCAAGAATACACAATGAGGAAAAGATAGCCCCTTCAATAAATGATGTTGGATATCCACGTACAAAATAATGAAGTTGGACCCTTATCTTACACCATACACAAAAATTAACTCAAAATAGATTAAAGACTTAAAAGTAAGACCTGAAACCATAGACTCCTAGAAGAAAACAAAGAGGAAAAGCTTCTTTACATTGGTCTTGGTGACGATTTATTTGATACGACACCAAAAGTTCAAGCAACAAAAACAGAAATAGACAAATGGGGCTACATCAAATTAAGAAGATTCTGCACAGCAAAGGAAACCATCAACAAAAGGAAGAACAACCTACAGAGTGGCAAAAAATATTTGTAAACCATATATTTGATAAAGGGTTAATATACAAAATATATGGGGAATTCCTATAACCCAATAGCAAAAACAAAAGAAAACAAAACACAATTTTTTAAATAGGCAAAGGGACTGTATAGACATTTCTTCAAAAAACACATACAAATGGCCAACAAGTATATGAAAATGTGTTTAATCACTAATCATCAGGGAAATTCAAATCAAAATCTCAGTGAAATATTACCTCACACTTGTTAGGATGGCTATTATCAAAAAAACAAAAGATAACAAGTGGCAAAGGTGTGGGGAAAAGGGAACATTTGTGCATTATTCGTGGGAATGTAGATTCGTACAGCCTCTATGGAAAACAGTATGGATGTTCCTTAAAAGTAGAACTACCATATGATCTAGCAGACCCACTTCTGGGTATATGTCCAAAAGAATGGAAATCAGATCTCAAAGATATATCTGCACTCCCATGTTCATTGTAGCATTATTCACAAGAGCCAAGAAATGGAAATAACCTAAATGTCCATTTATGTATGAACGGATAAAAAAAGTATGGTATGCATTGACAATGGAATATTATCCAGCCTTAAAAAGAAGGAAATCTGTCATTTGTGACAACATGGATGAACCTGCAGGACATTATGGTAAGTGAAATAAGGCAGACACAGAAGGCCAAACACTACATGATATCACTTGTATGAGAAATCTAAAATAGTAAACTCATAGAAGCAGAGAGTATACTGGTGGTTGCCAAAGGCTGGGGGAGAGAGAGAATAGAGAGGTATTAGTCAAAGGGTACAAATTGTCAGTTATGCAAAATAATAAGTCCTAGACATCTATTGTACGGCATAGTGCCTATTATTAACAATACTCCATTGTATACTAAGAAGATAGGTTTTATGTTTAGTGTTCTTATAATATGTCAATAAATAAAGAGGGCAGGAGGAAACTGTTGGAAGTGATTGGCATAGATTGTGGTGATGGTTTCATGGGTTTATAATTGTCTCTAAACTCATCAAGTCGTATACATTAAATATTTACAGCTTTTTATATGTCAGTCATACTTCAGTAAAGTGGGGTTTTTTTTTTAAAACATCTTTATTGGGGTATAATTGCTTTGCAATGGTGTGTTAGTTTCTGCTTTATAACAAAGTGAATCAGTTATACATATACATATGTTCCCATATCTCTTGCCTCTTGCATCTCCCTCCCTCCCACCCTCCCTATCCCACCCCTCCAGGCGGTCAGAAAGCACCGAGCCGATATCAAGTGGGGGTTTTTTTAATGAGCAAAGAATACAAAGAGGCATTTCACAGAGAAAGAAATAAAAATGCCTAATTAAATTTTTTAAAGTATCACAGGAAGTTGGGGTAATAAGGGATTGCTTAGTAAAAGGTAAAGAGAACTCTACAGAATCTAGGAATAGAAGATGTAGAAGCGGCCACCACTCCTAGACCCAATCCAGAGCTTGCTAAGAAGTCATGGCCATGACTCACTGGATGACAGAGAAGTCACTGTGTTGTCATGTCAGCAGAACTTGCTGGAAACCCACTCTAGGAATCTTCTTGGATTCCTGGGGAGCTGGTCACAGGGAGGTGTCTCACAAGAGTCACTCTGCTATAAAACCACTGCAGATGGGAAGCTTCTGGACAGTAGGTGCTGCTGGATTCTGTGCACTGTGGGAGCTGGGCGCTGGAGAAGTTACCCGCACTGGGGCCACCCAGCATCCTGAAGGAGCTTGCTGAGCAAGCACATCAGGCCATGAACCAAAATCCTTTCCTCCCGCAGTGTCTCTCCAGCACCTTCTACTGATAACGCTTCACATTGTGTAACTGGCAAAGGAAGATCTTAAAAAGTCCAGACCCGTTTTCCCATAGCAGGGGAAAAGGGTGTATTTAAACCTTAGAGTCAGTGTATCAATAACTGGCACAGAAAGTGAGAAAGGAGGAGCAGAGGAGTCAGTGAGCAAGGTGATGAAGGCCTAAGGAAATGTCCGCACAGCACACCTCCCACGTACACACCATGTTCTGAGGAACAGGGAACCGAGTGCACTGGTCCTCCTCAGCCCTCCACCCATAAGGTTTTGAGTCAGCTACTAGCTCTCTACAGGTAAGAACAGTTTAGCATTTGCTCTGGGCCCTGTGTGCCTTCCCTTCAGAAAACTATGGTATCTCAGGCCGGAAGAAGTATCCTCATCCTCCAGGCTCTTCAACTCTCACTGGCTATATTTACAAGGTGGTTTACTAGGAGCCCAGGAGCATTTACCCAGAGATGGTGGCTTGAACAGACTAACAGTATAGTCATTTCCCCAGCTTAACCTTCCCCAGCAGGCAACCAAAAAGAAAAGGAAGGGTAACGTAAGAAACATTTATGAAGTGTTCTTTATCACATACTGTAGTGGGCACTTTTATTACATTATATGTATATGTGTGCATTTATGTACATACATTTTACAGAAGAGGCATCTGAAAATTAATGACTTGCCCATGTGGCAGGGCTATGACTTCAACTCATACCTTCTGACTCCAGTTCCAGAGTTCACTAATCCATGTAGAACACTGGCTCCCCATAAATATCACTGAGATGACTTGCTGACAAGACATAGCTGAGTGCATTCTTTTTTTTTTTTAACATCTTTATTGGAGTATAATTGCTTTACAATGGTGTGTTAGTTTCTGCTTTATAACAAAGTGAATCAGTTATACATATACATATATCCCCACATCTCTTCCCTCTTGCGTCTCCCTCCCTCCCACCCTCCCTATCCCACCCCTCTAGGTGGTCACAAAGCACCGAGCTCATCTCCCTGTGCCATGCGGCTGCTTTGAGTGTATTCTTACTGCAGTAAAAAAGAGCAACCTTGGCAGAATCTTAGGTGGGGAGGGGAAAATCAGTATATTTATGAGATTTGGAAGTCTGGATTAAGGAAGGCCTTTTGATGAGGAGTCTTGGTTAGGATTAGGTAAGAATTGTGGTATATGATAACACAGTTTTAGGATTGGTGGACATAGCAAGGTGAGGATTTTCAGGGCAAGGAATTGAAAGTCTGGGCATGTAATGTGTCTTTCAGAAAGTTCCCAGAATGAGCGATACTTATTTGTAAATATTATCTTCTTGGGCAAGAGTCTGCTGAGATAGTAAATTATGGTGATGAAGACAGTGGAGTATGGAGGAATAAAGTCACATTAATAATTGTGGACAGTAAGCTGTGCGGGTAGATGGTTTTGGTTGTCGTCCATAAGGAGTTTTTTCTTTTTCTCTTTTTCTTCTTGGTGAGCGAGCATGATATGCGGCAAATTATTCTGTTATTGATCATTAACCAATTTATACATTAAAACTAGTCTTAGCACAATAACTAACTCTTACATAGTACTTTATATGTGTCCTTCATATACTAGGTCATTTAATCATCATAACAATTCTATGAGGTAGGTGCTATTTTCATCCACATTTTATAGATGGTAAAGTGATGCACAGAGAGGTTAAGTAATTTACTCCAAGTCACAGTTCAGTAGACAGCTGAGCTGGGATTTGAACCCAGGCCAAAAGGATTTTAGAGTCCTTTCTTGGGAACTAATTAGTATACTAATTATTCCACACTAGGGTTTTACAGCTACCACTCCCTCAATTCATGTGCAATTCATATAATTCAGATCAAAGAGGTGATTCAGATCAATCCACTGCTCAAGGTCATTCAGTTAATAAGTTATGGCCTTAAAACGAAGTTTTTGGACTTCCCCACCCCCACTTGGTCTTCTATAACTACCTCTTAATTTCCAAAGAACAATTAACTTCCTTAAATATTGCCCAACAAAGACTAAATACACAAAAAATTTAGTTCATTATTAAGTTAGATTTTTTTGCAAGTTAGAGCACTGACTAAACTTTGATTCCTGCTATAAAATGGAATTAGAAATAGACACAGTTTTCATGTTCTCGTAGCTTTGAAGTGGCTTCACTAAATGACTTTCATTAAAAGAGGTGACTGAAAGTAATATTTTATTTAAAACAAATATTCAACTCTTATAATAGAAATGTAAACAAAGCAATGATTTGTGATTTCTCAGTATGTATTTCCTTGCTGAAAGGACCTATAGTTAGGATAAGCACAGTGCAAACTTAAGATTTATAACATAAGGACATGCAGACAGGAAAGATAAGCCATTACATAAACCTTTTTCGGAAAAGAAGAAAAAAGCATGGCACCATTAAATTTATGGTGCTAAAGATGTTTTCCATTAACTCAGGAAATAAAGCTTTATAAAAGTCATGTGGTTGACCTTCTTCAGATTTTAGCAAAATGAAAACTCTTTTGTCTTTTACTTGATGTGCCCTTTGTTCTGGATTCCAAACTCAGTGAGCAAATTGATATACAGTCACTCTTTGAGTTAAGGGGAAAAAAAGATAGATGTGCAGCTTACAGACCATTGCCATTGAAGATATTACCTTTCTTTGCTGTGCATTTCACAAACAGATTACATAACATTTTCAGATTATGTCATCAACAGCAGCAACGTATTTAAGTAACATATGCTAAATACACAGGGTACTTGGCTTTTTAATAAGTGTAGTTTGAAGTGGGCTTTGTTGCTTCCCGTCTTTCCTCTTGGTGGGTAGAGTGGAAGGAGATGGGAGAGAGAGGCAGGGGTGGCAGGAATGTTACTGTAGGCCTGCTTGAAGAAAGGCAAGCATGTGCTTCCTATTCATCCCCCTACCCAACGCACACAGCCACATTACATAAAGAGCCCTTTGCAGATGAAAGAAGCTCTTTATGTATTGCCTTGAAAATGACACAATAATTGTGTGTCTCTCAGATGCCTTTCCCTGGATTCACATGCCCAATGCCATGCATAACTTACACACCTTATCCCGCTCCAACCCCTCCTCAGCCCCCATTCTCCTGACATGGTTTCCTTGGGAACCAACCACCGTGGAGGCTGTCACCTGGTTTCTAATATTTCTCACCTTTAAACTGGGATAAAAAGAATAGTACAAGTGAATATTTGCTGAGAGCCAGCTATAGCCCCACACCTTTACCTAATACCGGGTAGAGCAAATTCAGGAAGTGCCTTCCCAAACAGGAGATTCTAATCCTGCCTTTTGCCACCCATGAGGGATTCTATTTGGACAGCCATCTCAGCCTTGAAGTTTTGCCCATCCTTCTGCAATGCAACTAGTCAGCATTTTATCTCCACTTTAAAGAGTAAAACTTTTGGAACTGGAAGTTCAAAGAACTGCACTTAAGTTCTGGCTTAGTTCCCTCATAACCTTCCTAACCCATATCACCTCTCTAGGTAGATCACTCTTGTTCATGATTAATCTTCCCCATTTTGATACATATTACCTCCATTTCAGATGGTGATTTTTTTTAAACCTCATTTTCAAATTCTCAATTGGACACTACTAATGCCACAAAATCAGAAGGGAAGATTAAACTTGGGGGTTGGGGGCAGGATTATATATAATTGTTCACGAAAATGTGCACCTGGGACCTTAGAAAAGAATTGATGTTCCTAAACAGTATGATTTTAATTACAGAAGCAATTTCTCTTATTATCCACAAATTAACTTTTACTCCTGAACTTTGCATAGGGTTTCTATTTCAAGTCAAATTGTATTTTCCTTTTCTTTTCCCACCTAAACCTCTAGAGTAAATTTTGTGTATGTGTGTCTGTGGGTGTGTCACGCATGTGCACCTCAAATAAGTATTGCTAACTTATATCTTTTGTCAGTGAAGAGTGATGATGATAAGTGTGTTTTAGCAAGGGCTTTTGTGAGTGGTGGAACTTTCTCAGGAAGTGTGACAAGAGCAGAGTACTGTGGCAGCGTATTTTCACACTAAGAACGTGGTTTTGTTGGTGGGTGAAGGACTCCACAAAAGGGCAAAAGCACTGATGCAGACATAGGGCCAACAAATACATCTCAAAATAAAAGGAAGGAAGAAAAGGTAAAGGAATTAAACAATTGGGAGTCCTATTTGCTTCCCAGGTTCAACTCAAGTACCAAACTAGCATAACAAGTTTTCCTTTAGGCTACACTAGACAGAGGCACTGTCAGTGTGAGATTATAAAAGCACATTCAGCCTCTATAACTTACTAGCATTCCAACCCCTCTGGCTCACGTTGGGAGCATCCCTCTGTAGTCCCAGAAGTGGCCAGTGTCCTCATGTCTTGTGGTAGGCCGAATACTGGTCCCCCCAAAATGTCCATGTTATAATCCCTTGAGCCATCCCATGTTCTAATCTCGTGGCAAAGGGGATTTATGGTTGCAAACTGAATTAAGGTTGCTAATCAGCTAACCTTATGATAGGGAAAATTTCCTAGATTATTCAGTGGGCCCAATGTAATCATAAGGGTTCTTAAATATGGAAGAAGGGGACTGTCAGAGTGACGCAATATGAGAAAGACTAGACTGGCCATTGCCTACTTTGAAGATAGCCTGAGCCAAGTAATGCAAGCAGCCTCGAGAAGCTGGAAAAGGCAAGAAAAGGGATTCTCCCCTGGATCTTCCAGGAAGAGAGCAGCCTTAACAGCACCTTGACTTATGCTCAGTGAGAGCCATTTGGGACTCTTGACCTCAGAACTGTAAAATAATAAATGTATGTTGCTTTAAGCCACTAAGTTTATGGTAATTTGTTACAGAAGCAATAGGAAACTAATACAGGTCCCATATGGCTTCTTGGTGATATTTTTAATATTTTTTAAAATATAAATATAAAATATAAAAAATATTTTAATATTTTTTACTTTATCGGATTTTTATTTTTTAAAAAGTTTCCTGTTCTTCCTCACTAATCCTGCCCATCCAAGGTTATAATGTAATAGTTATCCTTCCCCAGGTTTTTCTCAGTGAGAAATTTCACTTTTGCAACTTGCTTTTTTCATATAAAATTCCATGGACATTTTTCCAGGTACTTAAACATGGATGTAACTCAAATATAAAAGTTAAAATATTTATTCTTTTTATCAGGGAAATATAAAGAAAAATATACAGAAAAGTATAAAGTTAAAACAAGAAACATAAAGAAAAAAATATTGACCCATGACTCCACAACTTACATAAACTCTGCTGACAATTTCAAAATATCAGTAATAGATGTAAAGGAGTAGAAAATCCATACTGTACAGATGGGACAAGATGTTAAGTAAAAGATTTCCTTTTTCTGTTCTTCTATATCCCTTTCTCCAAAGGCAACTACTATTCAAAGTTTCTTGTGTTCTCTTCTAGAATTCATACATATGTGTGTATGTGTGTATGTTTGTATGTGTGTGTGTGTGTGTGTGTGTGTATATATGTATGTTCCATACACATCAGGGACCATTCATGATTTGTACCTTTTTTTCTCTTAATAATTTATCTTATGGAGTTTTCCCAGATTGACACACAAAATCTCATTTTTAGTGGGTATATCATACTCCATCTGAAGGATGTTCCCAGTCTATTTCACCAGTTTCCAATTAATCAATGCTTTAGTGATTTCTTTTTTTCCTATACAATAATGTTGTAATGAACATCCTTTTGAAAACACTTTGAAGAACTTTTCCAAGTGTATTTCTAGGTTAAATTCCTAGCAGTGGGATTTCTGGATGAAAAGAGCGTTTAAATGATTGGTAGTTCTTGCCAGATTGCCCTCTAGAAGTCACTGCTATGGATTGACACTCCCTCCAACACAATATGAGAATGTCTGTTTCTCTAAACTCTCACCATCACTAGATATCATAATATATTTTAATTTATTACTAATCTTAGATACATAGCATTTTATTATTTCAATTTTCATTTCTTTATGAACAAGGTTGGGGTACTAATACTTTTGACATTGAGTTACTCTGATAGATAATGTGCTTATTTGGAGGTATGACAAACGTGTTTATAAGAAAATAAGTAATACTTGTATATAGTCTAAATATTAATTTGCAACTGACAAGCTCTGTCACTTTGAGGCATCGCTTAATCTCCCTGGGCCTCAGTGTCCTCATTCTCAAAATGACAAGGTTTAACTAGATAATCTCTAAGAGTATACCTAGTTCCAAGTCTACAAATAGAGTTGATAAGGGCTTCCCTGGTGGCGCAGTGGTTGAGAGTCCGCCTGCCGATGCAGGGGACGTGGGTTCATGCCTCGGTCCAGGAAGATCCCACATGCCGCGGAGCGGCTGGGCCCGTGAGCCATGGCCACTGAGCCTGCGCGTCCGGAGCCTGTGCTCCCCAACGGGAGAGGCCACAACAGTGAGAGACCCGCGTACCACAAAAAAAAAAGAGTTGATAAAAGAAAAAGGGATCAATGGGTATCACAATTATAAATAATAAATGTCTTAGTCCATTTGGGCTGCTATAACAAAATCATAGACTGAGTGACTTATAAACAACGAACATTTATTATTTCTCACAGTTCTGGAGGCTGGGAAGTCCAAGATCAAAGCACCAGCAGATGTGGTGTCTGGTGAGAGCCTCCTCCTAGTTTATATAGCCGTCTTCTCACTATAACCTTACACAGCAGAAGGGACAAGGGAGGTCTCTGGGAACTTTTATAAGGGCTGAGCCCTCATGACCTTATCATCTCCCAGAGACCCTACTTCCAAACACTATCACATTGGGGATTAGGTTTCAACAGACCAATTTTGGAGGACACAAAAATTCAGTCTATAGCAGTAAATAAACCACGATTTGTAGATGTAAAAAAAATTTTTAAGATAATAATAATCCACAGCCCCAAAGAAAAATTTTATCTCTTTTAACGTATTTTCATATTTTTATGTCTATACGTGGTATAAAATAAAGTCAAACCAAAATAATTAAATGAGAGGGGAAATCTTCATTTAAAAATTATTTGTTATGAGACTTCCCTGGTGGCATAGTGGTTAGGAATCCACCTGCCAATGAAGGGGACAGGGGATCAATCCCTGGTCCGGGAAGATCCCACAGGCCGCAGAGCTTAACTAAGCCGGCGAACCACAACTACTGAAGCCCACGCACCTAGAGCCCGTGTTCTGCAACAAGAGAAGCCGCCGCAATGAGAAGCCCACGCACCACAACAAAGAGTAGCCCCCACTCACCGCGCACAGCAATGAAGACCCAACGCAGACATACATACATACATACATTAAATAAATAAAATTTGTTATTTAGCAACAGGGTCCCTTCCAACCCTACTGCTTATACTATAAATTTTATAAGGCTGGCGTCAACATCTGTACATTGTTTGTTTTACTTAGCAGTATGTTATATATTTATTTACATATATTTATATGGTCCAAACATTTGTCATTTCTAATGGGAATATTAATCCATTGCCCAAACAGATCACAGTTTGCCTAGTAATTTCTCCACAGTATTTCAGATACTTCCCAGTTTTGCCTGGAATATGATATGCAAATGTAAACGTCTTTCTACAAGATGGTCTTTTTCTTTTCTTTTGAAGTATTTCTTTGGGAAAGATTGTACACATTCTGTCAGCACTGTATAAGAATATCTTTTTTCCCCACAACCCTGTCAAGCAATGGCCTATTTAAATTGATTTATTTTTTACTAATTATAATTACAATGATACCTTATAGTGCTCTAATTCACAAAATTTTAAATTCTTCTGGGAGCTTAACTTTTAAATAACATTTGGGGCTTCCCTGGTGGCACAGTGGTTAAGAATCTGCCTGCCAATGCAGGGGAAACGGGTTCAAGTCCTGGTCCGGGAAGATCCCACATGCCGCAGAGCAACTAAGCCCGTGCACCACAACTACTGAGCCTGCGCTCTAGAGCTCGCAAGCCACAACTACTGAACACATGTGCTGCAAGTACTGAAGCCCATGCGCCTAGAGCCCATGCTCCACAACAAGAGAAGCCACCGCAGTGAGAAGCCCATGCACCTCAACAAGCAGTCGCCGCTGCTCGCTGCAACTAGAGAAAGCCCGCACGCAGCAACAAAGACCCAACACAGCCAAAAATAAACAAAGTAAATAAATTTAAAAATAAATAAACATTTGATTACTACATATACTTTTTCTTATGCAACTGTACATTCATATTCTTTGACCCTGCTACCATTAGAAAGCAGTTATTGCCTTTATAAACCAGTATCTCTCTTACTTACATACTTTGGATCCAAAATTTTTATTCCTACATATCAAGTACAAATATCTTTCTCACTCAGTTTTTTCCATTTTATTATTGATTGTGTGGGAAAACATTTCATTTCTTATTTTATCCATTTTACTGTAGATATTTTTATTAGTTTAATTATCCAGAAATTATCTCCCTTTCACAACCAATTTAAGGTTTATGATTCTATTTTCTTCTGGCTTTGGTCATAGATGGCTTTTTAAAATTTAACTCTAATTTGAAATATATTTAGGATATAAGATATTACTATAAATTAATTTTTCTTCATATTCCTATCCACTTTCTTCAGCACATTTATTAGTGATTCATTTTTATTACTTTGTGTAACTTGACTTGCCATATATTGCCATCTTAAAATGTTTTTAGTCTGTTTTTTATACCTATTCTACTTCATCATTCTATTTTCTGTACTTAAGATAGTACCAGAAAATTGTGACAGTCATTTAAAAGTTTAGCAGAGCAAATCCTACACTTTAATCTTTTTTTGTAAAAACATTGCTTGCTTGAATGTTTTTCCATAAAAAGTTTATAGATAATTAAATTCTGTTAAGTAGTCTGCTGGAATCACCATATAATCAGTTAACGTTTTCTAGTTTACACAGCATTTTCCCATCAATTATCTCATTTGAGCTTCATACCAACCTTGGGAGGCAGGTCAAGTTCCAGATTTGTGTCTTCAGAGATGAACACATGTAAGAAGTTAGCCCAAAGGTCACTCAGCTATAACTGCTGGAAATAAGTCTCAAACTCCAATCTAGAACTCTTTCCACCTCCTTGTTGTATTGCATCAGAAAACAGTGAAATGCCGATTTTTTCTTTGTTATTATTATTCCTTAACTGTTATTTCCTTTAGATCAATAAAAATTCATGAAGGGTCACATGGTACAGGGAAAAGCACAAAAATCCTGGCACAGTCATTTATTACTCTTGTGCTAATAAGCAAGGCTTAAACTCTTTGAGCTTTGTTTTCCTACTTGTAAAATTGGAATACTACTTGTCTACTTTGCGAGATTTCAGTGATGAAATGGCATCACACATATGAAAATCCTAAAGAAATGTTACCCGGCAGAATCATCAAATTTCTCTGAATCTAATTTTTTTTTTTTTTTTTTTTTTTTTTTGCGGTATGCGGGCCTCTCACTGCTGTGGCCTCTCCCATTGCGGAGCACAGGCTCCAGACGCGCAGGCTCAGCGGCCATGGCCCACGGGCCCAGCCGCTCCGCGGCATGTGGGATCTTCCCGGACCGGGGCACGAACCCGCGTCCCCTGCATCAGCAGGCGGACTCTCAACCACTGCGCCACCAGGGAAGCCCTCTCTGAATCTAATTTTTAATGTGGAAAACGAGGCGTGATCTCCAAAGTTTTACCCAACATAAATATTCCATCATTCAAGGCTGTTAATTAGGGAAGCGATTTACATTTAATTTAAGGATACAGTGTCCTTACTAGATAATTGCAATTTCCACCTTTTACTGAGGGTGGCAGTGCTGATCTCTGTAGCGACCAGAATTTTTGGAATTACAGCAATCTCTAGATCTTTACCCTTATTACCCCTCTTAAATGTTGTATATGTATATGCACATGTGTATTTGTTAAGTGCAGATGAAGTGAAACTTTTTGTTTTGAGTTAGAATATAGTAATGTCCTATTATTTTTTTTAAAATTTCACCTTTGGGATGTCACTTAGTACTGAGGTTAGAATTTCAGTCAGGTGATTTGTGCAACTCCAAAATAATTCTTTACACTTGAATGTTATAATATTCTTGCTGGCTGTCATCACTGCGTCCACATCAGTTCTTTAAGTAGGTTAGAAGTCACCCTTTACCTCCACCTTTTTTACTACCTATATGAAAGGCTGCCAACAATTGAAAGCAGAGGAGTCCATGGGAAGGGATTAAGGCACTCTGGTCTATCAACTACCAACACTGGAATTTGTATACTTTATTAAGTAGAGTTAGTCTTGGGCCAAAACTGTGAAGGTTGTCATTTATCCTCCAGCTCCTAACTTTTCTTCTACAGCCTCTCCTTGACCTTTTGCCCAGTTCTCTCCTTTCAAGAGGAGCCAGATCTGAGAGGCAGAATATAGAGGAAAGAGAATGGCTGTGGCATCAGAAGACCTATGTTGTCACCCTTACTCTGCTACTTTGAATTGATTGACTCCAGGTTAATCATTTAAACCCTGAGCCTGGTTTCCTTATTTATAAATTGCACTGAATGATAGCTTATTGAAGGTTGCCAGAAGATATGACAAATAAGAAAGTTTGTATATAATTGATACATTCTGGTTAATTTACCAAGATCTAAACATAAATATTTAATGTATTGCTCCTTACAGCAATTTGTGAATAATCCCAGGGTCTTTGCACAGGCTGCTGACGCTTGAATGACTTCTGCCCTTTACCCTCCGGATTCTTGCTCTAGAGGCTGGCTAGTGTTCCCTTCTTAGAGGCTCCATAGTACTTATGCTTACTTCTGTTTAGTCTTTACCACATGTTTCAATTCCCGTTCACGTGTGTACATCTCCCTCTAGACCAACGAGAGTCTTTTGAGGGCAGAGACTTTGAGAACAAGCATCTTTAGAAGTCCAGATAAAGTATAGGATGTCCAACAGATAAGTCATACAGAGGGAAGACGAGAGAAAGGATGGATAAAACAAGTAAAATAATAATACAGGGCAGACTGTGAGATGTTCTATGGGAGTTAAAGTAAGAACAGGTCATATTTGCTTGAGGGATCCACTTGATGGAAGAAGTGGAATTGGAGGTAGGCCTTGCAGGATGAGAATAATTTGATAAGCAAAAATTGGAAAGACAGCATCCTAGATGGTGAGAACAGAACAGTCAAAGGCACAGAACAGGAAAAGAGCAGGATGTCTTTGGGAAACAGAAAGCACGCTCGTTGGCAGTGGGTAGAGTACAGATGGGGAAGTTGTGGAGGATGAGGCTGTAAAAATAAACAGGAGCTTACTCTGAATTCAGAGATGAGGAAGTTTAAAGAGTTCCCACTGCTGCTTGGCCAACGTCCATTTCTTCCCCTAAGTGCTCGGAACAGGCTCCTCCCCCATTGCTCCTAACGCTTACAGTCAGGGCACAGCCTCTTTTCCACCATTAGTAACTAGCTTGTATTGGGAGCCTCTTCTGGGACTATCAGAGTAAAGCCCTACTAATGAATTACTTTTTTTTTTTTTTTTTTTTTTTGCGGTACGCGGGCCTCTCACTGTTGTGGCCTCTCCCGTTGCGGAGCACAGGCTCCGGACGTGCAGGCTCAGCGGCCATGGCTCACGGGCCCAGCCGCAACGCGGCATGTGGGATCTTCCAGGACCCGGGCACGAACCCATGTCCCCTGCATTAGCAGGCGGACTCTCAACCACTGCGCCACCAGGGAAGCCCCCAACTGAATCATTTAGACAAGCAGTATAGCAGGTTAAGGGCTAGAGGAAGTGGGTTTATGAGACAGAAAAAACATTGTGAGCTAACAGAGTTAGTCCATGGTTTTTTTTTCGTTTGTTTTGTTTTTTTTTTGCCAGGCCCTGAGGACCTTTAATAACTTTTAATGTCTGGCCCTAGCCAAGCTTGACCAAAGCAAACCTTCTGGGGCCTGAAGTAGTCTTGTGCTATTAACCTTGGCCCAGTGCTTGCAGCCATGTTGCCACCTTGACTCTGACCTCTTCTGTGTCAGCCAGATATATGACTGTATGTCCATGTTGCTTTTCTGATATACACAGCAGTTTTCTCATTCCAGGGTACTAGTATGGCTCCACCCCAAACAACCTGGCTGGCCCTCTCCAGTAGGGTCTTGTCATGACCTAGAGATTGCAACTGTGGTACCACATTGGATCTCCTAGAATAACAATGCTGAACCAGAGCAAGCCCATATCTACCATGTCCCTTTAAACTGTGTTGTTTCTGCTGCTGACAATCTTAGAAGCCATTCCTACAGACTAGTTCTTCTAGCCCCTGGATCTTCCTGCTCTTCACCGTTAATCACCACCATGACCATCCCTGCTGGTCCAAAGATGAGCCTATCAAAGATGTGAAAAGGGGAAGGTGTATTAGATTGCGTTGTTGGCCCCAGTTCTTCAGCCCTACCTGCAGGCAGACACTTGTCATGGTCTCATCATGGGTGGAGTGGATTTCCCTGCCCCTTGACCTTGGGTTTGGCCATGTAACTTGCTGTGATGAATAATATCTGGATAGAAGTGCCAGTGTGACAGTTTCGAGCCTAGGCCTTAATAGGCCTTGCACGTTTCCATTTGTTCTCTTTCACTTTTGCCATCACCATGAGATAAACGTGCCTAAGAACAAGCTATCTCACTGAAGCAAGGAAGGAAAGAATACACATGGAGTAGAGTCTCTCTATCCAATACACAACTAGCAGTGAGAAAAAGGGCCACCTTAGCTGCCACAGCTTGAAGCAGTGGCACCCAGCCAAGTCCAGCCTAGATCAGCAGAACTCAAGGCAACCAGCAGATGCACAGAGTCTTGCCCAACCTATCTGTGTCCCATGTCACCACTGATGACTACATCAGGGTGATCACTTGATTAAAGGGAAGCTTACTCATAAGCAGTAGGCAAATGAGTCAATTAAATTCTTGAGGGTTTGTATTTGGAAAAGATTGTAATCAATAAGGGATGGAGTCTTCTAGACATGGAGAGTGAGGTGTCATTTGAAGCCCTGTGCAACTTGATGAATAAACAGAGAAAGCTAGTCTTCAAAATTAAGTAGGAAAACAGAACAGATGCTCAAAGAGTTTCAGAGAAGAGTCCCAGAGAGACCAAAAAAAAAGAAAAAAAAAAGATTAGAGTTATTTCTCAGAGGCTTCCCAGCACCAGCAAACATAAAGCCTGGTTGAGCCGCAGGTCTTGTATGTAAGACGTTGTCTGTTTTGTCATCAGAATCATCCCTTAGGGGCTTCCCTGGTGGCGCAGTGGTTAAGAATCCGCCTGCCAATGCAGGGGACACGGGTTCGAGCTCTGGCCCGGGAAGATCCCACATGCCGTGGAGCAGCTAAGCCCGTGCGCCACAACTACTGAGCCTGCGCTCTAGAGCCCACGAGCCACAACTACTGAAGCCCGCGCACCTAGAGCCTGTGCTCCACAACAAGAGAAGCCACTGCAATGAGAAGCCCGTGCACCACAACGAAGAGTAGCCCCTGCTCGCCGCAACCAGAGAAAGCCCGCGCGCAGCAACAAAGACCCAACGCAGCCAAAGAAAAAAGAAAGACCATCCCTTACCTCACTTAGCATATACACATGTGCACCTGCACACACATATGCACATATATACACACAGAGTTTTATTTTTAGCTAACTTAAATGGGTTTTGTTCCTTGTGACTAAAGAACTGGACTAAGATATTGCCCTTAATGGAAGAAGAGGAAAGATGAGCAACCAGTTATGTGATCGGTATTCCCTCACATGATAGAAAACCAAACTGATTGAGACTGTGTATCACGTAGCTTTTGCTGCATAACAAACCATCTTGAAATTTAGGGGCTTAGAATAACAAAATATTTTATTTAGTTCACAATTCTGTGGCTTATCTGTGATGACTGGCACAGTTGTGATGGCTCTTCTGGACGAGGCCAGCTGGGCTGAGGCTAGACATTCTGGGATAGCCTCACTGACATGCCTGGTGATTGCTAAGCTGGTTTTTCTAGTAGGGCCTCAGTAGCAATGACTTGTCTCTGCTCCATGAGGTCTCTCATCCTCCAACAGGCTAGCCCAGTCTTCTCCATGTGATACTTTGAGGACTACCAAAGGAGCAGCAAAGGAGCCCTGGCCCAAATGAAGAAGCTTGTTTTAAGTCTCTGCTCATGTCATAGTTACTATTGCTCCCTTAGCCAAAGCAAGTCACCTGGTCAAGTGTAAACCAGGGTGTTGGAGACTAAGCAAGGGCTTGGATACAGGAAGGAGTGAACACATTGGAAGCCATTATTGCAACAACATAGGACAAACTACAACGGGCAGGGAGGGAGGAGGAAATATTGCTAAAGAAGGACCTGTGAGCAAAGGCCAAAGGCCAGGGAAGTGGTATTTTTAAAGGAGTGAGTCTAAGAAAACCTCCAGTTTGTTACAACTTGTCCTACATACCTTTAGAAGAGATCAAGATTTTAACTCAGAGACTCGTGCGCCTCTAAAGCCATAGAAACACGGGTCTAAATAGTTATAAAACAGAATGAAATCTTGCCATTTGCGACAGCACGGATGGAACTTGAGGGCATTATCCTAAGTGAAATACGTCAGACAGAGAGACAAATACCGTATGATCTCACATGTGGAATCTAGAACACAAAACAAACAAAACACAACTCATGGATATGGAGAACAGTGTGGTGGTTGCAGGAGCGAGAAAGGTTGGGGGGTGGGTGAAATGGGTGAAGGGGTTCTGGAGGTACAGACTTCCGGTTGTGAAAAGTATAGGTCATGGGTATGGTGAGCAGCATGGTGATGATAGTCAATGGCATTGTCGTGCATGTTTGAAGGTTGCCGGGAGAATGGATCTTGAAAGTTCTTATCACAAGAAAAAAAATTTGAGGGGGACTTTTTATGGTGATGGATGGTGACTAGACTTATTGTAGTGATCATTTTACAGTGTCTGCAGGGTCGAATGGTTACATTGTACACCTGAAAGTAGTATAATGTTGTATGTCAATCATACCTCAATTTTTTAAAAAAAGAAAGGAAAAATGTTATCAAATATACAAGTCTCTGTAGTATTTGCACTCGCATTGGAATATATAATCTGCCTTCCCTCCTTTAGAAAAAAAGAATATCAGTAGAATTAACAGGGGGAAAATATCAAAAGATTGAAAATAGTCTTTCCTGAATGCAATCCACATAACAAGCTCTCTTGTACTTCTTAGCAGAGAAGGCTCCCAAATAATAAATGTAATTATAGAGGGAAAAGCTATTCTGCTGCAAAACACTTCACTGAGGGTACCACAGAAGGCATCAAACCCTTACTTGAAATGGGGCTTGTTCCTTTAAGCTTCATAACCACATAGCTGTGAATCATCGCTCTGTCTTCTATTTCTGAACACATATGCCAGTGTGGGTGTCCATATCTGTGAGACTAGCAGACTGGAGATCTCTAAAGGATGAAGCAATATGGACTCTGTCACCTGTGGAATATGCAGGCATCTCAAAGTATCTAGACATTGGCACTACATCAAAGCAAGTTCTCTTTAATGGGCAGAGATGTCCTCTCACCCCATCCAAAAGAAAAGGAGATCATGAGAGGAGAGTCATACAAACTCATGGTTTCTTCATTATTTTCCCTTTAACCAGGTTCCTCTTGCTGTGTTGCCTAACCAATGATTGTGACATCACCATCATTTCCAGACATGAACTACAAAGAGAAAATTTCCATTTGTGGACTGTAGTGTCATGAACCAGCAATTAGGGGAAAGGGCATGAAGGGGAGTGGAGAAGTTAAGGTACATTTGAAAATGTAAGTACAAAGTGTTCTTGAAATTCTCCTGAATAGCAGGAATTTGGGGACCAACTATTCTTAAAAGCAGGAAAAAACCCTCTGTTCTCCAGAAGTTAGTGATTCCATGATGTGCCAATTTTCACAAAATATTTAAAATAGCCTTAGCTTTAAAAGATTATTAAATTCATAAGCTTATTAAAATACAACTAAAAAGAATTCTGATAAAATTTTATTTTAGCATAAGCAAGGAAATATACCAATGCAAGCAATGTGGTCAAAAGTAAAGGAGGGGCTTCCCTGGTGTCGCAGAGGTTGAGAGTCTGCCTGCCGATGCAGGGGACGCGGGTTCGTGCCCCGGTCCGGGAAGATCCCACATGCCGCGGAGCGGCTGAGCCCGTGAGCCATGGACGCTGAGCTTGCGCGTCCGGAGCCTGTGCTCCGCAACGGGAGAGGCCACAACAGTGAGAGGCCCGCGTACCGCAAAAAAAAAAAAAAAAAAAAAAGTAAAGGAGGTTGAGGGAATTCCCTGGTGGTCCAGTGGTTAGGACTCCGCGTTTCCACTGCAGAGGCATGGGTTTGAGTTTGACCCCTGGTCGGGGAACTAAAATCATGCATGCCTCGAGGCGCTGGCCATAAATAAATACATATATAAATAAGTAAGTAAGTAAAGGAGGTCAAGACCAGAGAATCGAAATGGCAATGGGAGGGAAAGAGTGGTGATTTCTCAACCAAAGTAATGAATGCCCAGTAACATACAGCCAGCTGGGGAGAATAAGTAGGGGACAGAACCATTCATATCTATCAAAACTGTTTCTACAGTTTTTTTTTAATAGATTTTTTTAGAGCAGTTTTTTGTTCACAACAAAATTGAGTGGGAAGGATAGAGAATTCCCATATGGCCACTGCCCCCATACCCACAGCCTCCCCCGTTATCAGCATCCCCTACCAGAGTGGTACATTTGTTACAACTAATGAACCTACGCTGACACATCATTATCCCCGACTGTCCATAGTTCACATTAGGGTTCGCTCTTAGTATTTATATTCTATGGTTTTAGACAAATGTGTAATGACATGTATGCATCATTATAGTAACGATACAGACCTGAAAATCTTCTGTGCTCTACCTATTCATTCCCACACATCCCCACCCCACAAGCCCCAGGCAAGCACTGATCTTTTTACCGTCTCCATAGTTTTGCCTTTTCCAGATTGTCACATAGTTGGAAGTATATAGTGTGTAGCCTTTTCATATTGCCTTCTTTCACTTAGCAATGTCCATTTAAGATCCCTTCATGTGTTTTCATGGCTTGATAGCTCATTTCTTTTTAGCGCTGAATAATATTCTTTTGTTTGCATGTACCACAGTTTATCTATTCACCTACTGAAGGACATCTTGGTGGCTTCCAAGTTTTGGCAGTTATGAATAAAGCTGCTATAAACATCTGCTGCGGGTTCTTGTGTAGATATAAGTCTTCAGCTCCTCTGGATAAACACCGAAGAGAACAATTGCTGGATCCTATGGTAAGAGTTTGTTTAGTTTTGTAAGAAACTGCCATGGTGTCTTCCAAAGTGGCTGTACCATTTTGTGTTCCCACCAGCAATGAATCAGAGTTCTCGCTGCCCCACATCCTTGCCAGCATCTGGTGTTTCTCTATGGTTTTTAATTCCTCATTCTGTAACATAGATTGGTGATAGAGATGAAGACCTAGGTTTTGTGTACAGTGGTGAGATATGGGGCCTTGGGAGAATGGAGTACAAAAAGTATGGTAGAAAAACTCTGAAAAGGGGCCACAGGGAATTCCCTGGTGGTCCAGTTGTTAGGACTCTGTGCTTTCACTGTCAAGGGCCTGGGTTCAATCCCGGGTCAGGGAACTAAGATCCCACAAGCCACAGTGTGGCCAAAAATAAATAAATAAATAAATAAGCTACAGGTTTTTTTTCACTGATGGCTCAATAATTAATATATATAATGTTTATATGTTTACAGTATCTTTGGAAAATAGTACTGTTGATTCATTGTAGGCTGGCATATACTCTGAGTTCTTTTTCCATGAATAGTAACAAATTCATTAGACGCACATGTGCATCTCAGCGCTTTGTGACCAACTTCATGCATTTGAGTGACCTTGGACAAGCGACTTAGATTTTTGCCTTTGTTTTCTCCCACTCTAATAAGTTCAGCTGAGCTAGGTAATCTGAAAAAATATTTCCAATCCTTTAATTAAAAAAATAAATCCATATGTTTCTTCACACATAAGAAGTTTCCCCAAAGACACAGATGATTTCAGTGGAATGTTTCAAAAATGAATAGAGTCTCCCATTAAAAGAACAGTGAATATACTTCAACTAAGATCACTGTTCCTCTTTACTTACACGCCATTACTGAGTGATAAATGATAGATTTTCCTCCAATTTTTTTCCTAGTCAAGTTTAAATAGGGAGATTAAACAAATAAACTGTAAAGTTACCTTTTCTTTTCAAGAGCACACATTTTTTTTCAAAGAATCAGCAAATCAATTATTGTAATCTCACTGAGATTAGTGAATTCCCTCATCCATTCAACATGTATTTTGTGCCTCCTATGGGACTTGTCAGAAAGGCACTAAATCAGTTTTCTTTTCTCTGTTTGATACGAATGTGTGAATGGAGCACTGGAAAAGTCATTGCCCCATGATTATGAATGTAATGCATAATTTCTAATCACGAACATAATTGAACACAATATTGAACATAATTGTGGTTACTTTGACTTCATTTGGGTCATTATTCATACTTTTTACATCTTTATAGTGGCAAAAGGCAGAAAGTAAAAAGGAACTTACATCTTTGTCTTCTATTAGCCACTGGAGGCTTGGAGGTGAGCATATAAAAAGGGAAAGTCAAACAAGCACACAAAAGAGAAAGCGTGAGGGATATAAGAGGAATGTGAGACTAGAGGGCCAAACAGATGCTGGGGGAAGGAAATAAAAACAACCAAAGTGACAGTGGTCCCACCTTAAGCACCACTGCCCTTAACAGACCCAACGAAGACTTCAAAGGCATTCCAGGTATCATCCCTGCCCCAGAACCTTATCAGGAACAGGTTTTCAAATTGAAAGCTTCTCAACTTGCATCAGTTGAAAGTTTTTGGAAAACAAGAAAGCTTCTGGGTGCTCATACTTTGATTTTTCCAAAAGAGCCAGTGTCTTGGTTGTAACCAAATAGGACTAAGAATTAAATTCTGTGAGGAATAGAGATCACACCAAAATGTACTCATTGTGTCATTTCCCTGTTGCTCCAAAGCCAAGTGGCTAAAAACAGCAACGTTTATTATCTCTCATAACTCTGTGAACCAGCTGGGCGTATCTGGTTTTCCTGCTTTAGGTGATATTGGCTAAGGTCACTCATTCAACTTGGCCACTCATTTAGCAGCTGCAGTCAGCTGGGAGCTCTGCCGGGGCTGAAATATCCAAGATGGTTTCATTCACATATCTGGAAGTCGGTGTTGGTCATCTAGAATGCCATAGTTCTCCTCCACGTGGCTTCTCATTGGCTAGTAGGTTAGTTTGGCTTTCTTAACAGCATGGCTCAGTTTTAAGAGGGCGTATGTTTCTTGTACAAGTACTTATCAAGTCTCCATCTGCATCATGTTTGCTAACATCCCATTGACCATGAAAGTCACGTGGCCCAAGCCAAATCTCCTCTGCACCTGTGAAGGGACAGAAGTGAGTTGTGACTTGTTTGGGTGAGTGAGAGTAGAGTAGTTACAGGACGTGGAAATGTGTATAAGGTAATGGATGGGTGTTGTCTGCTTATCAAGGGAAATGTTACCGCTTTATACCAAAGGCATTAATATGGACAGCCTTTGACACAATGTATTCCAAAAACAAGTTTATATTTTGAAATGGTTTTCTACAGCTTAGCCTTGGTATGTACTGCCCATGATACCTGTGACAGTTGTCTGTCTTTTGTATCCAGCAGCAAAGCCTATAATAAAACTTTAAAATGATCCCCACCCACAAATGTGGGAAGTTACAACACAAGGACATTATCATCAAAAGGCATGACTCATTAGGAACCACCTGTGTAACAGTCTATCACATTGATTGATTCATTCATTCATTCATTCAACCGTCACTTGTAGAACACCCAGACCCTAGGGATATAATAATGATCAGGACAAAATCCCTGGCTCCAAGGAGCCTTGCACATTGCATTTGAGGGGTCGGGGTAGGGAGAAGGTGGCAGGAATCTGAATCCTTAACAAGTGCCCTAGGTGATTCTGACACAGACTAATGTTTGAGAATCTCTGCCCTGAACCTTTACTACCAATATTCTAAGTGGATTATTTGATTGTTAGCAGGAAACTAAGATTTGGGACAAAAAGGTCTACACAAGTCATAACACAAATTTCTCATACCTCACAGTTCTGCCAAATCCTAGAAAAATAGAAATTCCAGCATACCCATAGCACAGTGGTTCTCAAAGTGTGTGGTCCTTGTACCAGCAGTATCAGCACCACCTGGGAGCTTGTTAGAAATGCAAATTTTCAGAACTCATCTACTAAACCAGAAATTCTGGGGTTGTGGGCCCAGGTTTTAACAAGTCCTCTAGGTGGTTCTAATGTAGGTAAAGTTTGAGAATAATTGCCATGTCCTAACTCTGTTACAACTGTAACATTGCATGAAGTGATACATAATATTAGGTAGTTATACTTACATTATTAACATGCATGCGAGTGGATTGTCCAGTTCGCATGGGGAGAGGGGAAGGCGCCCAATTTGGCTGTTTTTATCAAGTATATTTAAATTTTGGATCTGTCTTTAACTTCCTCTGCTACCTTGGGCAAAGCACTTCGTACATCTGCCTACATCATCCCATAAAATAAAGGGGTGCTGCCGCTATTTATTGTCATCCTTTCCAGCACTAACTTTCCATGTTATGGGTTTTTTTTCGTATCTATATCAATCCATATCCAAGTAATTATTAGAATAGCAGGGAGAGATTAAGGAAAGGCTAGCTTTCCAAATAGACTAGACTAGAAAAAGTAAGACAGGCAAATATGGAAAGACCAAGAAGCACTACTGGACAAAAAAAAAAAAAATCCCTGAGGAAATGTAGCCTTTCTGCTTATGTAAATTCTGTGTTAATTAAAGAACAAGAAAAACTAGAGGAGGAATAAGTGAAACAGCCAGAGACTCTCCAAGGGGTGGGTGGGGAGTTAACACTGGTTTCTTGCTCTACCAGTCAGAAATATTTCACAGTGAGCTTTTGATGCCTCAACCTACTTAAATCATTTGCATGAAGGACCTTGGTCTTTACCTCTGGATTTCTTTGATAGAAACACACTTGCCAGTGAGACTACATCTTGCTTTTCATGATGAACTGTGCTGCTTGTAGAGTGCTTTCACAGACACTGTGTCACTTCAGTCTCACATTAACCCACCCACGTCGGTGATTTTCCCAGTTTTACAAACAAGCAAAAGAAAGACATGGGAGGCAATGAGTTACTCAAGTTTAGGAAGATTAAGTGTTGAATGCCAGGGCCAACACTAGACCAAGGTCCTTAGTTTTCCAATCCAGTGTTTCTTCTACCGCTTTGCCTTCAAATCTCAACGGGTCTTGGGGAGATCAAGGCGGACCATCCTACCTTTTTCCTTTTTATCCATTTCTCTTCCTAGTTTTCCTCAGGTTGCTATCAAAGGGCACTAGGCCTGTGTCAAGGAGATGGAAATTCTAGTCTTGGTTCTACCACCGAAGGACTCAGATGAG
This sequence comes from Pseudorca crassidens, assembly GCF_039906515.1. NCBI lineage: Eukaryota > Metazoa > Chordata > Mammalia > Artiodactyla > Delphinidae > Pseudorca > Pseudorca crassidens. Next base: position 106,814,169 of record NC_090317.1, on the reverse strand, counting down.
CCACTTATGCACTCTGGGCCTCACGTGGACCATTGTTATGATGAAATTAAATTCATATTTTATGGCAAGACAAGAAAAATTTAAACATAAAATTATTCTCTGCCTGTTGGGGCTTCCTCCCTCCCCTTTAGTGTGTATTGTGCATCTGCATTAACCAGAGCTCCTTAGGAGTTAACATTCCTTCTTAATTTTGTAAAGAGACAGGGTGACCCACTACTGGCTTTCTACATGCAGATCTGCATTGTGCAAACTGTCAATATGTCATTTGACATTATCACCCTTTGTCTCAAAAACATAACCGTGCTGTGTCTTCTAACAGTCCTCAGAGCTTTCTAAAAGACTGTCTCCTGGGTTATAATCCTCAGGTTGGATCGAATAAAATTTTCCATTTCTTTCTTAGATTGACAATTGATTATTTTTTTGTTTTGTTTTTGGCGGTGCCATGCAGCACATGGGATCTTAGTTCCCCGATGAGGGATTGAACCAGTGCCCCCTGCAGTGGAAGCCCGGAGTCTTAACCACTGGACTGCCAGGGAAGTCCCTTGATTAATTTGTCATCAACAGTTATTTCCAACTTTTTCTCAATCATAGTATGAAAAATGGAATCAGAAGATATATTGGTTGACTTTTGCATTTATATAGATTTAAGTTTACAGACTGTAGCTGGGGTTTAAAGGGATGTGAGAGGGCAGGCAAACGGGGGAGATTCCAAAAGGATAAAAGCAAATAGGTTTGTGACAGTCAGAGTAAATATTTAGGGTGTGGAGTTGAGATACGGCTGAGCTGGATTCTGCCATTTAAGACCCTTCCCTTGGTATCAATAATCAGTATCAAGGCTGCAAAACAAAGAGCTTTGTGGGAGTCTTAGGAATTGCAATTCTGGAGACAGATTCAGGTTCTGTTCTGGGGAAGATAAAGAGTCAGGGGCTTATATAGTCAAAAGCCATAAGGTTGTTCAAGAATTACAGTTGACCCAACACAAGAAAGGAAATATTTGTCTTTAAGGAATCATGAGTTATTTTAGGGTAGGGGTCCGATAAGTATCTTGAGTTTCTGGAACATTGGGCAGATGTTTCGAATGCCTATGTTAAGACAAGAAGGGATCATAGTTCAGATTCCATCTGGGATGAGATGTGCATAAGTCACATTTCCTCAGTGGCCTAAGTTCTGTTTTGGTGAAAAGAATAAGGATGTGGAACACAGACTATTGTGGGAACCACAGGATCAATAAGTTTTAGAATCTCTCATGTACGTCTAGCCCCACTTTTACTGAAATGTCTGAATTCTGATCACATGATGCTGCTGAACAAATAGTTTGCTGTCCTGTTCGAATCTGAGAGTCAGAAGTGTGTGAAAGTTCAAACATGGTCAGGGATTTTTTTTTTCTTTTAATGGATCAAAGTGGTAGGTTTGGTGGCTTTTTTTTTTAACTTTTTAAGAAATAAATTTATTTATTTTTTAAATTTTTGGCTGCATTGGGTCTTTGTTGCTGCGCAGGGGCTTTCTCTAGTTGTGGCACATGGGCTTCTTATTGCGGTGGCTTCTCTTGTTGCGGAGCACAGGCTCTAGGAGCACGGGCTTTAGCAGTTGCGGTACGCGGGCTCAGTAGTGGTGGCTCGCGGGCTGTAGAGCACAGGCTCAGTAGTTGTGGTACACGGGCTTAGTTGTTCCACAGCATGTGGGATCTTCGCGGACCAGGGCTTGAACCTGTGTCCCCTACATTGGCAGGAGGATTCTTAACCACTGCGCCACCAGGGAAGCCTGGTGGCTTTCTTTTTACTGCCTGTTAGCGTCAAGGAAATCCTTATCTATTTCAGTCAATTAAGTTTTTCAGGGTGTTTAGGGGCAAGTTAGCCTAGTTCCTTTACATGTGCCTGTATGCCTGTCTGTGTCTCTTCCTCTTCCAGGAAATTCAGAAATACTGATTCATCTGCACTCCTATCCTTAAGCAAGCCAGTTTATCAGTAGTTACCAAGTCCAGCATCTCTACAAGTAGGCCTCATCTGGAACACTAGAATTCGATTTCTAGACAGAGTATAGGAAAATTTGCTTCCAGAGCAAGAGTTGTAAAACTATAAACACAGAGATGAATAAGTGAGGTGGTGTAGAGGAAGGCGAGAGGGGGGAAAAATAGAAATGATGTTCCAGAACCGTGAGAGATTGGGGAAGTGGAGTGGAAAAATATGCGAGAGTGGGAATAGTACAATGCTTTTGAAATGGATTGAGCATGCTGGTTTACAAAATCAATTTAGTGATTTTTCAACCAGCATTTTTAAAAAAATGATATGCAATAGAATAAAAAAGATACAGAATGCATAGCATTGAAGGATAAATATGGTTTTGGAAACATTTAAAATATATGTAAAAATATATAAAATGTATTTATATATGTAACTATATAAATTATAAATAAATGCGCGCCTGTGCGTGCGCGCGCGCGCGCGCACACACACACACACACACACACACACACACACACACACACACACGTCGGCACACAGGCTTGGGGTTGTTTTGTAAGCTATGTCTCACATTGGGTCTCGGTCCAGACTTTGAAAACTCCTGGAACACAGGACCTAAAAGAATCCAGCAAGGTAAATTCAAGGTCAAATAAGCAGGACTCTTTTCTCCTTTTGCTGTCCACATCATTTACCGGAGGGAGAAGAAAAGGGCCTGTGAGGGAGGGGACATCAGACTGAGGCCAAACGAGGGGCAAGGGCGCATCAGGACAGGGAGGACCCCGGCGACTTCTTTCCGGATAGTCTACGGATGACCCCAGGAGGTTGATTTTGAGCGCTTCACTTAAACGCTAAACCGAAAGAACTAACTCGTTCATTATCCCTGAAAAGCCTCCAAAGGCGAAGGATTCGCGCTGCTCCTGAAGGTGACACTACATAGGGTCAGTCCCAGTAGAGGGGATTATTCTTTTCTTGGACGAGGAACCGGGAAGTGGGCGGGGCGTGGGAAGCGCGGGAAGGCCCGGTAGGGTCGGTCCAAAGAGTGACTCACGTCTTGCTTTGCACAGCCCACCAGAGGAACAAGCAGTTCTGCCCTTTGGGACCTATCCGCGAGCGGAAGCCCCAGGGCGCTGGTAGGGTTGTGGCCTTTCCGCGGGCCAGAGACGCTCCCTGACCGTGGGCACCACCTGTCCCAGCCCCGGCCCTGCGGCAGGCCGACTTGGCCGCCTGGTCGCCGGGCCCACGTGACCTGTCGCGCCGGCCACCGCCTCCGCCGCGCCCAGGCCCCGCCCCCGTGACGTCTAGCTACGTCAGATTGTCTGAATGTTCCTTCTCTTTCCGCTTTCGGTAATTGGTCGGCCAGGCAGACAGCGCCCCCCCCTCCGCCCCGCCCCCGGAGTCGTGGGGAACGCTGGTGGGGGCGGGGCCTGGGCTGGAGGGGCGGGGTGAGAAGGCTCCGCGCCGGTAAAGGGGCCGCCCGAGCGCGGTCCGAGCCATCTACTGCTGCCGGTCCCCCGGCCCTCCCGACTCGCCGCCCGCCCCTTCGCCGCCCGCCGCCGTCACTCAGGGAAACGGGCTGCGACCGCCCGCCGACCCCAAGCTGGTTTCATGGCAGCCGCGAAGAAAGCAGTTTTGGGGCCGTTGGTGGGAGCAGTGGACCAGGGCACCAGCTCGACGCGCTTTTTGGTGAGCCCGGGGTGCCCCTGAGTAGGTGATGAACCGGGGCGGGAGCCTTGGAACGCCGGGGCTGGGTGTCGCGTCCCCATCCCGTTCTTCCCACGGCCCGGGGCCCCGGCCGCCAGGCAAGAGAAGGAGGCCAAGAGCCCCGGAGCGGGACTTGCCACGCTGGAGCTGCCCCGCCCGGGCCTGGGGGAACGCGGCCTCTCGCGACCCCCGCGGCTGAGCTGAGCAGCCGTGGCCTTGAAGGAGGAACCGGGCCGCCTTCTAATGGGGGGACTCCTCCCCCGAAGGGAGTTAGGACTCGTCGAGCGTCCGTGCAGAGCAGCCCGCCTGCAGCCAGGGACAGGTGGCCACATTGACCGCTGCTGCAGTCTTCCCCAGAAGCATTTGGCCTGCCGGGGGCAGGACGTCCTTGGATGGGGGAAGCTGTGTCACGGCTGTGGTAGCCTAACAGCGTCCTTTGGAGCAGTGGAACGAATATAGTATTAGCGTGATGATGCCTTGTCATTCTCTCCCACAGACATTGCAGAAGGTAGAACGCTAAGGCGGGGGGCGGGGGCCGGCGAGGGGCAGAGCACATTAGGAAAAAGTCACACTACACTGCTTTTACCAGAGTCTTTATTTAATTTCGAAGATTCGTAAATTTCATTTCTGATACTTTGCCCATTACAAAGATGACTGTCCTCTCTGCGCTTCACAGCGTAAAGCGGCAGGGAAATTCTATTTCTCGTTTTATTTACCATGTCTGACAGCAGAGTTTTGCCATAATGGAGTGCTATTTAAGTGACTTTCTGCTGATTAATTTGTTTTGGGCAATTAGGAAACTTGCTCTTAAAGTGACCTAGCACTGACTTCAGTAAGATAATTTAAAAGTAATTTTAAAAAACTATTGTTGTTTAAGAGCCCATGCTTTCAGTGGACATTTGACTAATCTGGCAAGTTGATGTAAATATTTAATGACTACTTAGCTCCCTCTTCACTTCTTTGTCTCAAATCATGTTTTCATGCATTATTTAGTATGTATATATACTGTATGTATACATTGTACATACAGTATATATATTTTTTTCAGAGCTCTGTTTAGTTGACCAAAACCTGCATTTGCACCTTCATTTTTTTTTTAGTGAGTATTTTTGTGTTTTTAAAAAATTAATTGATTAATTTATTTTTGGCTGTGTTGGGTCTTCGTTTCTGTGCGAGGGCTTTCTCTAGTTGCAGTGAGTGGGGGCCACTCTTCATCGCAGTGCGCGGGCCTCTCACTATCGCGACCTCTCTTGTTGAGGAGCACAGGCTCCAGACACGCAGGCTCAGTAGTTGTGGCTCACGGGCCCAGTTGCTCCGTGGCATGTGGGATCCTCCCAGACCAGGGCTCGAACCCGTGTCCCCTGCATTGGCAGGCAGACTCTCAACCACTGTGCCACCAGGGAAGCCCCTGTACCTTCATTTTGATACTCATCTCTCTTGTCTAAAGTCAAAAGCCTTCAGTCCAGTTTTAGCTTGGTTCTTATTTAATGACTTACCTTGGTTTGAGCTGCCAAGACATAATTCTACCGTCTCTTACACTGTTTACCTTCTGATCACCCAGGGCAGGTTTCACTATGTCTTATTTTCATGTAAGTGTCTATAAAGTAATCCAGAATCATAAGTAAGAAACTTAGCCTACCTGGATTTGATTAATAAAATACACAATCATCACTACCATCTTCCCAAATTAAGAAAGACCATCAAGACAGTGCGCTGTTCGTTGAGTTTTGAAGCCGTATTCAAGAATTGCCCACACAAATGCCTCCAGGGGCCAGGCAGGTAGAGGGAGGAGGGCAGACTGGAGAGCAGACTCAGGCTAAGGGGAAACCTGTAGCTGCCAGGCAGGAACACTAGCCCCGTGCTGCCAAATCTTCAAATTCTTTAAGAAAAGCTGGTAGTCTAGAGTTTTCAGTGAAATCTTCCTGTTCTTAAATGTTGGCAACTAGTTCCTAATGGATTGTAGGGGCCAAACCAAACATGGCAGTTATTCTCAAGTTTATGCAGCCTTTGCCCTCTATGAAAGTGGGTAAAATATTTCATAACTCTGTAGGCTGCCTTTTTAGTTACCAGCCTGACTGTGCCTTTCTTCCTTTTGACTTTTCACTGTTGCTCTCCATATAGCCCAGCAATCTTCTTTATCTACTGCAGGTTGTTCCTGGTCCCTCAGATTTTGTTGCCCAAGAGGCATCTTTCTGCATTGGTGGGGAAGGAATGAAAACTTAGTATCATCACAATCAGTTGTTCAGTGTCATGAGCCTTTAAAAAGTTGGGTGCTGTTTACTGTGGCTTGATCTCAGTGAGTAAGCTAAGGTGCACGTTCAGAAGGTTCCTGTCCTGCTTATAGAATGATGTTTAGAAGTTGATCAATAAAGTTTCCTGCTGCTTGAGAAACAACTATGCAAGAAAGCTTCAGAGGTAAATAAAAGACTACCTGTGTGAAGGGATCCTGTGTGAAGTAGAGAAAAACTTGGGAATGGTTTAGAAAGGGTTTTTTTTTCCCTTGGTTATAAGGAAAGAGGTTTGCTAAAGCACTCCCTACAAAATACAGATAATAGAGTTGCTGAATAAGTGCTTCAGTCACAAGGTGATTCCCAGGAGTTGTTCTAGTCATATTGTTCCACATTGTAATTATGACTCAAAAATATTTGCTTACCTTCTCAGGAAAGAATACAGCAGGTAAGGACTGTCATAAGGAAGCTTATAGAGTGAAAGGTAGTAAAATAATTTCCTGACCATTATTCCTTGAATTGTCATATCTCATTCAACATTCACAAGACCAATAACCTTGCTAAGTTTTCTTTTCCCTTTTTCTATGCCAGCTATATTGGCTTTCTCCCATAAGGGACACAAGATTTCTTTATTCATGTTCTTTCATCCAAGGGAAATGCTTCCTCCCTGTGAAAATTTCCCATATCTGCTTCTTGAAATTGTGCTCTACCTCCAAATTTTACTCCAAATTTTACCTCCAAATTGTACTCAACTGCCATCTCTTGGTAGAAGTCTTCCTCAAACCCTTAGTCAGAATTTCTCCCCCTTTCTATAGCATTCTTTTTTATTTGTTAATAGCTCTTAGCACCTACTTCGTGTCATTGTATATCTGCTGTACTTGAAAGCAGGAACCTCCTTTTTAAGACTTGTTCATCTTTGCATTCCTTAAAATATCTTGGTCAACATGACAAATGAACATCTGTTTTATCTACAGGAGCACTTTGTACATATTTGTTGAATAGATTTTTATAGGTGAACTGAATTTTAAATCTGGTTTTCTTTTTTATCTTGTCAAAAAAATGTTAAAACTCTGACTTAGGTATGTTTGATTACTTAATTTCTTCTCTTTTAGTAGTAGACCTGCAATTTTAGAACATGTTCGTTTCTTCCTCTAGTTGTCAAAGACTTAAATCTTGGGATCCTATGCATATGTTTTGTACCAAAGGAAAATTTCCAACTTGTCTGATAGGAAAGTGAACTGGGCTTGGCATGTGTTTACCCAGATTGCAGAGTAGGAACTTCTTGGAAAGAGAATTAGTGTAACAGGTTTCAAGGAGGAGCCATTTCTTCGTAAGACAAAAGCTTCAGCTTAAACAGTCAACTTCCTTCTTTAATTTGGTAACTTTATTTTTTCCCCATTAAGTTGACTGCTAAAAAAACCCCAAAAAACAAAGGATTAGAATGTGTTGTGACTTGCAATGTGTCAGGCACTGCATTGAGGACTTTTCCAGCATTATCTCATTTAATCCTCATAACAAATATGATGTAGGTAGTATTATTAAGCTCCTTTACCCAGATGATTAGACTGTGCTGAAGAGTGTGCCCAAGGTTACAGAGTAACGTGGAACTGGGATTCAAGTCCAGGTCTGTCACAGTCAGAAACCTATCCTCCTAACACCTCCTGCCTTAGGCTCCCAAGCTACCTGAGTACAGTCAAACCTGGGTATCTAGGAGACTGGTTCCAGGACCCCCGTGGATACTAAAATCCTAGGATGCTCATGTCCCTTATATAATAAAATGGTGCATTATTTGCATAAAACCTATGCACATCCTTCTATATACTTCAAATCATCTCTAGATTACTTAAACCTAACACAATGTAAATGCTATGTAAGTAGTTGTGAATACAATGTAGATGCTATGTAAATAGTTGCTAGGCCCAGGGCAAATTCAAGTTTGGCTTTTTGGAACTTTCTGGAATTTTTTAAAAAATATTTTTGATCTGTGGCTGGTCGAATCTACAGAAACGGAACCGTGGATATGGAGGGCTGACTGCACTGTGAAGGGAAGATGGGAGGCTGGGGAAGGCCATTTACCAGTTCTGATTATGGTCACAGACGAATCTTCACCAAGCAAAACGTACTCACACACAGGTTTCACAATATGTAAAAAAATGTTGCCTTTGAAAAAGTCCTGCTGGTTTGGATCATCTTGTGACTCAGATTAAGCGGGGCCTGGGCAGGGCTTAGGTGTAGTCACCATGGATAATGGTTGCGTAACCATTTTGTTCCAATAGCCAGCATCTATGAAGAATGATCTGAATTGTAGCTCCGTGCTTATTTTGGCAGGAAACATTGCCTTGACCCCGGTTGTCTCATCATACTTAGAGATCTCAAGGTTAAGGGATAGATTTCCGCTTTCTTTTTTCATTTATGTATCCAACACATAAGTATTAGGCACCCATTAAGGGCCAGGAACTAATGAACAGTAAATTTGGTAAAACTAATTTGGCTCATAGCTCGAATGAGGCCCCTCTTATAATAAATGTAAATGTGATTCTTTTGTGTCCCCCCCGCACTAAGTTGGTTAGTTTTCTTGCCCATAACATTACAGACATGGCAAGAACATGTTCTCATCAGAGAGCTGCCACCCTCTCTTGTCCTCTTGTCTCATAAGCATAAATGTTTAGAGCCTTCAGTTTTGAGTTCCTTGAGGGGCAGAATGGTGTCTTTTTCCCCCCTCTCCAAAGCCTAATACAGCATCTGGCGTCTGGTCGGTGCTCATTACGTGAATAGACAACAGCAGAGAGAGGCCTCCAGGGCTTGATGTGTTGACTAGAACTCTTGGACCGAAAGACTAGAAAGGGAGAACTTGCGGGGTCTTGGAAAAAGTTGAATTTGGCAACTATAGCTATGTTAGATGTATGAATATGCTATTTAATATAATTTCCTTTTTTAAGAAAAATACAATGCCATTTGCTGTGTTTACTTCTGTGGCTTGTTGGAAGATGCCATTATGCCTTCTGTGGTCAAGTTTGCAATGTAACATGATTGTAGCTAGTATTTTTATTTTAGGTCCTGCAAATTTACATAGTGTTTTAGAGATGGAGTTTATATTCCTGAAAAATGTCTTACTTATCACACAGTAAAGCTGAGTGTGGCATGAGTAGGCTAGTGGGGAAACCACGTGGGGAGGGAAGTGAATGCATGTTTATGATGGGATGGCTGAGTTAGTCATAGGGTGAGTGAGGCAAGCGTGAAAGACAGTTACTTAGTAAGGACTGCATTTCGTCTTCATCTCTCCACTACTCCCCTTCTGCTGAGACAGAAGGCATGCGTTGTTTCAGAAAGTCCTTTTAAAACAATTTTTATAGAAGTAATTTTCCTTGTTTCTGCAGCTTTTTAACTGTCCCCCTCCTCCAAATCTGGAATTGACCATGATTTAGGCACAATGGTAAATATAGAGCTAATGACTTCTAATTCTAATTCTCCTCTTATAATAGAAGTAGTAAGAGTAGCAGTAGTAGTAATAATCATAATAAGTAGCAGTAGTAGCAGTAGTAGTAGTAGCAGCAGTAGTGGTAACATCTTTTGGGCTTATGCTATTGTATCTTTGGGTTTTGGGTTTATGCTATGCGCCTGCACTGTGCTGAATTTCTTTCCTATGTGAAGTTGTTTCTTCAGTTTTTAATTGCCCTCCCCCACCAAAAACAAAATCTGGAGCTGAGACAGGATTTGGGCTTAGAGATGAATACAGAACTGGTGATTTTTTTAAATTAATTTATTTAATTTATTTTATTTTTGGCTGTGTTGGGTCTTCATTGCTGCACGGGCTTTCTCTAGTTGCGGCGAGCAGGGGCTACTCTTCGTTGTGGTGCACGGGCTTCTCATTGCGGTGGCTTCTCCTGTTGCGGAGCACAGGCTCTAGGTGTGTAGGCTTCAGTAATTGTGGCACGCGGCCTCAGTAGTTGTGGCTCGTGGGCTCTAGAGCGCAGGCTCAGTAGTTGTGACATACGGGCTTAGTTGCTCCGCGGCATGTGGGATCTTCCCGGACCAGGGCTCGAACCCGTGTCCCCTGCATTGGCAGGTGGATTCTTAACCACTGCGCCACCAGGGAAGCCCACTGGTGACTTTTTGAATCCTAACTCTTATCACCTATCTGCTGTGCTGATGGTAGTAGTAATAATAGGAACAGTAATAAAAATAGTACCAGTTGTAGCCACAACAGTAATGGTAACATCTTTTGGATACATGCTGTGTGCCTGCCCTCTACGAAATACTTTTCATACATTATTTTTTTTATTATATTCTATATATTTTCGATGTTTTAAACGAAAAAATTTAAAACACACTGAAAAGTAAAAAGACAAACGTAATGAATGGCTGTGAATCCATCACCCAGATTTAACAATTATTCATACTTGTCATATTTTCTTAATGTACTTTTTTGGTGAATTTAAACCTGGAGTCAGCTATTTTTCCAAATATTTCTCCAAGTTTTCCTTTAGTGATTAACCATATTTAGAGATGAAATTCTGAGTTCTAGTGTTGGTCACTGTCGCAGAGATGTCACTGTTTCTAGGCTCTTTCAGGGGACAGATTTTAAAAGCCTCAGTTCATATTGATATTTCCAGTTCTAATTAACTTTACAGTTCACTTAAGTTCTTTCATTTTATATTTATTTCCTCTTGCACCGAAAAATCTTGGTTCCTGACAATATTAGCATACATTATTTTATTTAATCCTTTCACAGATGGAAAAGTCCAGGCTTAGAGAAGTTAAAGTCAAACAGCTGACATGGGCAGGGCTGGGCTTGACCCCCAGCCCCAGCTCTCCCAGGCCCATGCTCTTTGCCTCCATGTTACACCAAGCATAACGTTCTCAACTGCCTTTTCCGGCCCACATGAAATTCTAAGACTGGATCTCTTGTTTTTTAATTGACATATAGTTGACATATAACGTGGTATAAGTTTAAGGTGTCCACCATGTTGTGTGATACGTTTGTATATTGCAGTACGGTTACCACCATAGCATTATCCACGTAGCTCTACCATGTCACATAATTATCATTTATTTTTGTGGTGGAAATAATTAAGATCTACTCCCTTAGCAACTTTGAAGTTTATGATACATTACCATTGACTATAATCACTCTGCTGTGCATTAGCTCTCCAGGACTTATTTATCTGCTAGTTCCAAGTTTGTACCCTTAATGGATCTCTTTCTTTAAGCTTATGACCTAAAACATAAGCAATTGACTACTGGGTATCTCCACTTCTGTGCCGAGTTACACCTCAAACACACGTTATCTAAAATGAAATTTGCAATCTCCTTACCCCCTTCTGTACCCTAACTACTTCTCCTTGCCCTACCTTTGTCTTGTAAACACTGCCTACTCTAACTTGTAACCTGTCATCCTTGAGTATTCCTCCTTTTTTGTCACTCCTCCCCATCCAAGCCCTTGACGCATCTATTTGCTTATACCTCCTAAACTGAATCTCTCTCAGCAATGCACTTCATTCAGTCCCCACTGCTGCTGGCCTCCAAGTGGAGCCCTCTAGGTGTCTTACCTGGGTCACTGCAGACACATCTGCAGCTGCTCTCCCTGCCTCAGCCTAGCTTCCCCACCGTTCCCAGTCCCACTCGGACTCCCTTATATTCAACCTTAAGTCTTAGCCTGGAAGTTACCTCTTCTGAGAGCCCTTCTCTGAGCCCACCAGTCTGGGTTGGATGTCCTACCTCCTCGTTGTAGCATAGGCAGCCCTGTGTTAGAAAACTCCTTTGTATTCACTGCCACTTAATGAATGAAAAAGTCCTAATTAGTATCAGTCTGATTTTGTACTGGAAAAGCTCTGCATTGGTATTTAGAAAACCTAGAGTTTAGCCCTGTTTTGTCAGTATTATCCGATCTCTTGGAGCTCCCTTTGCAAACAAGAGAGCATTCCATTAGGGCCATTTCAGTGTGTGTTGTCATTTTGTTTTTTGCCTTGGAACTCCATTGTTAAGCTCTCTTCTGGAAGCTGAAGTCAATAAAATGTGAAATCTAAGGGAGGGCGTGGTCCAGAGCTCCCTGTCCTTCCCTCTCAGCTTCTGAAGGGTCCTAGAGATGCGGGCAGCACACTTTGAAAACACTAGCCCAGAGGAACTCTAGGATCTCTTCTAGATCCCATAGACTCTTGTGTCTTAAAGTATTTCTTTAAATTAATTTTCTTAAAGAGAGTTTTCTGTTCTGTGCCATTGTGAGTCTGAAGTTTTAACTAATTTTTAAATTAGGTGAATTTCAAACTTGAAAAGGGAGAAAAACATGAGCATCTGTAATTCTGGGGTGTTTCTTCCTTGCCATCTAATGATTTTTAGACACATGACTGTGCTAGACCTTTTATAAAGCAAACTCTATAGCCCCTGCCATCTTTTATAGACAAGGGCTTTTGAAATCTACTTGAAAAGAACCGACTAGCACTCTCGCTACTCGGCAATGTGTTCTCATATGGAGTGTCTCATACTCTTCAGCCATAGAGTCTTATGGAAACATCATTAGCCTGCTTTGTGTACTTGTCCGTCTGCAGACAAATGGATAATCAGGAGGCTTCACTACAGTTCCTCACATGAACCTAGATTTATGAGAAAAGCAGTACTCCACAACTTCACTGTCCAGTATGACAGCCACTAGCTGCAGGCGGCTATTGATCACTTTAAATGTGGTTAGTCTGAATTGAGGTGGACCATAAGTATAACATCTATACCAGATCTCAAAGACTTATACTAAAAGAGTGAAAGATCTAATTAATTTTATATTGATCACCTGTTGAAATAATTTTAGATATATTGGTTTAAATAAACTGTTATTAAAATTACTTTCACCTTTTTTTGTGTGTTTTTTTTTTGGCTTCATTGGGTCTTCGTTGCTGCGCGTGGGCTTTCTCTAGTTGCAGCAAGCGGGGGCTCCTCTGTTGCAGTGCGTGGGCTTCTCATTACGGTGGCTTCTCTTGTGGAGCACGGACTCTAGGCACATGAGCTTCAGTAGTTGTGGCTCATGGGCTCTAGGTGCACAGGCTTCAGTAGTTGCGGCACGCGGACTCAGTGGTGGCTTGCGGACTCAGTGGTGGCTTGCAGGCTCTAGAGCACAGGCTCAGTAGTTGTGGCGCACGGGCTTAGTTGCTCCGTGGCATGTGGGATCTTCCAGGACCAGGGCTCAAACCCATGTCTCCTGCATTGGCAGGCGGATTCTTAACCACTGCACCACCAGGGAAGTCCCCATTTCCCATTTTATTTAATATTTTTTTCCTAATAAGTACCTGATAGACCACAGTTCTTTAGATATTCAGCAAATATTTACTGATTATCAAACCCTATGCCAGGCACTATTCTAGGCCCTAGAGATGCTTCAGCAGATAAAATGGGACAGTTGGAGTGGACATCCTAGAGACCTACCCAATGCTAAGTTGTAAATTACTGGGCTATTACATGGGCTTCAGCCAAGTGCCTTTTATTTATGATGTATCAAGTTAACCTTTGCCGTGTAAGATATTTTATCTCCTCAAAGGACTTGAGAATTTGCCTTCTTGCTTTCATTATGTTTATTACTTCCTCTCCCAAAAATGATGTGTGTGGTGGGGAGGGAGGGGAGCAGCAACCCAACCCACTGTGTGTTTTCCCTTATTACTTTCTTCCTTAGTCTGCATTCAGCAAGTAATTTTCTCCCACAGGAAACCTAGGCCTGGAAACACTTTCTTAATTGGATGTGACTTTACTGCTGCAATTATAGTGATTTTGGAAGTTAGTTTTAATTAAAATATGAATCCTTACTCTGAAAGACTAAGTAATTTGATACTTAAATATAGGTACACCCAGGTGAGAAATAAATATATCTGAAAAAAAGGTTGCTAAGTTTTTAAGAAGTGTTGTTTTAGTGGTTTTAAATTTGTGGAGGCTTGTACTGCACTTCTCTGGTAGCTTTCATTCATTGGTTTTAATGTTTTATCATCAAGGGTCAGCAATTCCTGACAAGCATGTCACAGAGAGCACTCAGCTCGATGCCACGGCACTCTTCTCCCCCTGCTGATATGGCTCTACTTACCTCTCCTAAGAGCTAGATGCATTGTTACACTTCCCTTCAAAGGAATTTACACAGTATACTTTCCTGCCTGGGCATCTGTTGACTCCTGTCTCCACATCCAAGGTAGATGCAGAATGGAACCATATACTATCACTATCAGCATTTGGCCAGCTCTCTTTTATTTTTGGTTTTCCTATTCTCTAAAAGAAATCCATACTATTAATTGGTTGATGTATTAAGTTTCCTACACCTGGAACCATTTGTTTTAAAGAATGAGGAATTGCCTCTTTAGCTTTATCTTTAATAGATTTTCATTTATCTAAAGAGAAGTTATTATTTCTTAAGCTACCTTATAACTTACATGATTCTATCTGAAGAGAAAGTAGAACATCTTGTAAGGCATTTCATCTGAAATGATTTTTCTATCAGTGAATAAGAACTTCAGTTGCTGAATAACTTTTTTTTTTTTTTTTTTTTTTTTGGTGGTACGCGGGCCTCTCACTGTTGTGGCCTCTCCCGTTGTGGAGCACAGGCTCCAGACGCGCAGGCTCAGCGGCCATGGCTCACGGGCCCAGCCACTCCGCGGCATGTGGGATCTTCCCGGACCAGGGCACGAACCCGTGTCCCCTGCATCAGCAGGCGGACTCTCAACCACTGTGCCACCAGGGAAGCCCACTGAATAACTTTTAAACATCTTTGCTCTCTACCTGCATTTTTACCCTAATATTGCAATATATTTTTCAGGTTTTCAATTCAAAAACAGCCGAACTACTTAGTCATCATCAAGTGGAATTAAAACAAGAGTTTCCAAGAGAAGGGTATGTTTCCTAATTTAATATGTAAATGTACATCATGTTTATTAGTCCATCTCACCCCACCTGCCCTGTGCTTTTGTAAAGTAAACTTAACCAAACACCCTCCTGAGAACGTGAGGGATAGGTATTAGTCAAAAAAAGAAGCAGTAACTTGGTAGCTCAGCAAAAACATGTGGATGATTGACGGCTTAGGAATTCAGTGACAAACGGAAGCGATAATAAAGTAATAAAGCAAAGGAGTATTAGATATCAGAAATTCCACGTTGACTTTGAAATCATTTAGTCCTATGTGTCCATCATTGCCAAACTGCTGCTTTGCTGATTTGCATGTAAGGGTTTTTTCCTTAAATAAAGATATGTTTTTAAAAAACATTCATATATCTTATCATCTAATACTAAAATCATCCTTTTGGGGAATAATGTTCATATATAGTAATTGTGATATTACTACTTATATATATGTATTATATAGTACATATACATATATTATACAGTATTTTATTTAAAATTTGATATTCATAATACAGCCAGTTTGAAAAACTGTGTGGCAGTTTCTTATAAAATTAATCATACATCTGCAACATTCCACTCTTAGGAATTTATCCAAGAGAAATGAAAGCATATGCCTATAGGAAGACTTATCTACATGAATGTTTATAGTAGCTTTGTTCATACTAGCCCAAACTGGAAACCCCTCAAATGTCTGCCATCAGTAGAACGATAGCAATGAAATACTGTTTGACAGTTTTTCAAAAGTGACCTGATACATGCAATGACATGGTTGAATCTCTTTGATATCCTGGAGAGTGAAAAAAACTGGCCACAAAAGAATACATCCTGCATGGCTCTATCTGAAATTCAAGAAGAGGCTAAACTAATTAGGATGATGGAAATGCGAAAAGTAGTTGCCTGTGGAGTGTGTGATTGACTTGAAAGAGGCATGAAAGAACTTTTCTGGAGCAATGGAAATATTCTATATCTTGACTGGGGTGTTGGTTAGATTAGTATATACATTTGTTAAAACTCAACAAACTGTGCACTTTCAATCTGTTCATTTCATCATAAAATTTACTTCAGTTTAAGAAAGAGAGGGAAAACAGTGTGTTACCAAATTTTCCGTTAAAAATTTTCTCCTATGTTTTAGAGAATTCCTTTGTTTAATAATAAAAGCTATTGATATGTTAGCAGCATTAGAATGACCGTCCACAGGCCTGATCCCAGTGCAATTTAGAGAGAGAATAGCTAGACTTGGAGGGACAAAAATTAGAAATATGTGGAAGGAGATTGGGTTTTGGAAAAAGAGAATTTAGAGACAGAACTCAAAGCTCAGGAGAGCCAGGCAGACCTGAGGAAGGCAGAGAAGAAAGGCATTTGGAATTTCCTTGCTACTTCCAGATTCTAGCGTAGGATTCTTTTAACTTGTGTCATTTCTACTTTTGCATAGAAAAAGTATGCCATTTGTTTCTCCCAGGTATTCTTCCTTTTCATTTATTATGAGCCATTCATCCTTCTGAGGTCCTTGTACCTTAACCATAATTGCACTGGGATTGGGTCTGAAAACTGGGACCAGTCACTTGTCTACATGAAATAGTTATTGGAAGGAATGTACATTTTTCCCCTAAATTCTAACAAAACATTTTAGGAAATAAAATGACAAAAGAGATTAGTATACTTATTTGACTTCCTAGAATTTGTTTTGCTTCATAAATAAATAAATACACAGATATATAAGTAAGTAAGTCAGTGTATCAAAAGAATAATATCTATATCTAGTCTGTTTAAAACTGACTAATGACTAGTGAAACATAAAGATAGTATATCAGAATTCATCACACCCACAGAATATAAAGAATTGGGGAACCAGTTTCTTACTGGATTTGAAAAATAATTTAAAAATAGGTAGAATATTTGCTATTTGTGGCCTGGTATTACTTACCTCCTTTCAAATAATTAATTACTATATGAAGAATAATAAAAATGTAAAGTAAATAGGCTCTTCTTTAAATCATTTCTTTAGAATATTGGATATGCTTTGCTTATCTGATTTTCTTCGATTTGTGCAGCCACTCCCTCATAAGTGAACATCTCTAGAGAAATAAATTATATGTGTCTTGCTCTCTTGTGGACTAACCAAATACATTCTTTTGTTTGAAGATGGGTGGAGCAGGACCCTAAGGAAATTCTGCATTCTGTCTATGAGTGTATAGAGAAAACGTGTGAGAAACTTGGACAGCTCAATATTGATATTTCCAACATAAAAGGTATTTTTCATATTTTACTCTATATATGATTATCTCAATTAAATTCATTCATCCAGCACATACTTGAGTGCCCATGCAGTGGCAAGCATTTCTTTGAGAACTGAGGATACAACAATAAACAGGAAGATTAGGTCCCTGTTCTCATGAAGCTTTTATTTTGGTGGGAGTGAGACCAACAGTAAGATCAGATAAGTACCAGCTAATTTCAGATGCAGATAAGTTCCATACAGAAAGTAAAACCCAGTGATATGCTAGAGTGTGCACAGAGAGGCTTCCTTTAGATTGGAAGGCCAGAGAAGTCCTCTCTGAGGAGGTGACACTTTTGCTGCGGTGTCAAAGGCCAAAAGGGGCCAGCCATGCAAATATCTGGGGGGAAAATGTTAGAGGAAAAGAAAGCAACACATGCAAAGGGCCTGAGGTGGGAATAATTTTGGCCCATTCCTGGATCAGAAAGAAGGCCAGCATGTCAAAAATACAGTGGAAGAAGGGTGACAGGTGAGGTTGGGTGGGTAAGGGGTTTCAGAAGGAACTGAAATCTGAGAAGTGGACGGGGCCTTGTCGGCCACAGTTAGGAGTTTGGATGTTATTCTTAGTATCACACGGAGCCATGAGAAGACTTTAAGCAAGGCCATAGGGGATGACAGGATCTGACTTGCAGTTTAAAAACAACTTCCTGACTGCTGTACGGAACACTGTGGAGAGTGAACAGTAAAGGCGTAAGTGTGGACACAAGGAGACCAGTGTGGAGGCCGCCGTGGAAGTCCTGAGAGAGAGGACGATGACTTGATTGACAGTGGTAGCAGTGGAGGTGGGGAGAAAGGGCCAGAGCTTGCTGATGGATTGGATGTCAGGGTAGCAGAGAGAGTAGTGGAGTGGGGGAAAGAGATGGGTCACAGATGAGGCTTGGGGTTTTTGCTGGAGCTCCTGGATGGACAGGGATACCCTTTACTGGGGAGAGAAAGACTAGAATAGGGAACAGCTTGGGGAGGGGGGAGGTTGTTTGAAATCAAAGCACTTCACTTTTGAAATCTCCCTTAAATAATTGTCTGAGAGTGTTAGGTTATTACAAGTATCTCCCTTTAATTCCTAGTAGTTTTAATAGAATATCTACCTGAGTTTGGCTTTGCATCATTCATAAGGGAGAAAAAAAATAACCCAGTCATCTAAAATGGATATGCTACTAGTGTAAAGGGTGGAAGCATAATACGGTAATTGCCATCTCCTTAGAGTTTAAATTTTTCAAGCTCACCATTCAAGGGCTACTTTTTTTTTCTTTCTTAGGTAGTTTGACTCTAGATACGGGGAACCATCAGTTGGTGCTGGTGGTTCCTTAATTCATGTCATCTTGGCTCTGAAATTTACCAGCACTCCTGAGTTGAAACATTGATTTTTTTTCAGACTTTCCCTTATTTGTATAAATAAAACTCACTTTAAAAAAGGCTAAGTATAATCAAAACCAGTCATTCAGCAAACTCAGAGTGCCTACGATGTGCTAAGTGTGCTAGGGAAACAGTGGAGCACAAATAGGGTCGTGCCGCTGTCCAATGGGGGAAACATGTTAATCCAATCACAGATTAATGGAAAAATGTAACAGTGATATTTCTGTTACTGCAGATTTTTACAAGAAATACCCATGTACGATTTGATATTTTGTTAACAGTTTTTTAATATCCTACCTTCATTTTATCCCTACATCTAAGTGAAGTACTTCAAACTTCTTTTACAGTTGCATTCACCAAGTTTTAGATGAGTCCTCTGTCAAAGTGATTGTTGGTCAATTTCCTTGAACTGTCCTCACAGCTTTCATGGTCTAAACAGTGTAAACGTGTAAAAGGCATTCAGTAGCACACTCTGTTGTCGAAATATCCATTACCAGTGATGTAAATAATCTAGGTGGCGGAATGCCATGTTCACGATGTAGATTCCAGAGCCATTGGCCATGATTTTGACCTCATTCTACCTCCCTTTCAGGTGAGGTAGGCTGCGGCATGTTGGCCTTCTAGACCCACTCAGGTGGCATTCTTTTTTCTCTTGTTTTTGTGGTGTTCGTGAAGATGACACATAACCCCAGTCCAGGTCACTTGTCTTCCACTTGCACTGTCTGTAAGAATACTGAGCACACAGCTCTCTGCTCTACGCTCCTCTGTGTCTAGCCAGTGTGAAACCCATACCTGAACCAAAGTGACCCAGCACTTCCTTCTCAACAACTACCAGCCTATGGCCAAGGAAGAGAACGTTCCACAAGCCCCTCCATACCGGGCCAGTTGTGTTAAAAAATTTTTTTCCCAGGTAATTTATTGAATTGGCACTGTCAAGGGCCAAGCTTTTGCTTGCCTATATAGAGCTCTAGGTCACAGAACCCTAATGCTGTAAAGGATCTTCCATCACTTAGACCTAGCTGCAAATGAGAGAACAGGGACCCTTTGCAGGTCGTGTAGCTATTTAGTGGTGGTATAACATGAAAGCACAACTGCCCTGTCTCCTGGTCCAGTGCTTTCTTTCCTGAGCCACACTGATAATAACCTCAAAAACCACTTGAGTTTTTGGTTCCAAAGTGGCAAAGAAATGAGTTTTTTCCAGCTAAAGGGTGATTCATTTATCATCTTACCTGGTAATCATTGAGTTCATCATAGCTGGTTGTATTTCTTTGGCAAACTCCAGTTTCATTGGTTTTAGTTGTCCTCATCTGCCAAAGTTTGTTGATTTCAGGTCCCTATAAACAATGTCTCCATAATTAAAGTTCACTTTCCAGTTTAACAGCTCACTTGAGCCCAAGACAAGTAAATAGGCTGCTTCTTTCCATCTTGGCTTAGAGAGCTGGGCCGCTCTGTTTGCCTGTCCCTGGACTGAAGGAAATACAAACTATAAAGAGTTACAATACCACATAGTCTCATTCGTCCTCCCTCATGAGATCCAAGCAAAATACAACATACACTGTTACAAAGTTGAGAACATCAAGTCCTCAGTGATTAGGTTAGATAGTAGTTCTCACACCCTTAGAGGACAGGGAAGCCCGCACACCCAGTGCCTCGCCCTAGCCAACACATCCACCCACCTTTCCTTCGCCTCTGAGACTTGGCCTCTCAGAAAGGCACTCTTTGTCCTAAAGGGCTTCCCAGCAATGGCCATATCTCCCTTGCAAGTGGTATAACTTGCCACAGGCACACGTCTGCCAGACATGGAAGCTTTCTACCTCTTCCCAATGGCGCTTTTAGTAGCCCCAGAGCCTTCCTCTGGGGCTTACATTGTTTTGCTATGTGCGTTTATTGGGTTGTTGTTGTTGTTTTCTCCAGAAATGTGTTCCAATTAGAAATTATAATTTTATTTTTAAATAAGGGTGCATGTCATCTATAATTCCACCAAGACAACAATGATAACATTCTGGAGTATTTCCAAAGGCTTTTTTCGAAGTAAATTTTCTTAACTGCGATTATAACTTTTCACAGGCAATATTAAGCAAAATTTAACCAGATTTTGAATATAGCATTTAACTAGTTAATTGTACTAGTGACACTCAGTTTTGAGGGAAAAAAAATCCCCTGAAAAAGAATATATGGATGAAGCATGGACCTGCTAGATACGAGAGTAATGTGTTAGGTTTTATATTGTCCAGTGATTTTAGTATCTCTAGCTAAAAGACTTGCACGTCACATTCATTTGCTCTTATGGTAGGTGAACTAGGGTGGAGGATTATAAAACCTAAACATGTTATTCTGAAAAAGAAGGAATTAAAATTAGGAACTATTAAGAGAAGCACATGTGCTGGGATTAGCAGTCAGAAAAGTTTTCTTTAAGAAACAGAAATATATAGAGGATTTTAGGGTAAAAATGCCAAGAAATTAGCACAATTAGAAGTTCAGAGGCAATGCATAAGGTCTGTGTCGGGAGAAACTGGTACTAGACTTGTTTGTGGCTGGAAGAGAATCCTGAGAAGCTGGTTCACTGGACTTCGATTGTTTGCAAGAAAAGCAATTTTGCTTGGCATGAAGGAACCAAATTAAGATAGAGGGGAAAGAAGAAGCGGTTAGAATGAAACCCGTGACTAATGAATCAGATCGAAATAGCTCTAGATAATGTTCTGAATACCAGTTAGAATGAGCCAATAAAGAAAGGTAGCGTGAAGGGCATAGAATAGAAACTCCAGGCTTGGGACTTCCCTGGTGGCGCAGGGGTTAAGAATCCGCCTGCCAATGCAGGGGACATGGGTTCGAGCCCTGGTCTGGGAAGATCCCACATGCCGCGGAGCAACTAAGCCCGCGAGCCACAACTACTGAGCCCACATGCCACAACTACTGAAGCCCGTGCGCCTAGAGCCCGTGCTCCACAACAAGAGAAGCCACCGCAATGAGAAGCCCGCACACCGCAACGAAGAGTAACCCCCGCTCGCCGCAACTAGAGAAAGCCTGCGGGCAGCAGCGAAGACCCAACGCAGCCAAAAATAAATAAATAAAATAAATAAATTTATATATAAAAAAAAGAAACTCCAGGGTGGCAACTAAGGAAGCAGCCAGCTAGTTAATGGGAAATTAATGCAGTGGGGAAGAATAGGAGAGTTTAGTAGACCATGAATTCATTGTGAGCCCTCATTGTAAAGTTGTCACATATCACGTTCACAATACTCCACCTTAACAACCATTGCCAAGGTCCCGCCGAGGTCTCTGGCCTCTGCTGTGCCCACAGTGCTGCTGCGGAATTCCTTTATGTGTCCCACTTAGCTCAGTCCCATTCTTTGCAACTGGTACTCCAGCCTCTGTGTAACAATGATGACAATGAATGGCAGCAATAAGTGACATTTATGGAGTGGTTACTATGTCCCAGGCACTGTTTTAATATGCATTAACTTAGGTTTTCCTTTTTGTAACCCTGT
The DNA here is from genome assembly GCF_039906515.1 of Pseudorca crassidens. Lineage (NCBI taxonomy): Eukaryota > Metazoa > Chordata > Mammalia > Artiodactyla > Delphinidae > Pseudorca > Pseudorca crassidens. The sequence goes on along the minus strand of NC_090317.1, from coordinate 106,792,301 downwards.
AAGATGGGAACTTTTATCATCTCCATTTTACAGAAGATAAAACTGAGACCCAGGATCATGCTGCTAGGAAGCAGAAGAGTTGGAATTTGAACCCCAGAAGTCTGGCTTCAGAGCCTGAGCTCTATTGAATAGCACCCAAGCTTCACAGTCCCTGCTTTCACAGATAACCTTGCGCTCTACTTCACAGAGAAAATTGAGGCTCTGGGGTCTAAATTCCTCAACTTCCTGTCCCAGTACTTAATGTCTGGATCTCTTGCCCCCTTCCCTCCATTACAAGGGAAGCAATAGCCTTCCGCCCTACTGAGGCTCCTCCCTCCACCTGTGTATTAATCCCATCCCCTCCTGTCACTACAACAATCAGGACCGTGTCCCATTCATTTCCAGACCCCTTTCCCCCCACATTCTCCTTTCTCTTCCTTTATTCCTACAGACCTTTTGGCCTTCTATTTTTTAAAAAACACCCTCAAATCTCTTCCTTTTACCCTATGCCTCTAGGTTTCCTGGTAGTAGAATCTCATTCATCTTTATACCTCTAGAAAAGGTGTTAAATAAAGTAAGTATATTTGCATTGGATAAAGATTATTTAGAACAAGGGAGCTAGCTGCTGGTCCCCTTCAGCTCTCTGTTGGTCAGAACATTCCTAGTATGTCTTATTCTGGGTGTACAGCTTGAGTAATTTGGACAGTTAGTTGCATGTTCCTAGGAGAGGTGGTGAAGGGACTTTAAACCATGCCCTATGGAGGTGGGGCAGTGGAAGGAAATTGGGCTGTTTAGCCTAGACAGGGGAAGAGAAGCCTGGAGGGACAGAATAGCTGCTTCAAGTGTGAAAGACTGACATGTGGAAGAAGGATTCACCTTATTCTTTGTATCTCCAAAGAATGTAACAAAGATCTATAGGTGGAAGCAATGAGGAAACGAATTGTTTTTAAATAGCAAAGCTGTACAGTAGAGATTTGTTTGCCTGGAGAGAGGTAGTGAGTATCTTGTCACTAGAAGTGCTGCCTGAATGGTCATGTAACAGGCAATTCCAGAGATTTGAGCATAAGGTGGGTTGATTATATAGCCTTTAAGGTCTGTCCTAATCTTAAATTGTGGAAAAGCTCCATCCTTTAGCCCAGTGTGTGCAACTCTGCACAGGAGAATCACCTGGGGAGTATTAAGAAAAAATACCAATGCTCAGATGCTACCCCAGGTAGTTAAATCAGAAGATTTGGGTCAGGGCCTGGGCACCGGTATTTTTTAAAAGCTCTGCAGTTGATTCTAATGTACAACCAAGTCTGAACCTCCAATTTAGCTGAATCAAGCCGAACTGAGTAAGATGGTATGGAATAGTATTTTACTTATAGTAACTTACTGTAACTATAGCCCTTGAGTTGTATATAGGTTAGTATAATGTAATTGCCATCACATACTGTACTTATGCCTGACTCAAACTCTATGTCTTTTGTTTGTTTGTTTTTTTGGTTGCGCTGGGTCTTAGTTGTGGCTCACGGGCTCCTTAGTTGTGGCTTACCAGCTCCTTAGTTGTGGCACATGGGCTCCATAGTTGTGGCATGCGAACTCTTAGTTGTGGCATGCATGTGGGATCTAGTTCCCTGACCAGGGATCGAACCCAGATCCCCAGCATTGGAAGCGTGGAGTCTTAGCCACTCTGCCACCAGGGGAGTCCCTCAAACTCTATGTCTTGTAACATATTATTAAAATACATGAAGAAAACTGAATTTCTAACTAAGCATAATATGAGTTTGCCCAGCATGAAGGATTTTATCTGTGACTATTTTCTCAAAATACAGGCATGTGTGCACACACACACACGGAGGGAAATTTCTTGTGGCAGTTAGTAAATAAACGAATGAGGTTATTGTTGGTCTCCGCAGCATGATAAATTGGGTATCGTAAAGTTGGGAAGTTATTGCATTCCCTATTTATAAGGCAACCTGCGAGTCTTTTATTTGGCTATTGATCTGGGTCCATGTTATGGTGTGCTGGTAGTGAAGCAGGGAGAAGTCTGTAGAAAGAAAAAGAAGTAGTTGACATTGGTGGTTCGCTTTTCCTGGGCCAGTCAAAGAAAATCAACTCAATACCACCACAGACGTTCCAAATGTTTTTCTTCAAATTTTTATGTTTAGTTGTGCCTGTAAAAAAAAAAAAAGTGAGAACTTTGCTCAGATTTCTGCTATTTTTTTTAATCCTTTCTGTTTAACTTTCTCTTTAAAGCTATTGGTGTCAGTAACCAGAGGGAAACCACTGTAGTCTGGGACAAGTTAACTGGAGAGCCTCTCTACAATGCTGTGGGTAAGCTCTTGTGCATGGATGTCAAACTCAAGGCCTTTCTCCACTTGCAGGAGTTGTCATACTAAAACATCTGGCTAACAAAGCATGTAGTCATGTTCCCTATAATCTCATGGGTTGAGCTGAAGAGTCCTCTAAGAAATGAGTTGTTATATATTTACCATTTTCAGATAGTTATTCCCAATTTGAATTAACTCTTTCCCATGCTTGCCCCTTCCTGATAATTTGCATTATACAAATGAGTCATTGTTACCAGAACTTTTTATAATCCCTGCTGTTTCTGACACCTGAAAGGGATCTCACCTCCTCTTCCCCTCAAAAATCAAGATTACAGATGTCCCCATTCCCTTCTCTACCTTTCCATAAAGTACTTGTATACTTGTTCTTCCCATCTAGAAATTTGAATCGACTCTTTTGAGCTTATGAAAATAAAATGTCAAAATTTTAGCTCCTTCTGCTACAAACTTGGCGATTTCAGCAGGGGTTCAAAAGCTCAATCTCAAATATACCACCGTTAGGTATCACATCTTATTAAATGTAAATAACCATGGGTATATTTTAGCCTCACTCTTAGTAGCACATGACAGTTGAGCACTGAATGACACTGTCACTTGCTAAAAGGAAAGTTTTGTTCTAAATATACAGTCGCTGAAAGGCGTTATTCTGTCGCAAATAGCAAAGCACAATTTTTTAGTCAATAAAGTAACAGGTTGTGGGTTGGACAGTGGAGGCAGAAGTTGTCAGAGATGGGATGATTTATAGAGTGAGCTCTTTTTACTTTACAGTTACTTTAGTAATATATTTAGTTACTTTAGTATTGATTGGAAAAAAGTGATATTCAAGCAGAAAATATACTAACAAGGTGCCTTGTAAGAGTAGTGTGAATTCCTTTGGAAATAATCTTTATAAAAAATGAAGGTCTTTAATGTTATTGTGTTATAAGAAAGCATTTAGTATGTCTTCTGTATCTGTGATAAAAAATTCAAGATGCAAAAAAGGTCAAAGAATTGCAACCAAAGGTTCTCTTACACAAAAGTACCTCTTTTAAAGCTTTATTTTGTTCTCATTCTCATGAGCAGCGCATTTTGAATATAAGCAGGGTATTACAATTTTAATGGCTAGTATCTAGGAGAGTATTCTTTCACAGACCAATGTTAGCCAACTTCTTATACTTGTTAAGGTTTTACTTTTTGTTTTCCCCCTCATGAAAGGAAGGGCCTACTCACAGGAACCAGAAAGTTTCTGTTAAACTCTAAACTTGGAATTGTAAAAATGCAGCTTTGGACTTTGAGTTATCATTTTAAAATAATGCAACTAGGTTAGCTGAAGTTATGCATAAGTGAAAGATGTCAGTAAATATTTTACTAGAAAAACTTTTTGAGATGTGCTTATTTACTCATTCCTTTTTCTTCTACACTTTTTAGTTTTCTATTTAAAAAATATCAGGTATTCAAAACAGAATGACTGAAAACCAAAAGAAACAACTGACATTAGAAGCAGACCAATAAGAAATCCTGATATTAGAGTTATCAGACTTTAAAATAACCATCATCTACATGTTCAAGGAATTCATTGAGATGAGTGATAATCTTAGCAAAGAAATGGAAATTTAAAGATCGAAATTCTAGGACTGTATTAAACTCAGTTGATGAGTTTTACATCGTATTAGACACAGCTGAGTTACTGAACTGGAAGAGAGATCAGAAGTAAATATCTAGACTAAAGCACAGAGAGACAAAGGTTTAGAAAATACAGAAAAGAATCTAAGAGAAATATGGGGTAAGGTAAGAAGGTCCAACATATTTGTAATTGGAGACCCAAACGAAAAGGAAAGAGAGATAGATGATAAAAGTTTTTCAAAACTGTCGAAAGATATCACGCCACAAATTCAAGAAGCGCTATGATTCCCCAGGCAAGATAAATACACATAAAGCCGTATACATACGTATGCTGAGACCTGAAGATAAAAAGAAGGATTTTAAAGTAGCCAGAGGATATGACCTTCAAGAGACCAACACTAAAACTTTCAGCTGATTTCTCAAAGAAACAGAGTACAATGGAACGAAATCTTTAAAGTGCTAAAAGACAATAACGTGAACCTAGAATTCTATATTTAGTGAAAATATCCTTAAGAAATGAAGGTGAAATATAAAGGCAAAGACAAACAGGGACTTATAGGAATCATTACAAGCAAACCCCGACTAAAAGAAAAACTAAATAATGTTTTTCTGGAGTTACGGAAAGAAGATGGTGGAAGAATAAGACACGGAGATCAACTTCCTCCCCACAGATACACCAGAACTACATCTACACGTGGAACAACTCCTACAGAACACCTACTGAACGCTGGCAGAAGACCTCAGACCTCCCAAAAGGCAAGAAAGTCCCCATGTACCTGGGTAGGGCAAAAGAAAAAAGAATAAACAGAGACAAAAGGATAGGGACGGGACCTGCACCAGTGGGAGGGAGCTGTGAAGGAGGAAAGGTTTCCACCCACTGGGAAGCCCCTTCACGGGTGGAGACTGCAGGTGGCGGAGGGGGAAGCTTCAGAGCCGCGGAGGAGAGGACAGCAACAGGGGTGCGGAGGGCAAAGCGGGGAGAGATCCCCGCACAGAGGATCGGTGCCGACCGGCACTCACCAGCCCGAGACGGTTGTCTGCTCACCCGCCGGGGCGGGCGGGGCTGGGAGCTGAGGCTCGGGCTTCGGTCGGAGGGCAGGGAGAGGACTGGGGTTGGCGGCATGAACACAGCCTGCAGGGGGTTAGTGCACCACGGCTAGCCGGCAGGGAGTCCGGGGAAAAGTCTGGACCTGCCGAAGAGGCAAGCGACTTTTTCTTCCCTCTTTGTTTCCTGGTGCGCGAGGAGAGGGGATTAAGAGCGCCGCTTAAAGGAGCTCCAGAGATGGGTGCAAGCCGCGACTAACAGCGCAGACCCCAGAGACGAACATGAGACGCTAAGGCTGCTGCTGCTGCCACCAAGAAGCCTGTGTGCGAGCACAGGTCACTATCCACACCCCCTTCCAAGGAGCCTGTGCAGCCCGCCACTGCCAGTGTCCCGGGATCCAGGGACAACTTCCCCGGGAGAACGCACGGCGTGCCTCAGGCTGGTGCAACGTCATGACGGCCTCTGCCGCCGCAGGCTCGCCCCGCACTCAGTACCCCTCCCTCCCCCCGGCCTGAGTGAACCAGAGTGCCCGAAGCAGCTGCTCCTTTAACCCCGTCCCGTCTGAGCGACCCTCCCACGACCTACACGGAGAGGCGGGGCCAAATCCAAAGCTGAGCTCCGGGAGCTGTGAGAAGAAGAGAAAGGGAAATCTCTCTTAGCAGTCTCAGAAGCAGCGGATTAAAGCTCCACAGTCAACTTGATGTACCCTGCATCTGTGGAATACCTGAATAGACAACGAATCATCCCAAATTGAGGAGGTGGACTTTGAGAGCAAGATTTATGATTTTTTCCTCTTTTCCTCTTTTTGTGAGTGTGTATGTGTATGCTTCTGTGTGAGATTTTGTCTGTATAGCTGTGCTTCCACCATGTGCCCTAGGGTTTTATCTGTCTGTTTTTTTTCTTTAAAAATTTTTTTTCTTAATAATTATTTTTTGTTTTCACAACTTTATTTTATTTTATCTTACTTTATTTTTTCTTCCTTATTTCTTTCTTTCCTTCCTTCCCTCCTTCCTTCCTTCCTTCCTTCCTCCCTCCCTCCCTCCCACCCTCCTTTCTTTCTTTCGTTCTTCTTTCTTTTCTTTCTTTTCTTCCTTCCTTCCTTCCTTCCTTCTCTTCCTTCCTTCCTTCCTTCCTTCCTTCCTTCCTTCCTTCCTCCCTCCCTCCCTCCCACCCTCCCTCCCTCCCTCCCTCCCTTCCTTCCTCTCCCTTTTATTCTGAGCCGTGTGGATGAAAGGCCCTCAGTGCTGTGGCCAGGAGTCAGTGCTGTGCCTCTGAGGTGGGAGAGCCAACTTCAGGACACTGGTCCACAAGAGCCCTCTGAACTCCACATAATATCAAATGGTGAAAATCTCCCAGAGATCTCCATCTCAACACCAGCACCCAGCTTCACTCACTGACCAGCAAGCTACAGTGCTGGACACCCTATGCCAAACAACTAGCAAGACAGAAACACAACCCCACCCATTAGCAGAGAGGCTGCCTAAAATCATAATAAGTCCTCAGACACCCCAAAACACACCACCAGACATGGACCTGCCCACCAGAAAGACAAGACCCAGCCTGATCCACCAGAACACAGGCACTAGTCCCCTCCACCAGGAAGCCTACACAACCCCCTGAACCAACCTTAGCCACTGGGGACAGACACCAAAAACTACGGGAACTACGAACCTGCAGCCTGCAAAAAGGAGACCCCAAACACAGCAAGATAAGCAAAATGAGAAGACAGAAAAACACACAGCAGATGAAGGAGCAAGATAAAAACCCACCAGACCTAACAAATGAATAGGAAATAGGCAGTCTACCTGAAAAAGAATTCACAATGATGATAGTAAAGATGATCCAAAATCTTGGAAATAGAATAGACAAAGTGCAAGAAACATTTAACAAGGACCTAGAAGAACTAAAGGTGAAACAAGCAATGATGAACAACACAATAAATGAAATGAAAAATACTCTGATGGGATCAATAGCAGAATAACTGAGACAGAAGAACGGATAAGTGACCTGGAAGATAAAATAGTGGAAATAACTACTGCAGAGCAGAAGAAAGGAAAAAGAATGAAACGAACTGAGGACAGTCTCAGAGACCTCTGGAACAACATTAAACGCACCAACATTCGAATTATAGGGGTTCCAGAAGAAGAAGAGAAAAAGAAAGGGACTGAGAAAATATTTGAAGAGATTATAGTTGAAAACTTCCCTAATATGGGAAAAGAAATAGTTAATCAAGTCCAGGAAGCACAGAGAATCCCATACAGGGTAAATCCAAGGAGAAATACACCAAGACATATATTAATCAAACTGTCAAAAATTAAATACAAAGAAAACATATTAAAAGCAGCAAGGGAGGGCTTCCCTGCTGGCGCAGTGGTTGAGAGTCCACCTGCCGATGCAGGGGACACGGGTTTGTGCCCCGGTCCGGGAGGATCCCACATGCCGCAGAGCAGCTAGGCCCATGAGCCATGGCCGCTGAGCCTGCGCATCCACAGCCTGTGCTCCGCAACGGGAGAGGCCGCAACAGTGAGAGGCCCGCGTATTGCAAAAAAAAAAAAAAGACAAAAACAAACAGCAAGGGAAAAACAACAAATAACACACAAGGGAATCCCCAGAAGGTTAACAGCTGATCTTTCAGCAGAAACTCTGCAAGCCAGAAGGGAGTGGCAGGACATATTTAAAGTGATGAAGGAGAAAAACCTACAATCAAGATTACTCTACCCAGCAAGGATCTCATTCAGATTTGATTGAGAAATTAAAACGTTTACAAACAAGCAAAAGCTGAGAGAGTTCAGCACCACCAAACCAGCTTTACAACAAATGCTAAAGGAACTTCTCTAGGCAAGAAACACAAGAGAAGGAAAAGACCTACAATAACGAACCCAAAACAATTAAGAAAATGGGAATAGGAACATATATATTGATAATTACCTTAAATGTAAATGGACTAAATGCTCCCAGCAAAAGACACAGATTGGCTGAATGGATACAAAAACAAGACCCATATATATGCTGCCTACAAGAGACCCACTTCAGACCTAGAGACACATACAGACTGAAAGTAAGGGAATGGAAAAAGATATTCCATGCAAATGGAAACCAAAAGAAAGCTGGAGTAGCAATTCTCATATCAGACAAAATAGACTTTCAAATAAGGACTATTAGAAGAGACAAAGAAGGACACTACATATGATCAAGGGATCGATCCAAGAAGAAGATATAACAATTGTAAATATTTATGAACCCAACATAGGAGCACCTCAGTACATAAGGCAAATACTAACAGCCATAAAAGGGGAAATCGACAGTAACACATTCATAGTAGGGGACTTTAACACCCCACTTTCACCAATGGACAGATCATCGAAAATGAAAATAAATAAGGAAACACAAGCTTTAAATGATACATTAAACAAGATGGACTTAATTGATATTTATAGGACATTCCATCCAAAAACAACAGAATACACATTTTTCTCAAGTGCTCATGGAACATTCTCCAGGATAGATCATATCTTGGGTCACAAATCAAGCCTTGGTAAATTTAAGAAAATTGAAATTGTATCAAGTATCTTTTCCAAACACAATGCTATGAGACTAGATATCAATTACAGGAAAAGATCTGTAAAAAATAGAAACACATGGAGGCTAAACAATACACTACTTAATACCTAGAAACAAATGACAATGGAGACACGACAACCCAAAACCTATGGGATGCAGCAAAAGCAGTTCTAAGAGGGAAGTTTATAGCAATACAATCCTACCTTAGAAACAGGAAACATCTTGAATAAACAACCTAACCTTGCACCTAAAGCAATTAGAGAAAGAAGAACTAAAAAAACCAAAAGTTAGCAGAAGGAAAGAAATCATAAAAATCAGATCAGAAATAAATGAAAAAGAAATGAAGGAAACAATAGCAAAGATCAATAAAACTAAAATCTGATTCTTTGAGAAGATAAACAAAATTGATAAACCATTAGCCAGACTCATCAAGAAAAAAGGGGAGAAGACTCAAATCAATAGAATTAGAAATGACAAAGAAGAAGTAACAACTGACACTGCAGAAATACAAAAGATCATGAGAGATTACTACAAGCAAGTCTATGTCAATAAAATGGACAATTTGGAGGAAATGGACAAATTCTTAGAAATGCACAACCTGCCAAGACTGAATCAGGAAGAAATAGAAAATATGAACAGACCAATCACAAGCACTGAAATTGAAACTGTGATTAAAAATCTTCCAACAAACAAAAGCCCAGGACCAGAGGGCTTCACAGGCAAATTCTATCAAACATTTAGAGAAGAGCTAACACCTAACCTTCTCAAGCTCTTGCAAGATATATCAGAGGGAGGAACACTCCCAAACTCATTCTACAAGACCACCATCACCCTGATACCAAAACCAGACAAGGATGTCACAAAAAAAGAAAACTACAGGCCAATATCACTGATGAACATAGATGCAAATATCCTCAACAAAATACTAGCAAACAGAATCCAATAGCACATTAAAAGGATCATATACCATGATCAAGTGGGGTTTATTCCAGGAATGCAAGGATTCTTCAATATATGCAAATCAATCAACGTGATACACCATATTAACAAATTGAAGGAGAAAACTCATATGATCATCTCAATAGATGCAGAGAAAGCTTTTGACAAAATTCAACACCCATTTATGATAAAAACCCTGCAGAAAGTAGGCATAGAGGGAACTTTCCTCAACATGATAAAGGCCATATATGAGAAACCCACAGCCAACATCGTCCTCAGTGGTGAAAAACTGAAAGCATTTCCACTAAGATCAGGAACACGACAAGGTTGCCCACTCTCACCACTCTTTTTTATGTTTTTGCTTGTTTGTTTGTTTTCGTTTTTACTTGCGGTACGCGGGCCTCTCACTGCTGCGGCTTCTCCCGTTGTGGAGCACAGGCTCCGGACACGCAGGCCCAACGGCCACGGCCCACGGGCCCAGCTGCTCCGCGGCATGTGGGATCCTCCCGGACCAGGGCACGAACCTGCATCCCGTGCATTGGCAGGTGGACTCACAACCACTGCGCCACCAGGGAAGCCCACCACTCTTATTCAACATAGTTTTGGAAGTTTTAGCCACAGCAATCAGAGAAGAAAGGGAGATAAAAGGAATCCAAATCGGAAAAGAAGAAGTAAAGCTGTCACTGTTTGCAGTTGACATGATACTATACATAGAGAATCCTAAAGTTGCTACCAGACAACTACTAGATCTAATCAATGAATTTTGTAAAGTAGCAGGATACAAAATAAATGCACAGAAATCTCTGGCATACCTATACACTAATGATGAAAAATCTCAAAGTGAAATCAAGAAAACACTCCCATTTACCATTGCAACAAAAAGAATAAAATATCTAGGAATAAACCTACCTAAGGAGATAAAAGACCTGTATGCAGAAAATTATAAAACACTGATGAAAGAAATTAAAGATGATACAAATAGATGGAGAGATATTCCATGTTCTTGGATTGGAAGAATCAACATTGTGAAAATGACTCTACCACCCAAAGCAATCTACAGATTCAATGCAATCCCTATCAAACTACCACTGGCATTTTTCACAGAAGTAGAACAAAAAATTTCACAATTTGTATGGAAATAAAAGACCCCGAATAGCCATTGCAATCTTGAGAACGAAAAACAGAGCTGGAGGAATCAGGCTCCCTGACTTCAGACTATACTACAAAGCTACAGTAATCAAGACAGTATGGTACTGGCACAAAAACAGAAATATAGATCAATGGAACAGCATAGAAAGCCCAGAGATAAACCCACACACATATGGTCACCTCATCTTTGATAAAGGAGGCAGGAATGTACAGTGGAGAAAGGACAGCCTCTTCACTAAGTGGTGTTGGGAAAACTGGACAGGTACATGTAAAAGTATGAGAGTAGATCACTCCCTAACACCATACACAAAAATAAGCTCAAAATGGATTAAAGACCTAAATGTAAGGCCAGAAACTATCAAACTCTTAGAGGAAAACACAGGCAGAACACTCTATGACATAAATCACAGCAAGATCCTTTTTGACCCACCTCCTAGAGAAATGGAAATAAAAACAAAAATAAACAAATGGGACCTAATGAAACTTCAAAGCTTTTGCACAGCAAAGGCAACCATAAACAAGACCAAAAGACAACCCTCAAAATGGGAGAAAATATTTGCAAATGAAGCAACTGACAAAGGATTAATTTCCAAAATTTACAAGCAGCTCATGCAGCTCAATAACAAAAAAACAAACAACCCAATCCAAAAATGGGCAGAAGACCTAAACAGACATTTCTCCAAGGAAGATATACAGACTGCCAACAAACACATGAAAGAATGCTCAACATCATTAATCATTAGAGAAATGCAAATCAAAACTACAATGAGATATCATTTCACACCAGTCAGAATGGCCATCATCAAAAAATCTAGAAACAATAAATTCTGGAGAGGGTGTGGAGAAAAGGGAACCCTCTTGCACTGCTGGTGGGAATGTGAATTGGTACAGCCACTATGGAGAACAGTATGGAGGTTCCTTAAAAAACTACAAATAGAACTACCATATGACCCAGCAATACCACTACTGGGCATATACTCTGAGAAAACCATAATTCAAAAAGAGTCATGTACCAAAATGTTCATTGCAGCTCTATTTACAATAGCCCAGAGATGGAAACAACCTAAGCGTCCATCATCAGATGAATGGATAAAGAAGATGTGGCACATATATAGAATGGAATATTACTCAGCCATAAAAAGAAACGAAATTGAGCTATTTGTAATGAGATGGATGGACCTGGAGTCTGTCATACAGAGTGAAGTAAGTCAGAAAGAGAGAGTCAGGTACTGTATGCTAACACATATATATCGAATTTAAGAAAAAAAAATGTCATGAAGAACCTAGTGGTAAGACAGGAATAAAGACACAGACCTACTAGAGAATGGACTTGAGGATATGGGGAGGGGGAGGGGGAAGGGTAAGCTGTGACAAGGCGAGAGAGTGGCATGGACATATATACACTACCAGGCGTAAGGTAGATAGCTAGTGGGAAGCAGCCGCATAGCACAGGGAGATCAGCTCGGTGCTTTGTGACCACCTGGAGGGGTGGGATAGGGACGGTGGGAGGGAGGGAGACGCAAGAGGGAAGAGATATGGGAACATATGTATATGTATAACTGATTCACTCTTGTAAAGCAGAAACTAACACACCATTGTAAAGCAATTATACTCCAATAAAGATGTAAAACATAAATAAATTAAATAAATAAATAATGTTTTCCTGGGAGAAGGAAAAAAATGTTCTCAGGTGGAAATTTGGCAATGCAGGAAGGAATGCAGGGGCCTAGATAATAAATCTAGGTAATAGATTTAAATCTATTTAAATAGATTTAAATCTAGATAATAAATGTAGTAAATATGTAGGTCAATCTAAATGAATTTTGACTGTATAAGGAAATAATGTATTGTGATATTCAAAATATATTAAAATTTTAAGTATTACATGGCAACAGTAGTACATGAAAGGAATATGGAGTAAATGAGGTTAAAGTGTCTTGTGGTCCCAGTATTGTCAAGGATGCATGTTGTAATCTCTAGGGTAAGCAGTAAGAGAGTGAATAGTGTATAAGTCACAGGCTTATAAAGGGGAAAAATGGAATGACTGTGAAAAAGAAGGAAAGAAAAAGGAGTAGAAACAGGAAGGAAGGACAAATAGAAAGCATTTATATCCAGACATGTAAATAATTATATTTAAAAGGACAAGATTACTCTCTTCAGTAAAATCTAGCAAAGGAGTTAATTGAGACTGCTAATGAGCTAATGGGATTAGAGTGTAAGAATGGAGAGACAACTTTGCCAGACCTTTCAGAGGAAGGATGCAGCTGGTATGTTTGGAAATTGAATAGGGCATAAAGTTGAGGGTAAAATAAAACAGGGCTGCAAGATTTTTAGCCTGAGAGAACAGAAGGAAATTAAGTAATACTGAAAGAGTACCAACGTGGGAGAAAAATGGCTTTCTTTCTTGGACAAGGTTAATATTGGACTTGCAATCAAAGCTCATTTCTGGACAGTTAGAATTTGTAGCTGTGTTGTAAAGAGGTTGTTCAAAATGTAGACTTAAAAGTTGCTAACTTAGTCAGTCTCAGTTTATTACAGAAGAATTCACCATAGGAATGAAGGTAAAATTAATTGATTCAACAGAAGTTTAGGTACCTTTCTGTAGACAGGTTCTGTGATGACCCCTAGGCATATAGTGACAAACCAGGCAATCACCTTGCTTACCTTTGTGACACAGAGGCTAGGGATAGGAATTTGGAGGCTAGACGAGGAAGGGGCATAGAAAAGGAGGACAGAAGAGTAATTAGCTGGGAAGAGAAGCCACTAAGTAATGACAAGGGTAGATTCTACCTCCAGTTTTATTCCATCTAGGAAAACACTAAGGTGTCATATCTCCGTGCAAGTTTTCAGTTGAGAATATCAACACAATATTAAATCTTTAGCAGCTTTATCTTAAAACAACACAAGGTGGGATTGATGGAAACAGAATCAGATTTTTCCATATCTTTGTCTTTGAGCTTCTTTGTCTTTTTTTATATCAGAGTCTGTGGGTTTTCTCCTTTTACCCCCCCCCATGTTTTCTTCCTTCCTTGTCCCTCTCTCTTGTAAATCTGTCACTGAAGGCCTATCCTGCTCCTCTTCATTCTTCTCTCTTTGCTTAGTAAATTATATAACTGCTGAGCAGTATTTGTTATAGGCAAGCAAATGAGAGGGGCAGTCTACATTTTTTTAATTGCCTTTTGTGTCGCCATTTTTATGGCTCGGAGTCCTCGATAAGCAATCCACGCACCCCCAGTACAGTAACAGAGAGGAGAATTTCAGGGGCCTATTAGTGGACATGAAATAGGCTAGGTGAAGAAGTTGAAGACTGAGAAAGGCTATTTGTTCTTCCTCGCAATAAAGGTGTATTTGTTTACTGACATATTTTAGCATGGTATGCTTATGAGAGTAGAGGTGGCCTGTTTTAGAAGTTTCGTATTGTTTTAAGAATTCATGTGTTAGTTCTGTGATAGGCGAGGTGAACACTGGTGTGGTATCTGAGATATAGGTAAAATGCATCCCTGCTTCCCAGTCACTGTGCCATGATGCAGCCATTTACCATGATGGCCTCACAGGTGGATTACAGCAGCTTTGTGGCCCTGGATCTGAATGAAGCAGGCCTTTGACTTCTCTCCCCTACCTTTAGTTTTCCTCATCCCTCTGGCACTTTTTTCTCTCCCTCTTAGCATTATCTTCATCACTATTTTCCAAAGGATTCCCTCCACCCCACTCTCCACCTTTTTCTAAGCCTTTTCCTTCCAAAACCAACTCTTTTTTAGTGGTCTACAGGCCTTGCTGTCTTCTAAGTAGTATTGAAAAGAAGGTTTGGGTTTACAAATGCACCATAGACTAAATTGATAAAGAAGCACAAAACTACACAGGTGGTTCAGATGTTGAGTGGGGAAAGGCTTGAATCAATTGATATTTAGTGTGTTCATATTCACGTTTCACTAATGTTACCGGTGAAACATTCTGGCCTAACTAGGATGGCCCAGCTCTTTCCCCTCTTCTTGTCCAGGTTTCGTCACTCACTATTGAAGTTGATTGGTGTACACGGCAAGCCTAGTGCAATATGACCCTCATATCGGTAGCTTTCTGTAGAGCACAATTCATGATTTAATATAAAAATATTATTCGTAGTAGGGACTAATATCCAGGAAGGCAAGAGTCACTAATTTTGAGTGGCTATGGTATACTTAGTATACTTTAGTACAGTATACTTTACTACACTAAAGAAAACCACCAACAAAATCATGTGTCTCTGAGTCATTATTCCTTATTTAGATGGGATTGCAAACATTTTTTTTAAGATATTGGATTTAAAGTTCCCTATGACACATAACTCTTTATGCAGAGTATGGCAGTTTTAAACATTGGTTATCCTCTTTGCCTTTTGTTATTTTTACATGCTAGTTAACCCTGGGCCAGTGATTCAACCTGGTTAGTCATCTGTTGAGATCTGAAGGAACATTGAGCTCAATTCTTCTCTCTCTCCTTGAACTGGGTTCTGTTTCAGAGTATCAGCATGAAAGAAAACCATAGATGGCAAACCACCTAAAACTCCTAAGCATGCTTGGCCTTAAACAACAAAGGTGTGGTTTTGTTTTTTATTGTTTTGCTATGGAAGGGAGCAGATTTTTTACTTCTGTAAAATCTAGAGTATTCAGCCCTGTCACGATCCACTTATTTTTCATTTTGTCAAGTCTCTTATTACATGGTTCTTTGAATGCCTTACATCTCCTTCAATCCTGGATAAAGAAATACTGCTATATTTTGCAGTGATTGAATTCCTCAACTCTGGCTAGTTTAAATAAAAAGAAACTAAATTAGAGTTCAAGTGTGAGGTATTTTTTCATGTTCTATTTAAGACTATGACTTCATCCTGACTGTACCTATATCGTAGAGATTTCATTCTGGATTCAGACTCTGCCTTTTCCATTTACTACCATTCTGTGCCTGTTGCCTCAACAGTTAAGCTGGAGAAAGTAAAAGTATGGATCTCAAAAGCTTGCGGTGAAGATTAATGGGTTAATACATGTAGGACACTTAAAACAGTGCCTAGCAGACTATAAGCCTTCAGTAAGTGTTCAGAACATGGCCACTGTTCTGAATTAGATGATAGCCTTTTCAGTCCAGGAATGCCAGATGAAATGGCTGATTTATATACAACAGGTGTTCTTAGGGAAAATGCAGAGCTTACCTGGGGCCACACACACTCATGTCAGCCATTGGCATTTTGGCATTTATACACCTAAGAGCTGAAATAGGTTTCAGCCCCCAACGTTTGACATGCATGTTTTAATTCACCCCCCTCCCCAACTCTCCATGTTTCTTTCGGCCCCACCTGATTTCTGGAAATGTCATCAGGTGAGGGACAGACTCTTTCCCTTTGCAAATGACCTCTTACCCAGCTTAATTAATAGCTTAACTTTTGGCTAGTGGTAACACATAGCAATTAAATCTAGTTTACTAGGTGTAATGTCTACTGTGGGCAAAACGACCCGATAACACTTTGTATAACTGTCAGCAGTCCTTGCTTAGGGTGTGTTCCAAAACCTGGAGCCTTACCTTCATCTCCCTTTCTGTCAGGCCAGTAGCGCCTCATAGCAAACCATCCAGAGGAGATGTATTATTTGCCTTTGCTTCTAGTCAACTGAAAATAATTTAGTTTATCTTTAGTGTGTTTGCTTATTCTTTTTTCCTTAGGTATATTTCCCTTCTATTGTTATGACTGACCAAAACTGATGCAAACTTCTAAATATTCTAAAAATGATTCCTCTATGCTGTCACTACGTCACTAAACTAACCTTGGTCCGTGGGCTTTGAGGCAACTGCATTTTTCTTCATTCTTAAAACTTTGTTTTCAGAACAAACTAAATCCACCAGACATATATTGGATGTGACTTTATTTAGTACAAATAAAAATTTCAGATCACCCAAGTTGGGTTTTTTTTAACGTATTCACTTGGTGGTCTGAACCATTTAAATCCAGTTTATTTGGTCTAAGTAAGGGACATGTGTGCTAGAAACAGGCTGTATGGTATTCTGGACTCTATTTTCCTTTTTCTGATGTTTTTCCGAATCACTTTGGAACTTAGCAATTCCCTGTTCCCTTTAGATATGCTGTTGCTTTTTGTGGAGATGAACTTCATCTCCTGCCACCCTACCAGGGAAGTGCTTTCCTGGAGCTGTGCCTTCCCAAAGCCACCCATTTATGTCTTTCTGCAGGTGACCCCAGCAGAGATTGTAGCAATGCTACAATGCTAATGCTCCTTAGCATTCCTTTCAGAAGTCCCTTAGGGATGCACTCTCTCACTGCATCACATAGCCTTTCAATTCAGTGGTTGGGTGAAAGTCAACTGAGCCACTTTCCTAACTAGGACGTAGATTTGTGACAAGGTAGGGAAGAGTCATCCTGAACAAGAAGCAGATATTTACCTGGTCCTTGTCCAAACGGAAATGCTATTGAACCAGAGACTTTGACTGGACTGCCTCTGTTCCCCTTCCACTCCATGTCTCTTCCTTCTCTTTTTCTACGCTTAAATGTGTAGGAAAATGTTCATCCTGATGAACTTGCCCATGTGATCTACCATTTCCTAAATGGTCAGCAAGAAAATGCAAACCTTGAACCTGGCCATCTCTAGCATGAATTGCCATTATTTCTCCTAATGCTCCAGCTGCTCCAGTTTCTCCTGGCCCTTCAGATCCAGTTGCCGTTGTTCCCTCTGGCTCTTCAGTTCCAGCTGCTGGCGCTGCCTCAGGTATTGGTGCTCTGGCCCTTGCTCACTTCCCGGCCTTCCAACTCGGACACATTGGGGGAAATTGACTGCTGCTGTTGGATCTGGATCTGGCCCTTCTTTTGATTTTTCTCAGAAATTATCTCCACGAGGGGCTTAGTCCTCCAGCTTGGGGTCTTCTCTTTGGCTTTTGGTCTCTTATTCTGCAAACGTAATTCTGCCATCTTAGCTTCTTTAATGAGTTGTCTAATTTTTTTTGTTCTTAATTCAGTTAATTTTGAGCATTTGTGAATTGCTTAGTAGTATACCGACCACTGACATTTTTCTCTTTGGCAGTTTTACTAATTCATTCCATGTATTCTAATTGCTTTAAACCCTTGGGTTATAAAAACAAAGTAAAAATTATGCCAGCCTTCTGTGATCATGGAATAATGGAAGGAGAGGGACTTTTGAGACCATCTAGTCCAAACTGCCTTATTTTATATTCTGGAAACCCAGGCCACGAAGGGTAACGTGACTTGCTCGGGTCACATAGCTTGTTGGTGGCAAAGCCAGAAGATGTACATTTCACCTCCACTGTTTTGACTCCTTTTGGTGAGGGGTTCATTCTGCACATACCACTGTGGCTACTTGGAAGCTTTCAAGTGAGGAGTGTAGTGCCCAATTTCTTAAGTAGTCCTTGTCAAGGAGCAGTAGAATCACAGAGCCCCTGGAACTCAGAGAGCCACTTGATCATCAGTTTGTCTTCAGTTTTGTTTTTAAATTAATGATTGGAACAAATTCAGTATCCTAAAGAACATTCCCTAAAAAAGAGGTTGTCAAGCTGTAGTATAACACTGAATAGCATAGGTAGAAGGACTCAGGCCTTCCTTGCCTGGACTTGCAACCAGAATCCTACAATGTAGGGACCGGGATGTGTGATTTCAAAGTTTTCCAGTTGGTTCTGGTGTGCTTTCTGGATCAGAACCACTGATGTTGAGTCTTAAACCACTGCAGTGTTTCTTAAAGGGGAGGGGCATCTGTTTAAAAGGTATATTTCTGGGCCCCCCTCCCCAGACCTACTAGCCAAGAATTTCTGGGAGTGGGGTTTATCTTTAATCTCCCTAGTGATTTTTATGTCCATTTAAATATCGAAAAATGCTGAAAGCCTAGAGCAGTGGTTTTCATGTCCCTTGGTAAGAAATAGATTTTACCTCATGATTCAACAAGCCAGCATAACTAAAACAGCGTTTCACAGGTCAATATTTATCCTACAGAGTCCAGTGAATGCTGGCATTTTCCATCCTAATGCATCTTATTTCATTTTTGTAAAGTAGGTAATGGAAACTATTAATACACTGATTTTTAAACCCCTAGCCCACTATAGTTTCAAACACTTGAGGATTGAGATGTGCTGTTAATTCTACCTGTCATAGGTTTAAAACTTTTCTCTCGACCTCCTCTACTTCTCCCAACTCCTCTGGTTAAGCCTTTAACACCTGCTAGGGTTGCTTGCCTATGAGGAAGGCCCACCTTTGTCACAGTCGCACAACACTGCCACTGTGTACAAAGCAGATTTCCCTTGTTCCCTGGACATGGGAGACCTTGCCAACTCCACAGCGCTGCTGCTAATGGCTGTATCAATCACAGGGCAAGTAATAGAAAACTGAACCCCAAGTAAGTGAAGTTATAAGGGGAAAAAAAGGAATTCTACAAGTAGCTTAGTTCAGGTGCTGTTTGATTCTCAAGTCAGACAGTATCGCCTGGATCCCCCGCAAGTCTGTCTCTTCTGGGTTGGCTCCAGATGTGGCCGATTCAGCTCTCTATTCAAGAGGGCAGCAGGCCCAGCTACACACTCCCAAGCTGAGCTGAGAACAGGGACTCTTTCAGACTGAGCACAAATCTCAGTTGGGCTGATTTGACCACATCAGAGCACATCAGAGGCTGATTTGCTCCTCTCCTGAACCGCTCACTGGGGACACGATACTGGACCTGGGGGTAGGGTTGAATCTCAGGCTGAGGATGAGGGAGAGTTAACTTCCTAAAGAGAATTAAAGATACAGCTCCCAGCAGCAAGAGGAATGGATGCCGGGCAGCAAATGCAGGTGTCATTGCTAGGCTATGTATTTCCATGGTCTTCCTCTTTGTGTCCTGTTTCCTTGGTTATGATGAGCCTGTTTTCTTAAAGTTTTCCCCACCTTTGGGAAGCAGCATAGTGTCCTGAAGCCCCTGATTTAATTCTTTTGCAAAGTAGCCACTGTCAAAATCAAGCACAGGCAAGCCCTCAAGGGAAATGATGCTTTAAGTAATTTAAAAGAATTGGTTAAAATTCAGGACAGGAAACAACTGATTTTTGAATGAAGAGAAAGGAATAGTACAGTTAAGGATGAGCCAGACCAGACAGTAACTGCCGGCACTCACACGTGTAGTGGGCAAGTATGCATAATCTTCCTGGTGCCCTTTAAATAAACTGTGTTTTTAGGAGGCATCTGAGCACAGTCAGTGCCTAAAAATATCGAGTGACCACTCACAGATTAAAAGTTAAGTACAAACCTGAAATCTGACAAATAAAGCTCAGCTGATCCTATTGTTTACCTTTTGCAATTGCTCTGTATACTATTTAATGCATTCTCTTTCGCAAGCCTTCTGCCGTAAAGCAGAACAGAACTTTCTACTAGGGGGATCAGAAAGTGGATGATAGTTATTTAGTGAAAACAACATTGATCTGTTAAAATGGGAGTTTTTTTACAATCTAGCATGGAGAAAGAATGGTGAGCTTTAAATAATTCTTGTAGCGATTCTGGATTCTAGCCTACTTTGAAAGAGTTTAATGTAAATAAGCATTTTGTACATAAGCGACTGAATCTTATTTTTTTCCCCCTCTATAATAGTATCAGGTTCTCTACTTTGTCACAAACTGCTACCAAGGTTTTCTAAGGTACATGCTTTAGACATGGTACAGTGATCCTGGGCTGTGCATTTTGCCCTGGAAACTAGCCTGCCTAGCGTTTAGATTTTCTCTGCACTCATGTATGCATAGAAAATCCATATCCAAAAAATTTTTTCATTTTTTTCTATAAAAAAGGATACAAAATCAGCACCCTCAGGTATGTATTGTTCTCCTAACTTGGCCTATAATTTTGCATAAAAGCTTCAAATTCTCCCTCATAAATTTATTCTCTCTTCTAACAATATGCCCATTCATTTCTAATTTTCTAATTTCTGTCTTTCGAAAGCCGTAGCATTTTAATTGCTTATGGAAACTAATCTCTCTCCTATCCTTGACAGTGATTTCATAAAGATCTGATTTTTTTAAATGAAGTTTTTCATATATATTATTGTATTTTGGTCTATAGTGTGGCTTGACCTAAGAACCCAGTCTACCGTTGAGAGTCTTAGTAAACGAATTCCAGGAAATAATAACTTTGTCAAGGTAAGAGATCTCTTCAAAAGTATACTATAAAAATGCCTGTTTAACAAAAAAAGTTTGGAGATTTCACCAGGCCTTACATCTTATTGCACAGTAGTTATTTGATACAATTGATAGAATATTTCTCCACAGATAATTACCTTTCTATCTTTCTTGCCCTGTGGTAGATTGGGGGAATAATATTCCAAGGTAAATAGGCTGGAGGGGAAAATAAGGTGTCCCAGTGGCTTAAACCATACTCCTCACGGAGTGCTTCCTATAATTCAACCGTGCTTTCCAAATCCTTCTCTTTTTTTTTTTTTACTGTCCATCAAAGAAAGTTCTGCGTGCTTTTGAGTTTTTAGGCATCTGGATTCAGGGAGAGAAACTAGAAGACGCTCCAGCCTTTACTTGAACTCCTCTTCCACTTTCTTCGTATGAAGAAGCCAATAAAAAATGCCTAATTTTCAGTCCTTATATAGGTCTCTCTTCAGATAAATGAAGGGAGAGAAAATTTTTGAAACAGGCGAGGTACTTTTCTTAGCAAGGTCAAGGCCAATTTCTCCTACTGTCCAAAAAGAAATTCCATTTTTTTTCTTTCTCTTTTGTTTTTGGTTTATTCCCTTTATATTTGTCAGTGGGACTCTTGAATGGCAGTTTCTTGTGGTTCTTGGTTCTGAAGCTAGTGCTCAAATCCCATTAATTGCAGCAGTCTAACAAACCATCCCCTACCATTACCCACCCAAATAACCTCAGTCTTGTCCTGAGTATGCCCTCACCCATTTCCTATCCTGTTCTCTTGGTCAACCTGCCCAGCCTTCACGCCTAACCTCCAGCTGCACTTTGCTTCAAGGGGTGCATGTTTTTCTCTCCAAAGCCATTTTCGGCAACTTTTACACCTTCTACTTAAATCATGAAAATGAGATATTTATATGCTACCTCACTATTTGGTTTGTGGGATGACCCTTGGTCCTTCAAATCAAAGAAGCATATTCCCATATGTTATTTCCTTTTATTATTTTTGAGCATTGATCTTTTTTTTCTAGGAAAGCTAGAAAACTATGAGTTAAGATTCTTAACTTACAAGCTTGCATTCAAGTGTTATATCCTTTGGTTTGAGCTTTTTTTACTAAACATATCCATGGGAGATGAGAAGGAAAAGGGATCACTTTCTGTAGTTGGGTGATAAATGAGAATAGGGATCAAGAAGGGGAAGATAGTTGCATTATTTTGATGTATGTATTTTCTTAACCACTTTCACCAGCCCTTATAAATATAGTGTTTAATATACTAACAAAAATGAATTGGACCTGATCCATTCTCAAGGAAGATTGATAAGCCCATGTTTCATTTTTACCCTTTAAGCTTTATTCAGTTCACCTTCCCTTTGTTCAATCTATTTGCTGAATTCAGGCAACTACTTTCTTTTATATATATATACTATTTTTTTTAGTTTATTGAGGTAACATTGGTTTGTAACATCATATAAGTTTCATGTATACAACATTATATTTCGACTGGCAACTACTTTCTTAAATAGAACAACCTTGTGTTGCTTTAATCTGGCGTGTCTTTGAGCTCTACTTCATTCTCCACCAATTTTATGTTGTTTGAATATGTGTATTGAATATGTATTCCATTTTTTACACACATAAATATATTGTTAAGGCTTATATGTTTTAAAACAATCTTCTGCTTGTGGTCATTAGTTTATGAATTGATATTCTCTCTGATTTTCAATAGTTTAAATATCACTTTCATGGAATATAAAATAAAAAGCAGAGTTTTGGGCTAGCTTCTGTATGTAATCCTAACTCATCACAAAAGTTAACATCTGTGTCTTAACTATCTAGATTGCAGGGCATGTGTCATTTAATTTTCTCTTTACCTTGCTATGTGGATGCTCTTTGAACTGCAAACATACCACTCTGATCTTTTTTCATGAACATGCTTTCCTGTGCCATAAGATAGGAAAAGTATTTTTATCCATAATACTGTAGGATTGCCTTTAGGGCCATTGAATATTTTGTGATTTATTGAGTTTTTTGATTTGGTGTTTTATTTTAAGCTGTTATGAATTTAATTTCCTGGCTGAATTTCATAACTGTTTTTAGTCCAAGACAGGCCTTCCACTTAGCACTTATTTCAGTGCAGTGAAACTTCGTTGGCTCCTTGACAATGTGAGAAAAGTTCAAAAGGCAGTTGAAGAAGATAGAGCTCTTTTTGGGACCGTTGATTCATGGCTTATTTGGGTACGTTTAAATATCATGTGTGTGTGGAGAAAACTTTTAAACTGCCTATCTTTCTTCTACAAAGAGTTTCAAACTTTTTAGTTGGCAGCATCATTAAGAAAAGCCATTCAAGAAACAGCAGAACAGTTCAGCCTCCATTTGAGAGGCATTTTTGCCTGCTTCTTCTTGATTTTTTCTTGTCTTATTTCAGCAAAAATGGAGGATGATTACCAAAACCACATCTCATGTCTATTACCTTTAGACTAACTAATTTAGGTAATTAGCAATTAGTAAATTTAAGTAGCCTTTATCTGCTGCCTATCATACAATCCCTTGCTATGTGCAGGCGCTTGGTTCTAGGACCCGCCGTGGATAGTTAGCTGTCTGTATCTGCGGATCATGTAGTACTGTATTATTTATTTTTAAAATCCACGTATAAGTGCACCTGCACAATTCAAATCTGTGTTGCTCAAGGGTCAACTGTACTTCTTTTCCACTAGTCATTTCCTAGAAGAAATGTATTTATTTCTTCTATTTTCTACTATTTAACATGATAAAACACCTAGGCTACGTTTGAACATTTGCTTTCAACATCACACAGCTGACTTTTACTTAAGTCACAATATGAAAAATCATAGTGGAAATTTCTGATGTATAATCTTTTTGCCTAAGCTGAACATGGATGAGTAGAAACAAACATTTCCCAGATATCTGTATATCTTAAAAGTACATGTTCATTCTCTTCGTTCTCTCTCCTCTCTCTCTCTCTGTCTCTCTCTCTCTTTCTCTGTTATTTTTATTAAGGGCATTTTCAAATACACCCAAAAAGCGGAGGGAATAGTGTCATGAACCTCTAGAACAATGAGTCAGCTACAGTAATCAGCTGTGGCCAAACTTGTTTCAACTGTACTCACTCTTTCTCCCCATGGATAATTTAAAGCAAATGCCAGACATATAATTTCATTTGTAAACACTTCTCTAAGTATGTGATTATCTTTTCCAACATTCAGGGGAGCTTCAAGGGAACACTGCCCCTATTCTCACTTGCCAGATGCACAGAGCAGATCTTTCGAACCCCCTATCAGGAAGTAGCGCCTTCTCCAGCCCTCCCTGTGCTTGGCCAGGGCATGCTGTGCATTGTGTTCATGGACAGCAGTTTTCATACGTGTCGGTCACAGTTGAAATAATTCTGACAGTAATTCTCACAATTGCCTGGAGCCAGACTAAGACAAGATGTGGAACTGTGAGCTGCCATTTCTCCACTTTTGTTCCTTTCTTACTTCTCACTGATTCTACATGAAAGGAAGCAGCAGTCCTTGCAGTTCAGGTACAAGGGTATTAACATTAGAGAGTTTAAAACTGCTTTCAGGATATGTGCTTGGGTCACTGCAGGCACAGCCCAATGAGAATTGTTATTCCAAAACATGGACGCGCGCACACACATACACACACAGACAAATGCAACAAGAGCAACAACAGCAACACAGGGTTCAGTGAGATCCTAAGAGGCAGGCATTTCAATGTGTTTTACTTTGCCAAATTTAATGAGACTCTGCATCTTCCAAAGATAAGAGGAGGAAAACAAAAGCTGAATTTTTTCTTTAACCATCAGTTAGCTAGAACTGCTGTCCAGTAGGGTAGCCACTTCGCCACATATGACTATTGAGCACTTGAAATGTGGCGGGTGTGAATTGAGATGTGCGTGAGTGTAAAATATACACTGTATTTCAAAGAGTTAGTACACAGAATAGAAGGTAAAATGTCTCCGTAATAATTTTTTATATTGAAAGGATATTTTGGATACATTGGATTAAATAAAATATGTAGTATTATTAATTTCACCTGCTTCTTTATATTTTTAAATGTAGCTACTAGAAAATATTCAAGTACATATGTGGCTCAGTGTGGTTCAATTACATTATATTTCTGTTGGACACTGCTGAAAACTAAAAAATTAAGTAATTGAAATGTTCCATTCTCCTGCCTTATGTGCTCTGCAACTGATTATGGGTCTTGACAAAGTGTAAATTAAATTGCAAATAAGTACAGATTTAACATGTCCTTTTCACTCTGTCCAGAGCTTGACAGGAGGAGCCAGTGGAGGTGTCCATTGTACAGATGTAACAAATGCAAGCAGGACGATGCTTTTCAACATCCATTCTTTGGAATGGGATAAAGAGCTCTGCGAGTGAGTTGTATTTTGCCCTAAGAATAGATTTCCAAGTGTGTTGCCTATTTATAACCTAAATCTTACTATTTTCAGATGTTAGTGGGGCACCAAACTTTAACTGTTGATATTTCAACTACAATATACAAGTCTGTGTTGTATATTCTTTTAAAACAGACTTTTTTTTGTTGGGAGGGGGGGTACGCGGGCCTCTCACTGTTGTGGCCTCTCCCGTTGCGGAGCACAGGCTCCGGATACGCAGGCTCAGCGGCCATGGCTCACGGGCCCAGCCGCTCCGTGGCATGTGGGATCTTCCCGGACCGGGGCACGAACCCGTGTCCCCTGCATCGGCAGGCAGACTCTCAACCACTGTGCCACCAGGGAAGCCCCAGACTATTATTTCTTTTGTAACGTCTTTATTGGAGTATAATTGCTTTACAATGGTGTGTTAGTTTCTGCTTTATAACAAAGTGAATCAATTATGCATATACATATGTTCCCATGACCGTTTTTTTTAGTTTGTTTGTTTTCTTAGATTCCATATATATGTGTTAGCATATGGTATTTGTCTTTCTCTTTCTGACTTACTTCACTCTGTATGACAGGCTCTAGGTCTATCCACCTCACTACAAATAACTCAATTTCGTTTCTTTTTATGGCTGAGTAATATTCCATTGTATATATGTGCCACATCTTCTTTATCCATTCATCCGATGATGGACACTTAGGTTGCTTCCATGTCCTGGCTATTGTAAATAGAGCTGCAATGAACATTTTGGTACATGACTCTTTTTGAATTATGGTTTTCTCAGGGTATATGCCCAGTAGTGGGATTGCTGGGTCGTATGGTAGTTCTATTTGTATTTTTTTAAGGAACCTCCATACTGTTCTCCATAGTGGCTGTATCAATTCACATTCCCACCAGCAGTGCAAGAGTGTTTCCTTTTCTCCACACCCTCTCCAGCATTTATTGTTTCTAGATTTTTTGATGATGGCCATTCTGACCTGTGTGAGATGATATCTCATTGTAGTTTTGATTTGCGTTTTTCTAATGATTAATGATGTTGAGCATCCTTTCATGTGTTTGTTGGCAATCTGTATATCTTCTTTGGAGAAATGTCTGTTTAGGTCTTCTGCCCATTTTTGGATTGGGTTGTTTGTTTTTTTTGTTATTGAGCTGCATGAGCTGCTTGTAAATTTTGGAGATTAATCCTTTGTCAGTTGTTTCATTTGCAAATATTTTCTCCCATTCTGAGGGTTGTCTTTTGGTCTTGTTTATGGTTGCCTTTGCTGTACAAAAGCTTTTAAGTTTCATTAGGTCCCATTTGTTTAGTTTTGTTTTTATTTCCATTTCTCTAGGAGGTGAGTCAAAAAGGATTTTGCTGTGATTTATGTCATAGAGTGTTCTGCCTGTGTTTTCCTCTAAGAGTTTGATAGTTTCTGGACTTACATTTAGGTCTTTAATCCACTTTATTGCATATATAATGAATAGGCCAAATTAAGTAATTGTCTTGATTATTTTTCAAGGAAAATTAGATTCCTCTATAAAAGTACTTTGGTTTTTGTGTGCTTTTTATTTTGTATTGATTTGTTTGTATAAAGTTAGAGTGTTAAATACCCAAGCATACTGCTGGCTTATTTATTTGTTACTATTTAATTGTACACTAAAATAAGTTCATTTTTAATTGTTGTTTACATGACTTTAAATTCATATATATGTTTCTAGATGTTTATTTAAAATAGTTTTATATACCCAATCTAATTGTTTTTTAGATTTTTTGAAATTCCAATGAAAATTCTTCCAAATGTCCGGAGTTCTTCTGAGATCTATGGCCTAATGGTAAAAAATAATAATAATAATTTTTATCTTAAAAAAGGCTTTACTATTCAGAATTCAAAAGTCAATTGTGTTACGTTTTATATTTTGAGACCTGTACATTTTGTGAATGTTGACAGTATGTAAACTAAGAATTTAGTATTGTTTAAATAGTTTTATAACTTAAAATTCTTGAGTCCTACTTACCAGTTTATATTTTATATAAACTTTATATAAAACTGTATATAAAAACTTTATCTATTATAAACTTTATTGGCTTTTCTTTGAGTATTTTAAAGTATTATTGAGATAATCTAACTACAGAGGGTGGTAAGGGAATGTTTGGGCCAGGTTATGCCTTTAATCCAAATAACTGTTCGGTAGTTGTGGTGCCTGCTCTTAATTGATGGGAAGGTCTCTTCACATTTTAGTGGTGTTCTTTTTCCTGTTGAATCTCCTTTAATGGCCAAACCATGTCTCATAGTAGATTCTTTGTCAGCCTGAGCAAAACTTTAGCAAAGAAACTGAAAGCAAAGAGTCTGTTCTGATTTGTGATTCCTGATTAAACTGGTTTTCATCATGGACATTTTTACTGTTGCTTTCATTGAAACCCACAGAAAAAGTAGTCTAAGCAAAAAGTACACTTAGCATTACTGAGTATCTCTGATTACACATCAGGGATGAAAACCTTTAGGACCATTTGAACTGGTGTTTAAGGTCAAAAAACTAGAATTTATGGTAAAGATTAAGAAAAGTCTTAGATTAATTGCCAAAAAATAATGTTTTGATATTTCATGAAAAACATTAGAAACTCTACTTATAGACTTTAATAATAATAATAGAGTAGAACACTAAGTGTTCTGGATAAAGCTTAAGCAAGAATTCTTAAATGTTTTATTTATAATAAAGCCCTTTAAGGCAAAATGGAATTTTGTAAAGGAAGCATAGTCATTGCTTATCTACAATTTAAAAGTGCTTTGATAATTTCATAGCTACCTATAAACTGACTTGGGTCAGAGAAAAAAAAACTATTCTTGAGAAACAGTTTCAGAGGATGGTTAAAAAAACATTTAACTGGCCTAGTTTTCTCTTGCATTTAAAATATTATGCTTCTGTCCCCCTCTCTCCCCTTGCTGACTATAGAAAATCTCTCATAGTCTGGTGAGTAGGTTGCCCACCAATTATGCTACCCATTCATTTGGAAAAGATACAGTGCATTTCCGTTTAGTTTTAGATAAGCAGAAGTCCATTTACTAAGTAGATTAATCTAGAGCCTTCCATGACCCTCCAAATTATTATAAGCTCTAGTCAAGCTTTAGGTGTTTTTAAAATGTAACCTTATTTATTTTTAAGTCTTCCATAAGGCTGAGGAAGACTAAGGTAGTTTTCTGGAATGAGAAATTCTGATGGTCCCTATTACAAAGTACAGTTGTGATGTGCTTTGGGCTTTAGCACAATAGGGAAATCAGGTGTAGTTTTTAGATGTCCTAAACATCTATCTTAAATGATATCTTGCCCAACCTTTCAGACCAGTTAGTTGGAAATGCACTGTCACTTTTTCTGCATGCTTCACCAGAGGATATTCCCAGGAATCCTCCAGAGACCCCCCTCCCTGTGAAGAAAAAAGAGCGCTTTCCGTGCCTGACTGCACATAGTAGATTCTGCTGGTAGTTTGATAATAACTTCAGTAGTATAAGCAAAGACTTCTTTCAGTATTTAAATACATTAAGATATCTAGTCTATAGGTTTCCTGATTCACTTTCAGCCCTTCACTTATTATCCAGGTTCAGATTTTCTAAGAATTTATACAGTAAATAAAAGATAGGTCTTGGATTAACCCAAAAGCATGAAAGAAATAAAATGTCATCCACTAGATAGAGGGCATTTTTTATTTTGTAAAGGGTTTCCACACATATGCTATTATTTCCTTATCATAGCCATGTGAGGTGGCTTCTGTTCTTACCCTCACTGTCACAGATAGGGAACCCGAAGCTCCCAGAGGCCAGGAGACGGGCTTACAAATGGCAGACTGAGGGGTCAGGCAAAAGCTTTAGTTTGGTGCTCTTCTAATACATCACAGGTACATCAGGGATCATATTCCTTTACCCTAATTCCTTAATATCAGTACAAATTGCTTTGTATTAGTGTAAGTTGTTTGTTTTTTTTTCACAATTAAGTTTGGTAAAGTCCACAGACAGTCACTTAAATCTCATTTTTTTTCCGCTAGAATGCTGGCAATACTTGATCAAAGTCAAAAGCACTATTCATGGCATAAATTAACTCTTGCTTATCAAAACTTGAAGAATGATGTTGGCTATGAACAAATAATACCCAATACCTGAACCCTCTCTTGTTTCTTACTTATCTTCAGAGCAGTTTGGGTAGGAAGAACAGTTGGTAAAATACAGCCTCCCAAAACAAACATGTTCCATGCTGGTTTAATAGCTATTTATATGTTCATTTTAAAGGATGTGTTAGTCTTTTCTTAGTAACAACAATAATAGCAAAGAGCTAATGGCCTTTGGCATGCATATAAGCCCAGGCCCATTTTGTAGATAAATAAATTGAGGCATAGAAAGGTTTCAGCGGCCTGCTCAGTGACTAACTAACTAACTAACCAGGAGTAGAACCCGCGTCTCCTGACTCTCAGTCCAGTGTTTCACGTCCATGTCTCTTCTTGTCATTCTAGGAATATTTCTAGTATCTCTCTCTCTGAACCACTCATGTAGTTGAAACACTTGCTTTGTCTTGTCTGCCCACATGCTCTGGCATGTTGCTGTTTGTGTTCATTCCTGTTGCAGTTATGTTAGTAGAGCCAAATTTGTGATTATTCATAATCCTTTTTTAAAATTTTATTAGAAAGCTGGGGCCTTGGAAGGTGTACCAATATCTGGGGTAAGTTTCATCACCAAACATCTCCCTGCTACCCGCCCCCTTCCATGTTATGGCTTCCCTTAATCAATCTTCCTCCTTCCTTAACTATGGAAAATAAGTAAGAGCAGCAGAATTGGCTAATTCTTGTTTCACTGTGACACAGTGTAGGCTATTGAGAATTTTTTCTGAATAAATTAATTCTACCTCTCCCTTCCTGTACCTGTTTGCAGTGTTAACACATGGGAAAATGGCCAAATGGAGGCGATGCAAAGAACATAAGACAATTCGTTCCTTCATAAATAAAGAGGGGAAAATAAATCTTATGGCTGTCCTAGAAAGGAAATGAACAATATTGTCTTAGTCAGTGTTCTTTATTGTCATGTATACTTTCAGTGTTTGGGGGACCAATCTGCTGCATTGGTGGGACAAATGTGCTTCCAGGATGGACAAGCCAAAAACACGTGAGTTTTAAGAAACAGACCTGAAAACCAATGGTGTTTTGTTTGTTTTTCCCTTTGGTGTTTTGAATGAGGAAATGCTTTTGAAGTTCATCCAGGCTGAAAATTAATAGCTTAAGAGTTCCAGTACAGATATATATACTTTTCGCCATTTGTTTTTCTTCATCTCCTTCACATAGAATTCACTATATCATATGTAAACAAACTGATGAGGCTTGTGAAAACCTTAATTTGTAAAATTCAGTACCTTTTCCATCCAGAAACTAGATGTTGGTTTAAAGTATTCTTGCCTCGGGACTTCCCTGGCGGTCCAGCGGTTAAGACTCTGAGCTTCCACTTCCAATTTTCAACATGGTGTTCCTGCCCTAGACTTTCTCACTAATTATAAAGTCATATTTTTGTGGGATTTTCAGTGTTATTTCCCTGGCACTGTGCTTTCTCCCCGTCATGTGGAGTTTCTCCTTCGACAAGAAGCAGAAGGAATGACGGAAGCAGAGATTTGGTGCATTTTTCTCCTAATCTCATCTTCTTACTGCTCATACGTGCAGTCTGTAACAAGCCCCATATTTAATAATGATAAGATTACTCCCACTTTAGGCTGGGAAAGATTCTCAGAGAGGTTAAGCTAGTAAGTGAGAGCAGCAGTCTTTGCACCCAGATGCAGCTGATTCAATTTAGCCGGGGTACTTTACCTCTGTACTTTACTGTCCTCTGTGTGGAAAAGAGTTCCATAGACCTGGCAGGAGACTATCTACGTTTAAGTGTTTTTTTCTTGAGGAATTTCTAATTCTCTCATTAATGTTAACTTCAGTGGTTACGTTCTACTTTTGTCAGTAATGGAATGTCTTTACGTTTTAGATTAAGTGTTCTTGTACTCTAGTAGGGCCAGAAGTCCTCATGCAAAAGTGTGACATTATTTGTGTGAGAGGTTTTTTTTGGAGGGAAGGTGGAAAAATTCTTTGCAGGTCATGATATCCTGAGGTTACCATCAAGGAGTGTTTGAGTCAGCGTGCGTCTGGAAACATATTCTTTGAATTCTGGGTCCCAGGTAGCTGAGTCAGGAGTCAGAGAAACGATAGAAATGGTAGAAAAGTAAGCTGTCCCCTCCGCCCCCTTCTTTCGTCCTCTGCCAGACACCCTAATGCTAGCTAGTAAATCAGATGCTCTCTCTGTGTCAAGTACCTAACACTACAGAGCACATGGGAGGCACCCAATAGAGTTGCCAGATTTTCCCTCTCTTTATCCTCCCCTCCCCCTTAAGCATTATCAGCCAAATCCCGAAATGATGAATTTAAGTTAGGGAGGGCTTGCTGAGTACCTCTGCAGCCATTGCAGGTTGGCAGAGGGGAATAATAGCAAATTGTAAGATCTTTGGGCTCATGTTTCGCTTCCTGAGGGGAAAGAACACAAATATACAGTTCATCATATTATAAATCAGAACTTATGTGCCATAAAAAACTTGGAAGTACTGCTGTTGGGTTTCAAAGGGAGGGGAGACCAATCACAAAAGATTGTTAGTAATGAGATGTTTTGAAGACTTAGCAATATTGGTGAACGCATGGAACACTGAACCAAGATGCAGACAGGGAAATGGAAGACTTTATTTAGAGAATGTGGAGAACATTTGGGTGGGAAAGTGGTTGTGGGAAAATAAGGCTAGGGTGATGGTGTGAAACCCTAAACTTCAGACTGAGGATTTTTTTCTTGAAGGCGGTGGGACACTTCTGAAGGTTTGTGGGCTGCTGTTCTGAGATGACTGGAGCTGTTCATTAATGATATGGCAGTCCTGTGTTAAAGTGGGGAGAGATTAGAAGCAAAGAGGACGTGGCGGAGGCCACCATGGCATCTCAGTAACAAAGACAAGAACTAAGAAGGATGAGGGCTGAGGGAGGCGTGGGTGGATATCCATGGCGCTACAGAGGGACAAGAGACAGGAAGCAGGTATGGAGACTAGTCCCCTGGGCCCAGTGGTTAGATTTAGCCAAAGTAGGGAATGGGTCCAAGTAGAAGAATTTCTGTTTGGGACACGTTGGCAGTACTGGTAGACTGTACATTACACACATACGGTAATGGGGAATGAACTCAGTATAAAAGTAAGGGATTTTGAATTGCCCATATTTAGAGGTGATTTTTGAAGCGATAAGAATAGATAAAATTACCAAGAAAAAGTATACAGGTAGAGGAGATATTTAGAAGAAGGAAGAGGTGAAGGGATGTAGAAGTCAGACAAATAGAATGTAGTTAGTCATTAAAGTGGAGATCCAGTGTAGAGCTGTTGAAGAGAGGGGCTTGGTCAGCAGTGCAAAATAGTACAAATAGGTCATGGAGGCTGAGAATGAGAACAGACCGTTGTACATAGAAGTCAGGTCTTCAGCGGTGACCTCAAAGAATGAAGTTTTAGTACAATGCTCAAGATGGAAGCCAGGTTGCAAGTGGTCAAAAGAGATGCGAGTAGGTAGAGAATAGAGACAGCAAGACAGAATGTGCTTTGCAAAAAGGCAACTATTCAGGAACGGGAAGTGAAGTACGTAGTTCGTTAGGTTAACAGGATCATGGCCAAGTTTGGGGAATTTTGTTTGTGTTTTTAAGTTAAGTTTGTGTTTTAAGTGCCTCCTCTCCCCAGAGGCCCTAAGTGTAATAGAGGAGTCCTTCTGCCTGTTTCACAGCTTCGGCCAGGGCCACTCACGCTCCCGCTGTGTACCATCTTTGTTTGGCCCACTTCTCCGTGGAGAATAGCAAACAACCTTTAACTTTCCAGAGCTCAGAAACGTCAGACGTCTTTCTGGGATGTTTGAGGAAGGACTGGTAGGCCATATAAATGCTGAAAACCCCATATAGGTTTGATGACTGGGAAGAAAAAAATAATAAAATTTAAGAGGAAAGTAATTGCCTGTACACTGTTTTGAAAGCTGTGGCCTAAATGTAGCAAGGAGGTCTCTTCATATATTGACAATACTCAGTAATTACTTATCAAGTATATACAAACTTAAGAATTCACTTTTATTAAGTACCTTGAGCCTCTGCGTCAATTTCATACTTTAAGACTTGTACACTACCATTCAGTATACAGAGTGTTTATATGGGGACTAAATCAGTACAGATTTCTCCTTTAAATAGTGTGGAACAGAAAATTCACTTCCATTTTTACGAATATTTATTAAAGGAGATTGACTTAAAATATATAGCTTTTTCAGCGTCACAGAAGTAAAAAGGCGTAGCGATTTATGTGTTTGAATTCGTATATATATTATTACCCGTACCTGGTGTCATTTGACTGGTGTCTTTGAAAACTTAGATATTCATGAATCCCATGCAGGCCGACAATCAAGCAGAAGAGATAGACGGTCTTGGGCTAATTCTCATTCACAACAGTGGTGCCTGGAAAAATGTTTATCAGAAAAAATTGCCCTGGCTTTCTATTTGCCCCACAAGGCCCGTGGGGAGGGAATCCCAAACAGGGCAGGACAGCTGTGGAGAGCCAAGGGTGATAGTCACAGCCAACTGATTTGAAAACTGTCGCCATGTGACCCTTACTGATATCAGTTTGGGCTGCTTATCTGCCTGGCACAAGTCAAAACCACTCACTCATGTCCAAGCACCAGATTTGTTGCAGAGTCCGAAGGTTTTGCTGATAAGGCTGTCACAAAATAAATTCAGTTCTTCCACGGCAGCTGTGTTACGTGCTGGCTATGACTCTCCCACCAGTGTTAGTAGAATGCCCTGTCCTGCGCAGAGAACAGGGAAAGTAGACCAGCAATAGCTTTTCCCTCTGGGCCCCTCATTTTCCCAAAGTCCACCTACACTTTCCTGTACCCTGGACCTACCCCCTCTCCATGCCAGAAGTTTATGACTGTGCTAATGATGGAGCTAGGCTGGCCCGCTCCATTGCTGAATGCCTGTTAGTCATGATGCTTCACTTCATGGGGATTAATAGCAATGTAAGTGTGACAGAATTTAGGATTTATTGTACCTCAGTGCTATTTTATGAACATGGCCCTGGGCTATGACTAAGTGCCAAATACTATACTTGCATTTTTCCATTAGGATTGCACTAAGTACATTTTCTTCTAGACTGTTCTTTAAAACATTATTCCAAAGAGTTTGTGATGTTTGTTAGCTTTTAGAACTTTTCTAAAACTTTAATATAAATTACTTTTATTGTTCTAAGTTAAATGTTAGTTTTGTAGTATTAATGTTTCATCATTTACTTTTAATAAAATTGTCCTACTGTTCATTCTTCCCCCCAACTATAGGTATGGAACAGGCTGTTTCTTACTATGTAATACAGGCCGTAAGGTTGGTTTTTTTCAAATTAAAAGATTAGTGAAAGTCTTCTTTAACTTCATATAAATAATACTTGAGCATAATTTGCTATTAAGTTACTTTTGAGTCAGGAGCTTTTATTTAATTTCTATCAGGGTTTAATTTAGAGCTCAGTAAAAATGATGAAAATCACTACATGTGAATGGTTCTTGTAAGAACCATTTTAGGTTCTTTGAATTTTACATGTGTGTGTTTAATTGTGTTAGTGGGATATCTATACTAGGACTTTGTCAGATTCTTAATGCAAATCTAATTTGGAACGAGGGATAAACTTTTTATACTGTTTAAGTGTACTGTTCTTAATACTGGTAATTTTGACTTTTAAGATCTATTTTCTAAATTGTTATATTTATTGAATTATGTTGTAACTAGATCATTTTTGCTTTAGAAATATTCTAATGCTATCTTTTTGTTTTCCTGACTAATGAAATCTTTTTCTCTTTGCTACAGTGTGTATTTTCTGAACATGGCCTTCTGACCACAGTGGCTTACAAACTGGGCAGAGACAAACCAGTGTATTATGCGTTAGAAGTAAGTACATTTCATTCAGTATAGATAATGTGACAAACATTCAAAGCTAATGAAAACCACAGTGTTGTCTGTAAGAATGAGAAGCAACTCCTCATCTGTTACAATTTTATAATGACATTGCAACAATTCAGTCACATCTTTATTTTTATTATTTATTTATTTATTTTTGGCTGCCTCGGGTCCTCGTTGCTGCACGCAGGCTTTCTCTGGTTGCAGCGAGTAGGGGGCTACTCTTTGTTCTGGTGCGTGGGCTTCTCATTGCGGTGGCTTCTCTTGTTGCGGAGCACAGGCTCTAGGCGTGCGGGCTTCAGTAGTCGTGGCACACAGGCTCAATAGTTGTGGCGCACGGGCTTAGTAGTTGTGGTGCATGGGCTCAGTAGTTGTGGTGCATGGGCTTAGCTGCTCTGTGGCATGTGGGATCTTCCCGGACCAGAGATCAAACCCGTGTCCCCCTCACTGGCAGGCGAATTCTCAGCCACTGTGCCACCAGGGAAGTCCCCAGTCACATCTTTAGGCTCCACTTCCAATTCTAATTCTCTTGCTATTTCTAGTTACTTCCTAGAAATAGTGTTGAACTGCTCAAAGTCATCCATGAGGGTTGGAATGAACTTCTTCTAAACTCCGGTTAATGTTGTAATTTTGACCTCTTCCCATGAATCACAAATGTTCTTAATGGCATCTAGAGTGGTGAATCCTTTCTACTAGGTTTTCAGTGTACTTTGCCCAGAATAGACCCATCAAAGGAATCACTATCTATGGCAGCTGTAGCCATACAAGATGTATTTCTTAAACAATAAGACTTGAAATTCAAAATTACTCCTTGATCTATGGGCTACAGAATGTATGTTGCATTAGCAGGCAGGAAAACAACACGAGTCTCATTGTATGTCTCCATCAGAGCTCTTGTGTGACCAGGTGCATTGTCAGTGAGTGGTCATATTTTGGAGGGAATCCTCTTCTGAGCATTAGGTCTCCACAGAGGGTTTTAAATATTCAGTAAATCATGTTGTGAACAGATGTGCTGTCATCCAGGCTTTCTTGTTCCATTTATAGAGCACAGGCAGAGTAGATTTAGCATAATTCTTAAGGACCCTAGGATTTTCAGAATGGTAAATGAGCATTGGCTTCAACTTAAAGTCACCAGTTGCGTTAGCCCCTAACAAGAGAGTCAGCCTGTCCTCTGAAGCTCTGAAGCCAGGCATTGACTTATCTTCTCTAGCTATGAAAGTTTCAGATATATCTTCTTCCAGTATAAGGCTGTTTCATCTACACTGAAAATCTGTTGTTTAGTGTGGCCCCCTTCATTAATGAAGGTGTCTTAGCTAGATCTTCTGAATTACTTCCTGTGGCCTCTACATCAGCACTTGCTGCTTTACCTTGTACTTTTATGTTACAGAGACAGTTTCTTTCCTTAAACTTCATGAACCAACCTCTGTTAGTTCCAAACATTTTTTTCTGAAGCTTCCTAACGTCTCTCAGCCTTCATAGAATTAAAGAGAGTTAGGGCCTTGCTCTGGATTAGGCTTTGGCTTAAGGGAATGTTGTAGCTGGTTTGATCTTCTATCCAGACCATTCAAACTTTCTCCATATCAGCAACAAGGCTATTTCACTTCTTTATCATTTGTGTGTCCACTGGAGTACTTTTAATTTACTTCAGGAACTTTTCCTTTGCATTCACAACTTCGCTAAGCATTTGGGGCAAGAAGCCTAGCTTTCAGCCTATCTCAGCTTTAGATGTTCCTTCCTCACTAAGTTTAATTATTTCTATCTAGCTTTTGAGTTAAAGTGAGAGACATGTGACTTTTCCTTTCACTTGAACACTTAGAGGCCATTGCAGGGTTATTAATTGGCCTAATTTCGTTATTGTTCTGTCTCAGGGAATTTTTTTTTTTTTTTTTTTTTTGCGGTACGCGGGGCTCTCACTGCTATGGCCTCTCCCGTTGCGGAGCACGGGCTCCGGACGCGCAGGCTCAGCGGCCATGGCTCACGGGCCCAGCCGCTCCGCGGCACGTGGGATCTTCCCGGACCGGGGCACGAACCCGTGTCCCCTGCATCGGCAGGCAGACTCTCAACCACTGCGCCACCATCGAAACCCAGAACACACACATTTATCATTAAGTTCGCCGTCTTATATAGGCACAGTTTATGGCAACCCAAAACAATTACAATA
The DNA here is from genome assembly GCF_039906515.1 of Pseudorca crassidens. Taxonomy (NCBI): domain Eukaryota; kingdom Metazoa; phylum Chordata; class Mammalia; order Artiodactyla; family Delphinidae; genus Pseudorca; species Pseudorca crassidens. The sequence goes on along the minus strand of NC_090317.1, from coordinate 106,755,022 downwards.
GCAACACCAAAAATCACTGGTCTCAGATCACCTTAAACAACTATAATAATAAAAGTTTGAAAAAATGGGAGAATTACCAAAATGTGCCACAGGAACACAAAGTGAGCAAATGCTGTTAGAAAAATGGCACCAATAGACTTGCTCTGTGCAGGGTTACCACAAACCTTCAATTTGTAAAAAACACAGTACCTGTGAAGCACAATAAAATGAGGTATCCCCACTGTGGGATTTGTGCCTCCGTGACCATAAACACTGTTTCTGCTACTCTAGCCTGAGTGTTCATTAATTTAGTCTAATAACCCCATCATATCACTGGCTCCAGGAGCATATATTAAAATATCTCGCTCTTTTTCAAATGAATTATTATCAAGCCAAGTCGATGCCATTTTGTATTTGCACAGACAATCTTTTGTTAATCTAAATTGAGGTCTTTGTTTCTTCCTGTTAAATTTCAGGATAGTAATTTCAGCCTGTTCTGACACTGTCTGAATGCTTTTTCATTCTTCCCACTGTTCCTCTTCCAGTTTTGTCTCATCTGGAGACTTAACACATAAGCTTTATGATATCGTTTTTTTGTTTTTTTGGGTTTTTTTGTGTGTGTGTGGTATGCGGGCCTCTCACTGTTGTGGCCTCTCCCATTGCGGAGCACAGGCTCCGGACGCGCAGGCTCAGCGGCCATGGCTCACGGGCCCAGCCGCTCCGCTGCATGTGGGATCTTCCCGGACCGGGGCACGAACCCGTGTCCCCTGCATCGGCAGGCGGACTCTCAACCACTGCGCCACCAGGGAAGCCCCATATGATTTCGTTTTGATTCATGTAATTTTGTTGTTTAGTTTCATAGAATTTTAAAGTAGAGAGGGGCAATAGATTAGATGACAACAGGCTTTGCTACACCCTGCTATTCCCTTGTTTTATACATGAAGAAGACAAGTGAAATTGGAGTCATTTGGCCAAGGTAGCTTGACAGCTAGTAAGTAGCCAATCGTCGATGCAAATCCCGGTTATTGGGCATCAAAGTCTAGATGCCTAGGCCGCTCCACTGTGCCATCTCCTTCCTTGTAAATCTGAGTATTCAGGGCTCCAGTCTACCAAGTCCAGTGTTCTTTTCACTGCATCTCCCATATGTCACACCCTTCTACTAACCTAGCAACTTGATCACAACACACACACACACTAGTATATTAACAACAATAGATAGAATCTTTTTTCTTTTCCGAATTCTCTTCAGTTAACAAACATCTTGTAAAATTAAGAGAATCAAAAAAGAGTGCAGAGAATAAAGTTAGGTGGGTAAAACTTTTTCTCAGTGAATTCATGCAAATTCCACCTGGTCACACTGCTTCCTTTTTGGGTTAAAGTGCTTACAAAGCAGATATTTAATACCCATTTCTTTCATTTGACAGATTGTTGTTAGCCTTGGCAATCTGAGGTATTCAAAAAGTAACTTTCTACCCTTTTTGAAAACTGAAACTATAACTACCCCTCTTAGTTTTTAGTCTTCTTTCATTCTCCCTCTGCTGATTTGGAAGCAACATAACGCATTTCTCATTTTTTGTTGTTGTTTTGGGGTTTTTTGCTAGTACCTTCAAAATAATAACTATATATTTTTCTAAGAGTGCTTATAATTGTTTAGTATTTTTAATAACCACCCAACCATGATGAGGACCTTGAATGCTTTACCCTTGCCACCTCCATCCATAATCATGTTATTGAGTTTAAAATTTTCATTTCCCCTTTTTCTTAAACACTCAATAATTCATACTGTTTTCTTTTCAGTCAATCATAAATCATATCAATTGACATATTTTGTCAATTTCCGTGTCCAGTATCGTTTCCTTGGTCCCATACCTTTTACATCGTCCCCCACCCCCAGTTTTTTCTTGCTGAGGGATAGCCTTTCACAGTTCATAGAGTCTGGTGCGGTGAGCCTATTCTTTTTTAGGTTTGTCTTTATTTTGCTCTCTCTCTGGGGTGGATATAAAACTCAGTTGCTTTATCTGCATCCCTTCTGGCCATTTTTTGATGCTGATGAGACCTTCGCTGTTCTGATTTAAAAGTGGTTCCTTTGTAGATAGGTAATCTGGAAGTTTTAAACGTTATATCCTTATCATTGATGTCCCATAGTTTTACTATGATGTGCCTGAGTTTGGATTTATTTTTACTTATTCTGTTAGGTACTTGGATACAAGTCTGTCTTCAGTTCTGGAACATTCTCAACAATTATCTCTTCAAATATTGCTTCTCTACCATTACCTCCATCCTCTTCTGGAATTGCTATTGTACGGATATTGGAACCTTCCAACCCACCCTCCATGTCTCTTAACTGCCCTTTTATATATTTTTAATCTCTTTGTTTCTCTGTGCTGCATCCCTGGTGAGTTTCTCAGTATCTACCTTACATTTCCAAATTCTCTCTTTAAGACAAACAAAACAAAAATGTTTTAATTGTGAAATGTAACACATGTATAGAAAAAAATGCATAAAACATCAATGTACAGCTTAACAAATTATTATAAAAAGAAGACCCATGTAACCTCACCCAGGTCAGGAAACAGAAAACTACCAGGAACCTTCTATGTGCCCCTCCCAATCACATCCTCTTCCCTTTCCCCTAAGTTAACCCTGCCCTGACTTTTATTATGATCACTTTCTTACTTTTCTTTACAATTCTAACGCTTAAATGTGTAACCCTAAACACGGAAGTTAGTTTTGCATGTTGTTAATACTTTATATATTAAAAATATAAGAGAGAGACTGAGTAATACAGTATGCAATCTTTGATCTGGCCTCTTTCACTCAACATTTTATTTGGGAAATTCATCTGTGTTGTTAAATATAACTATTGTCCCATTCTTTTTCATTACCATGTGTAAATACCACCAGCAGTATATGGGAACACTACTTTGCCTATTTTCTCTGTCTATTCTACAGTTTATCTCATCTATTACATTTTTTAATCTCACTCAGTAATTTCATTTCTACAGTCTTTAACTGGTTATTTTTCATGTCCACCTGATTTTATTTCTCTTTTCTTTTGATTTGTAATTCATGGGGTTTTTTTTCATGGAAATCATACCTTAATCTACCTCTTTGTGTTTTTTTGTTGTTACTGTTTTGTTTTGTTGTTGTTTTTTTCTCTTTTTGGCGGTGCTGCGGACACACAGTGTCTTAGTTCCCCGACTAGGGATTGAACCCGTGCTCCCTGCGGTAGAAGCGCAGAGTCCTAACCACTGGATTGGAATGAATTCTATTCCAGATGTTATGTTTTGTTGGCTGATGTCATTTTTTCCCCTTCCATACATTTTCATTAGAAGTGATGCTTGCAAGCTAGCATATGATATGCTGTAATGTCTAATTTATATAGTATATATACAAAGTATATATATATTTTTAATTTAATCAATTTTTAATAGAAGTATAATTGACTTACAATATTACATTAGTTTTAGGTGTGTAACATAGTGACTCAGTATTTTTGTACATTATGATCACCACAGTATTTTTGTACAAAATGATCACCACAGTAAGTCTAGTTAGCATCTGTCACCATACAAAATTATTACAATATTATTGACTATATTCCCAATGCTGTGTATTACATCCCCATGACTTGTTTATTTTATAACTGGAAGTTTGTACCTCTTAATCTCCCTCATCTATTTCACTCATTCTGCTACCCCCTTACCCCCTGGCAACCAGCATTTTGTTCTCTGTTTCTATGAGTCTATTTCTGTTTTATTATGTTTATTCATTTGTTTTATTTTTTAGATTCCACATGTAAGTGAAATCATGCTATATTTTCTTTCTCTGTCTGATTTATTTCACTTAGCACAATACCCTTCAAGTCCATCCATATTTTCGCAAATGGCAAGATGTCATAATATTCCATTTTATATATATTATAAAGTTATCCATTTTGTCCATCTATTAATAGATGCTTAGGTTGCTTTCATATCTTGGCTATTGTAAATAGTGATGCAATGAACGTAGGGGTGCATATATCTTTTCTAACTAGCGTTTTTGTTTTCTTTGGAAAAATACCCAGAAGTGGATTTGCTGTATCGTATGGTAGCTCTACTTTTGATTTTTTGAGGAACCTCCACACTGTTTTCCACAGTGGCTGTACCAACTTAACATTCCCACCAACAGTGTCCAAGAGTTCCCTTTTCTCCACACCCTCGCCAACACTTGTTGTTTGTAGTATTTTTGATAATAGCCATTATGACAGGTATCTAGCTCATTGTGGTTATGATTTGCATTTCCCTGTTGATTAGTGATATTGAGCACCTTTTCATGTGTTTATTGACTATCTATATGTCTTCTTTGGAAAAATGTCTACTCAGATCCTCTGTCAATTTTTTAATCAAATTGTTTGTTTGTATTTGATGTTGAGTTATTTGAGTTCTTTGTATATTTTGTATATTAACCCCTTATGAGATATATCATTTGCAAATATCTTCTCCCATTCAGTGGGCTACCTTTTCGTTTTGTTGATACCTTCCTTCACTGTGCAAAAGCTTTTTAGTTTATTTTCACTTTCGTTTCCCTTGCCTGAGGAGACAGATCCAAAAAAATATTGCTAAGACCCAAGGTCAGAGAGCATACTGCCTGTGTTTTCTCTAAGAGTTTTATGGTTCCAGGTCTTGCATTTAAGTTTTTAATCTATTTGGAGTTTATTTTTATATATGGTGTGAGAAAGTAGTCCAGTTTGATTCTCTTGCATGGAGCTTTTTTATTTTCCCAACACCATGGCTGATGTTTTAATAATAGATTTCTTCATGTATTTTGGAATTTTCCCTTCCAGACTCATTTTCCATTAAGCCAATAGCCCTAGTCAGCGCGTAGACAATTGCTTGTTTTCCAGTACCCCTACACAAGCAGGAAAGCACTACCTAGCCCCTGGCTTCAGACACTGACAGTCTTCCTGATCTTACACCAAGCACTTCGAATCCCTTTCCTCTGCAGGAGTCAGCTCCGGCCACCACTCCTGCTCCCTGACACACACAGAAAAATGACTCACAATCCATCATGCCTGTGGCCTCAAATCCTGCTTAGCCATGCATTTCTGTTTCTGTCCACATTGATGCTATTCTCTGTCTGAGTTAGCATGTGTTGTTTTGGTTTTCTCTTTTTATGTTTTGCCTGTTATCCTCTGTTAGGGACAGAGGTGATTTTTTTTTAATAATGTAGTTTATTTATTTATTTATTTATTTATGGCTGCGTTGGGTCTTTGTTGCTGCGTGCAGGCTTCAGTAGTTGTGGCTCGTGGGCTCAGTAGTTGTGGCTCACGGGCTTAGTTGCTCCACAGCAGGCATGTGGGATCTTCCCGGACCAGGCCTCAAACCCGTGTCCCCTGCATTGGCAGGTGGATTTTTAACCACTGCGCCACCAGGGAAGCCCCAGGACAGGTGATTTTTAAAGTGCAAACTCATCCATCTCTGTTGATAGGGATGTTTACTTCTTTTTTATCACCAAGAATATTAACATCTCTGGGTCCTTATTTCATTGTTAGTAAAAAGGAATTGGGACACCTGATGCTTCAGTTGTTTTGAGACTTTAAACTCATATTAAACTGCTAAAATTTGTCCCACTCTTTTTTTTTTTTTAAATAAACATTTATTTATTTATGGCTACGTTGGGTCTTCGTTGCTGCGTGCGGGCTTTCTCTAGTTGCGGCAAGCGGGGGCTACTCTTCGTTGCGGTACACGGGCTTCTCATTGCGGTGGCTTCTCTTGTTGCGGAGCATGGGCACTAGACCTGTGGGAGGGCTTCAGTAGTTGTGGCACACGGGCTCAGTAGTTGTGGCATGCGGGCTCAGTAGTTGTGGCTCGTGGGCTCTAGAGTGCAGGCTCAGTAGTTGTGGCACACAGGCTTAGTTGCTCCGTGGCATGTGGAATCTTCCCAGACCAGGGCTCAAACCCATGTCCCCTGCATTGGCAGGCGGATTCTTAACCACTGTGCCACCAGGGAAGCCCTGTACCACTCTTAATAGTTGGAAAATTTTCTTAGTGGTGGAAGATACTGAAGCAAAATAGACCAAGGATTACCAAAATAGAACGAGTAGTTCTGCCTTCCCTCTGCCATCTGTGCACTGTCTTCCCCAAGCTGTGCTTTTCCCTTCCTTGTTCATCTTCTTTTTCTAAATGTTATTTCACGAAACAAAATTCTTTTGGGGGCCTTTAATCTGATTATGAACGTGAGCTTACTTTGGATTTGAGACTTCCACGTTCTGTATTCTGTCACTAGGATATAAGTTCCCTGAGGTCAGAATATTTATCTGTCTTGTTCACCACTCTATCCCAGAGGCTGGCACATAGCAGACACTTAATAAATATTGTTTATATACCAAATCCTATGTTATGCCATTTTTGTCTATTTAAACATGAGCTTCAAAGAGGATTCCTTATATCCCCCCATTGTTTTCTTTGAATGTCCTTTTTCTCCTATCGTTTGTATGACTTGTGATTATAGTGTTAAATTTTTGTTTTTGGAGTTTTTCATCCCTCTTCAGCCAGATATTCCATTTCAGGTATAAGTCTCATATATTAGTTAACTGTTGCTGCATAACAATATTACCACTGATGTAAGCGGCTTAAAACCTTACCCATTTATTATCTTATAGTTTCCACGGGTCAGGAGTCCAGGCAAAGCTTAGCTGGATCCTCTGCTCAAGGTCTCACCAGGCTGCAGTCAAGGTGTAGGCTGAGGCTACAGTGTCATCTGAGGCTCCATCTGCTTCCAGGTTCACTCAGATTATTGGCCAGATTTGGTTCCTTGTGGTTGTAGGACTGGGGGTTTCAGTTTCTTGCTAGCAGTCAGCCAGAGGCTGCCCTTAGCTCCTAGAGGCCGCCTGAAGTTCCTTCCCATGTGAGGACTTAACACCAGCAAGGGAGGGAGAGAGTCCAGAAAACAGGTGTGGTAATCTTATGCAACGTAATCATATGCACATCATCACATACGTCCCATCACCTTTGACATGTCCTGTTGGTTAGAAGCAAGTCATAGTCCCACCTCACTCAAAGGGAAAGGATCATGGAAGGCCATGAACAGCAGGAGGCGAGGATCATGGGGGCCTATAAACATTGTTTATGGACTTTTCTAAGGTAGTTTCTTGGAAAGTGTACTTTCTGAGCAATAGGTGCTTTTAATTTTAATTCCCTAACTGGTTATCAAAGTATTAATGATACAGATTACATTTCATAAATGCTTCCCCAATTCAACTCTGTGCTCCTGTTCTCTTTTCTTTGCAAATAAAAATGCTATAGAGTTAGATTTTGCATTTGTAATTATACAGAAGTTAAGTACAATATAAGTTATATATGTAGTGTTACATATTACTGTAGCATACACAAAACTAAGTTTACTGTGCCTAGTGGTTGATTTTAAGGAATTTAAGGATAATCTTAATTTTACATAATTTTTCTTCACACTTACTGATTTTTTTTTTTTTTTTTTTTTTTTGCGGTACGCGGGAGTCTCACTGTTGTGGCCTCTCCCGTTGCGGAGCACAGGCTCCGGACGCGCAGGCTCAGCGGCCACGGCTCACCGGCCCAGCCGCCCCGCGGCACGTGGGATCTTCCCGGACCGGGGCACGAACCTGTGTCCCCTGCATCGGCAGGCAGACTCTCAACCACTGCGCCACCAGGGAAGCCCCACACTTACTGATTTTAACCATAACTGCATTGTAAGATACATCCTGCATCCTGAAATATCTACTTTATACAGATACTGTTCATGGCAGTGGCATTCATGTCAAGGAGCTTTTGAGGAAAAGTATGTTTGCCTGCTATGGCATTATATCAGATCTACTTGATTATTTTTAATCTAATCTTTGCAGAGCCTGTTCCTTAGCCTTTCACTTTCCAGGCTATGTATCTAGTTTTTGAGTAATTTATTTCTCTTGTCCGGTTATCATAGAACTTCTTCTTTTTACCCTCTCATTTCTATTGTGTTTTTCTTAGAGAACCACTATTAGGTTTGTGTGCAGCTTTCCCAGTGCCTCGTGACTTAGAATAAGGGTTGATTCATATTTATAGTTGATGAGCTGAAGTATTGAATGTTTATATTTATGATATAATTGACAGAAACTTATTTGATAGCAAGTAGACAGTCACCTTCTATCTATCATTTTAGGTTTCCATTCCTGTACTCTTTTCTGCTCATCTTCAAAGCATTATACCATCTTCCACTTTATCTCCTGCCTCTGGATTCAGAAGACTACGTCTTTTGTGAATTTGGAGATTTCTCTTATTTTTATTAATTTTTAAAAAGCTATACCAAGTATTATATCCTGTACCAAAATTATATACTTCTTTCAGATAAGTGTTTTTTATATTGAACCTACTTCTTCATTCAGTAACAAAACACTCCTGTGTACTCCTGATGACCAAATTTAGAATAATTTTCTTCTGGAGCCTTGACAGTGGCTTTGTATTTTTTTTCTATTGTTTTAATCTAAAATAATGCCCTCTGGTCCTCAACCAGTTACCTTTAATGAAAACCTTGATTTTTCCTTTTACTGCAACCACATTGCTTCCTCTCAAAAAAAATTGAGCATGTAAACATCCTGCACTTTTCAGTGGAAATGAGGTACATCGGCATTTGATTTCCCAAAATATAAAGTTCCACTAGCTGGTAGCTGCAAGACCACTCCACTAGACTTCTAGCTCAGTGGCTTTTTAAAATTCATTACTTACTCACCTAAAACTATTGGAAATATACACATTTTGTGGTTAGATGCCATGTAGGACCAGTGTCTTTTTGAGAGTATAGAACATCTGTTTTTCCATTTAGATCTAGAACTGTGCTGTCCGATATGGTAGCCACTAGCCACACGTGACTACTGAGCACTTGAAATGTGGCTAGTCCAAATTGAGATGTGCCGTAAGCATAAACGATATACCTGATACCAAAGACTTAGTGAAATATACACAAATAAAAGATCTCGAGTTTTATATTGATTACATGTTGCAATGATAATGTTTTTAATATATTGGGTTAAGCAAAATATATTATGATTAATCTAACCTTTTAAAATATGGTAACTAGAAAATTTAAATTACATGTGTGGCTCACATTATATTTCTATTAAACAGCACTGTTCTAGAATATCTTATATATTTTCTAGCCTCTGGCAGCTACTATCTCTGAATTGTTCGCTTCCAAAGGATGTGTGAGAGTTGAACTATTGTCTCCAAAAGCAAACAATTTACTTAGTTCTCCTTGATGGTCCCACTCTGTACCTAAATATATAATATATCAAAACTAGGAAGTGTATTAAGAACTTTCTTTTTTGGGGCGGGAGAAACATTGGGTTAGAGTCCCTTGTCAGGTGTTTGCTGAATTGTCTTTGTCCCATTTTTAAAGTCTGGTTATATTTGCACAGGGATGTCAAATCTGTTCCTCAAATAATTTTTTATAGCTGAAAATTCACTGTATAAAAAGAGCAACTGTGATGTTTTGCCAGCTATGCAGTAGCGTGTAGTGACCTGTTCTCATAGCAGCTGTGAACGATAGGATGTATCAACATATTCAGCATCTAGTTTGTTTGCATCCTGAAAACTGATGGCAAGAAAGGGTAACCATTTGTAATTCAATTAATTTAATTGGGGACAGGGAGGCAGATGACATATAAAAAACATTCTGCTTCCTACACTTATACCTGATGTTTTGGTTTGGGGTGACTCTGTGGAAGTAATTTACATTAATAATGTATATGAAGAAAAAAAGAAAGAAAAAAATTATATGAATGAAACATCAGAACCAAAAAACTTTTTTTTTTGGAATTCCTAATGGTTTGTGCTGATACTTCTTTTGCCCCCAGAATCTTTTCATAAACATCTTTATTGAGATGTAATTCCCATAGCACATGATTCACTCTTTTAAGGTATGTAATTCAGTGTTCTTTAGCATATTCACAAAGTTGTGCAGCCATCACCACAGTCTAACTTTAGCACATTTTTATCACCCCAAAGAATAACTGCATCACCTCAACCCTAAGCAAGCACTAAACAACTCTTTGTCTCTCTGGATTTGCTTATTCTGGACATTTCATATAAATGGAGTCATACAATATATGGTCTTTCACTTAGCATAATGTTTTCAAGATTCATCCAGGGTTTCCCTGGTGGCGCAGTGGTTGAGAGTCCACCTGCCGATGCAGGGGACACGGGTTTGTGCCCCGGTCCGGGAAGATCCCACATGCCGTGGAGCGGCTGGGCCCGTGAGCCATGGCCACTGAGCCTGCACGTCCGGAGCCTGTGCTCCGCAACAGGAGAGGCCACAACAGTGAGAGGCCTGCGTACAGCAAAAAAAAAAAAAAAAAAAAAAAAAAAAAAAAAAATTCATCCATGTTGTAGCAGAATTTCATGTCTTTTCATGGCCAAATAATTTTCCACTGTGGGGATATACTACATTTTATTTACCCATACATCAGTCAATGGAATTTGGCTGATACTTTTTTAACACTTAAAGAATTAAAGACGCTACTATTTGCATTCAGTAAGAACCTTCCTGTATACTCCTGTATACTTCCTGTATTGAGCCTCATCGTAATTTCTCTAGGTAACTGTTGTTATAGTCACCACCATTATATAGGTGAATAAATGGAGTCTCAGAAAGCCTAACTAATTTGCCTAAGATCACATAGCAGTTAAGAACTAGAGCTCAGACTCAAACCAGTTCATCTGACTCCAAGCCCCATCTCTTGGTGATTTTGTTGGAAAGAATCATTACTTTGTAGTTAGCTTCTTTGCTAACTTTTTTTTGTGGTTGCTAGATTTAATATAATGTTAGCTATGGGAAATGGGCTTGAAAAAACTCTCAGGGTGGCCTTTCCCAATAACTTTGTGGATAAGATGGGAATGTACTCTGGGTGATAATATACCTCAGTAGTTTAGCAACAGATAGAACAATTGTATAAGAAGCAAATTGCTCAACACATTGATGTCCACCTACGGGCACAGGTCCAAGGGTGTACTGGCGGACTCTCTTCTCTGTCTCATTAAAAACTTCTGTAATGCCCTAGATAAATAATGTTTGTAGTAAAAGACCTAGTTTATGATATTTGTAGAAGTCCCAATGTTGAAATTTTTGAATTTTATCCATCTGGTAGTGTCATACACAGAGAATATGCTCAATAAAAACTTTTTATTGTGATAACATATATTCTCTCTCGGATTCCTTTATTCCCATAGGGTTCCGTAGCTATAGCCGGTGCTGTTATTCGCTGGCTAAGGGACAATCTTGGAATTATAAAGACCTCTGAGGAAATTGGTGAGTATGTTCTAACAAAGGGCTAGAGTCTAAATAATAAGAATTTTAAATATTTTACCCTTGCAATCTGTTAATACATGTGCTTTGCCCCGTATGTGACATTAAACTATATGAATCCCTATTATGAGCTTGATTTTACACATAAAAGATTATTTTGTGAAGATTTATAAAACAACAATTTAACATAATTAGTGGGGGTTATTAATAAACTGGCACGGTAGGGCATAAAAATCACCCAAGTGTAAAAGTGAACACCAAAGATGGCCAGAATCTGCAGTTAAATTTATCTGATGAGAAAAAGCTTTAAGTCTTATTAGAGTGAGAATTAAAACTCCAGTACCAGTAATTTAAGTATTAATATGGCTATTTTCAGACAATGGATAATTATTTTGAACCATCTACTTTAATTTCGCCTGAAGGTGAGACAATCAGGAACACATTTCTGATTAGGGACCCACTGAAGGCCACTTCTTCATCAGCTAGGCAGCAACCTTAAAAATAGTGGAAATAAGCTAAAATACCTTAACAAAACTAATCCAGTTCCTTTATTTCTTGGGCTGGGTTACATTTTACTGGGGGGGTATTCAATGTGGAGAAATTTGCTTTTGTTGCTCCTGACATTCTGCTGTAATTAGGAACATTTTGCTGTACTAACTAATAGGAAACCAAAAGCTCTGTCCTAATTTTTTAAACACGTGTGTTTATTGACTAAAATAAGTAGCATATAGTAGAGTGATTTTTGTTTGTTTGTTTGTTTTTAACGTTAGAAAAACTTGCTAAAGAAGTAGGTACTTCTTATGGCTGCTATTTCGTCCCAGCATTTTCAGGACTATATGCACCTTATTGGGAGCCCAGTGCAAGAGGGTAAGAATTGAAAAGAAGGTATGCTTTTGTTGGTCTTGATTTATTTACTATATTAGCTAATAACTTATTAGTTAAAAGTTTTCTATTCTCAAACGATTTTAAAGTATTGAGGAAACCTTTTACACTTGGCAAGTATAATTTCAGAACCTTTAAACTCCAAGAAGTTGGGAATTTCCCTGGTGGTCTGGTGGTTATGGCTCCAAGCTTCCACTGCAGGGAGCACGGGTTCGATCCCTGGTTGCGGAGCTAAGATCCTGCATGCCATGCGGCATGGCCAAAAAAAAAAAAAAAAAACACCTCCAAGAAGTTATAAATCATCTGACAAATAAGCCCCTGCCATATTCGTATTCATGTTAGTGTTATTAGCTTTTATCTTCAAGGCACCTGCAAGTTATGTCTCAAAGGGACACCATCTAGATGAATATTGATTTGGTTTTATACTATTGTCATCTATCCGGATAGATCTTGAACTTTTTCGCATGTGGATGCAGCATTGTAGACTATAAGGACTTTCCAAGCTACTTAATGTTTATGTCCAGTTTTGTTTTTTTTAATGTCCATTTCCCCCCCCCCCCGTACATTTCTACCTACCAAATTCAGTCTTTCCATATTTAGGACATTTCCCATTGATGACTCATTTATTGCACTCTAATCTTAAAAATCTTTGTATTTTTAGGATCATCTGTGGGCTCACTCAGTTCACCAATAAATGCCATATTGCTTTTGCTGCATTAGAAGCTGTTTGTTTCCAAACTCGAGAGGTAATAAATATGAGCCCTTTTCTTGTACTTAATCCACCTTTATTATTCCTAAACAAATTATATATTAATGCCAGAAATTTATTACAATTTATAAGCTTACTAAATATTTAATCAAAAATTAAGCCTGCCTAAACATTAATGTAATAACTGCAAGTTTTGGTTCTTTTCCCAGCTGTCATTACTTTCTAAGTTCCTGTTAGCTGCCAGGCGCTGGGCATTTTACAGTTGAGGGGATGCTGAGTGGTGCATATTAGACAAAGGGGATAGTTACACAAACATAGGCACCATGGCAGGAAATCAGGGTGCAAAATAGAATTGTTTGGCTTGACTGGATATAGGGGTGAGTGCAGAGGTGAGGTGAGAGAAAAGGTTGGTTGTAGCCAGATCAAGGAGGGCCTAGAAGACCAGCCTAAGAAATCTAAATTTTTATTCTACAGGCTTTGGGGAGCTTTTGAGTGTTTTTGAGTAGAAGATGGCTATTTTCAGAGATGTTACTATGGAGTACTTTAATTATGTTCATTGCATTGGTTTATTTAAGATTTTGGATGCCATGAACCGCGACTGTGGAATTCCTCTCAGCCATTTGCAGGTAGACGGAGGAATGACCAACAACAAAATTCTGATGCAGCTACAAGCAGACATTCTGTATATCCCAGTAGGTTAGTAAGCCTTCATTCCTTTAAACTCCAAGACTAATGTTTCTTCGGAAGAACTGGCTTTTTTAGGCATATGTAACTGCAAAGATACTGATGTAGCTCTCTCCCCTCAGTGAAGCCCTCGATGCCCGAAACCACTGCTCTGGGAGCTGCCATGGCAGCAGGGGCTGCAGAAGGGGTTGGCGTTTGGAGTCTGGAACCTGAGGACTTGTCAGCTGTCACAATGGAGCGGTTTGAACCTCAGATCAACGCTGAGGGTACTTGTTTTTTAAAATTTTTTTTAATTGAAGTATAGTTGATTTACGATGTTGTGTTAGTTTCAGATGTACAGCAAAGTGATTCAGTTATACATACATGTATATCTATTTTTTTTTCAGATTCTTTTCCCTTACAGGTTATTATAAAATATTGAGCCTAGTTCCCTGTGCTATACAGTAGTTCCTTTTTGGTGAGGGTACTTGTAAAGATTGAAGATTGGTATACTGTGAAAAGTGAGAGAGAGTTTGCTTTTCTGTTTATTCATAAGTTGAGAAAGTAAATAAGATAGCAAATGCTACTGTTTCAGGTTTGGCTACTAAGCATATTTGGATACACTGAGTGAATGTGAATGAGAGGAATGGTTCCCTATTAAAAAAAAAACAAACTTCTATAATCACTTTTTTACCATTCACTTCTAGTGTTTACAGTCCTTTCATGTAGGAGGATAACACTGCCACACTATCAGTTCTAGCTTGTTAGTGTAGCCTTTCCTGACAGTGACAAGGGAGATATATCGGCCACCGACTCCTCATGTCTGCATCGGATCATCTTTGGTGCCAGTGGCCAGTTTTAGGACAGGATTATGTGGGGTAAGCGATATTCTGATAACTTTTAAACACAGCAGGGCTAGCCTGACAAAAGCAGCAACAATTTAAATAAATGAGCATTAAATATTTGACTTAATGTCGTAATAAACAAAGCTAAGCCACAAGCTCTGACCAATACCTGTATTAAATTTGTGTATGAAAATAAGGTTTTAAATACTGAATTTGGTTTTAAACCTTTTTAAAAACCTGTGTATGTAAATAAGGTTTTAAATACTGAATTTGGTTTTAAACCTTTTTAAAAACCTATGTATAAAATAACGTCAAAGTGGATTTTGTATGATATCCCAAGCTCCTCCACCCTCCCAAAAAGAGAAAATAGGTCAAGTAGGATTCCCGTTTCTAATTCATCACCACTTGCTTGTGAATGGCCTGGTCTTAGCAGGTAGCCTGTCTCCCCATCTCCCTTCATCGTGCAGACCAGGCTGAATTTCCCTCCAACTTCCAAGCAAGCTTCTCTCCCAGTCACTGGTAGTCACTAGCAATGGTACTCTCCGGAGTCTGAGTCCTGGTAAAACTCCATGTCAGCTTAATACAGTGTAACAAACATCAGTTTAATATGTGTAACAATTTGTCAAGAATGCTGAGTGAGGGACTTCCCTGGCAGTCCAGTGGTTCAGACTCCATGCTTCAAATGCAGGGGGCACAGGTTCGATCCCTGGTCGGATCCCACATGCTGCACAGCGCAGCAAAAAAAAAAAAGAACGCTGAGTGAACATAAGTGTGGTACTTAGAACATCTCAGTAAACTGCCTTTCTTATGTGTGGTTTTCCTACCTTCTATGTCTAGAAAGTGAAATTCGTTATTCTACGTGGAAGAAAGCTGTGATGAAGTCAATGGGTTGGGTTACAACTCAGTCTTCAGAAAGTGGTAAAAATGTTTTTATTATTATTGCCACTTTGCCCTAGTATGTTAAATCGCTTCTTTAAGTATCTGGCCATTTATACATAGCAAGGCTGCTCTGAAGAAGAGCGTTATTGTAAGTTATAGTTTCTAATGTTTTGAAAACACTTTAAAGTTCTAAACATAACATGTAAATTATCATGTTGATATACATACTTAACTCTGTCCTGCCATATCTTTCCTTATTAGTTTATTCCTGGTACTTCAATTGATAACTTAGTTTTCTAAAAGTAAAATTATTTCTAGTTTCTTCTTAATGAAAAAAAAAAATCAACTAGACTTTTTTTTTTCTTCTTCTTCTTAGTGTCTGACTTTGCCTTTCTGGGGGGCTGTCTTCATGACCTGAACCAACCGAAAGCTGTATTAATTTCAGAATATATTTCACTACTTCCTAGACTGCTTCCAAGCCCTTAGTGAGTGTATGTTATGAGAACTCATTTGAATCAGAGGAAGAAAAGTACCAAACATAGTAAATTAGAAATGTCATAATTGGCAAATGCTCTTGGCAGAAAATAGAGGACTATTTTTTTCAACCTCTTAGGTGGGAAGGTATTGCCTTAAGTAAACTATTTAATTATAAACAGCCCTGAGCTGCCTTTAATGTAGAAACAGCCTTAAACATGCCTTTAATATGGCATAATATTTTAATTCTTTGCTAAATGCAAGATTTCAAACATAGTGAATGAAACAATGGCCAATAATATATTGAAACGTATAGTTTAATGGAGAAGAGAATATAAATGAAATATGGCCTGCCTTCCAACCCCAAAGCGAGTATAGAACCACTTTTAATGTATCTGGCTTTTAGGAGAAGCTTCTGGGATCATCTAGTACCACAGATTACTGTGATCTGTATTTTCAGTCCTGGATGTTCCTACTTGAAGCTTTTGTTTATTCTTCTAAATAAGCTTTAAGCTTAATATCCATTTTCTTTAAATCTTTTGTTCTGAGACTCACCTTTCTTTCTAAGATAGTGGCAGAGCCTTTCTTGCTAAGACTGTTTGCAGTTTTGAGACCCTTTATAGCTAAACTTCTCAATCATAGGTATTTTTGTAGCACAGTGCTAGTTGCTTTGAAAGATATAACAGACATGCACTCGATTTATTTTCTGGTTGCCCTTAATTAATGGCTAATGAAAATGAGTTATATGTTTTCTTTGACAAGTTAGATTTTTTTTTAACGGCACAGGGAATTCCCTGATGGTCCAGTGGTTAAGACTACGTACTTCCAATGCAAGGGGCCCGGTTTCAATCCCTGGTCGGGGAACTAAGATCCCGTATGCCACGCGGCATGGCCAAATAAAATAAGATGGCACAATCCTACCTGTGTTCCGGCACTCCACTGCCCCAGCTGCCTCCACATCAATGCCACACATTCTTCTCCTTACTCGCAGTTGAAGACATAATTTTAATTGCAAAGCTCTTACAAAACCAATTGATCGTTTTCTCTCTGTTTGCTTACCTTACCTGTCAGTGAATTTAAAATGCCAAGAAAAAGTTGATAAAAGAAAATTACATGATTCTATTGTTTCTGCCATCAGCATTGATGATAAAGTAATTTGATTTTTTGAGAGCTTTTGATTTTTCAAACTTTGTTTTTGTTTCAGTTAGGCTGCAGTGGATTTAAGGCAAAGTTTGAAAAACTTTTTGAGTAGATTTATGAAAAGCACTCATGTATAATATTTGAGAGTCTCTAAACTGTATAATAAACAGGCTAATAATATTCAATTAGTGAAATGCTGATTGTATTCCTTAAGCAGTATAAGCTATATAACGGTATGATTTATCAATAAGCTATCTGATAATAGCAGTACAGACAGACTCTTATTTTGATGATCTTGAAAGGATATTGGAATTGCTACCTGGTCTCTGATCCTCTTTAAATAGGTTTAATTTATGGGAAGAATATTATGTTAGCTTAATTTCCAAAGCGTTTTGCCAGTTTTGAAGCATTAATATTTATTTTCTTGTTTGTAACTATATTTGAATGAAGTGTAAAGGATTTTTAACATACATTCAATATGTTTAAAATGTTGTAGAAGTGATTGGGGGTTTGATATTTTTTGGAGAGAGCTTATCATAAATGATGACTTCTTGGCTCTGTACTCCAAACCCACCAAAATATTTTTTCAAAGAGTGTT
The DNA here is from genome assembly GCF_039906515.1 of Pseudorca crassidens. Lineage (NCBI taxonomy): Eukaryota > Metazoa > Chordata > Mammalia > Artiodactyla > Delphinidae > Pseudorca > Pseudorca crassidens. The sequence continues at coordinate 106,737,561 of NC_090317.1, read as the reverse complement.
AAATATTCTAGATATATAATTTTTATATTCAAGAAAAGTATCTATCTATCTATCTATTCTTAAAAGTGAAGGGTTTCCAAGAGAATTCAGGTTGGAAAATATCAAAACAATCGTGTTCTCAGGCAATATTTTAAAATGTAGATTAATACAGTTTGGTTTTTTAATTATACTAACATGAATATTCAGGTACATTTCCTTATACACCAAGTCTATTTAAAAAAGAAAATGAAACCAGTAGGGTTTGAAATTCATTTTTAGTAGACGAATATAACTCTTCTCTGATAGCCAAAGGATCTATAATTTGAATTTGAGGGGAATTGGATTGCTCATTTAGTATCTTTTGGGGAAGAATCAAGAAAGCTAAAATCAACAGCCTCCCAAAAAGTTCTCCATCAGCTTTGGCTTTGCCAGTGGAAGGTTTATGTTGGTCTGTATGTTCTATGTTCTTGGCTACTTGTGGCATGCTATCTGTATTGTTTGTTGACTGTCATAAGCCTTGAATATTGATTCTGGTTTTGATTTGAAGTAAGAACTCTTTGCTAGCTTTTATGAATATGCTATTTTTATAACTTTTTTTGCTATCATGTGATTCTTAACACAAATATTGTAATTATGTGTCTCTCTTTTGGTTTGCTTGACTGGAATTCCCTCCTACTTGGATGACCACAGGTGACCCTAGTATCTTCTGTAGTCTACCCTTGGGCTTTTTTATAGTGAGTAGCATGGTAATGTTAATCGGAGCAAGGTACCTCTCAGGTCAGTTCCTCTTTACATTAGACAATTGTATTAGTTAGCATTAATGTATTTGTGTATGACTCAGCAGAAAGTTTTTGGTGTTTTTCCTTCTTCCTATTCTTAGGAACCTGGAAAATCTATTAAAGGTCTAATTAGTTAGACCAATTGATCTTTGGGGGCAGTCAGAATTAAGGACTGTGACTCTGCTTTTATTCTCTTTTTAGTAGATGATGATTTTCTCTGAGGGGCTACATTCTGCTGTCAGCTGCAACAATAAGCACAAGTGAAAGTACTACTGTCAGTGTTTAAATGAAAGGACATTCAGAGTGATAGATGAAATTTATAGTATTTGAAATCAATTAAATTGGCTTTCAAATGTACATAAGTTGTTTTTCATACTTAATGAAAATCTGCTACACAAGTCTTAATATTTTCAATTCTGGTAAGAATTTCAGCCAGAGTATGTTAGCAGAGTTTCTGTGAAACTCTGCAGCTAGGGAAAATTTATCATCACTTTTATTTTAGTTAAAAGAATACATTTGGTGAAATGAAGTTTTTTAAAAAGTTATTATTGAAATAAATTGGGGTTGAAATTCAAACTGAAAAAAAAAAATTCAAACTGAATTATTATTTTGCATATTAACTTCTGAATATTCTTATAAGAGTAAAATTGCTCAGTATTTTATAAAACACATTGCATAACCTGTATTAATTTAAATATAATAATCATTTTTGGAAGATGTTGCTGATGATAGCTCTCAGTTTTTCTTCAAATTAATGGCCTAAATGGAAATGACGTATTTCATATGTTGCCAAGAAAGTGAAACATTTTAACAATCTTCCTAATTAAGGAAAGAGTTAAATTATTTTTCTTAATTAATTAGAAGATTACCTGGGTGTAAAATATAAAATTTTTTATTAATATGGGAGAATATCTGTTTATAGAAATCTGACAAGCGTTAATCAGCTTGACATCATCACCGAAGTGCTATATATAAATATGGAATGAAAAGTTATTTACATCAGCAGAAATGGGATGAAAATTATTTACATTAGCAGAACATTAAATTATCTTTTAATTAATGATAAAACTTGGGTTACTTGCATGAGAATTTAAAATTAGATTGCCTTTTTCTGTATTCTTCATGTTCCCGATAAATTTGTTCAAATCTTCTACTTCCATAATAATCATACCTTATGTTGGTATTAGTGCTTTATACCTTACAAAGGGCTTCTGTATACATAAATCTATACAGAATTAGCAGATGCTTATTTTCTTTCTGCTTCTTGGGAATGTTTGGTGGAACAGTCCAAATATTCCCCACAAGAACTGTAGTTTAAATTAATTTTTTTAAAAAATGCTGTTTGAGGAAAAGTTCTATTTTTTTTCTTTACTGTGAGTTTTTTTGGCTGCATAATGATGGTCTGGAAAAGGAAAGAAAATAACATTGCAGCTGAATGTTTTCATTGATTTTTTTTTCACCTTCTGTTTCCCCTTTGATACCAGTACCAGAATGAAAAGGCTTGGTCTATGAAAATTAGGATATGTAGCATATCTCTAAGCTAAAGGATACAGTAAGTGTCCAAATTCCTAGGCTTCCAAAATAGATATGATTGCCATCTTTAGGATCTCTCTTGGTAACATATGCTGAGATTTGAGAAGAATTGGGATGGCTTGCCTTGGTAAACAGTTAGCAATAGTGTTTATTTGCTAATTTTGGAATTGGATCAGTTATATTTGTTGCATTTTTACCTGTGAAGCAATATTTAAGAATCATATGGAATTTCTAGCTCAATAAATTATTGAATTGTCTTCATTGTTTTAACTCCTGAATTGCATGTATTTTATTACTGACATATAGGATTTTTGTCCCCCATTTTAGGTATGCCATAAATACTACCAACTCATGGATTCCAAAGATGCGAGCTCTTTACCTACCGAGAGAATCCAGTGATTCTGTCTCTTAATGTGATGACACTACTCATAGACTCTGATTTTATTTATAAGCCACTAGCTGCATGACCCTCCAAGTAGACCTGTGGCTTGAAATAAAGTAAATGCAGCAGAAAGAATGCTATAGAAACATTTGGTGTGTTTTTTAACATCGGTAGTTAAGATTGGACCAGCTACCTTTGGGGCTGACCCGCTCCTTTGCCATCATTTCCTGCCTCATTCCCTCTAAGATCTAGGAATAATTCAGATCCTGTCCGTTGGAATCTTTTATCACATATATTCAAACTCTGATGGGCCAGGATTTGATTCCTGAACTACACATGCTTGATTAAGGGGCTGTTACTAATGGGCTAAAAATTTGTGACCTTTTGTTTGCTTCTTTTTAACAGACCCCCCTACCCAAAGTCCTCTTTTCTGCATATTAGGGAGACCACAGCATCTTCACTGAATGTTTAAATGGAAGCCTCTACTAAATTCTTAAAATGGAAATTTAGTACCCTCATTGCTTAGGTATTTCGCTGAAAAGTATTTGCCAAAACTGAAAATTCTTCATATATTGTATTTAACGTGGTCTCACTAATTACACTGAATTGCTATCTGGATCTTATAGGGAAGGACACTTTCCTTTTTTTTTCTTTCATCTCTCCTTTTTATATATTTTTTTACTTTGTATGTCTAACATACATGCCTATATATTTTATATACCGAGGGTAGCCCATTTATAAAAAGAGTACGTGTTCTCACTAATTACACTGAATTTCTGTCTGGATCTTATAGGGAAGAACACTTTCTTTTTTTTCTTTTTGTCTCTCCTTTTTATATTTCTTACTTTGTATGTGTAACATACATGCCTTTATATTTTATATACTGAGGGTAGCCCATTTATAAATTAAGAGCACACTGTATTCTGTAGGTTATAACGGGGCTGGTCTTAAGTGGACCTCTATGTGTATAAATATTTTGGAGAAAACAGCTGTATACATTTTTGGGCAATGGTTATGCATATTATTTACCAGGAGAAACTTTTTCTTAAAGAGCCAACATTTAAAATTTAAGTATATGTTCTATGTCAATAAAAGAAAATATACTTTATTGTGACTATAATTTCTTATACCATACTTTTATATGCTAAAAAAGAAAAGAGAAAAAACTGTGGAATACTACAGCAAACATTGTTTTCAAATACAAGCACTAGTTCATATAAAGTTATTTTTCCTTTGACGTAATTTTACACATATTTAGTATATTTTGAGGGGATGTCAAAAAATGTTAAAATACTTAAGTAGAAAAAAAAGCCAAGAATCTCTTTCTCTCCAAGTATGTTATCAATTGCTGATAAGCAATTAAAATTTCTATTTGAGATAACAGATAGCTATCTCTGCTTATTGTCATATTACAACTGAAAAAAAAAAAGGTTTTATTGATAGAAATGGCTTCTAGCAAAACCAAGCATTTCTTTCTGCCCGCCACCGACAACCAAGAATTTCTCAAAAAATTTAATGTTATGTGTTGTAAAAACGTAACCTAATCTAGCTTCTTAATGTCAATTTAAAAATATCTTAAAATTAATTTGTGTTTACTACAAACAAGAAGATACTGCCTTCTAATTATTTTCTTCAATCAGTGATGAAAATGGGAAAATATTTATATATTAATATAAAAGGTTTTGTTTTGTTTGGAATTAATGTAGCTTTCATTTGCAGTTCTGATTATGCTGTTTCTAAATTATTGAATCTGCTGGGTTTTATTGACGCAGCTGCCACTTTAGTGACGTAAATATTATAGAAAGGTACTATGAAATTATTACTTTGTGGCAAGGATACTTTTAAACATAATTATGTTTCTACAAAGGTAGGTTGAGTTAATGTAAATAGTTGTGAAAATCATTGTTCAAATAATTTTAAGATTACATTAATTTTCTATAAATTGCAATATTTATAAATGTTTGAAATTATACACATTGATATTTAATGATAAATTTACTTAAAATAAATCAACCTTCATTCTTACTTGCATTTCTCATTTACAGACTAGAACTTAGATCAAAGTTAAATTGAGAAAGAAATTGCAGGACATGTGAAGCTCAGCTGTTAGCACTTGATCAGGCACACTCTGAAGAATTAACCGACAGCCGAAGAAGTAGTTTCTGGAATGATGAGCACCTTACTCGTTCTGTTAGAAAAGACTACAGTGTCCCATCTCAGCATCCAGAAAATACCCTGCTGAGGTCAGCAGCCTTTATCAATAGGGTCTTGTGGTCATGGCTAACCATGACCTACTGGTTCCACTCTCTGCTTCAGTTTCTCTCTACCTGGGTGATTTGGTGGAGTGAAGTACACCACTGTTCTCTGAACACAATAGTCAACACCTCAACCTTTTTTTTCTCCAGGTAATCAATAACATAAGTAATGCATTTTTGCTTCTGTAATAATATCTTAGAATTTTTTAGTGTGTTTCTTTTGAAATGCCTAAAGGTCAGCTCTTTGGCTTATGGGTATTTTGTATCATGTGGGAATGAAGAATGATAGCTATTTAGGAGGGACCACCAATCAAAATATGTCATAGCACAGAAACTGTAACAGTATGGGCATTCTAGTCGGTAGTATTTACCTCACAGTGTCTACCTAATCGTAAATAGAAGTTCAAAAATTATTATTTTTATAGCTTTAATGAGTTATAATTGATATACAGAAAACTGTACATATTTAATGTATATACTTTGATGAGTTCAGACATATGCATACACCCATTATCCCATTACCACAATCAAGGTTATAAACATATCTGTCACCTCCAAAATTTTTCTTATGTCCCTTTGCTTGTTGTGTTTGTGTGTTAAGAATGCTTAACATGAGATCTACCCTCTTACATTTTAAATTATTTATTTATTTATTTTTGGCTGCATTGGGTCTTTGTTGCTGCGTGTGGGCTTTCTCTAGTTGTGGTGAGTGGGGGCTACTCTTCGTTGCAGTGCGCGGGCTTCTTATTGCGGTGGCTTCTCTTGTTGTGGAGCACGGGCTCTAGGCGCGCAGGCTTCAGTAGTTGCGGCACACAGGCTCAGTAGTTGTGTCTCTTGGGCTCTAGAGCTCAGACTCAGTAGTTGTGGCGCACGGGCTTAGTTGCTCCGCAGCATGTGGGATCTTCCTGGGCCAGGGCTCGAAGCCATGTCTCCTGCATTGGCAGGCGGATTCTTAACTACTGTGCCACCAGGGAAGCCCTACCCTCTTAAATTTTTAAGTGCACAATACCATATTGTTAACTGTAGGCACTATGTTGTACAACAGATATCTAGAACTTATTCATCTTGTGTAATTAACTTCATATCCACTGAACAACTCCCCATTTCCCCCTCACCCCAGACCCTGCTAGGCACCAATCTCTTTTCTGTTTCTATGAGTTTGACTTTTTAAGATTCCACACATGAAGTAAGATCATGCAGTATTTCTTTCTGTGTCTGGTTTATTTCACTTAGCATAATATCTTCCAGGTCCATCGATGTTGTCACAAATAGTAGAATTTCCTTCTTGTTTTAAGGCTGATCAAGATTCCACTGCATGCATATACCACATTTTCTTTAACCATTCATCTGTCAATGGACATTTGGGTCGTTTCTATATCTTGGCTATTGTGAATAATGCTGCAGTGAACATGGGAGTGTAGATATCTCTTCAAGATCCTGATTTCAGTGCTTTTGGATATATACTCAAAAGTGGGATTGCGGGATTATATGGTAGTTCTATTTTTAATTTTTTTGAGGAATCCTCATACTGTTTTCCACAGTGGCTGTACCATTTTACATTCCCACCAACAATGTTACAAGTGTTCCAAAAATTATTTTTTAACTAGAACTTTGTAATAACTTGTTTTAGCTAATAATATTTAAGTAATGAAGTTTACTTGATCCGTTCTAGCAACCTAACAATTTGTAAGGTCACATAACAGGCAATTATTGGAAAACTGAGTGGCTTTTTTAAAACCAACTTGGTTGCTACTTGGTCTATACTTTATAGGTATATATCTTAGTTCTGGTCTTATGATAAAGTATAAATTGTGTTAAGTATCATAGACAAAAAACTCTCGCAAGTATTTCCAAACATTTCCCTGTCATCAGATTTAGTGAAAATGACCTATTAAATTAAATTTGGGGACTATAAAGATAAATATTCTGAGAAGCAGAAGATAGTTTAAAAACAAGTTGCTCAACTAGACCAATATCTCTATTTACCAGTTTTCATCCTATTTCAGGTAACTAGTTCTACCTGACAACATAATAGTTGAGGATAACAATATTTTTCAGTTTTTCTGTGTAGTATTAAAATTAAGTAGCTTCTTTTATTCCCCATTATTAAACCTGATATTATTTATCTCATTGATTGCTTATTATGATATGACTAGTTTACAAGTGGATTTCATAAATATCAGATCACTTAAATCATCTCCAAAACATTCATCAAAAGGAGACTGGTTAAATTAACTGTGCTACAGCCACACAATATAGAACATGTAGCTTTAGAAAAGCATGAGGATGCTGTCTAGAAACATGGAGACATCCAAGATAAGTGAAAAAGCAAGGTGCAGAGGAGTGCGTAAGTGTGCTACCTTTCCATTTAAAAAAAAAAAGAAAAAGAAAAATCTAGGATGTTTGCCTGTGCCAGAAGGACACATAAGGAAATTGGGAAGCTGCTGCATAGCACAGGTAGATCAGCTCGGTGCTTTGTGACCACCTAGAGGGGTGGGATAGGGAGGGTGGAAGGGAGAGGCAAGAGGGAGGGGATATGGGGATATATGTATACGTACAGCTGATTCACTTTGCTATGCAGCAGCAACTAACACACCATTGTAAAGCATTTATACTCCAATAAAGATGTGGGGGGGAAAAAAAGAAGCTGTTAAATAGTACTGGAACAGAATGCAGTGATCAGGCATGTGGGACACAGGAGTAGGGAAAAACATAAAAGTTATATATTTGAACCGTGTTAATTGCTAGTATGTGTAATATTGAACCATGTTAATATATTAACTGTTTGCAAAACTAATTTTAAATTTTTGAACTTAAATTCAGAGGCCATTGTACATGAATGTTCATGACAGCATTATTCATAACAGCCAAAAAGGAAATAACCCACATGTCTATCAGCTGATGAATGGATAAGTGAAAGTTGGTATATCCACACAATGGAATATTATTCAGGTATAAAAATGAATAAAGTACCAGATACATGCTACAACATAAATGAACCTTGAAAACTGCACAAAGTGAAAAAAGTCATGTACAAAAAGCCACATATTGTATGATTCCAGTTGTATGAAATGTCCAGAATAGACAAATCCATAGAGACAGAAAGTGGCTTAGTGGCTGCCAGGGTCTGGGGGGAGGGGAAAGGGGACGTGATTGCTAATGGACAGGGTTTCTTTTGGGGTGATGATTGCACAACTTTGTGACTATACTAAAAACTGAATTATACACTTTAAAGGAGTGCATTTATGGTATATGAATTATATTTCAATAAAAATGTAACTTTAATTTGCATTTACGTAAAATAAATATACATGACCAGTCCCCGATGGCATGTGAACTTGTAGGCCCTGAAATGAGCCCTCTGAAGGAAATAAATTTTATTTGCTCCTTGAAAAATGGAGGTTAATAAATTTATCTCCTTTTTATTTCACTTTCATTAACTATTTTTTAAGTATCTAATACTGGAAATAAGAAAAATGCTTTAGTCACTGATACATAAAAGATTATGATGAAGTAGAAGATCTGGGCTCCCATTCAGTTTCCCAGGCGTTTTCATGGTCTGTCCAATAGAATATAGTGATAAAAAGGACGCAGCTAACTCGTTTTCCCCAAAGACTTGGTAAATGAGGAGGCAGTCTTCTGAACGTATTAAGCAAATCATATCACTATAATTACCAGTAACTTGACTTCTAGTTACGAAACTATGCTGTTTCCTAATTTTCTTGAAAGTTTAGCCTCATCTGTTTATCATCTTCTTTCTCCTCAAACTTATTTTAAACCTTCAACCTTTCATTAATTTACCACCACATCTTTTTCTTTACTACTGTTTATAGGAGGAAACAAAAGGTCTGTTTGTCATCTACCTCTTCAAATAATTGTAAATCTAATTCAAATGGCAGTGAATGTTTACAAGTTCACACTCTACATCACTGGTTTCTCAACAGCCGAGGGAGCGCTTTGTAAAATGAGCATTCCTGTCCATTTAATTCTTTTGATCAAATTGTTTGTTTGGAAATCAGAGTAATACTGCTCTTAGAAAAATTAGAAGATAAGAGGTTACAAAGAATAGTAGAAAATCATTTATTTTTTCCCCAAACTTTAAGGTGGTATTTTCATAGATCTTGAATGTTCATAAACTTTACATAAAAATTTTAACCTGCACAACAATACAACGTATCATGTGTATGGACACATACAGTTGAACTAGAAGTATGAAACTTGCATAGGGATGATAGATGCCAAGTTTAGGATGGTGATTACTTCTGGAAGGCAGAGCATGGAATCAGGGCAAGAGACTTCACTGGAACCTGAAAAGTTGTGTTTCTTAAAAAGTTAAAAGCTAAAGCAAATATAGCAAAATCTTAAGATTTGACTGAGTGGTGGGGTACGGATGTATTTACTATATTCTCTACTTTTCTGTATGCTTGAAATATTTCATAGTAAAAATATAAGGTGTATCGTCCTCCTAATTATATGTATCTAAGTCCACCACTCACTGTCCATTAGTGTAATTTTGTTTATCCTGGCACCCTTCCCAATTAAAAGGGCTGAAATCTTATTGATCTTCTGGCACAATTATTTCAAGCACCTCATGTAAAGCATCAACATTCAGAATAAATAAGGTGTATTAGAAATTATATCCTTGCTTAGCCATTCATTTGTTATGAATTCCGTGACTCAATACTTGTCTTCTTTCCAATATAGAAACTTCCACAAATTTTAATAGATAATTGCGCTGCTGACAGCCCACCGCATTTATAATTACATATTAAGGCTAGAAAATTTCTGGGCCGAAAAGTCTCAATTCTAGATTTAAGTTTAATATCAAGGGGAAAAGATCGTTGCCATTATATTGGATTTCAAATCAGGCACAAGACCTGTTTTATTCTATTGCAGGTTCTAGTTCATTACAGTTGAAAGAAAGCACTAAATAATAAAATTGGTTGAAATTTGTTTCCTTCCAAGCATGTGTTTACAAGACCACAAAGACATGGGTAAAATGAAATGGTAGGGTGGCAATCAAAATGATTAGCACCTTCTGTGGAAGGGAAAATTGGGCTCTGAAACTGAACAATTATCCCCATAATTTTCGTTTTTTGTTTGTTTGTTTTTTGCGGTACGCAGGCCTCTCACTGTTGTGGCCTCTCCTGCTGCGGAGCACAGGCTCCGAACGCGCAGGCTCAGCGGCCATGGCTCACGGGCCCAGCCGCTCCGCAGCATGTGGGATCTTCCCGGACCAGGGCACGAACCCGTGTCCCCTGCATCGGCAGGCGAACTCTCGACCACTGCGCCACCAGGGAAGCCCTATCCCCATAATTTTCATCTTTATCTTCTAATCTTCTAATCTTCTTTATCTTCTAATTTTTCATCTTAATGGATGTCATATTTCGTCTCAGGAGTTATGGTAATTTATTTAATCACTCTCAGAGCAATTACTTCTGTAAACTATTTTTTTTTTAATTTTTGAATTTTATTTTATTTTTTTATACAGCAGGTTCTTGTTAGTCATCCATTTTATACACATCAGTGTATACATGTCAATCCCAATCGCCCAATTCATCACACCACCACCACCACCCCCTGCCACTTTCCCCCCTTGGTGTCCATACGTTTGTTCTCTACATCTGTGTCTCTATTTCTACCCTGCAAACCGGTTCATCTGTACCATTTTTCTAGGTTCCACATATATGCGTTAATATACGATATTTGTTTTTCTCTTTCTGACTTACTCTGTATGACAGTCTCTAGATCCATCCACGTCTCAACAAATGACCCAATTTCGTTCCTTTTTATGGCTGAGTAATATTCCATTGTATATATGTACCACATCTTCTTTATCCATTCGTCTGTCGTTGGGCATTTAGGTTGCTTCCATGACCTGGCTATTGTAAATAGTGCTGCAGTGAACATTGGGGTGCATGTGTCTTTTTGAATTATGGTTTTCTCTGGGTATATGCCCAGTAGTGGGATCGCTGGGTCATATGGTAGTTCTATATTTCGTTTTTTAAGGAACCTCCATACTGTTCTCCATAGTGGCTGTATCAGTTTACATTCCCACCAACAGTGCAAGGGGGTTCCCTTTTCTCCACACCTTCTCCAGCATTTGTTGTTTGTATATTTTCTGATGATGCCCATTCTAACTGGTGTGAGGTGATACCTCATTGTAGTTTTGATTTGCATTTCTCTAATAATTAGTGATGTTGAGCTGCTTTTCATGTGCTTCTTGGCCATCTGTATGTCTTCTTTGGAGAAATGCCTATTTAGGTCTTCTGCCCATTTTTGGATTGGGTTGTTTGTTTTTTTAATATTGAGCTGCATGAGCTGTTTATATATTTTGGAGGTTAATCCTTTGTCAGTTGCTTCGTTTGCAAATATTTTCTCCCATTCTGAGCATTGTCTTTTCGTCTTGTTTATGGTTTCCTTTGCTTTGCAAAAGCTTTTAAGTTTCGTTAGGTCCCATTTTTTTATTTTTGTTTTTATTTCCATTACTCTAGGAGGTGGGCCAAAAAAGATCTTGCTGTGATTTATGTCAAAGAGTGTTCTTCCTATGTTTTCCTCTAAGAGTTTATCCCTCTGAGGGATTACTTCTGTAAACTGTTCTTTTTAGCCCAAGCTCCTAGGTCAGAGCCACTAGGGCGGGGGTGGGGGGGGGCAGACTCCTTTGGAGCTACTGACCCTCCTGCCCCCACCTTCCCGGCATTCACTGCCCTCGGCCTGCGCCTGCCTCCCTCGTTCCTCAGCTGGAATCAGTCGCCCTCCCTTCAGGCCCATCCCTCCTGCCCCATGACATCAATCAACCAGTAAGCCACTACCAGGTGCCCAGCCCCATGCCAGTAGCTCAAGCGTGCCCAAGAGAAGAAGGCTTAACCTGCCTTCAAGGACCCTGGTGTCTGTCTGGAGAAGTAAACCATATACAGTAAGAACCAGGGAGGTGGCGCCCTGAGGGACGGGGTGCTCAGAAAAGCAGAGGATGGGTTGATGGGATCTGTTCACCTGTGCTACATTTCTTTTTCCCCATTACGGCTGGATATTTCACTTCTCTTTACTCACAGTCGGGGAGATGTGACTGCTAGTTAGTTGCTTTGTCTAATAGACTTGTAAAGGAAGAGCCATGACTAATGAGTAAAACTAAATTGTTTAGATTTTTCCTTGACTTTTCAGTGTTATGTTTACATATCCATCCTGCGGACTGGGGTAATTCTCTCGTTCTCTTTGTTAAATATGTGTGTATATGTGTATCCTGCACATTCACCTCTCCCAACACACACACACACACACACACACACACACACACAATGGGTTATAGACTTCTATGGGTTATAGATAATACGAATTATTGGAGGGGAATTTTTGCCATGTCTCTAGTGTGTATATGTGTTCACAAGAGCCACCAGGTGCCCCTTTCCTCCTTCTCAGAAAGAGGCACCCATGTGTGCCAGGCCTGCCTGGGACCATGCCTCTAACACACAGGGCTTAGTATGCTCTGAAGCCTGTTGCTGCTTATTACTGTTTTCCTAATTAACTTTGATCAGTGTGTTTGGCTAATTGAACTGCACTCACTGGTAATTGCATGGGCCTCCCAGAAAGAATGTTGCCTTTCAGGACTAAGGCAAGAAAATCCCCATTCCCAGATTCTTGGCTTGAGCCAAACAACTGTGTAGTTGAAGCCAAGGATTTGTGTCCCACAACTAGTAGAAGAACTGGTGAAGGTACAAGTGTTAACGTGGGTTTCTTTAATCTGGTGATAGTAGACAGGATTTCAAACGTAATGTTGTGGGTTTTTTTCCATTGAGTTACACTTTGGACACTGTAATGCCAATATTAAGTGATTATAACATGGAGGGATGCTGAGCCATTTCTGCTGAAAAGCCTCAGATATCCAATCACAATGTGTACCATACAAGATTCCCCTATGTTTCCAAAGTCCATCACTTGTAGTCTAAATTTTTTTATCGGCTTCCTAGAGGTCATGTGGAATAGAATCTAGTGACTGATTGATTACCTTTTGAAAAGCTGGCTTGTTATAAACAAATTCACCTCCTAGGTGGCGCTGTTTTCAACACGCAGGCTTTTTGTCTTCTCAAGCAGCCTTCCTTTCCATCAGAGTATACTGCAGAAGTGGCTGGGGTATTTGTTTTGGGTAATCATAATTACATGAAAGCATCGTAGTGATCGTAGGAGATGTCCAGGATGCCTTCATGCTAGGATCATAAAAACCAAAGGCTTAAGTGAAGCCATCAATCCATTTATACTTTCCTGCAGCTCTGATTTTTCTTAGAATTTTCAGCTCATGAAAAAACTCAGATTTGTAGATAATTTTTTTATCATCTATAGTTTAACATTTAACAATTTAAAAACTGAAATATCACTGCTAATTACACATTATATAGTGTCCTAAATTTATTCAGTCATAAAGATCTTCATAGTTAGCCTATTTTCTTAAAAAAGCCTTTTTAGAATACCTCTCTTCATAGTTGACTCTTGGGATGACATAGTAGAATCAGCCAATTCCAAGGCAATATTGTGCATCCATTATTTTCCCTGATACCGACCAGATTATTTTTCATTCTTCCTTATTTTATTGTTTCTGCTTCACCTATGCAGTTCTAGAAAATTATAAAGAAATAATCTCTTTATAACAATCCACAAGTATGACCAAATCAAGGCAAAATTGTGTTAATTGTACCTTATGTTGTACCATCATTATTGTCTCAATACCAAGCAGGTTTCTTAAAACTCTATTATCATTGTCATTAGCTTCTTACATATTGAGTTTTACAGTTATTAAGAAAATATTCTTTATTGCTACAGTCCTTCAGCACGTTGATCATATATCCACTATAAGCACTTGAGCATCCAAATATAACAAAACACGGGACTTCCCTGGTGGCCCAGTGGGTAAGAATCCGCCTGCCAATGCAGGAGACATGGGTTCGAGCCCTGGTCTGGGAAGATCCCACATGCCGCAGAGCAACTAAGCCCGTGAGCTACAACTACTGAGCCTGCGCTCTACAGCCCGTGTTCTGCAACAAGAGAAGCCACCGCAATGAGAAGCCTGGCATCGCAATGAAGAGTAGCCCCGGCTCACCGCAGCTAGAGAAAGCCCACGCGCAGCAACAAAGACCCAACACAGACAAAAATAAATTAATTTAAAATATATATATATATATAACAAAACATAACTAATCTGGAAAATGGTGAATAATCTAATTTACATAATAATTTGTAAACATTTTCCACATACAATTGTATGAGATAAAGGGTATACTTTGAAAAAAACGATCACTCATATATCAATGTTAGTAAGCTGCAAATAGGATTAAGTTCCTTTCATCATAAAACAGTTGTTGAATCAACAATTTGAACAATTTATTCCTTAGGTATCTTTTGGGTAAACTGTATTTTAAATGGAATTCTTTTTCTATAAAATAAAATATATTTTCAAAGAGATTTTGTTGAATACACCACTCTGAAAAGAATCATAAACAACTTTGGAATTGAGTAATCCAAATTAATTTTTATCTAAGAGAAGTAATGCTATTCTGCTTTGCATTGTACTATGAGTAAGAAATTTAGTTGTAGATGTATAGATGCTAAAAATACATAAGCAGGAAGATGTAGTGAAAGATTCTTTTGCTCCCGAAATTCTTTTCGGAGCTTTGCTGTAGAAAGACATTAAAAAAGGCTTTTATCCAAAACACGTGAGTAGGATGTTAACTTGAAGTGAATGGCCTTAGAGTTATATTATTCCCTTCTCTACACTTAGGTTTCTAGGTTAAAGAATGAGTTTTGTTTCTTTATTTTATTTTATTTTACTTTATTTTATTTTATTGAAGTATAGTTGATTTACAATGTGTTAATTTCTGCTGTACAGCAAAGTGATTCAGTTATATATATATGTGTATATATATATATGCTTTTTCATATTCTTTTCCATTATGGTCTGTTACAGGATACTGAATATAGTTCCCTGTGCTATACAGTAGGACCTTGTTGTTTATCCATCCTATATATATTAGTTTGCGTCTGCTAATTCCAAACTCCCAATCCTTCCCTCCCCCACCTCTCCCTTGGCAACCACAAGTCTGTTCTCTATGTCTGTGAGTCTGTTTCTGTTTCATAGATAGGTTCGTTTGTGTCGTATTTTAGATTCCACATATAAGTGATATCATATGGTATTTATCTCTCTCTTTCTGACTGACTTTGCTTAGTATGATAATCTCTAGGTCCAGTGAGTTTTGTTTTTAAAATTGCTTTCAGTGGAGCTAATTTTAGTGCACTTGGGGAAGGGACTGGAGAAAGGAGAGTTCTTCTTTTCATGTTTTATTGATCAGTTGGCTTTAGTATATCCAAATGGACTTGGCTATTCTAATCATGTATGCTTAAAGATTTTCTGGAATCAAAAGGAGAAAGATTAAAATCCAATTCTGCCATCAAGTATTTGGTTACTAAAGTAGAATATACTTAGATTATTAACAAATTTTGCATAAATATCATCTCAAAATAATAAATAAAATTAAGTTAGTGACGTTGTTAGCATCAAAATTTCAGTTTAGAGTAGTTGTAATTTTTAATAACTTGTGAGCTGGGTGTGTCAGTTATCTATTGCTGCATAGGAGACTGCCCCAAAACTTTGTGGTTTAAAACAACGACAATTTTATTGATCACAATTCTGTGGACCATCAGTTTGGCCTGGGCTCATTCGGGGCAGTTCTGTTGATCTTGCTTGGATCATTCATGGGCCTGCAATCAGATGACAAGTTGGCTGGGAGCTGGCTGGCCCCAGTTGACCCTAGTCACACATCTGACAGTTAGCTGAGACTGTCAGCCAGAGCACCTAAGTTGCTCTTAATTCTTCTCTTGGTGGCTGGGTTCCACGAGGACAGGAGTGGAAGTTGTAGGGCCTCTTGAGGCCTTGGCTTGGAAGTCCTACAATGTCACTTCCACTGCTTTCTGTTGGTCAAAGAAAATCATAAGGCCAGCCTGAATTCAAGGGAAGGGAAAATAGTTTCCATCTCTTGATAGAAAGAGCTGCAGATAGTTTGTGGCCATATTTATCTATCACACTAGGTTATTTGGATCAACCTTCTCATTGAAAATGTTGAAATAATACCTTAAAAGTATTGAAGAGCTAAGAAAACAATAGTGAACTCTCAGGTTAGTGTTTAATTTGGGGATGTTAGCCTGTAATCCGAGGTATAAGCTATCAGAGCACCAAAGATGAATTGGCTTTACACTTCGGATCCAGATGTCCAGGACCAGGACACTTCAAAATAAAGGGAGTCTTACAGGTGATCCCGCAGCATTATGGAAGGACCCGGGAAGATTGCACCTCCAGGATAAGGACTAACCCTTATTCCCTATCGCAGGAGCCTACAGAGAAGGCTGCCTTGGCTCTGAGCACAACTAGAGAAGAAGAAAGAGAAGGAAAAGAGTCCCTGAGAAGTTGGCACATGCCTGTCTCATGCAGATTTGTACCCCCAGAACTCATAGCTTCAATGAGCTGGGTCCCTCAAGGCCTGAACTTAGTTGATGCAGTCTGAACAGGAAGTGCTGCAAGGTGTCTGACCTAATCGAACCACAGAGCCTCTCCATCCTAGGCCTTTGGAGGCCACCAGAAATAATTTTCCTCAGGCATCAAGCAGCATGGAGTCCACGGTGCCACTAGAAGACAGGACATCATGAAAAAGAACCTGCTAAAATAACAGCAGAAAGAGATTTTTATAATTTCAGATATTATCAAACAGGTTTAAGGAAATCAATGACAAACTTGAAAACATCTGCAAAGCAGGTTTGAAAAAGAATCCATCTGAAATTCTAGGAAAGAAAAATTCATAACCAAAATTAAGAATGCCATGAATGTATTGAGGATTGGACACCTCAGAAGAGAGAATGAGTAAACTGGAAGACAGATCAGGACAAATTATCCAGCATCGAGCACAGAAAGAAAAAGTGGAAAACCTCTGCCAGCCCAACAGGGAGTTCTGGAGGGCAGATTGACTGTTAAAGGAGCCCCGCATTGGGCAGAAATGGCCAGACCTGAGACCACCACCTGCTCAGTCGTTGGCCAGCAGCCACCCCAAAAAGCATGAGCCCAGTTCAGAAACTGAGAAGGAACCCAAAGGAGCCAACAGCTACTAACCGCACTCCTCTCAGGTGAGCAGAGCCCCTTCCACGCCTGTCACAGACATCGTAAGAAGTGAAAATGCTAGTCAGGGAGAGGACAGATATTTGCATCATACATGACCAAGAACTTGTATCCAGAATCGAAAAGAACTTCTCTAAATCAATAAGAAAATGGGAGACAGCCCAATTTAGAAAAATGGCTAGAGGAATGGAGCGAGCATCTCACTAAAGAGGAAATCCCAAAGGCTATACTATCCTTTTTAGGGAGGCATATGTAGGTAGTAAAACTATTAAAAATGCAAGGGAGTGATTAATGTGCAAGTCAGAATAGTGGTTACCTCTGGAAGTCTGTGGAGGGTATTGTGGTTAGGCCATGTTTTAGTCCATTCAGGTTGCAATAACAAAAATACCGTATAGACTAGTGGCTTAAACAACAGATATTTATTTTTCACAGTTCTGGAGACTGGGAAGTCCAAGAGCAAGGCACCAGCAGATTCAGTGTCAGGAGAGGGCCTGCTTCCCAGTACATAGCCATCTTTTCACTCTGTCCTCACAAAGTAGAAGGGACAAGGGAGCTCCTTGGGGTCTCTCTTACAAGGCCAGTAATGGCATTCATGAGGGCTTCACCCTCATGACCTAATCATCTCCAAAGACTCAACCCCAACCACCATCACCTTGGGGATTAGGCTTCAACAATATGAATTTTGGGGGGGACACAACATTCAGTGTATAGCAGACAGTAACGTGGGAAGCATGTAGGATGACAGCCATTGTATCTCATGAGTGGAGTGGTGGGTACATGGGTGTTCACCTTATAATAATACATCATTTATTTAATTGCATATTTACATTTTATGTACTTTTCTGTATGTAAATTCCATCTCACAATAAAAAGCCAAAATATTTAAAACAGCTGAGACCATAGAAGAAAATATCTTAAATGAGAAATAAGCAACATGAGTAAAACCTGAAGCCTATCCAACCCTCTTTACTCTGATATTTTTCCTCCATAATACTTAGCGCCTTCTGACACATTATGTATTTTATTAAATGACTTTGCTTTGTTGTCTTTTTCTCTTACCCTCCTCTGGAATGTATGCTCCATGAAGGCAGGGAGTTTTTTTCTGATTTGTCTATTTCTTAATCCTAAGTACCTAGGAGTGTGTAGCACGTGGTAGGTGCTGAATATATATGTGTAGAATGAATGAATGAATGAATTGCATTCTAAGAATTTACCTTTAGCTGCTAAAGAGATTGTTCTGGTGGTTTGGGAATGGCCGTTTTAGGATGCCACTTTATGAATGATGGAACTCCTGGTGGCTTGGATAATAATTTTTCATCATGTATATGGTGATTGGTCACTGGAGTGTTCAGCTTCCCACAGAGTTTGGTCTGAAGGAGGGCTCATGGGCCATTTTATCTCCTAGGAGCTGCCTCTGGAGTCACTTTTCTACTTCTAAATTCTCCTTAAAGGTTGAGGTAAAGTGAAGAAAGTTTAACAAAAATAATCAGAACTCAGAAAGCAATTCTGGACATAGTTCCTGCATATTATAGTCATGCTATTAGAAACTCCATGATACTGGTTTTCTCCTACTATGGCCATTGTGATGTCAGTAGAGAATGCTATTGAGATTCATAAGAAAGGTCTACACTGAACAATTAATGGTGCTTTCCTAGTGAGGTATGGGGAAGGGGACTTCACTTTTACTGTATAGACATCTGTATTGTTTGACTTTTTTTAAAAGGTTTAGTAAGAATTGCAACTGTATAGATGACAAACTGAAAGCAAATCACAACTTGTAAGAATCCTGAAGGAAAAGAAAATATGTTTTTAAAACAGAGGAAAACTGGGCTTCCCTGGTGGCGCAGAGGTTGAGAGTCCGCCTGCTGATGCGGGGGACATGGGTTCGTGCCCCGGTCTTGGAGGATCCCGCATGCCGCAGAGCGGCTGGGCCCATGGGCCGTGGCCGCTGGGCCTGTGCGTCCGGAGCCTGTGCTCCGCAGCGGGAGAGGCCGCGGCAGTCAGAGGCCCGCGTACCCAAAAAAAAAAAAAAAAAAAAAAGGAAAACTAAGGGGAAAAAGAATGTAGTGGTTAAGATCTTGGGCTCTCTGCCTGGATTTGATACACAATAATTAGTTGTGTGGCCTTTGTCTCGTTCAGTTTGTTTGCATCATTCCCTCGTCTAGAAAATAAGGACAGTAACAATCCCCAACTCTTAGAGTTGTCAGGATTAAAAGAAATAATACATACAAATTGCTTAGAACAGGGGTGTCACAGAGCAACTGCTCAATAAATGTTAACTATTATTATCTTTTAATAGGAAAAATGGTAATGATAAGGTGTTACAAAAGGAAGAGGGTCTATACTGAGTTTTTTCTCCTTTCTTTTGCTTCCTTCTGGTGCCTTTATGCCTTGTGCCCATGTTAAAATGTCAAGTGCCCCCAGAGGCCAGACAGGAAACTTAAAAAGGGAAGAGAGAAAGTAAAGAAAACAGGGAGAGACAGAGCTCTAGAAACAGAGGCCACACACCCTGTGTTGTTGCTATGGGGGAATTCAGGCCCCTGTTGCCTATCTTAATTAGCATAATGCTACTCATAGAAAGTAGACATTTGGGAAGTAAGAGTAGACAACCTCAAATTCGAAGCTCTTGGAAGATAGAAGAGGTTACCAAAGCCTGAAAAATATTGCATATCCTTAAAAAGGGGGAGCCAGAATTTGAATTTAGACCTGTCTGTCTTCAAGGCGAAATGCCCAAGAGGTTCAATATCAAGCACTGACCCTCTGGTTTATGAAATGTTGCTCCTGTGAGGTAGACAATAGTAATAATATTTACTGAGATGTTATTATATATCCACATTAAGTGCTTTTATATACTTTACCATATATTATCACATTGAATTCTCATCAATACCCTTAAAATTAGTTAGTACTATTTCACTCTGACTAGATAATTTATTGAGCTATTAGAATGTGTTTTGTTTCTGCTGTACGTTTTTTTTTTCCTTTTAGCGATTGGAGGGTTTTATGCTTGGCTGGGCGTAGGCGGGTACAAAGATAAATGCTTATAAGGGCAGTGAATGAGGAAAGAAAGGACACAGAGCCCCATGTCTCCACCAGAGGGGAGACTCAGGTTCTTCTCCCTACAGAAACCCCAGGAGGGAAATTTAGAGGCCTCGTGGGTGGGCAGGGGTGGGGAGGGGCAGATGGTGGAGTGGTGCTCAAGGAGGCTGATTTTAGGACTAGAATCTTCCCCAGGACAGACAAGCTCCCTGAATCCCTAGCGGTGGCTCAGGAATGTTGAGTGATTTGCCCAAGGTCAAAGAGCAAGTGAATAACAGAACTGAGATTCAGGCCCAAGTATGTCAGACTCCAGAGTCAGTGCTCTTAACCACACTACCAGATTTCTTAGCACTACTGACTCTCTTCTAATCATGACTGACTGTTGTCCTGCCATATGCATTTCTGGGGCCAAAATCTGGGTGATGTACACATTCAGAAGTGTTACCAAGAAATGATAATGGGAGAGTAGATGGTCATGTGCAATTCAGCCACATGCCCTGAAATCCTACTGGGTGAGCTTTGATTCCATATTCTAGTCTATGACACGGCCTTGCTTCCTAGAAATGTGGGTCACTGTCATTCAGTAAAGTTACCATGATGAATATTTGCAGGTGTATTTACTTGCAAGCCTTCATTTTCTACTTCCATAACTTCTGCCATTAATGTTTATGATTAATCCATAAAGCATACGTAATCGTACCTAAGTAGGTGACCCTAAATTAGCAAATTCCTATCCCATCAACCACAGAAGATTTATTCATTCTAGGAGTAATTTATTTTTTCATCACTGATTCTCTGGGGGAGATTTCAGAGCTGCTTTTCATGGCCATTGCTTCTCCGATAACTGGCAAAATAGCCTGAGAAGCCTCTGAAAGTGCTAGGTGTTTGATAAATGTCTAGCTAGAACTTTCATTGAAAATTAAGGACAGGGGCTTCCCTGGTGGCGCAGTGGTTGAGAGTCCGCCTGCTGATGCAGGGGACACGGGTTCGTGCCCGGTCCGGGAAGATCCCACATGCCGCGGAGTGGCTGGGTCTGTGAGCCATGGCCGCTGAGCCTGCGCGTCCGTCCGGAGCCTGGGCTCCGCAACGGGAGAGGCCACAACAGTGAGAGGCCCGCGTACCGCAAAAAAATAAAAAAATAAAGTGAAGGACAGAAAATGATCCTTCCTCTGTGAATAATACCAGAAAAGGAAAGAATGTGTTGATATAGTTGGAATAAAAAGGGCACAGTGAGTGATACACTTGATATCTTAGTTTAGTGAACAAATTTCTTACCCACCTATTCTGGCAATTGACAGGTGTAGAAACAATAGACAAACTAAAATGTCTCTATGAATTTCATGAATAAAGTGGATCAAAGAAAAGGCATCTTTTAAAAATCATTTTAAAAATTAGAAATAAAAAGTCAAAGAAACCAGCTACTGTGTCTTAAAACCTTCTAAAAACTGCATTTTAAACACGGATGAGTGGGGTGAGGGGGGAGGGAGAGGGAGAGGGAAGGGCAGAGAGAGGCAAATTAGAAAACTAACAAGCAAACCAACCAACCGGGGAACTCAGTGTGGCCAGTAGATTTAAAAGATAAGTCATTACTGAAAAATCCTTATTACCTAACCCTGCGGATTGAGGACAATAAGATATACCTGGAGCTGACTCAGATGAGCTGAGATCAGCAGACTCCCCAGCTGGCCCACAGACATGTGAGCAAAATCAGTGTTTACTGTATGCAACAGATTTTGTTTTGTCACTTATATACTAATAGCTGACTGATACAATCATTGTGTCTGTTAGGAAATGGAAAGCTAACATAAGCAAATGTATAGCGATCCCAGACACACTTTAAGTCAAGTACAAGAGAATATGGAGACCAAAAAATAATTCCAAGTTTCCTCATTAGAAGCACAAAACCAACAGGGGCTGATACTGCAGGGGCCGGAGAGCTTGCTGGGAATCAGTGCATTAGAGCTGTGGTGATCCAGGAGGAGAGTATCCATGGGATGAGCGTCAATTAATTCTGTGCTCTGACCTTGACTACTGAGGACACACATTATGTCAGCACAGCTAGCACCAGGTTTTTGGGCTTGCCACCTGTACTTATGTATCTTCTCACTATTTTGCCCATTAGGTGAGTTTGTTCTTATAAACTGTTCATAAGGAGCTCGTCTGGTTTCGGGGTGTTTAACTTAAGTTCTCTTTGTTAAAGTTTTCTAGTTAAATCATTATACAAAAGATAAAAGGGGTAAGCTTTGCTTTTTGCTGCTTTCAGTGCTTCATTTAATTTACTTTTAATAGTTGAGCTTGGTGGGAAGTTTGGGCTAGTTTTAGTTCCAAATGTTCGTACAGTATGAGATCTCCTGGGTGTAAACTAGGTGCTTTTGTTTAAGCCACACTTTTTGATTCATCCAAACACGTTTGGTACTTGTTAATAGGTTATAAGAAGTTTTCGATATTTGGGGAGGGTGAAGGGCGGTGCCTGTGTGCCTCCAGGCCTGATTCAAGTAAGCATTTGATTCTTAATTTACTACTAAGTCATCCTTTGGCTTTTAATTTCATAAAAACTGTCTTATAAAATATTTTATCTTCTTGAGGTAGAAGGTGTAGACCATTTCTTCCCACCCCATAGGTTACAGCTTGACCTAATATTTTTATGACTGATCATTATGCTTACTATTATTCCTTTTCAGGGTTTGTTGAAGACGGCAGCATATAGACTGTATTAACAAAGGTTGGTGAGGTTTATCAGGGTTTGTTGATTATAGAACAGGCTCCTCTAGAGGGGTATTAAGCACTGCCAAGTCCTTTGAGTTTTAGCCTATTGCCAGTAGTACTCTGGTGAATAATTTTGTTTTTAGAATTATTTGGGTTTAGGGCTAAACATAGTGGGATATCTAACCCCAGTTTGGATCTTAGCTGTTGTGTAATCAGAAATGTTAAAGTCACTTTTGTAGCTTATTTTTATTTTAGCTATGGCTTATGGCAGCTTAGCTAGGACTTTATTTGGGGGTACTCTTTGACACGCTTTACACTGAATTTCTATTAATTTGGGTTACTTGTATGGCTGCCGTGGCTGGTGTGAATTTACCAACCCTGTTTAGTTAATGTAACTCAGTCAAACTTTCGCTTACAGCTTACTTTTTACCACTGCTGTTTCCCATGGGGGTATGATTAAGCAAGATGTTGTGAGCTACTTTTTAGTGTGCTTGATGCCTGCGCCTTTTAATCTTTTAGGATTTAGAGGGCGTTCTCACTGGGATGCAGCTACTTGGATGAGTAATTTTATTAGAAATTAACAGAAACGCTGGGACCATACCTATGTGTTTTCGGAGTTAGTAAACTCATCTAGGCATTTTTCAGTGCCGTGCTTTAATTATTAAGCTACATTAACAGGTTGAGTTGCATTTTATATATATAAGAATTATGTATTTAAGTGATATATTGGTAGTCGGTATGGTAGTTTGGATTGTGTGTTAAAATTAGTATCGAAAGTTTCTTCTTTTGGAGATTATTAAAATGTACTTTAATTTTGATTTTGTTGGAGGTAAATGGCAGATCTAGGGGGATGTCTGTCTATATGAGCTTTACATATCTAAGTAATGCATTGATATAGTTAGGAGGCTAGTTTTTGATAATACCAACTTTGGTCTGGTGAAATAAGGGTAATGTTTGTTAGGTGATTGAGTTCAGTCTTGTATATTTTATATATTTTGCCTCGTTTTGAGGGTATAGCAGGGCAATAATAGACATACAAAGTATGAGATTTAGCAGGGGATAAGGGGTGTTTGACTAAGCAAACTATTTACTTGATACACCTGTGTGTGTGATGCTAGATCAAGAACACCAGGTCAAGTAGTAGTTGTACCTAGATAATGTTGAATGAAATAAAAGCATACAACATGGGAGCTGTGAGTTCCAGTTTTATTTGGGGACTTACTGAGGACTGTAGCCCAGGAGACAGCCGTTCAGATAGCTCTGGGGAATTGCGCCAAAGAGCAGGGTTTTGTGATTATGTTGATTTTGGAGAAGGGCTCCGTGCAGTCATGCACACATCTTGGTAGAAGGTAACTGCTAGTCCTGAAAAACAGGCACCTTAGTTAATGATTTTAGTGCTTTTCTAAGTATGGGAAGATGCAAGAAATTGGCTTCATAAAAATTTCTCCTGAAAATATCTATTTGAAGTCCTGTTCTGCCAGTTTTCCCAGAGCACAGAGTACCTCATTCCTGATCTCCGCCCTGAACTCCTTTCAGGGTGTGTTGAAGGTCAGCGACTGTAGTGGCTAATGACTGAATCCTTGCAGAGCCAGATAGCGAGTTGTCGTGGTCCGAGCGCGGGTTGGAAAAGAATTTCCAGACACAAGGCAGAATGTAAAGAAGATAGGGTTTATTAGAGGGAAGGGGGTTGCTGCCAGAACAGCGGGCCGACTTCCTAGTAGTCTGGGAGAGTCGACCCCGAACATGTGCTATTGATCAATTTTTATAGCCAGAAAAAAAGGAATGCTCTGAGGTGAAAATTTCGTTTACTGATTGGTCGAGGCACATACACCTTCCTTCTACAGGGTGGGAGTGGGACAGGCCAGATGCCTTTTCTCATTTGGGACAGGTCCCATAGCCCAGGTGGGCTTAGGAATTTCGTAACCATCGCAACATGGCAGGGAGGGCGATTAAGAGTCCTGTAGGGGGTGTAACGCTGATACTTTTTGAGGCAGGGTCGCCCTTTGCCCTTGTAGCACCATTGTCCTTGGAGCACCACACGAGTGACATTCCTTAGTTGGCGGTAACATTGTTTTGGTTCTACATAAGCGTAAATAAATCCCTGAGATCATAGAAAATCCTCCCAGTTTTCAAGTCATTCATAGTTAAAACAATGAAACCATGTGTGGCAGATGTTTCAGTAATTTGCCCCCATTTGGTCACATCTCCCTATATCCATGCCCGTTAGTGATCCTCTTGTACAATGACTCTGGGCTTCACTATGTGACTTGTATTATCCAATGGGTCAAAAGTAAATGAAGTGCAAGCAAAAAGCTTGACAAGTGATAGCCCTTTGGGAATAGCTTCTCGTTATTCTTTGGAGCCCCGAGACCACCATGTAAAGAAGCCAGGCTTGCCTTCTGGAAGATGAGATCAGGTGGAACAGCTAATAGGTCATCTCAGCTGAGAGCTCTTAGTCAGCTAAACTTCCAGCTGACTGCATTCACCAGCCTGAGCCCAGAGGCCAGCAGTAAAGGAACCACTCATGAGCGCAGCTCGAATTGCCAAACCTCAAAATTGTAAGTAAATGATTGTTGTTTTAAGCCATTACATTTTGGGAGTGGTTTATGACACAGTAGAAACTGATATATCTTGTGGACGACCTCATGGATTGCCTCTGCAATTCTTACGCAAAAGAAAGTGTGTTGTTTCCATCTCTAACAAGTTGGTAATGTGATAGTGTGATTTATAATAAGAAATACAGTATATATATGTTTGGTCTTTGTCCTTGTTTCTGGCACAGAGCTCCTAAAGCCCTTGGAATTTCCTGTGAGGAGAGTAATCAAGGTGTCTTTTGTTATGTTAATGAGGTCATTTGGAAAGCACCTAAGCAGGGGGGCTGGTTGCCAGGGGAACCAACCACGTGATTAGAGGGTTGGAAGTTTCAGTCCCATCCCCAGATCGCTCTGGGAGAGGGCCGCTGGAGGTTGAGATCTATCGCTAGTGGCCAATGTAATGAAGCCTCCAGAAAAATTCAAAGGGACTGGGTTCGGACAGGCTTCAGGTTGGTGAAGATTGAGTAGAGTGGCGCACCTGGAGAAGGCATGGACGCTCTGCACCCCTTTCCACACGCCCTACAACCTCTTCTCTCCGGCTCTTCCTGAGTTATGTTCTTCTATCGTATACCCATGACCAAGTAAGTAAAATGTTTCTCTGAGTGCTGTGAGCTGCTCTAGCAAGTTAATCAAACCCGAGGAGGGGGTCATGATCTGATGTATAGCCAGTGGGGTCAGAAGCACAGGTAACAACCTGGACTTGTGATTGGTGTCTGAAGGGGGTCAGTTTTGTGGGACTGAGCCCTTAACCTGTGGCATCTTAACGCTGTCTCTGGGTAGATAGTGTCAGAATTGAGTTGACTTCTACGGCACCTAGCTGGTGTCAGAGAATGCTTGCTGGTGCGGGCAAAAGACACAGATTGGAATTGGGTATAGTTATAGGCAGAAACCTTGCTTAAGGTATTATTGAACCGTTTGGGTACCTTGGAGTCAGCTTTGATACCTCCCTCTCCTTCAGCCCGACCACCCCCATCACCAGTCTGTTGTTTTTACCAGCTATAATTCAGAAATCCATCTCCTTTTCTCCATTTACACTGGTACCACCCTCATCAAGGCTCCCACCTGGACTACTAAACAGGGATTTCTCATTTTCCTGCATCCACCCAGCCCCACACCAATCTCTGCTCCAACATGACAGTCAGAGCAGTCACTTCAAAAACAAATCTGACAGTGTCCCCCTCCCACTTAAAACCCTTCAGCTTCTCTCATTTATCTTAAGATAAAAGCCCATGTAGTTACCATGACCCACAGCCCTTCACGGTGTGACCCGAACGCAAGTTTGTGTGCCCAACGCACAGTGAGGCCAAACAAACCAAACTGTCGAAGTTGGGAGCAGAGAAAGGTTTACTGCAGGGCTATGCAAGGAGAACGCGAGGCTTATGCTCAGAAATGCACGAACTCTCCCATGGTTGGGGGGAGAAGTTTTTATAGGCAGTATTTGGGGTGAGAGCTGCAGAGCGTGTGACTTTCTTCTGATTGGTTGGTGGTGAGGTAACAGTGTGGTGTTTCAGGACTCTTGTGCTCAGCCTGAAGTTACCATCCTCCACGTGGAAGGGGGGCCTTAGTCACAGTAGAAGAACTGAAAGATATACTGTTAAGTGTATTCCTTGAGGAGGAACCAAGGACACTGCCCCATCTCTGCACTATTGTTTCTTTTTTTCAGGCAAGGCTTAATTGGGACTCATGGAGGGAAGGAAAACAAGTAACAGGTGCCCTTGCTTGCTCCCGGGTTGGGGGGTGGTAAGTTCGTTCCTTATATGGGGTGAGTGAGGTTTGGGGGGAGGGTAGAGGAGGATGAAAAGATGAAGCACAGGAAATCGTGGGGGTGATGAAGCTACTCTGTTTGATACCATAATGGTGGCCGCATGTCTTTTATTTGTCATTATTGTTTCGTGACTGCTCCTCCTTTGTTTCTGCGTTCCCTCCCTTCCCTGATTAGCAACTGTTTGCACCTGCCCTTTGAAGCGCAGGGAAGGTCTAGGGGGCTGAAGCCCTTTTCCTGCAAATAAGAAATGGGGGACACAGAAAAGCTTTTTGTACCCAGGAGGGTCCCACAGGATCCTTCTCAGTTTCAACAGCAGGAAACATCTCCCATCAGCCACCTCGAGTCTCATCTCCACAACTTCTCACCTCAGTCTCTCTACCCCTCCCTTCCTTCAGTTCTGGTCACTCCAGCCGCTGAGGCTTTTCGTGTGCTGTGGCTTTTGCCCTGGATTCTTCTTCTCTTGTTCCCCCACTGGCTCTTCCCAGACCTGTAATCTCAGCTCAGGCATCACTTAGGAAAGCCTTCTGTGGCTCCTTAGTGCAGGCTTTTCTTTTCCTTTATTGTGCTTTTCTCATGTCATTTTGTGATTGAATATACTGACGTTTGTGTGATTTTTCAGATCAATGTCTGTATTCCCAAGTCCACTGTAAACTACAGAAAGTAAAGAGTGCTGAGCTTTGCTCACCCTTGGAGCTCTGTCTAGCATAGTGCCTGGCACATAACTGACAGTACATATTTGTTGATTGAATGTGTGAGTTTGATATGCAGTTATAATTGCGTTTGGCATATAAAATATACTCAGTAGATATTTGCTGAATGAATAAGCCTGGGATAGGGAGGGGATAGCAAATGGGAAAACCATATCTTACATGGCACTGTGTTCCTTGCACATAATAAGCTAAGTAACTATTTTTGGAATGAATGAATAATTAGAGCACTTTGAAGAGATAAAAGTATTGACCAAAAGAACAAGAATTTGTTTCTTTTATACTTGAAATAATTGATTAAGTGGTCTCCTTAATGTAGAGAACTAACTTGTAAACCAAAAAATAAATTTAAATGGGTACTTCTCTGGTTGTAGATCTATAAACAGCGTGAGGTTCTAGGGGATCATACATTGTGATCATGATTACTTTATAGAAATAGTAAGTCTACAGGATGAATTCTCTTGGTTTGTAAAACTGAACTCTTCCCAGTGGAAAAATGAGCATACACTGAAGTCAATTTAAACATAAATAGAAATCAAAACAGAACACACATACTTTCCTGTCCCCTGATTACCCTTCTCATGAGCCTTGTTTAAAGCCTCATCATCTCTCACATTAAAAAAAAAAATCACCAGGGCCATAGAAAATCCATCCACAAGTTTTGAAGGAACTCACAGATGAAATAATGAACCCCTCTGCAGTAGATGGCTGCAGCGACGGTCCCCAGTTTGTATCCACACCTTTAACTGGTCCCTACGTGCACGGGCTCAGGGTTTGGCCATGTGCTTTGCTTTGCCCACAGAATCATGAGCAATGAAATGATTGTTTCTTTAAGCCTCTGTGCGGTTCATGGTTTTACACAGCAAAAACTAATTGTCCCAATCCTGCTGCTCTAACGGTTTTCTAAACATGAACCTGAGATGTTATGCCACTGCTTAAGAGCCTTCGGGATTCAGTAGTGGTCCTTAGGAAGGAACCGTCAATTCTGGGGGGTCAGGGGCTGGATGAGGAGGCCTCTTAGAAGTCAGGGTTCATTCAGGAGTTGGGTCAGATCTGTGTGAGTGTGTGTGTATGTGTGTGTTTGAGTGGGTCAGGAAAAGGCTCAGCGTCCATGAAATTGCGTATGTTTCTGAAGAATCTAATCTAGGGGCAACTTTTCACCTTATTTTGAAAATTCGAAAAGACTCTAAAACACGGAAACATGGATTGGGGATTTTTTGCCACCCATGACACTGACAGAGAGTTCTAAGTCTTGGAGAAGGAGAGATGCTGACAGTCATTTCTCTCCTTGTTGAATTTCTTTTCCATGCATCCTCAGCATCTAATGCAGTCGTCTGGTTAAGACGCAGCCCCCTTCAAGTTGTTAAACAGTGATAAATAGGTCCAGATGCTTTACTTTAAAAGGACATTTTGGTTAATGTTCCTTGAGAAGCAGTAGTAACCAATAACTGCCCATTTGTCTGGTCATTCTGGGCTCCAGATGGCCTCATCACTGCTTGAGGAAATAGGAATGTTTTATTGAGCTGGAAGATTAATATGTGCTGAGCCACTTCTACCACTTTGGGAGGGGTTTCAAATTTAAGCCTCCAGCATTTCTGGTAAAACATACACCAAGTGTGACAAAGTAATCAAAACTGCTCTCTTTTGCAGCAGGATGTGTGAGCTGTTGTCTTCACAAACAGCAGTTTCTAGAACTGTCCCTCTTTGCCTACTAGCAGAGAAGCACTTGGGAGTATTACTGACTAAATTTACAAAGGAAGTAGTTTCAGCACACAAAATGTGTATCTATATATACAATGTGAGTTTCCAAGATCATTAAATATCCTACGTAAAGTTCTGGAAAATGGGATTACCCTGTTAAAATGCTGGTAGGAGATTGGTTTGAAGCCACTGTTGGTTTATCAATTTCAAATGTGTTTCATGTAAAGTTTGCCTGATTAGTTATGTGATCATTGTGCCGAGACATGATTATAAAAACATTCCACATTAACACTTTAAAAATTAAAAATAGGGACTTCCCTGGCGGTCTAGTGGTTAGGACTCTGTGCTCTCACTGCCGAGGGCCCGGGTCAGGGAACTAAGATCCCATGAGCCGTGTGGCGTGGCCAAAAAAATTAATTAATTAAAATTAAAAAGTTTTTATCAGTAGTTGATCACAAACTATAGGGAACCAGTTTAAACTAGCTGTGGTGGATTGCAAACATGGCCATAATTATTTTCCTCCCTTCACAAGGGGTAGTCTTATCTGCCCCTTGAATCTGGGTTGACCATGTGACTTGCTTTGGCCAAGGGGACCTGAAAACATCTGAGGCAATCAAAGGTTTGAAGAGTGCTTGCACATTGGGACTTGCCCCCTCTGGTACCTCATAGAACCCTATGATTGCCCTGTGGAGAAGCCCGAGCTGGCCTGCTGAGGACGATAAATCACATTGTAATTTACTGTTAAATAAATTGATTGTTAAATCAATAAGTCACATTAGAGCCTAGTCACTTCCATAGCACCCCAGCCAACCCCCATCCACCTGCCAGATGTAAAAGTGAGGTCATCTTCTAGATCATCCGTCTGCCAGCATGAGTGGTGCATGGGTGAACTCAGGCAAGGTGGACCAAGGCAGCCCAGCCCAGAATCATTCAGCCGACTCACCCTATCCTGAGCTAAATAAATGTTGGCTCTAAGCCAGAGCTTTGCAATAGTATGTTACATAGTAAAAGCTAACTACTATATAGCTTCAGCCAAAAGAGTCATTGGAAGACCCCTGTGTGTTCTGAGGCTGAACCAAGTGAAGTAAAAGATGGGATAAACTTGAGCCTCAGAACAACCAGTACCAGGTACTTGAACATCAGCGCAAAGTAAGACTCACCATTTTCTGGGGTGACGATATTTTTAAAGGCACATATAGCTGGTGAACAATAAAAACTCCAACATTGACCCCAGTAGAACTCCATATCCACTTTGAAAATATTCCCTGCATGACTAGAGCAAAAGAAACAATCTGCTTTGATGATGGGCCCTTCAAATTTTCCCTGCCCGTATTCACCGATGCAAGTACTGCCTGAGAATACTAAGCAAGCAATTCCAACCTTTGTCTGGGGTCCTGACGCTGGTTTGGTTTTTCATGAAAGGCAAATACATACTAGCTGCAGAAGCTATCGCCCGTCAGAATGGTTCCTTTGGATCTTCTCCATTAGTAACACAAGTCACTGCATGGGCCACATAGACTTTTTTTTTTTTAATATTTATTTATTTGGCTGCACTGGGTCTTAGTTGCAGCACGTGGGATTTTCGTTGCTGCGTGTATAATCTAGCTTGCGGCATGCATGTGGGATTCTAGTTCCCTGACCAGGGATTGAACCTGGGCCTCCTGCATTGGGAGCTCGGAGTCTTAACCACTGGACCACCAGGGAAGTCCCTGGGCCACATAGACTTTTTAAAAAATGTATTATGCTTTCAAGGACTGCCTCAGGATGCAAAAATAAAATTTGCATTAGTAATGTATACTAATGAATAAACATGAATATTTCAAAGAGTAGGCTTCTATAATTTCTTAATTTTAAAAAAATATTATTGAGATATAATTGATATAACTATATAAATTTAAGATGTATGTGTTGATTTAATACATTTACATATAGTATTATGATTAACACCATAGTGTTAGCGACACCTCTATTACATCACATGATAATTCTTTTTTGTGGTGGGAACAGTTAAGAACTTACCTCTTAGCAACTTTGAAGTTTATAATACAATACTGTTGACTGTAATCACTATGCTGTGCATTAGATCTCCAAGACTTATTTATCTACTCTTTTGAAGTTTGTACCGTTAACATCTCCCTAATTCTCCTGCTCCCCAGCCCTTGGTAACCACCGTTTTACTCTCTGATTTTACAAGTTTGGCTTTTTTAGATTTTCAACATAAATGATATACAGTATTTTTATTTGATTTTTCTGCACATGGTTATCCAGTTTTCCCAAACCCATTGTTAAATAAACTATCCTTTCCCCATTGAGTGTTTTTGGCTCCTTTGTCAAATATTAGTTGACTGTAAATGCGGGACCCTATTTCTGGGCTTTATTTTGTTACATTGCTCAAAGTGTGTATTTTTATGCCAGGACCATTTGTTTAAATTACTGTAGCTTTATAGTATAGTTTGAAACCAGGATGTGTGGGGCTTCCACTATTGACCTCCTGGCTATTTGGGGTCTTTGGTAGTTC
This sequence comes from Pseudorca crassidens, assembly GCF_039906515.1. Classification (NCBI taxonomy): domain Eukaryota; kingdom Metazoa; phylum Chordata; class Mammalia; order Artiodactyla; family Delphinidae; genus Pseudorca; species Pseudorca crassidens. The sequence continues at coordinate 106,705,455 of NC_090317.1, read as the reverse complement.
ATGCAAATTTTAGAATTTTTTTCTATTTCTTTGAAAAATGCCATTGGAATTTTGATGGGGAATGTATTGAATCTATAGATGACTTTGAGTAGTATAGACATTTTAACAATATTCTTCTGATCTATGAACACAGGATGTTTTCCTTTTGTCTTTTTCAATATCTTCAAAGTCTCATAGTTTTCAATGTACAGATCTTTTATTTCCTTGATTAAATCTTTTCCTAAGTACTGTTTTTTTGGGGGTTTTTTTTGTTTTTTTTTTTTTTGCGGTACGCGGGCCTCTCACTGCTGTGGCCTCTCCCGCTGCGGAGCACAGGCTCCGGACGCGCAGGCTCAGCGGCCATGGCTCACGGGCCCAGCCGCTCCGCCGCACGCGGGATCCTCCCGGACCGGGGCACGAACCCGCGCCCCCTGCATCAGCAGGCAGACTCTCAACCACTGCGCCACCAGGGAAGCCCCTAAGTACTGTTTTTGATGCTATTATGAGTGGGATACTTTTGTTTCTCTTTCAGATGTTACACTGTTAGTGTATAAAAACTGATTTCTATGTGTTGATTTTATATCCTGCAACTTTATTGAATTTATTGGTTAATTCCAACCATTATTTTGGTTGAGTGTGTAGGCCTTTCTGTCATATCATCTGTAAATAACAACAATTGACTTCTTCCGTTCTGATTTAGATGCCTCTTATTTCTTTGTCTTGCCTAGTTGCTCTAGCTAGGACTTCCAGTACTATGTTCAATAAGAGTGGTGAGAATGGGCTCCCTTGTTTTTTTCCTGATCTTAAAGGAAAAGTTTTTAGCTTTGCACCTTTGAGTTATGATGTCAGCTGCAGTCTTGTCTCATATGATTTTTATTATGTTGAGATATGTTCTTTTTTTTTGAAGTAAAAAGAAATCATTTTAATATTCACATTTTCACTTCAGTTAATTCAACATGATTTCTACTAGGCATGCATACCCATTTAGTTTGATTTGCTTCATATTTATTTATTTTTCAACATGCAGCAACCCTATGAGATAGTTGAGTTGAACTGTTTATTCTTGTCCTCAAAGAGTTTTATGAACTTTAACATTTTCAAAGAGCCCTATGAGGCTGCTCAGTATAGTGGTTTTTCACTGAAACTTCTTATTTGGAAGATGGCAAAACAGACTAGGATCTTCCCAAGTCTACTGGTTGCTTGTATTCATATCACAGCTCAGTTGGGTAAGAGGTAGAGACTGAATAATAAGTAGATCACCTCCAAACCCAGCTGGGTGAGAAAACTTCATTTTTAGAAAGGAAACCAAGTCATGAAAACCTTTGTAATGGTGTGATTTGTTTCCGGGTTCTTTTTGATACTTAAGAAGGGAATTAATCCTGGTGCACAGTACTCTTCTTTATAGCCTTCTAGAGTTTTCTTCCCCAGCCATCGTTCTTCAGCCAGGTGATTTATTGTACTTGCTGCAATAAGTGATAGCCTTTTCATTTCCTGCCAAATGGATCCGACCACACTTTTAACCCTGGTGGCTGCATGTCTTGGACAATACCAGCTCGATTTATGGCTTGTTCCTTCTTAGCTGTGTGTCCTTGGGCATGTTGAACAACCTTGCTGAGCCTCAGTTTCCCCATGGTATTCCTCCAGCCGCATTAGGGGCTGGAAGTAGATGGGGTAGAAGGCGGCGCCCATCAGGGAGATGAAGCCGCTGAAAACGAGCGCGGTGCGCAGGTTCGGGGTCATGGCTCCAGCTGGTGGCCTCCCTGACCTGCGGAGCAGCCCTCTGAGATATGTTCTTTATATACCCAATTTCTTGAGTTTTTTTTTTTTAATCATGAAAGGATGTTACATTTTGTCAAATACTTTTTCTGCATCTAACAAAATTATCATACGATTTTTACCTTTCATTCTATTAAAGTGGTATATGACATTTATTGATTTACATATGTTGAACTAGCCTTGCATCCCAGGGGTAAATTCCACTTGTTTGTGGTATATAATCCTATTTAAGTGTTATAAAGTTGGTTTGCTATTATTTTGTCACGAATTTTTGCATCTATATTTATTGGGATATGGATCTATAGTTTTATTGTAGTGTCTTTACTTGACTTTGATATCAGGATAATGCTGGTCTGATAAAATAATTTTGGAAGTATTCCCTCTTTATTTTTTTATTTTGGGGGGATTTTTGTTTTTGTTTTTGGAAGAGTTTGAGAAAGATTGGTATTAATTCTTCTTTAAAATTTTGATAGAATTCACCAGTAAAGCCATTTGATCCTGAGGTTTTCAGTATTGGGAAAATATTTTTTTATATAAATTTATTTTATTTATTATTTTTGGCTGCATTGGGTCTTTGTTGTTTGTGGGCTTTCTCTAGTTGAAGCGAGCAGGGGCTACTCTTTGTTGTGGTGCACGGGCTTCTCATTGCAGTGGCTTCTCCTGTTGTGGAGGACGGGCTCTAGGTGCGTGGGCTTCAGTAGTTGCAGCACACGGGCTCAGTAGTTGTGGCTCACGGGCTTTAGAGTGCAGACTCAGTAGTTGTGGTGCACGGGCTTAGTTGCTCTGCAGCATGTGGGATCTTCCCGGATCAGAGCTCGAACCCGTGTCCCCTGCATTGGCAGGCAGGTTCTTAACCACTGCGCCACCAGGGAAGTCCCTGTGTTGGGAAATTTTTCATTAGTCATTCAATCTCCTTACTTGGTCTGTTCAAATTACCTATTTCTTCATGATTCAATCTTGGTGCAAGGTTGTATATTTGCAGGAATTCATCCATTTCTTCTTCTAGGTTAGCTAATTATCCAGCATATAATTATTCATAGTAGTCTCTTATAATTCTTTGTATTTCTATAGTATCGGTTGGGATGTCTTCTCTTGGATTTCTGATGTTGAGTCTTCTTTTCTTGGTCTACTTAAAGGTTTGTCAGTTGTGTTTATCTTTTCAAACAATCAGTTCTTAGTTTCATTTTTTTTATTTTGTTTTTCTGGTCTCTATTTCCACTCTGATGTTTGTAATTTCCTTCCTTCTGCTAATTTTGGGCTTAGTTTGTTCTTTTTCTAGTTCCTTGAAGTGTAAAGTTGTTTATTTGAGATCTGTTTTCTTAATATATGCATGTATCACTTTAAACTTTGCTCTCAGGACTGCTTTTTTTAGCATCCCATAGGTTTTGGTATGTTGTATTTGTATTTTCATTTATTTTGAGAGATTTTTTTAAATTGCTTTTTTGACCCAAGGTTGTTCAGGAGTCGTTGTTTAATTTCCACATATTCGTAGATTTTCCAGCTTTCTTCTTGTGACGTCTAGTTTCATACCAGTGTGGTTGGAAAACATACCTGGTATGATTTCAATCTTCTTAAATTTGCTAGACTTGTTTTGAGTACTATCAGTTGATCTCTTCTGGAAAATGTTTCATGTGCACTTGAAAAAAAATGTGTATTTTGCTGCTGTTGGATGGAATATTTTACAAATGCCTGTTAAGTCCATTTGGTCTAATGTGTGTTTCAAGTCCAATGTGTCCTTCTTCGTTTCCTTTCTGGATGACCTATCCATTGCTGAAAGTGGGATATTGAAGTCCCTTACTATTATTGTATTGTTGTTTGTTTCTCCATTCAGATCTGTTAGTATTTGCTTAATACATTTATGTGCTGTGATGTTGTGTACATAGATATTTATGACTTACATTTTCTTGATGATTGACCCCTTTATCATTATATAATGACTTTCTTTGTCTCTTGTTACCACTTTGGGCTTCAAGTGTACATTGTTTGATAGGAGTGTAACTACCTCTGCTTTCTTTTGTTTTCCACTTGTGAAATATATTTTTCTATCCCTTCACTTTGAGTCTATGTGTGTCCTTAAAGTTGAAGTGAGTTTCTTGTAGGCAGCATTTGGTTGGGTCTTGATATAAAAAAAAAAAAATTCCATCTAGTCACTCTGTGCCTTTTGATTGGTGAATTCAATCCACATATTTAGAGTCGTTGTTTGTAGGTAAGAATTTATTAATGCCATATTACTGTTTTCTGGTTGTTTTGTATTTCCATTGATTCTTTTTCCTATCTTTGTAAATAGGTTATTTTTCTGTAGTGGTAAGCTCCATTTCTTTTTTTCTTTTTTTTTTTTTAATTGCGGTACGCGGGCCTCTCACTGTTGTGCCGTCTCCCGTTGCGGAGCACAGGCTCCTGACGCGCAGGCTCAGCGGCCATGGCTCACGGGCCCAGCCGCTCCGCGGCATGTGGGATCTTTCTGGACCGGGAAACGAACCCGCGTCCCCCGCATCGGCAGGTGGACTCTCAACCACTGCGCCACCAGGGAAGCCCGGTAAGCTCTATTTCTGATTATCTTTTGTGCATCTGTTCTACGTTTTTTGCTTTGTGGTTACCATGAGGCTTATGTAAGACATCTCTAAAATAAAACAGTCCATTTTAAGCTGATAGCAACTTCAATTGTCTACAAAAACTTCATCCTTTTACTCCCCGCTTTTCTATTTTTGATGCCTTTACTGCTTTTTATATTGTATATTCATTAACAAATGGTAGCTATAATTATTTTTAAGTTTTCCTTTGATCTTTATACTGTAGTTAAGTGGTTAACACACCACTGCATTACATAATTAGAGTTTTTAAATCTGACTGCTTATTTTTCTTCACCAGTGTGCTGTATACTTTCATATGTTTTCATGTCACTGATTAGTGTCTTTTTGTTTCCACTTAAAGAACTACTTTCAGTTTTTCTTACAAGATAGAGCTAGTGGTGATGAACTCCCTCCGCATTTGTCTGTCTTGGAAAGTCTTTTATTTCTCCTTCTTATGTGCAGGATGGAGTATTCTTGGCTGGTGATTTTTTTCTTTCAACTCTTTGGATGTGTCATTTCACTCAGTCCTGGCCTGTGGAGTATCTGCTGAGAAACCCATTGATAACCTACAAAAGGAATCCCTATTAGGCTATCATTTCTTTTCTATGGCTGCTTTTAGGATTCTCTTCATTTTTGAGTTTTGACAGTTCTATTATAATGTCTTGGAGAAGATCTTTTTGCATTGAGATAAGTTGATCTATTAGCTTCATGAATTTGGATGTCTAGTTCTCTTCCCAGGTTTGAGAAGTTCTCAGCTATTATTTTTTTAAATAAGCTATCTGACCCCTTCTCCCTCTCTTCTCTTTCTAGAACCCTGAATATTCTAATATTTACTCCTTTAACGGAATCCTACCAGTCACATAGGCTTTCTTATCTCTTTTTCATTCTTTGTTCTTTTTTAACTGGATTATTTCAAAATTCCTATCCTCTCACTCATTTATTCTGTCTTGCATTTGTTCTACTTTATTGCAGATGCTCTCTATTGCATTTTCACTTCATTCATTGAGTTCTTTACCTGCAGAATTTTTGCTTGGTTCTTTTAAATGATTTTTCTCTTTGGCAAATACCTCATTTTGAACATTTATTTTTTTAATTTATTTTTTGGCTGCGTTGGGTCTTCGTTGCTGTGCGCAGGCTTTCTCTAGTTGCAGTGAGTGGTGGCTACTCTTCATTGTAGTGCAGGGGCTTCTCATTGTGGTGGCTTCTCTTGTTGCAGAGCACGGGCTCTAGGCGTGCAGGCTTCAGTAGTTGTAGCTCGCGGGCTCTAGAGCGCAGGCTCAGTAGTTGTGGCTCACGGGCTTAGTTGCTCTGCAGCATGTGGAATCTTCCCAGACCAGAGATCGAACCCGTGTCCCCCACATTGGGAGGCAGATTCTCACCCACTGTGCCACCAGGGAAGTCCTGAACGTTTATTTTTTAATTGACCTAAAGTTAGTACATAACATTAATTTCAGGTCTATAACATAATTCAATATTTGTATACACTGCAAAGGGATCACCACCAAAAGTCTGGTTACCATCCATCACCATACAGTTGACCCCCTTCACCCATTTTGCCCACCCCCAACCCTCTTCTCCTCTGGTAACCACCAATCTGTTCTCAGTACCTGTGAGTTTTTTCTTCTGATTTTCAGATTCCACATAAAATGAAATCATACAGTATTTGTTTTTCTCTGTCTGACTTATTTCACTTAGTATAATACCATCAAGGTCCATCTGTACTGTCACAACAGGCACAATTTCATCTTTTTATGAATGAGTAGTATTCCACTATACACACACACACACGCACACCCCATCTTCTTTATCTGTTCATCCAATGATGAACACTTAGGTTTTTCCATATCCTGGCTATTGTAAATAATACTGCAATGAATATAGGGGTACATATATCTTTTTGAGTAAGTGTTTTCATATTCTTCAGATAAATAGCCAGAAATGGAATAGCTGGGTTTTATGGTAGTTCTATTTTTAATTTGTTGAGGAACCTCCATACTGTTCTCTATAGTGGCTGCACCAATTCACATTCCCACCATTCCCTTTTCTCCACATCCTTGCCAACACTTATTTCTTGTCTTTTAGATAATAGCTATTCAGACAAGTTGTGAGGTGATATCTCATTGTGGTTTTGATTTGCATTTACCTGGTAGTGATGTTGAACATCTTTCTGTAGATATATGTATGTCGTCTTTGGAAAAATACCTACAGTTGACTCTTGAACAAAGCAGGGGTTTGGGGCGCCAACCCTCTAACACAGTCAAATTTGCAAATAGCCGTATAGTCGGCTCTCTGTATCCCTGGTTCTGCATCTGTGGATTCAACCAATCGTGGATTGTGTAATGATACTATAGTACATATTTACTGAAAGCAACTCACATACTGGTGGACCTGCACAGTTCAAACTTGTGTTATTCAAGGGTCAACTGCAGTTAGGTCCTCTGCCCATGTTTTAAATCCGATTGTTTGCATTTTTGCTCTTGAGTTCTTTATATATTTTGGTTATTGACCCCTTTTTGGATATATAATTTGTAAATGTTTTCTCCCATTCAATAGATTGCCTTTTCGTTTTGTTGATGGTTTCCTTTGCTATGATAATCACGATTTTTTTTGTGTTTGTGTGATTTCATTGAATTGTCTTTCTGGTTTTTTGGTACCTTGTTGAGTTTCTTCAAAACAGCTCTTTGGAATTCTTTACCACTAGATCACAAAACTTTGTGCCTTACATCTTGGTTATTGAAGAAGTATCTTTTTTTTTGGTGGTATGTGGGCCTCTCACTGTTGTGGCCTCTCCCGTTGCGGAGCACAGGATCCGGACGCGCAGGCTCAGCAGCCATGGCTCACGGGCCCAGCTACTCCGCTGCATGTGGGATCTTCCTGGACCAGAGCACGAACCCACGTCCCCTGCATTGGCAGGCGGACTCTCAACCACTGCGCCACCAGGGAAGCCCTGAAGAAGTATCTTTTGTTGATGACATGATTCCTTGATTTTTCTTTTTTTCATATGGCTTGTAGTTTTGCGTTACTATTTCAAATGTGAAAGCAAGCAGATACTTCTTTAAATCTTTGCTAGTTGCCGTCAGGTAGAGTATTCCGTTTGTTAGTGCTGTTACTATGTAGGGTTTTCTCCACTTCCGTATGGGTGCACCTGCTCCGCTCTTCCTGCTTCCTCTTGTGGCACAATTCTTGAGCTTTTATGTCTTCTCTTCTTACAAGTCGTCAGGGTAGCTATTGGAAACCTTTCTTGCTTTCCAGAAGGTGGCACTATAGCTCACGTTATGATTTTTCCCTTGCCCGTAAACCCTGGCCTGTTTTCTGAGCTCACTCACTATCTACATACAGAGCTAACTCTCGCTGCTGTACTTGGGAGTGTGCACAAGCAACCAGCTGCAGCATGGCGGGAGGTGTGTATTTAGCATTCAGGGAATTGAAGGTGCCCACGGATCTGGTAGGTAGGTCCTCAGGTGTCCTACTCCCAGAGGCTTGACTTCCTGCTGAGTGTATTCAGCAGGAACCATGTCCCTTTAATGCCCTTTGATATGATATTCTTTTCTGCCTTTTTCTTGTTCTCTTCCCTCCTCCCAGTCATGGAGGTCCTGTCCCTGTACCCTGGGTGCTGGTAGAGAAAAATGGGTTTCTTCACCTGCATGCTATGCAACTAGAGTGGTCAGCATTCATTTCCTGCTCTTCTTCACTACTAGAGAGGTTGGGAGAGGTTGACAACCCCTGATAGTTCAACCCCGTGCAGCTTAGGCTGAAAAATGATTGGTGTCCTCTATACGAAAGCTTGCTTTCTTAGTGATCTCAATGTTATGAATAGCAAACCACAAGTAGCGTTAGCTAGAAACTGCTAACTGATCTCTCCTAGGAAATTAGCTTGCTTGTTAGTTACAGAATATTCCTTTTAGGGCATATTCTTACCCACTAGTATAAAACACAGTATTTTGAAAGCTGTACACACACACACAAATCACTGTCAAAAGTTTGATTCAGGGCTTCCCTGGTGGCTCAGTGGTTGGGAGTCTGCCTGCCGATGCAGGGGACACGGGTTCGTGCCCCGGTCTGGGAGGATCCCACATGCCGTGGAGCGGCTGGGCCCGTGAGCCATGGCCGCCGAGCCTGCGCGTCCGGAGCCTGTGCTCCGCAACGGGAGAGGCCACAACAGTGAGAGGCCCGCATAACACACACACACACACACACAAAAAAAAGTTTGATTCATTTCACACAACCAAGATTTGAATGATATATTTCGGGTATTGCTTTAAATAGATCATAAATAGCAAATTATAGATATGTATCAGCTGTTTCTGTTTACCTAACATTACTCGTACAGAAAAAACTGAATGGATGGAAGTGACCACATTTTGAAGCACTCCAGGTCATGCATTTGACTAAGTTCAGAGCAATACTGCAGTATAGCTGTAGTCTAGCAACTTGCTTCTCTTTATCTCATTTCTCTTTCTTTGAGATAAAATAGAAGGCCAAAAATAAAGGGCATGGAAAATGTGATTATAAGCAAGAATCATTAAGTTATCAAAACTGAGTTCATAAATACTTGGTCATGCATCATGACCACAGACAAGAACGAGAGAATAGAACGATGTCTTTTTTATCACATATTTACCTAGAATTCTTCTTTGTTTACTTCCTTTAGTAAATTATTTTTGAATTAAATTTTGTATACTAAAGAGATAAATATAATTACTAAAAAGCATAACATACTACAGAGTTTAATGTGCTGAATAGGTGTTGCATAAAGTAGTATTTGATTATTCATGATTGATCACGTGAAAAGTATCTATCTGCTACTATTGAATATAGTTTAAAATTAATGATTCTGATTTCACTCAGTAGATTTGGCCTTTTTGAAACAGGCAACTTGGCTTCAAAGAGCATTTTCATGATTATTGTTTGCATATGCTAAAAATAATTCATGCTACCAGTAAATTAAACTTTGGCCTTTTTTTTGATTAGTGTTTACTTATGCAAAAACCTGTTTCATATCATCTAGACTTTATTGCTTCCAGACTGCGGTTTTCTATTATTTGTGTGGCTTTTGTGTTTACAAATGACATCATTGCTTTACCACCTACATAAAGTCGTAATTATTATTTTTAAAATTAGCTTATGTCTTCTCGATTAAATCAGTGTTTTTCTTCAAGTCATTGCCTGGTATATCCCAAAAGTATAAATCATGTGTACTCACACATTCAGGTATATTAAATATTTTAAAGATTTTTATCACTGCATTCCTGTAAGCATGAACACTTTCATTATTAAACAGAAAAGCACTCCTTTCTTTCCAGTAAAGTTTTAGAACAAAATTATAATGGTGAGGATGGCTGTTGGTTGGTACACTGTCTTCTTTGGCCAGAATTCCATAACACCCTTTAAAGTACTTCATGATGTGTTAACTTATTGCAACAGACAGATCACACGACCTTATGGGAAAAGGGTGGAGCAGAAATTTATCATCTCATGTAACCCACCAGCAGTGGAGCTAGATAGGCATCAGTGATATCTGCTCCCACTCCCACCCTTGCCAACACACACAGGCACACACACACGCACGCACACACACTACATTATATCTGCTGCTGTCTCCCTACTGGTCTCATTCTCTTCCACAGCAGAGGAAATTCTCCACAGAGAGAGTACCTCACATGGGAACCCTGGGCACCCATCTCGACAGTTTTCTGACCAATGAGGAAGGAAAACTTCTTCTCTAGCTACAATCCAGAAAAGTCTGGGGAAGAACTTTGGCCCAGCTGGGGCCATTGGACTTCTTCTCAGACTACTTGCTGTGGACAAGGGGATAGAGACTATGGTTGGCAATTCCAGAAACGCCTGGATGAAGTGAGAGAGGAGCATCTCCTTAAAGATTATTGTTCTGACGAGATAGATGATAGAAGTTCTCCAAGACAAGTCTATAATCCAGTTGTGAGCCAAGAGATCTAAAGAGAAAACAGAATACCATGTAAAAAGCCTTTCCAAAGATTTTTCTTAATGATTATTATGATAAAAGTTTCAGTATGCCAAGAAGTCAGAACAACTAAAAATTTTATATGTTTAGTACAAGACTGCAAATATATAGAGTCAAAATTGATAGAAATGCAAGGATAAATAGACAAATCCACAATCATAGTGGGAAATATTAACACTCTTCTGGTTTAACATATCAAAAAGATAAAAATCATTAAGGCTATGGACAATTTGAACTACACAATCACATTTGACCCGAAAGAAATACTGCACCCAACAGAGGCAAAATTACATACTCTTTTCAAACACACAGTTTATAAAAATTGGTCCATAAAAAAAAATTGGTCCATAAAACAAGTATCAACATAGCTCAAAGAATCAGTACCATAAAGGTCATGTTCTCTGAGCTAAATGTGATTCAGCAGGAATGCCACTTCCTGTGTGGCCAAGTAGGCTCCTAATAAAGTGACTCTGCAACAGAGAACTAAAAGCTCTGAACAAAATAGAAAAAACTGTCTAAAGGCTCCAGAGAGTGAACCAAAGCAGGCACATTTTGGATGGGAGTAAAATTTGGAGAAAAGGATTAGCCTAGAGTGATTTCACCATTTTTATGAAACTACTTTTTAAAAAGTACACGATGCACAACGACTTTCGGCCGTGCCTCCCACTTATTCACAGATTCCTTGACGGGGGAGACTGATGAACTTGACGTAGAGATTTGGTAACTACTAAGCAGATGTCTTTTGATTGTGAAAGTATATCCCTAACCTCATCCCAGCCAAATAATCTAATGGTTGGCCAAAAAATTTTTTTCCATTTCCCCCTAAAATCAATTCTTTGACTTTACCCCTTAGGCTATCTGGACTCCCTCAGCCCATTCCATCCTGACTGTGATTCTGAAACTGAGTAGTCCTAGCTCGCTTGGTTACCTTTGAAAATTCATTCCCAAAGGATGCATATTTACACAGACATAGAAAGATGACTTAATCCTTCATGATAGGGAAATTAGAAGTCACTCACTAGTCCTTCTTCCTCTTCTCCTCCCTTCCTCCCTTCTTTCCTTCTAGTAAGTTAGAAATGTAATACCTCTGAAATCATCTTTGTTAGATTAGAAGCATGTCACTAAGTCAATGATGGGTTTGTGGGACTTCCCTGGTGGCGCAGGGGTTAAGAATCCGCCTGCCAATGCAGGGGACACAGGTTCGATCCCTGGTCCGGGAAGATCCCACATGCCACGGAGCAACTAAGCCCGTGCTCCACAGCTACTGAGCCGGTGTGCCACAACTACTGAAGCCCGTGCACCTAGAGCCCGTGCCCCACAGCAAGAGAAGCCACTGCAATGAGAAGCCCATGCACCACAACGAAGAGCAGCCCTCACTCACCGCAACTAGAGAAAGCCCCTGTGCGGCAACAAAGACCCAATGTAGCCAAAAATAAATAGATTAATTAAAAAAAAAAAAAGATGGGTGGTTGAGAGTCAGCCTGCCGATGCAGGGGACACGGGTTCGTGCCCTGGTCCAGGAAGGTCCTGCATGCCGCTGAGCGGCTGGTCCCGTGAGCCATGGCCGCTGAGCCTGCGCGTCCGGAGCCTGTGCTCCACAACGGGAGAGGCCACAGCAGTGAGAGGCCTGCGTACCGCAAAAAAAAAAAAAAAAAGAGTTTGTAATTAAAGTTCTTTCTCTTTGCCCATATTACTTTTTTAACCATGTGTAAAGTCTCACTAATGAAGGAGAAATCTGGTAAATTGAGACAATTTAAACTACATTCATGTGGCTCATGTGTATTTGCAACAATTTTGAATGGTAAAGACCCCAAGGATACACCAATACACTTGCTAAAAGTTCAATGAGAAAGTCAACTGGAAATTGATCAGGGCAACCAAGAGCTGAATAAGGAGCACATGAAAAAGCAGAAACTGCTGAAAGATTAGAATACAGTCTACGTAAAAGGCAAACAAAAACACAGAAAAAAAACCTTTAAAAAGGTGGAGCTGCTTTTTCCACTCTTGGATGGAGGAGATACTCCTAGCACAAGGCACCTGTAATGAGTCAAGTAAAGGAAATGTTTTTGATTATATGAGGAATTTTTTTAAGAAAGAAAATAGGGTATATTTATGACTTGTCAGTTATTTTGAGTTTTATGGCTGTGACTTCTTGTTAGCTGCCAAACAAGCAAATTGAATGTTTTTCTGTCTCCTGGCAATCTCTCAGTCACCATTCCTGATGCCCTATTAACAAAAATTATATGGTATGTCAGTACGTTTGGTTTTATTTCAACACGCAAATGTTTTCAGTAAGTTTTCAAAGTGGGAATCATCCATTTTCTCTTTTCAGAAGCTGTTTTAATTTTACTTGTAAGCTATTAACAAGAGTGAAATCTCTAGGAAAAAAAATCCATAGAGAACAAGGTTGAAGAGGAATCTGCTGGGATGTTAAGAGTGGTTCTCTCTTAAGAATGGGATTTTAGTTAATTTTACTTTCCTTTGTACTTTCCTATCTCTTTCTACCCTGAAGATACATTTCTAAATCAAGAGAAAAAAGTCATTAAAATGGAAAACATCTCTGACAAAGGCCATATTACAACCGGTCCATTTCTCAGGGCAGTCATTTTATTTCTATAAACAGATATTTACTGACACCGTTGTTTGTTGTTTATCTTTATGGTCCTTCTTAGTTCCTAGCCAAGTAATATAACAATGGGTTTATGTGTAAGGCGCAATACTGAGCATTGCAAGAGATATACAGAATTGACATGTAAAGAATTAAAAATTATTCATCTTTATAGGGACCATACAATTTGAATGGTATCTGCATTTTACAGATTAAAGAAACAGTGTCAGTGAGGTAAGTGACTTGCCCATTGTCACATAAGCAGGAAGTGGCTGCGCTAGACTGTGGCAGTAATGACCCCCAAAGAAGGACATCTCCTTATATACATACCCTTTTATCCACACTGACTCTAGGCCATGTGACTTGTTATGTCCTAGCGGACACTAACAAAGAAGACACAAGTAGATACAATGTTATGTGTTAATTATACCTCAGTAAGAAAAAGACACAAACAGAGCCTTGAAAAGTACTTGCTCACTGGGGCTTGTCGTCTCCTACTGCTCTTTGGGACCCTGAGTCTGCCATACGAAGAAGCTTGGGCTAGCCTATTGGAAGATGAGACACCATGTGGAGCAGAGATGGGCTTGGAGAGGAATGCAGAGCCTTGCAGATCATGACTGAATAATAGCCTTGATCAACAAGTGTAACAAACTAAGAATGGAATTTTATTTTAAGTGTAGATTGCTAAGCAAAATTGTAGTAAGATAGCTCAAAAAAACATGCAGTCAGAGCAAGGAAGAAGAGATGGGCGATAATCGCAGCCATTTAGGGAAGAAGCAAGGTGATGGCCACATTTTTGGAAACGATGCGCCAGATTCAAAGCCTGCTACAGAAGCTGAGTTCTCGCGACTTAATGCCTAACATTTTGAGAAGTGTGTGGAAGGAGAAGTATTTTTTATATCTGCTCTGTGCCAAGCACTTTACACTCAATGTCTCCTTTAATTTTTATACCAATCCTAAATAAGGTGAATATTATTCTTCCCGTTGTACGAAAGAGAAAACTGAAGCTTTAGACAGTTGTAAAAATGTGCCCAAGTTCAAGGGTGGTGAAGTCAGAATTTGAAACCAAGCCTGTGTAACATATCATAAACAAACATGGGACAAGGTGGAGGGAAGAGTTGAGTTGAACTTGAAACCTGCATCTGAGACACTGACGAGCATTTAGGTGTGGATATTCAGCCACCAGAGGAAGGGAAACGTCCAAGGGTCTTGGGAGACGCCAGGAAGCAAATGGGGTCAGCTGAATTTGACTTCCCTCACACAATATAGTTATATATACGCTGATAAATTCAAGTTATCCAAAAATGTCATCTAAGCCAACCAAGTCAAATCTTTGTCATCTTGAACAGAGTGAATAAATGCTCTCTGAAACAAAAATAACTCATCTGGTAATTGAAGCATTTTTTAATGTTTTCAAGTCAACCGTGGCACAAGTAATCAAGGTCTTATATTGCTGATGTTGATGTACTGTCTGCTGAATTTGCAGGGCCAAAAACCAGATAGTCAGTAAAACATTTGGAGGACATGATGAGATAAATAACAACCATCTATATTTTATATAAACATTCTTCCTTTCCCCCTTAAATACGAGGTTGGCAAACTTTTTCTGTAAAGGGCCAGATAGTAAATATTTTAGACCTTGCAAGCTACAGATTCCATCACAGCTATTCAATTCTGTTGCAACTACTCAGCTCTGCCATTGTAGTAGGAAAGCAGTCATAGAATATATGTATACATATGGGTATGGCTGTGTTCCAATAAAACTTTATTTGTATCCAAACAGTGGGCTAGATTTGATTCCAATAAAACTATATCCAAACACTGGGTAGATTTGGTCCACAGGGTACAGTTTGCTAACCTTTGCCTTAGATAATTATGTAAGCTAGTAGTGTTATTTTCTGATTTACATGTATCTTCTAAACCTTTTCTTGGAGTGGATACTTGATTCATTTTATTGTTTTAAAAATTACAATTATGTTAGCTATGAAACTAGAATACTAAGATCATTCAGATTTTGAGGGAAGAAACTATTTCTTTTGATCTCCTGCACTTCACTCAGGGTATGGAATATATTAAGTGGTCAGTTAATGCCCATTTATACATTGCTGAATTAATTGCATCTAGTCAACCCCCTTGTCTCAGAGGTGAGGATATGGTACATTTGAAGAAGCACTGTGGTTACTAGGGGATGCTCAGAACTGCACAATGAGCAGGTGTAAGTTCTAGTTCTGATTCTGGCCATAACAGTAAATTGCTACAAGTCACCTCTTTTCTCTGGACTAATCTTCATCATCATTGAAACCAGGGAGCTGGCTTGTGGCAGACTCTGTTGACTGCCTAGTTGACTGCCATTCCCAGTCTTCTTCCTTGCCTGTCTCTGTACAGAGGCTGAAAATGCCCAATCTTCACTATCCAGCCAATTTTGCAGTCAGAATTGGCCATATGACACAGTTGTGGCCAGTGAGATAGAAGGGAAATTATAGGGGACTTCTGGGAAAGATTCCCTCCCACCCACCCCCACCATGAAAGGTGCAGGGCATGTAAGGAGAACTTTTCCTTTCCCACTTGTACACCCTGTCATGCATGAGCTGTGGCATCCATATGACAACCGTAAGGCCATAAGCCTTGATGAAGCCATAGACACCTCTAGCTTGGTGCTGTTATTTTGCAGCCAGATGCATTTCAACCAATATGATGAACTTTACGGCATGTTTTCGATCTGTGACTAAAGTCACATAGGCAGTTAATCAAGGAACAAAGCCTTGAACTCAGTCACCTAATTCATGTGCTTTCACTCATATATGAATCTGCTTTATTTAATGTTCCATTTTATATTTCATTCATCCATTCATTTATTTAACTAAATTTATTGGGACTACTTCTACAATGTAGTCATTCCCTTAAGTAGACATTGATACCCATAGTTCATAGATGGTATTTTTCATGAATAAACTCAAAAACGACGTGCAATCAACTGAGGTATGCTTTGATTAAAACTGAGGGTTTGGTTTTTTTCCCCCAGATATGTGATCCAATACAAAATCGTAAATGATTTTTAAAAACAAAGCCAGAAAATACTGAGCAGTGTTGTTTGATTTTTGATGAAAACCAAGCAGTTCAGTTCTAATTAGGCCAAGCAGAACAATTCTAGTTGGGCTGCGGGAAAAAAACAAGTTGCTGTGACAACTTCAAAACAAAAAAATACTCTCAGATTACATTAGAAACATTTAGAAGCTATATGTTAATGAATTTATTCAATCGCCCCCGGTTCAGAATAACTGTTGTGCATTGGGTGTTTTATTTGTTTTCTTTTCATGTTGAAGTCAAGACTACTCTTGTAATAGTGAAGTATTCGAGACCAAATATTTAGGGAAGATTCATTTTATGCAGCCAATGGACCAGAGAGGATTTTAGAAAACTAGAGATAAACATAAGAGCAGGGGGTGGTGGTGGTGGAAATTCATCAAAATCTGATAATCTAGGTCGTTAATGGGGCAGATGGGGAATGGCAGGAAATCAGAATATAAAAATAGTACTAAGCTGCTTCTTACTATTGAATTAATGACAATATGGCATCTTGGAATAATTTTTATAATATTTAATTATAAAAAGTTTACAAAATAGAGACCCAAAAAAATGAGGAAAAAGGAAAGTAACAAATTCATGATATAAGTAGGAGTAACAAGTTAAATAATGTATGTTCTTTGTAAAGAATAAATTATTTAGACTTTTTCAGTAGAGAATGTTTTTTTTGGTAGAGAAAATATCCTACCCAGTCTCTTTCATGGGTGACTCAATTTTATGATTACAATAATAAATTGTTACCTGTTTTTAATGTCTTAATTTTATATTATATACCAAAATATTAGTTTGGACATTCATCTCCCATGTCATTGGTATTATAGAATGTCTCACTTTCAAACCATGTAACTAACCAAAAGTTATATGATGGACTAACATTTTCATTGACTCTGATATTCAGTCTTATACTTGTTGGTCCCTGGATTTACATAGGAGGTTTCTATTTCAAAATGACTTCTATAATTTAAAAATTTTCACTTCACATTGTGTACCACAATGTAAGGGTAACTTTTCATTCTTGGCTTATAAACTTTAACAGTACTAAGCAAATACTGTTTAGTCTAGCTAAGTTTTAGTCCAGATAATTTTATATTACACAAGTAAAGTTCAATATTTCTGCAAATTTGCTTTTATTCTATTGTGCATATGTGGTAGATTACAAATATGGCTACAATCTTTTGCAGTTCTTCCCACCAAGAAGTGAAATCTGTTTTCTCCTCCCTTGAATCTGGGCTGGCCAAGTGGCCTGCTTTGATGAATAGAATGCAGTGTAAGAAATGTCCAAAATTCTGAGCCTAGGACTAAAGAGTCCTTCCAGTTTTTGCTTTCTTGTGGCTCTTGGGACCTTTTCACCACCATGTGAGCTAGCCAGAGCTAGCTTGCTAAAGAATAAGAGACAAAATGGAGTAGAGATAAGTTATCCTAGCTGAGGCCCCCCAAAACCAAGTAGCCCCCAGCCAACCACAGAAACAAGAGTGAACCCAGCCAAGACCAGCAGGAGAAATTCCCTGTTGAGCCCAGCCTAAATGGCTGATCCATAGACTACTGAGCTAAATGAATGATGGTTCTTTAAAGATAATCAATTTTGGGGTACTTTGTTACACAGAAATAGCTAACTGGTATAACCTGCCTCTAAGGGACATTAGTGCATTTTTCCACTTTCATATTTCCATTTCCACAAGTTTATCCTTTTGTAATTTGGTGAGGCTTAAAGATCATGTAACTGATTTTTTAAGTCATTTAAATTATAGTCTTGGGTATGACAAAAATAGATGTATGCTGGACTTTGTGGGGGATCAGTAATAAACACCTTTCCCTCAAACTCCCCCTCAAGTTTAGAACCAATTAAGTGACAGGCCCAGGAGTAAGGCAGAAGGAGAATAAACTGTCTCTGAAATCACTGGTTAGTCCTGGCCTGGACGAGGTGGCCTAGATGATGAGCTTGATGCTACTGAGTTTACAGACTGAGAATTACATACCCACTCACCGCCCCTGCTTGAATTGAATGACTTTCAGCCACTCTCTGGTGGGGAGGCAGCCCTTGTGAAACTTAAAGCAGGGGGGAACAAATTAGATTATATGCCCTCTGTACGCAGGAAGTGCCTGAGGACATTGAGGAAAAATTGTGTCAAGATCGGCAAGATTATTTTCCCAGATTCACCAAGAGATGAGTCACCATCCTCAGCAAAGGAGCACAGAAAGGCCAGGGATACCACTTTAATGAATTGTTTCTCCCAACGTACAGCTATATCAGGAGTAAAAAATAGGTGCTGGGGCTTCCCTGGTGGCGCAGTGGTTGGGAGTCCGCCTGCCGATGCAGGGGACGTGGGTTCGTGCCCCGGTCCGGGAAGATCCCACATGCCGCGGAGTGGCTGGGCCCGTGAGCCGTGGCCGCTGAGCCTGCGTGTCCGGAGCCTGTGCTCCGCAACGGGAGAGGCCACGACAGTGAGAGGCCCACGTACGGCCAAAAAAAAAAAAAGGTGCTAACACTGTCACAAACTGAAAATGATATGGGTAACCTGAACATTACTTACAAGATTTAAAATAAGAAGTAGGGACTTCCCTGGTGGCACAGTGGTGAAGAATACACCTGCCAATGCAGGGGACACGGGTTCGAGCCCTGGTCCGGGAAAACCCACATGCTGCGGAGCAGCTAGGCCCGTGCACCACAACTACTGAGCCTGCCCTCTAGAGCCCACGAGCCACAAGTACTGAGCCTGCGAGCCACAAGTACTGAAGCCTGCGTGCCTAGAGCCTGTGCTCTGCAACAAGAGAAGCCACCGCAATGAGAAGCCCGTGCACCGCAACAAAGAGTAGCCCCCGCTCACCACAACTAGAGAAAGGCCTGCATGCAGCAATGAAGATCCAATGCAGCCGAAAATAAATAAATAAATTTATTTTAAAAATAAGTATATTGAGAAAAGGCAAAAAACCATTTTGTCATAGGTGATGATATAATAGTAATGATAACAGCAAATGGTTTTTGGGCATTTGCTATAGCAAGAAGTGTTCTTATGAAAGTATTTCATTCTCATATAACCCTATGATATAGGTATTCTTGTTATCCCCTTTTTACAGATGGGTATAATGAGGCACAGATAGCCTAAAAATGGCCCCACAATAGACAAGATGGAATAGGATTGGAATCTCTTTTGGACTGTTTACATCCAAGAGTAAGAAGTATATATGTGTGTGTATATATATATATATATTTTATTATTATTATTCTTTTGCAGTACGCGGGCCTCTCACTGTTGTGGCCTCTCCCGTTGCGGAGCACAGGCTCCGGACACGCAGGCTCAGTGGCCATGACTCACAGGCCCAGCCGCTCCGGGGCATGTGGGATCTTCCCAGACTGGGGCACGAACCCGCGGCCCCTGCATCGGCAGGAGGACTCTCAAGCACTGTGCTACCAGGGAAGCCCTAAGAAGTATATTTTGAAAGATAGATAACAAGTGTTGGCAAGGAAGAGGAGAAATTGGAAACCTCATATGTTTCTGATGGGAATATAAAATGTGATTTTATTTATTTCGGATGTATACTTGGAAGTGGGATTGCTGGATCACATGGCAGTACTATTTTTAATTTTTTTGAGAAACCTCCATACGATTTTCCATAGTGGTTATACCAACTTACATTCCTGTCAACAGTGTACAAGGGTTCCCTTTTCTCTACATCCTTACCAATATTTGTTATGTCTTGTTTTTTTGATAACAGACATCCTAACAGGTATGAGGTGACATGTCATTGTGGTTTTGGTTTTGTTTTAATATTTATTTATTCTGGCTGCGCTGGGTCTTAGTTGCGGCATGTGGACTCTTAGTTGCGGCATGCAGACTTCTTAGTTGTGGCATGCATGCAGGATCTAGTCCCCGACTAGGGATTGAACCTGGGCCCGCTGCATTGGGAGCACAGTCTTACCCACTGGACCACCAGGGAAGTCCCTCATTGTGGTTTTGATTTGCATTTCCCTGATAATTAATGAGAACCTTTTCATGTACTTGTTGGCCATTTGTATGTCTTTGATTTTTGTAGTTTGATGTAGTCCTGCTTATTAATGTTTCTTTTGTTGCCTTTGCTTTTGGTGTCAAATCCAAAAAATCAGCACCAAGACCAATGTCAAGGAGTTTACTCCTGTGTTTTCTTTTATGAGTTTTATGGTTAAAGATCTTATGTGCAAGTCTTTAATCCATTTTGAGTTGATATTGTATATGGTGTAAGACAGGGATGCAGTTTTATTCTTTTGCATGTGGATATCCAGTTTTGCTAACACCATTTATTGAAGAGACTATCCTTTCCCCATTGTATATTCTTGGCTCCTTTGTCCTAAATTAACTGACCATATATGCATGGATTTATTTCTGGGCTTTCTCTTATGTTCCATTGATCTATGTGTCTGTTTTTTGTGCTAATACAATACTGTCTTGATTACTGTAGCTTTATAAAATAGTCTAAAATCAAAAGTGTCATGCCTCCTGCTTTGTTCTCAAGATTGCTTCAAATTTTCTGTATCTTTTGTGGTTCCATACAGACTTTAGGATTGTTTTCTGTGAAAAATGCCATTGGAATTATAATAGGGATTGTATTGAATCTGTAGATTGCTTTGTATATTGTGGACTTTTTTTAAAATTAATTAATTAATTTATTTTTGGCTGTGTTGGGTCTTCGTTTCTGTGTGAGGGCTTTCTCTAGTTGTGGCGAGTGGTGGCCACTCTTCATCGTGGTGCGCGGGCCTCTCACTGTCGCGGCCTCTCTTGTTGTGGAGCGCAGGCTCAGTAGTTGTGGCTCACGGGCCCAGTTGCTCCACGGCATGTGGGATCCTCCCAGACCAGGGCTCAAACCTGTGTCCCCTGCATGGGCAGGCAGACTCTCAACCACTGTGCCACCAGGGAAGCCCCTAGTGTGGACGTTTTAACCATATTCTTCCAAAGAATGAACACAGACATCCTTCCATTTATTTGTGTTTGTTTTAATTACATTAATGTTTTATGGTTTTCTGTGTATAGATCTTTTAGCACCTTGGTTAAATTTATTCCTGAATATTTTATTCTTTGTGATGCTATGTAAATGGGATTGTTTTCAAAATTTCTCTTTCCAGTAGTTCATTGTTAATGTATAGAAACACAACTGATTTTTGTATATTGATTTTTGTGTCTTGCAACTTACTGAATTCATTGATAGTTCAGTTTTTGGTGGAGCCTTTAGGGTTTTCCATATATAAGATCATGTCATCTGCAAGTAGAGAATTTTACTGCTTTCTTTCTGACTTGGATGTCTTTTATTTCCCTTTCTTGCCTAATTGCTCTAAGATTTTCAGGACTATGTTGAATAAAGTGGTGAAAGTGGGTATCATTGTCTTGTTCCTGATCTTAGAGGAAAAGCTTTCAGCTTTTCATCCTTGAGTATGGTGTTAGCTGTGGACTTGTCATATATGGCCTTTATTATGTTGAGGTACATTCCCTCTATACTGAATTTGTTGTGAGTTTTTATCATGAAAGGACGTTGAATTTTGCCAAATGCTTTTTCTAAATCTCTTGAGATGATCATATGATTTTATCCTTCATTTTGTTAGTGTGGTGTATCACATGTATTGTTTTGCATATGTTGAACCATCCTTGCGTCACAAGGATAAATTCCTCTTGATCATGGTGTATGATCCTTTTAATGTACTGTTCAATTCAGTTTGCTGTTATTCTGTTGAGAATTTTTGCATCTATGTTCATCAGGGAAATTGACCTATAATTTTATTTTCTTGTGTCCTTGTCTGGCTTTGGTATCAGGGTAATGCTGGCTTCATAAAACGAATATGAAAGTGTTCTTTCCTTTTCTATTTTTGGAAGTTTGAAAAGGATTGGTATTCTTTGAATGTTTGGTAGAATTCACCAGTGAAACTGTCTAGTCCTGGACCATTGTTTGTTAGGAGGTTTTTGATTATTGATTCAATCTCCTTACTAGTAATTGGTCTATTCAGATTGTCTACTTCTTCATTATTTAATCTTGCTAGGTTGTATGTTTTTAGGAATTTATCCATTTCTTCTAGGTTATGTAATTTGTTGGCATATAATTGTTCATAGTAGTTTCTTTTTTTTTTTAACACTTTTTAAAAAAATTAATCAGTTTATTTTTGGCTGCGTTGCTGCGCACGGGCTTTCTCTAGTTGTGGCGAGCTGGGAGCTACTCTTTGTTGAGGTGTGCGGGCTTCAGTAGCTGTGGCTCGCCAGCTCTAGAGTGCAGGCTCAGTAGTTGCGGCGCACGGGCTTAGCTGCTCCAGGGCATGTGGGATCTTCCCGGACCGGGGCTCGAACCCGTGTCCCCTGCATTGGCAGGCAGATTCTTAACTACTGTGCCACCGCGTGTGCTCCTTTGGTAAAAGAAGCATAAGGGATCCTTTTCTTCCCCCTCCCTTAATATTAGTATATTGGCTGGTAAGTCTAATTCTGCTTAACAAAGTCAAGTAAATAGCAAACATTCATGATCTTCTGCAGCACAGGCTATTGGGACTTACTGCTTTACTTTTTAATAGACTTTTAATTTTGGAATAATTTAGATTTATAGAAAAGTTGTAAAGATAGTACAGAGTTCTCATATACCCTTCACCTGGTTTCTCTTAATGTTAACATCTTGCATAACCATGATACCTTTGTCAAACCTAAGAGGTGAATACTGGTACATTACTACTTACTAAAACTGTAGAATTTACTTGGATTGCACCAGTTTTTTCACTAATGTCCTTTTTCTGTTCCAGAATCCAATCCATGATACCATAGTGTATTTAATTATGACATTATTTAAATTACAGGAATTCATCATGTTAGACAATTAAAAAATTGTAGAACAATTCTCTTTTTGATGTTAAAATACTTGCATGTTAAGATGATATCCAAATACATACATTTAGTAAATAACACTGGTTTAACATTTTTCTAGGAAGATCTGCCTTAGTACCCAGAGAAAAAATTTCAGCGAGTAAACTGATGGGCTCTTAGATATTTCAAAGTACTTAAGGAATTGTGTTCGTATTTGTAATGAGGTGGATGGACCTAGAGTCTGTCATACAGAGTGAAGTAAGTCAGAAAGAGAAGGACAAATACCGTATGCTAACACACATACATGGAATTTAAGAAAAAAAATGTCATGAAGAACCTAGGGGTAAGACAGGAATAAAGACGCAGACCTACTAGAGAATGGACTTGAGGATATGGGGAGGGGGAAGGGTAAGCTGGGACAAAGTGAGAGAGTGGCATGGACATATATACACTACCAAACGTAAAACAGATAGCTAGTGGGAAGCAGCTGCATAGCACAGGGAGATCAGCTCGGTGGTCTGTGACCACCTGGAGGGGTGGGATAGGGAGGGTGGGAGGGAGGGAGACGCAAGCGGGAAGAGATATGGGGATATATGTATATGTATAACTGATTCACTTTGTTATAAAGCAGAAACTAGCACACCATTGTAAAGCAATTATACTCCAATAAAGATGTAAAAAATAATATTTCGTAGTTATCTGCTTGAGAGAGAATTAGAACTGGAATATTTTTAAACAGAAAGTTTGAAGGTTCACAGAAACAAGTACCATTGTCTGTAGGCTTATTCCCACTTTCTGGGTGATGGGTATATAATATAATTATTTTAGAAGTCTTCCTTCAACCTTATTCATTATTCATTTAGTTCAACACTCTTTCAATCAGATATTTGTTGAATGCCCATGTCAACTTAGAAAATATTCACAACCTAAAAGTTGAAAGTTATGTTTTATTCGGTGGGAATTTTTAGGACTTCAGGCCCTGGAGGCAGCAGCTCAAGTAACCCTGGGAGAACTGCACCGAGGTGGGGGCAGGCAGGTTATACAGACGTTTTGCAACAAGGGGCAGGTAGTTGGGAACATTAAAATATTGTTAATTAAAGAAAAGCAGATATCCCAAGTTAAGGAATTTAGTGCTTTTCTATGTATGGGAAGATGCAAGAGTCTGGGCTCACCGAAATCATTCCTTTGATCTGCACCTCAGCTATCTGCGGCCAGTATCCTGTGTTTTCACAGCCTGAGTTTCCTCAGGGCTCACCGGCTCACATTGGAGGGCTGCAATCGCTGATGAGTGTGAAGTCCTTTGTTTACTGATAATGGCAGGAAATATTCCATTTTTCACCTGCAATATGCCCAGTACCATTTTAAACCCTTGGGACTCATCGGTACAAAGTGGACATCCTGATTATAAAGGGTTCTCGGTCTCCACTCACACATCATAGCAACTCTCTTAATCTTTCTAGCTTTTATTGATCCCACTTGCCTCTGCAGATAGATCTATGTTGGACTGAAATATTAAATAGTCACTCTCCTCCAATGGGACTATACTCATGACTGAATCCCTCTTGTCATAGAAACAGTGTTTCCCTTTGCAACTGCTGTGAGAAGGGTTTTATAGCTCACCCTGGCTTTTTTGGTAGGTGGAGAACACTCCCAGAGTTAGACTTGGAAAGGGACTCCTTATACTGTACATTTATTTGTTTTTGTGTTCGTTTTCGCTTCTGAATCCCACCATTAAATGTCATCGGGGCTATAGCAACCTTTGTTAAAAACTGTCGTCTCCGCAAAAAACAAACAACCATTCCACAAATTGTATGATTCCTTTATATAAAGTTTAAAATTGGCAAAACTAGTCTGTGATGATAAATTAAAATAATGGTTACCCTTTGGGGACAACCAACATGCAGAGGACACAAAGAAGTCTTCTAATATTCCATACCATGATGTGGTTGATGGTTACATGAGAGTCTTCATATATAAAGTTTTTCAGGCTGTACACTTAAAATTTATGTACTTTTATGTACCATTAATAAGTTAAGGAAACAGTCCCTTATTATCCTCTCTCATTAAAATAATTCTTTTCTTTTTTTAAAAAATGTATATGTATTATTTATTTTGGCTGTGCCAGGTCTTAGTTGCAGCATGTGGGGTCTTTAGTTGTAGCATGCGGGCTCTTTTAGTTGCGACATGAGGACTCTTAGTTGTGGCATGCATGCGGGATTTAGTTCCCAGACCAGGGATGGAACCCAGGCCCCCTGCATTGGGAGCGTGACATCTTACCCACTGGACCCACCAGGGAAGTCCCAATAATTCTTTTCTTGCTATCTGTGATATTGTGATTTACAATGAGAAATATATATTTAGTGTTTGTCCCTTTGCTGGCACAGAGCTCCTAAAACCTTTGGAACTTCCTAATGAGAGTGATAAAGGTGTCTTTGTTATGTTAATGGTAACTTGTTTTGTTTTGTTTTTTGCTGTACTCGGGCCTCTCACTGTTGCGACCTCTCCCGTTGCGGAGCCGGACGTGCAGGCTCAGCGGCCATGGCTCACGGGCCCAGCCGCTCCGCGGCATGTGGGATCTTCCCAGTGTCCGCTGCATTGGCAGGCGGACTCTCAACCACTGTGCCACCAGGAAAGCCCAATGGTAACTTTTGGAAAGCCCCTTTTTCTCCGAAAATGGGAGCTGGTTGCCAGGGGAACCAACCCAGTGCTGAGAGGGTTGGAACTTTCAGTCCCACCCCCAGATCTCCTGGAGGGGAGAGGGGCTGGGGATTGCGTTCAATCGCCAATGGCCAGTGATTTAATCAGTCTTGCCTATGTAATGAAGTCTCCATAAGCACTCAAAAGGACAGAGTTCATAGAGCTTCGGTGTTGGTGAACATGTGGAGATGTGGTGAGAGTGGTGTGCCTGGAGAGGGCATGGAAGCTCTGCACCCTTTCCCCAAGCCTTGCCCTATGCACCTCATCCATCTGGCTGTTGCCGATTATATCCTTCTATCATATACCCGTGATCTAGTAAGTAAAATGTTTCTCTGAGTTCTCTGGGCTGCTCTAGCAAATGAATCGAACCTGAGGAGAGGGGGTTGTGGGAACCTCTGATCTGTGACTGGTGGGTCAGAAGAACAAGTAACAACCCGGACTGGTGATTGGCATCTAAAATGTGTGTGTGTGTGTGTGTTGAGGGTGGGGACAGTCTTGTGGGACTGAGCCCTTACCCTGTGGCATCTGATGCTATCTTCAGGTAGATAGTGTCAAAATTGAGTTGAATTGTAGGACACTGAAAATTGGAATGGTGGTATGAAAAGAAGGACAGACAGACATTGGTGTCTCTCTTTTCCACTTAATCTCCTCATGTTTATTTACACATGTATGTGTATTTTCAAATCTCCTGTATATTCAACTCTTTCTTTAGCTTTGCATCATAGAACATGAGTAAAATCCCTCGTATGGTAATGTGGTAGGGATTCTGGAGTAGACTGGAATAATGTGGAGAATTAAAATTTTTCATTGAATAACAGAAACCCTCATATATACCACAAACAGAAGCCATATACTTACATGTCATAAACTAGAACTCAGGGTGTTCTAGAACTAAGAGGAAGATGTGGAAAGTGAATCCTGTAGGACAGTTAGGAGGCTGTAGAGACCAAGTGTTTCTGGGGATCCCAAACCCTTTACGTGTGTCCACAGTTCTGGTGGAGAAGGCCGTTTTGGCTAGAGCAGCTGGGGCTTCAGTGCTGAACCTCCACGCCACTGGAGCTGAAGTTCTGAGCTGTGCCTTCTTGTTCATTCCTGATAATGTAAAAAATTTTCCACCAGTTATGCTCCTAGAAAGAAAAGGCACAGGACCCTTGTTCCCTCTGTGTTTTTCTCAGTAAGAGAATGATCCCAGGGAAGGGTGCCGGGGCCTGGGAACATTGCGGTTAGTTCAGCTCGTGCCTGCGGGCACGTTAGTTCAGCTCGTGCCTGCATAGCGCACCTCCTTGGAGGTCAAAATTATCACTTCCGTTCAACCCTCAGCTGAGAAGCTGTACCAAGCTTCTCTTTCCCTTATGACAAAATCTCTCTCCAGTGGTCCCATTGTTCATTCATAAAATATGACTCTTGTCAGTTGCTCATCCCCACTCCTGGCAGCGCCCCCTGCTCATTGACCCAAGTATCCCAAACGTTCCTTCAACTAAGTCTTTATTAAGTGTTTATTACTTACCAGGCAGTGTCCACACTTCATATGTATATGTAAAACATCACTAGGGACATGGGTTGACTTGCTTTTGTCCTAAGTTGCTCCTCAGCAGTGCATAAATCGGGATAGAATTAGGTGGTAGGAAGGTGTTGCTTAAATCTACCTGCCAGAGAAGAAGATTCAAGGCCCAGCCCCAAGTCAGCCAAAATGCTCAGTTACATTTTCGTATAAGTGAGAGAGAGAATTAAGAATATTACACGTGGAAAGCCTGTCCATTACTCAAAGTTAATGTGTTTATAGTAGTCCCAATAACTGGATAGCAGAAAACAAGCCAGAATTCTGAATCTGATATTGCAAAGTAAGCATATGTGTGTGTGTGTGTGTGTGTGTGTGAATGAGTGTGTGTGTGAGTGTGTGAGAGAATGTGTGAATGAGAGCGTTGTTTCGATTTGACTTTTTTTCATGCCAAAAACAGCAGCATAAAATTTGTCAGGGTTGAAAAAGAGTTAATGATGTAAGGGTACTTCAGGCCAAATATATTTTGATGAGCATCTGATTCAACCAAACCTATGAGTCACTTCCAATGAGGATACACTTGGAAGTCTGTCCGCAGTGGCTAAAGTTGGTTCAGTGGGTTGTGTAAGCTTCCTGGTGAAGAGGACTAGTACTTGTGTTCTGGTGGATGAGGCTGGATCTTGTCTTTCTGTTGGGCAGGTCCACGTCTGGTGGTGTGTTTTGGGGTGCCTGTGGCCTTATTATGATTTTAGGCAGCCTGTCTGCTTATGGATGGGGTTATGTTCCTGTCTTGCTAGTTGTTTGGCATAGGGTGTCCAGCACTGTAGCTTCTGGTCGTTGAGTGAAGCTGGGTGTTGGTGTTGAGATGGAGATCTCTGAGAGATTTTCACTGTTTGATATTACGTGGAGCTGGGAGGTCTCTTGTGGACCAGTGTCCTGAAGTTGGCTCTCCCACCTCAGAGGCACAGCACTGACTCCTGGTTGCAGCAACAAGAGCGTTTCATCCACACGGCCAGCCCACTGTCCCCACGACTGTCGTGGCTTCGGCCGCCGGGGCCACTCCAGAGCCGGCATCCTCAGTGAGGCTGCCCTTCCCTCGGGCTCCAGGGCAGTTCCGTGATGGTGGAGGGAAGAGACCCCGAGCCGGTATTTGTAGACTTTTTGAGGATGGCCATTCTGACCGGTGCGAGTTGATACCTCAATGCATGTTTTTTGTTTGTTTTGTTTTTTTATTTTGGCTGAGTTGGGTCTTTGTTATTGCGTGCAGGCTTTCTGTAGTTGCGGCACGTGGGGACTACTCTTTGTTGCTGTGTGCGGGCTTATCATTGCAGTGGCTTCTCCTGTTGCGGAGCACAGGCTCTAGGCATGCAGGCTTTCGTGGTTCCAGCGCGCAGGCTCGGTAGTTGCGGCACGTGGGCCCTAGAGTGCACGGGCTTCTGTAGTTGTGGCATACAGGCTCTGTAGTTGTGTGCACAGCCTTAGTTGCTCCGTGGCATGTGGGATCTTCCCAGACCAGGAATCAAACCCATGTCCCCTGCATTCGCGGGTGGATTCTTAAGCAGTGTGCTACCACGGAAGTCCCTCAATGTAGTTTTGGTTTGCATTTTTCTAATAATTAGTGATGTTGGACATCTTTGCATGTGCCTTTTGCCTATGTGTATGTCTTTTTTTTTTTTTTTTTCCCGGTACGCGGGCCTCTCATTGTTGTGGCCTCTCCTGTTGCGGAGCAGAGGCTCCGGACACGCAGGCTCAGCGGCCATGGCTCACGGGTCCAGCCGCTCTGCGGCTTGTGGGATCTTCCCGGACCGGGGTATGAACCCATGTCCCCTGCATCGGCAAGCGCACTGTCAACCACTGCACCACCAGGGAAGCCCTGTCTTTTTTTTTTTTTTTTTTTTTGAGGTTTTTTTGTCTTTCCTCACAGTCTTTATTTATTACAAAATATTTATTTTGTATTGGAGTATAATTGATTTACAGTGTTGTGCTAATTTCAGGTGTACAGCAACACGATTCTGTTATATATATACATATACCTATTCTTTTTCAATATCTTTTCCCATATAGGTTATTACAGAATATTAAGTAGAATTTCCTCTGCTCTATAGTAGGTCCTTGTTGATTAACTGTTGTACATATAGTAGTGTGTATAAGTTTTCCCCAGCTCCTAATTTATCCCTCCCCTTACCTTTCCCCTTTGGTATCTTAAGTTTATTTTCTAAATCTGTGAGTCTGTTTCTATTTTGTGAATCAGTTCATTTGTATCATTTTTAAGATTCCAGATATACATGATATATATAGTATTACTCTTTCTCTGTCTGACTTACTTCACTTAGGGTGATCATCTCTAGGTCTATCCATGTTACTGTAAATGGCATTGTTTTGTTCTTTTTATGGCTGAGTAGTATTCCACCGTATATATATAGCACACTGTCTTTATACATTCATCTGTTGATGGACATTTAGGTTGCTTCCATAGCTTGGCTATTGTAAATAGTGCTGCAGTGAACATTGGGGTGCATGTATCTTTTCGAATTATGGTTTTCTCTGGATATATGCTCTGTAGTGGAATTGCTGGATCATATGGTACTTCTGTTTTTAGTTTTTTAAGGAACCTCCATACTATTCTCCATGGTGGCTGTACAGATTTACATTCCCTCCAGTAGTGTAGGAGGGTTCCTTTTTCTCCACACCTGCTCTAGCATTTATTATTTGTAGACTTTTTGATGATGGCCATCCTGACTGTGAGGTGATACTTCATTGTAGTGGTGATTTGCATTTCTCTAATTTGCATTTCTCTAATAATTAGCGATGTTGAGCATCTTTCATGTGCATTTTGGCCACCTGTATGTCTTCATTGTGGGGTTTTTTTTGTTTTTTTTTTTTTGCAGTACGCAAGCTTCTCACTGTTGTGGCCTCTCCCGTTGTGGAGCACAGGCTCCGGATGCGCAGGCTCAGCGGCCATGGCTCACGGGCTTAGCCACTCTGTGGCATGTGGCATCTCCGGACCGGGGTACAAACCCGTGTCTCCTGCATCGGCAGGCAGACTCTCAACCACTGTGCCACCAGGGAAGCACCATTGTGTTTTTTTTCATTTGAGCTTTTTTCTCCTTTGTCACAGTTTTTTTTTCCTTTTAAAAAAATTTTATTTTATATTGGAGTACAATTGATTTATTACCATGTTGTGTTAGTTTCAGGTGTACAGCAAAGTGATTCAGTTATACATATACATATATCTGTTCTTTCTCAGATTATTTTCCCATTTAGGTCATTACAGAATATTCAGTAAAGTTCCCTGTGCTATACAGTATGTCCTTCTTGTTTACCTGTTTTATACATAGTAGTGTGTACATGTTAATTCCAAATTCCCAATGTGTCCCTCCCTCATCTATCCCCTTTTGTATCATAAATTTTGTTCTACATCTGTGAGTCTGTTTCTGTTTTGTAAGTCACTTCATTTGTATCATTTTTTAGATTCCACATATAAGTGATATCATATTTGTTTTTCTCTGTTTTACTTCATTTAGGATTATAATCTCTAGGTCTTTACATGTTGCTGCAAATGACATTATTTCACTCTTTTATGGCTGAGTAATATTCCGTTTGTGTGTGTGTGTGCGCGCACGTGTATACACACACACACACACACACACCACATCTTTATTCATTCATCCGTTGATGGACAGTTAGGTTTCTTCCATCTCTTGGGTATTGTAAATAGAGCTGCTGTGAACATTATGGTGCATGTATGTATCTTTTTAAATTAGAGTTTTTGCCTTTTGTAGATATCCGCCCAGGAGTGGGATTGCTGGGTCGTGTGGTAGCTCTGTTTTTAGTTTTTTAAGGGACCTCCATACTGTTCTCCATAGTGGTGGTACAAATTTACATTCCCACCAATAGTGTAGGAGGTTTCCTTTTTCTCCATACCTGCTAGCATTTGTTATTTGTAGACTTTTTGATGGTGGCCATTCTGACTGGTGTGAGGTGATACCTCATTGTACTTTTGATTTGCATTTCACTAATAATTAGTCATGTTGAGCCTCTTTTCATATGCCTTTTGGCCATCCTTATGTCTTTTTTTTTTTTTTTTGAGGTTTTTGTGTCTTTTGTCACCGTTTTTTGTTTCCTTTATTTAAAATTTTTATTTTGTACTGGAGTATAGTTGATTTACAATGTTGTGTTGGTTTCAGGTGTACAGCAGAGTGATTGCTATATATGTATCTATTCTTTTTCAGATTATTTTCCCATTTAGCTTATTACAGATTATTGGGTATAGTTCCCTGTGCTATACACTGGGTCCTTGTTGATTATCTGGTTTATATATAATAATGTGTATATGTTAATCCCAACCTCCTAATTTATTTCTCCCCCCACCTTTCCCCTTTGGTAACCATAAGGTTTTTGTTTTTGTTTTTGATCCCAGCAGGGTACTCCTCTCTGTTCACTAGAGCTATATGCTGTAGGGGTGCCCCCTGTGGGGGTTGCACAGCTCCTTCTGTTTTGTCAGGTAACTGTTATGGGTAGTCTTGTAGGCGTGGCTGGTCACTGGTCTGGTTGTTTGCTGGCCCTGCCTTGTATAGAGGCTGCTGGCCACTGCTTGCCTGGGCTGGGTCAGGAGGTGGCCGGCTGCACAACCCGGCGGGGGGGCGGGGGCGGTGCACTGAGCCTAGTGCTGGCCTACTGGCAGGCACAGCCAGGTCCTAGGGTCTGGCTGCAGCGTTCAGGGGTCCCAGATCTGGTGTCAAACCACTCGTGATTGGGGCCAGTTCCTGACCCAGATGGCTGTGGGGTCCAGGGTGTCCCAAAATTTGTGTTCACCTGCTGGTGGGCTGGGCTGGGGTCCAGCTGGTCCCAGGGCTAGTGCTGGCCTGCTGGTGGTGGGCCTGGTGTGCAGTTTTATTGGGGCTGGTGTCTGCCCGCTTTTGGGTGAGGCTGGTCCGTAGGCTAGAGCAGGCTCCCTGGTGTGCAGTACTGGCAATTATAAGGTTGATGCCTGCCCACTGGTGGGTGGGGCTGGGTCCCAGGGTCTCTGGGGGTCCTGGATCTAGTCCCTGTGCACTGGTGTGTGGTGCAGTGTCCTCGGCCCTCTGGTGGAAAGGGCTGTGTCCAGGGGTGGCTGTGGGCTCAAGGGGTCTTAGGGCAGCCTCTCTGCCAGTGGGTGGGGCTGTGTGGCCACCTGGCTAGTTGACTGCCCTGAGGTTTCCCAGTGCTCTTGCCTACAGGCTGATAGGCGAGGTCAGGGCTGCGTCCTGAGGCTCATAAGCTAGATGGAGGATTCCAAAATAGCACTTGCCAGCACCAGTGTCCACATGGTAGAACAAGCTCCCAGAATGCCTGCCTCCGGTATCTATGTCCCCAGGAATGTTGCCTCCTGCCTCTCTGGGAGACACACCAAGATCAGCGGGTGGGTCTGACCCAGGCTCCTTTCAAATGACTGTTTCTGCCCTAGGTCCCAGAGTGTATGTGTTTCTGGTCCTTTAAGAGTGGGGTCTCCATTTCCTACAGCCCTCTGGGACTCTTGAAAGGAAGCCCTGCTGGCGCTCAAAGCCAAGTGTTTCCGGGTTTCAGCTTCCTGGTGCAGCACCCTCGGGCTGGGGAGCCTGATGTGGGGCTTGGACCCCTTGCTTCTCGGGGAAGACGTCTGCAATTGTAATTTTCCTCGCATTTGTGGGTCAGCCACCTGGGGGGTTGGGTCTTGACTGTACTGTGACTCCACCCGTCCTACCCATCTTGTGGTTTCTTCTTTCTGTCTTTAGTTGTAGAAGATCTCTTTTGGTAGGTTCCCGTCTTTTTCACTGATAGGTGTTCTCTAAATAGTTGTCATTCTGGTGAGAAGAAATGAGCTCACGGTCTTCCTACTCCAACATCTTGGCCAATTTACTTTCCTTAGACTTTTTGATACTTGTGATTATAAAATTATTACATGGTCATCATAAAATAAGAATAATTCTAAAAATTCAGTCACGGTTTAGAAAATAAAGATTATCTGTAATTCCATCAATTGGATATTATGTAAACTATGACTTTTGACAAAAATTAATAATATCACGTAGTTCTTACACAATTTACTTAACCAACCCCATTAGTGGTAAGTTGTTTCTAATTCTTCACTGTGGCAAACAGTACCTTGACTGGATGATACATGCTTCTTTGCACACCTAATGATGTCTTTGTGAAAATTTCCCAGGACTGGACCACATTTAGACTTTGATTAAATGTTGCCAAATTGATCTCTAGCAGTGTGAGAAGGTCCCCGAGCACTGGGTATTATCATTTTTCACATTTTTACTGTAGTATCTGTTCGAACAGATTCCTGTTGAATTCAAGCTAGATTAGATTAGTTCAGCATTTTATAAATTCATGAATTTTATTTAAAGCCAGCATATTAAGTTAATAAACACGTATGGTTAGATTTCTTAGATAAATAAATACTAAGTTTAATGTGTATTATACAAAGGCAATATTTCAAATTCCTTCTTCAGTGAAGTCAATCCTGTTGGTGGTACTTTCTTGTGAAAATGCTGAACATGCTGAGAAATAGTGAAGATCTCTACAAGAATTGAGTAGCTATAGTAATTACTATATTTTCTTTAATTGATTCTTATGACCTGGACCTCTAAACAGAAAATTACAATGAAAGAAATCACTACCAATGGAAAATACATTAACTATATTACACGTCTAGTTTAAAAGTAGGAAATAAATAAACCACAGGTAATGCAGGGCAGAAATAAGAAATAATGTCACCAGGCAGTTCTGTCAGCAGTATAGGAACTGAGTTTGTGGAACTGATTACTTAATGACCAAAGATGAGACAGTGAAATAAATCAATGCAAGAGCAAAGAATAAAGGGGAAGGGTAGCAGTTAAC
Organism: Pseudorca crassidens; assembly: GCF_039906515.1. Classification (NCBI taxonomy): domain Eukaryota; kingdom Metazoa; phylum Chordata; class Mammalia; order Artiodactyla; family Delphinidae; genus Pseudorca; species Pseudorca crassidens. The sequence continues at coordinate 106,671,593 of NC_090317.1, read as the reverse complement.
ATCAGGTAACCCTAAATTTTTTTATATCCATTAAGCAAGGAAAAGGACCCTGTGAAACTATAATAACCAAATGCTATGTTTAAGACACGAAAAAAATTAAAATATACAGCTTATAGACACTCAAATATTAAAATAAATTTGCCTTCTAGTAGCTCAAAATATCATAATTGAAGTTAATTTCTCATTCCTTATGTAAGATAATACATCAAATTCAGAAAACAAGGGATTTGCAGTTATGCATTGTTTATGTTCAGTAAAAATCTTTTAGATTTTAATATTCATTTTTAAAAAGTGCATAGCAGGTACACCAGAGGATTCTCAAAAAATTTCTAAAACTCAGTATATTTTCCTTATCTTCAGCAAATTAATCTATTAAAAATGAATCAGGGACTTCCCTGGTGGCGCAGTGGTTGTGAATCTGCCTGCCAATGCAGGGTACACGGGCTCGAGCCCTGGTCTGGGAAGATCCCACATGCCGCGGAGCACCTAAGCCCGTGCGCCACAACTACTGAGCCTGCGCTCTAGAGCCCGCGAGCCACAACTACTGAGCCCATGTGCCATAGCTACTGAAGCCCGTGCTCTAGAGCCCAAGCTCTGCAACGAGAAGCCACTGCCATGAAGAAGCCTGTGCACCACAACAAAGACCCAACGCAGCCATAAATAAATAAATAAATGTAAAAATGAAACAAGTTTTTTTTTTTTTTTTTTTTTTTTTTTTTTGCGGTACGTGGGCCTCTCACTGTTGGGGCGTCTCCCGTTGCGGAGCCCAGGCTCCGGCCACGCAGGCTCAGCGGCCATGGCTCACGGGCCCAGCCGCTCCGCGGCATGTGGGATCTTCCCGGACTGGGGCACAAAGCCGTGTCCCCTGCATTGGCAGGCGGACTCTCAAGCACTGCGCCACCAGGGAAGCCCTGAATTGAATTTTCAAATTCTCTTTTGGCAGGATAAAAACACCAAATACCTATTTAAAATTAATTTTGAAAATGTAGTCTCAAAGCAAAACACTGCCCTTGAGTTTCCTCCATAATACTGAGTTCTCTACAAACATATCCATTATACTTCAATAAATTAGTTTTAAAAATTATGTACACTTCAGTTTTTATGAGAACCTTCTATACTTTATTAGAAAAGATATCTCCAGTCGAATATGTTAAGAAGAAAGATAGCTCAAATATTCTAGAATTGTAAAATTTCAATTTTTCCCCCATTGCTTACATATTGGTCTATTGGGCTTACAAACAGCAACACTCTTGGGCTGATACTGTTAAGAACTTTGCTTAAATTTTGAGGACAGAAAAATAAAAATTTCACAAGTCAAAAATGAATCATGAATAGATTATATGCTGATGCACACTATAAGATAGATTCTACTTAAATAAATTAAAGCAATAGTTAATGCAAAATAAAAATGGAAGGCAGGCAACTTGAAAATAAGTTTAATGTATATTAAAAATTAAAATAGCACTCTATTTAAAAGTACTGTCATATGCATTCCTTAAAAAGCTGTGTGTATATCTAGACTTCAAAAGCGAAAAGTCAGAACGAGCACTGCACAGTGAAGATGCAGAAAGTTTTACCAGAGATATTTTTGTTTACTAACAGAGACATATAAGCAACTTTCTATTCCTCGGTTAACTGTTCTCCCCAGCCCCCAGTACCCAGCAAATCAACTCTAGTCCCAGCTAAGCACAGCAAGTATCTGATGGAGAACACTGATATCATCTGGTAAAGTCATTTCAGAAAGCCTCAAATCCATAGCTTCCAGTACAGGACGTTTCCATATGGAATCTTAGCACTGGACTCTAGAGTTTTGCCTAGTCTGAACTTGCGTTTTATGATTCTTTACATTTTTAATAGCTTTGTAAGTACTTCTACATAATAAATTACCTTTCTTATTGATGAGATCATAAGTTTTTGAGCTGAAGTTTTCCCACAGACAACCACCTTTGTATGGTTTCCCCCTGCGTGTTTGGAGTGTGTGAGATAAGAGAACCAGAGACAGCACATGCCTCCTTGTGGGTATGACACCTGTAAGGGTTTCCTTCAGTAAACCTGCGACTGTGAGAGGTCAGCGTGCTGGGACGGGCAAATCTTTGTCCACTCCTATCTTAGACATAGGACTTCTCTCCGCTATCTGTCCATGTTGTTAATCTTGAAATTGTGGAAGTTGTAAGTGGTCAGTGACATACATCACACTTAAAGGGTTTTTTCTCACCACAGCGAATGCAACTGCGGATGAGTACCTGGCACTTTTGAGCAAAAGCCTCTATCACATAATTCATTTATATGGCTTTCTTACATTGAGTTTTCAGCTGGTTATACTGGGTGAACACATTTCCACACGTGTGGCAGAGGTAGAGTTTGACTCCCTTGTATGTATACTCACGTGCCTTCTCAAGCTGCTGGCTTGTAAAACCACTTTTCCATACACGTTACACATCAGCTTGCCCTTGGAAGACCTCTGATCCAGCTCTTTCCTGGAGCTTTCCAGCTCGTAAGGATTCTTGACACTGGCTGTATTAAATACAGTGTGTTTTCTCTCAGAGTATAGTTGAACTGTGATTTTCCACATTTTCGTTTCACTGTTAAGAGTTTGCACAGAGACATCTAGTAATGGAAATGTATTTCATCAACTCAAGTTCTGAATTATTTCTTTGTGCAACTTGTTCTGTTACAAGTGTGGACAATTTACTTGCATCTAGAACTGTTTCAACAGATGCATTCTCTGACCGTCACTGAGGTATCATACTCTTTTATTCTGCCCTGTTTTCTGGGAGTGGAAAGCTTTGAGTTTGAGATAACATCTTTGCTAAAGCCTCTTGTTGAGGATTTGCCTGAACTAAATCTGGCTGTTTTGTTTTTTTTTCCCCGGTACGCGGGCCTCTCAGAGTTGTGGCCTCTCCCGTTGCGGAGCCTGTGCTCCGGACGCGCAGGCTCAGTGGCCATGGCTCACGGGCCCAGCCGCCCCGCGGCATGTGGGATCTTCCCGGACCGGGGCATGCAGGCGGACTCTCAACCACTGCGCCACCAGGGAAGCCCCTGACTTTGTTTTTATTTCCAGTTTTTAATCAAGAGCTTTAGAAGTTTTTTTTTCTTCTTCCCCTTTTAGGTGGCTTGATTTGATTCAGTAATTTTTAAAGATTTAATGTCTTGCAATTAGAAAAATGTGGCCTGTATAATTGTTTTAAAAATTCAGGTTTTCTGGGTATATTTTTTTTTGGTTAATGTTTGGTGGACATTTGAAAAAATATTTAGTTCACGTGAGATACAAAATTTTATTATATGGAGATTTAACTGCCGATTATAATATTTCCTATTTTGTCTGTTTTGCATGTCAAAATTAGACAGGTGTGTTCAAGTTTTACACACAAAATTTAGGAGAATTCTGATGTCACCTTTGTTTATTGTTTATCTTGATAATCTTTTTAAACCCTCTCATCCCCATGTTTCTTTTTTCTATATTTCTTGCTTCTTCCCTGTCTGCTGTGTTCGTTCCTTGTGGTATGCCTTATTGCATCTCCTGGATCTAGAATTCACATTTCTTATGTGTTAGCTCTTCATCTCTATCCCTTTCCTCTGAATTCCAGAATAGTTTCTCTATTGACTCAGTTTTGTGAAATCTCACTACCTATATTTTTAGTTTACAGTTCCATAAAAGTTACTTTTCATTTGAAAGCAACCATCCCTGATCTGATTAATCCTTTTTGAGAGATATGACATAGCTGTAAATTTCTGTTTGGAATTAAAATTAGAAATCAAAGTTTGCTCTTCTTCTCTGATTCTGTAGAATGAAGTCCTTTTTTCAGGAGGCTAAACGTTTCTATATGTTCGCTGATTTTTAAGGAAAATTTTAAAAGGTTATGTGGGTCACACTGCTTTAATCTTTTAATCCTTAACGAAAAAGCAAGCGTAAAGCTTTCTACTCTTTTCTGTAGCTTCTTCTTAGTTAGAAAATTACTTGATTACAGAGTATAGGAAAGACAGGGAGGTTGAATGTTTTGCTAAGCATTTGTTTCTAGCCAGTCAATAAGCAAACACCAGTGGCTGCTGCTTTTAGGTATTTACAGCAGGGTTGAAAATTGCTCCCTGGAATCTTGAGCTAGGCTAAGGAAGTTTTTCCTCCATGCTCGTATGGCAGCTTTAAGTTACTGGGTGCATCGTGCTCCTTATCAATGTGGCCAAACCAGTTGTATTAAGTACCTCTCTTATTTAGTCAATTGTGGTGCAAGTGAGACAGGAGGCAGTTGCCGCAGTCTCCCTGCTTTCTGACCATCACAGATCCTTCTATTTGTCTGCTGCTCAGAATTTGGGGGTCTTCATGGCCTCTGTTGGGGAGCCCAATAGACTTGAGTTATAGGTTAACTTTCACTGGCAGCTAAAACTGTGGGTTCTTGATATTGGTTGCTACCGCCCTCAGTACACACCCCCCCCCCATCTGCATCCTGTCATTTCCTTCTCCCTGAGAGCACCCTTCCCTGTTCTCCAGCCCTTAAAAATGTTTTCATTAGTTATTTCAGTAGAATTTGGGAAGAGAAACTCAAATTCTAATCTTGAAATAGCAGTACCCCTGCCAGCTGTGACCATTTCATTCGTTGTGAAAGTGTAGGAAAGTGTAGAGGGAATGCAAGCTATTTCAATACACTAATCCAATTTTCTCCTCCCCCAACCCCAAATGCCTTTCAAATAAAGACCCTTTTTTTGAATCATGTACACCCAAAGCAGACTATTTTTAGTGACTTAAAAGAAGTCATAATTGGGGGATGGGATTTAGAAATGGCTATGTTAGTGGTTCTTGATCAAGGGAATAGAACTACCTCAAAACAGATTCAGTCCCCAAGAGAATAAATGCATAAACAAGTCAAAAGGAAGCAAAGTAATATAATATATAGTAAGTAACATTTTGCTCCCGAATCGCAATGCAAAACCGAAGGAAGCTAGGCTGCATCACCTGATTTTCCTGCATTCTCTTTTTCTTACCGCTAGAACGTCATGAGAGGCTGGTGAAAAGCACACCCACCCGACTTCCCTGGTGGCACAGTGGTTGTTAGTCCGCCTGCCGATGCGGGGGACGCAGGTTCATGCCCCAGTCCGGGAGGATCCCACATGCCGTGGAGCGGCTGGGCCCGTGAGCCATGGCCACTGAGCCTGTGCGTCCGGAGCCTGTGCTCCGCAACGCGAGAGGCCACGGCAGTGAGAGGCCTGCGTACCGCAAAAAAAAAAAAAAAAAAAAAAAAAAAAAAAGCAGCACACCCACCACTTTTCCAAAGGGCAGGACAAGTGAGATGATTTCACAGCTCTAAGAGTATGGAACTGGCAAAGCAAAAATCTCACCCACATATTATATACCCTATTAAAACCTCTGAAACCTCCGTCACAAAACACCACCTGGATAGTGTCCTAGAAAAAGGCCTGTAGGCCAAAGTCAAGTCAGGAAGTCTCTGGAGGAATTGGGGTAGGAGACAAACCACACCCAGCACACTTCCGTGTGGGAAACTGAGCGGTCAGTACCTGAAGAGAAATCATTATATGGGTAGTGGGATTACAGACAGATGATGCAGTTCTCTCAGATGCCTAATTAACAAAATGAGCAGCACAAGGAATCACTATTGTGGTAACCAGATTTGAAGTAATCTTCTATTTCAAAAACAGATTGTTTAAAAGGGACAACACAGGATGTGAGAAGTGATGAGAAAGGAAAGAAGACAGTAAAAAAATACTTCACATACTATTTTTAGTTATCTTTGATGTTCTTTCTATGTGTTACTTTACACTAAGATGTGGTGGAGGGTAACCAAGTACCTGATGAAGTAAAGTTTCCTTGTAACTTCTGAGAGGGAAGGAGGGAAAGTATATATGCAGATTAAAGATGTAAGAAACATAACAATCAATGTCAAGTATTCTATTTAGACCCTAATTTAGACATGCTTATAAAAAAAACTCTGTGAGACCAGTTGGGAAACTTAACACTGGATATTTGATATTATCTTATAAGGTGTGATAGATGGTGCTTTTTAATAAACTTAAAAGTTTATTTACAGATGAGTTGCTAGGATGTCTGGGGATTTGTTTCAAAATAATGGGGTGGTGGATGAGAATATAGATGAAATAAGTCTGCTTATATCTGGATAATTTTGGAAGCCGGGTAATGAGTGGGGGATTACAGGATTCTTCTGTATGTTTGCAAATTTTCTTATATTTAAATAATGTAGTGGGAGTGATTTTGACTTTAAATATGCCTAATCACTGAAAATACTATCTACCATACTTCATCTGCAGTATTTTCTGTGCACAAGTTGGGAAGGGTGACTACAGACCCTAGCAAGAGGAAGGTGATTATATCCCTTTGAAAACCTAACTACAGATGACATAAAGATATAAGAAAATCACTCATTCTTTGGTAAGTGATATATATTAAAGTGGATATCTTTATTGGAGTATAATTGCTTTACAATATTGTGTTAGTTTCTGCTGTATAACAAAGTGAATCAGCTCTATGTATACATATATCCCCATATCTCCTCCCTGTTGCGTCTCCCTCCCACCCTCCCTATCCCACCCCTCTAGGTGGTCACAAAGCACCGAGCTGATCTCCCTGTGCTATGCGGCTGCTTCCCACTAGCTATTTTACATTTGGTAGTGTATATATCCCACTTTTATATAAAATTTGCTTATTTATACTTTCACCCAATTTTTAAGTTAGAGTAATGTACTAATACTTAATAACCCACATCTAACATTACTACATGTTCTAATAGAAGAATAGAAAAGATTAGATTTCTAAGACAGCATATTTCAGTCCAGAAATATATGAGTATTGGAACTAGGACTGGTTTGATATTGTAAATCATTTCTAATTACACAGAAAGGATGCAGAATGTAGTGTTTGCTTTTAGTTTATTAATTTATTTCTCAGGGATCTGACTTTCTGAATATGTTCTGTTTGGAGATACGATGCATGCATAGCCTTTAAAAATGCCTTTGTACAATTTCGCCTCAAAATAATTAAATTCACAACATACACAGAAATCTAAGACATGGTATTTACAAGATTTAATAAATTCTTGCTGTTTTAGGGAAGAAATTGAGCAAATCTTTTACAGTGGGGAAACATGGACAACTGGGTGTCATTATAAACAAGAGATCTGAATTGTTCAGTGTCAAAGCCACGTTTCATGGCTTTAGAAATTAAAATTGAGTCGTCATTCTATTAATCTCTGAATGCTCAAGCCATGCAGAATCTACTTGTATTAAATATTTGGGGATGCAAATAACAGGAAAAAATATGCACGTCTGGTGAATGAAATCATCATCAGAATTACCTTTTACAATAAGAAAATACTGTCAATAATTCTTTCAAAAAGATACAGTAGTGGTGCAACAGACAGTGCCAAATTTATTTTGATTTTAAAGTAACATTACATTTGTCATTTTTCTCTACGGATATACAGACACACACTGTAACGACTCGTTCAAAGTCTGAACAGTGATTACAATATTAAAATATAAATCAATTTAAACTATAAGGGGACATCTTCACATTCCAGGGTACATCACTGATATTTTCAAAGGACAGTTTTTCTATGCCTTATATTCTTGCTTTTTGTTTATACTGTCAAAAACATTACAATTACCTTTTAAAATACTATATAAAATCGAGTTGCCACAGAAAGTTGGAATATGAACCCCCTAGATAACTGGGACAAAGCAATGTCAAAACTGAAGGAAACATTGATCTCTTTTATAATAAGTACTAAAATTGAGACCAGCTCCTTAAAAATTATTAAACTGCTCATCACACTCCCATTTTTTCAGGGAAATAAACAAATTAGCAACACTTTCCCCACCATCATTAATCTGCTCTAAAACTACCTTTTCTACCACGCACTTCTTATTTTAAATTGCGCGCCTCTGTACTCCCTCAAACAAGGTCATTATTGGAAACATTTTACAATGCTTAGAAAGTTTCTGACTCATCTTTTACCACTTTAAACTTTTAAGAACTACCTCAAAATGTAAGGGGCAATGTACTTTAACAAAATGACAAAGGTGCTTTCTACAAACCCAGTTTACAAAACAGTGAAATAATGTAAAATGTACAGTCAGCTCTCTGTGTTCCCAGATACATCAAACTGGTTGTATTTTAAGAAAAAACCTTTTTTTTTTTTTTTTTTTACTAGAAACAAGAAGTGCACCAACTGATCCTAAAAGCATAGGCACCTCAGCAGCCAGATCCTTTTGAAAAGGCATCTTGAAAGTTGACTGAATTCTTGTTCAAACTTGTCATAGGCAAGAAGTAGTCTATATATGGGACACAGTTAAATATATCAAATTTATCAGTGTCAAATAATTTTGCTTATTTTAAAAACTGAATACAGCCTATGTTGGCGTATGAAACTTGTGCACAACCAGAAATGAACATATACAAAACTTCCTTAAAAATCAATCGCTGATGTCTCAAACCCCACCCTCTACACCTATCAAATAGACTGATTGCTCATATTTCCTGGCAGGTGAAAACAATGATTTACTAGATCTATCACCAAAGGACTGGAACCATGCATCTACTGTATGATGATAACAGTTCAGTAATCTGGATGTATGTTCATGCAATAGTTTTAAAGTCATCTACATGGTTTTAATAAAGCATCAAACGGTTTTCATACATGCTACTTTCATTCTCAACTGACAACTGCCAAGTTAATTGCTGCCACTTCAGCATTATCACTAAGAATACTGGGTAAACCTTTAGCTAGAACATCAAGCAATATATGTATTTTTCCCCTAAATTGTTACTTAATACCAAGTGGGGTTGACCATCACTAAAGAGATGTGAAACCATACAAAGGCAAAAGCATGGGCATATTACAGGACAGTAGGACTGATAGACTTATTGGAGACTGACAGACACCAGTGTTACTACAAACTACAAAAGCCTTTAAAGAGTGAATGCTGTTTTCAGGTCAATGCTTTTAAGCCCATCTGCTTTCTCACCTTTATTTTCACAGTTTTACCACAGTTGTTATATGAGAGATGTTTTATCAGTGTAAGTACATAGCCACGCTGACTTTGTGAGACAAGTAGATATTCTCCAGGACATTTTCCACATATGAAAAAATGTTTTCAAAGCAGGTACAGTGTGAAATTGTGATTTTGATGATAAGCTATGATAAGTTATTATGCCTTTGGTTTCATTATGCTATTAAGTGCAGCTTGTTTTTCCAGGTCTGCCAGAGATTACTGCTAAATTAGCACAGTGACAGCGTGAAGCTTGTGTGTGTGTGTGTGTGTGTGTGTGATAGAGAGAGGGAGGGAGAGGAGAGAAGGGAGACGGCTGGTATGGGAGAGTATATATACTCCTCAGGTTATATATAACCTGAGGTAAAATCCTTTAGGATTAGGAAACCTACCAGTTTCATTGCTGTTTATATTTACCCAAATAGGGGGAAGATTCCAAAATCCAATTCTGAGCTTGGAAGAAAAGTCAACAATGGTAAAGACCTTAATTCAGTGTCCTGTTAATAATTTTCTAGTGGTGCACTTTAGTAAGTCAAATGATTTTATGTCTTCAGTTATTTATACCCTAAAGTTCTAGTTTCATAAATAAAGAGTGCTTTAGTATCACCTGAACTGTCTGAACAAACTCAGTATCATCTCTGAATACAGTATTGTTACATTTTAAAAGTTCTTAGTTTCAAAGTCTGTTGTATTCACCTTTCTCTCAGTCGTTATTTCTTGACTAGCCTTCTCTTCCTCCCCAAATAACGCAGCGTGCAACTTTATGATATTGGCCAACTATAATGTTCCTCACACTATTTTGTTAACATATGTGCAAATATATCTTTATTGAACAACTAATATTAATTTTTTTCAGCTAAATTAGGATTATGGCACAAAGTATTATCTGTGCTGTAAACATCATGGACTCATCACAAATTGGAAGGAGGGGGAAAAAGGCTCTAGGGACTGCACACATTTCTTATAGAACCACAGCTGAGCTCAAGATTCCAAGTGGATTTTGGAATGGATTTACATTCAGCATACGTTCACTGTGCTATTGGTGAAGCGCAGTTTTACGAGAAGGTCATTCATAAAATCATAATTTGTAAGGACTTGGTTATTTTAAAAACCAGTGGCCTAATAAAAGCATGCAGTAACTTAAAAAATATATCTATTATGTGGCATAATTAGGTCTTAGTTACCAGTGTTGGTATAGCTTGATGAATCACTGTACAAGCAAAAGGGATCTTATTGCCTCTGATTGTACTTTCGAACAAAGGGCACGATATGCCTAATTCCTGACTGCTACAAATCACATTTTAAAACATTTTGTTTGTGTGTTTGAAATTACCCCTGAAAAAAGCAGCAATTACAAATACCCTTGTTATTTTGCCCCCCCAGGAAAACATCCTCTGGTTGCTTCTCCCTGTCCTTCTCTTCAGTAGGAAGCAACAGGAAGAAGCCTGGGGAGCCTGGGTTTTCCAGAGAGCTTGTGACCAGGTAAGTCTGCTCTGGCAATTCACAGTTTGTCTGCATAAACTGTAACATGTCACATCATGAATCAAAGTTCTAGTTTATAAAATAAGGGTAACTTATTTTATAAGTAACTTTAACAGCAGTAACTTTAACAATTGGGGTTGCACAGAAGAGCTCTTGACTTCTCTGTGTACATTCTTTCAGGAGTGAATCCTTTCCCCATTTCAAGTATCCCTTTCGATCTGTAACTCTGCAATGAGTTAAGAAAGGGGGAAAAAAACCCTCCCCATTTTTCTTTATTGAGCACAAGCGGCTGCATTGTCACCCCCCCCCCCCCCACCATGTTATATGAAATGAAAAGGCTGGGCAGATGAACAGATTCCCCAGGTTTCCTTTTTTTCTAATGGGCGCTCAAAGCTTCACTCTCAACCTAGTGCAGACTCTTGGGAATTCAAGTGTACCGTGGCATCTCACACTGCTCACAGCGATTTAGTGCGGGGTGGTTCAGAAAGGTGCAGCTATCACAATTCCATGGAGCCCCTTCATAGTCTTCATCTCGGGGTTGTGTCCGAGGACTCTGTTTGGAGCTACTTGGATGCTCTGAGAGAAGTTAGGAATAAAAGAGAGAAAACAGAAAACAGAGTGAATTTTTTTCTAAGTATCATCAACAAAACGGAAATTCAAAATTACCCCCCAAAAGCAAGGAAAGTGGTATTGTGAAATGACAAAGCCAGTAGTATACATAGCTACTAGAAATGCAGAACTAAATAGTAAGTTTATGATATATTTTCTACTTTGTTCTCAACAATTTACTTTTTTCCTACAAGTAGATAGAAGTCCAGTACAGACTACCTTCCAAGTTAATTAATCATCTCTCGATAGTGGATAGTTATGCTATATTCCAGCCAAGTGAAAACAATGAGAAATGTTATATAGCATGTTAAATTAGTTCTGAAGTTTTCCCTCACAACTTCGGCCCGCCCATGACTCCACCCCCCCGTAGTACTAGTCATACTATATCAAACATTGATTAAATGTGTGCCTTCTTCCACCCCCCCGTAGTACTAGTCATACTATATCAAACATTGATTAAATGTGTGCCTTCTTCCATGAGACTTTCAGCTCCACAATATGCATGTTTTTAATCATAATGACTTATAAGTGGTGTGACAGTTCATAAAAAACATTCTATCATAGGGTGGATGGGTATGTCGATCCTTTGATAAATTCAAAATAGCTGTCCCTGTTTTACAAATTCAGGTTTTTCCAGGACCAGAGGTGTAGCTCCAGGAACAATCCAATCCAAAGCCCACAATCCTTCACCATTCCCCAATCCCAAAAACCTCCCCTATTTATCTTAAGAGGCTTGTAGTAGTGGGGGGTGGGGTGGATCTGGCCTTAAGGAACAAAGTCCACCTAGGAGAAGCTTGCATTTCTCCTCCTATGCCTTTGAGATGCCAAAGGTCTAGCCGGTCTACTCCAGGAATGCTTATCTAGGCCATTTTCAAAATGCAAATTTCAAAGGTAACTAACTCTCATCAACAAGAAAAAAATAAAGGGGGGCTAGGTAACAACATGGAACTTGGCTTGTCATACAGACCATAGAGTCAATTTGACTAGAAGTCAAATAAGATGTTACTATTCCTGTTACAAAATTTGTCAGCAAGAAAATAAGTTGATATGATGAAACTTTAAAGGTAAATGAGATGAGAGTTTTTAGGTGAACTCTTGAGGAATAATGTTTTAGGACTGCCTACACAGAACAGTTTCTCCAGATTTTTGGTAACTTTTGAAACTGCTAAATTAAGCAATGGGAATTCACTGAATATTCGGATCATTTCCAAATAAGATACGAGAACATTAACTGCTAAACAAGTCTGTTTGCATTCACTGGACATGTCTTGGGACCCACTAAAGAAAGAAATTAATTAGGTTATTAAAGAAAGAAAGTAGGTTATAGGATATGTTCATAGTTTGTCATACCAGCATTTCCTGACTGGCAAACAGTTCATAATTACTTCTTAGATTTTGCTAGAAACCAAGGCTTTAAGGTTACGAATTCTAATTAAAATATGTAAGTAAAAGTACTAAAAACTCATAAGGAAAAACATCTTTGTATGCAAGGAAAAAGAAGGGGCATAAGGAATGAAAATGTGTTTTGTTAAGAGAACAGAAAGTAATTTGTCATAAAGCTGGTTATTTCTAAACGGGAAAGAAAATAAGGGAGAAATTAATACGAATATAGAAAGTTGTAGAAGGTTTGTGAGAAAGGAATTCTATGGGTGGTCAGGACTAAGATTAAATTTGAGCGTGTAGCTGATTCGCTTTGTTATGAAGCAGAAACTAACACACCATTGTAAAGCAGTTATGCTCCAATAAAGATGTTAAACAAAATAAAATAAAAAGTACACTAAGAGGAAATCTTAACAGAAAAAATGTAATACTTTAATGTTAAAGGGAAAGTGGTGCAAAACCTGAACTTGTTATCTCTGTTAAGAGTACAAAGTTTTCTTATAATATTAATCTGCTTTTGATAAGATATTGTAAAGTCCAAAACTTTCAAGTTGAAGTTGTTTTTTATTTATTTACTTGGCCTTGTTTCCTAGATACTATTATTTTTAGAGGACTCTGTCCCATGTGGTGGCCACTAGAAATGCAGCCACTCTGAACTGAGGTGTGCTCTAAGTGTAAAAGGAAGATTTAGTATGAAAGAATGTAAAATAAAATACCTCACTGATTTTATATTGATTTCATAGTGAAATGTTATTTCACTTTTCTCTTTTACTTTGGCTAATAGAAAATTTTAAATTATGTACGTGGCTTCAACTGTTATTGCTATTAGACAGCACAGCCTTAGAAACTCAGTAGAGAGTAATTTCTTAAGGGAAAAAAAAAGGTTGGCCTTTACTTATGAGAACTCTACATGGGTTAACACGTGTGTTTGGACATTTTGCACAAACTCCAGACACACAAGTACAAACCATCTGCAGCTGCTGCCTGGGTGTCATGGATGTCCTCCTGTACTCTGGAGGTCACGCTAATTCTTCGGGCTTTCCTCTCAACTGTGCAGGTGTCTGTTGAGTCTGCATGAGAAGAAGCAAAGCCAGGAAGAAGGGATCAAGCTGTGCATTAGAAGAGCGGACAGGCTCACAAGGACCTTTCGCAGAACACACACAGTTGAGTATTTACTCTTTTACCTCATGCTACCTTTAGTTCTCCCATGAAGGTAAGTCCCGTATTTAATACTGCTCTTACAACCTATCCAGAGCAGTGGATAAGGTGGTATCCACTTTTTCCATCCTCTCTAATTACTTGGAATAAATGACTTATTTCACCAGTTTCCCACTTTCTAGTGAGTTAGGGGTGCAAACTCAGTATAATTAAATGTCAATATGAACACAAAATTCGGGAGATGATACTTTAGCAATTCCCTGATTAAGCAGTAGTTACTAGAAAATTATGGGTTTAAAGTACACCACCCATATAAGGCTAACCCAAGAACACATTGCATTAATGGTAACAGTAAACCATAATAGCAGTACTTGAAAAATCAGAACCAACTCAAAGTAATACTATATACTGATAATACATACTCCCCAATCTTTCATAAATTCCAGTTACCTGTGTGTGCAAAAGCCTAGCAGACACTTCACAACATGGACTGCAGGCACACCAATTACCAATTTCTTGCGAGAATACTGTTTCTATTAATGTATAGGCAGTTTAGTAAGTAGCGTTTTGTATTAAGTAAAAACAAAAAATGGCAGACTTCATATGATTTACCCTTAAGAACCGAAGAAAGATCTTTCATTTTGTAATCAGTTTGGAGCCCATAAGCAGCCCTCTAGTACAACCTACCTTTGGAAATCAGTGCTCCACAATCTTAAACACTGTTATCAGAGTAAATCAAAAGCAGAGTGAACATCTTAGGCTCCAGAGACTAGACTAAGGTAAAGTTCTACTTCTTAGAACTGTTAACCACTTTTATAGCATCACATACCTCCTTCTCGCTGACTCTTACAACAACCCTGTACAGAAGCACCGCTCTGGATCTGAACAAGGTCAGGTGGCCAAGACAACCAGGACCAGCGCTCAAGTTAAGTTGTACCACACCAAGGTCAGTGCTCTCGCCACTATGAGTTACCAATGTCAAGGTTGGGGGTGGGGGGACAACTTTCTGAATCAGCTGAGGCAGCTTATCACACACACACTTGCGTTGCTTAACTACAAAGTCTGGTCCAAAAAGATTTCTCGGTCTCCCTTTCTGTCTTTCCTTCTTTCTCTAATTATCACACTTATTATTCAGATAAACATCTATATTCCACTTGGATATTCTAGGTCTTCTGCATTTCCATATGAATTTTAATTTCTACCAAAAAAAGAAAAAAACAGTAAATCTGGTATTGCACCAATCTGAAAAGAATAGCTACCTTAATAAAACTGATTTAATAACAGACATGGTTTATTTAGGTCTTCTTTAATTTCCTTTGGCAGTGTTTTATAATATTCAATGTACATATCTGGTGAAACTTATTAGTGTCATTTAAGTGTCATTTTTTGGATGGTATTGTAATTATCCTTTTATTTCCACTTTCCAATTGTTGGCTAATATATATAAATATGGTTTTTGGATCCTGACCTTATATCCCAAAACCTTGTTAAATTCACTTATTAGTTCTAATTTTTGGTATCCTTAGATTTTCTTTGCAAATAATCATGTCATCTGCTGAATTTTATCAGATGGTTTTCAGTATCTAATGAAATGATCATATGCTTTTTCTCCTTTACTTTCTTAATATTGCATTCCTGAGGCTAAACCCAATTTGGTCATGATGTATTATCTATCTTTTGTTCTATTGGGAATACTTTATGTTATGAGGGTTATTGATCTGTAACTTTGTTTTCTTTTGGGGAGGTAGGTAATGGCTATCAGGTTTTAGAATCACGGTCCTGCTGGCTACATAAAGAAAATCGGAAGCATTCCTTCCTCTTATTTTCTCAGAGTTTGTATGATTGGCATTATCTCTTCCTTAAATATTTGATAGAATTCACCCACTGGTGCAACCATCTGGGTCTAAAGTTTTCCTTCTGGGAAAACTTTTAATAATGGATTCAATTTCTTTAATTACATATATAACTAGTTATATTTCCCTTTTCATCTTGTTCTCACTATTTTTCAAGATGTGTCCATTTCATCTACAGTGTCAAGTTTACTGGCATAAAGATGTTCACTGCATTCCCTTATTTTAACAGGTAGCCTCATCTTTCATTGCTGATTTTGGTAATCTGTTCTTCGAGATCAGTCAACCTGAGAGTTTACTGACTTTGTTTATCCTTCAAAGAAGTTTTGGCTTTTTTTGGCTTTGATGCCTTTCTCTGTTGTTTGTATTTTCTGTCTCATTGATGTTTCTTGTATTTTCTTTCTTTTCACTTCCTTTGTTCTATATTCTTAGGGTAGAATTTTATGTCATTGACATTAGATCTCCTTGTCTTATGTGAGCACTGAAGGCTATAAATTTCCTTCTAAGCACTACTTTAACTGTTGTAAAGAATTTGGCCTTGCTCAAAGAAAGCTCTAGCTTTGGCCCCAGCTCCTGGCAGATAACCTCTAAAATCCTGAAATTTCTCAAGAGACAGGAGTGTCCTTGTTAATTATGGTGGGCCCTTCAGACCATAGAGTTTATGCTAATAAGGTGGCTCACAGTGGACATATCCCTTAAACAGGGTGATTCCTCCCACAGCCCTTGAATCAATTAACCGGATTACCACTAGGCAATGCTTCCTTAGTAGATACAAATCTGGTACTTGGTAGTCATCCACTAAGATTCTTTGTACCATTTTTAGACAGCAGTAGGCTATTTTAAATGCAGAGCAGTCAAAAACATCCACAGTATTGGCTTGGCCAAACAATTCATTCAGGTTTTTCTGTAACATCTTACAGAAAAGCCTGAACGAACTGGCCAACCCAATAGTATTAAACAATAAAAAGAACATGTACTGCATTGCCACCTATAAATGAAATCCTTAAAACACTCTGTACCGAGTGTTGAACACAAAGCTGTTTAGGTTAGGTAACATTATTTTTGTGTAGAATTAAAATTCTCTGATTAATCAGTTTGATGTGATTTTAAAACGTTACCCCTGTAGGTAACTTTTGTAAGTAAGGCCTTCTCCAATATTGTATGTCCTCATGATCAACCTACCTTGAGTTCTTTAAACCAAAGAGGGTTAAGATATGAAATGCATACTTGACCGCAGGCTTGAGAAGTATAAGAATGATTTTTTAAGATACTGCAATGCTAGTTATACATTTGGTACATAAAACTCAACTCAAAAGAAAAGATTTAATACCACACAGAAATGATTTAATAACTATGCAAAAGTGATTCCTCAAATCTTGGTCATGTAGGATTTCCTTTGTCCTAGTCCCAATCTAAGTGTTATGCCCGCCTGTTGAGTACACAAGGATTCTTTTGTGGCCTGTCAATTAAATAATCGTAGATCTACTGCAGATCAAACTTCCCATTCTAAAATAAAACCTTTAAAATTCCCATTGCACTGTAAGAATTATCTTTTAGGACTATAGTTTTTATAATGCTGAGTAAATTTAAACTATATTATATACAGTTTCCATTTATTTTGGGGGAAGGGAGACAACAGAGCAGAGTAGAAGAACTTGAGCTCACCTGCTCTCACCAAGCCACCAAAATCACAACAAAATGCTGAACAACAATCAACAAAAAACACTGGAACCTACCGAAAAAGATATTCTACGTCCAAAGGCAAAGAAGAAGCCACAAAGAGATGGTAGGAGGGGCACTTTCCCCATATAATCAAATCCCATACCCACCAGGTGGGAGACCCACAAACTGAAAATTAATTATATGGCAGAGGTTCTCCCAAAGGATGAGGGAATGTAAATTGGTGTAGCCACTGTGGAAAACAGTAAGGAGATTTCTCAAAAAACTAAAAATAGAGCTACCATACAATCCAGCAGTCCCACTCCTGGGCATAATATATCTGGAGAAAACCATACTTCAAAAAGATACATGTACCCCAATGTTCACTGCAGCACTATTTGCAATAGCCAGGACATGGAAGCAACCTAAATGTCCATCGACAGAGGAACTGGATAAAGAAGATGTGGCACCTATATACAATGGAATATTAATTACTCAGCCATTGAAAAGAATGAAACAATGCCATTTGCAGCAACATGGATGGACCTAGAGATGATCATACTAAGCAAAGTAAGTCTGAGAAAGACAAATATCATATGATATCACTTATATGTGGATTCTCAAAAAAGGGTACAAGTTCACTTATCTACAAAATAGAGAGTTATAGATAGACGTAGAAAACAAACTTGGGGGTAAGGAGGGGAGGGATAAATTGGGAGATTGACACAGACAGACACACTACTGTATATAAAATAGATAACTCATAAGGACCTACTATATACAGCAGAGGGAACTCTACTCAATATTCTGTAATGGCCTATATGGGACAGAATCTAAAAACGAGTGGATATATGTATGTATAACTGATTCACTTTGCTATACATCTGAAACTAACACAACATTGTAAATCAACCATACTCCAATAAAAGTTAACAAAAACAAAACTCATGGGGATCAGAAACCAAAAATCTACAACAGATACACAAAAGAGAAAAAGCAATCCAAACACAACACTAAAGATAGTCATCAAATCACAAGAGAACAAAAGAGGAAAAGACGTGCAAAAACAAATCCAAAACAATTAGGAAAATGGCAACAAGCACATACATATCAATAATTACCTTAAACGTAAAAGGACTGAATGCTCCAACAAGGAGACACAGACTGGCTGAACGGAAACAAAAACAAGACCCCTGTATATGCTGTCTCCAAGAGACCCAATTCAGTTCTAGGAACACAGACTGAAAGTGACAGGATGGGAAAAGGTATTCCATGCAAATGGAAGTCAAAAGAGACCCAGAGTAGCAATTCTCATATCAGACACAAGAGACAAAGAAGGACACTACATAATGATCAAAGGACCAATCCAAGAAGAAGATATCACAATTGTAAATATCTATGCACCCAACATAGGAGCACCTTAATAAGGCAAATGCTAACACAGCCTTCAAAGGAGAAATTAACAGTAACACATTCATAGTGGCAGACTTCAACACCCCACGTACATCAATGGACAGATCATCCACACAGAAAATCAATGAGAAAACACAGGCCTTAAGATGACACATTAGACCAGATGCACTTAATTGGTATTTATAGAGCATTCCATCCAAAAGCAGCAGAATACACATTCTTCTCAAGTGCACATGGAACATTCTCCAGGCATGCTGAGCACAAACTGAGCCTCAGTAAATTTAAGAAAATTGAAATGATATCAGCATCTTTTCAAACCACAACACTATGAGATTAGAAATCAACTACAAGAAAAAAAGTGCAAAAAACAAACACATGGAGGCTAAACAACATGGTACTAACCAACCAATGGATCACCGAAGAAATCACAAAATGCTTACGGACAAATAAAAAAAAGGCACAAAGATCTAAAACATATGGACACAGCAAAAGCAGTTCTAAGAGGGAAGTTTATAGCAATACCATCTTACCTCAGGAAACAAGAAAAATCTCAAATAAACAACCTAACCTCACACCTAAAGTAACTTGGAAGAGAACAAACAAAACCTAAAATTAGTAGAGAAAGAAATGAGACAAAGAAAAAATAGAGAAGATCAATGAAACTGAAAGCCGGTTCTTGGAAAAGGTAAGCAAAATTGATAAACCTTTAGCCAGACTCATCAAGATAAATAAAACTAGAAATGAAAAAGGGGAAGTTACAACAGACACCGCAGAAATACAAAGCATCCTAAGAGACTACTACAAGCAACTCTATGCCCAAAAAATGGACATCCTAGAAGAAATGGACAAATTCTTAGAAACGTACAATCTCCTAAGACTGAAGAAATAGAAAATATGAAGAGACCGATCACAAGCACTGAAATTGAAAGTGTGATTAAAAATCTTCCAACAAACAAAAGCCCAGGACCAGAGGGCTTCACAGGCGAATTCTATCAAACATTTAGAGCAGAGCTAACACCCATCCTTCTCAAACTCTTGCAAAAGATAGCAGAGGGAGGAACACTCCCAAACTCAATCTACGAGGCCACCATCACCCTGGTACCAAAACCAGAGAAAGATGTCACAAAGAAAGAAAACTGCAGGCCAATATCACTGATGAACATCGATGCAAAAATCCTCAACAAAATACTAGCAAACAGAATCCAACAGCACATTAAAAGGATCATACACCATGATCAACTGGGATTTATCCTAGGGATGCAAGGATTCTTCAAGATCTACAAATCAATCGGTGTGATACATACATTAACATACTGAAGAATAAACCACATGATCATCGCAATAGATGCGAAAAAAGCTTTTGACAAAATTCAACACCCATGTATGATAAAAACTCTCCAGAAAGTGGGCATAGAGGAAACCTGCCTCAACATAACAAAGGCCATATATGACAGACCCACAGCAAACATCATTCTCAATGGTGAAAACCTGAAAGCATTTCCTCTAAGATCAGGCACAAGACAAGGATGTCCACTCTAGCCACTTTTTTGGAAGTCCTAGCCACAGCAATCAGAGAAGAAAAAGAAACAAAAGGAATCCAAATTGGAAAAGAACAAGTAAAACTGTCACTGTTTACATCATACTATACATGGAAAATCCTAAAGATGCCAGAAAACTATTAAGAGCTCATCAATGAATCTGGTGAAGTTGCAGGGTACAAAATTAATACACAGAAATCTGTTGCATTACTATACATGAACAATGAAAGATCAGAAAGAGAAATTAAGGAAACAATCTCATTTACCATTGCATCAAAAACAAGAAAATACCTAGGAATAAACCTACCGAAGGAGGTCAAAGACCTATACTCTGAAAACCATAGGGCACTAATGAATGAAATCGGAGATGACACAGAAAGATGGAAAGACAGACTGTGTTCGGATTTGAAGATTCAATACTGTTATAAATGACCACACTACCCAAGGCAATCTACAGATTCCATGCAGTCCCTATCAAATTACCAATGACACTTTCCACAGAATTAGAACAACAAATTTTGAAATTTGTATGCAGACACAAAAGACCCTGAATAACCAAAGCAATCCTGAGAAAGAAAAACGGAGCTGGAGGAATCAAAGCTACAGTAATCAAGACAGTCTGGTACTGGCACAAAAACCGAAATAATATAGATCAGAATAGAAAGCCCAGAGAAACTCACACACCTATGGTTACCTAATCTATGACAAAGGAGACAAGAATATACAGTGGAGGAAAGACAGTCTCTTCAGTAAGTGGTGCTGGGAAACCCGGACAGCTACATGTAAAAGAATGAAATTAGAACATTCTCTAACACCATACAGAAAAAGAAACTCAAAACAGATCAAAGACCTAAATCTAAGACCAGATACTATAAAACTCTTAGAAGAAAAACATAGGCAAAACACTCTTTGACATAAATCACAGCGATATGTTTTTGGATCCACCTCCCAGAGTAATGAAAATAGAAACAAACAAAAAAACCCCCAGTGGAATCGAATTCAACTTAAAAGCATTTGCACAGCAAAGGAAACCATCAACAAAACAAAAGTCAATCCCCAGAATGGGAGAAAATATTTGCAAATGATGCGATCGACAAGGGATTAGTCTTCAAAATATACAAACAGCTCATGCAGCTCGATATCAAAATACAAACAACCCAATCATAAAATGGGCAGAAGACCTAAACAGACATTTCTCCAAAGAAGACATACAGATGGCCAAGAGGCACAGGAAAAGATGCTCGACATCACTGATTATTAGAGAAATGCAAGTCAAAACTACAATGAGATATCACCTCACACCAGTCAGAATGGCTACCGTCAAAAAATCTAGAAACAATAAATGCTGGAGAGGATGCGGAGAAAAGGGAACCCTCCTACACTGCTGGTGGAAATGTCAAGTGGTACAACCACTGTGGAGAACAGTATGAGGTTCCTTTAAAAACTAAAAACAGAACTACCATATGTTCCAGCAATCCCACTCCTGGGCATACATCTGGAGAAAACCATACTTTGAAAACGTACCTGCACCCCAATGTTCATCGCAGCACTGTTTACAATAGGCAAGACATGGAAGCAACATAAATGCCCATCGACAGAGGAATGGATAAAGAAGGTATGGAAGATGTGGCGCGCGCACACACACACACACACACACACACACACACACACACTGGAATATTACTCAGCCATAAAAGTCTTAAAAAATGATATAAATGAA
Source organism: Pseudorca crassidens (assembly GCF_039906515.1). Lineage (NCBI taxonomy): Eukaryota > Metazoa > Chordata > Mammalia > Artiodactyla > Delphinidae > Pseudorca > Pseudorca crassidens. The sequence goes on along the minus strand of NC_090317.1, from coordinate 106,649,769 downwards.
CTTCTTTACAAAATAGAAACAGACTCACAGACTTCAAAAACAAACTTACAGTTACTAAAGGAGAAAGATGGTGGGGGAGGAATAAATTAGGAGCTTGGGATTAATATATACACAACTATATATAAAACAGATACTCAACAAGGACCTACTTATAGCACAGGGAACTCTACTCTGTAATAGAGTTCTGTAATAACCTACATGGGAAAAGAATCTGAAAAAAGAATGGGTATATGTATAACAGAACCAAATTCACTGTACACCTGAAACTAACGTAACAGTGTAAATCAACTATACAAAATAACAATTTTTTTCAAGTTATTTTTTACAAAATAAATTGTATATCGTATTTTAGTTACCTTTGACCTCTAGGAGTTATTTAGTACTTTTTAGAAATTAAGGTTTTGGGGACATTTCATTATTGCCACAGTAACATCAATAGGGTAACTTTTAAAATGCTATCTCTAATGGAAATTTCTTCAGCTTTTTAGGTGAACTGCCAAGGAATTTTCATATTCATTTCTATGACGTCTGTGACATTTCCCTACTTACCTTTTTTAGGTGGCTTGGGTGGTACAACTGGACCAGGTTCTATGTTGTCATAAAAATTATTCATAGCTTTTGGATCAAAGTTACCTATAAAGAAAATAAAATCAGCAAGCATTTAGGACTTTTTCTCCTGTTATTTGAAATTTTTGTTGAGGAAAATATGGAAATAAACATGTAAAAAGGGGAACTGTTTTTCCAGGGTTTCAAAAATCATTATACTATCCTACCCTTCTCCCACTGAAACTGTTTTACCGTTTTGAGAAAATACTCAAGCAAACTACCACTTCAGTGTCTTTCTACAATGTATCACCTAAAGGAACATTTTTCTAACTATAAAGCTCATCTCTTTACACAGGATTAAGTATGTGGCGCACATAGGGAGGTAAATGAAGAAGAGAAATGAAAGGATGACAACTGTTTTCTCTGTTTGTTTTGATTTTAATGAACAAAACCATGAGAAAGCTCACGTTTATGTCTTTCATATTAACCTTAAAATTTTATCCATTATAAATTCAAGTATGGAAGAAGCTACACATAAATTTACCAAGATTAATCAAGTTGTTATGATAGCAGCAGCTCAGGGATTCCTATCTTCAAGAAAAGGAGAATCTTAAATGTTCCCTACAGACTTATCAATAATAAAAGATGATATGCTGCCAATTTCAGAATAACAGATAGAACAATCTCACCTCTCTCAAAATGTTCACTCCCTGATACAGTGTCTGTTTCAGCCCCTTCTCCTGACATGACAACGGCAAGGTCAGTTTTGATCCAATGCCAACTTTGGGTCCTACCTTCACATCTGTGAACCCATCATCACAATCTGCCAGTTCTGCATAATTCCAGTTAAGCTTTGAAACTGTATACATGTTTATTTACAGAGGATGATATGTGGTACTGATAGTTCAAATATATTGGATCTCTTGATTTCTAGACCTAATTTTCTCCCCCAACAAAAGTTTTCCTCACCAAAACCAACAATGAAGCTGCTTTTCATCAACTCGTGCACTGATTTGTATCTAATCTAAATGCCCTGCCCCCCAAAATGTCTAGATTCCTTCTCTGGCTTAAAAATTTAGGCTGAAAACTCAGTATAAAATTTTTCCACAGGATGGAGGAGTACAATTTAGTATAAAATGGATATATTTGGACCCCTTATGAAGGGAGATTTAGAACTGCTTAAGCACCAAAAAAGAGCTCTTTGTTGCCCAACAGACACCAAAAACACAGCTCTGCGTTTATAAAACCTCAGTAACAGTTTTCCTTGCAGGTACTATACACAAATGCCTTTAATCCATTTAGATATGCTATTTTTAAATAAGTTTCTGAAAATAATTCCTGTGATGGCTCATGAAAGCCACAATGCTATTTCATTTATTAACTAGATCTTTTTATGCTTTAAGATGCTGCATAAGTATTTCTTCAATTACTTAAGTTACAGCTGATGATCTAATTTCTAGGTCCCATAAGGCTTACTAAAAATATCCCAACCAAATGTTTCAGTGTTTCTTGTTTAGCTTCAAAGAACACATTAAGCAAAAAAATTGATGCAACCTTCTAATATAGTAGCAATAGTTTGTCTAACCCCCACGCAGTAGTTCTTTCATTGCTTAAAGCTACTAGGCTGTAGAGTCCCCTAGGCTTCTGAAATTAACTTCAAGGGTACCCAACCAGATTGCTCAACTTTCACATGGAAATGTGCTTCTGTCTATTGTTCAGAGAGTTCCGTATCTTTTTGGTTCCCCTGCTTCTACTGTATAATCTTGCCTTAAAATGGCAACGGGGTACTTTAAAATACAGTAGAAGCTCTCTTAGCTGCCATAATTAAGAATAGTTAAGTGGTGGTGGGGGAGGGGTGGCTGACTAAAACGGAATTCTTAAGAAAAATTACACGCCAACTTTATTATTTATTTTTGGCTGCACTGGGTCGGTTGCTGCGTGCAGGCTTTTTTCCAGTTGCGGTGAGCGGGGGCTACTCTTCTTTGCAGTGTGTGGGCTTCTCATTGTGGTGGCTTCTCTTGTTGCAGAGCATGGGCTCTAGGCGCGGGCCTCAGTAGTTGTGGCTCGCAGGCTCTAGAGCGCAGGCTCAGTAGTTGTGGTGCACGGGCTTAGTTGCTCCGTGGCATGTTGGATCTTCCCGGACCAGGGCTCGAACCCGTGTCCCCTGCATTGGCAGGCGGATTCTTATCCACTGTGCCACCAGGGAAGCCCAGGCCCACTTTAATGTAACAAAACATATAAACATAGCAATATTTTAATGTTGGACCAAGACCTTTTCTTTATGTATCTGTTGACCAGACTTCTTATATTGTCTTTCTTAAATTAACTACACCCATCATGATGATCTAAAGTGGGGGTGGGCAAACTTTTCCTGTAAAGGGCCAGATAATAAAAGTTTTAGGCTTTGTGGACCTGTAATACAGTTGTAAGCCCTCAACTGCTGTTGAAACACAAAAGAAGCCCCAGACAATATGCAGACAAATGGGTCTGGCTATGTTCCACTAAAACTATTTACAGAAACAGAGAGCAGGCTAGTTTGCTGCACCCTGATCTATAATTCCCTGTTTTGATTTTAGAATGGAGCAAAAAAGATACTTTAAGAACATTTGAGAATAGAATCCTCTGATTTTCCTCTGTAATCATTTTCAGTTGTTTACACCCATATCTAATTCACAGTCCCTATATATTTCTTTTTTAAGTGTTTGCCTTTGAGTCTTTAAAAAGCAGTTGCCTATGGCTTTTATAGAAAGAGCAGCTTCTCCTGCATTCATGTCAGTTTTGAAAACATTATGCCAGTTACAATACTTCTGTAATTTAAACGGGTTTAAAAACAGGCACAACTGACTCTTGGTAAGCAGACAATTCAGCTGATGCGAGCAATAGTACAGAGACGTGCCAGAATGCAGCCTCTCCTGGCTGTGTATTTTACAGAGGAAAATGAAGAATATCTCTAACCTGGCAAGTAGGGTAAATCAAAGTCAATTAAGCGAGCTTCTACTGTAGTATACTTCTATAAGACAGCCAAAAAAAAAAACCCCAAAACAAAATATCTAAGATAGAGTTGAATGTTTTCATGTAACAGATAACATAAAAAAACGCATATGGAACTTATTTTTAAAGTGAGAAATCTGATGTTCTGATTTGGGATCCCTATTTTTACAGATAACTTAGATGACTTATCACATAATATAAATCTACTACGTTTTAGAATTAAACCCCAGCAATTTATAAAATATTCACAGTAAATGACTAAAAGAGGATAAATACAGAGTAACAACATAAAACAGTCTAAATGGTAAGAACTTAATGATGAAGTTGCCAAAGTAATACTATTTTTTGATCACCCAAATCTGATCTATGACCATGGAGTGAGGGATCTCTACCAGGACTGTGATCTTTTAAGAGAGTTTTTATCCATTATATCTGTAAAACCAAAATGATTGCTATTTAAGCAGCTTAAAACACCCACTATTACTTATGGTTTACCAAATAATCAAGTCTATACCTCTAGATTGAAGGAGGTCAACTTCTTTCAGTGTACAGTCAACATTTATCTGGAGTTGTCTGTTCATGCTTCTCAATCTTGTCATTTCCTCAGGCTAGTAAGAAAGGACCCAAAATAGCAATTGTGGGAAAGTCATTATCAAGCCCAACATTTAAGAACTGCTATTCACGTTAATCGTTCTGATTGGTTATTACCAAGAAAATGGCCCTAATCCGTTAGAGGACATGTTTAAGAAGTCCTGTATGTTTTTCAAGGAATAAAGTGGTGACATCAATATGGCCACATATAAACAAAATCTGCATATAATGTGGCGGGGCTGTAATACTACACTATGTTCTCTCATACAAATACTACCATATTTTAATCACAAAGCATTGAGAGTATTTTACGTCTACGTTTTCATGGTAAGGGAAACTAAGAATCAACCTTTTAAACAAGCAACGTCCACGATTTTAGTCTCGTCAAGGCTGGTAAAAATTACCACAGTACTAATTTTAATTAATGCTTATTAATTGTCAGGCACTATGTTCACCAGAATTCTCTCATTCTTTCCTCAAAACAATCTTCCCAGGTAAGTACTGATATCACCCCCAATTTATACATGAGAAAGCTGAGGCACAAAGAAGTTATATCATTTTCCCAAGGTTATAAGAAACATAATTGATAAAGCCAGGATTTATATAGAGGTCTTCCGTATAAACTTATATAGAAATCTTTGTCTTTTTTTCTAGATCAAAGGAAGCTATTAATCTAGTACATGAAAATTTCAGAAACAAATGGATTCCATTCTTCCTCCAACTCTGTTTCCTTCTGCCTTGACCTTTCCAGCCCAGCCTACTCCCTAGGTCTTTCAGGGGCATACATGAGACTCTGAAATGTGAAGAGAGCCCTATTTTTCAGTTAAATAAAGCTTTTTGGAAGCTGCTACTTCCCTCGAGATTCTGAATTTCCTTACTATTTACATATATGTACAGTAAAAAATAACAGTTTAGACTCCAGAGGCAATGGGTACTGAATCCTTCAGCACAGCACAGCTATTAACCCAGTTACTCAGGTGATTTCAACTACATGAAGTAAAAGATAAATATCTGCTATGATAGGAAGACAATACTGTTAAAAACATGTAGTTTTGCTAAAAACTAAATACAAAAGAAAAATAAGCAAAATGGGTTATCTTAATTACCAATAATGCAAAATATTATGCTGTTAGGACATATTATCAGAATAACTGGGAATGCCCATTACATTAGCAGGTGTCAAAAGTTTTAAATGATTTAACAGGCAGAATATAATAAGAGCTACAATCCCTTAGAATGCTAGGGGAACAAAAAAGTCATTGAGAAATATTTATTAGGGACTGCTTTCCTTTTCTCCTTCCTAGGGGCAAACCATGTGATGTTAACATGCAAAATGCTTACACCTTGTAATTAAATATTAAAAGTTTAAAACATATCTGAGCATTTATATTAAAGATAAAGCACTTGGTCAAGGGTTTCAAAGAGTGATGCTGTCTTCCTAGGAATATGTGAAAGAACCTATTCTTTTCTTTGTAGAATCACTGGGAAAGTACCTAAAGGAGCAAATCCTTCCTATGTATTTGCAGGGGGAAGGGAATGTTTCAGCCACAGCAGTCCTGAATAGTGAAGCTCTGTAACTAAGTATGGAAATATTATAATATACTTTATACTCAAGAGGCTACTATACATGGGCTTATAATAACAAAAAAGCTCTCGTCACCACGCTCATTTCCAAAGACAGTAGAACCACTGGAACTTGCTAAAACTAAGAGTTTATCTGTAAGATTCCTACGTCTATCTTCATAGCTTCTGATTGAGGGAAAAAAAGTTGTTTCTGAAACATTACTACCATTTGTCCAAAAGTATACGGTATTTTCATGGGGGAGGGGGTTTCAAGATTGGTTGTGTGTAATTCAGACTTGTTTGTAAAGTACCAGGATGTTTTATATCTGACCTTTCCAAGTAAAAAATTCTAAGCTTTTTTCCAAAAGGTGGCAGAAATACCCTGAGTCACCTGTTCCATCAGTTTAAGAAGTTGTCTCAGAGACCAAGGTCGAAGACCACTAATGTTCTTTCATGGTTTGGCCCCAGTTACGTGTCTGGGATTGTGGGTTGGTCCCAAAACCCAATTAATCAGGACAAGATGAATGAAGGGGAAAAACTTGTGGGAGGGAATAACTGGAAGCTCTCTGATTATTAAAATCTTATTTTTCCTTCAAGGTATAACTTAAATTTCCCCCTTCTCCATGAAAGTGTCCCATCTTTGAACCCTACTAGCAAAAACTAACATTTCTATCTCAGAACTCTGAAAGTACTTAATATCACTACTATTTAGTTGGCCAGCACTTCTGATTTACTGTCTTACGTTATCTTTTCCCGCTCTCTCTCTCTCTCTCTCTCTCTCTCTCTCTCTCTCTCTCTCTCACACACACACACACACACACGTACAGGTTCACAGACAGATATATGTATGTCTTTTCACATACAGATGTTGTTAAGAGATGACATCTCCCACAGCATTTAATAAAATGCTTTGCAAACAGGAGACTGAGAAAACTGATGGCCGTTATGCATCCTTCACTTCTGCCCTCCTTGGAAAGGTTATTTCACTGCCCCTCTATAATCATCTGCAACTGCACATATAGCTGGTCACAAACCTGCATTTCAGTTTCATGAGGCACACAGGTTTCTAACCAATTTTTTTATACACTACTTGGTAAGAAATTAGTTTGAAACGTAAAGGAGGCAATATGTGCTTAGCAGCAAAAAAGTTAATTCTCTTGTATAATCCTACACGAGTGGGACAATGATAGTGATACCCATTTATTGAGCACCCACTTCACACCAGGCAGTTTACATATACTGCCTCTTTATCTTGACAATAATATTAAAATATACCTCTTATAATTCCCGTTTATAGATAGGGAAAATCAGATACAGAGAAGTTAGAACCAGTGAGTAAAGAGTTATTCTGGCTCCAGAGCCTATGTAGGCACCCTTTCAACTACATCATGGTGCCACGAATGAGCCTCTATGAACAAAAAGGGAATTATGACTAAATGCTTTATTTCTTAATTAATTTCCTACATAATATATACCCTTAATGTTATACATGTTCCTGAAGTTAAAAGGAAATCAAGTTTTTTCAAAGTATTTCAGATTTGTGTTATGTATATATTATATATACCTAAAGCAGATTTCTCCAGTATCTTGTAAACAACATTTATTTTGTAAGAATACTATCTGTTGGGCATTGTATAAATTGTTTAATGTATATTATCTTACTTAATTCTCACAAAAATCCCATGAGATGGGTACTCCCCAGAAAACAAGCATAAAGGAAGTTGCTTATCCAAGGATATATGAGTGACACAGAAGGAGCAGAAAGAAGTAGGATTCAAATTCACACCTGCATTGAGAGCCCAGATCTTAACCACCATGTATAATTGTTCTTCAGCCACGCATTCCTATTAGTCTTCTATTTTACTCTAGGCCTGGCAGTGGAAACACATGGGAATCACACACTCAAATTTCTCACCTCTCAGATATTATCACCCACATGAGCCACTAATCTCTGAAGCTGGGTGATGGCTACACAGGAGTTCACTATACTATTCTGCTTATTTTATGTATGTTTGAAACTCTGTAACAAAAAGTTAAAAATAAATTATAGCATAGGGCAGCAGTTTGACTAACTTCCCTCTTTTTCTAAAGAAGTCTCATCAATAAAAGCTCTCGTGTAAAATCTGGTTTTTTTTTAAAGCACTGATCTATGCTACCTTAGACAATTCTCTACTTCCAACAACAAAGAAATCAATAGGGCTTTAGCAGGGATTATTATACAGCAAGAAGTTGCTAAAGAAAGTTTACATGGTTATTTTAGAGAAATGACTTCTATGCTAAGAAAATCTGTTTATACTCTACAAGTACCTAAAGGACTCCAAAGTGCCCACCCACCACTGGTGGATTCCCATTTGGGTTATGTTCTTCAATATCTCCCCCAATCAGAGGATATAATTAAGATTTTGATTGGGGAAAAAAAATGAGGCATAGATGTGATTTACAGTATCATCTTTCAGTTAAAGAAAGCTTCGTAGGGCTTCCCTGGTGGCGCAGTGGTTGGGAGTCCGCCTGCCGATGCAGGGGACACGGGTTCGTGCCCCGGTCCGGGAAGATCCCACATGCCGCGGAGCGGCTGGGCCCGTGACCCATGGCCGCTGGGCCTGCGCATCTGGAGCCTGTGCTTCCGCAACGGGAGAGACCACAACAGTGAGAGGCCCGCGTACCGCGGGGGGGGGGAAAAAAAGATAGCTTTGTAATTTTCCATGTGTCTTAAGTAATTAAAACCCTTCCTTCTCACTTCTGATATTGACTATACTTAGGTATTTAGTCAATATTAGAAAAAATTCCATTACATTATTAAATATGCCTTTTTCTCAATAGTTAACTTCTCAGAAACTTCCACTGGTTCCCCATTACCAGCAGAATACAGTTCAAACACCTCCACTATTCTACCTATGCATATTAACCTGTTAAGACATCAGAAATCTCAGCTTAAATGAGGGAACTGTAAAGACTCCTTAAAGTCTGTCTTGACTTCAAGCCTTCATTACCTCATGCTCTTTTTCCCTTCTAAAATGCCTTCCCCTTTCCTCTATGCCTACATAGCAATACTGTACTGTTTAGTATTTTTAGGTTATGCTATAATACTGATTTTCATACAGTTATTAAATTAAAGGAAAAAGGTGAGTTCTAATAACCTTATGAAAATCAGATGAAAGCTAGAGACCTGCTTCCCATATAAACACACATATGAAACTCTGCATATAATTTCAGGGACTCACGGATCTCCTTTGAAGCCACGAACTTCAGTTAAAAACTTCTCTATGAGGGCATAGCTGCAGACATCCTGTCTGCAAGAGGCCTGACATATACACTAACTTCTCTAAACTTGTGCACTCTGAGAAAGAGATTACCCTTAGTTAAGAGACAGTAAGAACATGAGGAATGGCTCCATGAAAAAGTAGAGATTAAGTTCAGCCCTGAAGAACAGACAGCATTTATACGTATACACAGAGCTTCAGAAGACCACTGCAGCAGGAGCGTAATGTGAGCGAGCAAAAAGTGTATTGAGTATACACGGATAAACTAGCTGATGTATGAGTTCTCTCATTACCCGTGAGCAGACACAGCACTTACCATACTGTATTACAGTTACCTACTGATGGGTCTATTTCTCCCACTAGCAGGTATACACTAAGCTCCTAGTATAGGACCACATTCATAAACTGTAAAAAAAAATGCTTGTTGAACGAATCAATGTTGAAAGAGGAAATGATAGGTTGGATCACAGAAAGCTTGTGATGTCACAGGATTTTAGGACACCTGTTTCCAATTTTTCGGAATTTTTAAAGAACTTTAGAACTCACAAATATTCACCAACATGTTAAAAATATATTACCGAATCTTTTCATGAGAGCAGTTCCTGTTAGGACCGCTGTTAATACTATTATCTTAGTTTCTACAATTATTTACACTAACCAAATTGCTCTGCTTTAAAATATTCTATAGTCAACACTTTCCCAACATGCATATTCATCTTGATCTAACTCATGTGCATTAATGTACTTAGAAAAATAACTTTTAAATGTTTGAAAAATATATATACAATATGCTTAAAAGGATAAATGAATACATGAGAACAATGTATAAAATATTTGGTCAAGGTGTACTTTTCATTTCTATTCGGACAGAAAGCAATTTATAGTGAATGAGATGCTTTACCTTGATTATAACTGTCAGTATTTGAAAATAGTGATGAGTCTATGGAATTCACACGACAAAGAAAAATAAAGCATCAAATTATTTTGATGAGAAAAGAAGGCAGAAGTCCTTCATCCATTGTTTAAAAAACAGAAACAAAACCAAAACTGTGCCAGGAACAGAACCTAAAAGAAAAACAAACAGCCTGGACAGCCAACATGTCCACCTTCCTATCCATGCATCCTAATAGAGCGTACTCACCGTTGGGATCGCAGTGGTGCAGCTGACCCTTCTGAGCCGTCTCTGCATCAGGTCATGCTCCATACTGTTAACTTCAGCCTTCAATTGCTCTAGCTCCTCTTTCTCAAGTTTCAATTGCTTTGCTAACCTCTCCATCCTTGCTCGCTGATGTAACAGCAAGGCTATAGCATTACAGATAAAGTCATTGCAGAAAGTAACATTGAACAAGTGACTGGGAAATTTCTATATGCATTGCTAATGTACGAAATACCTGTAAAGAACCCTGTCATTCAACTTCAGGTGACATTTACTCTCATGTCTTTCTAATGCTATTCTGCCTTCAAATCTGCTTTAATTTAGCTCTTGTAACTTCTGCCAAAATGACACCATCTGTACATTCCTCTTGTTCTACTGTACTTCATTTCCCCAAGATTCTCTTTAACTATACCTGTGTGCGTTTTAAACAGGCTCAAAACCAGGCATATTGAATTACAATCATAATTACTTCCCTTCTTATATACTGAAAGAATACTAAATTATCACATATCTTGAAACAAACTTTTAAAATACTCTATTCTCCTTATATTTAGTTAGGTCCACTGTGAACTAATCCAATAATGTTCTTCATTACCAATCCCACTTCTTATAAATATATTACTTATAAATATTACACCCTTCAGGCCATCCTCTTAGAAAATATTCAAATTTTTCACCTTGATAAACTTTAGTCCACCCTCTATGAATCTTTTTTTCCCACTCTGTAGTTTGTATTTTTGACAATATTGGTTTCACTTCTCTATATTTTTCTCCCAGTGAATGTTCTTCCTAAAAAAGAAGTCTTTTAGAGGTCACTATTATCATGCCTATATTTTTATATTTTAAAGCAAAGTCTGTAGATGATTCTGAAGCACTAACCCTATTCTTAATAGCAATGCTAGTGCCCAATATTTAATAAATACTAAACATTTAATTAAAATTAAACAGCTAATATAAATTATTTTATTTTGAATAGAAGACTGCCACCTCACCACAAAGATTAAATTTCAAAAAAAGGGTAAAATTACCTTGTGTATAGGCGTAGTCATCTGATCCAGAACTAGAACTTCTCTGATATTTATGGCTTCCCTTTTCTCCCCCAGAGCCTGGTATCACTGAAATGGGCTGAATAGGTTCTGGGGCTGCAGAACGTTCTTCTTGGTCCACTAAATTTAAAAGATTTTCAGTTGTTGCTCGGCCTACAGTAATTTTAAAAACTGTAGTTGGGTTTGGTATCATCCGAGGAGATGGTGATGGAGCGCAAGAAGGTCCAGTTGGCTGTGTATATGTAATATACACAGGATTGACACTAAATGGAGGTTTTGGTTGACTGGATATCCCTCTTGAAGGAGAACTTGAAGGTGGCGTGGTGGCTGTGTACAATGAGTGCTGATTCCGTGGAGATGGCTGATTACTGATAGGTGAAGGACTCCTATTAATTGCTGTCCCAGATCTCTGAGAGGGTTCGACTGTAATTTCTATCTTCTTCATGGATCCTTTGGGTAAGCTAGATGGTGTATATGGGAGATAGGCTACTGAATGACTTCCCTGTTTCTGATAGCTAGGAGGTCCTTGTTGATATGGATGGGGTGGAGTAGTTGAAGGACTAGGTGGCATAAAGACATGGGAACTAGGGTGGCCCAACTGGGATGGCTGTACTTGATGCTGTGGAGAGCTGAAGGGTGAAGGACATTGAGAAGGTGGTGGTGAATGGTAAGCAGGTTGAGGGATCTGCTGTTGTTTGGGAGAATACTGAGAAGGTTGATAGTTCTGTTGATGCGGATAAACAGGTAAAGGACGCTGGCTATAATGAGGCACTGGGCCCTGTGGTGAGGACTGCCATGGCGTACTCTGAGGAGTTTGTCTTCCTGATGAACTCTGAGATGTCTGTCTAATATAGATAGAACCAGGAGACCCATAAAGATTGCTTGGAATTTGTGGAAGAATTTGTAAAGCTCTTGGTACAGTCTGTCCAGAAGGGAGGTTCTGGGATACTGTAACAGTAATTGGATTTGTACTATACCGAGGTATGTGCATGTATGAAGGAGGTGGCGGTGGTGGTGGTGAAGGCCCTTGCATAGCAGATGGATTCATTCCTGTTTGAATGGAAGATGGCTGTTGAGGTGGCTGTGAAGGAGGAGTAGCTGTACTTCTGTTCTGTTCATTCATAAAAAATGGATTGTAGTTGGGAGTAGCAGCGACAACAGCTGGAGCTGAGTGTGGTTCCTGAACTAAACATATCAGCTGTTTGCCTGCTGCATGCTGTGGATCAATATGTCCATCGCTTGAGCTATGTACCAGTGTTCGACCACCGTTAAGTTGCACTCCATCTCCTGGGTGGTAGCTACTAGGAGAATGAATACCCAGGTTAATATGCAAAAGGCGATTTCTATTCATCCTGTTGTCATCTGGACTGTGGTATTCCATATATAAGTATTTGCTACTCTCCTGGGAAAGCGCGCGGCAACAGGCTTCAAGATTGTTGTTGTTCTAGGGGGAAGAAATGGTAAAAATAACATTGGCAAAATGGACAAATCCTAATAGTGGGAAGTCAAGCTTTGCCACAGAATTATGTAAATATAACTGTCACAGAATAAGTAGAGAACAGTATTTTAAACACAAAAAAGCTTTATGGTCATTGACCCTGAAAAGGAGATCCCAAACAATCCATATTATTTTACAGACATTTAGCTCACATAACTAGTACTACGCCGCTACTGCTACTGCTACAGAAATGTAAAGTACCTACTAATGAACACTGTGACTCAACCCCAACTTTTCTGACTCCAAATCCAGGACTCATCTTACACTTGTTGCATCTCAACAAATTAAAATGCTGGGCTAATCTTGGATTCACCACACTTGCTGTAATATATAAGTATAAGTAATATCCATCATTAATATTTAAACTGATAAACATGAAAATAACCATGCATTAGTTTTCAAAAGGTAATGAAACCCCAAACAGAAAAAAGTTATAATAAAAATTCCTAAAGACTCAAAACAACAAAAATTCTAAAGCAGCCTTTACTTTTCGTTTAACCAAAGTTAACCCTATCTAACTTCAACTGTCTGTTTCATTATGGAAGATTAAGTTAAAAAAAGATATCAGTATAAAAACAAATCCACTTTTTTTTTTTTTTTTTTTTTTTTTGCGGTACGTGGGTCTCTCACTGCTGTGGCCTCTCCCGTTGCGGAGCACAGGCTCCGGACGCGCAGGCTCAGCGGCCATGGCTCACGGGCCCAGCCGCTCTGCGGCATGTGGGATCTTCCCGGACCAGGGCATGAACCCGTGTCCCCTGCATCGGCAGGCGGACTCTCAACCACTGTGCCACCAGGGAAGCCCCAAATCCACTTTTTGAATTACGGTTCCGTGACTTTGCCAAATTATGGTAATTTAACACAAAACCAGGTCTTCACTGCCTTAATGAAATTCATTCACACTCCCACAGTCTCAAAAGTTTTTACCCGCTCAAACGTAGCTTGGTAAACTTCCAAAATCTTTTAAAGATTTCAATTTTTTGAATTATATACACACACAAAGATGGTAAACAGCAAACTGACATTTTAGATGTTCCAAGTGACAGTAATCAAACTAATAAAAGGTTTCCTCTTTTGAAAATTTTAAGGTACTATAAGATAGTTTTCCATTAAAATTCAGAACTATTTTATTGGCCTAAAACACAATTATTCATTACCTTTGAGATAATCTATTGAAGTTTCCCAATTATCATGACCTTCTCCGTATTTCATAAATATATATACAGATATGCACATATACACATATTACTATATTCTAGGGAAAAGTACATTTTATATAAAAATGAAAGCAAACACTTCACTTCTGCTGAGAACCAAATAAAGCTAAATGTAAAACAGGACATAAAATGTTTGAATTTTAGAGCTGAGAGGACTCTTAGGGTTCCCATCTACTCCAACTCAACTCATTTACAGATGAGCAAAGAGATGCCTGGGAAGTTACATGACTTGATAACAAGCGCTTAACTAGTTAACTGGAGAGCCAGTTCTAGATTCTTGGTCTTCCGACTCCCAGTGCTCTTTCTACTATCACACAGTAATTTCAAGGGACAGGATGTTAGGCCAAAAGTACATTACTATACTGAAACTTTAGGAAGTAAAAGAAAATTCAGTCAAGCAAACCTTTGGAAAATGAATTCTCAGAAATTCAAAGAATTGCTTTATCAAAAACTCCATAATAACTTTTATCCTTCTCCTTATATAAAACTTTTGATACTAAAATTCAAGTACTTTTTAAAATACTTTCTGAGCCAAGGAAAAAAGTAATTGTTGAAATGTAAGAAAACAATTAAATTTGGGCTTTTTCTTATCCTGCTTGAAACCATGCTGATCAAGGGAAGGAAGACAGATATTAAGAGAGAAGACAGATATTGCTAGACACTATGCAAATTTGGAGCCAAAGGATTCAAACTGATTGCCAACAAGACAATGTCACTGACAGATATCTGAAGGGGAAAAAAAAAGATTATTAGCTCCTTCAAGTTTTTTAATAAACCTATGGATTAAAAGGAGAACAAAAACTAGAGTTTTATTTGAAACCTAAGCAGTAACAGACACTTCACTATTTAACATTTTTATTCATTATCCTAAAATTTCATGTTTTCTACATTGAATTAGGTTGCCTAATTAGTACTGCCACAAAAAAGATACAAATTTAAATGATGCAAAGTTGGAGTTGTCAGCCTATTCAAATGTATGTCTACAGTGACAAGCTGAGTACATTTTCTTAGGAAGAAAAATTTAAAACCACAAATGCAAGATATTTAAGTATAAAAATACCACCACAATAGATTCAAATGTCACATGTGACCTGCTAAATGTCTTAAAAAGAAAAAACAAAGGATAAAAAATTTATCAAACGATAAATATGAAGAATAAAGAAATAAAAATTGTTTAGCTGGATAAAGAGGTCAGAAGTTTTAGGAAGATATATGTGAACACTTATGAAAGGACTGAGCCAATAAAGCATCATACCCCTAAAAAGTGGTCCTAAACTGGGGGATGATAACCTAAGAGAGGCTTTAATGCTTGTGTATTAAATGCAAACTACTGGACAGGGAGGAAGGGATAAATTAAGAGTTTGGGATAAAGTAGATAAACAAGGACCTACTGTATAGCACAGGGAACTATACTGTATTCAAAATCCTGTAATAACCTATAATGGAAAAGAATCTGAAAAAGAATGGATATATGCCTATGTATAACTGAATCACTTTGCTGTACACCTGAAACTAACACAACACTGTAAATCAACTATACTTCAATTAAAAGGAAAAAAAGGCAAACTACTGAGTCTTATATACTTTAATGCAAACAGAGAAACTTTCCAGAGCCAGCAGGTGTTAAGTGTCCATACTGATAAACAATATTAATCCCAAAGGAACAAAAAAGTAAAAGACTTAGAACAATGTAAGTTATCAAATGTTCACTGAGTTGAATTTAAAGTTCCATTCTTTCAATTTAGTAAAACGAAAACAATAAGCCTTGAAAAAATAAAGGGCTAAATAAAATTAAATTAAGAAAACAAGGTGGGGGCCCTAGAATAAGTTAGGAAGGTAACTGCTAGGAAGGTGATTTAAACTAGAAGGGTTTCACTCCAGTGGGAAGTACCTTTGCTCTACCAGAGACCAAAATGGGGCTAAAGTAAAGAGTGGAAATTCAGACTGGAAATGTTATGGTAGAAAAAATAAAGACAAGCTATAACACAAAAACGAGACCTAGTAGAAGGGCTTGCAAACAAAGGAAGCACCTCTGTTACCACCACTGATCTGTGAGTCTCTATTTGCAATTAACCTCAACTATATATAGGTTTACATTATATCCTGAGCAGCTCACACTGTAAGGGAGAAGCTTGCATATTATGCAGTAACATAGAGTTTGGACTGATTGTGTAATTACGGAAGTCCAGTGAGCACGACAGAAATACCGCTCCCAAAAGTCAACCAACTAGGGAAATGCTGTAACCCAAAACACACTGCGATTCTGTGAAGGATGATGCAAAACTCAACAGGGGGAGTGTTAGGCCTATTTCTGTGGCCCCTTGAGTGGGAAGAGACGTTCTATCAGAGATGAAAGATTTATTTCAATAGAAGACAACAAAAGTAATGTGATTAAAGAAAGTAGCCTTCCACTTAAAATTAGATATTAGTTAAGCATTTACTAACTAGAAAAACAGTAAGAAAGGGAGGGAACTTTCTAAAAACTTTAAAAAGTAGGCTAAAAAAGTATATAGTTTAAGAAGTTATAATGATAAATTTGAAATCCAAATTCAACTCTTAAGGATTTGGGGACTGATGACACAACCCCCAAAATTTAAGAAGTGAAATGCATGAAGAATCTTTTTGCTACATGCCTTTATTCTTTTCTCTAAATCACTGGTTCTCAATGGGGGAGATTGTGCCTCCCATGGAACACGGAGATTTTGTGTCCCATGGAGACATTTTTGGTTGTCACAACTGCAGGGATACTAATGGCATTTAGTGGGTGGAAGCCAGGGATGCTACTAAACATCCTACAATGCACAAGGCAGACCCCCACAACAAACAATATATCCAGCCCAAAATGTTGACAGGGCCAAGGTTGAGAAATCCTGCTCTAAATGTTCCCCCAACATAAACAAGAAAACTTAACTGAGTTCTAGTCACTACAACACAAAGTCACCTCTAATAAGGTAAACTGTAACTTTAATATCACTATCATTGGTGGGTAATCTACCTGTAACATGCACTGAGACACCACACCCTCCGGAATCTCAGGGAAACGTTGTCGGAGGTCATGGAGAACCTGCATATCAAGCTGTGGACTGTTTTGCGCCATGCCAGAGCAAATGGTGGTCAAGCTTCTCTTATGAAATGGATGCTAATCGGTCTTCCAATAGTAATGATCTTCCAATACTGCAGTCATTTTCTATTAAAAGAAATTAAAGTATGGTTAAATTTAATTACATATTTCACTTTATTCAAATAGAAACCATCAATACATTAAAATGAGCAATCTAAAATAAGTATACCAAATTCTAAAGTTGGAAAATGGACAAATTCTACTTAGCCAAAGACTTTTCTGATGGAATATATAGCTAATCACTGGTTTAAAATCAAGAACGACAGAATTCCCAAACCTTCAGTTCCATTTTAATGCTTCAAAAATGAAGAAAGCAGCAGCTAGATTAAAAATACAGAGTATTATTATTTGGCAACCATATTTTTCTAAGTCTTGAGAAATCCTACTTATGTATAATCACTCATGTTTTCCTACGGGCTATCATATCAGTCCTCTAAAGCGGGATAATCATTTTGATGTCTGAAGTAATAAAATCAGGCAACAGGAATTGATAATAACACCACAAACCACACATGTCCTGTTTGCCTTACATTCTCCCTGTACTTTGAAGCCAAAAGGCTTGAATTTGAACTCTGAGTAAAGCAAACCCAATGTCTAAATGAAACTACTGGGCAAACAAAAATGGAAATGCAGAATCCTTTGCTTTCAAAGATGATGCTGGTGGTCCATCAGTAGCCAGACTTGCCTAGCTAAGGTTTCACCTAGTTCTGGTGCAACTGGCACAGGTGCAAAGATGCCAGGATTTGGGGGCACAGTTTGAGTAGAGGCAAGTCACCCCCAATCTCACTGGTATTAGTCAAGTTAAGCACCCATGTAAATAAAGGCAGCTAGTGAAGTAATAATGAAATCATAAATCAAGTGGCACCATCAAGGTCAATTAACTGACCCATTTTTCATCTATCTCTCCCATTTTTATGACGGGAAAAATGTACAGTGTATACCATACAATCTCATAATATTTCTGCTGTGATCACTCATGAGATGGTAAAATATTTTTAAGACTGAGAATTAAACACCTGCATCTTCGTAAGATGCACGGAAATCATGATTTTAAGATGCAAGTCTAAACTACACAATAAGGGAGGGTCATCCCACACCAAATCCATTTCTTGCAAACAGGCCCTGAGACTTTAAATAATACCATTACCTGGGGCAATGTACAGAACTACAGAGAATTCTTTTTTTTTTTTTTCGGTACGCGGGCCTCTCACTGTTGTGGCCTCTCCCGTTGCGGAGCACAGGCTCCGGACACACAGGCTCAGCGGCCATGGCTCACGGGCCCAGCCGCTCCGCGGCATGTGGGATCTTCCCGGACCGGGGCACGAACCCGCGTCCCCTGCATCGGCAGGCGAACTCTCAACCACTGCGCCACCAGGGAAGACCCAAGAATATTTTAAAACCTTAAAATGCTGCAGGAAAATACTGAATTACTTTTGCTGCTTTATAATTAAGTATATAATTAAAAAATAAATACCATGTAATCTCAAATTTGACTTTCATTATAAGCAGGGAATTTCATTTTGCATGCAATCTCTTGACTTTTACTGGGCATCGAGCTCTCTTTTCTTCCTTCTAAGCCAAGACTGTCAAGAGTAATTATACTCTTTGTGTCTACAAGGTGGCAACAAAGCCCCTATGGATAAGACTCTGCCTAACCTCAGGTATAAATAGCTATTAGGGACTGCTTTAATGACTTCCAACATCAACATGGAGGATATCTAGTGAATCTAAAGAAAAATCAAAATATGGGAAAAGAATAAAGATAACTTCCAATATGCACATATATATAGGCTTTCTGGCCTCCATATACAATTCTGCTCTCTGCAATGCATTCCTTAGTCTGCTCTAATCTGGCTCAAATCACTGTTCCACTGAAATACTCTCTTCATCATCTCTCTGCTGCTAAATTCAGAGGATTTATCTTCTGGTTCCTATGCCCCTTGACCTTTGCAGCATCTGACACTACTGATCATTCCTTCCTTTTTTCAGCCTCTATGACATCACACTAGCCTGGTTTCTTCCCACCTCTCTTGTCACATTAATGCTTGCCTGGTTTGGGCCCTAAGCCGCCTCGTCTTCTCATTCTACATCCTTGTGCCTAGTGATGACCTCCACTACTAAGGTTTCAAAAACATTTAAAGGCTGATGATTCCCAAATTGCTATTAAGCACCATGCATGCTCTCTCTTAAGACTCCAGACACATAGAGTCTACTGCCTACACACAGCACCATCTGGATAAACCCAAAGACATTAGTCAATATGTACAAAAAGGAACTCCTTACCACAATCCTTCCCCAAACACTGTGTTCTCTCTATGAATGTTACTACTATTCACTCAGTTAACAAAACTAGAAACCAGAGCGTGCTCCTTGACTTCCCATTCTTACACAACCAACTAAACAAGAATATTAAATCAAATGGGTGATGGTGTGTACCCTGGTTCTGCCATTTAGTAGCATCTAGGAAAGATACTCAGCTTTTAAGCCTTTGAAGCTTCATATTTAAAAATGGAAATAATTGTAGGATTGTAGTAGAATTTAAAAGGCAAACAGTAGTAAGTCAGGAAGCATTAGTTACTATTATTCAGGGCATGTCTGAATATTGTTCTCATCAACATTATACTAGCAACTTCCTGCTGCTCTTCCCACCTCAGGTCTTGCCTTCCCCCACATCACAGCCAGAGTATCTGTTTTCTAATCTCAACCAAACAGTGCTATGTGTGATCCTGTGCATGGATGTCCCACATTGCCTCCTCTCAGGGCATTAGCCCATGATCATCCATCTGCCTGAGATACTTTTCTATCTTCCTCCCTCCCACTGCTTCTCCGAGCCATACTGATACCGTACATGTCAGTATTGGTGGCACCTCCTCTAAGAAGGCTTCCACTGACAGTCACCACCACCCCCCGCAACTTAGTCCGGCTGCCGTAACTCTCCTCCACCTACTCTGGGCTAAAGGACCCTCCACTATGCTTCCACAGCAGGCTGTGCTTATCCTCACAGGAGCACCAAACACACTATACTGGAGCCACCTGTGTATCTGAAGGTCTCACATGTGGAACTGTAGCTCCACCTAGAATGTGTTATGCCAGAAAGTGGGGACGTACTCAAAGAATGATGGGAGCTTGTTACAAGAACCTGAAAGTCAGCTTGAAGAGGCTCCCACTGACCAAATCTGTGACAATTTGAGCACCAAAACAATTAAGGACAGTAATGAATTACAGGCCTGTAGAAAAGCGGAACCCGTGAGTCCTTAGCCCGATAATAAATAGTTAAATAGGCACACACACAAACAAAGGCAAAGGGAGGGCTTTTGCTTAGTGGAATCCAACTGGTAAATGTGTGCAGGAAGTGCTGGAGCTGGAAAAATCATCATTTTGCAGCCATCACAGTACAGACTACTTCAATAAAGAATCATCAATGGATGCTAAATCTAGGGGGAAATTTGGATGAAGTTAGGCTATATTAATGGTCTTAAAAGTGTCTCCCCAGAGAACTGCTTATTAGCTGCAAAGGAAAATTTAACTATATAGTAGATAAATCAAACAACATCTTGGATAATCAAAATTAACATCACCAATGAGGGACAGATGGACAGCACACGCCTCCAGATGTGATACTGTGAGAAGAATATATCACTTTATAATATTCCAGTTAGGAATATGTAATCTGAAACTATTCATTAAAAAATAGACAAAACCAAAATGAGAAATGTTCTGTTAAAAACAAAAAGCAGGGAGTGGGAAGGTGAAAATGTCATCTTAAAAAAATGCCAACGTCATAAAAGACAAATGCTAGAAAAATCAAAGATTAAAGGAGATACTAGAACCATGACAACTAAATCTAATGACTGATCTCAGACTGGATCCTATACTAAATGGAGGAAATGTTATAAAATAAATGAATGGATCAACTGATAAAATTCAATGTGGATGGTACATTAGGAAAAGTATTCTACCAATGTTAAACTTATTGAATTTAATCAATTTACTGACTTGGTAATTGTGCTGTGGTTATATACGAGAATATCCCTATTTTTAGGAATTAGGCAATGAAGCATTTAGGAGTAAAGGGCAACTTTACTTTCAAATGGTTCAGGAGAAACAATCAAATATATGTATATGTGTGCATATATACAAACATGCACACACACACATGTGCACAGAAAGAGGGAGCAAGTTACAAAAGCGCAAAGGAAAAGGACTTACAACAAGATGGCAGAGTAGGAAGGCCCTGAGCTCACCTCCTCTCATGGGCACACCAAAATTACAACTATTTACAGAGCAACTATTGATAAGAAAGTCAGGAATCTACCAGAAAAGATCTACAACTAAAGATATAAAGAAAAAACCACAACAAGATGAGTAGAAGAGGTAGAGTTGCAGTATACTCAAGACCCAAACCCCCAGGTGGGCAACCCACATACAGGAGGAGAATTACAACTGCAGAAGTCCTCCCCAAGGAAGGGGTCTGAACTCCACATGGGGCTCCCCAGCCCTGTCATCCTGCACTGGGAAGACGAGCCACCAGAACATTTGGCTTTGAAGGCCAGCAGGGCTTTCCTTCCAGAGAACCAAGGGCAGTGGGAAACAGAGACTCCACTCTTACGGGCACACACAAAATCTCACATGCTCCAGAAACCAGGGCAGAAACAGTAATTTGAAAGGAGCCTGGGTCAGACCCACCTGCTGACCTTGAAGAGTCTCCCAGAGAGGCAGGAGGCAATTGGCACTCACCCTGGGGACACAGACACTGGTGGCAGTCATTTGGGGGAGCTTGTTCTACCATATAGACACTGCTGTTGGCAAGCATCACTTTGGAATCCTCCATCTAGCTTATGAGCCTCAGGATCCCACAGAGTCCCTGCCCACATGCCTGTAGGCACCAGTACTGGGATGCCTCAGGCCAAGCAACTAACCAGGTGGGGATGCAGCCCCACCTACCAACAGAGCAGCAGTAGCCACAGGACCCACTAGGCCCCTTCCCCACCCACCATCAGGTCAACAACAGCTCTTAGACAACTTGAGCCCCTCAGCCAGCCACGCTGGGATCCAGCCCCACTCGCCAGTGTGCCAGCACCAGCTTTGGACACCACGGAACCTGCAGCCAGTCGAGTCAAGAACCGGCCCTACTTACCAGCAGGTTGACACTAGATCTGGGAACCCCGGGCCCACAACTACCCACCCCTGAACACGGGTCTGCCCACCAGTAAGCCAGCACTAGCTCTAGAACACCTGGGTTTCTGTAGCCAGTTGCCTCGTGACCTGGCCCACCCAACCAGCAGCTGGCAACCACTGCACAAAGCAGGACCTGGTGCCCAACCAGACCAGGAGCCAGCCACACCTAGCAAAGTGACATAGTCAGCCTGCCACAACAGAAGGACCCACACAGCCCACACCCCTAGAGAATAACAGCTCTGGTAACCAGAGGGGAGTGTACTGCTGGAACACTTAGGATGTCTCCTACAAAAGGCTACTTCTCCAAGGTTGGGAAATATAACCAATCTACCAGATACACAGAAATAAAAATGGCAGTCAACAGAGCAACATGTTCCAATCAAAGGAAAAAGATAAAACCCCAGAAGAAAAACTAAATGAAGTGGAAATAAACCATCTACCTGATAAAGAGTTCAAGGTACTGACCATAAAGTTAATCAAAGAATTGGGGGAAGAATGGATGAACACAGTGAGAAGTTTAACAAAGAGTTAGAATACATAAAGAACCACAAACAGAAATGAAGACTACAGTAACTGAAATGAAAAATACACTAGAAGGGCTTCCCTAGTGGCGCAGTGGTTGAGAGTCCGCCTGCCAATGCAGGGAACACGGGTTCGTTCCCCGGTCCGGGAAGATCCCACATGCCGCGGAGCGGCTGGGCCCGTGAGCCATGGCCGCTGAGCCTGTGTGTCCGGAGCCTGTGCTCCGCAATGGGAGAGGCCACAACAGTGAGAGGCCTGTGTACTGCAAAAAAAAAAAAAAAAAAAAAATACACTAGAAGAAATCAGTAGTAGACTAAATGATACAGAGGAATGGATCAGCGAACCAGAAGACAGAGCAGTGGAAATCACTGAGCTGAACAGATTTAAAGAAAAAAAAAAGAATACAAAGAAATGACGACAGTTTAACGGACTCCTAAGATATCATGAAGCATACTAACATTCGTACTATAAAGGTCCCAGAAGGATAAGACAGAGGGAAAGGGGCAGAGAACATATTTGAAGACGTAACAGCTGGAAACTTCCCTAACCTGGGAAAGGAAATAGATATCCAGATCCAGGAAGCAAAGAGTCCCAAACTGGATGAACCCACAGAGGTCACACCATGACACAATGAAATTAAACTGGCAAAAATCACAGACAAGGATAGAATATTAAAAGCAGCATGGAAAAAGCAAGAAGTTACATACAAGGGAACTCCAATAAAGCTATGAGCTGTTTTTTCAGCAGAAACTCTGCAGGCCAAAAGCAAGTGGCATGATGTATTTAAAGTGACGAGAGGAAAAAACCTACAACCAAGAATACTCTACTCGGCAAGCCTCTCATTCACGTTTAATGGAGAGATCAAAAGTTTTACAAGCGAAAGCTAAAAAAGAGTTCAGTACTACCAAACCAGCTTTACAAGAAACATTAAAGGGCCTTCTCTAAGAGAAAAAGAAAAGGCCACATCTAGAAATGTGAAAATTATGAAAAGATGGGATCGGATCAAGATGGGCAGAGGAGTAGGACGTGGATCTCACCTTCTCCCAAAAATACATCAAAAATACATCTACATGCTGAACGATCATCACAGAACATCTACTGAACTCTGGCAGAAGACCTCAGACTTCCAAAAGGACAAGAAAATCTCCATGTAACTGAGTAGGACAAAACTAAAAAAGAAAAAAAAACAAGAGAGAGAGAGAAAGGAATCAGGAGGGATCCTGAGCCCCTGGGAGGGAGCTGTGAAAGAGGAAATGTTTCCAAACATTGGGAAGTCCCCTCACTGGCGGGAAGATCATCTGGGACAGAAGCAGAGCTTCGGAGCCTCAGAAGAGAGTGGAGAAACCAGTTTGCAGAAGGCAAAGCGGAGTGAGACCTGCAAAGACGGTCAGTGCCAACACCCAGCACTCCCCAGCCTGAGACGCTCGTACACTGGGGCAGGCAGGGGCTGGGTGCTGAGGCTCGCAATTCGGAGGTCAGACTTGGGGAGAGGACTCAGGTTGGCTGTGTGGAGACAGCCTGAGAGGGCTAGGGTGTGATGTGCCACAACCAAGGGAGTATGGGAAGAAGACTGGGCCTGCCACAGAGGCAAGGTGCTATTGTTGGGGGGCACGCAAGGAAAGGGGCAGGACCACCATAGGAGCTTCTTTCTCCGTGTGTACTATCAGGCAATAGGGCACTGCCTGCACAAGCTCTGGGGTGGGCACGAACCACAGCTGCCACATCAGACTCGAGAGGTGGGTGCTGATTGCTGCCACTACCGAGAATTCTGTGAACAGACACCAACCACTGTCCCCGCATTCCTGGGAGCATGCGCAGGCCACTCACCTTCACACCCCCATCAAGGGAATAACAGCTAGCACATACTGAGGAAAGAGACAGCAAGCATCCAAAGCAAAAGCAGCCCTCACGCCAAAACAATATTAAACCCACACAAGCTTCACGGGGACACTCCCACATAGAAACAGACCTCCAAGATTACAGGAGATAATTGTTCTCCTAAACGCACAGAGTAAGAGAAATATAAGCAAAATGAAGAAGCAGAGGAACTACTCCCACTTAAAAGTCCAAGAGAATTCCCCTGAAAGAACAAACAATGAAACAGTCCTCTTCAGTCTAACAGACACTGAGTTCAAAAAAAGAGGTAAGAAAAATACCAAAGGAATGAAGAAAGGCTATCAACAGAAATGCAGATTACTGTAAAAAGGACCGAGAAACTATAAGAAGGAGCCAAGAAAAATTAGAAAATTCATCTGCCAAGACAAAAGCTGAACTAAAAGCAATGAATAGCAGAATGAATATTGCAGGAGAAAGAATAAGCAATCTAGAAGATAGAAAAATGGAAATTAATCAAAACGGCACACAAAAAGAAAACAATATAAGAGACCTATGGGATAACATAAACATGCCAATCTACGCATAATAGGGATTCCAAAAGGAGAAGAAAGAGAAACGGGGATTGAAAATGTATTTGAAGAAATTATGGCTGAAAACTTCCCAAACCTAAAGAAGGAACCAAATATCCAGCTATAGGAAGCACAGAGGGTCTCAAACAAGATGAACCCAAACAAACCTACACCAAGACATATTGTAATAAAGATGGCCAAAGTTCAAGAGAGGATTCTAAAGGCAGCAAGAGAAAAACAAAGAGTCAATTACAAGGGAACCCCCATAAGGCTATCAGCTGATTTCTCAACAGAAACACTGCAGGCCAGAAGGGAGTGGCAAAATATATTCAAAGTTTTGAAAGAGAAAAACCTGCAGCCTAGAATACTCTACCCACCACGATTATCACTGAGAATAAGAGGTGAGATAAAGAATTTCTCAGACAAGCAAAAACTAAAAGAATACAGCAATACTAAACCTACCCAAAAGAAATAATGAAAGGTCTTCTCTAAATAGAAAAGAAGTAAGAAGATATTAGGAAGGAGTAAATCACAATTGTAAACTAAATTACTTAAATAAGCCAGTATACAGATCAAAAAGGGGGAAAAAAACCTACTGGTGAAAGTGTTGATAAACAGAAGGAACGGCAAAAGGGTAAACATGAAGATGTAAAAAAGGACATCAGAATCATAAAATGTGGGGAGAGTTAAAAAATGTAGATTCTTTTTTTTTTCTTAGAATGTGTTTGAGCTTATATGACTATCAGTTGAAAAGAAGCAGATATAGGAAGGGATTAACATACCTGAAAAACAGGGCAACCACAAATCAAAAACATACAATAGGTTCACAAAAACCAAAAAGAAGAGAACACAAGCAAAAAATCAAACCACAAAAAGAAAAACAGAAAGAAAAAGATAGGAACAAAGAAGAAACATAGAATCCACTGGAAAACAAGGGTTAAAATGGCAATAAACACATATGTATCAATAATTACCTTAAATGTCAAAGGACTGAATGCTCCAATCAAAAGACATAGGGTGGCAGACTGGATAAAAAAACAGCAGCCTACAATATGCTGCCTGTAAGAGACCCACCTTAGGGCAAAGGACACAGAGATTGAAAGTGAGAGGATGGAGAAAAATATTTCATGCAAACGGAAATGACAAGAAAGCAGGAGTCGCAATACTCATATCAGACAAAATAAACTTTAAAACAAAGGCCATAAACAAAGATAAAGAAGGATACTACATAATGATAAAAGGATCAACACAAGAAGAGGATCTTCCACTCGTGAACACATATGCACCTAATATAGGAGCACCCAAACACATAAAACAAATACTAACCAACATAAATGGAGAAATTGAAGGGAATACAATAACAGTAGGAGACTTTAACACCCCACACATATCAATGGACACATCTTCTAGAGAGAAAAATCAATAAGGCGACAGAGATCCTAAATGATACAACAGTTAGACTTAATTGATATTTGCAGGACATTACATCCAAAAAAACAGAATACACATTCTTTTCAAGTACACATGGAACATTTTCTAGGACTGGGCACATACCAGGGCACAAAACTAACCTCAACAAAGTGAAGAGTACAGAAATTGTTTCTAGCATCTTCTCTGACCACAATGGCATGAAACTAGAAAAAAACCGCAAGAGAAGAAATGACCAAAAAAAGACTACATGGAAACTAAACAACATGCTACTAAAAAAACCAATGAGTCGGGACTTCCTTGATGGTGCAGTGGTTAAGAATCTGCCTGCCAATGCAGGGGACACGGATTTGATCCCTGGTCTGGGAAGATCCCACATGCCGTGGAGCAACTAAGCCCGTGCACCACAACTACTGAGCCTGCACTCTAAAGCCTGTGAGCCACAACTACTGAGCCCACACACCACAACTACTGAAGCCCACGCGCCTAGAGCCCGTGCTGTGCAACAAAGAGAAGCCACCACAATGAGAAGCCTGCACAACGCAACAAAGAGTAGCCCCCACTTGCTGCAACTAGAGAAAGCCTGTGCACAGCAACGAAGACCCAAAACAGCCAAAAATAAATTAATTAATTAATTTTAAAATACCAAAAACAAAAACCAATGAGTCAATGACAAAATAAAAAACAAAATTAAAAAATACCTTGAGACAAATGACAATAAAAACACAATCATACAAAATCTTTGGGATACAGCAAAAGCAGTTCCTAAGGGAAGTTCATAGGGATACAGGCCTTCCTCAAAAAACAAGAAAAATCTCAAATAAACAACCTAACCTACCACCTAAAAGATTTAGAAAAAGAACAAACAAAACCTGGGGGGACTGGTTCAAGATGGCAGAGTAGAAGGACGTGCTCTCACTCCCTCTTGCGAGAGCACCGGAATCACAACTAACTGCTGCACAATCATCGACAGGAAGACACTGGAACTTACCAAAAAAGATACCCCACATCCAAAGACAAAGGAGAAGCAACAATGAGACGGTAGGAGGGGCGCAATCACAATACAATCAAATCCCGTAACTGCTGAGTGGGTGACTCACAAACTAGAGAACACTTATACCACAGAACACTACCCACTGGAGTGAAGGTTCTGAGCCCTACGTCAGGCTTCCCAACCTGGGGGTCCGGCAACGAGAGGAGGAATTCCTAAAGAATCAGCCTTTGAAGGCTAGTGGGATTTGACTGCAGGACTTAGACAGGAATGGGGGAAACAGAGACTCCACTCTTGGATGGCACACATAAAGCAGTGTGTGCATCGGGACCCAGGGGAAGGAGCAGTGACCCTGGGGGAGACTGAACCAGACCTACCTGCTAGTGTCAGAGGGTCTCCCACAGAGGTGGGGGGGTGGCTGTGTCCCACCGTGAGGACAAGGACACTGGCAGCAGAAGTTCTGGGAAGTACTCCTTGGCATGAACCCTCCCAGAGTCCACCATTAGCCCCACCAAAGAGCCCAGTAGGCTCCAGTGTCGGGTTGCCTCAGGCCAAACAACCAACAGGGAGGGAACCCAGCCCCACCCATCAGCAGACAAGTGAATTAAAGTTTTACTGAGCTCTACCTACCACCAGTCCCTCCCATCAGGAAACTTGCACAAGCCTCTTAGATAGCCTCATCCACCAGAGGGCAGACAGCAGAAGCAAGAAGAACTACAATCCTGTAGCCTGTGGAACAAAAACCACATTCACAGAAAGATAGACAAGATGAAAAGGCAGAGGGCTTTGTACCAGATGAAGGAACAAGATAAAACCCCAGAAAAACAACTAAATGGAGTGGAGATAGGCAACCTTCCAGAAAAGGAATTCAGAATAATGATAGTGAAGATGTTCCAGGACCTCGGAAAAAGAATGAAGGCAAAGATCGAGAAGATGCAAGAAATGTTTAACAAAGACCTAGAAGAATTAAAGAACAAACACCTAGAAGAATTAAAGAACAAAGAGAGATGAACAATACAATACCTGAAATAAAAAATACACTAGAAGGAATCAATAGCAGAATAATTGAGGCAGAAAAACGGATAAGTGACCTGGAAGACAGAATGGTGGAATTCACTGCCGAGGAACAGAATAAAGAAAAAAGAATGAAAAGAAATGAAGACAGCCTAAGAGACCTCCTGGGACGACATTTAACGCAACAACACTCACATTATAGGGGTTCCAGAAGGAGAAGTGAGAGAAAAAGGACCTGAGAAAATATCTGAAGAGATTATAGTCGAATACTTCCCTAAACATTGGAAAGGAATAGACATCCAAGTCCAGGAAGGGCAGAGAGTCCCATACAGGATAAACCCGAGGAGAAACACGCCGAGACACAGTAATCAAATGGGCAAAAATTAAAGACAAAGAAAAATTACTGAAAGCAACAGGGAAAGACGACAAATAAGATACAAGGGAATTCCCATAAGGCTAACAGCTGATTTCTCAGCAGAAACTCTAAGCCAGAAGAGAGTGGCATGACATATTTAAAGTGATGAAAGGGAAGAACCTACAACCAAGATTACTATACCCGGCAAGGATCTCATACACATTCGATGGAGAAATCAAAAGTTTACAGACAAGCAAAAGCTAAGAGAATTCAGCACCACAGCAAATGCTAAAGGAACTTCTCTAAGTGGGAGACACAAGAGAAGAAAAGGACCTAAAGCACAAACCCATAACAATTAAGAAAATGGTAATAGGAACATACATATCGATAATTACCTTAAATGTGAATGCATTAACTGCTCCAACCAAAAGACACAGGCTCGCTGAATGGATACAAAAACAAGACCCATACATATGCTGTCTACAAGAGACCCACTTCAGACCTAGGGATACATACAGACTGAAAGTGAGGGTATGGAAAAAGATACACCATGCGAATGGAAATCAAAAGAGAGCTGGAGTAGCAATACTCATATCAGATAAAATAGACTTTAAAATAAAGAATGTTACAAGAGACAAGGACGGACACTACATGATGATCAAGGGATCAATCCAAGAAGATATAACAATTATAAATATATATTTATATTTGCAAATATAATAGATATGCACTCAACAAAGGAGCACGTCAATACATAAGGCAACTGCTAACAGCTATAAAAGAGGAAATCAACAGTAACACAATAATAGTGGGGGACTTTAACACCTCACTTACACCAATGGACAGATCATCCAAACAGAATATTAATAAGAAAACACAAGCTTTAAATGACACAACAGACCAGACAGATTTAACTGATATTTATAGGACATTCCACTCCAAAACAGCAGATTATGCTTTCTTCTCAAGTGTGCACGAAAATTCTCAAGTATGGATCACATCTTGGGTCACAAATCAAGCCTCAGTAAATTTAAGAAAACTGAAATCATATCAAAAATCTTTTCTGACCACAACGATATGAGATTAGAAATGAATTACAGGCAATAAAATGTAAAAAACACAAACACATGGAGGCTAAACAATATGTTACTAAAACACCAAGAGATCACTGAACAAATCAAAGAGGAAATCAAAAAATACCTGGAGACAAATGACAACGAAAACATGACGATCCAAAACCTATGGGAGGCAGCAAAAGCAGTTCTAAGAGGGAAGTTTATAGCAATACAATCCTACCTCAAGAAACAACGAACATCTCAAATAAACAATCTAACCTTAAACCTAAAGGAACTAGAGAAAGAAGAACAAAACCCAAAGTTAGTAGAAGGAAAGAAATCATAAAGATCAGAGCAGAAATAAATGAAAGAGAAACAAAGAAAATATCAAAGATCAATAAAACCAGAAGCTGGTTCTTTGAGAAGATAAACAAAATTGATAAACCATTAGCCAGACTCATCATGAAAAAGAGGGAGAGGACTCAAATCAATAAAATGAGAAATGAAAAAGGAGAAGTTACAACAGACACCCCAGAAATACAAAGCATCCTAAGAGACTACTACAAGCAACTGTATGCCAATAAAATGGACAACCTGGAAGAAATGGACAAATTCTTAGAAAGGTATAACCTTCAAAGACTGACCCAGGAAGAAATAGAAAATATGAAAAGACCAATCACAAAGTAATGAAATTAAAAGTGTGATTAAAAATCTTCCATCAAACAAAAGTCCAGGACCAGATGGCTTCACAGGTGAATTCTATCAAACATTTAGAGAAGAGCTAACACCCATTCTTCTCAAACTCTTCCAAAAAACTGCAGAGGAAGGAACACTCCCAAACTCATTCTGTGAGGCCAACATCACCCTGATACCAAAACCAGCCAAAGATACTACAAAAAAAGAAAATTACAGACCAATATCACCGATGAATATAGATGTAAAAATCCTCAACAACAACAACAACAAAAAATCCTCAACAAAATACTAGCAAACAGAATCCAACAACATATTAAAAGGATCACACACCATGATTAAGTGGGATCTATCCCAGGGATGCAAGGATTCTTCAATATACACAAATCAATCAATGTGATATACCATATTAACAAATTGAAGAATAAAACCATATGATCATCTCAATAGATGCAGAAAAAGCTTTTGACAAAATTCAACACCCATCTATGATAAAAACTCTCCAGAAAGTGGGCACAGAGGGAACCTACCTCAACATAATAAAGGCCACATACGACAAACCCACAGCAAACATCATTCTCAATGGTGAAAAACTGAAAGCATTTCCTCTAAGATCAGGAACAAGACAAGGATGTCCACTCTCACCACTATTATTCAACACAGTTTGGAAGTCCTAGCCACAGCAATCAGAGAAGAAGAAGAAATACAAATTGGAAAAGAAGTAGAACTGTCACTGTCTGCAGATGACGTGATATTATACATAGAGAATCCTAAAGATGCTACCAGAAAACTCCTAGAGCTAATCAATGAATTTGGTAAAGTTGCAGGATACAAAATTAATGCACAGAAATCTCTTGTATTCCTATACACTAATGATGAAAAATCTGAAAGAGAAATCAAGGAAACACTCGCATTTACCACTGCAACAAAAAGAATAAAATACCTAGGAATAAACCTACCTAGGGAGACAAAAGACCTGTATGCAGAAAACTGTAAGACACTGATGAAAGAAATTAAAGATGATACAAACAGATGGAGAGATATGCCATGTTCCTGGATTGGAAGAATCGATATTGTGAAAATAACTACACTACCCAAAGCAATCTACAAATTCGATGCAATCCCTGTGAAATTACCAGTGGCATTTCTTACAGAACTTGAACAAAAAATCTTAAAATTTGTATGGAGACACAAAAGACCCCAAATAGCCAAAGCAGTCTTGAGGGAAAAAAACAGAGCTGGAGGAATCAGACTCCCTGACTTCAGACTATACTACAAAGCTACAGTAATTAAGAAAATATGGTACTGGCACAAAAAAAGAAATATAGATCAATGGAACAGGATAGAAAGCCCAGAGATAAACCCACACACCTATGGTCAACTAATCTATGACAAAGGAGGCAAGGATATACCATGGAGAAATGACTGTCTCTTCAATAAATGGTGCTGGGAAAACTGGACAGCTACATGTAAAAGAATGAAATTAGAACACTCCCTAACACCACACACAAAAATAAACTCAAAAAGGATTAGAGACCTAAATGTAGGACCGGACACTATAAAACTCTTAGAGGAAAACATAGGAAGAACACTCTTTGACATAAATCACAGCAAGATCTTTTTTGATCCACCTCATAGAGCAATGGAAATAAAAACAAAAGTAAACAAATGGGACCTAATGAAACTTCAAAGCTTTTGCAAAGCAAAGGAAACCACAAACAAGACAAAAAGACAACCTTCAGAATGGGAGAAAATATTTGCAAATGAATCAACGGACAAAAGATTAATCTCCAAAATATATAACCAGCTCATGCAGCTCAATATTAAAAAAACATACAACCCAATCCAAAAATGGGAAGAAGACCTAAATGGACATTTCTCCAAAGAAGACATACAGATGGCCAAGAAGCACATGAAAAGCTGCTCAATATCACTAATTATTAGAGAAATGCAAATCAAAACTACAATGAGGTATCACCTCACACCAGTTAGAATGGGCATCATCAGAAAATCTACAAACAAGAAATGCTAGAGAGGGTGTGGAGAAAAGGGAACCCTCTTGCACTGTTGGTGGGAATATAAATTGATATAGCCACTGTGGAGAACAGTATGGAGATTCCTTAAAAAACTAAAAATAGAATTACCATACGACCCAGCAATCTCACTACTGGACATATACTCAGAGAAAACCATAATTCAAAAAGACATATACACCCCAATGTTCACTGCAGCACTATTTACAATAGCCAGGTCATGGAAGCAACGTAAATGCCCATCGACAGACATATGGATAAGCAACATGTGGTACATATATACAATGGAATATTACTTAGCCTCAAAAAGTAACGAAACTGGGTCATTTGTACAGACGTGGATGGATCTAGAGACTGTCATACAGAGTGAAGTAACTCAGAAAGAGGAAAAGAAATATCGTGTATTAACACATATATGTGAAACCTAGAAAAATGGTACAGATGAACCGGTTTACAGGGCAGAAATTGAGACACAGATGTAGAGAAGAAACGTACGGACACCAAGGGGGGAAAGTGGCCGGGAGTGGTGGTGGTGTGATGAATTGGGAGATTGGGATTGACATATGTACACTAATATGTACAAAATGGATAACTAAAAAGAACCTGCTATGTAGAAAAATAAATAAAATTCAGGAATTCAAGAAAAACCAAAAAACAAAACAGAACCTGAAGTCAGCAGAAGGAAGGAAATAATAAAGATCAGAGAGGAAATAAATAAAATAGAGATAAAAAAAATAGAAAAAATGAAGAAAACCAAGAGCTGGTTCTTTGAAAGGGTAAACAAAATTGACAAACCTCTGGCCAGGCTCACCAAAAAGAAAAGAGAGAGAACGCAAATAAACAAAATAAGAAATGAAAAAGGAGGAATCTCAACCGATACCACAGAAATACAAAAAACCATAAGAGAATACCAAGAACAATTATATGTCAACAAATGTGACAACCTAGAAGAAACGGACAACTTTCTTGAAACATATAGCACACCAAAATTGAATCAAGGAGAAACAGATAATTTGAACACACCAATCACTAGAAGTGAAATAGAATCTGTAATTTTAAAAAACTCCCTACAAACTAAAGTCCTGGACCAGTTGACTGGACTGGGGAATTCTTCCAAACATACCAGGAAGAACTTACACCAATCCTCAAACTCTTGCAAAAGACTGAAGAGGGGGGAACACTCCCAAAGACATTCTATGAAGCCACCATCACCCTGATAACAAAACCAGACAAAGATATCACCAAAAAAGAAATTACAGGCCAATAACTTTGATGAATATAGATGCAAAAAATCTCAATATATTAGCAAACCGAATCCAAAAATATATTAAAAAGGTCATGCACCACCACCAAGTGGGATTCACCCCAAGTTCACAAGGATGGTTCAACATATGCAAATCAATCAACGTACTACATCACATTAACAAAAGAAAAGTCAACAACCACATGATCATCTCAATAGATGCAGAAAAAGTATTTGACAAAATTCAACATCCGTTCATGATAAAAACTCTTAACAAAGTGGGTATAGAGGGAACATACCTCAACATAATAAAAACCACTTATGAAAACCCCACAGCCAATATAATACTCAACAGTGAAAAGTTGAAAGCCTTCCCGCTAAAATCTGGAACAAGATAAGGATGCCCACTCTCATCTCTTCTATTCAACATAGTACTGGAAGTCCTAGCCACAGCAATCAGACAAGAAAAAGAAATAAAAGGTATCCAGATTGGAAAGGAAGAGGTAAAACTGTCACTATATGCAGATGATATGATACTATATATAGAAAACCCTAAGGACACCACAGAAAAACTACTAGATCTGATAAGTGAACTCAGCAAAGTAGCAGGATACAAGATTAACATCCAGAAATCAGCTGCATTTCTTTACACTAACAATGAAATATCAGAAAAGGAATGTAAAAAACAGTATCTTTCAAAAATCACACTAAAAACAAAACCAAAAAGAAACCTAGGAATAAACCTGACCAAGGAGGTGAAAGACTTATACACTGAGAACTATAAAACATTAATAAAGGAAGTTAAAGAGGATTCAAAGAAATGGAAAGATATCCCATACTCTTGGACTGGAAAAATTAATATTGTTAAAATGGCAATACTACCCAAAGCAATCTACAGACTAAACACAATCCCTATCAAATTACCCATGACATTTTTCACACAACTAGAACAAATAATCCAAAAATTCATATGGAAACATAAAGACCCAGAATTGAAAAAGCAAGCCTGAGGGAAAATACAAAGCAGGAGGCATAACCCTCCCAGACTTCAGACAATACTACAAAGATACAGTAATCCAAACAGTATGGTATTGGTACCAAAAAACCCCACATACGGATCAATGGAACTGAACAGAGAGCCCAGAAATAAAGCCACACACCTAAGGTCAATTAATCTTTGACAAAGGAGGCAAGAATATACAGTGGAGAAAAGAGAGTCTGTTCAGCAAGTGGTGTTGAGAGAGTTGGACAGCTGCATGTAAATCAATCACGTTAGAACACACACACACACCATGCACAAAAATAAACTCAAAATCACTTGAAGACTTAAGACATAAGACATGACACCATAAAACTCCTAGAAGAGAGCACAGGCAAAACATTCTCTGACATAAATCGAATCAGTGTTCTCTTAGGTCAGTCTCCCAAGGCAATAGAAATAAAACCAAAAATAAACAAATGGGACCGAATCAAATTTACAAGCTTTTGCACAGCAAAGGAAACCATAAAAAAATGAAGAGACAACCTACGGAACAGGAGAAAATATTTGCAAATGATGCAACTGACAAGGGCTTAACTTCCAAAATATACAAACAGCTCATACAACTCAACAACAACAAAAACAAACAACCCAATTGAAAAATGGGCAGAAGACCTTAATAGACATTTCTCCAAAGAAGACATACAAGGACTTCCCTTGTGGTCCAGTGGCTAAGACTCCGCACTCCCAATGCAGGGGGCCCACGTTCGATCCCTGGTCAGGGAACTAGACGCACATGCTGCAACTCAGAGTTCGCATGCCGCCACTAAAAAGATCCCAAATGCTACAATGAAGGTCCCGCAGGCAACAAAGATCTCACATGCCGCAACTAAGACCTGATACAGCCAAATTAGTTAATTAAATAAAATAAAATAAAAAAGAAGACATAGAGATGGCCAGTAGGCACATGAAAAAATGCTCAATGTCATTAACTATCAGAGAAATGAAAATCAAAATTACAATGTGGTACCAGCTCACACTGGTCAGAATGGCCATCATTAAAAATTCTACAAATAACAAATGCTGGAAAGGGTGTGAAGAAAAAGGAACCCTCCTACAATGTTGGTAGGAATGTAAGTTGGTGTAGCCACTATGGAAAACAGTATGGAGGTTCCTCAGAAAACTAAAAATAGAATTACCATATGATCCAGCAATCCCACTCCTAGGCATATACCCAGACAAAACTATAATTCAAAAAGATACATGCACCCCTGTGTTCATAACAGCACTGTTCACAATAGCCAAGACATGGCAACAACCTTAATGTCCACTGACAGATAAATGGATAAAGAAGATGTGGTACATATATACAATGGAATACTACTCAGCCATAAAAAAGAATGAAACAATGCCATGTGCAGTGACATGGATGCAACTAGATATTATCATACTAAGTGAAATATGTCAGAAAGAGAAAAACAAATACCATATGATATCACTTATATGAGGAATCTAAAATATGACACAGATGAAACTATCTACAAAACAGACTCAGGGCTTCCCTGGTGGTGCAGTGGTTGAGAGTCCGCCTGCCGATGCAGGGGATACGGGTTCGTGCCCCGGTCTGGGAGGATCCCACATGCCGTGGAGCGGCTGGGTCCATGAGCCATGGCTGCTGAGCCTGCGCGTCCGGAGCCTGTGCTCCGCAACGGGAGAGGCCACATCAGTGAGAGGCCCGAGTACTGGGGAAAAAAACAAAAAAAACAAAAAACAGACTCAGACATAGGAAATAGACCTGTGGTTGCCAAGGGGGAATGGGAGAGGGACAGGGATGGACAGGGAGTTTGGGGTTAGGAGATGCAAACTATTAAATTTAGAATGGATAAACAACAAGGTCCTACTGTATAGCACAGGGAACTATATCCAATCTCCAGGGATAAAGCATAATGGAAAAGAATATAAAAAAGAATATATATGTTTATAACTGAGTCACTTTGCTGTACAGCAGATATTAGCACATTGTAAATTAAGTATACTTCAATAAAAAAAGGAAAATTATGAAAATAAAAAGCTCATTGGTAAAGGCAAATATACAGTAAAGGTAGTAAATCAACCAAGTACAAAGGTAGTAGAAGTTCAAAAGGCAAAAGTAGTAAAATCATCTATATCCTCAGTAAGGGATACAAAAACAAAAAGGTGTAAAATAATATGCCAAAAACAGTAATTATGGGGGGAGACGAGTAAAAATAAAGGGTTGTTAAAATGCATTTGAAATTAAGAGATCAGCAACTTGAAACAATCATGTATATATATAGATAGCTATATATAAACTTCATGGTAACCATAAACCAAAAAATCTATAACAGATAGAACACAAAAAGGAGAAAGGAATCCAAACATAACACTAAAGATAGACATCAAATCAAAGGGTAGGAAAAAAAAAAGGAACAAAAAATAACCAGAAAAATAACCACAAAACAACTTACAAAATGGCAGTAAGTATATACCTATCAATAATTACTTTATTTATTTCATTTTATTTATTTATTTATATTTTTGGCTGCATTGTGTCTTCCTTGCTGCGTGCCGGCTTTCTCTAGTTGTGGCAAGCAGGGGCTACTCTTAGTTGTGGTGCATAGGTTTCTCATTATGGTGGCTTCTCTTGTTGCGTGTGGATCACAGGCTCTAGGCATGCGGGATTCAGTAATTGTGGTGCATGGGCTCCAGAGCACAGGTTCAGTAGTTGTGGCGTACAGGCTTAGTTGCCCCACGGCATGAGGGATCTTCCCGGATCAAGGCTCGAACCCGTGTCCCCTGCATTGGCAGGCGGATTCTTAACCACTGCGCCACCAGGGAAGCCCCTCAATAATTACTTTAAATGTAAATGGACTAAATTCTCCAATCAAAAGATACAGAATGGCCGAACAGATACAAAAACAAGAACCATATATATGCTGCCTATAAAAGACTCACTTCAGATTTCAAGACACACAGACTGAAAGAGAGAGAATGGAAAAAAGTATTCCATGCAAATGGAAATCAAAAGAAAGCCAGGGAAGCAACAGACACATAGATCAACAGAACTGAACAGAGAGCCCAGAAATAAACCCATGCACATATGGTCAATTAATCTATGACAAAGGAGAAAATACAGTTTCTTCAATAAATGGCACTGGGAAAACTGGACAGCTACATATAAAGGAATGAAATTAGAACATTTTCTCACACCGTATATAAAAACAAACTCAAAATGGATTAAAGACCTAAATATAAGACCGGAAACCATAAAACTCCTGGAGGAAAACATAAGCGGAACACTCCTTGACATAAATCATAGACAGATCCATTTTCTGGATCTGTCTCCTAAAGCAACAAAAAACAAAAACAAAAATACATAAATGGGACATAATTAAACTTAAAAGCTTTTACACAGCAAAGAATACCATCGACAAAAGAAAAAGACAACCTACTGAATGGGAGAAAATATTTGCAAATGATACACCTGATAAGGAGTTAATATCCAACATATACAAAGAGCTCATACAACCCAACAACCAAAGAAACAAATAACCCAATTAAAAAATGGACAAAAGACCTGAATAGACAATTTTCCAAAGAAGACATGCAGATGGTC
Organism: Pseudorca crassidens; assembly: GCF_039906515.1. Lineage (NCBI taxonomy): Eukaryota > Metazoa > Chordata > Mammalia > Artiodactyla > Delphinidae > Pseudorca > Pseudorca crassidens. The sequence continues at coordinate 106,611,253 of NC_090317.1, read as the reverse complement.
AACAGGCACATGAAAAGATGCTCAACACTGCTAATCGTCAAAGAAATGCAAATCAAAACCACAATGAGATATCACCTCACACCTGTCAGAATGTCCATCATCAAAAAGACAACAAATAACCAGTGCCGGCAAGGATGTAGAGAAAAGGGAACCCTTGTACACTGTTAGTGGGAATGTATATTGGCACAGCCACTGGAAAAAACAGTATGGAGGTTCCTCAGAAAGCTGAAAATAGAGTTACCATGTGATCCAGTAATTGCACTCCTGGATATATATCCAAAGAAAACAAAAACACTAATTTGAAAAGATACGTGCACCCCAACGTTCACAACAGCATTACGTACAATAGCCTAAGTGTCCATCAAAAGATGAATGGATAAAAATGATGTGAGATATATAGATAGATAGATAGATATAGATATAGATATAATGGAATACTACTCAACCATAAAAAAGAAAGAAAATTTGCAATTTGCAATAACATAGATGGACCTAGAGGGTATTATGCTTAGTGAAATGAGTCAGACAGAGAAAGAGAAATATGTATGTTATCACTTATATGTGGAATCTAAAAAACTAGTGAATATAACAAAACAGAAACAGACTCACATATATAGAGAATGAAGCAGTAGTTACCAGTGGGGAGAGGAAAGGGGAGAGGGGCAAAATAGGGGCAGGGGTAAGAAGTACAACAAACTACTATGTATAAAATAAATAAGCTACAAGAATATATTGTACAGCACAGGGAATATAGCCAATATTTTATAATAACTATAAACGGAGTATAATCTATAAAAATTTGAATCACTATGTCATACACCTGAAACTAATATAATATTGTAAATCAACTATAACTCAATTTTTTAAAAAAGAACACAGGAAAAAATGTTAACAGTACATGGATCTGGATAAAGGGTATATAGTGTTCTTTGTACTATATTTATTATTATAACTTCTTTAAGTTTAGAATTATTTTCCAAATACAAAGCCAAAACAAGACAAAAACCAAACAGAAAGCCTGTAGTTCTATTCAGGGATTATCCCTTGTTCACCACTGCATTTCCAGAACCTGACCTAGTACCTGCTCAAATGTTTGTTAAATAATGAAGAATCGATTTCATTATACTGAACCAGTCTAGCTAGCAAGAAAGAAAAATATATAGATGAAGCTTGCCCCCTACCTTCTGCACACCCCACCTCCCAATAAAATATTGGGGAATCAGAGATCAACTACATAATGACTTGTGAATGCTTAGAGAAATGAAAAATAGGTTTACGTTACTGAATCAGTGGGTATATTTTTCTAGTTTGCCCCTTTTATTTTTTATTATTATTTATTTTATTTATTTATTTTTGGCTCCATTGGGTCTGTGTTGCTGTGCGCGGGCTTTCTCTAACTGCAGTGAGCGGGAGCTACTCTTCGTTACGCTGTGCGGGCTTCTCATTGCGGTGGCTTCTCTTGTTGCAGAGCACGGGCTCCAGGCACCCAGGCTTTAGGAGTTGTGGCTCACGGACTCTGGAGCGCAGGCTCAGTAGTTGTAGCACACGGGCTTAGTTGCTCCGCAGCATGTGGGGTCTTCCTGGACCAGGGCTCGAACCTGTGTCCCCTGTATCGGCAGGCGGATTCTTAACCACTGCACCACTAGGGAAGCCCCTAGTTTGCCCCTTTTAAAGCACCCCAAATCTGAAACGCGAAGCAATTCTAACAGTTTAACAATCTAGGCTTTAATTTAAAATGTAAACTATTTAAAGTCCTTAGCGTTTAACTTTTTTCTGAAACAAGGTTTGAATTTTCCACCTTTTTGATCAAAACAAACACTACCTGCCATTTTCACAGTAAGCTGATCTATAGTTTGCACTAGCCACAGGAGTCCTAACTGGACTAGTAACCTTGCCAAGTCACTGAAGCACTGCCTTACAGTGCAGTCCAATAAAAACATAATGTGATTCATTTTAAATGTTCCAGTAGCTACCCTAAGAAAGTAAAATGAAACAGGTGAAATTAATTCTAATATATTTTATTGAATCCAAGATAGCAAAAATACTTTTGTTTTTAACATGAATTCAATATAAACATCATTGATATTTTACATATTTTTTTTCAAACTAAGTCCTTGGAGTGCAGTGTGTGTTTTATATTTACAGCACATCTCCATTCAGACTGGTCACGTTTCAACTGCTCAGCAGCCACCTGTAGTTAGTCATGACTACCTTACTGGTCAGGGCAGCTCTAAGGCTTAGGATTTTCATTTAAAATAGAGGCTAAGAGCTACAACTCTTAGATTCCCTAATTCAGTACCTCCTTTGAGGGTATACAATTGACTGGGCATAGGGCCTAGCACAGACTAGGTGTTCAATGAGTATTTGCTAGGTGACATGAACAAAATGCAATTCATTGAATTTAGTGATAGGAATGAACTTAGGTGATCAAATTTGCTTGTATTTATTTACAGAAACAATAACACCTTTCCTACCAGGAAAGGATTCCTCAATATTTGACGGACTAACCATATTCAGAACACTTGATGGCTATTTAACCATTGTCAATAAAGAGTTTCTGAAGCATTCAAAGTCTTAACTCAAGCTTTCCTAGTGGCTTCAAAGAACCGTTTTTATTCATTTCTCAACCCTAATTTCAAGTCTTTAAAATATAAGGGCAATACAGTTTGCCTTCTTATGAGAAAGAAGAAAAAGCGACAAGGGTCAGTAAGAACAAAGATGTTTCAGATGTCAAGAGCCTAGGATCCATAGGTTACTGCAGAGCTTTTGGGAGTTCCTAGCTCTCGGCTAGCTTTATTAGCCTTCAGAACCTCAGGCGCTACTAAGACCAAAGTTACTATTAATTTTATCACTATTGTTATCAGGTACCATTTATGAATAACTATGCCCTGAAAGGTGGCTACAATTACCTCCATTTTACAAAGAAGAAATTAAACTCAGAGAATGGGCATATGGCAGAATCGTGACTCAAATCCAAGCCTGCCTTCTCCAAAGTCTTTTCTTTCCACTATGTCATTGGTAGGTATCAAGGACATTCCCAGCAGAGTGATGATGAGCACCCTTCTTTCACTAGCTGGGGGGAAAAAAGACAGGAAACCCTCATCAGTTTATCATCCAAACAGAGGGTTACAGGTGTGTGGGATTTGGAGGGCTGAGAGGGGAGGAAAGAATCCTTTTACAAATAAGCTGTTTTCGGACATACAAGAAACAGAGCTGAAGGGGAAAAGTTGCCATTTTCTTTTTTAGTGGTTACAAATACTTGCCTTTGGAAAAACATTTAAAAAACATCTTTAAAATTGAAGCCAACAACTTACACACCCACAAAGACGGCTACCATCTGAAAAGATGATTAATAGTAGACCTACTTTTCACAAGTAGGAATCTAAACTGATAAAAACTTACTCTCCTCAAGGGATTACGACAGCGATCTTAAAAGTGATTAGCACTCTGCTCTGTACAAACATTCACTCACGTAAGCACTAAATGATGTGGATAATCATTAAGTATTGTAAGTATTTCACAATATATAACATTCTCAAATAAATTTAACTTTCTGAGGATTATAAAATACTAAAATACTTTTTAAAAAGTTATTTCCTTTCTGCTCACTGGGAGGTTAAGCCAGCAGGTAGTTTACAAACAGAAAATATTCCGACCAATAAGATCAGCCTGTTTCTTAAAAAAGCAAAGTTTTACAGTAAAATACTACACTGTATTTTTGTATTTAATCCCATAGAATACAACTAAAATGACACATTGCCATATATGATCTCATATTAGATTTGAAAGTGATGCATATTAAAACATACAATCTATTCTTGCCCATATATATTAATGTATTCAACAACTATGCAAAATACATACAGACATTGTTATTTAACAATATTATAATGGGCTGCTACTTTTTATATAATATTAAAGTGATGAGTGATGACTTGACACCTTAAAACCAGCCAGAGCAAGTAGCACCTGAACTGTACTGGCTAGGCTAGGATGTGACCAAACTCCTGGGACACCCATGAAACACCCCCACTAAACCACAGATGGCCACAGCTGTGGACTGTGGAGCTGAGTAGGCAGTAACCCTAGATCAAGAAGAAATATTGAAGGTATAAACCCTACGAATGTCACACTGTTCGAAAGCCACATAAACCAGGAGATTTTGTAGCGTTGAGCCTTCGTTGCCTGTTAGCTTTGCGGGGACTCCTAATTTCTCAAGGCAGTACTGAGACTGGGGGCTGGGATGGTAATGCTTAGCAGTGGAATCACTCTAAGGCTTCCTCCAGTGGTGCAGCTACCCTCCTAATTCAGGAGTGTCAGCATAAGGCACAGTGGGATCTCTTCCTCAAAATGCAGGTGCTGGGATTTCTCTCAACAGAATTCCTCCTTCCAACCAGAGGAAGCTCCCCTAGAGCTCTGCTCTGATGCCATGATTCTCTACGCTCTAGAAAATGACCTCAACACCTAGTGCTTTGTTTCCACAGCCTTCTCTGAGCTCAGCAAATATGCAGGGCTGTTATGGCCCTGACTGTTTACCCCTGCCAAAACTTTAGCTCACTTTCTACAATAATAATCACAGGTTATAAACCAGTGTGGTCTCTGGGCCAAAATCAGCCCACCAATCTGTTTGGTTTGGCCTTGGCATATTAAAAAAAAAAAAAAAAGGTTGAGCCACACTTTAAAATAGGAAAATATGACATAAAAATTTGGATATCTAGCCTTTCTCTGAAAAATCAGATCTAGCAATAGTAGTCAACAACTAGCTGAAGCTGAAGCGCGGCTCACTTGTTTAGAAAGGACACATTCTCTCCAGCTTGCCTAGTCCCTACACTCCCTTGCGTGTCCCAGACACGGAGGCCTGGCCTTGCTCTATTCACTGACATATTTGCTGGGTCTGTGACACCTGAAATGTGTTCAACAGAGAGGTTTAAAGATAGTACCGTACATATTAGTCTAGTCTAGTGTGTCTCAACAGTATGCTATTGCTGTGGTAATTTGAGGCACAATAATTCAACATGCAAGCCTGCTCCATGTGTCACAAGGTGTTCAGCACCCTGGTCCCTCCTGTAAAATCCCAAGAGCACCCCCAAACGGCCCCAGGAGAGGCAACAGTATCTTAGGCTGACAACCACTGCTAGCATGTCAAATTTAGTGATGTGAGCATTTCCCAGATTTGAAGAAAAGTTAGCCTTATCTTGAGAGAAGTTTTAAGATAAAAAAACTAAAGGAATCATTCATTTTTCTGACTGGTCTGGTCCAAGTAGTAACTGTTGAACAGAAACATATACACTAGTATAAAACTTTGAACCTTCATCCATTTTCTTGTTGAGGGGAGGTTTTGATTTTAGAGCACACTTACTTTTTAATTTTTTTATTTTTTTGCGGTATGAGGGCCTCTCACTGCTGTGGCCTCTCCCATTGCGGAGCACAGGCTCCGGACGTGCAGGCTCAGCGGCCATGGCTCACGGGCCCAGCCGCTCCGCAGCACGTGGGATCCTCCCGGACCGGGGCACGAACCCGCATCCCCTGCATCGGCAGGCGGACCCTCAACCACTGCGCCACCAGGGAAACCCCTAGAGCATACTTATTGAGCCATATCTATGTACCAGGCACTGTGCTAAGTGCTTTATCTCATATAATCCCCATTATCATCCCATGGGAGAGGTAATATCATCATTCACATTTTACAAATGAGGAAATGCAAGGCTCAGAAAGGGTAAATAATTTGCCTGTGGTGACAAAGTTAACAAGCAGAAAGCTAAAACATAAACTTGAAGTCTATGCTTTAGCCATTATTCTCCTGTACTATAGGCTACATGGTAAGATTTTGATGATGTCATAACTCTTAAAGACACTGTAAAGTTTAAACCAAAACTTGCTTTTAAAAACGAAGAGTTTCGGGCTTCCCTGGTGGCGCAGTGGTTGAGAGTCCGCCTGCCGATGCAGGGGACACGGGTTCGTGCCCTGGTCTGGGAAGATCCCACATGCTGCGGAGCGGCTAGGCCCGTGAGCCATGGCCGCTGGGCCTGCGCGTCCGGAGTCTGTGCTCCGCGACGGGAGAGGCCACAACAGTGAGAGGCCCACGTACCACAAAAAAAAATAAAAATGAAAAAGAAGAGTTTCTGCACCAGACTGTGAATTCTTCAAGGTAAATAGCAACAAGGAGTGACTGATATTGGAGCATAACAAATGATCTTTTACTGGAGGGGTAAAAATTCCAATTTCAGAATTTTTCACACATATATGTAAAGATTGTACCAAACAACAAGTGAGAAATAGGAATATGATAGTTATTATTTCCCTTAAGTTAGAGCCTTCCAAATAATTTCTAAAACTATCATCCTACAGGATTTTCATTACAGTAGAAACCATTTTGAAATAGTCACATATTCACTTCATCTATCTCATATTCTGTTATATTCTCAAAAGAGACTATGGACCAAAATAATATTCATATTAAAACACTCATCAAAGGAATTTTCAAGTTAAGTATAACCTCCCACCGGAAACAAACAGAAGCATATTCAGATAAAATTTAAGCGTAATGCCCCTCCCCACAAGTGAGCATCTATTTGCCAGCTGCTACCTATACAGGACGCACCACACCATACAGGGCCACTCCCTGCCTTCCCCCACCAACCTCCCCAACAAAAATAAAGGTACTTGGGGGCTTCCCTGGTGGCGCAGTGGTTGAGAGTCCGCCTGCCGATGCAGGGGACGCGGGTTCGTGCCCCAGTCCAGGAGGATCCCACATGCCGCGGAGCAACTAAGCCCGTGAGCCATGGCCGCTGAGCCTGCGCGTCCGGAGCCTGTGCTCCGCATCGGGAGAGGCCACAACAGTGAGAGGCCCACGTACCACAAAAAAAAAAAAAAAAAAAAAAAAGAAGAAGGTACTTGGGATCTCCTCCCAATTCCGAGGTTGGTAACAAAGAGGTAGGATATTAAAAGATAAACAAAGCTGAACAACCTTATATAGCGGTAACTGAGAAAAGAAATGGGAACGCCTTGATTCTTACTTATTAGAAATATTTTGTTCAATTAAGAATGAATTGGTGGTGGGAGAAAAAATGGTATCTAGGTTAGAGAAATCAAAGGTTTCCTTTAGAAAGTGACTTTAAAAATATCTCAAGAACATTCTAGAAAAGGCAAAATTATAGAGACAGTAAAAAGATCAACGGTTGCCAGAGGTTTGTGGGGAGGAAGGGAGGGTTCATAGGTGAAGCACAGGAGATTTTTAGGGCAGTGAAATTATTCTGTATGATACTGTAATGGTAGATACATGACATTATGCACTTGTCAAAACCCACAGAACTTTATAATACAAAGAATGAACCTTAAAGTATGCAAATTTTAAAAAATCCTTTAGAAAGTCAGGGGGTCCCAGGAAGGAATGGAGACCATATAACAGAATCTAACTGTATTACAAATGTATGAAACAGTATCACTGCAGGGGATGGGGGGAAAGGTGCTGACTGAAAGAACTTTGGAAATGAGTGGAGCCTGTAAGACTAAAGGTAAAAGGAACTGTACATAAGCATTGTATTCTAGCTGATAAAGCTGTTTCCCATGGGGGTACAGGTTAACAATTCTGATATTGTTACCCATCAGGGTATCAGGTTAACAAAACTGATATACAACTATACATGTACACTGGGACTGAACAATTAAGTAAATGGATGGTGAATGGTGGGAGCCAGATTTCTCACTGTTGGAATGGGAGGTTACAGAAAAGCAAGGGGAGGAGGCTAGAATGACCTATGTAGTAATGGATTAGAGCTGGAGACATCAATATGAACTCATGTTTACCTTAATACTGATATATATACAGAAATGAATGCATAGAAATACTTATAAATATGCATAAATATACAGGTAATATATACACAGGATTTCAGCTAAGAAGGCCTAGAAACAGCAAAACTCTAGTAGCAACAAGTACACCTAGCACCCAGATCTTGATTTCCAATAGCATTCTCTAATAAAAGAAATCTGGACTTTGTGGAGAAACTGCTGATTCTAGAACTGGGATAGGGGATATACAGGATGAGCCTGGAGAATCTTGTACTACCAGAAAATAAGGAAGTGTCCGAAAAAAATAACAAAAAACACCCCATGACGATGGGGGCATGTCAGAGTGACACAGAAGCCAACCAAAAGAGCTCCCAATGGCCAAAACAGCAAAAATTTGAGCAACAAAATAAATAAGGTAGTATTGGATTATGACCCAAAATATAAAACAAATATCTGTAAGCCCATACTGACATAAAGAAATGACTGAATAAATAAATAAATAAATGGGGGAGAAGAGACAATCTCCCATGGAGAATTCCCAGTAACTTACGTAGAAGAGCCTCAAGGAGATGGAGCAAAACTTCCCACTCCTTAAGTGTGGACTACACTTAGTGACTTATTTCCAAACAACACAGCATGGAACAAAGTTTTTACAAAAAATAAAAAAGTAACTTCACAGTGGAGAAACTTGACAAACATTTTCAGCCAGGTGACCAGAGTCAACATTAATAGTGATAAATAATTGTACCCTTGATATAATGGAATGAGAATGGCACTTTACCTCTGTGGTCTTCCTCCTAAAAACCCATAACCCCAGTCTAACCATGAGAAAAACATCAGATAAATCCAATTGAGGGACATTCTACAAAATACCTGATCAAATTCTCCTCAAAACTGCCAAGGTCATCAAAACAAGGGAAGTCTGAGAAACTGTCACAGTCAAGAGGAGCCTAAGGAGACGTGACGATTAACTGTAATACAGGGCCCTGGTGGGATCCTGAAAGAGAAAAAATACATTAGGTAAAAACTAAGGAAATCTGCATAAAGTATAGACTTTAGTTAATAACACTTTTAATATTGGCTAGTTGTAACAAATATACCATGCTAATGTAAGCTGTTAATAATAAAGGAAACTGGGTGCAGGGTATAAAGGAACTGTCTGTATTATCTTCTCAATTTTTCTGAAAAACTAAAACTGTTCCAAAAAAATAAAGTCTATTTTTTTAAAAATTAAAAAATTACCCTGGCACTGGACTCTTACTCACATCTCCAGCTCTCAAAGCACCTTCTTTTCAGTAGACTTGAAATCTGACAAAATGAGGAGCTAAGTTATCCTTTTATTAACTTCTTAACTCAATACAGAAAAATGACAAAAACTCATAGACTTCTGGTGACTTAAAGTAACAACAGACAGGATGCTAGGCCACACTTTTAGGGCAAGCAGTTCCTTCCCAAGTATCATCACAAACGGAACCTTCTTTTCCTTTAGGTCACAAATATCTTCTACAGTAATTAAATTCTCCATTTGTCTTTCTGAGAGCACTTCAGAAAGACAAAAAGATAGTCCACTGCCTGTTTTCTTAAGGCTTTTGTAGCACACCTGGCTGTGACTTACCATCATGAGCCCCCCATTCTATCTAGAGAAGAAAGGATGAAGCCCAGAACTATCAAGCATCTATAAAATTTTCAATTGCATAGCCAAAATAGTATACAACTTTTAAAAAACTGCTACTTTAAGGGAAAAAAAAAGCCCTTACTGGCTTATTTTGACAGATGAGCATTCTCTCTCTCCATCATTTAGAAACTATCTTCGTTCTCGGTAAACCTAATAATTCAATGTTAACCTTATCATTTTAGGGCAAATACTGGCTTGTATCAGAGCCATGATGCATATAAGTTTCTAATTAATCTACTGACTCAACCTCATTTTATAACCACAGTAGAGCTAAAATAACATAGCCTGTTTATAATGTATTTTTTTAGCACTTTACTATACTTTTTCTTACTTTTTAACTTCTTAGTTACTTTATCTTAAACAGTACCTGAAAACTGAACTTCAAGTATGAGCAAGAAGTACTTGCACCTATACGAAGGCTGTTTTCTACCACGTGAAACAGCCTTTTCTGATCTCTGATGTGACAACGCAAAATCCACCCCACATTCACCCCACATTCTCCCCATCAACTTGAATCAGTTTTCTCTCCTTCCTAAATGCCTACAAAAGTTATTGTCTGTTTGTTACCACCAGCACTTGAAATAATGTTTACCAACTTTTTATTTTCCTCTAGGTTTTATAACTGTAAACCTTGAGAATGAAAACCAAACATGTTCTTTTTTTATTTATTATTATTATTTTTAACATCTATATTGGAGTACAATGGTGTGTTAGTTTCTGCTTTACAACAAAGTGAATCATTTATACATATACATATGTTCCATATCTCTTCCCTCTTGCGTCTCCCTCCCTCCCACCCTCCCTATCCCACCCCTCTAGGCGGTCACAAAGCACAGAGCTGATCTCCCCGTGCTATGCGGCTGCTTCCCACTAGCTAGCTATTTTACATTTGGTAGTGTATATATGTCCATGCCACTCTCTCGCTTTGTCACAGCTTACCCTTCCCCCTTCCCATATCCTCAAGTCCATTCTCTAGTAGGTCTGTGTCTTTATTCCTGTCTTACCCCTAGGTTCTTCGTGACATTTTTTTCTTAAATTCCACATATATGTGTTAGCATACGGTTTTTGTCTGTCTCTTTCTGACTTACTTCACTCTGTATGACAGACTCTAGGTCCATCCACTTCATTACAAATAGCTCAATTTCGTTTCTTTTTATGGCTGAGTAATATTCCATTGTATATATGTGCCACATCTTCTTTATCCATTCATCCGATGATGGAAACTTAGGTTGTTTCCACCTCCGGGCTATTGTAAATAGAGCTGCAATGAACATTTTGGTACATGACTCTTTTTGAATTATGGTTTTCTCAGGGTATATGCCCAGTAGTGGGATTGCTGGGTCATATGGTAGTTCTATTTGTAGTTTTTTAAGGAACCTCCAAACTGTTCTCCATAGTGGCTGTACCAATTCACATTCCCACCAGCAGTGCAAGAGTGTTCCCTTTTCTCCACACCCTCTCCAGCATTTATTGTTTGTAGATTTTTTGATGATGGCCATTTTGACTAGTGTGAGGTGACACCTCATAAGACCTAAATGTAAGGACAGAAATTATCAAACTCTTAGAGGAAAACATAGGCAGAACACTCTATGACATACATCACAGCAATATCCTTTTTGACCCACCTCCTAGAGAAATGGAAATAAAAACAAAAATAAACAAATGGGACCTAATGAAACTTCAAAGCTTTTGCACAGCAAAGGAAACCATAAACAAGACCAAAAGACAACCCTCAGAATGGGAGAAAATATTTGCAAATGAAGCAACTGACAAAGGATTAATCTCCAAAATTTACAAGCAGCTCATGCAGCTCAATAACAAAAAAACAAAGAACCCAATCCAAAAATGGGCAGAAGACCTAAATAGACATTTTTCCAAAGAAGATATACAGACTGCCAACAAACACATGAAAGAATGCTCAACATCATTAAGCATTAGAGAAATGCAAATCAAAACTACAATGAGATATCATCTCACACCAGTCAGAATGGCCATCATCAAAAAAATCTGCAAACAATCAATGCTGGAGAGGGTGTGGAGAAAAGGGAACACTCTTGCACTGCTGGTGGGAATGTGAATTGGTACAGCCACTATGGAGAACAGTATGGAGGTTCCTTAAAAAACTGCAAATAGAACTACCATACGACCCAGCAATCCTACTACTGGGCATATACCCTGAGAAAACCATAATTCAAAAAGAGTCATGTACCAAAATGTTCATTGCAGCTCTATTTACAATAGCCAGGAGGTGGAAACAACCTAAGTTTCCATCATCGGATGAATGGATAAAGAAGATGTGGCACATATATACAATGGAATATTACTCAGCCATAAAAAGAAACGAAATTGAGCTATTTGTAATGAAGTGGATGGACCTAGAGTCTGTCATACAGAGTGAAGTAAGTCAGAAAGAGAAAGACAAATACCATATGCTAACACATATATATGGAATTTTAGAAAAAAAATGTCATGTAGAACCTAGGGGTAGGATGGGAATAGACACAGACCTACTAGAGAATGGACTTGAGGATATGGGAAGGGGGAAGGGTAAGGTGTGACAAAGTGAGAGTGGCATGGATATATATACACTACCAAACGTAAAATAGCTAGCTAGTGGGAAGCAGCCGCATAGCACAGGGAGATCAGCTCTGTGCTTTGTGACCGCCTAGAGGGGTGGGATAGGGACGGTGGGATGGATGGAGACGCAAGAGGGAAGAGATATGGGAACATATGTATATGTATAACTGATTCACTTTGTTATAAAGCAGAAACTAACACACCATTGTAAAGGAATTATACTCCAATAAAGATGTAAAAAAAAATCGAATGGTTTTGATTACAAAACTGTGCTAAGACCCTTTAAGGGCCATACGTCCTTAAATTTAAATGACTCTATACTGCGTCTATACAGAATCTTTATTGAGTCTAATTTATTCTCTGGGAAAGTAAAAGAACGTTTGAAATTTCCACACCCCAAGTGAGCACCACACCTTCAGTACAAATCCCAACAGTGAAGGGGGTATATTTTTTTTCCTTTGTATTCCTTTCCTTTCCCCACCATCCACCGCCCCCTCGCCCCCCGCCGCTGTACCTTCTCAGGAGAACTTGAACTGCTCACTCAGGACTGGGAGGCCCTCCCCATAACCCAATCCACAAAATCACTAATCTACCACTCAAGAATAACTTTAACTTCCTCAAGAAGGAAAAAAAAATACTTTACTATAGGCCTTAGTGAAATAATCTAAAGAGTCTTACTAGCTAAAAAAGAAAGCAGAGTCTTCTTTCCCCAGTAGAGGGTATTAACTACTCAAGAACTAACTAGATATTTTAGGTTAACCAACTAGCCTTAGTGAATGAGGAAAAAGTTCTTCCAGAGAGAAAAGTTTCAGCTAATTTGGCAATTTTTAATTTAATAACTAATCCATGCAATTGTAATCAATGAATAATAAAAGCATTAGGGTGAAAAGTGGGGCTTTATGAAGGGATCAGGCTGTCAACACCTGACCTCTCGCACAAATCAAACAAACCAACTACAAAAGAAATTTTTTTAGACAACTGGGAGAACTTGACCATGGACTAGTAAGTATTGTATACACAATTAAGGAATCATTACCAGGTGTGCTGTACATGACAATGCATTGTGGTTATGTAAGAAAATGTGTTGTTTTAGATACATGTTATTTAGGGATGAAATAATGTTTTGGATATGCCATAAATTCTCAGCAAAAAAAAAAGCTATAGGGGGAAGATGAAAGAAGTATGGAGAAATGTTGATGTCTGCAGCATAGAGGATCACTGAACTTTTTATTTGTGTACATTTGGAAATGTTCACAAATAAAAATTTAAAAATAAAAACAATCAACGAGGAGTCACGACAGAGTCCTTTAAGGAGAAAAAACCCAATGTATTCAAAATAATACTTAAAAGCTGATGATTTTCATTCTTTTGTACAGAGATCACAGAAAAAGAAGCTAAAGATATAAAACTACTGAGAAGGTTCTTAAGGCAGTCCAGAGGTAAAATCCTTAAAGAGCCAAAACCATTATATTTAAACGTCAATTAACATTAACTAATATTATGATTAATAATATTAATTAGTAATTATAATTATCAGCATAACTTATAATTAACTATAATATTAAATATAAACTTAAATATTTACTGAATCTTATTATATGCAAGGCCCTGCAATAAGTGATAAAGCAGGGATTCCCTGGTGGTGCAGCGGTTAAGAATCCACCTGCCAATGCAGGGGATATGGGTTCGAACCCAGGTCAGGGAAGATCCCACATGCTACAGAGCAACTAAGTCCGTGCGCCGCAACTACTGAGCCTGTGCTCTAGAGCCCATGAGCTTCAACTACTGAGGCCCACACACCTAGAGGCCGTGCTCCGCAACGAGAAGCCACTGCAATGAGAAGCCCGCACGCTGCAATGAAGAGTAGCCCCTGCTCGCCACAACTAGAGAAAGCCCGCACACAGCAACAAAGACCCAACTCAGCCAAAAATAAATAATAATTTAAAAATTTATTTTAAAAAATAAGTGATAAAGCAAAAGGGTGAAGCCCATGCCCTGTCTTTTTTTTTTTTAATTGCCCATGCCCTGTCTTAAAGCTTACTCTTGAGCTGGTGAAAAAGAACATATGTACTCTGTACCCTGATAACAAAAAGAGTTCAGAGAAGGGAAAGATGAGTTCTTGTAAATCAAGTTTACTGAAGAAAAATAATCGAAGTGGACAACAGAAATGATGCAGGATTAAAAGAGAAGGAAAAGGGAAAAGTGCAAAGGTTTGAAACAGGACATTCAAAAGGTACTGGTACCACTCACAATTCTACCAACATTATTATTTATTTATTTTTGCGGTACCCGGGCCTCTCACTACTGTGGCCTCTCCCGTTGCAGAGCACAGGCTCCGGATGTGTATGCTCAGCAGCCATGGCTCGCGGGGCCAGCCGCTCCGCGGCATGTGGGATCCTCCCGGACCGGGGCACGAACCCGTGTCCCCTGCATCGGCAGGTGGACTCTCAACCACTGCGCCACCAGGGAAGCCCTTCTACCAACATTTTAAAGCATGACAGTTTTGTGAGTGAGATTGAGAGAAAACTGATGAATCAACTTCCAAGAAAAGAATCCTTGGACAGGGACAAAATAAAAAAAACAAACCACACACAGACACAATAGTTCTCAAGAGAAAATGGAATATTACTAAATTTGAGGAGGTGGCATCCTCATACCCTTAAATAAGTAGTAACTGAACACTATGTAATTGAACATGCCCCAAGCAAACAAGGGCATTTGACATCCACATTCCTAACGTAAGAAAACTGTTCAATGTTTTCATTACAAGGATTTTGAAAATGAGATGTGAGTACCATTCAGAAGCAGAAGCACCACCAGACATATAGAAGCACTGACTCTACTGCTAGGAAAAGGGTCTGAGGCAGAAAAGCTTTTTGCTCTCCTTAAGATTCAAAGGATCAGAGCAAACGAGATTTTGGCTAGGATCTTATAAAGAGCGATTAGGAAAGAAAGGAAGGCTTACAGAAGATACCCAGTAAGGAAGTTAGACAGTTTGAGTCTAACCATAAGAGTGACAAGAAAGATGGCAAGTGCACTGGAAAAAAAAGAGGCATCTTTCTTAGAATCAGAAAAATTGAGGCATGTGTAAAGAGAAGGAAAGGGACTGACTATACATGTGGGGTGAGAAAAGACTAGTGACAAAGCAAGCTTTCCAACAGGGCAGAGGAGTTGGCAAATTCCAGGGCTGGTGTGACCATATTCTAGAAATGGGGTGGGCTGAGAGGCAGTGAGGATGGGATATGAAGGAGTAATATCCCAATTGTCTCAATCTTCAGGACATGAGTCATGAGGTCATTATATTACATGGTGTACAGAAAGAAGAAAGCATAACATGACAAAACTGGGAAGTCAGTGAGCATCTACAGGCAAGCATTAACAGGCCACAACAGCTGAAATAAAACACTATAATAATCATAGATGACATAAGCCACTCACCAGATGTGGAGCCACAGACAAGTTACTTAACCTCTCTTAGGCCCTGTTTCCAAATCCTTTGCTTAATACCACACCTCACAAGATGTAGGAATTAATTTATGCAGAAGGAAAATGTTTGTAACTTGTAAAGCACCATATTCATTCAAGAGGATGCTCGAGAGCTTTCATAATACAGCAAACAAGAAGCTCAGCAGAACTGCCTCCTTTTTTTCTATTTCACAAAGACATATATTATGTCTACAAATATGTACACTAAAACAGAAGTCATGACACTTATAGTATAACTAGGAAAACATTCTTTTCTATGAAAGGAAAAAAACTTAGTTGATATTGTACATCCCAATTTCAATAGTAATTAAGAGGGATTTCATGTTCTTAAGGTCATTCCAGAGACTTATTTTTAACTGAAACTTAAATACAATAAACCTGTCCACTGTCAAGGACTAGAAACTGCCCTAGGTGGAAGAGACTAAAATCCTGAATCCTGAATAATCAGGTAACAACTTATTTATACTTTCACACACACACACAATGTAACCTTTTAATGAAAATGTGCAAAGTTATCCAAGTGAGTACAGCTACATCAAACAAAATTTAAAGAGAACTAGGGGCTGAGTCTGACCTAGAAAACAAGACAAAATCATGTTCTGCCATAAAGAGCTAATGGGAAGACTCCTTCTCTTGGTTATGGCATATTAGGTAATTTGAACCAATCTTTCCTTTTTTTTTTTTGCAGTACGTGAGCCTCTCACTGTTGTGGCCTCTCCCGTTGCGGAGCACAGGCTCCAGGCATGCAGGCCCAGTGTCCATAGCTCGCGGGCCCAGCTGCTCCACGGCATGTGGGATCTTCCCGGACCAGGGCACAAACCAGTGTCCCCTGCATCGGCAGGCGGACTCTCAACCACTGCGCCACCAGGGAAGCCCAAACCAATCTTTCCACTGAAGACAAATAATAAAGTTGGACAAAATGTAAGAAATGACTTTCTTAAAGGATCAAAGAACCAACAGGATAGTGCTTTCAGATACATTAAAGGACTGGAATTCAGAGAGGTGAGCACAACAATCCAGAAGAAACCAGAAGTTAAACTGTATCTGACAGATGGGTAGGCCCAGAGAGACAAAAGGAAAATCCTCTTCGCTACCCTCATGTTAGGAACCTAAAGGGCTGCACCTTAGAAATATGGGTGAACCGGAAATTGAACAGTCCATAAATTGAAAGCAATTTAGCCTTGAGTCATCCAGTTGGCCCAGAGAAATCTCAAAAGCTGAGATTTGACTAAGTAATCCTAGATTCCCTCAAGCAGATGCCACCCCCCGCCCCCCCCAAAAAATCCTTCCTGTAAGATATCATCCTGGTCTCAAATGATTTCTCAAGTAATTTTTCAAATCCAATGCCCAGCAAACAATTAAAGACAACTGGGCACATGGGAAAACAACAGACATAAGATCAAAAGCCACAGAAATATAAAACAATAAGCACTCACAGAGACTCCAAATATTGGAATTACGAAACACACACTTTGGTTCAAGGAAATGGAAGCCAAACTGAAAAGTCTCACCAATGAACTAGAAACTATAAAAAGTGATATACCAGATTTTTATAAGAAGCAAACAAATTTTGTTACTGAAAAATACAAAAACTGAAGTTAATCATCCAATGAACAGGTTTAACAGCCAATGGACACAGTTGAGACACTGAATCAGAGACAAGTCAGTGGAAAAAAAGCTCAGAATAAATACATGATAAGCAATATGGGGATATGGTGTGAAGGTATAACATCCGACACAGTTAATTGGAATTCCAGAAGGAAAGGAAAGACAGTATAGAGTAGAAGCAAAACTTGAATGGCTGAAAATTTCCAAAAATGATTTAAAAATGTCAAACCACAAATTTAAGGATGTCAATGAATTCCTAGCTGAAAATCAGCAGACAAAAAGTTAAAAGCATCCCGAGGGGGAAAAAGATTACTTTCAAAGAAGCAACAGTTACATGGATAGCTTAATTCTCAACAACAAAAATGGAAGCTAAAAGACATATGTAATGGAATCCCTAAGTAGCAGAAAGAAAAACAACTGCCAACCAAGTATTCCACTGCAGAGAAAACACCCATCAAGAATGAAAATTAAGAAAGCGGAGACACAATGGTGCAGTAGAAGAAAGTGAGCTGACCTTTTCTTACGAAAACACCAAAATCACAATTAACTGCTGAATGACCATTGACAAAAAAATGCTGGAACCTCCCAAAAAAAGATATACTACATCCAAAGACAAAGAAGAAGTCACAGTGAGATGGTAGGAGGGGCACAATCACAATAAAATCAAATCCCATACCCGCTGGGTGGGTGACCCACAAATTGGAGAATAATTATACCACAGAACCTCTCCTGCAGGAGTGAAAGTTTTGAGCCCCACGTCAGGCTCCCCAGGCTGAGAGTCTGGCAACGGGAGGAGGAGGCCCGAGAGAATCTAGCAGTGAAGGCCAATGGGGTTTGATTGCAGGAATTCCACAGGACTGGGGGAAACAGAAACTCCACTCTCAGAGGGGGAACACAAGGTCTCGTGTGCACAAGGAACCAGGGAAAAAAAACAGTGACCTCATAAGAGCCTGGGCCAGACCTTCCTGCTGGTATTACAGGGCCTCCTGCAGAGGTGTGGGGCTGCTGTGGCTCAATGCAGGGACAAAGACACTGGCGGCAGTAGTTCTGGGGAGTACTCATTGGCATGTGCCCTCCTGGAGGCTGCCATCTTCTCACCAAGACCTGGCCCCACGCAACAGCCTATAGGCTCCAGTGCTTAGATGCCTCAGACCAAGCAACCAAGAGGGCAGGAACACAGTCCCACCCATCAGCAGACAGGCTGCTTAAAGTCTTCCTGAGCCCACAGCTGCCCCATAAGCACAACCCCTGACATGGCCCTGCCCACTAGACGGACAAGACCCGGCTGCACCCACCAATGGGCAGGAACCAGTTGCTCCCACCAGGAAGCCTGCACAAGCCTCTGAGACAGGCTCATCCACCAGGGGGCAAACAGCAGAAGCAAGAACTACAACTCTGCAGCCTGCGGAATGCAAACGGTAATCACAGAAAGTAAGACAAAATGAGACAGTAGATGAATCTGTCCCAGGTGTTAGAACAAGATAAAACTCCAGAAGAACAACTAAGTGAAGTGGAGACAGGCAATTGACCCAAAAAAGAATTCAGAGTAATGATAGTAAAGATGATCCAAGATCTCAGGAAAAGAATGGAGGAACAGACCGAGAAGATACAAGAAATGTTTGACAAAGACCTAGAAGAACTAAAGAACAAACAAACAGATTAATAATACAACAACTGAAATAAAAAATACACTAGAGGAATCCAATATCACAATAAGTTAGGCAGAAAAAAGGATAAGTGAGCTGGAAGACAGAATGGTGGAAATCACTACTACAGAATACGATAAAGAAAAAAGAATGAAAAGAAATGAAGACAGTCTAAGAGACCTCTGTGGAAACATTAAATGCAACAACAATCACATTAGAGGAGTCCCAGAAGGAGAAAAAAGAGATAAAGGACCTGAGAAAATATCTGAAGAGATGATAGCTGAAAACTTCCCTATCTTGGGAAAGGAAACAGTCACCCAAGTCCAGGAAGCACAGAAAGTCCCAGGCAGGATAAACCCGAGGAGGAACATGCAGAGACACATAATAATCAAATTGAGAAAAATTAAAAACAAAGAAAAAATATTAAAAGCAAAAGGGAAAAGCAACAAATAATATACAAGGGAACTCCCGTAAGATTTTCAGCTGATTTCTCAGCAGAAACTCTGCAGGCCAGAAGGGAGTGACACAGTATATTTAAAGTGATGAAAAGGAAAAACCTACAACCAAGAATACCCAACAATGCTCTCATTGAGATTCAACAAAAAAATCAAAAGCTTTACAGACAACGAAAAGCTAAGAGAATTCAACACCACCAGACCAACTTTGCAACAAATACTAAAGTAACTTCTCTAGGCAGAAAAGAAAAGGCCACAACTACAAACAAGTATATACAAATGAGAAAGCTCACTGGTAAAGGCAAACATACAGTAAAGGTAGGAAAGCATCTACACACAAATATGTTATCAAAACCGGCAATGGTGAGGAGAGCACAAATGCAGGAAACGGGAAATAACGTTTCAAATTAAGAGACCAGCAGCTTAAAACAATCTTGTTTATATATACAGACTGCTATAGCAAAACTTCATGGGAACCGCAAACCAAAAATCTATAAGAAATATACACACAAAAGAGAAAAAGCAAGGAATTCCCTGGCGGTCCAGTGGTTAAGGTTCTGTATTCCCACTGCAGGGAGCACAGGTTCAATCCCACATACTGTGTGGCGTGACCAAAAAAAAAGGAGGCAGAGACAGAGAGCTATCCAAACACAACACTAAACAACGATCAGAGCAGAAATAAATTAAACAGAGATGAAGAAAAAAACAGAAAAGATCAATGAAACTAAAAGTTGGTTCTTGGAAAAGATAAACAAAATTGATAGACCTTTAGCCAGACTCATCAAGAAAAACAGGGAAAGGGCTCAAATCAATAAAATTAGAAATGAAAAAGGAGAAGGTACAACAGACACCACAGAAATACAAAGGATCATAAGAGACTACTACAAACAACTATATGCTAATAAAATAGACAACCTAGAAGAAATAGACAAATTTTTAGAAAAGTACAATCACCCAAGACTGAACCAGAAAGAAATAGTAAATATGGACAGTCCAATCACAAGTACTGAAATTGAAACTGTGATTTAAAAACTCCCAACAAACAAAAGCCCAGGACCACATGGCTTCACAGGCAAAATCTATCAAACATTTAGAGAAGAGTTAACGCCTATCCTTCTGAAACTTCTACAAAAATTGCAGAGGGAAGAACACTCCCAAACTCATTCTATGAGGCCATCATCACCCTGATACCAAAACTAGACATAAATAATACAAAAAAAGAAAATTACAGGCCAATATCACTAACGAACACAGACATAAAAATCCTTAACAGGGCTTCCCTGGTGGTGCAGTGGTTGAGAGTTCGCCTGCCAATGCAGAGGACACGGGTTCGTGCCCCGGTCCGAGAAGATCCCACATGCCGCGGAGCAGCTGGGCCCGTGAGCCATGGCCGCTGAGCCTGCATGTCAGGAGCCTGTGCTCTGCAATGGGAGATGCCCGCGTACCGCAAAAAAAAAAAAAAAAAAACCTTAACAAATTACCAGCAAGGCGAATACAACAACACAATTAAAGGATCCTACACCGCAATCAAGTGGGATTTATCACAGGGATGCAATGATTTTTAAATATCCGTAAGTCAATCAGTGTGATACACCACATCAACAAACTGAAGAACAAAAATCACATGATCATCTCAATAGATGCTGGAAAAGCTTTTGAAACAATTCAACACTCATTTATGATAAAAACTCTCCAGAAAGTGGGCACAGAGGGAACTTACATCAACCTAATAGAGGCCATATACAACAAACATATATACAGCTAACAACATACTCAACAGTGAAAAGCTGAAAGCATTTCCTCCAAGATCATGAACAAGACAAAGATGTGCACTCTCACCACTTTTATTCAACGTAGTTTTGGAAGTCCTAGCCACGTCAATCAGAGAAGAGAAAAAATAAAAAGAATACAAATCGGAAAAGAAGTAAAACTGTCACTGTTTGCAGATGACATGACACTATACATAGAAATCCTAAAGATGCTACCAGAAAACTAGTAGAGCTCACCAGTGAATTCGGTAAAGTAGCAGGATACAAAATTAACGCACAGAAATCTCTTGCATTCCTATACACTAATGATGAAAAATCTGAAAAAGAAATTAAGGAAACACTCCCATTTACGAGTACAACAAAAAAAAGAAAATACCTAGGAATAAACCTACCTAAGGAGACAAAAGACCTGTATGCAGAAAACTGTAAGACACTGATGAAAGAAATTAAAGATGATACAGAGAGATATACCATGTCCTTGGATTGGAAGAATCAATATTGTGAAAATGACTATGCTACCCAAAGCAATCTACAGATTCAATGCAATCCTTATCAAACTACCAATAGCATTTTTCACAGAACTAGAACAAAAAATTTCACAATTTGTATGGAAACACAAAAGACTCCGAATAGCCAAAGCAATCTTGAGAAAGAAAAACGGAGCTGGAGGAATCAGGCTCCCCAACTTCAGACTATACTACAAAGCTACAGTAATCAAGACAGTATGGTACTGGCACAAGAACAGAGATATAGATCAATGGAACAAGGTAGAAAACCCAGAAATAAACCCAAGCACCTATGGTCAATTAACCTAAAACAAAGGAGGCAAGACTATACAATGGAGAAAAGACGGTCTCTTCAATAAGTGGTGCTGGGAAAACTGGACAGCTACATGTAAAAGAATGAAATTAGAATATTCTTTGATACCATACACAAAAATAAACTCAAAATGAATTAAAGACCTAAATGTTAAGACCTGATACTATAAAACTCTTAGAGGAAAACATAGGAAGAACACTCTTTGATATAAATCGCAGCAATATCTTCTTCGATCCACCTTCTAGAGTAATGGAAATAAAAACAAAAATATACAAATGGGACCTAATGAAACTCAAAAGCTTTGGCAAAGCAAAGGAAACCATAAACAAAACATAAAGGCAACGAACAGAACGGCAGACAATATTTGCAAACGATGCAACCGACAAGGGATTGATCTCCAAAATCTACAAACAGCTCATGCAGCTCAATATCAAAACAAACCCAAACAACCCAATCAAAAAATGGGCAGAAGATCTAAATAGACATTTCTCCAAAGAAGACATACATACAGCCCAGAGACACATGAAAAGATGCTGAACACTGCTAATTATTAGAAGAATGTGAATCAAAACTACAATGATATATCACCTCATACCATTCAGAACGGCCATCATCAAAAAGTCTACAAACAATAAATGGTGGAAAGGGTGTGGAGAAAAGGGAGCTCTTCTACACTATTGGTGGGAATGTCAATTGGTACAGCCACTATGGAGAACAGTATGGAGGTTCCCTAAAAAACTAAAAACAGAGCTACCATATGATCCAGCATTCCCACTCCTAGACATACATCCGGAGAAAATTATGGTTTGAAAGGATACAGGCACCCCAATGTTCACTGCAGTGCTGTTTACAACAGCCAAGTCATGGAAGCAACCTAAATGTCCATCGACATATGAATGGATAAAGAAGATGTGGTACATATATACAATGGAATATTAATCAGCTATTAAAAAGAATGAAATAATACCATTTGCAGCAAAACGGATGGACCTGGAGATTATGATACTGAGTGAAGTAAGACAGAGAAAGACAAATATCATATGATATTGTTTACATGCAGACTCTAAAACAAATGATACAAATGAAATTATTTACAAAACAAACAGACTCACAGACTTAGAGAACAAACTTACGGTTACCAGAAGGGTAAGGGTAAGGGTAAGGGTGAGGGGAAGGAATAGTTAGAGAGTTTGGGATTGACATGTACACACTGCTATATTTAAAATGGATAAACAGTACTTCCCTGGTGGTCCAGTGGTTACGACTCTGTGCTTCCACTGCAAGGGGTGAAGGTTCAATCCCTGGTCAGGGAACTAAGATCCCACATGCCGCCCAGTGCAGCCAAAAAAAAGGGTAACCAAAAAGGACCTACCATATAGCACAGCAAACTCTGCTCAATATTATGTAACAACCCAAATGGGAAAAGAACTTGAAAAAGAATAGACATGTGTATATGTATAACTGAACCACTGTGCTGTACAAGTGAAACTATCACAACACAGTTAGTCAACTGTACTCCAATATAAAATAAAAAGTTAAAAAAAATTCAGAGTTTGAGACTGATATATACACACTACTGTATTTAAAATAGATAACCAACAAGGACACATTGTATAGCACACGGAACTCTGCTCAATATTCTGTAATAACCTAAATGGGAAAAGAACTTGAAAAACAATACATACATTTTTAAAAAAAGAGTGAAAATGAAATATATTTTCTGACAAATAAAAACAGAATTCACAATTCACTAAAAAGTCATAAAGCAAAAAAACTGACCCAAAATGGAAGGTCACAGATGCAGAAATGAATGAAGAACCATGAAAGTTTAAGTAAGAATGTGAAAAATCTAATGGGGCATTGATTGTATAAAATAATAATGTCCTGTGGGGGTTAAAATACGTACAGCAACTTATCTTCCAACCCACTAAATTATATACATGGAATATGTACAGCTTTTTGTAGAAAAATATACATACAGAATATTAAGTTACAGGACAAGAGCATGTATGTCAGGAGATCAGTAAGCGGAACAGAGGTATTTTAACGTTCTTGCTTCAACCAGGAGGAAGATAAAACTATCAGTTAACACTAGACTTTGATAAGTGACCTATGCATGCTGGAAGTGCGAGTGCAACCATGAAAATAATTAAAATGAACATGTGATATCTGAACCAATAAAGGAAAATTGATATAAAAACAATCAAATAAAAGGAAGAGAAAAATAAAGAACAGGTGGGACAAAAATGTGCTGCTGTATTTAATCTCAAAATGTCAGTACTTACATAAATACAAATGGACTGAATGTTCCGAAAAAAGAGAAAGATTATCAGACTTAAAAAAACAATCTACAAACATATGGTCTCTTTCAAGAGACACATTTAAACATAAGCATACAGAAAGGCTGAAAGAAAAAAAAATATATCATGCAAACACTAGCCAAAATAAAGATGGTATAGCTAAATTAGTTTCAGAAAAAACAGACATCAAAGAAAAAGTATCACTACAGTTAAAAGAGTCACTTCAACGATGATAAAATGTTTAACTCACCAGAACATAATTAACTAAATTTATATGCACTTGGGACTTCCCTGGTGGACCAGTGGTTAAGAATCTGCCTTCCAATGCAGGGGACGTGGGTTCCATCCCTGGTCAGGGAACGAAGATCCCACATGCCACGGGGCAACTAAGCCCACGCACTGTAACTACTGAGCCTGTGCGCTCTGGAGCCCACACACCAGAACTAGAGAGTCCACGCACCACAACTAGATAGAAGCCCATGTGCCGCAAAGAAGAGCCTGCACGCCACAACGAAAGATCCCACGTACCCCAACTAAGAACCAACACAGCCAAATAAATAAATAGTTTCTAAAAATTTACATGCACTTGATATAATGACCTCAAATTATATATACAGGAAAAGCTCACAGAACTAATAGGAGAAATACACATACATTAGTATCATAGTGGTGGATTTTAAGGTATCTCTCAGTAGTTGAAATAAGCAGACAAAAAAAATCAGTAAAGGGCTTCCCTGGTGGCGCAGTGGTTGAGAGTCCACCTGCCGATGCAGGGGACACGGGTTCGTGCCCTGGTCTGGGAAGATCCCACATGCTGCGGAGTGGCTGGGCCCGTGAGCCATGGCCGATGAGCCTGTGCTCCGCAATGGGAGAGGCCACAACAGTGAGAGGCCCACGTACCGCCAAAAAAACAAAAACAAAAACAAATCAGTAAGGATAACACAACACAATTAACAAATCTGATTGATGGGCATATACAGAACTCTGCATACAACAGCTGCAGAATATATTCTTTTCAAGGTCTTACATATTTACAAAAACTGATCACATGTTGAGCCATAAAGTAAATCTCGAGAAATTTAAAAAGACTGAAATCACTCAGAGAAAGTACTCTAAACCAGAAAACAATTATAAAATATGCAGTTAGAGAATTCTTATATTAGTGGAAATTAAAAAATACACTTTAAAATAACCCATTGATCAAAGAAGAAATTACAATGGAAATTAAAATATGTTGTGAAACTATAATGGAAATACTACATATCAAAAATAATGGGATGCAAGTAAAGACATACTTGAAATGTGTAGTTTTAACTGCATATGTTAGGAAGGAAGGAACGGTGCAAATTAATACCTAACCACCCTTGTTAAGAAGTTAGAAAAATAAAAGCAAAAGGAATCCTAAAAAAATAATAAATATAAAAGCAGATATTAACAAAATAAAGAAACACCAACACAGCTGGTTCTTTTGGAAGAATTACTGTAAGTGCTAATCCTCTAGTAAAATTCTTTTTAAAAAGAGAAGGAGGAAAAAAAGATACATATACCCAGTATCAAGAATGAAAAAGGCCCGAGAGAAATAAAAACATATGTCTGCACAAAAATTTGTACATGAATGTTCATGGTAGCATTACTCATAATAGCCAAAAACTGAAAACAACTCAAACATCCATCAACTGATGAATGAATAAATTAAATATGGTATATCCATACAGTAGCATGTTATCTGGCAGTAAAAAGAAATGAAGTACAGTTGACCCTTGAACAACACAGGGATTAAGGTTGCTAACCCTCCACACAGTTGAAAATCTGAGTATAACTTATAGTTGGCCCTCCACATACATAATTCCTCTGTGTACACAGTTCCTCTGTATTCACGGTTCCACATCTGCAGATTAAACCAAATGCAGACTGTGTCGTACTATAGTGTTTACTACTGAAAAAAGTCCCCATATAAGTGGATCCACACAACTCAAACCCCTGTTGTTCAAAAGTCAACTGTACTGATAATATGCTACAATATAAGTGAACTTTGAAAACATTATGCTAAGTGAAAGAAGCCAGTGACAAAAGACCACAAATTGCATGATTCCATTTATGTGAAAATTTCAGGAAGAAAATCTACAGAGGCAAAAAGATTTGTGATTGCCTAGGGCTGATGGGGCAAGAAGGAGCTCGGGGAAAATGGGGAGTGATTGCTAATGGGTGCAGCATTCCTTTTTGTTCTGAAATTGATTATGCTGATGGTTGTACAACTCTGTGAATGTTATAAAAACCGCAAAATTGTACACTTCGAGTGGGTGAAATGTGCGGTTATACCTCAAAGCTATTAAGAAAAGAAAGGAGGAACATTCAGTAAGGAATCTGTAGACAATAAATGATAAAAGGGCATAACTGTAATGCCCATAATTTGAAAATTCGGATAAAATGGACAAATATTTTAAATATATAACTTACCAAGTTGTAAGAAGAAATAAATTCATACCAAGCATCTTTTCCCACAATGGTATAAAAGTAGAAATCAATTACAAAAAGAAAACTGGAAAATGCACAAATAGTGGAGATTAAACAACATGCTACTGAAAGACTAAAAGATCAACAGAGAAATGGAAAAATACCTTGAGACAAATGAAAATACAACACACCAAAAATTATGAGATGCAGCAAATCAGTTCTAAGAGGGAAGTTCATAATAACTGAGGCCTACCTCAAGAAACAATAAATATCCCAAATAAATAACAAAATATTACACTTCAAGGAACTAGAAAAAGAACAAAGTTCAAAGTTAGTAGAATGAAGGATATAACAAAGATCAGAGTAGAAACAAATAAAATAGAGGCCAAAAGACAAAAGAAGAGATCAAGGAAACAAACAGCTGGTTCTTTAAAAAGGAGACAAAATTAACAAACATTTACAACAGATACCACAGAACTATGAAGGATCATAAAAGACTACAATGAACAATTATACACCAACAAACTGGACAACGTAGAAAAAATAGATAAATTCCTACAAACACACAACCTTCCAAGAATGAATCATGAAGAAATAGAAAATGTGAATAGACCAATTACTATTACAGAGACTGAATCAGTAACCAAAAATCTCCCAACAAACAAAGAGTCCAGGACCTGAGAACTTCACTGGTTAATTCTATATTCAAAGAAGAATTAATACAAATCCTTCCCAAACTCCTCTAAAAATAGAAGAGGAGAGGACACTTCCAAACTCATTTTACAAGGCCAGCATTAGGCTGATACCAAAACTAGACAAGGATAGCACAAGAAAATTACAGGCCAATATCCTTAATGAACACAGATGCAAAAATCATCAACAAAATATTAGCAAACCAAAGTCAACAATACATTAAAAGAATCATACACCATAATCAAAGGGGTTTATCCCAGGGAGGCAAGGATGGTGCAACACCTGCAAATCGGTCAGTGTGATACACTACATTAACAAAATGAAAGATAAAAATCATATGATCATCTTAACAGATGCAGAAAAAACATTTGACAAAATTGAACATTCATTCATGATAAAAATTCTCAGCGAAGCGGGTACAGAGGGAATGAACCTAAACATAATAAAAGGATGTATGTAACAAGCACACAGCTAACACTATATTCAACAGTAAAAAGCTAAAAGTTTTCCTCTAAGATCAGGAACAAGACAATGTCCACTCTCATCACTTTAATTCAACATAGCATTGGAAGAACTAGCCACAGAAATTAGGCAAGAAAAAGAAATAAAAAGCATCCAAGCTGGAAAGAAAAAAGTAAAACTATCAATTTTTGCAGACGACATGAGATTATATATAGCAAACCCATAGGATTCCATCAAAAAACTGTTACAACTAATAAACAAATTCAGTAAACTTGCAGGATACAAAATCAATACACAAAAACCCTGTTTCTTTACACTAATAATTAACTATCAGAAAGAGATGTTAAGAAAATAATCCCATTTACAACTGCATCAAAAAGAATAAACTATCTAGGATAAATCTAACCAAGGAGGTTAAAGACCTATATACTGAAAACTACAAGACACTGACAAAAGAAACTGATGACAGAAATAAACAGAAAGATAGTCTATGCTCATGGATTGGGAGAATTAATACTGTTAAAATGTCTATACTACCTAAAGCAATCCACAGATTCAATGAAATCCCTGTCAACATTCCAATGGTATTTTTCACAAAAAGAAAAACAATCCTGAAATTTGTATGGAATCACAAAAAACCTCCAATAGTCAATCTTGAGAAATAAGAACAAAGCTGGAGGCATCATGTTTTCTGGTTTCAAACTATATTAAAAAGTTATACTAATCAAAACAGTATGGAGGGAGACCTTCAAGATGGCGGAGGAGTAAGACGTGGAAATCACCTTCCTCCCCACAAATATATCAGAAATACATCTACATGTGGAACAACTCCTACAGAACACCTACTGAATGCTGGCAGAAAACCTCAGACTTCCCCAAAGGCAAGAAACTCCCCATGTAAGTCAGTAGGGCAAAAGAAAAAAGAGACAAAAAAAGAATAGGGACAGGATTTGCACCCCTGGGAGGGAGCTGTGAAGGAGGAAAAGTTTCCACACATTAGGAAGCCCCTACACTGGCGGAGACAGGGGTGGGGGTGGCGGGGGTGGGGGAGCTTCAGAGCCACGGAGGAGAGTGCAGCAACAGGGGTGGAGAGGGCAAAGCGGAGCGATTCCCACACAGAGGATCGGTGCCAACCAGCACTCTCCAGCCCGAGAGGCTTGTCTGTTCACCCACCGGGGAGGGTGGGGGCTGGGAGCTGACGGTCGGGCTTCGGAGGTCAGATCCCAGGGAGAAGACTGGGGTTGGCTGTGTGAATATACCCTGAAGGGGGCTAGTGAGCCACAGCGAGCCG
This sequence comes from Pseudorca crassidens, assembly GCF_039906515.1. NCBI lineage: Eukaryota > Metazoa > Chordata > Mammalia > Artiodactyla > Delphinidae > Pseudorca > Pseudorca crassidens. The sequence continues at coordinate 106,582,227 of NC_090317.1, read as the reverse complement.
GGTAAAAGTCTGCAACTGCCTAAAAGGCAAGAAACCACTGTTTTGGGGTGTGCAGGGAGAGGGAATTCAGAGCACCACCTAAACAAGCTCCAGAGATGGGCACGAGCCTCAACTATCAGAGCGGACACCAGAGATGGGCATGAAATGCTAAGGCTGCTGCTGCAGCCACCAAGAAACCTGTGTGCAAGCACAGGTCACTATCCACACCTCCCCTCCCGGGAGCCTGTGCAGCCCACCACTGCCAGGGTCCCGAGATCCAGGGACAACTTCCCTGGGAGAACACATGGCACGCCTCAGGATGTTGCTACATCATGCTGGCCTCTGCCGCCGCAGGCTTGCCCCGCACTCCGTACTCCTCCCTACCACTGGCCTGAGTGACCCAGAGCCCCCTAATCGGCTGCTCCTTTAACCCAGGCCTGTCTGGGCGAGAACAGACGCCCTCAGGAGACCTACCCACACAGCCGGGGCCAAATCCAAAGCTGAATCCCAGGAGCTGTGAGAACAAAGAAGAGAAACGGCAACTTCTCCCAGCAGCCTCAGGAGCAGCGGATTAAATCTCCATAATCAACTTGATATATCTTGCATCTGTGGAATACCTGAATAGACGAGTCATTCCAAAATTGAGGTGGTGGACTTTGGGAGCAACCGTAGACCTGGGGTTTGCTTTCTGCATCTGATTTGTTTCTAGATTTATGCTTATCTTAAGTCAGTATGTACAAGTTATTATCACTGGTAGATTTGTTTATTGATTTGGTCGCTCTCTTCCTTTTTTTTATATATAGAATTATGTTTTTCCTTTTTCTCTTTTTGTGAGTGTGTATGTGTACGCTTCTTTGTGTGATTTTGTCTGTATAGCTTTGCTTTTACCATTTGTCCTAGAGTTCTGTCTGTCCGGTTTGGTGTGTGTGTGTTTTGTTTTCTTTTCTTAGTATACTTTTTAGCACTTATCATTGGTAGATTTGTTTCTTGGTTTGGTTTCTCTCTCTTTTTTCTCTTTTTTTTAATTACTTTTCAAGTTTCTGTTATTTTTAATAATTATTTTTCAATTTTTACTTTAACAACAATTTTATTTTATTCTTTCCTTTTTTTTTTCCCTCCCTTTTCTTCTGAGCCATGTGGATGACAGAGTCTTGGTGTTCCGAGCGGGTGTCAGGCCTGTGCCTCTGAGGTGGGAAGGCCGAGTTCAGGACACTGGTCCACCAGAGACCTCCCGGCTCCACGTAACATCAAATGGCAAAAGCTCAGCCACAGATCTCCATCTCAACACTAAGACCCAGCTCCACTCAATGACCAGCAAGTTACAGTGCGGGACACCCTATGCCGAACAACTAGCAAGACAGGAAAACAATCCCATCCATTAGCAGAGAGGTTCCTAAAATCATAATAAAGACAGAGACACCCCAAAACACACCACCGGACACAGTCCTGCCGACCAGAAAGACAAGATCCAGCATCATCCACCAAAACACAGGCACCAGTCCCCCCAACCAGGAAGCCTACACAACCCACTGAACCAACCTTACCTTCTGGGGGCAGACACCAAAAACAACGGAAACTACAAACCTGCAGCCTCCAAAAAGGAGACCCCAACACAGTAAGTTAAGCAAAATGAGAAGACAGAGAAACACACAGCAGATGAAGGAGCAAGGTAAAAACCCACCAGACCAAACAAATGACGAGGAAACAGGCAGTCTACCTGAAAAAGAATTCAGAGTAATGACAGTAAAGATCCAAAATCTTGGAAATCGAATGGAGAAAATACAAGAAACGTTTAACAAGGACCTAGAAGAACTAAAGAGCAAACAAACAATGATGAACAAGACAATAAATGAAATTTAAAGTTCTCTAGAAGGAATCAATAGCAGAATAACTGAGGCAGAAGAACGGATAAGTGACCTGGAAGATAAAATAGTGGAAATAACTACCACAGAGCAGAAGAAAAAAGAATGAAAAGAATTGAGGACATTCTTACAGACCTCTGGGAGAACATTAAACGCACCAACATTCGAATTATAGGGGTCCCAGAAGAAGAGAAAAAAAACGGACTGAGAAAATATTTGAAAAGATTACTGTTGAAAATTTCCCTAATATGGGAAAGGAAATAGTTAATCAAGTCCAGGAAGCACAGAGAGTCCCATACAGGATAAATCCAAGGAGAAATACGCCAAGACACATATTAAGCAAACTATCAAAAATTAAATACAAAGAAAACATATTAAAAGCAACAAGGGAAAAACAATAAATAACACACAAGGGAATCCCCATAAGGTTAACAGCTGATCTTTTAGCAGAAACTCTGCAAGCCAGAAGGGGGTGGCAGGACATATTTAAAGGGATGAAAGGGAAAAGCCTACAACCAAGATCACTCTTCCCAGCAAGGATCTCATTCAGATTCGACAGAGGAATTAAAACCTTTCCAGACAAGCAAAAGCTAGGAGAATTCAGCACCACCAAACCAGCTTTACAACAAATGCTAAAGGAACTTCTCTAGGCAAGAAACATAAGAGAAGAAAAAGACCTACAATAACAAACTTAAACAACTAAGAAAATGGTAATAAGAACATACATACCGATAATTACCTTAAATGTAAATGGATTAAATGGTCCCACCAAAAGACATAAGACTGGCTGAATGGATACAAAAACAAGACCCATATATATGCTGTCTATAAGAGACCCACTTTAGATCTAGGGACACATACAGACTGAAAGTGAGAAGATGGAAAAAGATATTCCATGCAAATGGAAATCAAAAGAAAGCTAGAGCAGCAATTCTCATATCAAACAAAACAGACTTTAAAATAAAGACTGTCACAAGAGACAAAGAAGGACACTACATAATGATCAAGGGATCAATCCAGGAAGAAGATATAAAAGTTGTATATATTTATACACCCAACACAGGAGCACCTCAATACATAATGCAAATGCTAACAGCCATAAAAGGGGAAATCGAGAGTAACACAATCATAGTAGGGGACTTTAACGCCCCACTTTCACCAATGGACAGATCGTCCAAAATGAAAATAAATAAGGAAACACAAGCTTTAAATCATACATTAAAAAGAAATAACTTAGTTGATATTTATAGGACATTCTGCCCAAAATCAACAGAATACAGTTTCTTCTCAAGTACTCATGGAACATTCTCCAGGATACATCATATCTTGGGTCACAAATCAAGCCTTGGTAAATTTAAGAAAACTTAAATCGTATCAAGTATCTTTTCCAACCACAACGCTATGAGACTAGCTATCAATTACAGGAAAAAAATCTGTAAAAAATACAAACACATGGAGGCTAAACAATACACTACTTAATAATCAAGAGATCACTGAAGAAATCAAAGAAGAAATCAATAAATACCTAGAAACAGATGACAATGAAAACATGGCGACCCAAAACCTATGGGATGCAGCAAAAGCAGTTCTAAGAGGGAAGTTTATAGCAATACAATCCTACCTCAAGAAACAAGAAATATCTCAAATAAACAACCTAACCTTACATCTAAAGCAATTAGAGAAAGAAGAACAAAAACCCCCCAACTTAGCAGAAGGAAAGAAAGCATAAAGATCTGATCAGAAATGAAGAAATGAAGGAAAGGAGAGCAAAGATCAATAAAACTAAAAGCTGATTCTTTGAGAAGATAAACAAAATGAATAAACCATTAGCCAGACTCATCAAGAAAAAAAGGGAAAAGACTCAAATCAATAGAATTAGAAATGAAAAAGAAGTTACAACTGACATTGCAGAAATACAAAGAATCATGAAAGATTACTACAGGCAACTATATGCCAATAAAATAGACAAGTTGGAAGAAATGGACAAATTCTTAGAAATGCACAATCTTCCGAGACTGAACCAGGAAGAAATAAAAAATATAACCAGACCAATCACAAACACGGAAATGGAGACTGTGATTAAAGATCTTCCAACAAACAAAAGCCCAGGACCAGATGGCTTCACAGGCGAATTCTATCAAACATTTAGAGAAAAGCTAACACCCATCCTTCTCAAACACTTCCAAAATATAGCAGAGGGAGGAACACTCCCAAACTAATCCTACAAGGCCACCATCACCCTGATACCAAAACCAGACAAAGATGTCACAAGGAAAGAAAACTACAGGCCAATATCACTGATGAACATAGATGCAAAAATCCTCAACAAAATACTAGCAGACAGAATCCAACAGCACATTAAAAGGATCATATACCATGATCAAGTGGGGTTTATTCCAGGAATGCAAGGATTCTGCAATATACGCAAATCAATCAATGTGATAAACCATATTAACAAATTGAAGGAGAAAAACCATATGATCATCTCAATAGATGCAGAGAAAGCTTTTGACAAAATTCAACACCCCTTTATGATAAAAACCCTGCAGAAAGTAGGCATAGAGAGAACTTTCCTCAACATAATAAAGGCCATATATGACAAACCCACAGCCAACTTCGTTTTCAATGGTGAAAAACTGAAACCATTCCCTTTAAGATCAAAACAAGACAAGGTTGTCCACTCTCACCACTAGTAGTCAACATAGTTTTGGAAGTTTTAGCCACAGGAATCAGAGAAGTAATAAAAGGAATCCAAATCAGAAAAGAAGAAGTAAAGCTGTCACTGTTTGCAGATAACATGATACTATACATAGAGAATCCTAAATATGCCACCAGAAAACTACTAGAGCTAATCAATGAATGTGGTAAAGTAGCAGGATACAAAATTAATGCACAGAAATCTCTGGCATTCCTATACACTGATGAAAAATCTGAAAGAGAAATTAAGGAAACACTCCCCTTTACGACTGCAACAAAAAGAAGAAAATACCGAGGAATAAACCCATCTAAGGAGACAAAAGAACTGTAGGCAGAAAAAGATAAAAAAAACTGATGAAAGAAATTAAAGATGATACAAACAGATGGAAAGATATACCATGTTCTTGGATTGGAAGAATCAACACTGTGAAAATGACTGTACTACCCAAAGCAATCTACAGATGCAATGCAATCCCTATCAAACTGCCAATGGCATTTTTCACAGAACTAGAACAAAAAATTTCACAATTTGTATGGAAACACAAAAGACCCCGAACAGCCAAAGCAATATTCAGAAAGAAAAATGGAGCTGGAGGAATCAGGCTCCCTGACTTCAGGCTATACTACAAAGCTACAGTAATGAAGACAATATGTTACTGGCACAAAAGCAGAAATACAGATCAATGGAACAGGACAGAAAGCCCAGAGATAAACCCACACACATATGATCACCTTATTTTTGATAAAGGAGGCACAAATATACAAAGGATAAAAGACAGCCTCTTCAGTAAGTGGTGCTGGGAAAACTGGACAGCGACATGTAAAAGAATGAAGTTAGAACACTCCCTAACACTATACACAAAAGTAAACTCAAAATGGATCAAAGACCTAAATGCAAGGCCAAACACTATATAAAACTCTTAGAGGAAAACAAAGGCAAAACACTCTATGACATAAATCACAGCAAGATCCTTTTTGACCCACCTCCTAGAGAAATGGAAATAAAAACAAAAATAAACAAATGGGACCTAATGAAACTTCAAAGCTTTTGCACAGCAAAGGAAACCATAAACAAGACCAAAAGACAACTCTCAAAATGGGAGAAAATATTTGCAAATGAAGCAACTGACAAAGGAGTAATCTCCAAAATTTACAAGCACCTCATGCAGCTCAATATCAGAAAAACAAACAACCCAATCCAAAAATAAGCAGAAGAACTAAATAGACATTTCTCCAAAGAAGATATACAGACTGCCAACAAACACATGAAAGAATGCTGAACATCACTAATCATTAGAGAAGTGCAAGTCAAAACTACAATGAGGTGTCACCTCACACCATTCATAATGGCCATCATCAAAAAATCTACAAACAAAAATGCTGGAGAGGGTGTGGAGAAAAGGGAACCCTCCTGCACTGCTGGTGGGAATGTAAATTGATACAGCCACTATGGAGAATAGTATGGAGGTTCCTTAAAAAACTAAAAATAGAACTACCGTACGACCCAGCAATCCCACTACTGGGCATGTACCTTGAGAAAACCATAATTCAAAAAGAGTCATGTACCAAAATGTTCAATGCGGCTCTATTTACGATAGCCAGGGCATGGAAGCAACCTAAGTGTCCATCCACAGACGAATGGATAAAGAATATGTGGCACATATATACAATAGAATATTACTCAGCCATAAAAAGAAACGAAAGTGAGTTATTTGTGGTGAGGTGGATAGACCTAGAGTCTGTCATACAGAGTGAAGTAAGTCAGAAAGAGAAAAACAAATTCCGTATGCTAACACATATATATGGAATGTTAAAAAAAAAAAAGGTTCTGAAGAACCTAGGGGCAGGACAGGAATAAAGATGCAGACATAGAGAATGGACTTGAGGACATGGGGAGAGGGTAGGGTAATCTGGCACGAAGTGAGAGAGTGGCATGGACTTACATATACCACCAAATGTAAAATGATAGCTAGTGGGAAGCAGCCACGTAGCACAGGGAGATCAGCTCGGTGCTTTGTGACCACCTAGAGGGGTGGGATAGGGAGCGTGGGAGGGAGGGAGACGCAAGAGGGAGGAGATATGGGGATATATGTATAGTTGATTCACTTTATTATAAAGCAGAAACTAACACATCATTGTAAAACAGTTATACTCCAATAAAGATGTTAAAAAAAAAAAAGTAATACACGTCCTGAAAAATGGCTTAGGCACTCCTCCACTCCCACCCTGTGACCTCTGTTTCGGACTTGGGTCTTTGTGCTGTTTTTCAGGGACTGCTTTGAGTTTAGCTGTCCTGATATACATAGTGGTGGTACCGTTGAAAAGGACCTCAGAGTTGAGGATAGGATGAATATCAAAGTCATAATTTAATTTAAAAAAAAACTGTATGGAATTGGCATAAAAACAGACACATAGATCAATGGTACAGAACAGAGAGTCCAGAAATAAACCCACACATATAGGATCAACTAATTTATGACAAAGAAGCCAAGAATATACAATGGGAAAATGAGTCTCTTCAATAAATGGTGTTGGGAAAATTGGACAGCCACATGCAAAACAAAAAACGGACCACTATGTTACACTATACCCAAAAATTAATTCAAAATAGAATAAAGACATGACTGTAAGACCCAAAACCATAAAACTCCTAGAAGAAAACACAGGCAGTAAGCTCCCTGACATAGGTCTTGGTGATCATTGTTTGGATCTGACACCAAAAGCCAAGGCAACAAAAGCAAAACTAAACAAGTGAGATTACATCAAACCAAAAACGCTTCTGCACAGTGAAGGAAACATCAAGAAATGAAAAGGCAACCTACAGAATGGGAGAAAATATTTTCAAATCATCTGATAACGGACTAATATTCAAAATATACAAAAAACTCACACAACTCCACAGGAAAAGAAACAATCTGATTAAAAAATGGGTAGGGCTTCCCTGGTGGCGCAGTGGTTGAGAGTCCGCCTGCCGATGCAGGGGATACGGGTTCGTGCCCTGGTCTGGGAGGATCCCGCGTGCCGCGGAGCGGCTGGGCCCGTGGGCCCGCTGAGCCTGCGCGTCCGGAGCCTGTGCTCCGCGGCGGGAGAGGCCGCGACAGTGAGGGACCCGCGTACCGCAAAAAAAAAAAAAAAAAAAAAAAAAAAAAAAAAATGGGTAGATGTGAATGGACATTTTTCCAAAGAAGACATATAGATGGCCAAAAGGTACATGAAAAGGTGCTTAACATCACTAATTATCCGGGAAATGCATATCAAAACCGCAATGAGATACCACCTCACACCTCTCAGAATGACTATTATCAAAAAGACAAGAAATAACAAGTGCTAGCAAGGATGTGAGAAAAGGGAACCCTTGTGTACTGTTGGTGGTAATGTAAATTGGTGCAGCCACTATGGAAAACAGTATGGAGGTTCCTCAAAAACATCAAAAATAGAACTACCATACAATCCGGCAATTCCATGTTTGGGTATTTATCTAAAGAAAACAAGAACACTAATTTGGAAAGCTATATGCACCCCCATGTTCACTGCAGCATTATATAAATTATAAAATAGCCAAAATATGGAAACAACCTAAGGGTCCATCAAGGAATAAATGGATAAAGGAAACTGTGGTGTATTATTCAGCCTTAGAAAAGAATGAAACCTTGCCATTTGTGACAACATGGATGGACCTCAAGGGCTCTTCAAGGGCGTTATGCTAAGTGAAAAAAGTCAGAGGAAGAAAATATCATATGGTCTCTATTATATGCAACATCATATAGTCTCTATTATTTGCAGAATCTTAAAAAGAAAAAAAAAGCTCATAGATACAGAAAACAGATTTGTGATTGCAAGAGGTGAGAGTGGAAGAAATGGGTGAACTTGTTTTGTTTTAGTTTAAATAAATAGAAAAAATAAATTTTTTAAAAGAAATAACAGGTACCTTCCTTAACTCTTTTTACAAGTCCGCCAAAACTGGACAATAAAACAAAATTAGAGGCCAATCTGACTCAAGAACAAAGGTACAAAGTTCCTATGTTAAGTAAGAGGAAAATGTGATAATGACCAAATTGGGTTTATTCCTGGAATGCAAAGTTGATTTGGCATTAGGAAATCTATCGATATAATTTGATTCGAGAAGTAAAATAATATATTAACAATAGGAAAAGCATTTGATAAAATCGAGTATCACTCATGATATGAGCTCTTACCAAACCACAAACAGAATGAAACTTCAATAGAGTTACAGGTAAAAAATTACACCAAGTATCATATTTAGAGTAGAAATGTTGAAAGTTTTCCCCTTGAGAAAGGGAACTAGAAAATACTGCCCTCTACTACCACTTCTATTCACTTAGTTTATCTTATAATATAAGTACTAGTCAGAACACTAAGAAACAAAAGTGTCACAGTTTGAAAGGAAAAAACAAGATTCTAAAAGATAAATTCCTAAAAGTAATAAACGTTTAGCACAACTGATAGATACAAGCTTGATATACAAAAGTCAATTGTATTTTTATAAACAAATGAAATCTATAAAAACTTACAATATCAAAAAGTATCAAGATCTAGGAATAAAACTTTCAAAAGTTGTGAATGACTTTTAGAGAAAATTATAAACATTACTGAGAAAAATTAAAGAGGACCTAAATAAATGGAGTGGTATATCATGTTCATGAATTAGAAAGCAACATGATAAAGATGTCAATTCTTCCTAAATTGCTCTATAGATTCCATGCAAATTCAGTCAAAATCCCTCGGTATGTTGTGTCAGTGTGTGTATGTGTGATGTGTGGGAAGTTCCAATATGATACTAAAATTCACATAAATGTGCAAAGGGCCAAGAATAGCCAAGATGCTCTCAAAGGACAATTGGGTGGAAGAGCTTGTTCTACTGAACATCAAGACTTACAACAAACCTACAGTAAAGAAGACAGTGTGGTATCAGTGCAAGGACCAATGGAACAGGACAGCCAAGTAACACAACCAGAGACACAGGAATATCTGATTCTTGACAACAGTAGGGAAAAGACAGTGTGCTGGGCCAATTAGCTATCCATGTGGAAAAAAGGAATATTGTCCTCTTCCTCACACGATGCACAAAAATTACTTTCAGGTAGATGTTAGACCTATATAAGAAGGCTAAAACAATAAAGTTTCTGGAAGATGACAGAGAATATCTTCAAGACCTTGGGATAGGAAAGGATATTTTAAACCGAACCTGATGTCTAGTTTAAACATAAAACACTGATAAATCAGACTACCTTAAAATTTAAAACTTTGGTTTATCAGAAGACACATTAAAAATGAAAAAGCATGCCCCTGCAGTGAGTGAGGGTTCATTTCTAGCATACAGTAAAGAACTTCTACAAATCAGCAAGTCAAAATAGGCAAGGGAGTACATGACACATTTCTGAAGGAATACCACCCAAAACAGTTATAAAAGCACAAACCTCAGTCACCTAGTTCTAGTTTTAAATCTGACACTTTCCCTAAGATTTACAGACTAAAAGATTTTTACTATATATTAATATTTTCAAAATTGTTTAGATGCCTGTATTAAAGTAAGCCAGTTTTCTCATTCTTTCTCTAGTCACAACTCTAAAACAAATATGTATCATTGAAAAAGTCCTGTTTAAGAAATCTTTGCCCACTCCAAGGTCAACAAAGACATTCTCCAAAAACTGAGACCTACCTACATACCCATCAACAACAGAATGATATATTCACATAATGAAATATACAGTAATGAGAAGGAATAGTTAACAACTATATACAATACAGATAAATCTCACATTCATAATGCTGCAAAAGAGAGTACAGTAGGATTCCATTTATATAAAATACAAAAGTAGGCAAACCTAATCTTTGATGTTAAAAGTCAGGGAAGGGCTCCCCTGGTGGCGCAGTGGTTAAGAATCCACCTGCCAATGCAGGGGACACGGGTTCAATCCCTGGTCCGGGAAGATCCCACATGCCGCAGAGCAACTAAGTCCGTGTGCCACAACTACTGAGCCTGCGCTCTAGAGCCCGCATGCCACAACTACTGAAGCCCGCGCGCCTAGAGCCCGTGCTCTGCAACAAGAGAAGCTACTGCAATGAGAAGCCCGCGCACCACAACAGAGTAGCCCCCACTCGCCGCAACTAGAGAAAGCCCTCGTGCAGCAACGCAGACCCAATGCAGCCAAAAATAAAATAATAAATAAAATTAAATTAAGAAAAAAAAGTCATGGAAACGGTGGGGGGATGATAGGGCGGCAAGTGACCAAAAGGGCAAACAAAAGGGGCTTCTGAAAGTGGCTGGTCATGTTCACTTTCTTGATCTGGCTGCTGGTACACAAGTGTGCTCAGTTTGTGAAAATTCACTAAACTGTTCACTACTGATGTGTACTTTCTGTACATATATTAAATTTTAATAATTTTTTGATGTGTACTTTCTGTAAATATATTAAATTTTAATAATTTTTTAAGTGTGAAAGAGTACCTATTTTTCAAAATTGGTTAGGGGATATGAGAGCAAAAAAGTTTGAAGTCCACTACTTCAGGTCAAAGCACAGAAATTAAATAACTTAACAAAAACTAAAAAAGCAGGTATTAGACAACATGCTAATTACCAAAAAATATTGATAGAGCTGTCAAACCAACTAGAGACTCTCAAACTTACAGTAACAATGGTTTGAAACTATTTGAACGCTGAAAGATAAACTGATTTATACCTAGATTAGTGACTAATGCTGATTCATAAAGATCCAAGATAAGCAAATTGACCTTATAGGTTTTTTTTTAATTTATTTTATTCAAGTACAGTTGATTTACAATGTTGTGTTAATTTCTGCAGTACAGCAAAGTGATTCAGTGATATATATATATATATATATACACACACACACATTCTTTTTCACATTCTTTTTTTTTCTTTTTTTCCCACATTCTTTTCCATTATGGTTTATCACAGGATATTGAATATAGTTCCCTGTGCTATACAGTAGGTTTCTATTAAATAAAAGGGTTTCAAATCTTAGAAATGAATAGATTCACACATCTAGTCAAATCTCCTAATTTTATATACAAACGAAGAAACCCTTGTCCTTTGAAGTTGGGTGATTTGTTCAATGTCATAAGCAGCTCTTGATAAGTAGAAACAACTGAAACTATTTAATTAAGTTCTCCCCTCTGCCAATTTTCTCTAAGTACTAGGGGATTTCCACCCACCAAGAGTACTTGTTTACTGACAGTGTCCCTCAACACATACCATATTCAACTGAAACATTTTCATCCAAATTTTACCAACTCAAAATTAATTTCTTTGCCATCCATGACTAATAGCCAAAACCTATTTCTGGGGCAGAAAAGATAAGACTTTCTAAAGTAAAGCTCATGATGTGCAACCTAACAGATAACTTTCTGTTTACACTAAGTGATGACTGTGACATCAATCTTAAGGCATATGTCACAATTTAGAATGACAATGGCACCTATAGCATCCGGTACCCTGAAAAAGACAAAATAAAATCAATCACGACCACAAACTGAAGCCAACACATATAAACAAATGTGCTAAATTAGTAACAAATTATTGTCCTAACTTAATATTAATTTCTCAATCAAAATTATAAGTACTTTCTGCAATTCATTCCAGTTAGCTTCTACATCCAATATGAAGCATGCTTTTTATATATCTTTAACATTTTAAAAAGAATGTCTTGTCACTCTGAAGCTAAATCCACCAAAAGTGAACAGTACATAAAACCCATTTAGTCCAACATATTTTTCAATTATAAAAATGCTTCAATCTCACCCTAATACCATAGCATTCTTTCCTCTATCACAGGACTCCTCTTATTTCAAACTATAAAGTTCAGTGCCAAGATGACTCCCTGAAGTTGCCAACCCCAGGGGAAACACCTGGCCTTTTGAGGATCTGCAGAAAGCTTACATCACAAAATGGTTTTATGGCCACAGAAACTTATTCACTAAAGATTAAAAATGATCTAACAACTAAATGCAACATGGTACCCTCGAATGGATCCTAAAACAGAAAAGGACATTAGTGGGAAAACTAGTGAAATCAAATAAAATCAGTTTAGCTAATAATAATATACCAATGTTAGTGTCTTAGTTTTGACAAACGTACCATCACTGTGTATACCTGGATGAAAGGCATATGGAATTCTGTACTATTTTTGCCTATTTTTTAAAAAAATAACTCAGTGAGAACTACCAAAAGTCAAAAGTTTGCACCTCAATTCTGACCCAATCACATGTCCACAGTCAGTATCTTCAAGCAATGTTGTCTCCACATTCCTACAAAGCCTAAAAAGGGGATGAGGAGAGGTTCCCAGAAGGGACTCTTTAAATGCCACCTATTTCTCCAATATTACTACATAAAATAAACCCCAGAAAAGCCAAAAACACACACACAAAAAAAGATGCTTACTTTAGGCAGGGATGAAAATGAAAAGGTATGAAACTATTTCTCAGTGGAAAGGGAGGAGAATAATCCTATTTAAGTACAAAAAAGGGACTTCCGGGCTTCTCTGGTGGCGCAGTGGTTGAGAGTCTGCCTGCCGGTGCAGGGGACGTGGGTTCGTGCCCCGGTCGGGGAGGATCCCACGTGCGGTGGAGCGGCTGGGCCCGTGAGCCATGGCCGCTGAGGCTGCACGTCCGGAGCCTGTGCTCCACAGCGGGAGAGGCCACAGCAGTGAGAGGCCCGCGTACTACAAAAAAAAAAAAAAAAAAAAAAAAGAGGGACTTCCCTCTATTGGTCCAGTGGCTAAGAGTCTGCACTCCCAATTCAGGGGATCCGGGTTCGATCCCTGGTCGTGGAACTAGATCCCACATGCCGCAACTAAAGGTCTCACATGCTGCAACTAAGACCCGGTGCAGCCAAATAAACAAACAAATAAATAAATAAATATTAAGTACAACAGATATGGGCAGTGGACAGCCAAGTAGAGAGGGGTATTCTGGCAGTCCTAAAACAGTAAAGGTTAATAATATATATATAACATTTCTCATGCACTCACCAATGGGCCAGCTACTGTTTTAACTGCTTTATATATATTAACACATTTAATCCTCCCAAGAACCTTGTAAAATAGGCAGTACTTATATCTACATTTTACACATGAGAAGTTCTGTAAGTGATGGAACAGAGACCGAGGGCAACCACTACACTGGCAACCACTACACTACACAGCTTCTTGAGGAGCCAAGCCAGGAAAAAGCTCCTGCCTTCTAGAGACCAGGTCCCACTACTTACCCTGTCCTTAGCCTCCACCAGAAGAAAGCCCTCTGCCCAAGGCTTGGGAGTGCTTGCTGGAATCGTGAAGGAATGTGACCCCACCACGCCATCTTCAAGATTGTGTTCATAATCTTTAAGTACCTGATGCACTCAGTGCAGATTCTTGTTGAGACACTGTTATACATAGAAGTTAGCTTTTATAGTACTATCAGTCTTCAAATTCAGATATGCTGGGCTGGCCTGGGAATCTAAAGGCCATATGTGACATTATTTCTGTGGGAAAATGGTGCTGACTTCCTAAAAGAAAGTCTTAACCATTTAGAAATTAAGGCTCTGTCTACACAGGCTCTGGCCTTATAGTTAAACAAATTTTAATAAAGACTGTGATTACTAAAATAATCCAGTTTTGCTCATAACGTCAAAGTGGCACAGTTCCTTATACCTAACATAATAGGAATGGTGTTACTGAAAAAAATTAGTTTAATATTTTATGAATTTCCTGCACTATGGCCAATTTTGGATGTATCCAGCAATGAATATACTGCTCTCCCTGGCCCCCCCCAAGCTTTGCATTTAAAAATTATTAACGAATAAATATATCTTACACACACACACACACACCCAGAACAGAAGGGGTGTTATGTCAGAAGGTAGCTAAAGTAGTAATAGCAGCAGTAATAATGATGATGACAAAGTAGTAATAATAGCAAGAAAAACTAACTCTTTTTGAGCATTTACCATTGCTAGGCATGTTCTACATACTGTACATCCTCTGTACATCTCATTTAATCCTCATGAAAATCCTGTGAGGTAGACATTACACTATCCCAACTTCAAAAATGAGGAAACAGGTCAGAGATTAAGCAACTTGCCCAAGATCACAGAGCTAGTTAGTGTCAAAAGTAAGATCTGAACATTTGAGCATTTTACCCCTAGAGATTTTATTTTTAACCACTGCAATCTGTGTGTAATTAAATAATCTAGTAAACTCTTAAAATAAACAGTACTTAACTCAAATTCATTTTTAAACAAGATTGGTTTGGAGACCAAAAAAAATGGTCCCATCTCGCCTTTTATTAGAAATATGTCCTTCAACCAAGCTAAGACTGAACACATTTATGGATAACAAATTCTAAATGTATTTTGCTTTGCTTTTATCACTTTGAAATCCCTCAATTGTTTGAACCATACAAACGGTGGTAACAGCATGCAACTTCAACAACAAACTAATAAAACTTTACTTTAAAATCTTTTGATTAAAATAAAACACTGTCCATGTTTACCACTAAGTAAACTTGGGTAAAATAACTGTAGGAGTTCCAATACCCTTGAAAAGTTTGAGAACAGCAGCAAGAAATAGCGGGAACAAGATATTCCTTTTATGACAAAGAAAAATTCTGTTTTTTCCACAACACTGTAACATCTGCTCTAAGGACAAACATTCACCACAAACATTAACCTGGGATAGACTGAACTTCAATTGTATTTCAAAACATGTGCCTAAATTCAGAAATTCTCCACTGACCATCTAAAAAGACTAACCGTTTATCTCCCAGAAGAGCCACCTGATCCACATAACAGATAATTTTGGATAGCTTAACCTGTGCTCCCTACCAGCCCATGAGTAATTAACAAAAAGCATGCAACCCCTAACAACTTCTGGAGCACAAGCTGTTTTTTTAAATCACCTACTTGAACCTCAGAACTTGCCTTCCCAGGAAACAAAGATCTAAGGTGCCAGATTTCCAAGCTAGTCCACTAAAGCTTAAACATCCATAAGGTTACAGGTATAATAAAATACCGAACCTGCATGGGCAATGTTTCTATGGGAAAACCCATTTAACAGTCAACTTAGAATAAAAGAATATCCCTGCCCCAATAAGCCTTGGAAGTAAAAAAGAATCCTTCCCTCCTCTAACTGGGAGTCAGCTCCCCTAGGACCACAGGCCTAGGCTTCCATGATCAAGGCCAAGGAGGAGGAAAGGCATGAAAGAGGGCAGTCGACAGTGCATCAGGCTTCAGAGTTAGAAGGACAAAAAGGTAGAGCTGTAGTGGAAGGAGATCCTGGGATGAGGAAGGCACGACCTACTTGGGAATAAAGGATGAATGGTGGGATGGCAGCTAAAAGGAGCAAGGAAAAAGTGTGTGAG
Source organism: Pseudorca crassidens (assembly GCF_039906515.1). Classification (NCBI taxonomy): domain Eukaryota; kingdom Metazoa; phylum Chordata; class Mammalia; order Artiodactyla; family Delphinidae; genus Pseudorca; species Pseudorca crassidens. The sequence goes on along the minus strand of NC_090317.1, from coordinate 106,566,310 downwards.
GGTCGGGGTGGGCTGCAGAAGACAATGAGGGAACAGTGGCTACTCCTGCAGCAGATGGGCTTTTACAAACTTTCCTCCTTAATGCTTCAGAGAGAGAAGGAAAAGAAGCCGTGGCAAGGGTCTTGACACTGCCCCCCTCTCTCTGGCTACTCTCATTCTCCTTTGCAAGAGAGAATGGAGTGGGTAAAGGGCTCCTGTCCGGGTCCCTCTTGACCTCCTAGAGCACAAGGGTTTGGAGAAGGGGAGTGGACTCAGAGAAGTTTCCTTGCCCTCCTCGTCATCATTGATTCTGCCGAAGACTTCAGTGTCAATTGAGAACTAATGGAAAGCTCCAGATACCAGCAGGAACAGCACCAGAAAGAGAGGAAGCAGAGGAAGGAGAGAAATTTGAAGCAGGAGAGAAGTGGGATGTTAGAGGGTCAGACAAATAAATTAATAGAACTGCCAATAAATTAAACTATAATAAATGTTCTTAAATATTTAGGATTAATTCATTTTGACAGTTTCAGAAATTTCATAGGACCATTTCACTTTTAGACAAATGAACATTTGTGGTCATGATAATAAACTGAGGCTTATTATAAGGAAGGTATGAAAATAAACTTCTAAATACGTATGAGACAATCTCCTGGTGTCTTTTCTTTATATAGTGGCAATATAAATCATTTCAGAAAGGCTTTTTTATTTACTTGGTGAGCACTCAGTTACATTATCATTTGTTGACTTTTTCACCTCAGTAGCCCAAATACGGTAATTACCTTCACAAGTAAGGAATATATTTAACCCTTTCTTGGGAGTATAACTATTATGAAAAACTTGCTCTTTCATTACCAAACATCGCCCGTGAGGATTTCAAGATATTACATTTCAAGCAAAGCTCTAAACTCCATAAAACATAAGCAGATGCGTCCTGAGGAGCACAGGACTGTTTTTTCTTCCAGCCTCTTATGCCCATGTTTCTAGAACTTCCAGCCAGGGATAATTAATTCGACAGGTAAACCTAACCAAATGACCTGGTAGAGGATGAGTGCCAGCACTTAGCATTCTTTTTTTTTTTTTTAATTTCAGCTTTCAGCAGCTACTCTTCCAGTTGAACTCTCTCTTGAGCAGAGATAATGGCCAGGTAGGCAAGTTCAGCATCAAGTCAAAGATGCAAGAGCAGAGACCAGTGGGGGACAAAAGTGACCAATGACCATGCACTGGGAAGATGTTTCTACTGTTTCACCAACGTCTCAGGTCTTTCACTCCCTAGCCCCATAAAAGATTATGCTGGATCCCAGAACAGCTGCTGTATTTTCTGCAAACCACAAACTGGGTCCAAAACCTCTGTACTAAATTAAAGAGAAGAAAAACATCTGCTATCAAGTACTTCACTTGCTGGAGAAGGTGGGTGGGTGGGTAGGTGTGCGTAAACCTCCAAGTTATGATAAAGCAAATTCAAATCCTTATAAACAGTTCATATTTTATTTTAGTAATATAATTTGAAAAGCTACTCAGGACCAGAATAAACAAGATATCTGATCTTTGAAGTATCCTGGGCATGCTGAAACTGAAGGCAAAGATACTGAAAACGTCTGAATTTCAGATAGGTCACTACCGACTACTAGGAATCCTCACTAATCAGCAGACTTCTGCTAAAATGTTAACCTCTGGCTAGAAAATGGAAAAATCTGCAAAGAAAAAAAAATGAGATTATCTTCAGCCAAGGACACTGAACGCTTTCAAGATTACCAACAGAATTGAAAGGTTTCTTTGTAACAAAAATTTCCATTTTCATAAAATATGTATTAATCAGCACATACACTTATGCAGAGTATAGTAGAAAAATCACATATTCTAGAATCAGACACACATGAGTTTGGGTTCTAGCTCCACAATTTACCAGCTATATGACCTACTCAGAAAAGTTACTGAAGAATACTGGAGGTTAGTGTTTATCTGTACAACAAAGATAACATCTTTAGCACAGGGTAGCTATGAGGATTAAATGCAAACATACGTAACCCACCAAGCCCAGTGCCTGAATACTCAATGTTAGCTCCCTTTGCTCCAACACAAACTGTACAGTGTGTTGACAGTGTGTCAAAGAAACATGTGGGAGAAAATTCAGAGTGACAGAACACAGATTATTACGTTCGGTCAAATATTAAGATAAAAATCACATATGTAATATTTACCTTCACTAAAGAGTGGAAAAGAAGCTAAGTTTGTCAAATTGTTCTTCTTTCCCATTCATTCTTGTTCTTTTACACACCAGAACTAAATACATCACACGCCAAAATTGTTGTCTGGTTGACAAACGTTGCTGATGAACATGGAATTGATAAGCCCCGTCTGGACCAAAGGTGACAAGTTTTCTTAAGCAATTTAAATAAATTACGTTTCAGTAAGGACATAAATGCTTTGCATCAACGGTATGAACTTCTGACTTTATATGCAGCTTACTTTATAACCCACCTTGTCCCCCATCCCATCCCCCCAAATTCTGCTTTTAGGCACCTTAATAAGCCGGCACACAGCACTAAACTATAGAATTCCACCTGGGAATAACTCTAATCTGTTGTTGGACCTCAGAGGACTGCTTGTGTGATCTTTAAATGAACGTCAACAGTATCTTCTCCTTACTCCACACCTGCCAACAATCATTGCAAACCTCTTTCAGAACAATTACTACTATCACTACTAACCATTCCCAGGTCTCAACACCCTCGACAACCCCAACCTTGGTGCTGCTAGTCTTCATTCCCAAGCGCTTTGCTGGGGCTTGAAACCAGTCCACAGAGGTTCACTACTTGTAATGCCCAGGGTCCGGCGAGGAACGACATCATCCCTCTCGGCTCGGGGGGCGAAGGCCAACCCAGGCCCCCGGCCACTCCCTCTCTCCTCGGCCTCCAGGGGCGTCCCGGGAGGGCGCGGGCGCGTCAGGCCCTGCGCAAACCTCCGGCAACCCCGCATTTCCCGGAGTCCGCCGCAGCCCCAGGCCGAGACGAGCCCTCGGGACACCCGCAGACCGGCACACGCCCAGCGCCCGGGAGAGGGGTCACCGGGACGACCCCAGGGCCACCCCCGACGTCCCGGCTCGGGCAGGTGCCGGGCCTCCTCACGGACACTCACCCGCAGCCGCTGCTCCTCGTCCGCCGCTGCCGCCGCCTTGCCCTCACGCCAGTCGCCAGCTCCCACGGGGGTCCGGCCCCGGCGTCGCTTCTCCGCCCGACCCCCCCTTGGGTGCGCGCTGCGCGGGGCCCGGGTCCGGTGAGAGGAGGAGCAGCCGCCGCCGCCGCCGCCCCCTTTCCTCCCTCCTCCTTCAATGCGTCCCTCCCACCGAGACCCGCCTCGTGTTTCCTGGATCCGGTCTCGGCGAGAGCTTGGCAAGCGAACCTCCGGCTTCAGGGTTCGCATCGAGCGCCGTCGCTCGCCAGGCACAAAGATGGCGCCGCCGGGGGACTGCTGATGGCGATCTCGCGAGGTTTCCCCCACAACCACGGGAGGGCGGGGACCCACAGGAAAGGCGGTCAATGAGGGTAACCTAAGCTGACTTCACAGCAAACGCTACCCCATATCGGAAACGTGCAGCACCAGGCGAACGTTATTGCGCCTGCGCGCGGAAGGACGAGGACGCATGCCCAGAGCAGCCCCTGAAATAGGACCCAGTTCTCCGTGTTTTACCTGTTTCCTCTGGAAGCGCGGGGCGGAGAAGGAGGGGGCGGAGCAACCAGGACCAAAACCAGGGAAAGGATTGGGCGGGACCCGGAGGCGAAGTGAGAGAAGTCCCTTAAGGCTTGGTCATCCCTCCAGAGCACGAACAGCTTACACACTTTGGCGTCTCCGGGAGTCCTCCAACCCTTTCCTCTCCCTACTCTTCCTGTCACCGAGTATTCTTTGCAAAGTCTCAGCTGCCCCTTCATCCTGTTGTCGGTTCGCTTGCTGTATGCAACCATAGCCCTCCTGTTTCTCACATCACCACCTAACTTTCTCTTTCATTTTGGCACTACATGAGCCTTCCAAATCTCATACTAAAAGAGCTGCTTCTGCTCCTGATTTATTTTTCCTCGCTCATTCATTTATTCATTCATTCAAACCCTCTGTTTTTCAGAGTTTCCTATGTGCCAGGTACTGAGGAAACAGATGTGCTCTGACCTCAGGGATCTGTTGGCCTAGGATGGAGATGGGTGAGAAAAAAACAATGCTGACAGTTCAGTACAGTGAATTCTGTGATAGAAATGAGTACAGAGAGTAGTGACAGATATTGGAGGCGGGGTGTCACGAAATTATCAAAGAGAAAATTCTTGAGGGGAGTCTCACAGTCATGGGATTTAGTCCAATGAATCAGTCGGGGTGATGTCAGGAAACAAACCACCTCCAGTATTTTCACGGAGAGAAGTTAATATAAAGAACTGATAATTATATAACCAAAAAGGCAAGAAGAGAACCCTTAATATATTGTTGAGGTAGCAACTGAAGGAAGCAGCTACTATGCCTAGAACTAGTGGAACCAAGGAAAGCAGTTGGGATTATTACAGTCATTACAATTTAGATATTTAGACCAGGGGCCTTGTGGAGCTGAAACTCAGACCTCTGAGGAGGAAGCAGCATCTGCCGATGCTGGTGTCTCTGAGGGAGGCTCCAGATGCTGTGTCTGCAAGTGTGGGGAAAACTGCAAACTGCATCCAACTGCTGCTATGGGAAGGAACTGCCACTGTCCTGAGAGCTTCCAGTCTCCCTGCAGCCTGGGAATGAGAATGAGACACATAAAGCAGAGCTGAACCGGGCCCACATTCTGAAGCAGAGCAGCTCCAGTGTTGAGAACCACTCATTTTAGAAGCTGGATGTGGTCAGAAAGGGAGCCATTCGCTCCTGTCACACACCCACGCATAGTGGGAACTAGTGTGTTAAAACATTTGTAGAAAACCTGCTTCAAGTTCAGGGTTTCACACCAAACAGAGCTGCCCCAGCCAACTCACAAAACCATGAGTGAGCAATAAATGTGTATTGTAGTATGGCGCTGAGACTTTTGCTTATTACATGGCAAAAGTGGAACAGCAGCTCTATCCACAAAGTGAGCAGTTAGTCTCCTTCTGTCTTCTTGCCCCACCATCCCTAGATTGCCATCCCAGTATATTTGGTCCAGAATGGCTCAGCACCACATGACATTCCAGTCATTAGGAAAAAGAAGGCCTACCCATTTTCTTTAAGGGCACTATCCGTTGGTTGTTAACATCACTTAATCATATTACTGTATCTACCCGCAGGGTAGACTGGGAAATGGGGTCTCATTCTAAGCGGTCTTGTCCCTAGCTAAAAATTCTCTGACTTTAGAAAAAACGTTGGGAGGACAACCAGCAGCCCCAGAAAATAATCAAAACTCAGATCTTGACTTAAAATTATTTCTTCCCTCTCCCAATTGGGTCCTGCCCCCAGTGAGGAGCTTGAAGTCAAAGAAGCAGGTATAACCCTTATCTTTCTGTTCCTTAGGCTTCTATTTCTCCTCCCCTGTTTTGCTAACCACAGTTTCTTCTCCTCTAGGGAATAAGAGGGTGGGAATGGAGGTGGGCAAATTATGGCTTTACAGGTACAATCATGAGATAGCTTTGTCCTCTCTGGATATGACAGGTGTCTAAAGTCAGCTCTCTCTCTCTCTCTCTCCCGGTTTCATTTGGGCGTTCTTCTTAGGCTCCCACTGGGAAGATCTGATAGCACATCCTAGGACACAAATGATGCTCTTTCTTCTATCGGGCCTCTCTCTCCTCAGCCCCTCGTCTCTTTTACTTTTTGATGCTGCTGTAAGTCCTCTCTAGGCTGTCAGTTCTTTTTATGTGATAGGCATTCAAATGCTGGCTCTCTCATGGGGTGAGTATGATTCTTCAGCACGTTCCTCATGGCACAGTTGTTTGATATGAATCAAGCTTTTCTAACTTCTTCTCACTTCCTGCCGTTTGTAGAATACCCAGAACTTCTTACTTCTGGTATCTCCTCATCCATCGGCAGAGCACAAGCAAGAGGCTCAAGCTTTTTTGCTTTCTGCAAAAGTCACTTGATCTGTGGGAAACTCACAAATCGTGGCCATGTTGAACAACAGACATGCTACCCTGTCCCTGCTGCTCAGCAAGCTTCCTGCCTTCAGAATTCCTCTGGCAAGAAGCAGGCAGCAGTGTCTATATCAACACAGCTCTCCAAACTCCAAAGATATGTGGTTGGCTCTCCCTAATATTCTCTCTCTAGATTGGACCTATAGGTAGCTGCAGTTCAGTAACCAAGCAGCTGGAGAGTGATACATCTTGAAGACACTCCTCACTCAGCTCAGAAGTCCCCTCACTTGGCCTCGCCTTCCCCAATGGGAGAGAAAATCTACAACACTCTCTCAAGGATGGTAACTAATACAAATCTCCCTTCTAGTCTTCTCTTTTTTAAGCTGGAGGAAGTCACAGAGCCAGTTTTGCCACCTCCTGTTGAGCCTTTAGGGAAGACCCTGGAAGCGCTCTCCCAGAAGATCGTTGCAGCACTATTTACAATAGTCAGGACATGGAAGCAACCTCAATGTCCACTGACAGATGAATGGATAAAGAAGATATGACACATATATACAATGGAGTATTACTCAGCCATGAAAAGGAACAAAATAGTGCCATTTGCAGAGACGTGGATGGACCTAGAGATTGTCATACACAGTGAAGTAAGTCAGAAAGAGAAAAACAAATATTGTATAATATCTCATATATATGTGGAATCTAGAAAAATGGTACAGATGAACTTATCTGCAAAGCAGAAATAGAGTCATAGATGTAGAGAACAAACTTATGGTTACCAAGAGGGGGAGCGGGGGATGGGATGAATTGGGAGATTGGAATTGACATATATACACCACTATGTATAAAATAGATAACTAATGAGAACCTACTGTGTAGCGCAGGGAACTCTATTCAGTGCTCTGTGGTGACCTAGATGGGAAAGAAATCTAAAAAAGGTGGATATATGTATACGTATAACTGATTCACTTTGCTGTACAGCAGAAACTAACACAACATTGTAAAGCAACTATAGTCCAATAAAAATTAATTTAAAAAAATACTGTGGTAGAATTTGGAATGTATCGTCTTCAGCTGTATCAGACACATGTACCATTTCAGATATTTTTGGTTTCACTTGTTGAATTAATAAACTATCGCCATGTAACCAAACCACTTTAAAATATAATAGTTGGGCTTCCCTGGTGGTGCAGTGGTTGAGGGTCCGCCTGCCGATGCAGGGGACGCGGGTTCGTGCCCCGGTCCGGGAGGATCCTGCCTGCCGCGGAGCGGCTGGGCCCGTGGGCCATGGCCACTGGGCCTGCGCGTCCGGAACCTGTCCTCCGCAGCGGGAGAGACCACAGCAGTGAGAGGCCCACGTACCACAAAACAAACAAACAAACAAACAACAACAAAAAAAAACCATAATAGTCTAATATAATAACCATTTTATTTGCTCATTGTGCAATAGATTCTCAATTTGTGTTGGGCTCAGCTGGGCAGCACTTCTTCTGGTCTCACCCAAGGTTACTTATGGTGATAAGAATAGAGGCGATTTGAGGACTTTCCTGGTGGTCCAGTGGCTAAGACGCCACGCTCCCAATGCAGGGGTCCTGGGCTTGATCCCTGGTCAGGGAACTAGGTTCCACAAGCCGCAACTAAGAGTTCACATGCCACAACTAAAGATCCTGCACACAGCAACAAAGACCCCACGTGCCTCAACTAAGACCCGGCGCAGCCAAATAAATAAATAAAATAAATATCTAGTTTTTAAATGTTAAAAAAAAAGAATAGAGGCAATTCTTGGCACCAACAAGGACTCCCTCTCACCAAGTCACCTCAGCTCTACAGAATATGGTCTAAGATCTAAAATGTTAGCTGGGCCTTTAATGGGCCATTCATTAGACTGTCTGCTTCTGAATGATGAGGTATATGATGAGACCAGTGATTCTCATGGTCATGTACAACTCCTTTGCAGTAACACGAGTCCATTGGTTTCAGGCAATACTGTGTGGGATACCACATCAATAGGTGACCGTTTTGTAAACTCTTGAATGATGGTGCTGCTGGGGGAACTGTGAATAGGAAAGGCAAACTCATAATGAGAGTCTGAATCAGTTCTGGAAAGAATGAACTTCTGCCCCACTATCACACACACACCCCTTGTGGAAGGGATCCAAAGTAATCAATTTGCCCAAGTGGCTGGCTGGTCTCCTTGAGAAACAGTGCCATAATATGGCTCAGTGTTGGTTTCTGCAGGTGGTGGATTGGGCCAGTAGTAGCTAATTGTGCCTTAATTAGAGGGAACCCTTGTTGGACCTGAAGGGCCAGCCTGGGTTCTGTTGGCAGGATCACTTGCTCTGCCTTCTTGTAGAATAAGCCTACGAGGAAACTTATTGGGGAAATCTGGATTTGGGGTGCCAGCTGTTTATAAGCAGTATCTGGGACTCTGAGGCTGATAAGATGTTACAGTCCTTCTGTGAGGGAAGGAAGTCCCATGGGAAGCTGAGTTTGGGTTCAACCCACCCTTCTGGGAGAAGGGCAGATGTCTGGTTCCAGTTAGCTTTTTGCCTGCAACCCAACATGAATTTTCAGGGTCAACTTCAGACAAATTTGTACTAAAAATACTATATTTAAGTTATGTTAATTTTCACTTCTGTGTAGACCCCTTGATTTATTTTTACCTTGTGATTTGGTGATTCTCAATGGGAAAGGGGTTCCTTATAATCTAAAATTTCCCCTATAATCTACGTTGCTTCCCACCTAAGCTTCATTTAGTACTTGCCCCTGTACTGGCCAGTACTCTAAATAATGAGTGTGTCAGAATGCCTTCTGAGCTTGCTGGAAGACCTAAAGGTAGCCTCCCCTCACTTTCCCTATCATAACGAACAACAGAACTGAGCCTCTTTATACAAAGACACCTAAAGAGGGGAAAAATTATTAATTAAGTGCAAAGGACAAAGAAGGAAGAGACACCAGTTGCCCATCACCCCCACCGTTTTACCCTTGGTCCCAGGACAGGACATGCCCATTGTTTCAAAATTCTCCGACTTAGGAGTTGTATATCTGGTGATGCATAATGGGTTAGTTCTCCTCCTGGAACGTGATTCACCTATACTCACCAGGACTCTTTTTGGAACAAGCCAGAGGAATAGCGTTGCGTCTCAGGCTGTCACCCGAACTGGATGCATATAGTACACCAATCTCAGCGACACCAGCTGGTGGCCAGGATCAATCCTTTCATATTCCTCCCTTTCTCTGCTAGACCCCACTACTAAACACTAGTGCCTCCATCCAGTGGGTCAACTCCCCCACTGGATCAACTCTACCAAGGCAGTCATCTCGGGAGAGCTAACCTTTCTCTCAGAAGAAAGAGTTTCATTAAAATTGGCCTAACATCTTTTTCTTGTTTGGAGTCAAAAGTCAATTAATAATAGGGATAGAAACATTTAGGGAGCCAGTTCTCTAAACCAGTACAAAGTAACCTTTAAATTTTTTCCCCGAAAAGTCCATTACAAATAGACAATATGTTCAATATTTACTGCTAAATAAATGTATTGTGAGTTTCCTTAATGCTAGATCAGCTCAATGATGCTGTAAGAGAATCCTCATACACAGGCTGACAGAGCCCACCTTCCTCAACTGTTAAGTTGAAAGAATCACAAATAGATTTCTTTTTTAAAAAAATCTCTTCTCTAGGAAGCCATCAAAGTAGGTTTGCTACAGATCCAGTGGGTGGATACTGGTGGATGGGACCCCTCCGAGACGGGAAAGGAAAACACCGTTTTTGGCTAGGCAGGTAGAAGAGAATGAGCGGGTAGGTGAATTAGGAAGAATTCACATGGAGTGATCTCACTGAGATTACAGCAACGGTACAGAACATTTGTAGTGAATACTGTGATGCTCCACCAAGATCCCCTCTTCAGGGTAATGTATCTATTCCTGAATTGCTGGGGCTACTGGTTCTCAACAGCTTACATCTATGTCCCTCGCTGGGAATTGCGTTTGCCTTCAGGCGTACGCCTCACAAAGGTTATGCACTCTCCCAGTGGACGGCCCACAACCAATGACTGGCTGATGTGGAACTATAAAGGCTTAGCATCTTTGCATTCATTTGAGACAACTCTGAAGGACCATTCCAGCTCCAGAGCTCCATGTGAGACAGGCTGAAGCCTTGGTTGCAACTTCATTAGGGATCAGGGTCTCCCTCTCTCCAATCTTGTTTTCCTCACATCCTTACAGGTGTATTTTCCAAGAGGATTTCTCGATCACCTTCTGCACTCAGTTACTCATCTCAAAATCTGTTTCCAGAGAACTTAATCTTAGACCTCTGTATAGTAAACCTATGTATAATTGCACTGAGTTGTTTTATTTGTCTAGTATCTACCAACCCTTCTTCTAGTAATTCTCTCAGATTTCCCTTGCTGGGGGATGGAGGAAACTACTCTCCTCTTTAAATGTACTTGCCTTTAGTGAAGTTGCCTCCACCTCCAGCTCCAAGGATGATCATAGTACTCTGGCCATTCAGAGCCTCAGATTCCTCAGATCACAGTAATTCGTTCAGAGGTGGGTACATGATTTAGGCAGAGCCAATCAGATGCAATGAGGCTCTTGCTGGGACATCCAGGGAAGACACTCACTTTTTTCTGAGTGTTTAGAAGATCTGGAGTTTCTATAGCCGGTTCATGACTGCTGTGGGAACTCCTGCCTAAAGAATCGTACCAACTAGGGCTTCCCTGGTGGCGCAGTGGTTGAGAGTCCGCCTGCCGATGCAGGGGACGCGGGTTTGTGCCCCGGTCCGCGAAGATGCCACATGCCGCGGAGCGGCTGGGCTCGTGAGCCATGACCGCTGAGCCTGCGCGTCCGGAGCCTGTGCTCCGCGGCGGGAGAGGCCACATTGGTGAGAGGCCCGCGTACCGCAAAAAAAAAAAAAAAAAAAAAGAATCATACCAACCAAAAGGAAGTGAACTGAGACATGAAGAAAGAGAAAGAGACAGAGAGGAACTAGGTTTGGGGAACATCATTTGAACTCCTGCATCACACAGTACCTAAAACCAGCCCTATGCTCTATACTATTCAGTTGCACGAACTAATACATTTTCCTTTTGCATAAGCCTATTTGGGATAAATTTTCTGTTGCTTGCAAACAAAGGAATCTAAACTGATAAACTATGAATGAATAAGAAATTAATGGTTTGAATATTCAAGACAATTATTGAGTATAGGGAAGGCAAAGTGACCAAAAATATTTATATTCTGTATTACTAAAATATCCTTGTCTAGTGCTTACTGCCCAACACATAATAAGCTCTCAAGACTTAAGTGTTCAATAAGCATCTGTTACATTAACTGTGATTCTGCAAAAGGAACCTGGAGAACCTAAGTGACACAGTGAGTTTGGAAAAAGGGAAATTTTAAATGCCTTCTCACCAAAAGTGATTTATTGATTGATACTGCTTACAAAATATTGTAACTGAAAATCTTCTTTGCTCTTGGAAAGATCATAGCCAACTCGTCAATACACATAAAAAATGCTTTTGTTTCAGCCATTTCCTCTACCAGGTGGTCTTGAGGTCTTTCTGAACCACACAGTTTCCTTTTCATAGTAAACATGGGTTAGTAAAAAAAAGATCTTTGACAGATGAAAACTGAGATTAAGTGAATTGCCTAAGGTAATAGGTAACCTGTCCAGCTAAGATGGGAGTTTGGGTCTTCCCTTCGCAAATGCAATAAGCTCTCTGCCAGGAACATCAGAAACAGCCAGTGTCCTTTATTCATGGCTATAGGAATTCATTCATTGTTCCACATACATTTACTGAGCCAGGTTCTGAGAAAACAGAGATGAGTAAAACAAAGTCCCTGGCTTCAAGGTATTTCCCAGTTTTTGGAAGAAGTGTCACATAAATAAGCGTAATGGAGTATAGCAAATGAAGCCATGGTTTATGCCTTTGGTGTTCTAGAAACTATGGGTCGGGAGAAAGTGTTTGGGAGAGTGAAAGTTGGCAAAAGTTATAGGAAGTAGTCAGTCATCTGGGGAGATTGTCCCGAAGGAGGTCATGTGTAAACTCATAATAAAAACGAGTAAATACATGTTCAGTTTTATTTTTCTTTAAATTTAATTTTATTTATTTTTGGCCACGTTGGGTCTTCGTTGCAGTGTGCAGGCTTCTCCTTGTGGTGGCTTCTCTTGTTGCAGAGCACGGGCTCTAGGTGTGTGGCCTTCAGTAGTTGTGGCATGTGGGCTCAGTAGTTGTGGCTCACGGGCTTTAGAGCACAGGCTCAGTACTTGTGGCACATGAGCTTAGTTGCTCCGCGGCATGTGGGATGTTCCCGGACCAGGGCTCAAACCCACGTCCCTTGCACTGGCAGGTGGATTCTTACCCACTGTGCCACCAGGGAAGTCCCATGTTCAGTTCTTATCAATGAAACAATAAATATTCAAAGTTAAAGTTTATTATTATTTCGATTTTACCAAGGAGAAATTACGTGGAGAATTTTTTAGAATTTCTCTTTTTCACACCTAAAAAGATCATTGTTTGACTCTCGAATCCTGTGCTCCTGATCAGAGGGTGCTCTTCCTTAACTTCTCACTCTATAATTTTCTGACCTGTGGTCATCCACATACAAAGTTGAGAGGGAATAGCTGGGAGATGGTAAATCAGGGTATATGAGAGTGAGTCCTTTTGATATTGTAATTGTTAAAAAGGGGACAACAGACCCCAAATGGAGTCACTTGTGCTAAGCTCACAATACCAAACTAAGACTTATAATATCTAAATTGCAGTTTCAACCTCTTTCAGAAGTGGAACTTTAAACCAGTCAATCTGGAATTACCTGGTCAGTACTAGTGAGGTAATCTGCCTGATAGACCCCTGCCGTCCCCCAAAGAAAGGTGACCTGGCCTGAAACAATCAGCTCCTTGCTAGAATAACTGCCTAGTCCCGCCTCCTTCTGCCTATAAAAGTCTTCCATTTCGTATAGCTCTTCGGAGCTCCTTTCTATCTGTTATATGGGATCTGCCCAATCCATGACTTGTTGAATAAAGCCAATAAGATCTTTAAATTTTACTCAGTTGAATTTTGTTTTTTAACATGATTTATAATAAGGGATATATTTGGTCTTTGTCCCCATTCTTGGCACAGAGCTCTAAAACCCTTGGAATTTCTTAAGTGATAAGAGCTCTAAAAGTGACTTTAGTTATTCATAATAAGCCCCTTTCAACTACACCTGAGTTTATGCTAATAAGGTGACTTTTGGAAAGCCCCTAAGAATGGGGGCTGGTTGCCAAGGGAACCAACAACAACGATTAGAGGGTTGGAACTTTCAGTCCCATCCCCCAACCTGTGGGGAGGGGAGAAGGACTGGAGGTTGAATTACTCACCAATGGCCAATGACTTAATCAACCATGCCAACTTAATGAAGTCTCCATAAAACCCCAAAAGGACAGGGTTGGGAGAGCTTCGAGGTTGGTAAACACATGGAGCTTCTGGAAGGATGGCACGTCCTGAAAGCGTAAAGGAGCTCTGTGCTCTTTCCCCATCCCTTGCGCTAGGTGTCTCTCCCATCTGGCTGTTCCTGAGTTATATCATTCTATAGTACACAGGTAGTCTAGTAAATAAACTGTTTTCCTAAATTCTGTGAGCTATTCTAACAAAATTAATCAAACCTGAGGCCATGGGAACATCCAATTTATAGCCAGTTGTTCAGAAGCACAGGTGACAACCTGGACTTGTGATTGGCATCTGAAATGGAGAGGGATGGGACAGTCCTGTGGGATCTTGTGGGATCTAATGCTGTCTCCAGGTAGATAGTGTCATTGACTAGAACTTAGTCATATGACTACATCTAACTTCATATGCCCAGGAAGCAGGTTAGAATGGATTTTAGTATATGTAAAATCTTTTTGTACATTCTTATTTTACCTAACATTATATCAAACATTTTCCATGTTATTTTCATAGTCTTCATTACTGTGGAAGATTTTATTATTGTTGAAAATATTTGCTATCCCTTTCCTCTGGTGCCACCTCTGTGGAGCCAATTCCTGGTGGGCCTCCCCATAGGAGTGGCGTCTGCCCCATTGAAATCAGGCTTGGTCATGTGGAATTAAAGCAGAAATGATATATCCCACATTTGAGCATAAGCTGTAGGAGTTATTGTACTAGTCAATCCTTGCTCTTTATTCACTACTTTGAGATCAATATGGAGCTAGTCCTTCCAACTGGGTCCTGGGATGAAGCAGAGCTACAGCTGAACTGCAAAGGGTAGGTAACTGAGTGAGAAATAAACCTGTGATAAATCACTGAGATTTGGGGATTATCTGCTACTGCAGCAAAATCTAGCAAAAGCTGATTGGTACAATAATTATAACAGCTGCATATTACTCCATCATGTGATGTACCCTGATTTTTTTAGTCCATTCTTCCAATATTGGCCATTTAAGTGGTTTCCAATTTTCCAATATTAAATATAATGCTGAAATGGACACGTGCAGTTTTTGTTGTTGTTGTTTCTGTTAAGTTATTCCCTTAGGATACATTTTTCAGCATAGAAAACTGGTCAACATGTATGATCGTCATTACCGCTCTTATTCCCCAAAGGGGTATATTGTCTGTGTATTGAGTCAGGTTCCAGCAAAAACCATGAAAACCACTCTAGTAATTTTAACAGAGGGAAAATAAAACAGGAAATTGACTTCACAAGTAATGGAGAAGCTAAGAAATCAGTAGTGAAATAACCCAGAGATTGACAACAGCAGAAAAATTCTGCCACCCTTGGGGATGGAGGGACACTTGGATGAGTTGGTATTACCAGAGGGCAGAAACTAGGGCCATCTGAAGGGAACTAGAGCCATGACTGGGTCTGCCGGGTCAGAACTCTCCAGTAGTAACTGGGATCATCAAGGAAGGTTTGCTTTGGGAAAAGCTGGATCCATGAAAGAGATGCTGTAAGAAACAGAAAAAGAGACAGAGAAAAATATTTCAGACTCTTCCATCTTCTTGCTTTCCAATCTTCTGCAAGTATTGTCCATTGGGAAAACCTACCCAGAGGCCAGAGAACAAAGGAACTTGGAAAATATAGTTTTCTATGACACAGAGGGCAAGAGAAGGGCAGCGAGGTATCTGAAAGCAAACTGGACAGTAATGGATGAGTAAACCACTTTACCAGTCTTTCCAGCATTGTACATTATCATCATTATAAATGTTGCTATTTTGGCATGAGAGGCAATATAGTTTAGTAGTTGAGAGTACTGACTCTGAAGTCAGACACCCTTGGATTTGAAACCTGCTCAAAGCTCTTCCTGGTTATGTGACTTTGGGTGACTTGCTTAACTTCCTCAAGTCTCAGTTTCCCTTATATAAAATGTTGTGAAGAGACTTCCCTGGTGGTCCAGTGGTTAAGACTCTGTGCTTCCACTGCAAGGGGCATGGGTTCGATCCCTGGTTGGGGAACTAAGATCCCACATGCCTTGCAGCGCGGCCGAAAAAAAAAATGTTGTGAAGACCAAATACATGAATATAAATACAAAACATTTAGCATAGTGTGTAGCATGAAATAGGTTGTATGGTCAGGCCACACAAGATGGCTGTTCTCTTGCTCTCTGTACAACCGCTGCCTGACCAGTGCTTGCTTCATCTCTACCATACACACACGACTGACCTTCCTACTATTGATACTTGCCCCAGATCCCAGGTAGTGATTATTCTTATCCTATCTTATCTTCTTTGGCGTGCCCCTCTACTGGTTTCCCTGTTAACTAATGATGAACTCACCTGACGTCAATTCCCCTATAACTGGTAATCGCCCTCCCTCTCACATACCACTGGCCAGAACTTAGTTCCATGACCACATCTAAGTACAAGGGAGACTGGGAAGTGAAGTTTTTATTTTAGGTGGTCATGTACTCAGCTCAAAATTCTATTATGATAATAGAAGAGGCAAACAGATATTGGGGGAAAACGACTGGCCTCTGCCATTCTGCTATTCTGGCCACGCAAACATCTATGTGTGCTCTTCTTCCCATACATAGAACATACCCATCACCAAGGGAAAGTTCCAAGTACAATTCCATTACTACGGAAGGGGAGCAAAATTTGCCACCCCAAAATAAGATTATCTTGAGCTGGTTAAGTTCAAGAAGCAAAAGACAAGAGAAGCTCTGAAAACCAAGCAGAAGTCACCCTTTTGTAAGGGACATATACATTTATAAGGGGAAACTCCGTTTGTAGGGGTGTCTCCCTCTCTGTACCAGGAAGAGGAGAATGACTCTAAATATCTGGAAATCTTCATCAAGGGAGAAGGCAATGACGTAAATCTGTACACCAACCATACCCTTGTTTACTGTGCTTTGCCTGGTAACCTCCCCAAACTGACTGCCCCTGCTTCCCGCCCACCCCACTTTCCCCAGCCCCATCTTCCTTCGTCTTTAGCTGAAGGTGGTATTTAAGTGATGGTTCAGGTCATTTTGGGGGAGTTACTCAGTTTTCCTAGGTATCTCCCATGCATAAAGAGAAGTACACATGTTATTAAACTTCTGTTTTTCTCCTGTTAACCTGTCTTTTATTACAGGTGTGTCTCAGCCAAGAATCCAGAAGGTTAGAGGGAAAATAATTTTTCCGCCCCTACACTGACTCTAATAATCATGGGAATTTGCCAGGCTTTTGGTCTCTTTGGCTTTCAGATTCCTGTAACACTTAATAATAGGCTTCTGTTGTATTTGCTGTTCGTCAGTTACATATAGAAGTAACACGCTGCCGGACAGCAGGAGTCTATCTTGAGTATGAACTTCTCTGGAGGAAAGAGGCAAGAAGCAGCAAGGCCCAGGGGTAGACAGGCTCACAGACCCCAGGAACCAGACCAAGATGTGCAAGTACCCAAAACTTGGTCCTATGACCTGTCATGGAGCCCTGGAGCTGGGGCTTCCCGTGGGGGTCAAAGCCTTCCTGCCCCTGGGCACCCTCCTACAGCTGCCCCAGTCCCACAGCTTCTCAGCTGAAGATGTGCAGCAAGTGGTGAACACCATGGGGAAGCAGTGGTTCACACTGCAGCCAGGGGACCCCGGCATTGGCTCTCATCCAAGCCAATCTTGGTCACTTCCTGCAAGTACCTGAGATGGATCTGATGCCCTTGGCAACCCGACAGGTCCTGCCCCTGATGCTTATTTATGGCACATTCTGGCAACACTGGCCATCCATCCCGTTCAAAGGCATGTCCTGCTGGGGAAGGATGCACATCCACCTGGCCTCAGGACTGCCTGGGGACTGTGCACAGTGTCATCAGTGGCAGGTGGCCAAATTGTGAAGTGGCCTTGTTCATCAATGGGCCCCTGGCCCTGGCAGATGAAATACCCTTCTTCCTCTCCGTCAGTGGGGTGATCCTGATTCCAGGGAATGCTGATGGCTTCCTGCTCCCCAAGTATTTCGAGAAGGCCGTGCAACTACGCCCCACCCAAAAGTCCCTCTCCTTGGCCGGTAATGAGTAGACAGAGTGTCAGAGTGGCCCCAAGCACCGCTCCAGAGGGTAAAGGATGATCCAACAATAAAATATTCATTAAATAAAGAAATGTAAATAGACAATCAAAAAAAGAAACTCATGATTGAAAAAAAAAGAAGTAACCACAGCCCAAGATCTCTTCCAGGCAAATTCTCTTACTGTTTCACTGTTCTCTGTGCTGACTCATCTTCCTCTCATTCAACTTGATGACTGCTTCCTTAAGCTCTTCTTCTTCTTTTTTTTTTTTACATCTTTTTTGGAGTATAATAGCTTTACAATGGTGCGTTAGTTTCTGCTTTATAACAAAGTGAATCAGTTATACATATACCTATGTTCCCATACCTCTTCCCTCTTGCGTCTCCCTCCCTCCCACCCTCCCTATCCCACCCCTCTAGGTGGTCACAAAGCACAGAGCTGATCTCCCTGTGCTATGTGGCTGCTTCCCACTAGCTATCTATTTTACGTTTGGTAGTGTATATATGTCCATGCCACTCTCTCACTTTGTCACACCTTCCCCTTCCCCCTCCCCATATCCTCAAGTCCATTCTCTAGTAGGCCTGTGTCTTTATTCCCATCTTACCCCTAGGTTCTCCATGACATTTTTTTTTTCTAAAATTCCATATATATGTGTTAGCATATGGTATTTGTCTTTCTCTTTCTGACATACTTCACTCTTTATGACAGACTCTAGGTTCATCCACCTCATTACAAATAGCTCAATTTCGTTTCTTTTTATGGCTGAGTAATATTCCATTGTATATATGTGCCACATCTTCTTTATCCGATGATGGACACTTAGGTTGTTTCCATCTCCTGGGTATTGTAAATAGAGCTGCAATGAACATTTTGGTACATGACTCTTTTTGAATTATGGTTTTCTCAGGGTATATACCCAGTAGTGGGATTGCTGGGTCACGTGGTAGTTCTATTTGCAGTTTTTTAAGGAACCTCCATACTGTTCTCCATAGTGGCTGTACCAATTCACATTCCCACCAGCAGTGCAAGAGTGTTCCCTTTTCTCCACACCCTCTCCAGCATTTATTGTTTCTAGATTTTTTGATGATGGCCATGCTGACTGGTGTGACATGATATCTCATTGTAGTTTTGATTTGCATTTCCCTAATGATTAATGATGTTGAGCATTCTTTCATGTGTTTGTTGGCAGTCTGTATATCTTCCTTGGAGAAATGTCTCTTTAGGTCTTCTGCCCATTTTTGTTTTGGGTTATTTGTTTTTTTTGTTATTCAGCTGCATGAGCTGCTTGTAAATTTTGGAGATTAATCCTTTGTCAGTTGCTTCATTTGCAAATACTTTCTCCCATTCTGAGGGTTGTCTTTTGGTCTTGTTTATGGTTTCCTTTGCTGTGCAAAAGCTTTGAAGTTTCATTAGGTCCCATTTGTTTATTTTTGTTTTTATTTCCATTTCTCTAGGAGGTGGGTCATAAAGGATCTTGCTGTGATTTATGTCACAGAGTGTTCTGCCTATGTTTTCCTCTAAGAGTTTGATAGTTTATGGCCTTACAATTAGGTCTTTAATCCATTTTGAGCTTATTTTTGTGTATGGTGTTAGGGAGTGATCTAATCTCATACTTTTACATGTACCTGTCCAGTTTTCCCAGCACCACTTAGTGAAGAGGCTGTCCTTTCTCCACTGTACATTCCTGCCTCCTTTATCAAAGATGAGGTGACCATATGTGCGTGGGTTTATCTCTGGGCTTTCTATCCCGTTTCATTGATTTATATTTCTGTTTTTGTGCCAGTACCATACTGTCTTCATTACTGTAGCTTTGTAGTATAGTCTGAAGTCAGGGAGCCTGATTCCTCCAGTTCCATTTTTCGTTCTCAAGATTGCCTTGGCTATTCGGGGTCTTTTGTGTTTCCATACAAATTGTGAAATTTTTTGTTCTAGTTCTGTGAAAAATGCCAGTGGTAGTTTGATAGGGATTGCATTGAATCTGTAGATTGCTTTGGGTAGTAGAGTCATTTTCACAATGTTGATTCTTCCAATCCAAGAACACGGTATATCTCTCCATCTATTTGTATCATCTTTAATTGCTTTCATCAGTGTCTTATAATTTTCTGCATACAGGTCTTTTGTCTCCTTAGGTAGGTTTATTCCTAGATATTTTATTCTTTTTGTTGCAATGGTAAATGGGAGTGTTTTCTTGATTTCACTTTCAGATTTTTCATCATTAATGTATAGGATTGCCAGAGATTTCTGTGCATTAATTTTGTATCCTGCTACTTTACCAAATTCATTGATTACCTCTAGTAGTTTTCTGGTAGCATCTTTAGGATTCTCTATGTATACTATCATGTCATCTGCAAAGAGTGACAGCTTTACTTCTTCTTTTCCGATTTGGATTCCTTTTATTTCCTTTTCTTCTCTGATTGCTGTGGCTAAAACTTCCAAAACTACGTTGAATAAGAGTGGTGAGAGTGGACAACCTTGTCTTGTTCCTGATCTTAGTGGAAATGCTTTCAGTTTTTCACCATTGAGGACGATGTTGGCTGTGGGTTTGTCATATATGGCCTTTATTATGTTGAGGAAAGTTCCCTCTATGCCTACTTTCTGCAGGGTTTTTATCATAAAGGGGTGTTGAATTTTGTCAAAAGCTTTCTCTGCATCTATTGAGATGATCATATGGTTTTTCTCCTTCGATTTGTTAATATGGTGTATCACGTTGATTGATTTGCGTATATTGAAGAATCCTTGCATTCCTGGAATAAACCCCACTTGATCATGGTGTATGATCTGTTTAATGTGCTGTTGGATTCTGTTTGCTAGTATTTTGTTGAGGATTTTTGCATCTAGGTTCATCAGTGATATTGGCCTGTAGTTTTCTTTCTTTGTGACATCCTTGTCTGGTTTTGGTATCAGGGTGATGGTGGCCTCGTAGAATGAGTTGGCGAGTGTTCCTCCCTCTGCTATCTTTTGCAAGAGTTTGAGAAGGATAGGTGTTAGCTCCTCTCTAAATGTTTGATAGAATTCGCCTGTGAAGCCATCTGGTCCTGGGCTTCTGTTTGTTGGAAGAGTTTTAATCACAGTTTCAATTTCAGTGCTTGTGATTGGTCTGTTCATATTTTCTATTTCTTCCTGATTTAGTCTTGGCAGGTTGTGCATTTCTAAGAATTTGTCCATTTCTTCCAGGTTGTCCATTTTATTGGCATAGAGTTGCTTGTAGTAATCTCTCATGATCTTTTGTATTTCTGCAGTATCATTTGTTACGTCTCCTTTTTCATTTCTAATTCTATTGATTTGAGTCTTCTCCCTATTTTTCTTGATGAGTCTGGCTAAAGGTTTATCAATTTTGTTTATCTTCATAAAGAACCAGCTTTTAGTTTTATTGATCTTTGCTATCGTTTCCTTCATTTCTTTTTCATTTATTTTTTATCTGATCTTTATGATTTCTTTCCTTCTGCTAACTTTGGGGGTTTTTTGTTCCTCTTTCTCTAATTGCTTTAGGTGCAAGGTTAGGTTGTTTATTCGATATGTTTCCTGTTTCTTAAGGTAGGATTATACTGCTATAAACTTCTCTGTTAGAACTGCTTTTGCTGCATCCCATAGGTTTTGGATCGTCGTGTCTCCATTGTCATTTGTTTCTTTTCTAGGTATTTTTTGATTTCCTCTTTGATTTCTTCAGTGATCACTTCGTTATTAAGTAGTGTATTGTTTAGCCTCCATGTGTTTGTATTTTTTTTTTTTTTTTTTTTTTTTTGCCGTACGTGGGCCTCTCACTGTTGTGGCCTCTCCCACTGCGGAGCAGAGGCTCCGGACACGCAGGCTCAGCAGCCATGGCTCACGGGCCCAGCCGCTCCGCGGCATGTGGGATCCTCCCAGACCGGGGCACGAACCCGTGTCCCCTGCACCGGCAGGCAGACTCTCAACCACTGCGCCACCAGGGAAGCCCCATGTGTTTGTATTTTTTACAGATCTTTTTCTGTAATTGATATCTAGTCTCATAGCGTTGTGGTCGGAAAAGATACTTGATACAATTTCAATTTTCTTAAATTTACCAAGGCTTGATTTGTGATCCAAGATATGATCTATCCTGGAGAATGTTCCATGAGCACTTGAGAAAAATGTGTATTCTGTAGTTTTTGGATGGAATGTCCTATAAATATCAATTAAGTCCATCTTGTTTAATGTATCATTTAAAGCTTGTGTTTCCTTATTTATTTTCATTTTGGATGATTGTCCATTGGTGAATGTGGGGTGTTAAAGTCCCCTACCATGAATGTGTTACTGTCGATTTCCCCTTTTATGGCTGTTAGTATTTGCCTTATGTATTGAGGTGCTCCTATGTTGGGTGCATAAATATTTACAATTGTTATATCTTCTTCTTGGATCGATCCCTTGATCATTATGTAGTGTCCTTCTTTGTCTCTTGTAATAGTCTTTATTTTGAAGTCTATTTTTTCTGATATGAGAATTGTTACTCCAGCTTTTTTTGGTTTCCATTTGCATGGAATATCTTTTTCCATCCCCTCACTTTCGGTCTGTATGTGTCTCTAGGTCTGAAGTGGGTCTCTTGTAGACAGCATATACATGGGTCTTGTTTTTGTATCCATTCAGCCAGTCTGTGTCTTTTGGTAGGAACATTTAATCCATTTCCATTTAAGGTAATTATTGATATGTATGTTCCTATTCCCATTTTCTTAATTGTTTTGGGTTTGTTATTGTAGGTCTTTTCCTTCTCTTGTGTTTCTTGCCTAGAGATGATCCTTTAGCATTTGTTGTAAAGCTGGTTTGGTGGTGATGAACTCTCTCAGCTTTTGCTTGTCTGTAAAGGTTTTAATTTCTCCAACAAATCTGAATGAGATCCTTGCTGGGTAGAGTAATCTTGATTGAGGGTTTTTCTCCTTCATCACTGTAAATATGTCCTGCCAGTCCCTTCTGGCTTGCAGAGTTTCTGCTAAAAGATAAGCTGTTAACCTTATGGGGATTCCCTTGTGTGTTATTTGCTGTTTTTCCCTTGCTTCTTTTAGTATGTTTTCTTTGTATTTAATTTTTGACAGTTTGATTAATATGTGTCTTGGCGTGTTTCTCCTTGGATTTATCCTGTATAGGACTCTCTGTGCTTCCTGGACTTGATTAACTATTTGCTTTCCCATATTAGGGAAGTTTTCAACTATAATCTCTTCAAATATTTTCTCAGTCCCTTTCTTTTTCTCTTCTTCTTCTGGAACCCCTATAATTCGAATGTTGGTGTGTTTAATGTTGTCCCAGGGTCTCTGAGACTGTCCTCAGTTCGTTTCATTCTTTTTTCTTTCTTCTGCTCTGCAGTAGTTATTTCCACTATTCTATCTTCCAGGTCACTTATCCGTTCTTCTGCCTCAGTTATTCTGCTATTGATCCCTTCTAGAGTATTTTTAATTTCATTTATTGTGTTGTTCATTGTTGCTTGTTTCATCTTTAGTTCTTCTAGGTCCTTGTTAAATGTTTCTTGCATTTTGTCTATTCTATTTCCAAGATTTTGGATCATCTTTACTATCATCATTCTGAATTTTTTTTCAGGTAGACTGCCTATTTCCTCTTCATTTGTTAGGTCTGGTGCATTTTTATCTTGCTCCTTCATCTGCTGTGTGTTTTTCTGTCTTCTCATTTTGCTTATCTTACTGTGTTTGGGGTCTCCTTTTTGCAGGCTGCAGGTTCGTAGTTCCCGTTGTTTTCGGTGTCTGTCCCCAGTGGCTGAAGTTGGTTCAGTGGGTTGTGTAGGCTTCCTGGTGGAGGGGAGTAGTGCCTGTGTTCTGGTGGATGAGGCTGGATCTTGTCTTTCTGGTGGGCAGGTCCACATGTGGTGGTGTGTTTTGGGGTGTCTGTGGACTTATTATGATTTTAGGCAGTCTCTCTGCTAATGGGTGAGGTTGTGTTCCTGTCTTGCTAGTTGTTTGGCATAGCATGTCCAGCACTGTAGCTTGCTGGTCATTGAGTGAAGCTGGGTGTTGGTGTTGAGATGGAGATCTCTGGGAGATTTTCACCGTTTGATATTACATGGAGCTGGGAGGTCTCTTGTGGACCAGTGTCCTGAAGTTTGCTCTCCCATCTCAGAGGCACAGCACTGACGCCTGGCTGCAGCACCAAGAGCCTTTCATCCACACGGGTCAGAATAAAAGGAAGAAAAAGTAGAAAGAAAGAAAGAGGATAAAAGAAAATAAAATAAAGTAAGGTAAAATAAAATAAAGTTATTAAAATAAAAAAATAATTATTAAGAAAAAATTTTTTTTAAATAGTAAAAACACAAAACAAAAAAAACCACAAGCATAGAACCCTAGGACAAATGGTGAAAGCAAAGCTATACAGACAAAATCTCACACAGAAGCATACAGATACACACTCACAAAAAGAGGAAAAGGGGAAAAAATAATAAATCTTGCTCTCAAAGTCCACCTCCTCAATTTTGGATGATTCGTTGTCTCTTCAGGTATTCCACAGATGCAGGGTACATCAAGTTGATTGTGGAGATTTAAACCGTTGCTCCTGAGGCTGTTGGGAGAGATTTCCCTTTCTCTTCTTTGTTCGCACAGCTCCTGGGGTTCAGCTTTGGATTTGGCCCCACCTCTGCGTTTAGGTCGCCGGAGGGCGTCTGTTCTTCGCTCAGACAGGACGGGGTTAAAGGAGCAGCTGATTCGGGGGCTCTGGCTCACTCAGGCCGGGGCGGGGGGGGGGGGGGGGGAGGGAGGGGCTCGGAGGGCGGGGCGAGCCTGCGGCGGTAGAGGCCAACGTGACGTTGCACCAGCCTGAGGTGCGCTGTGAGTTCTCCCGAGGAAGTTGTCCCTGGATCCCGGGACCCTGGCAGTGGCGGGCTGCACAGGCTCCCTGGAAGGAGGGTGTGGAGAGTGACCTGTGCTCGCACACAGGCTCATAGGTGGCGGCAGCAGCAGCCTTAGCGTCTCATGCCTGTCTCTGGGGCCCACCCTGTCAGCCGCGGCTCGCGCCCGTCTCTGGAGCTCCTTTAAGCGGCGCTCTTTTTTTTTTTTTTTTTGCGGTACTTGGGCCTCTCACTGTTGTGGCCTCTCCCGTTGCGTAAGCGGCGCTCTTAATCCCCTCTCCTCACGCACCAGGAAACACAGAGGGAAGAAAAAGTCTCTTGTGTCTTCAGCAGCTCCAGACCTTTCACGGACTCCCTCCCGGCTAGCCGTGGCTCACTAACCCTTTCAGGCTGTGTTCACACCGCCAACCCCAGTCCTCTCCCTGCGCTCCGATGGAAGCCCGAGCCTCAGCTCGCAGCTCCGCCCGCCCCAGCAGGTGAGCAGACAAGCCTCTCGGGCTGGTGAGTGCCGGTCGGCACCGATCCTCTGTGCGGGAATCTCTCCGCTTTGCCCTCCGCACCCCTGTGGCTGCGCTCTCCTCCGCGGCTCCGAAGCTCCCTGCCCCCCTCTGCCACCCGGAGTCTCTGCCCCCGAAGGGGCTTCTAGTGTGTGGAAAGCTTTCCTCCTTCACGGCTCCCTCCCACTGGTGCAGGTCCCGGTCCCTATTCTTTTGTCTCTGTTTATCCTTTTTTCTTTTGCCCTACCCAGGTACGTGGGCAGTTTCTTACCTTTTGGGAGGTCTGAGGTCTTCTGCCAGCGTTCAGTAGTTGTTCTGTAGGAGTTGTTCCACGTGTAGATGTATTTCTGATGTATCTGTGGGGAGGAAGGTCATCTCCCCGTCTTACTCTTCCGCCATCTTCCCCCTCTCCTCTCCCGTATACTTTAAATCATCTCTATATTACTTATGATACCTAATACAATGTAAATGCTATGTAAATAGTTATAAATACTATGTAAATGCTACATAAATATTTGCCAGCAGGGTAAATTCAAATTTTGCTTTTTGGAACTTTCTGGATTTTTTATTTTCCTGAATATTTTCTATCCTAGGTTGGTTGAATCCACGGATGCAGAGCCTGCAGGTACGGAGAGTAGAGGTATGCTCTTTACCTCTGCTCCAGCTCTCATTTACCTGTCAAGAAGGAAGGTCCTTGGGGAGCCATAGTATTATCTCTTGCCAAGTCTTCCCTTTTGGCCCTTTAAACTGCTTCACTGTGGAGTTTCAGAAAGCAGTTGGCTTTTTCAATTGTGTGGAGCTCTGAAATCAGAGGCCACAGGCCAAGAATGGCTCTTGACATAGCTATGTTCTCTTCCATTTTTGGTTGCTGTCTGGCTAGCTCTGACTGGGGTCCATCCCTCTGTAGGATGTTGCTAAAAGTAGGAAGAAGCAGCAGACACTGCTAAACTTGTAAATCTTTCTTGTTTACCCCACTGCTATTGCTTCTGCTGCCTGTGAGCTGCTTTCCAGGATCTTGTCGACCTGTGTGAATGCTGTGCCTAGCTAAGATTCTATTTCCTCAGAAGAAAGAGAAAATGGATGCTGGGGGGAGAACTTGCACTTTCTGCCACAAACGCCTATTGATTCAGACAGATTCTTAATTTCACTCCAGAAAGTGAGTCAGCAACTTGTAGAAGGCACGGGGGCAGTGAATAGAAAACTGGCACCCTCAGGCTGCCATATCATACAGTAGCAAAGGACTCACTTTCAAAAAGGAGATAGCCAGCTCCTCCCACAAGAAAAAAAAATGCAGCTTTTGCTAGTTTTGATATGATTGGTATAAACTTTTGCTAGTTTTGATATGATTGGTATAAATGCTCAAAGAATGTCTCATAACTAGCGGTGAAGCTGACTTTCTGGGCCCTGTCAAAACTTGATTTTGAAAGTCGAGTAAAACAGCTACACAGTGACTTTAATAACTGTAAACATGAGAAAACTCATGCACTATTACAACTTTTTTAATATGCTTGTCAGACTGCTGACATTACTTCCCAAATTCTTTTATTCTCTTTCAGATATAGTTAATGCGAATTTGGAGCTTGTAATATATTCCAAATACCTGATCATGTTTCCTCCCTTCTTATATTATAAAATAAACCTTTAAAGAGAATGAAAAATTAATGATTGTCACCAAGAGATTTTTCTTTCTTTTCTCAGCATGTTCATTTTATTATATGTTATTTTCCTGATGTTCATTTCGTGTGATAAATCTACCCCATATTCCTTTATCTCTAGCACTAAAGATACCTTCATTAATTTGCACTGTCTAAATACAAATTGAATACCAATTTTATTTGAGAATGGAGACAATGACCATTCTCAATGGAAGTTTTGGAACAAAGTCAACAGATTTTAAGAAATGTGTATTATAGTTATTTATGCTGGTATGTAATATAAGGGTGTATTTGGTCTATTTTGTTCACTGCTCTATACCTGGTACCTAGCACAGTATTTGGTGGACACTCAATAAATATTTATTTGGTTAATGAATTAATGTATTTTTCTTTTTAATAATCATAAGATATACTGGAAAATATTTAACCAAAGTAGTTGCAAGAGAGTTGAATCTTTTCTAGTCTAACAAGGAGAAGGCATGGTGGGATTATATAATTCAGATTATTAAAATTCATGAAAGCAATCACACTGGGTAAAAAGACATTTAACCTCAGTTTAATGTCTCTGAATATTCAACCAAGAGAGAGGAGTAAGGGCACAAACTGTGGGAACACAGTTATGTGATACAGTGTCTCAGATATGTATCTCTGGTGGGAGATAATGGCTGAGAAGACACCGGTCCAAATGATTGGCAACATTAATATGGAAATATACATATTCACCCGTTCTTCATATAGTCTCCTGGTCTCACAACAAATTTGAGAAGGGGTTTCTATTACTGTTCTATTACAAATGTGGAAAATGAGCTTCACAGAGGTGAATAACTTGTCCAAAGTCCCACAGGTGATGATTGGTAGAGCCAAGGTCAGAAGGTCTTTGACAATCAAGTTCACATTGGATAAAAAGTCACGCTTTCGTTCCACTGGCATTCGGCTACTCTGTGGTTCTCTCTCTGCCCCTCATACCCTTCGGCAGCATATCTCCCTTTCTTCTTGTTAAGGATATTGTCCTAACGTTGTAATGTCATTATGTGCTCTGAGTTAATAAATGGCTTCTTTTCTCTTTTAGTGTCCAAAGTGATACATTATTTACTGAGTCTTCAAGAAGGAAATAATGATGACTGGAGCCGAAGTCCCAGAATTCTCCACAAGCAACCTGCCATGCTACAGATTTCTAGGAAAGCTGGTTAGTAGGAACCCTCTATTAGAGACTGCAGGTTTGTCTCCCTCTTCACCTCTGTTATTATTTTCGCTCTCAAATTTACTCTGATATTAATATAACCACTGCAGCTTTATTTTGATTAGTGTTAGTATGGTATGTATTTCCCCATGCTTATACTTTTAACCTGTTTGCATCCTTAAATTCAAAGTGGGTTTTTGGTGGCAGCGTATTTGGATCTTGCTTTTTCATCCAACCTGATGATCTCAAAAATTGTTAGAAGTTCTCTACATATTTATTTTTTATTTCAAGCTTTTAAAAATTCTTTATTGTGATCGTGTGCACAAGTCTATATTTTATAAATAAAGGTGTGTATATATATATTGGAGAGTGTGATCAAAAATCTTTTTACTGATGGGCTAAACAATCAAAAATTCATGGAGACCAAGGCTTTAAGGGCAATGTGAACAATTGACCAATCCTCATTTCAGGTGAACAGAAATAGAACTGGAGGGTGAGACGGGGTCTAGACACCACACAACTCTAATTAAATGGCACCCTTCGGATCGTGTCTGTGAATGACGCTCCCTGGAATTGTGTTGAGCTATGGCTTTTGCTAGAGGATCCATTTGGAGGGAAGAATTAGAGTCACACATGAAAAAGGCTGTGAGGGTTCTGTTCCCAAGTGGACACAGGCCAAGCAAACTGTCCCAATTCACATTATTGTCCACGTAGAGGAGGAAAACTAATTTTCCCTCTTCCCTTCCAGGTTATTGGCTGAGAACGCCCCTGTAATAAAATACAGATTAACAGGAGAAACACAAACAGAAGTTTAATAACGTGGATACCTCCTGTATGCATTGGAGAGACCCGGGAAAACTAAATGACTCCCTGAAATGGCCCAAGTCCCCACCTTAAATACCATCTCCAGCTAAAGACGAGGATGTTGGAGGGATGGGAGGGCAGCCAGTTCTGAGAGACTATCAAGAGAAGCACAGTAAACAAGGGTAAGGTTGTTATGCAAATTTAAACCTCTGCCTTCTCCATGGATGACAGGTTCTAGAGACTCCTCTTCCTGACCCAGAGAGAAAGACACCCTTACAAATGGAGATTTCCCTTATAAATGTAGATGTTTCTTACAAAAGGGCAGCTTCTAGTCTATTTTCAGAGATTCTCCTCTGGCTGAAGTCTCTCAAAAATAATCAGCTCAGCAATTTGCAGACCCCTTCACTAAGGATGAGGATTCCATTCACCTGCGCTCCTAAGCGCACAAATGGCATCTCTATCCTTAAGGGCTCCCAGGCGAGTCCTGGTCTGCAGCTGCAGGTAATAAAGAAGAGGTGGGGCCTGGCACCTCGCTAAGGATCAGTTTTCTTGTGAGGGGATGGGGACTTCCCAAGGTTCTGAGCTGGGAAAGACGCATTCGGACTTGCCTTTAAAACCACCTGGTGGAGGGCTTCCCTGGTGGTGCAGTGGTCGAGAGTCCGCCTGCCGATGCAGGGGACGCGGGTTCGTGCCCCGGTCCGGGAAGATCCCACATGCCGCGGAGCGGCTGGGCCCGTGAGCCATGGCCGCTGAGCCTGCGCATCCGGAGCCTGTGCTCTGCAATGGGAGAGGCCACAACAGTGAGAGGCCCGCGTACTACAAAAAAAACAAACCACCTGGTGGAGAAGAGACAGGCAGGAAGGAGATGCCTCAGGAGGTGACTGCGACCACCCAGCCATGGGCCAGTTCGGACTGGTTGGTGGAGCTGTGGTGGTGAGAACTGGTTGGATCCAGGTATGTTCTCACCAGGGAGTCTTACTCACCAGCCACTGTGTAAGTCAGACGGTGAGAGATAAAGGACTCGAACCTAGGATTTGCCTGAGCAGCTACAAGCCTGTTTTTCCCTTTGAGATAAAGGGCACAGGACAGGGAGGTGGGCAGGTGGGGGCAGTAATGTAGTTGTGGATGTCTTCAGTTTGAAATCTAAGTCAGAATAGCCAGGTGAGAATGAGAACTGAGACCATTAATCTAGAAAGTTAATCTTTACACGATTCCTTAGAAGAAATTAGGCACATACCAACTCTTACCTCTGCTGATAGTCGTGTTTTCACCCCTGAATAAAGGAAGTTTATGAAATGAGAAAAAAATAATAATCAGCCCCCAAAATAATCAATATGCCAAAGAGTCATATTTTGGGGTGGCAAATTCTGTTCCCCTTCACCCATGAATCCAGAAAGATTGTCCAGGAAATTCCCTGGTACTCCAGTGGCTAGGACTCTGAGCTTCCACTGCAGAGGGCACGGGTTCAATCCCTGGTTGGGGATCTCACATGCCCTGTGGCCAAAGAAAACCCAGAAAGATTGTCCAGTGGAGGGAGATGTTTATGCCGGGCAATATACTAGAAGGGACTAGACAGAAAAGATCCATAAACCCACATGGGGTCCCTTCGAGGTCTGTGGCTGAATGCTAAGTTGTGTACAAGCGGGATTTAAATACATAGTATGGCAAAAGTTTAAAGTATAACCTCTGAAAAGGAGATAGTCTAGAAAGGCTAAAGCTTACAAAACATGCTCTCCAAATAGTTTACTTGGTTAAAAAGGTACATTCTGCTGAAGAATATTGGTAATCACCTATTTTAAAATGGTACTTTTAAAGACTAAATGTGTATGTAGACTCGCTAAAGATTACCTCACTCAGTATCAGCCTTCTTGAATTTATTTTCTGAACTTCCAAAAGCAATCCAAAGCCTGGTATTTTGCAAGTTGTGGATTAAAGGTATGAATTTCTTTCAGCCCTTGTAAGGAAGCACTTTTGAATTAATTTCCCTGACATGAGATTGCTCTCCCCAAAGCAATTTTGGAGGGAACATTAAGTGCTATAGAACTGGAGAAATGTGCTCCAGAAAATGTTTTTAATCAGGGCTGTGTGGGAGCCTATTTAATCACTGGGCAATGGAAGACGTTAAAGGAACAACACTTTGTTTAAGGGACTTATTGACTGAGAAGTTCATTTAAACTGGGTCCTCTCTTTTCTGGCTTCTCATTTTGGAAATACTTGGCCAAGACAGAAGTCAATATTTCTGGTAGCTATTCTGCAGCCTACCCTGACCACCCACCGCCCAGCATCTTTATCCTTTGAACTATAAATGCAAATTCACATGTTTTGGTTTTTGTCTTTGAAAATTATAGTTGTCTCTGACAATTCCCTTTGCATTTGAGAAAAGCCAGAGTGGTGCTGTGTATTTTCAGTCATATTCTCTCTGGTATCAAATGTCACAGCTGCATTGCATGAAGGTTTATTTGTATTATAATAGCATTTCCTGTAGATCTCAAGGGACCTCTATCTGTAAAATCACTTGTCTACAGGAACTTCAGAGAGAATAACTTGACCTTTCTAAAAGTAAACTTTCCAACTGAATAAATCCCTCTGGATCTAGGTTCAGATGGTTCTTTGTGTGTGTGTGCGCGTGTGTGACCTGAGCTTTTAGGTTAACGTAGAGTCTGGCTTTTATTTATTTATTTATTATTTTTGGCTGTGTTGGGTCTTTATTGATGCGTGTGGGCTTTCTCTAGGTGCAGCGAGCGGGGGCTACTCTTTGTTGTGGTGCGTGGGCTTCTCACTGCGGTGGCTTCTCTTGTTGAGGAGCACAAGCTCTAGGTACATGGGCTTCAACAGTTGTGGCTTGTGGGCTCTAGAGCGCAGGCTCAGTAGTTGTGGCGCACGGGCTTAGTTGCTCCGTGGCATGTGGGATCTTCCCAGACCAGGGCTCGAACCTGTGTCCCCTGCATTGGCAGGTGGATTCTTAACCACTGCGCCACAAGGGAAGTCCTAGATTCTGACTTTTAAAGTGATATTGTGTGCCTTTAATTGCCCAAACAGAGAGAACTTTTGTTAATTATGGGGATGAGTAAGCTCTAAGTATTGTGCTGGGATAATTTCTTGAGAGCATAATGTATGTTCTTCCTTCCCCCATTCCAGAAAGTTAGTCAATTCTTTTTATGCCCCTTCTCAAATTTATATTTGTAGACTGAAACAGGGTGACCAACTCTCCCAGCCGGTCCAGGACTTGGGGAGGGGGAGTTCCTGGCATGTGGAACTTTCAGTACAAAAACTGGGAAAGTCCCAGGCAAGCTGGGACAAGTTGGTCACCCTAGGCAGAAGTCAGTACAAGATACCTCCCATCCTGGAATTTTTTCTAAACCCTGAGTTCACTGAAGAGAAGTGGCCCTAAGGGCAAAGGGAGAGCAGGATACCACACTAATGTAAACTTTTAATTGAAATATAACATATATAATGCACAAATCATAAGTGTGTAGCTGTACAAAATTTCACCAAGTGAACACACATATGTAACTAGTGTCCAGATCAAGGAAGAGAATATTTCTAGGGTCCCAGAAGCCCTCTTGTGCATTCTTTCAGTCTCTACCCCTTGAATAACCACCAAAAATAAATTTCCCTCTATCCTTCTGAGCTCTTGGCTAAGACTCCCATACTAAAAGACAGATTAACAGGAGAAAAAAAACCAGTTTAATATATATTCCTTCTGTGTACATGGGAGATACCCAGGGAAACTGAGTAAAGCTCTGTAAAATGGCCCAAGACACCACCTTAAATACCATCTTCAAGAGGGGTAAGGAGACCAGTTATGGAAGGTTACCAGAAAAACACAGATTGTTAGCAAGTTTAAGTCCATGCCTTTCTCCACGATGAGAGTTCCTTGTGATTTAGAGTCATCCTCTTTTTCCTGGTACAGAGAGAAAGACACCCTTAAAAATGGAGATTAACTTTAGAAATGTAAATTTCCCTCACAAAAGAGTAAATTCTGGGCTTCCCTGGTGGCGCAGTGGTTGAGAGTCCGCCTGCCGATGCAGGGGACACGGGTTCGTGCCCCGGTCTGGGAAGATCCCACATGCCGTGGAGGGGCTGGGCCCGTGAGCCATGGCCGCTGAGCCCGCGCATCCGGAGCCTGTGCTCCGCAAGGGGAGAGGCCACAGCAGTGAGAGGCCCGCGTACCGCAAAACAAAACAAAAAACAAAAATAAAGAGAGTAAATTCTACTCTGATTTTAGAGCTTCTCCTGTGTCTACTTTTTCTCAAAAATATGCCACCTCAAAATAATCCTTATGCCAAAGAGGCATAATTGGAGGTGGCATATTCTGCTATCCTTCAACTAGTATCCTTCCTTAAGTACTTTAGATCAGTTTTACCTGGTTTTAAAATTTATATAAATGAAACCATACAGTTTGTACTTGTTGGGGAGGAAGAAAGTTTCCTTTATCCTTCCAAGTCCTTCTGGCCAGTCTAAAAGTTAAATTGACAGGAGACAGATTAACAGGAGACAATCAAACAAACATTTATTAACATGTTTACGGGGGAGAGACCCAGAAAAACTGAGTAACTCACCAAAATGGCCAAAGCCTTCCCCTTAAATACCATCCACAGCTAAACAAAAAGGAGGATGGCTGAGGGTGGAGAGAGTCAGTTATGGGAGGTTCCCAGGAAAAGCACAGTAAACAAGGGTGATTGTGATGCAGATTTAAGTCAGTGCCTTCTCCATTGATAGGTTTCTAGATATTTGGTTATCCTCCTCTTCCAGGTACAGAGAGTGAGGCCCTCTTACAAATGGAGATTTCCCTTACAAATGTAAACGTTTCTTAAAAAAGGGCAACACCTACTTGGTTTTCAGAGCCCTTTCGATGTCTGCTGTTTCTCTCGGAAAATAATCGCTTAAAACAATTAATATGGCAAAGAGACATATTTTAGGGTGGCAAATTCTACTCTTCTAAATGTTCTTGTTTCTCGTTTTCTTTCATTTAACATTAAGATTGTGAGATTCATCCATGTTGTTGTGTGTCATGTTGTTTGTTCATTCTTGGTGCTGTATAATATCCCATTGTATGACTGTACCACAATTTATTTATCCTCTCTACCTTTGATGGACATTTGGACTGTTTCCAGTTTGGGGCTGTTATGAGCAGTGTTACTATGAATACGTTTATTGATAGGGAGAGAAAAGGGGCAGTGATTTGGCAGAATCTCAGGAAGGCAGCAATGCTCAAAGGCTTGGTGGACATAGCTATGTGGATCCTCACCTCTGCAAATTCCGCGACCCACGTAGGGCACAAAGCAAAGGACTGCTGTATCTCAAGGGAAACTCAGTCTTTGACCACAGAATAATCAGCTATGATGAAATGAAGATGAGGGGCCTGCTTGGATTAGCCAAACTGCAGGTTAAAGACATAGTCTAACAGATTGCCGATTCTGCCCAAGAATTCTGACACTAACTACAAGTGCAAGGCTTTCTTTCTTTTTTTTCAGTTTTATTGAGATATAATTAGCACAAAATACTGTATAATTTTAAGGTGTACAGCATACTGACTTGACATACATATACTGCAAAATGATTACCACAAGGTTTAGTTAATAGCCATTGCCTCATATAGTTACCAAAACAAAAAAAATTTTTTTTGAGATGAGAACTTTTAGGATCTACTATTCTCTCAGCAACTTTCAAATGTACCATACAATAATGTTAACTATCATGTTGTACATTACATCCCCAATATATATCCTCCTCAACTTACAATGAGGTTACGTCCAGATAAACCAATTGTAAGTTGAAAACATTGTAAGTCAAAAATGAACTTAATACACCTAACCTACTGAACATCATAGCTTGGTCTAACCTACCTTAAATGTGCTCAGAACATTTACTCTACCTTACACTTGGGCAAAATCATGTAACACAAAACGTATTTTATAACGAAGTGTTAAATATCTCATGTAATTTATTGAATTCTCTGCTGAAAGTGAAAAACAGAATGGCTGTATGGGTACAGAATGGTTGTAAGTGTATTGGTTGTTCACTCTCATGATCATGTGCCTGACTGGGAGCCATGGATCACTTCTGCTGCCCAGTGTCATGAGAGAATATTGTCGCACATATCCCTAGCCTGGGAAAAGATCAAAGTTCAAAGTATAGTTTCTGTGGAATGTGTATCACTTTCGCACCATTGTAAAGTCAAAAATGGTAAGTTGAACCATCATAAGTCAGGGACTACCTGTACTTATTTATCTTGTAACTGGAAGTTTGTGACTTTTGGCCGCCTTCATCCAATTCACCCATCCCCCACCCCCACCTTTAGTAACAAGGAATCTGATCTCTTTTCTATGATCTTGGTTTTTTGTTTTGTTTTAGATTCCACATATGAGATCATACAATATTAATCTTCTCTGTCTGACCTTTTTCACTTAGCATAATCTTGTCGCAGTCCATCCATCTTGTTGCAAATGGCAGGATTTCTTTCTTTTTCGTGGCTGCATAATATTTCATTATATATATATATAAATAATCACATACACACTATATATATAACTTTTTCTTTATTGATTCATCCATTGATGGACACTTAGGTTGTTTCCATGTTTGGGCTATTGTAAATAGTGCTGTAGTGAACATGGGGGTGCAGATATCTCTTCAATATAATGATTTCATTTCCTTTAGATATATACTCAGAAGAGGAATTGCTGGATTATATAGTAGTTCTATTCTTAATTTTTTGAGGAACCTCCATAGTTTTTCTATCGTGGCTGCACCAATTTACATTCCCACCAACAGTGCTAAGCAGAGGTATCTCAAACCACCTTCAGGTTAGATATTTCCCTAGAAAGACTCACATAACTTAACGAAACCTATTTTATTCACAGTTACATTTATTATAGGAAAAAGACACATTAAAATCAGCCAAAAATGTATACATAGGACATAGTCTGGGAGTGTTCCAAAGGGTTCCAAACTCAGAGATTCCGTTGTCCTCAGGATGCATTACCCTTCTGACATGGTAATGTCATGGTAACAGTATTCCATGTGTATTCTCAATCTGGGAAGTTCATCCAAGCTTTATTTGTTCAGAGTTTTTATTGGGGCTTCATTATGTAGGTATGATTGATTGAAATGTGGTTGAATGGAACCTCCATCCCCCACCTCCCTATCACCTCTCTATGGTTAGTCTTCCTAGTATGGCCAGCTACACAGAATCATTAACATAAAATATCAGGTGTGGTCCAAGGAGCTCACTATGCATAACAAAGACACTCCTATCACAAGGGAATTTCCAAGTGTTTAGAAGTTACCTCCAAGAGCGAGGACAAAGGCCAGACCACTCTTTTGGTGAGATCAAATTCCTTACTGCATAGGGCTTTTCCTCCTTTTCTCTACAAGGCTCTTGGATTCTGATGTAACAGCAGGAGGAGAGTTGTCCCAATAATGATTGAGATCACCTGCCCAGTGAGAATGGAGACAAAATAGAATTTAAGGTGATTTATAGAAAACAAAGCAGCACCATATTTCCTGTAGCAGAAGAGGATTTTGAAATTTAAAGCAATGTGATTTTCATTATTAGTAATTCCTTTATAACCCCACATCATTTCCCTTATTAAAAGGAGCAGAAAGAGGGAAAAGAATCATTTACTGTTGTGTTACAAAATATGCTTTTGAAGCTGTTTGCAGAACTGATATTTATGAGAGAAAAGATTTTGGATCACAAGAGCCTGGGTGGTGTGGGTATCAAAAGCCAAGCCCCTGAAGACTTCAGGCTAGACACAGAAAGATTTGGAAGAACCCACCTAAAGCTATATAAAGGCTTCCCAGGACTAGGAGAGAGTCAGAGGGGAAAAAGAAACTTACAAATGCCCTCCAGAGAAGGGGCTCTATATTCTACTTGTGCTCTCTCCACCCCAGGTAGGTAAAGGGAATGAAAAGGCAGAGACACAGTCT
This sequence comes from Pseudorca crassidens, assembly GCF_039906515.1. Taxonomy (NCBI): domain Eukaryota; kingdom Metazoa; phylum Chordata; class Mammalia; order Artiodactyla; family Delphinidae; genus Pseudorca; species Pseudorca crassidens. The sequence goes on along the minus strand of NC_090317.1, from coordinate 106,529,972 downwards.
GAAGTTGCTTGTAGCTGACACTCTCAGTGCCCCATCCATTGCCCTCCCATCTTAATCATTTCATTGTGTTTTTTCTGACTTCCACTGGCTAGCAGCGGCATCTCTGTGTGTAAAGTGTTTTTTGTTTTGTTTTGTTTCCTGGCACTACTCTGCTTGGGGCAGCAGGGCAGAAGTGTCAGAGAATGAACTCTCTGTGAACAACCCCCAGCCAAAACTCTCACTGTAATTATTATCCCCCATTCTAAATTATATCTCATTATTAATACCCCAGCTCTGGCTTCTCTTGGGTACGATAATTCAGAGCTGTGTATTTTATACCATTTCTCCAGAGTTGCCCCATAAAGTTAAGCTTCAGGTGCCCACCGTAGTAGTTGGCTTAAAAATGCACCTTATCTGCCTTGCCTTCTCTGTATCTCTCCCCACCCCCAGGTAATTTCTGTACAGCCCCAATGACCTGCTCACACTAAATTGCTTGTCTCAGAATCAGCTTCCAGTGGTGCCAAAACCAAGGTAAAACCCTTTCCATTGCTTAAAGAAGCAAATGTTCCTTTTTAATACGCTTATTAAGAAAAAGGAAAAAGGAGAGGATGATTCCCCTACATCTGTTACATTTCTCTGTGGTTTCTTGCAATGGATTCTTTGATTATCAGCATCTCTCAGAGCAGACCCTCTGGGCAGAAAACGTCCTCATGTACTTTGTAATTTTTTTTGCTGTGAGCTCATTTTCAGTGGGAATTCTCTTCCATGAGAGTCCTCTGTGTGCCCTGGTTGAAGAGGTATCTCAGTTGGATGGTTTAACATTTGCCTCTGCTCTGGCCTTGCAAAATGCATAGATTCAGATCAGTTTCAAGTAAGTTTCTCAGCAGAGGAAACTCATACTCTAAGGTAGTACAAACTTGTACCCACCCCCAGGCAGAGATCACACTCAGTGTTCCAGTTTCTTGCAGTAGCTCTGTTTCCTCCAGTGACCCACGGTGGGCACCCTTCTTGTATATATTCTACTTCTACTCTCTGACTAAGGACAAGGAAACCCCTTTCTAGTGCCCACCTTTATTCAGAGAGCCTAGGTCTGGTTTCCTGATTTGACTTGCTGCTTCAGCCTGGGTTCCAGTCCGGTTCTCATGTCGATAGTGCAGCCCCTAAGTTGCGTCTTCAGGTTCAGTACTCCAAAAGCTGCCTGGCTCCAATTCCTCCTCACTGCTTTGATTCTAACATTCCTTGTTCTTCTGGCACCCAGAGATTTGCTTTTGAGCTCAACTATGTTTGAAACATTTTTTTCTCCCATCTTACCTAGCATTTCTATATATTAGGAGTAGAGGAAGGGGCTCCAGCGTCTAGCCAGGCATCAATAGTTACCATGACACAAAGCAGCATAAACTCTCAGCGTGTCACCCTCCCCACAAGGAACACAGTTTTTCGCAGTATACAGAGTAGATTAATACTTCCTAGTCCATTCCGGAATAAGATCTTGGCTTTACTTTTATGTCTCCCAACGACTTCCCAAAGCAAGAGAGCCCTCAAAGAGGAATTCAAGCCTCTGCTTCAAATATTTAGGCTTTGTTTCAAGGTTTCAAAAATCTCAGGAACAATTTTTGGGGGCCCATCTCATGGTCAATGTACCTGAGCTATTCTTTCCTGCAGAAATCACTGTAAGAGGAAAGCTCTTCTCAAACACATGACCCAAGATGGGGGCCTATCCTTGACATGAGCAGAGGTAAGCAGCATAAGATACCTCTCTCAATTCTAGAGAAAATTAACCTCAGAGGGTCACAGCTCTTTTCCTGTTCTAGTATATATCGGCATGCCCATCTTGAAAGGTCATCTAATAGAAGGAAAGACCAAGGACTTTGAAGTCAAACCTCATGGTGTCAAAGATTGATTTTCCAAAGTTAATAACATGGCTCTCATATAAATACAGAATGGACATAGATCAATGATTTTATTCAATTCATTAGTGAGGGGATCAGTAAGATGGTAACACTGGTTCAAAGAACATTTTGAGGACTGGCATATTTGTTGTCCACCAGGAAAGGCAGTTTGAAATAAATTTACTAAGTTAGAGAAAAAACTGGGTAATGTCCAAAGCGCAATGAAACTGTAACTTTGGGGTTATAATTTCTATTGGACAGAATAATTACCATATAACTTCAGAGTCTGAGCCCTTTATTAATAGTAAATGGCAAATGCATACAGATACATCCCCTAGATAATTAATCCTCAGGTGATCCTGTCAACATCCTAAGATGGCATTGAAAGACAGGCAACCCAATTCTCCCCTTATTTCCCAAGTTTTAAATAATGTCTCTTAACAATACCTGGTATACCTAGCTACACAATGTAACAGCTTTTGAGCAATTACCTAAATTCCCTGGGACTCAGTTTCTTCATCTGTAAATTGGGGTAACAATATCTATCTTGCCTGATTAGTTATTTTTTCTTGTTCCCCAACTAAAGGAGACCAAGCAGGGATAACCCCTGTGTGGGAGGAAGATGGAGTTGGGTGCCTTTTACCCTCATGACTGGGAGCAGAGACCTGAGGGTACCAGTGTGTGGGTCAGGAAATGGACCAAGGTCTGTATCACTGTATCTGAGGAGCCGAGAAGGAAAACCAGGTGTAGCCAAAAGGAGAAGAAACCCAGAGATGAAGCCAGGAACGTGTGTCAGCCAAAGTCACACACGAATTTAGAGTTCAAAAAATAAAATGGTGGGAGAAAGGGGACCAGAGTGAACCTGAACCCGAGTCAGGGAAGGTGGCAGCTTTTGTTCTGTTCACTTTTCTTTTTTTTTTTTTTTTTTGGCCATGCCCTACGGCATGTGGGGTCCTAGTTCCCCGACCAGGGATCAAACCTGCGCTCCCTGCATTGGAAGCACAGATTCTTAACCACTTGACCGCCAGGGAAGTTCCTGTTCTGTTCACTTTTGCCAATAGTGTGAAATGGTCCATCCTTGGAGATGAGGGTTACCCATGGGCAATGAATAGTGTAAAGGTTAAAGAGAATTTCTATGTGGCACCTTGTTTAGTATCTAAAAATAGCAGGTGCTTAATAAATAGTATTAATACTATAGTATTGATTATATACTTTTTGTCTACTTTTCTCCCTGTGGAGGTTGTAGGTGAGCCAATTTTCTTTAAAAAGGAACCAGGAGAATGAAATTCTCTATAACTTACTTGTTTAGCATAGAAAGTATTCATATTACTGATGAAAATGAGGTAGACATCTGTTGTTTTCCCCTGCGATGGCAAACACGATGTGCCACTTGTATCTTCATTGAAGAAAGAACTTGTTCATCAGCTGCAAAGAGTGCAGTTAGCTGACAGCCTCCAAATTCAGTGTCTTTAGCATGTGCCTTTAGCACATCATTGTGAAGCCCTGCTCTTCCAGGGCAAGCCCTAGCCAGTGACTGAGCATCATGTGGCTACAAAGGCCTGGCCATTTCTGCCAAACATAGGTCTTCACTAATGGGCAATCTTTGTTCAGAGCTCCCCGCTGGGTTGGCTGGGACTTTGTCAGATCTGCATTGCAGCCTGAGGTTCTCTCTCTCTGATTCTACTTTCTACTCCATTTTCTTCCCATAGGTGTCTAATCTGCATCACAGTTTAAAGGCTTTCTCTGTTACTTCTGCTTCCTCTCTCTTCATTTTCCCCAAGTATCAAATGGCCCCAATAAAGTTTTAGCACTCTTCACTCTGTCTCACCATTTGCTTCTCAGGGGACCTGACACAGTTGGTAATGAAAGTGGTCTGAGAAAGGAGGAGAAAAGATGGGAATTGGTCAGGACTTCCCTGGTGGTCCAGTGGTTAAGACTCTTCACTTCCACTGCAGGGGGTACAGGTTCCATCCCTGGGTGGAGAACTAAGATCCCACCTGCCGCGTGGCCAAAAAAAAAAAAGATGGGAATTGGTGACTGGTCACTTACTACCTGTCTGGCAATGAGGACCCCCATCCTGGGTCGTATGTAGGACATAGACAGTTCCTGGCCTAATGTGATCTTATTGCTAACACTCACACTAGTGGTGATTTGGGAGAAGGTTCTGTTGGAAGGGGAATGCTCAGGCTGGCGCCAGGATTTGAAAAGTCCAGAGATGTTGAGTGGGAGTGAGGTGAGGGGGAAGGTGGCAACGCATATAAGAACAATGGAATTGTGGAATTCTCTGGTTGCTGTTATGGTTCATCTACACCCTACAGAGAGATAATGAAAAACTCAGGGCAGTCAGTAAACAATTGAAAAACAGGTGTGAAGGCCAAGAAGGCCTCTTTGGTAGTTTACAAAGAGACCCTTATCTCCTGCAGTGGAAAAGCCAAAAAAGCTGAAGACAGAACTCAAGATTCAATAGTTATATTCACTGACCTTCAAAGATGATTGAATGCTCAACTGAGGCAGTCTATTATGCCAAAGTCAGAGCCTCGTTTTGGGCAACCTGGGAATCTGATATATGGGCTGAGGATGTGTGGGGCATGCCCCTAAATATTTTGGCTTCCCAGTGTTAAAAAAAAAAACAGATTAGGCCCAAGGTGGAGTCTCTCATGCTAAGCCCCATATCAGAAAACCAAAACTTCACTAAGTTTCCATGCTACCTTTCCCAGAAAAGGAAGGTCTGGGGTCGATCAATCAGCACTTGCCTGCTCAGCACAAGTTACCTGACTCAGCTCCAAGACTTCCCTTTGCTCCATATAAGGGAAGTAACCATGCTTTACCCACACAGCAAATGCCCAGTATAACTTCCTTTTCCTTGCTCACTTTGGTCTTGAAGGGGAGCAGAATCTGCCATCCCAAAATATGCCTCTTTAGCATAAGGATTATCTGAGCTGATGATCCGGACGCGAAGGCTCAGCGGCCATGGCTCACAGGCCCAGCCGCTCCGCAGCATGTGGGATCCTCCGGGACCGGGGCATGAACCCGTGTCCCCTGCATCCGCAGGCGTACTCTCAACCACTGCACCACCAGGGAAGCCCCTGAGCTGATATTTTAAAGAAGTGTCAGGCACAGGAGAATCTCTGGAAACAGTAGAAGTTATCCTTTTGTAAGAGACATTTACATTTATAAGGGAAATCTCCATTTGTAAGGGTATCTCCCTCTTTGTTCCAGGAAGAGAAGGATGGGTAAATCTCTAGGAACTCTTATCAATGGAGAAGGCAATGACTTATACCTGCATAACAACCTTACCTGTATTTTCTGTGCTTTTTCTGATAACCTCCCATAACTGGCTTCCCCCCCACCCCCGCCCGCAACATCTTTTGTCTTTAGCTGAAGATGATATTTAAGGTGGTGGTTTGGGCCATCTTGGGGAGTTTTTCCACATTTTTCCTGGGTATCTCCCAGAAGAACATCTCCCATGTACACAGGATTTATACGTGTTATTAAACTTCTGTTTGTGTTTTTCCTTTTTATCTTGTATTACAGTGTGGTTTCAGCCAAGCACCTAGAAGAGTAGAAGAAAAATTCGTTTTGCTCCCCTACAGTTGGAAAAGGGCAATGTGCAGACATTTTGAGGACAATTGGACAAAGGTTCTGAGTTGATATTGATATGCAGGGACTCAGAGCATTATTATGGCCAGAGTGGAGGTATATGGGGGCCAAAGTCCAGCTTAAAATGTCTCCACTTTTTAAAATATTTTGTTTTTGGCTGCGTTGGGTCTTCATTGCTGCGCGCGGGCTTTCTCTAGTTGCGGCGAGCAGGGGCTGCTCTTTGTTGCGGTGCGCGGGCTTCTCATTGCGGTGACTTCTCTTGATGGGGAGCACAGGCTCTAGGCACACGAGCTTCAGTAGTTGTGGCATGCAGGCTCAGTAGTTGTGGCTCGCCGGCTTACTCGCCCCGTGGGATGTGGGATCTTCCCGGACCAGGACTCGAACCTGTGTCCCCTGCATTGGCGGGCAGACTCTTAACCACTGCGCCACCAGGGAAGTCCCATAAAATGTCTCCACTTTTTTAATGGACCCACCTGGTTGCCATTTTCCTAATCTTTGAATGTATAGTTGTGATGGACATACTTGGCAATTGATTTAACCCCCACACTGGTGCTTGGCCTGTGTGTGGGATAAGAGCTATTACAATCGGGAAGACCAAGTGGATGAAACACAACCATTCTTCTACCCTTTACTCCCTCACCCTCATCCCCAGCAACCAAAGTAGTAAGTCAAAGACAGTATTGTATCCTAGGGGATGGTGTAGATTATCGCCACCTTAAGGATCTAAAAGGATCTCATGATTCCTTAAATTTCCTAGTCTGGACCCTGCAGAAACTGGGTGGATCCTGGGGAATGATCATGGATCACTGCTTGATAGGCCCATCCACAACTGCCATGCCAGACCTGGTATCTATGTTAGAGCAGATTAACATGGTGTCAGGTACATGATAGGCAGCCATTGATTTGGCAAATGTGTTTCTTTCTATCCCAATCAGGAAAGAGGATCAGAAACATTTCTCATTTAACTGCAATGGACAAACATATGCATTTACAGTTTTGCCACAAGGCTGTATTAACTTGCCTGTCCTCTGTAATCACATAGTCCAAACGGATATGGGCAGTCCCACAGGATCGCACATTGATCCATCACATTGGTGACATTATGCTGATTGGGAAGGATGAGGAAGAAAGTGACTAGTAAGCTGGAGGCCAAGTCTCTTGCACTCCAGAGCATGAGAGATAAACCCTATACTTCAGGATATGAGAGAGAAGTAAACTTCAATTGGGTTAAGCGATGTTTTTTGGGTTGCTGTCACTCCCAGTTAAGCCTAATTGTGATACAGGATCATCTGCCCAAAACAATGGTGTTTTAGAGTAATTGATCTTAAGACGTATTTCTGATGATAATTAGATGACAGACCCAATGATCGATTTCACTGTAAGTTTCTGTCAATAAAAAAACATACTGATCTTTCTATTCTATAGTAGGAGTCAAAGGACCTGTTTTACTTATGTAATTTTTTTAACTTAAAACCATGTAAAACATTATTATTTTACTTAAGCAATTTCTTAGGCAATAAGAAGTTTGTAACAAGGGTTAACTTTAATAAGATCCTCCAAGGTGACCTCTTCTGGATCTCATTTCACATGGCATCACATTGATTAAAGTTTTTTGTTTTGTTGCATCCCAACAGTACTTGTCAAAGCAGAAACTGGGAGGGTGAGGTCCACATTTACCAAAACCTGGAACATGATTTTAATTTTCATTGGTCTGTTGTTAGAAACGAAAGGGGAAGTGTCACTTGGGAACTGAGGGCAACTTCAAGAAACAGCAGGAAATTGCCAGTGGAGTAAAAAAAACCTTCTTGCTCTGGAGTACTTTTCTTAACCTTTGAATCTCCCTATCCAATTAGACTAATTAGACTTCAGGACAAGTCACCAGCTGAAATGAAAGAGAACTGTACACTTCCTACAGAGCTCAAAATTCCTATAATAAAATAGATAGCACTGGCCTCAAGGGTATAGACAATATTTTCCCAAGATTTGTCACATTTCTTATCACTCAGCAAAATGCAATTTATAATTAGTTTGTTGAGAAATTTTATGTTTAAGCAAACACAGCTGTCTTAGGACAACCAGTTATGGAGAAACAGCTCTGGCTGCCCTCTGTCAGTTGGGAAGTTAAGGTTCCCAAAATGGATCTTTAAATAATAAAGATTATTAAAACTGGTAAAGACTAAAATAGAGGAAAAACACAATTTCAGGCACACTTGAAGTATAAATTGGAATAGATTTTTCTGAAGGACAACTTAGGCAATATGTGTTGAAGCGTTAAAAAGCGCATTTCCTTTATTTAAGCATCTTCACTTTAAGGAATTTTTATGAGCATAATCACATAATTGGACAAAGACATTAAATAATATTGTGGTTTTGATTATGACAATGAAATATTGGAAACAAACGTATGACAAGACAAGACTGGTTTAAAATTATGATACAAATGTATAATGAAATATTATAAGCCATTAAGGTATTTTTAATATATATGCATTAACATAAAAGCTATTTATGATACTTGCAATGAAAATAGAATGTAACAAAGTACTATAAAGTCTAGGAGATCAATATTGTTTAAAACATGAACTTGGACATTTGTATACATATCTGCGTAGTAGATGTCTGGAAGTTTCCAGTAGAAAATGTTAACTGACTATTGCTATGTCTTAGAATTATTTTATTATGAAATGTTGTAAACACACTAAGTTATGGAAAATAAAAGAACAAATACTTGTCTACCTAACACTTGGCTTTATCAAATGTTAACATTTTGCCATATTTGCTTCAGATACGTTCTAAGTAATGAAACATCAGAGAGCAACGCAGCCCTCTGTATTGACCCCTCCAACCCATTCCTCTCTCTCTCTCCTCAAGTTCATCACTCTCCTGAATTTGCCAAGATGTTATATGTTCCAGAATTATATATTACACATAATAATATGAATATAGCTCCATATATGTATAAACATAACTAATATAGTTATTCTATATATTGTATGTATATAATATGTGTTATTTCTTGCATTTAAAAAACTTTATATAAATGGTATTATAAATTATGGGTCCTGCAACTTCCTTTTTTCTATTTATAGTATGTTTTTGAGATTTAGCCATATTGATATATGCAGCTCTGGGTCATTTAAACAGTTAATCTAGCATTCTGCTTTTTGATGTACCACAAATTATTCATTCAACTACTGATGCACATATAGGTTATTTCCAATTTTATGCTATTGTAAACAGTGCAATTCAAATCACAGATAAAAATTCTTTAGCATCTCTTTGTAACCATCTGTGTAATAATATCTTTACATTATATTCCTAGAAGTGAAATTGCTGAGTTTATTTCTGTCCCAGTGTCCCAATCTCATAGTTTATAGTATAGCTTTATAATGAGGGAGAATATTGCACAAAGGAAATCTCTCCTCCTTGATTGTCTCCTTTCAAATGGCTTCGGCAGTTGTTGGTACTGTGTATCACTATAAGAATTTTAGAATCAGCTTTGCGGGTTCTGCAAAATCAAAACAGATGAGAGAAACCAAAACTGAGTACATACATATACATACATCCCCCCAGCTCCCACCCCCAACAGCAGCAATAACCATGTTGGAATTCTTTTGAATTACATCAAACTAACCACTTTATTTTGGAAGAATTGACGTCTTTTCAATATTGAGTTTTCATATCTGTGGTTGATGACACAATTATTCAAAATATTCACTTCCTCTTTCTAGAACAGCATCATATATCCACGTCCATTTGAAGTAAAGTTTGGCCACATGACTTACTTTAAACACCTCTGAACAAAAATTCAAGAGCCATCACGTCTCCTTTCACTCTTCCAGTGAGAGCAGCCATGCCCCAGATCGTGGCTGCCCCTGCAGCCAGCATGCCAGAGTGAAGACAAAGTTGAGTGGAGCCACAGCTGTCCTGGGATAGAAATGGAACAAAAGCAGAAGTCAACTTTGTTGTTGTAAGGCACAGAGCTTTCTGTGTGCCATTTGTTACTGCTTTATAACTAAGTCTAAGCTGACTAAAGGAGATAATCAGGACCCAAAGTGGGGCCATGAAAAACATCAAGTGATGTGGCATTGGCTCTGAAGTTAAGTGGTGTTTGGAAAAGAAACAGTTATTAAAGGCTAGAAAGAAGGCAACCATGAAGTGGCAAACATTTGGTAAAGCATCACTAGTGATACCTCAGAGAGGCAGATATTGTGCTCAATGATCCTATAGGTTTAGGGAGAGAGGGAAGGAGACAATATTAGTCATGTGGCTTCACCCCTATTGTCTGCATCTGGGGAGATACTATAAGTAAGAGATGTACCTAGCCAAGATCTGGTCCACTTTGCAAGCAAGAATGAGAGAGAATAGAGTGAGCCCTGAATTCTGAGTTTGTAGGAATTCTGGGACTTTGTAGGAATAGTAGAGGCAACAGATTCTTACCTCCAAAATCAGCACAATAGCCTAAGCTGACTGATGTACCATCCTCGAGCACCCTCTCTCTTTTTTTTTTATTTAGATATTCTTTTACATTCTTTAATAATGGTTGAACTGATTGGTAGGGATGCAATCATTTTTGTGATTGTTGCAAATGAGATCTCTCCTTTTAAATTCTTCTTTAGTTAATTTTATGGGTAAAATATATATTTTTTAAAAAACATATAACAGGTCATCAAATCTACCAAAATATAAATGATTCCCATGATCACTGTTATTTTTCATTTCCTACTTCCCTTTAGTTTCATTTTTTGTGGGCTAAATCTTTTCCTTTACTATGTACATTAGGGCCAGTCAGTGAGTCTGTGTTAAACTGTTCCCCACTCTTGAATTTTAGTTTTGGAGTCTGTCATCAGACTGTCATTCTGATGTAGATCATCTTTTTTTTTCTTTCTTTCTTTCTCTCTTTGGTAGCTGTGGCAGAGACTAGCTACATGATTAACAACCCAATTTTCTCTTCTCGGGTGCAAAACTAAACTACATTTCCCAGTCCCCTTGCATCTAAGCAGAGCCATGTGGCTAGTAGTTCTTGCCCCTGTAATGTGACTGTGAGGGATGTGTCACTTCTGATATGAGGCAGTTAAGAGCTGATGTGCTCTCCCCTTATCTCCTGACTGGATACAGCAGTTCCAGTGGAAGACCACAAGAATCTATAAAATAGAGACTGGATCTTTGGAAGGTCATGTGAAAGGCTTTTATTCTTCTTTCCCAGCTTTTTCGAGATATAATTGACACACAACATTGTGTAAGTTTAAGATGTACGACATGTTGATTTGATCCACTTATATATTGCAAAATGGTCACCACGACAGCGTTAGCTAATACCTCCATCACGTCACATAACTACCATTTTGTTCTTGTGGTGAGAACATTTAAGATATACTCTTTCAGCAACTTCCAAGTATACAATACAGTATTATTAGCTATAGTCATCATACTGTACATTAGGTCCCAGAACTTATTCATTTTATAACTGTAAGTTTGTACCCTTGACCAACATCTCCCCATTTCCCCCACCCACTAGCCCCTGGCAACTATCATTCTCCTCTTTGTTTCTGTGAGTTTGCCTTTTTAAGATTCCGCATATAAGTGATATCATACAGTATTTGTCTTTCTCTGTCTGACTTATTTCACTTAGCATAATGTCCCCAAGTTCGATCCATATTGTTGCCATTGGCAGGATTTCCTTCTTTCTCATGGCTGAATAATATTCTGTATACACACACACACACACACACACACACACACACACACACACACACACAGCATCTAGCTGTATTTACCTTGAGTAGTAGAGTTAGTAACTAAAATTTTCTTTCAATCTTTGATATTTTGCAGTTTCCCCACAATATACAGGCATACCTTGGATATATTATGGGTTCGGTTCCAGACCACCACAATAAAGTGAATATCACAATAAAGCAGCCCCACAAATTTTTGTTTCCCAGTGCATATAAAATTATTTTTACACCGCTATAGTCTATTAAGTGTGCAGTAGCATTATGTCTAAAAAAACAATGTACATACCTTAACTTAAAAATAGTTTATTCCTGGGGAATTCCCTGGTGGTCCAGTGGTTAGGACTCCGTACTTCCACTGCACGGGGCATGGGTTCTATCCCTGGTCGGGGAGCTAAGATCCCACATGTGTGTGGCGTGGCCTAAAACAAAACAAAACAAAACAAAACTTTATAGCTAAAAATGCTAACGATCATCTGAGCCTTCAGCAAGTTGTAATCTTTTTGCAATAGTCAGAGCAAAGATCACTGGTCACAGACCACCATAACAAATATAATAATAATGAAAAAGTTTGAAATACTGCGAGAATTACCAAAATGTGACACAGACATGAAGGGAGTAAATGCTTTTAGAAAAGTGGTGCGGATAGATTTGCTCAATGCAGGCTTGCCACAAAACTTCAATTTGTAAAAAGCACAATAAGTGGGAAGTGCAATAAAGCAAAGCACAATACAATGAGATCTGCCTGTATTTGATTATGATTTATCTTTATTCTGCTTGGTACTTGGGGTACACTTTTTTAAAAAGTGAGGACTCAATTCTTTAAATACAGGAAAACTCTCAAATGCTATTTCTCCAAGTTGCCCTTTTGGCTATTTCCCCCTTTCTCTTCTTCTCTAACCCTATCAGACATATTATATAACTTTACAATCTAATTTCCATGTCCCTCATCTTCTCTCTGACACTTTATTGTGGTAAAATATGCATAACAAAAAATTTACTTACCATCTTAACTACTTTTAAGTGTACAATTCAGTGGCATTAAGTGTGTTCACAGGTTGTGCGAACATCACCACTATCCATCTCCAGAACTTTTTCATCATCCTAGACAGAAACTCTGTACCCATTAAATAATGACTCGCCATTACTTCCCCACCCCCATAACCCCTAGTAAGTTCTATTCTACTTTTTTCCCTATGAATTTGCCTATCCTAGATCACTGATATAAGTGGAATTATACAATATTTGTCTTAAATTTTTTTGTGGCCACGTTGGGTATTCGTTGCTGCGCGCGAGCTTTCTCTAGTTGCAGCGAGTGGGGGCTACTCTTTGCTGCGGTGCATGGGCTTCTCATTGCGGTGGCTTCTCTTGTTGCGGAGCCCGGGCTCTAGGCGTGCGGGCTTCAGTAGTTGTGGCACGCGGGCTTAGTTGCTCTGTGGCATGTGGGATCTTCCCGGATCAGGGATCGAACACGTGTCCCCTGCACTGGCAGGCGGATTCCCAAGCACTGTGCCACCAGGGAAGTCCCAATATTTGTCTTCTTGTGTGTGGCTCATTTCACTTAGCAAAATATTTTCAAAGTTCATCCATGTTGTAGCATGCATCAGAATTTCCTTCCTTTTTTAAGGCTCAATAACATTCCATTTTATGTATATACTACTTTTTGTTTATCCATTATCTGTTGATACACATTTGGTTTGTTTCTACCTTTTGGCTATTGTGAATAATGCTGTTGTGAATATTGATTTTCAAGTATCTGTTTGAGTCCCCACTTTTAATCCTTTTGGGTATATATTGAGAAGTGGAATTGTTGCATCATATGGTAATTCTATGTTTAACTTTTTGAGGAACCATCAAATTGTTTTCTGCAGTGGTTGTAACATTTTACATTTCACCAGTAATGCACAAGGATTGCAATTTCAATTTCTCCACATTCTCAGCAGAACTTACTTTCAGAGTGTGTGTGTGTGTGTGTGTGTGTGTGTGTGAGAGAGAGAGAGAGAGAGAGAGAGAGAGAGAGAGAAATCCATGTGAAGTGGTATTTCATTGTGGTTTTGATTTGCATTTTCCTAATGACTAATTATGTTTACCATCTTTTCATGTACTTATTGGCCATCTGTAACTCTTCTTTGGAGAAATGTCTATTCAAGTCCCTTGCCCAATTTTGAATTGGGTTGTTTGGATTTTTTTGTTGTTGAGCTGTAGGCCTCTATATACTCTCTCTGACATATTTTCTGTCTCTCAGTGTTGCATTCTGCATGAAACCTTCAGTACTATCTTCCAATGACCTAGTCCTTTTGTTAGATGGGTCCAGCCTATGTTGTCCCATCTATTGAGTTTCTTTTCAGTATATATAATGTTTCATTACAGATTATGTACTTTTCATCTCAAAAATCTGTGTGGATATTTATCATATCTTTCATTTTTCTTCTCACTGTGCTCCTGTTTTCCTTTAAATACTTGAACATAGTCATAACAACTCTTTCAGAGTCTTTCCCACTAAATCCATCATCTCTGTCATTTCTGATTCTGTTTCTGGTAACTGATATTTTTCTCCTGGTTATGAATAACATCTTCCTGTTTCTTTGTATGTCTAATGATTTTTGATTCGTTGCTGAACATTGTTTCCTTACATTGTGGGATGCTAGGTCTTGCTTTTCTTTAAGGAGTGTTGGGCATTGTACTAACAGGCATTTAAATTACTTACAGTTCAACTTGATCCCATTGAGGCTTGTTTTTAGCTTTATTAGTGTGAATTTATTATTATTATTATTATTTTTTTGGCTGCACAGCTAGTGGGATCTTCCCCAACCAGGGATCGAACCTGGGCCCCCACAGTGAAAGTGCTGAATCCTAACCACTGGACTGCGAGGGAATTCCTTAGCGTAGATTTAGAATAGCTTTTACTCTAGGGCTAGTTTAGCCTCTCTACTAAAGTGTGATCCTCTGAGCTCTTCATTGAAGGTCTGGATGTTCAATAAGAAATTTCTCTAGCCTCCCAGAATTTAAACATCTCACAGTCTTGTGTGATTTCTGGGAATTATTGATTATAGCTCCAGTTTCTCTTTTGACCAACATCAAGCATTTTCACCTTATGCATATGTACATTAGTACTGATATTTAGCAACAGATTCAACAGTACTCTTAAGTTTATTTTTGGAGCTATTTTCTCTGCACATGTCCCTCTTCCCTGGTACTCTGCCCCAGAAATTCCAGCCATCTAAGTCTTCCTGAACACTATCTGTCTCTTCAATTCAGCAACACCTCCCAGCTATGCTTGGGATTCTGCATCACAGTCTGGAAATTGCCTCTAGGCAGAAAACTGGAGTGATTGTATGACTCACCTTATTTGTTGTTTGTTTTTCTTACATCCTTATGATCCTGTACTGCCTGTTATCCAAAGTCCAAAAAGTATTGTCTCATATATATATATATTTTTTTCTTTTTTTAAAAGATTTTTTTGATGTGGACCATTTTTTTAGTCTTTAGTGAATTTGTTACTATATTGCTTCTGTTTTATGTTTTTGGTTTTTTGGCCGCAAGGCATGTGGGATCGTAGCTCCCCAACCAGGGATTGAACCTGCACCTTCTTCATTGGAAGGTGAAGTCTTAACCACTGGACTGCCAGGGAAGTCCCTGTCTTATATATTTTGACCAGTTTTGTTGTTTACAGTGGGAGGGTATGTTGAGCCCCAGTTATTCCATCATGGCTGGGAGTAGAAATCTCAGTCTTTGGGGTTTTAAAGCCACACTTCCTCCTGAAGAGCTTGTATATAAAAATAAAATAAAAAAATACTTTTCCAATTACTCAGGTATGGTGTCTACCTGGGGAAAGTCATGAAAGTGGGGGTGAACTGTGGCTTTCCTGAGTTATTGAGAAAGATAAGTTTGGAGATATTAAATTTGGAAGTGATGAGAGATTTGCTTGGAGACCTTGGAACTGTTCCAAGAGCCATTAGGGGAGAGAGGGTATCTAATATAATAAATGCCATTGATATTCTGCTCAATATTCTCTGGACTTGCCTGAGTCACTTTAAGCTATGGACATTCCCAGTAAGCTGTAGCTTCTCACTGCCAAGTACCTGTATATCTCTGCTCTTTTGCCAAGGGCTTTCTCTGGCACTGCAAAAGCTTGCTCAGCTTCGTGGGGACACAACCTATGTGGGGCAGTTGATGGCCCCAGGAACAACTCTCAACTGAGGGGTAATAGGATTCTCTGAATAAATTCCTCAGTATCTTCAACCTCCAATGCATTCCTTGGCTTGTAGTCTCCTTCCTCCAACTTCAAAGCCAGCAGAATTGCACCTTTCTAAGCCTTCTTCCATAGTCATAGCTCCCTCTAACTTTATTCTTCTTCCGCCCTCTTTCACTTTTATGGGCCCTTATGATTACATTTGGCACACCCAGTTAATCCAGAAAAATCCCCCTATCTTAAGGTCAGCTGGGGACTTCCCTGGTGGTCCAGTGGCTAAGACTCTGCGCTCCCAATGCAGGGGGCCCAGGTTTGATCCCTGGTCAGGGAACTAGATCCCACATGCAGGCCACAACTAAGAGTTCGCATGCCACATTGAAGGAGCTCACGTGCTGCAACTAAGGAGCCGGTGAGCCACAACGAAGGAGCCCACGTGCCGCAACTAAGAGCCCGTGTGCCACAGCTAAAAGATCCTGTATGCGGCAACGAAGATCCTGCATGCTGCACTAAGACCCAGCGCAGCCAAATAAATAAATAGAATAAATAAATAAATATAAAGTTTTAAGATCAGCTGAGTATCAGCCTTTATTCCACCTACAACCTTAATTCCCCTTTGCCATGTAACATAACAGATTCACAGATTCCAGGCGTTAGGACATGGACATCTTTGGGGGGGCATTAGTCTGACTCTCAAACTGTCATTTTCCCCCAGAATTAGCCTATATGTTTAAGGCAATGTCAATTAGAATCTTGATAAGGTGATTCTAAATATCAAGTAAAAGAGATGTACAAGAATAACAGAGGTTTTTGAAAAATGTAAATAATGGTGGGGGACTTACTCTACCAGACATATTAATAAAACATACTATAAAGATAAAGTATTGGGTTGGCCAAAAAGTTCGTTCGGGTTTTTCCATAATATTATCGAATGAACTTTTTGGCCAACCTAATAAAAATACTTTGGCATTGGTGGGTGACAGATGGTGTTATGAAAACTGGAAATTCATACCCTTCATGCATCCATACCTTTGTTGTTATAGCTTATTCTGAACTTAGGCAAATTATTTACCATCTCCAGGCCTTAGTTTCCTCATCTTTAAGATGGGTTGATAATAACACTACTTTATAAGATCATTTTGAGGGTTATATGAGCAAATGCACATAAATAATCAGGAACATTGCAGGTGCTCAATAACCACTAGTTCCTTCCTCATCGTTTTTCAGGCTGCCTTGGAGAAGGAGCAACCCCTCCATACTTTTATGCTGGTCTTTATTTCTTTTCCTTAGACTAACTTGTAGTCTTGATTTGTGTGTGATTACAATGACAGCTTAATTTTGTATAATGCTTTGATGTTTGCAAGCATTTTCACATACTATACTATACTATACTATACACCTTGAATCCTTGTATACAATTGTGTGAATCTCATTTTATCTTCCTTCCACTTGGGTGCTAAGAAGCAAACCAGGTAGTAAATACATTAGTAAGAATGTTTTTACAATGAGAAAATTCTAGTGCTACTTCAACTTCCCTGTTTTACAGAACCTAGAGAGCTTAAGTGTTCTGTGTAAGGGCTGCTATATCAGTTAGCTTTTGCTGGGTAACAAATATCCTCAAACTCAGTGGCTTAAAATAACAATCATTTAATTGGCTTGTCATTCTGATGGCAGTCCTTATAGTCTGAACTAGGCTCAGCTTTTCTTGACTTGGCTCACTTCTATGTCTGAGACCTTGGCTGGGATGGCTGAAGTAGCTAGAGCGGCCCTCCAAATGACCTCTTAATCTCCAGCAGACTAGCCCAGTTCTATTCACATAGTCGTGTCAGGTTTCAATAGCAGAGTAGAAGCTGCAACGCTCCTTGTGGCCTAGACCTACAACTCACACGACATCACTTTAGTTGCATTCTTATGGCCAAAACAAATCATGAAAACAGCTATGATTCCAAGGGCAGAGGAATAGATTTCACTTTTTTTATGGTAGAAGCTAAGACAGGGAAAGGTGAAGGATTGGGGAGATTTTTTGCAATCTATCCCTGACACATAGCTAATTAGTGGGTAAGCTTTCATGAGAAGTCAATTCTGATGACCAATGATCCAGCAATTCCACTTCTGGGAACATATTCAAAGGAAACAAAAATACTATGTTGAAGGGATATCTGCATCCCCATGTTCATAGCAGCATTATTTACAGTAGCCAACACATGGAAACAACCAAGTGTCCCTCAACAGATGAATGGATAAAGAAAATGTGACATAAACGCACATGCATACACTCAATGGAATCGGAATAGTAATCAGCCACAAAAAAGAAGGAAATTCTGCCCTTTGCAACAACATGGATGGACATTGAGGGCATTATACTAAATGAAGTGACTCAGATAACTCAGAGAGAGAAAGATAAACCTATGATCTCACTTATACGCGGTATGTTTAAAAAAAAACACAAACCAAAAAACAACCAAACTCACAGAAAAAGCGATCAGATTTGTGGTTATGAGAGGCAGAAAGTGAAGGGTGGAGGAGTTGGATGAAGGTGGTCAAAAGGTACAAACTTCTGGTTATAAGATAAGTACTGGGGATGTAAACAAACAAAGATACAAAAGCACACCCTGATGACTGTTGAGTCTAGACCCACTGCGATATACATTTGTAATAAAAAAAATACTGAAATCTGAATGCATTCTTGATTTGCTCTTGTTCTCTTAATGACCTTAGAAATGCATGACATTCAGTCAAAAGACTAAACTGGAGATTTTTCCTCATAAGATCTACTAATCATGGGGTTAGCTATCTCAGGAAAGTAGAATGACTTCTTAGTGACATTCTTTTTTATTTTAATTTTTGTTTGTTTGTTTGTTTGTTTGCAGTACGCAGGCCTCTCACTGTTGTGGCCTCTCCCGTTGCGAGCACGGGCTCCAGATGCGCAGGCTCAGCGGCCATGGCTCACGGGCCCAGCCGCTCCGCAGCATGTGGGATCTTCCCAGACCGGGGCACGAACCCGTGTCCCCTGCATCGGCAGGCGGACTCCCAACCGCTGCGCCACCAGGGAAGCCCCTTAGTGACATTCTTAAAGAGTGACAGTAAAACTTGTCTTCTATGGGCTGAATCTAGGACAAAATTGTTGAAAAAGATGAGGGGTGATGACAGTAATCATAAGGACTTTAATGTCCCTAAATCAGTCACGAATGGAGAGTTAAAAAAAAATAAACCCCACAACACTTTAAAAAGCCTGCCTCAGGCAATCTCAAAATGTTTGACATTTCATTTATTGGAAAAATGTAGCTTTTTGTAATTAAAAAAGTTTTGACAACTCAAAGTGACTTTAAGACCTGTTAAAATCAGGTCAGTGAAACTGCTGCTGATCTCAAAGTTTTTATCTTAACATTGAGAGATTGGAGGCTGTGGATTTTTAGATGTACATATAATAGGTACTGCAGAGGGAAAATGCATCCTAATGAAACATTTTTAGATTGCAATGATGCACAGGCCTGCAGAAGTCTAGGGAATTCAAAATAAGTTTTATTCTTGTCCTACTTTTATATAGTAACTACAAAAGAAATGAGCCCTATTAAGGTGGCATTCTGTGGGAAGTAATCCTTATTTGATTTGTCAGCTCTGCCAACAGTATCTTGACTGCAATGGTCACTAATGTTCACTAGATCAAGGTAGCTACTGAAAGCCGTACATGAAGACCATCCAAGAATTAATTATGCCAGCGGGGTCCTCATTCACCTCCTGTGTCGTCTGGGTTCAGTGGCTCCTTTATTGATTGGGTCCATGCTAGTGGATGCTGCGGTGGTTGAATCATTGTTCACAGTTCACTCTGGATACATAGTCTATGCAACAGTAATTGCTTTGGAAAACTGTCTACTTCCCAAACTGCCTCTGATTAATTATCGGACGGCAGCTTCATTTTATTTGCATGGCTCTGCAGTCCCCAGCCGCTTTCACTACCAGCTCTGCCTATTCTCTGATCAGCCTCCTATGTTCTGCCTCTTCTAGGGCTGAGAGGAGTGTTCCAGCCTCTTTTCAGTTGATGGGAAAGACAATTTACAGCTTGGGTTCTTAACAAATATGAAGTCTCTTGAATGCTCATTTTCAGTAACTGGCTCTTGTACACGTATATGAAAAAAGACTTTATTGGAAGGATATGGGGTTGCCCACCAAATCAGAGAAAAAGCAGAACGTGTAGGCTTTAGAAAAGACAGCAACCAGGAGCAGGAATTAAGGCGAATCTTGCAGAGATTCAAATTCCAGGGTTGGGAGGGGAAGGGGATTGTATTGGTCTGGCTTGTATGGCATTGGACAGGGGGAGGGCGGCGCATCTTGATTGACAGTCCACGGTGACTATGCAGTGTGGGAGGAGGTTATTGTCCAAGGAAACTTGACACACTACTCACCAAATGACGTGGCAGGGGTGCTGAGTGGACAAAAACAGCAGATGTTCCTACACTTGGAAACGTAGATGCCACGGTGCTCATGGTCAAGCTCTGGGTGTAGAAGTCCCCGGTTTTGGCTTTTAAGCCTTCCGCCCCTGAAGTTCATAGGACTGCTCTGGATGGCACCTACTTGGAATCTGGAGCCAGACCGCCTGGATTTGAAGTCCAGTGTTGCCATTTCCTAGCTCTGTGTGCTTGGAATTGTTACTTAACCTCTCGGGATCTTCATCAGAAAAATGGGGGTAAATAAAAGTATTTTCATCATAGTGTTCTTATGATAATCGAACGAATTAATACATTTAAAACCCTTATAATAGTGTCTGACACCTAAGAGCTGTATACTGCTGAGCTATTGTTAGGGAGAGATAGTGCGTTGTCGTATTGTCTGAGATAATTAACAACTCTGGTTAAAGTACTAACTGTGCTTATTAAAATGAAGAAATGATCTCCCTTTCCTGGCTTCGCAGGCCACAATATTCCTCTTGGATTTTCCTCACGATGGTGCTGTACTCAGACTGTCACTGTGTTCATTTTATTTGGTGCTGTGACAAATTACCACAAGTTTAGTTGGTTTAATTATACAAATTTATAACAATATTTTATTTATTTATTTATTTTTGGCTGCGCCAGGTCTTAGTTGCGGCACTCAGGATCTTCGATGTGGGATCCAGTTCCGTGACTGGGGATCGAACCCAGGCCCCCAGCATTGGGAGTGCGGAGTCTTAGCCACTGGACCACCAGGGAAGTCCCTGTATCACATCTTCTTTATCTATTCATCTGTTGATGGACACTTAGGTTGCTTCCAGATCTTGGCAACTGCAAATAATGGTGCTATGAACATTGATGTGCATATATCTTTTCAAATCAGTGTTTTTGTTTTTTTCAGATATATACCCAGGAGTGGAATTTCCTGGTCATATAATAGTTCTATTTTTAGTTTTTTGAGAAACCTCAAAAACCACACTGTTCTCCATAGTGGCTGTATCAATTTACATTCCCACCAACAGTGTAGGAGGGTTCCCTTTTCTCCACACCCTCTCCAGCACTTATTGTTTGTAGATTCTATGATGATAGCCATTCTGACAGGTGTGAGGCCGTAGCTCATTGTGGTTTTGATTTGCATTTCCCTGATGATTAGTGAAGTTGGAGGCAAATTCATTGTAGACTCAGTGTTTCAGCTTTTTTTTTTACTTTTACATAACTGATTTAAATAAAACATTTATTTTCCTTCCTGTGGGAGGGGAGCATGGCTATAATTACAAATGTTTTCTCAATGGAGGGTTGTGAATCTTTTAAGACATGAACTTTCCAATTTTCTACATCAATCCATCATGTGAGGCTGTACATTCAGAAATTATTTGATGTAGATGAGGAAACAGTGTAAAATGGTCTTCTGGTCTCTTCCTGACTGGAAGACACAGGGTACGCGAACCCTCTCTCAGAGACCTGAAAGACAAAAGGAAAGAATAAGCTATCTTTCGGTCCACTGACGAAGGTGATTTTCATTCAGAGCTGTGATTTTTCTCCTGGCATCTGGAGGCCTGCGGCTGAGTGTAAGTCAACCAGTCCCCTGGAGATGGCAGTAGCAGGTAGGGATGGAGGTCTTTTGCCAGCCAGCCACAGTAAGAAAGGCAGGCTCCAGATCTTGGTCTGTTCAGCCATGATGCATCCTTGTGACCGCAGAGAGCGGCTATTGCTGGTGGTTATTACATTGAAATTCCACCTTCCCCTTCTCGGAAATTTAGCTCTCAAGTGCTGCCTTAAGTGCTTTCTGAGCAAGGTCTTGTGTAAGTGAATGAATACATAAATAATATTCCTAGTGCTGTTTAAGCCCTACCCCACCTGCTTTATTGGTAAGCCCTACAACATTTGAAAACCTACTGAATTGCAGGTACAGTATTGACAGGCACTGAGGAACAAAAGGTGATAAGGGCAATTTCTTGGGCTAGGGACGTTTAAAAGCACACAAATCAATGATTACAGTATAATACTCCACGACCAAATAATCCAGTGCCTTAAAAGCCAATACATCAACTTAATCCAGCCAGAGGGGTCAGAAACACTTTCCTGATGAGATGGCACCTGAGCTGAGTTGAAAAGAATAAATAAGAGTTACCCAGGTGAAGAGAGTTAAAAAGAGTGTTCAAGCAGGAGACAGGGCATGAATAAAGATCTGGGGGTGGGAAACATTGTGACATTTTAGTGTATTACTGGATTGCAAAGTGTCAGGCAGGGTGACTAGAAAGTTATGTGGCAGCCAAATCATAGAAGTGCTAGAAAATAAAATGCTTTGAATTTAAAGACGTCAGAGGGGTGCAGAAAACTCCTCTGGGGTTCTCGTTTTCAATGGATTTCTTGTCTCCATCTGCAGATTGCTACACACGCGGCCAACTAGAGGACCTTGTGCTGGAGGTGCGTGAATCATATTCCCCAGTTCAGAGCGTGTTGTCATCTGCCTGCAAAGTTCTTCTCTTTTATGCTTGTTTGTCTGCTTATTATTTACCAATTTTCCCCCCTTATCCTTGGTCCTCACTCTTATTCCACTTCCCCTCCGCTACCCTCTCTGTTCATGGATCTTTGTTTAAAAAGAAATAATGTATTTTAAAAAAGCATGCATTTTAAATTACATAAATGGTGTTGTGCTCTAAATTACGTTTCTCACATTTTTCATCCAGCGCTTTGTTTTTCTGCCCTGGTCACAGTGCTCTGTGGTACATCTGGTTCCTTGCCTGTAACTGCAATATGCCTCCACACATTTTGCTTATCCAGTGTATCATGATTGATACGTTCTTTTTCTCTTCCAAATCCTTCCCAGAGCAAACAGCATTCTCATTCCCATCCCCTTATGTGCAGATGAACATCTTTCTGCCTCCGAAAATTCTGATTCAATGCATCTGAGTTAAAGTCAGATAATTTAAGTACAATTAGGCCGCTATCGCACTGAGGTGATTTATTGAAAAGAAAGGAGACGATGGTTCTCTTCTGGCTTCATCAGAATCTCCTGGAGGGCTTGGAAGGCACTGACTGCATTCAGGTGCTGACCTTGCACTTGCACGACCCTGACCCCCATCCCTCACCCCAAGAACTAGGTACCTCCTTCAGTTTTGCCTAATCCTACTTCTGGCCCTGGCTGTGAAACCGAGCAGGGCCCTGTGGGGCTCTTGGGCACAAAGCTCTTTCTGTGTCTTGCATTTCTTGTTTGCAGGAAATAGGCTTCGTTCAGCCTCCATGACCTTCACTGAGTTCCAAAGGGCAGGTCCAAACAGTTGCTAATCAGGGAAGGGAGGGGATGCCTTCAAGAGAAACAATAGTGCAGCCTTGCAGGGCTGGGTCCTGCTTCCCCTTCAAGGGATACACATAATATCTTTGAGCTGTTTTGCAGATACTGAAAGTCCTCCTCTCCCAGGTGGGAGAAGTTAACAGTGTGCTGCCCACAAGCACGTAGACCCCAGACCTGTTGGAACCAGGAGGTTGCTGATGCTGACTCCCACTTACCTCACCACCAACCAATCAGAAGCAGTCCGTCCACGAGCTGATCACGCCCTCTTTGAGCCATTACCATAAAACTCCTCACTAGCCCCCTCCAGGTTAGGACGCAGAGTTTTGAAGGCATTAGCCTACTGTGGGCCCCCTTTGCCTGGCAAAGAAATAACGCTCTTCTTTTTGACTTCATCCAAAACTGTCTCTGAGATTTACTTCAGTCTCGGTGTACAGAGGCTGGGTTCAGCATCAGCTGGACTGGACCCCAGGCCTAGAGTTTCTGATTCAGTAAGTAAGTAGATCTGGGCTGGGGGGAGGAAGGGGGTAAAGGGGAGGGGAGGAAGGATGAAACCTGAAAATCTGCATTTCTAACATAGTTCCCAAGATGCTGCTGGTCCAAGGACCACTTTCAGAACCATTGCTTTAGGACCTTGCTACTCCAAGTTTGGCTCTAAGACCAGCCACACTCCAGTTACCTAGGAGCTTGTTAGAGATGCAGAATGTTGAGCCATACCTCAGATCTTCTGAACCAGAATCTGCTTTTGAGCAAGAGTCTTGGGTGATTGGTAAGCACGGTCAAGTTTGAGAAGCATGGCTTTGGGAGATACAGGGAGGGTACATATTTCTACCAAGAGAACTAATTACAAGAGGCTCCCAAATTCCCTGAAAACAACCAGGGAATATTTTTCAGGGAATCTAAGCTATCTAGGCAGGCTATCTCAACTAGAGGCACACCATGTCTGTTTGCCCTTTTCTGGTGCTGTTAATTTTGATCACTCGGCTAGGGTACACTTGGATTTTTCCGCTATGAAAATATGTGTTGAGAAATTGTTCACTTCCTGTTTGATGCAGTTACTGGAAAAGAGACTGCCCTTGAATGAGGCATGGACATCAGTTTGGCTGTCCCCTCAGCCCTTCATTTCTGCCCCAGGACAAGTAATGAAATGATCAGCTGTCTCCCACCTTTCACACAGTGCATCGGGCAGGCCTGCAGGCTTGGCTGTGGGGTGGGGTCGGTCCACTCCTGAGACCAGATGAGATACAGCAGCTTGTGATGCAGGGCAGTTCAGAAGTGGGAAAATGAAGCCATCTGCAGCAGAAGGCTGAAAAGTGTGCAGATTATACACTACTTGATGTCACTGAGAATTGTCTTGGACAAGGAATAAAAAAATTAAAATCCCCCCCACACATATAGACCAACCTGACTACTGGTGTTCAGAAACTTCTATCTTGTTGATTTTTTTTTTTTAGATGTTGGGGGTAGGAGTTTATTATTTAATTAATTTATTTTTGCTGTATTGGGTCTTAGTTTCTGTGCGAGGGCTTTCTCTAGTTGTGGCAAGCGGGGGCCACTCTTCATCGCGGTGCGCGGGCCTCTCACTATCGCGGCCTCTCTTGTTGCAGAGCACAGGCTCCAGACGTGCAGGCTCAGTAGTTGTGGCTCACGGGCCAAGTTGCTCCGCGGCATGTGGGATCCTCCCAGACCAGGGCCCGAACCCGTGTCCCCTGCATTGGCAGGCAGATTCTCAACCACTGTGCCACCAGGGAAGCCCCCTATCTTGTTGATTTTAAGAGGATCAAAATGATGCCTGTCCAGAGAAAAGAGCCATGCCTAACTTTCGTAAGAATGTCAAACACCACTCTTTGTCTGAAATTAATATAATAGTATATGTCAATTACACCCCAGTTAAAAAACAAAAACAAAACAGAAGACCACCCTTTGGCATTCCTCCCTTGAGGTAGCCTTCACACATGCCTACCTGCTTGAGCAGGAAGAAACAAAGGAGGAAGCATGGGGGAGAAAAAATTTTAGTTAACATTTCAGAAATATTATCCATCCACACGTCTGACAATGTATAAACAGATTCCATGGACGAAATCCCGCAGAACACAATGACCCCTCCTAAAAAAGGTGACATGCGTATATTCTATAATGATGTGAACTCCCCTAGTGGGAATATTCATGTGCATGTAACTAAGGGTTATGGCTGTTCATAGTAAGCCAAGTAGGAGTTTGCTGTGGCCCACTTGGGGACCCATGGCCTGGCATCTAGGGAATGCTGAGCAACCAGCTTTTGCCGAACACAGTTCCAAGGGGAGAGCATCAGCGCCCCCAACAGGGAAAGCAGGAGATGCAATGAATAACTGGACCAATCACCAGTTCTTAGATATGCTACATACTTTTTTTGACTCTGCCTTTGTTCACATTGCCTCACTGCCTAGAATATGTCCTCCCTCTCTCGCCTTCCTCCCAACATCCAGCTCGAAATTCTCCAAGGCGTAGCTGATGTAGTTGTCTCTTCCATGAAGCTTTACTTGATTCCTCCCATCCCCATTTACAAACTGGAATCCTTCTTTATCTGGCTCTTCGCACATTATTTGTTTCTTTATTAGAGAGCCTGTGTCCGTCATTAAAATAAATTTTTTATTGTGGTAAAATATACATAACATAAAATGTACCCTTTTAATCATTTTTAGGTAGTCAATTTAGTGGCCTGAAGTACATTCACAACATTGTCCAACTATCACCACTATCCATTTCTGGAATTCTTTCATAATCTCTGTACCCATTAAACAATAACTCCCTTCCCCCACAACACACACAGCCCCTGGTAACTTCTACTTTCTGCCTCTATGAATTTGCCTATCCTAGATACCTAACATAAGTGGAATCATACAATATTTGTTCTTTTGTGTCTGGCTTATTTCACTTAGCATACTGTTTTCAAAGTTCACGTTGTAGCATGTGTTAGAATTTCCTTCCTTTTGGAGGCTGAATAATATTCCATTGTATGTATATACCACATTTTCTTTAGCCTTTCATCTGCTGATAGGTATTTGGGTTGTTTCCACCTTTTGGTGATTGTCAGTAATGCTGCTATGGGGACTTCCCTGGCGATCCCGTGGTTAAGATTCTGTGCTTCCACTGCAGGGGGCACAGGTTCCATCCCTGGTCGGGGAACTAAGATCTTGCATGCCATGCGGTGTGGCAAAAATAAATAAAAAATAAAATAAATAAATAATGCTGCTTTGAACATGGCAGCACAGATATCTGTTTGAGTCCCTGCTTTTAATTCTTCTGAGTATATATCGAGAAGTGGAATTGTAGAATCATATGATACTTCTATGTTTAACTTTTTGAGGAAGTGTTCCTCATTTTTTAGTCTATATAAACAAAGGAAAAAAACAAGAGCCCAACTAATAATGTAGGAGATTATCTGGTCAGAACTGTCAGCTAAACTTCTGGAACTCTATTGACTGACAATTCAAATCAGTTGACCCAGTTCAGTCTCCTGCAGCTGTGAACGATGTGCCAACTCCAGGCCTGGGGGTTCCTCAGAGCATAGGGCTATTTTATAAAGTCTTTGGCAGGTTTATTCTGACCCCAGAACTCTGCTAATTTTCTTCTCTGGCTCTTGGGGTCACCCGGCATTTGTGGCATAGGGCTGCTCTTCTGGTTTCAACTGTTGATTTGCTCCTGTATTCCCAATGAGGAACATAGCATTTTCTGGAGAGCAGAGTGCTTCATACCTCCCTTACCCCACCCCCACTTTATGTCATCTCTGTCAGCTTCCCTTGAGCAGTTGAACACTGAGAATTTATAGTTGTCGAATTGCTCAATAAGTAGCCTCACTGTGGTCATGACTGGGGGTGTTCACCAATCTGTCTCTTTTCTATACTGGCCACAAAGCTAAATGAAATTTCTCAGCCATCCTTGCATCTAAGTGGGATCATATGGCTGAGTTCTGGTCCGTAAAATGAGGGCAGAATTGATATACACCATTTCCAAGCATGACCTGTAAAACATTCCACATAATTGTCCACGTGTTTGTCTCTTCATCTATTAGCTAGATTGCACCAAAACTACCTTGAAGTCACAAAATGGAAGCACCCGGATCCCCGAGTCATCACTTGGAGGACAGAGGTTCAGGAGAACTGCCCAAACAAAAATATTTGCAGAGCACCTTGAGGGAGGAAGAAAGAAATTTTTATTGTGTGATGTCACTGAGGTTATCTGCTCTGATGAATATGTTTGCCCTTTCAGTTTTACATCACCCTTTAATATTTTTTTCACTTAAAAAATTGAAGTATAGTTAATTTACAATGTTGTTTTAGTTTCAGGTGTACAGCAAAGTGATATCCCCTTTGGTAACCATAAGTTTGTTTGCTATGTCTGTGAGTCTATTTCTGTTTTCTAAATAAGTTCATTTGTATCATACTTTAGATTCCACATATGAGTGATATCATATGATGTTTGCCTTTCTCTGACTTACTTCACTTAGTATGATAATCTCTAGGTCCATCCATGTTTCTGCAAATGGCATTATTTCATTCCTTTTTATGGCCGAGTAATATTCCATTGTGTATATATACCACACCTTCTTTATCTATTTGTCTGTTGATGGACATTTAGGTAGCTTTCATGTCTTGGCTATTGTAAATAATGCTGCTATGAACATTGGGGTACATGTATCTTTTCCAATTAGAGTTTTCTCTGGATATGTGTCCAGGAGTGGGATCCCTGGATCATATGATAACTCTATTTTTACGTTTTTTAGGAACCTCCATACTGTTCTCCATAGTGGCTGTACCAACTGACATTCCCAACAACAGTGTAGGAGGGTTCCTTTTCATCCACACCCTCTCCAGCATTTATTATTTGTAGACTTTTTGGTGATGGCCATTCTGACTGGTGTGAGGTGATACCTTATTGTAGTTTTGATTTGCATTTTGCTAATAATTAGTGATATTGAACATCTTTTCATGGGCCTGTTGGCCATCATTATGTCTTCTTTGAAGAAATGTCTGTTTAGGTATTCTGCTCATTTTTTTGATTGGGTTGTTTGTTTTTTTAATATCAAGCTGTATGAGCTGTTTGTATATTTTGGAAATTAATCCTTTGTTGGTCACATCATTTGCAAATATTTTCTCCCAGTTTGTACGTTGTTTTTTGTTTTGTTTATGGTTTCCTTTACTGTGCAAAAGCTTTTAAGTTTAATTAGGTCCCATTTGTTTATTTTTGTTTTTATTTCCATTTCTCTAGGAGATGGATCCAAAAAAAATATTGCTGTGATTTATGTCAAAGAGTGTTCTGCCTATGTTTTCCTCTAGGAGTTTTAATAGTATCCAGTCTTACATTTTAGGTCTTTAATGTATTTTGAGTTGATTTTTGTATATGTTGTTAGAGAATGTTCTAATTTCATTCTTTTACATGTAGCTATCCAGTTTTCCCAGCACCACTTATTGAAGAGACCGTCTCTTCTCCATTGTATAGTCTTGCCTCCTTTGTCATAGAGTAGTGACCATAACTGTGTGGGTTTACTTCTGGGCTTTCTATCCTGTTCCAATGATCTGTATTTCTGTTTTTGTGCCAGTACCATACTGTTTTGATTACTGTAGCTTTGTAGTATAGTCTGAAGTCAGGGAGTCTGATTCTTCCAGCTCCATTCTTCTTTCTCAAGATTGTTTTGGCTACTCAGAGTCTTTTGTGTTTCCATGCAAATTTAAAAATTTTTTGTTGTCGTTCTCTGAAAAATGCCATTGGTAATTTGATAGGGATTGCATTGAATATGTAGATTGCCTTAGGTAGTATGGTCATTTTAAAAATATTGATTCTTCCAATCCAAGAACCCAGTATATCTTTCCATCTGTTTATGTCGCCTTCAGTTTCTTTCATTAGTGTCTTATAGTTTTTGGAGTACAGGTCTTTTGCTTCCTTAGGTATATTTATTCCTAGGTATTTTATTCTTTTTGTTGTGGTGGTAAATGGGATTAATTTCTCTTTCTGATATTTCATTGTTAGTATATAGAAATGCACCAGATTTTTGAATATTAATTTTGTATGCAGCAACTTTACTGAATTCATTGATGAGCTCTAGTAGTTTTCTGGTAGCGTCTTTAGCATTTTCTATGTATAGCATCATGTTATATGCAAACAGTAATGGTTTTATTTCTTCTTTTCCAGTTTGGATTCCTTTTATTTCTTTTTCTTCTCTGATTGCCGTGGCTAGGACTTCCAAAAAGTATGTTGAATAAAAGTGGTGAGAGTGGGCATCCATGTCTTGTTCCTGATCTTAGAGCAAATGCTTTCAGCTTTTCACTGTTGAGTATGCTATTAACTTTGAGTTTGTCATATATGGCCTTTATTATGTTGAGGTAGGTTCCCTCTGTGCCCACCTTCTGAAGAGTTTTTATCGTGAATGAATGTTGAATTTTGTCAAAAGCATTTTCTGCATCTATTGAGATGATCATATGGTTTTTATTCTTCACTTTGTTAATGTGGTGTATCACATTGATTTGTGGGTATTGAAAAATCCTTGCATCCCTGGGATAAATCCCACTCGATCATGGTGTATGATCCTTTTAATGTATTGTTGGATTTGGTTTGCTAGTGTTTTGTTGAGGATTTTTGCGTTTACGTTCATCAGTGATACTGGCCTGTAATTTTCTTTTTTTGTCATATTTTTGTCTGGTTTTGGCATCAGGGTGATGGTGCCTTCATAGAATGAATTTAGAATGTTTGTCTTCCTCTGTTTTGGAATAGTCAGAAGGATAGGTGTTAACTCTTCCCTAAATGTTTTTTAGAATTCACCTGTGAAGCCATCTCATCCTGAACTTTTTTTTTATTGGGAGTTTTAAAATTACTGATTCAGTTTCAGTATTGGTAATTGGTCTGTTCATATTTTCTTTTTCTTCCTGGTTCAGTCTTGGGAGACTATAATTTTCTAAGAATTTGTCCATTTCTTCTAGGTTGTCCATTTTATTGGCGTATAGTTGCTTGTAGTAGTCTCTTATGATTCTTTGTATTTCTGTGGTGTCAGTTGTAACTTCTCCTTTTTCATTTCTGATTTTATTGATTTGGGCCCTCTCCCTTTTTTTTCTTGATGAATCTGGCTAAAGGTCTATCAATTTTGTTTATCTTTTCAAAGAACTAGCTCTTAGTTTCATTGATCTTTTCTACTGTTTTTTAGTTTCTATTTCATTTATTTCTGCTCTGACTTTTATGATTTCTTTCCTTCCACTAACTTTGGGTTTCGCTTGTTCTTCTTTCTCTAGTTGCTTCAGGTGTAAGGGGATTTTTCTTGTTTTCTGAGGTAAGATTGTATTGCTATAAACTTCCCTCCTAGAACTGCTTTTGCTGTCTCCATAGGTTTTGGATAGTTGTGCTTTCACTTTAATTTGTCTCTAGGTATTTTTTGATTTCCTCTTTGATTTCTTCAGTGATCCATTGGTTGTTTAGTACCATATTGTTTAGCTTCCACGTGTTTGTGGTTTTTGCAGATATTTCTTGTAGCTGATTTCTAGCCTCATAGCATTGTGGTCAGAAAAAATGCCTGATATGATTTCAGTTTTCTTAAATTCACTGAGGCTTCCTTTGTGGTCCAGCATGTGATCTATCCTGGGGAATATTCCATGTGCATTTGAAAAGAATGTGTACTCTGCTGCTTTCTATAATATCAATTAAATCCATCCGGTCTAATATGTCATTTAAGCTGTGTGTTTCTGTATTGATTCTCTGTTTGGATGATCTGTTCACTGATGTAAGTGGGGTGTTAACATCCTCCATGGACTTCCCTGGTGGGGCAGTGGTTGGGAGTCTGCCTGCCAGTGCAGGGGACGTGGGTTTGAGCCCTGGTCTGGGAGGATTCCACATGCTGCAGAGCAACTGAGCCCATGTGTCACAACTACTGAGCCTGTGCTCTGCAACAAGAGAGGCCACTGCAATGAGAAGCCTGCGCACCACAACAAAGAGTAGCCCCCACTCGCCGCAACTGGAGAAAAGCCCACGCACAGCAATGAAGACCCAATGCAGCCAAAAATAAATAAATAAATTTAAAGAAAACATCCTCCACTATTATTGTGTTACTGTCAATTTCTCCTTTTATGTCTGTTAACATTTGCCTTGTATATTGAGGTGCTCCTATGTTGGGTGCATATATATTTACAATTGTTATATCTTCTTCTTGGATTAATCCTTTGATCATTATGTGGTGTCCTTCTTTGTCTCTTGTGACAGATTTTATTTTAAAGCCTATTTTGTCTGATACTCGTATTGCTACTCTGGCTTTCTTTGATTTCCATTTGCATGGAATGCCTTTTTCCATTTCCTCATTTTCAGTCTGTGTGTGTCTCTAGATCTGAAGTGAGTCTCTTGTAGGGAGCATATATACAGGATCTGTTTTTGTATCCATCCAGTCTGTTTATCGATTGGAGCATTTAGTCCGTTTACATTTAAGGTAATTATCAATGTATATGTTCCTATTGCCATTTTATTGTCTTGGATTTGTTTTCATAGGTCTTTTTTTCCCTTTTCTTCTTTTGTTCTCTTGTGATTTGATGACTATCTTTAATGTTATGTTTAGATTCCTTTTTCTTTTTTGTGTATATATCTATTATAGATTTTTGTTTTGCAGCTACCATGAGGTTTTTGTATAGCTGTCTCTATATATATACGTGCTTGTTTTAAATTGCTCATCTCTTAATTTCAAGTGCACTTTAGATACCCTGCATTTGTACTCTCCTCCCCTCACAATTACTGTTTTTGATATTATATTTTACATCTAATTGTTCTGTGTATCCCTTTACTGCTTATTTGCATACAAATGATTTTACTACTTTCATCTTTTAACCTCCCTATTAGCTTTTCATGTGGATGATTTCCTACCTTTATTGTATGTTCACCTTTACCGGTGAGCTTTTCCATTTTGTAATTTTCTTGTTTCTAGTTGTGGCCTTTTCTTATCTGCCTAGAGAAGTTCCTTTGGCATTTTTTGTAAAGCTGGTTTGATCATGCTGAATTCTTTTCACTTTTGCTTGTCTGTAAAGCTTTTGATTTCTCCATCAAATCTGAATGAGAGCCTTGCTGGGTAGAGTGTTCTTAGTTTTCAGTTTTTCTCTTTCATCACTTTAAGTATACCATGCCACTCCCTTCTGGCCTGTAGAGTTTCTGCTGAGAAATCAGCTGATAGCATTATGGGAGTTCCCTGGTATGTTATTTGCTGCTTTTCCCTGGTTGCTTTTTTTTTTTTTTTTTTTTTTTTTTTTGCGGTACGCGGGCCTCTCACTGTTGTGGCCTCTCCCGTTGCGGAGCACAGGCTCCGGACGCGCAGGCTCAGTGGCCATGGCTCACGGGCCCAGCCGCTCCGCGGCATGCGGGATCTTCCCGGACCGGGGCATGAACCTGCGTCCCCTGCAACGGCAGGCGGACTCTCAACCACTGCGCCACCAAGGAAGCCCTTCCCTTGTTGCTTTTAATATTCTCTCTTTAATTTTTGTCGTTTTGATTGCAATGTGTCTTGGCATGTTCCTCTGCAGGTTAATCCTGTATTGGATTCTCTGCATTTCCTGGACTTGGGTGAATGTTTTCTTTCCCAGTTTAGGGAAGTTTTCAGCTATTATCTCTTCAAATATTTCATCAGGCCCTTTCTCTCTCTCTTTTCCTTCTGGGACCATGATAATGTGAATATTAGCATGCTTGATGTTGTCCCAGAGGTGTCTTAAACTGTCCTCATTTTATTCTTTTTTCCTATTTCTGTTTGGTGAAGTGATTTCCACTACTCCGGCTTCCAGCTCACTGATCTGTTCTTCTGCCTCATTTAGTGTACTACTGAGTCCTTCTAGTGTATTTTTCATTTTTTCCTGAGTTCTTTGATCATCTTTACGATTATTACTCTGAACTCTTTCTCAGGTAGATTGCCTATTTCCACATCACTTAGTTCTTTTTCTGGGTTTTATCTTGTTCCTTTGTCTGAGACATATTCCTCTGTTGCTTCATTGTGTCTAAACTGCTATTTGTATTTTTATGTATCTGGTAGGTTAGTTACGTTTCTCAACCTTGGAGAAGTGGCCCTCTGTAGGAGACGTCCTATGCCTTCCAGCAGTACACTCCCCACTTGTCACCCAAGAGCCAAGTGCCGGCTGGTCCCAGGGTAGTTTCTGGCTTGGGTCTGCAGGCTGTGGGACCATACTTTTCTTGCTTCTGGTGTCTGCCCCCTGGTGAGTGAAGCTGGTGTGGAGGCTTGTGCAGTCTTCCTAGCAGGAGGGGCTTGTTCCTGTCCACGGGTGAGTGGAGCTGGATCTTGGCCCTCTGGTGGGCAGGGTGGTGTCTAGGGGTGTGTCTAGAGGTGTCTGTGGGCTCAGGAAGTCTTTAGGTAGCCTCTCTGCTAATGAATGGGGATGTGTCCCCACCCAGTTAGTTGTTTGACTTAAGGCGTCCCAGCACTGGAGTCTACAGGCTGTTGGGTGGGACCACGTCTTGGTGCTAAAGACCCAAGCAAGATGTCAGCCTCCAGGAGAGTTCATGCAGATGAATACTTCCCAATATGACTGCCACCAGTGTCTGTGTCCCCAGGGTGAGCTATAGCCACGCCCCCGCCTCCTCAGGAGACCCTTCAAGACCAGCAGGTAGGTCTGGCCCAGGGTCCTATGAAATTACTGCTTTTGCCCTTGGTTCTGGTATGCATGAGATTGTGTGTGTGCCCTTTGAGAGTGAAGTCTCTATTCCCCCCAATCCTGTGAAGCTCCTGCAATCAAGCCCCACTGGCCTTCAAAACCAAGTGCTCTGGGGGCTCCTCTTCCCAGTTCTGGACCCTCAGGCTGGGAGGTCTGCTGTGGGGTTCAGAACTCTCACTCCTGTGGGAGAACTTCTGTAATATAGCTATTATTCAGTTTGTGGGTCACCCATGGGGGTGGGGTATGGGATTTGATTATATTGTGAGTCCTTCCCTTCTACCTGTCTCATTGTGGTTCCTTTTTTGTGTCTTTAGTTGTAGAAGATCCTTTCTGGTAGCTTTAAGACTTTTTCATTGATGGATGTTCTGCAGATTGTTGTGATTTGGGTGTGCTGTGAGAAGAGGTAAGTTTAGGGTCCTTCTACTCCACCATCTTGGCTGCTCTCCTTTCCCTTTAATATGAAGACCTAGACCAAGACCATGTGAAAGTGTTCTCTGGTGTCCTGATCTTGTCAATTCTGTTAACTACCTTTCATCATTCCCTGTATCTCAAGATGGGTGCCGTCCTTTGACTCATCCCCCTATTAGGCTTATTTTCTACTTTGTTGTCCATCCTTCCCAGGGGAAGGAATGCAACCCTGTCCCAACTTCTTTATGGAAGAGTTGTAATGCCAGTGTTTGCTAATCCATTCTTGGGCTGCAAAGCACCCCTCAAAATTCTTCCCAGAGGGCTTAGGAACCATATATAAGTAAGATCTCCAATGAGCTGTTGTGACATTGCTGGGTATTGAGTAAGTATGCATTAAGTATGGTCCTATGCTACCCACTTATTATTCTTTGTTTTACAGTGATTAGTTAAGTGCATGGCCATTGTTTTGTTTTTTATCACCGCTAGGCCAAAGATAGTTGGCAATCAGTTGAGAGTGGGAATTCTGAATTATTCATCTTTATATTTCCAATGATGCCCCCTATGTTATCTTGCAGATTGAAGGGCTTAGTGACTGTTGAATTTAATAGGGGCAGATAGTAGGAGCTTTACCAAGAGACCCGCAACCTCATTGATTTAACCCACCTCCTCTAGCCTACCACTATGTGAATTTACAGAGAGACTGATTTACGATCCACCTGTGTACTCTGGGAAAATTTTCTTCTAAACCTTTGCCTAGACCCCAGTATGAATTTTTCAGTCAACTTTATTATGATATAATTTACACACAATGTAATGCATGGGTATTAAGTATATAGCCTGATCAATTTTGACAAATATAAACAGCCTTGAAATTACCACACCAATAAAGAAATAAAACATTTTCACTTCACCAGAAAGTTCTTTTATTCTCCTTTAAGACAATCCCCCTTCACCATTGCCATCCCTGTTGCCCCAGGGAACTAATCTTATTTATATCACCATAGATTAGTTTTATGTGCTCTAAAACTATGTAAATCAAAACCACATAGTAATTGTTCCTTTGTGTCTACCTTTTCACTCAACATAATGTTGGTGAGATTCGTCTAGATTAGTGCATATCTCAGCAGTATTCCTTTTTATTGCTGAGTGGTAATGCATTGTATGAACATGCCACAATTTGTGTACCCGTTCATTTGTTGATGGATATTTGTGTAGTTTCTAGTTGGGGATATTATGGATAAAGCTGCTCTGGCATCGTATACAAATCTTTTTGTGGACACATGTTTTCATTTCCCTTGGGTATACACCTAGGAACAGAGTGGCTGGGTCATACATTAGATGCATGTTTTAACTTTATAAGAAACTGGCAAACCTTTCCCCAAAGTGATTGTGCTGTTTTATACTTCCACCAGCAACATATGAAAGGTCCAGTTTGTCTACGTCCTTGTCATCACTTAGTATTGTAAGTCCTAATATAACATATTTCATTTTAGGAGGGAGGGAGGGGGAGAGAGAGAAAGAGAGGGAGGGGGAAAGAGAGAGAGAAAAAGACTGAGAGAGAGAGGGGTTGGGGAGGGAGAGAGGAATAGAAGAAGTGGGGAGAAGGAGAAAGAGAGGGGAGAAGAAAGGGAAAGAGAGGAAAAGAAAAAAAAATGCAGCATCTAAGAGTAGAGTCAAAAATGCAGTCAGGGGCTTTCCTGGTGGCGTAGTGGTTGAGAGTCCACCTGCCGATGCAGGGGACGCGGGTTCGTGCCCTGGTCCGGGAAGATCCCACATGCCGCGGAGCGGCTGGGCCCGTGAGCCATGGCCGCTGAGCCTGCGCGTCCGGAGCCTGTGCTCCGCAACGGGAGAGGCCATAACAGTGAGAGGCCCACGTACCGCAAAAAAAAAAAAAAAAAAAATGCAGTCAGGTTTTCTGGTGTCAGCTCTGATCTCTTATCAACTAGACTGCATTGCCTTTCAAGGGAGAAATATGAAGCAGTGTTCTTCCTGTTACCGCAGGGGTGGTATGAGCTGGACATTATATAGAGTTTGTTTTAGGGAACTGGTAGTTTTTCAAGTATAATTTGGACTGGAAAAACTGCAAATCTGGAAGAATTATCTGCATGTCAGGAACTGGCAATAATTTTGAAGTTCCTGTTCATGTTGTGAAACCTGGCTGTTATGCACTCGCGGGAGGAGACATCTTTTTTTTTTTCCTTTCGTTAAAGCAGAAAAATGAAGGCTTTCTTCATTGTAGGCACATTCAAACTAATGATCAGCAAAGAGGCAAAAGCCAGGAGCTGTGACAGATTACATGGGGAGAGGGAAAGAAGCGCAGGACATACGTCCTTAAACTTCACTTCTACCTAAACAAGCTCAAAGCTGATCTTACTCAGCAGGAAAATATAATGAACATTATTATGAAGTCTGATTCAAAGAACTAGTCATTCTAGGGTGAAAGTACAATCCTTCTGAGAATGATGAATTTGAATATAGAAAGTAAAAGGAGGATTCTAAGTAGTAAGGCCAAAAATGTGGGTTTAAAAAAAATCCATTAGAAATGACCACCATTATGCATATCTGCACAGTATTGCGATGATTCTCCTTATTGAGACGTAATTTAATGCCACTGTTTTGTCACACACTTCTCTGCTCCTGGATGCGGAACTCTGGGTTATTGGAGAACTGCTCATCAGCCTTAAATCCAGAGTAGAGTGAGTGAGAGGAGTCCTGCCCCACCCTGGGTTGTATAGTTCCCCGCCCTCTCACGTTAGGGTCCTCACTGTGGATTCAGTGGTCAGCGTCGGTAGGGAGATAGAGGCAGCTCCCCAAGTTTGCGTTAAAAGAGACATTGGCTTACTTATCACTAATCAAGTCTTACCCAACACCACGCTCACAACCATGAGCAAGACGAAAAGGGTTGGTTGCCACTGCTGCCTTCCCCAATACCCTTCATGTTGTTCATTTGTGATCTCTTTTCGCTGTCCTTAACTAATTGAATTAAGGTGCCTGATGCATGGTATATAGAGAGCAGATATGTGCCTCCATTCATTCACTTGTGTGATTAATGTTTATTCAGGTCTTGCTGTGTACCAGGTACTGTTTTAGATACTAAGCATATACAGTAGTGAATAAAACAGACAAAGAAACTCTACCTTCATCATACCAGTAGGGGGAGACAGATAATAAAAATTGTGAATACGTAAATTATAGACAGTATTAGAAGGTGGTGTATATGGAGAAGAAAAATAAAGCAGGATAAAGGGAATAAGGAGTGTTATCAGCGGGGGGGGGGGTGCCCCTGGGATAATAATAAGCTATTACTAAAATCAGTGTTTATCGAAACCAGATTTCACCCGGCCCACAAAGTGGGATTTATCTCACCCCTCTCTACACCGCCACTGACGTGACGAACTAGAACTATATCAAAATGATTCTAGATGATCTCTATTCCCTTCTCTGGAGAAGGAGGCTAAATTGGGGTATTGTTATGTTCTGTGTAGGAAATGACATCGTCATCATGCATGTCAGTACCTTGTGGGTATCAGGTGATAGGTCGAGACCAGGAAATAAGGCACCAAGGCTGCTGTATACAGTTCAGATCATGGTGTGAATCCCACCGCACCCTGGGTTGTACAGTGCACATGTTGACTTATAGCCTGATTTTTTTCTTTTTTTATAAGCATATTTTTCTTCAGGCCTAGAAATATTTTTTTATAGCATAGTTTTATCCCTGGCACAGTATTTTGCTTTGTATGTGTCGTGGTTTTTGAATAATTCCATTATTTTAGGACATTTAGTTAGTTTTCAAGTTAATGAAGTACTTTACATGTAACTTTGGACATATCTGTGGGCTTTTCCTTAATGTAACTTGCAAAAGGTAGAACCGTGGGCTCAGAAGATATGCAGAGTTTTAATTTAAAAAAAAATAAATTTATTTATTTATTTTTGGCTGCATTGGGTCTTCGTTGCTGCGTGCGGGCTTTCTCTAGTTGCGGCCAGTGGGGGAAGCCGGTGGCTTCTCTTGCTGTGGAGCACAGACTCTAGGTGTGCTGGCTCAGTAGTTGTGGCTCGCAGGCTCTAGAGCGCAGGTTCAGTAGTTGTGGCGCATGGGCTTCGTTGTTCTGCGGCATGTGGGATCTTCCCTGACCAGGTCTTGAACCCGTGTTCCCTGCATTGGCAGGTGGATTCTTAACCACTGTGCCACCAGGGAAGTCCCTAGCAGGTGGATTCTTAATCACTGCGCCACCAGGGAAGTCCCGAGTTTTAATATTTTTTATGCAAATTACCAATTGCCCACTAGAAAGCGTGAATTTAGCACCACCTCTCCAGCCGTGTATGAGAACATTTACTTTCCTATATTCTTACCATTGCTTGCGCAGTCATTCTTTTTACTTTATTAATTTGAAAGGTGGCACTTGGTATCTCCATAATGTTTTCAGTTGCCCTATCTTTGATTATGAGGTTTACTGGGATTTGTATGTCTCCTTTTGGAAACTGTACATTTTTAGTTGGAGTATTTCTTTCTTTCCTGTCGATAGCTAAGAGTTTTTTAGATATTAAGGGTCTCAACTTCTTTTCTGCCCTGTATGTTGCAAATATTTCCCCCAGTTTTAAAATTATGCTTTAATTTTATTTGTGGAGTTTTTTTTTTTTTTTCTTTCTGGCCACGCTGTGTGACTTGCGGGATCTTACTTCCCCGACCAGGGATTGAACCGGCACCCTTGGCGGTGAGAGTGCCGAATCCTGACCACTGGACAACCAGGGAATTCCCTATTTGTGGAGTTTTTAAAAGATAGGTGTTGATGTTTTGGCGTCAACATAATATTTAATTTAAAAATCTTATTTAAATTTATTATGGCTTTATCCTGTGCTTTTTTGATAAATGCTTTCTGTACCCTCCCAAAATATGTAAATATTCATCCAAATTCTCTTAACTTTCTGTAATTTTAACATTTAACTAAATAGTAGTATTCAGAATTAATTTTTGTGTATGGATTCTTGTAGGGTTCCTGCTTCACTTTTCCCCAAATGCTTGTATAATAGTCCCAGGACCATGTATTAAATAATCCATCCTATTCTTACAATTATAAAATGCCAAATCTATCATATGCTAATTACTTATAGGTACTGTAGGAAGGTAAGCAGTATGAAGTTGCTGTTTTAGGGTCAAAAATAGTAGAATATAGGCAATTCCATATGATTCAACCTAATACTAACTTCTGGCAAAAGTGAAATTTCCTTTCATTAAAGGATAATGTCAACTATTTGAATAATTGACAAAAATAAGTTCAATTAAAAAGATTTCAGGGCTTCCCTGGTGGCGCAGTTGTTAAGAGTCCGTCTGCCAGTGCAGGGGACACGGGTTCGAGCCCTGGTCCGGGAAGATCCCACAGGCCGCGGAGCAACAAAACCCGTGCACCACAGCTGCTGAGCCTGTGCTCTAGAGCTCACAAGCCACAAGTACTGAGCCCGTGCTCTGCAACAAGGGAAGCCCACACACTGCAAGGAAGAGCAGCCCCCACTCACAACAACCAGAGAAAGCCTGCGCGCAGCAACGAAGACCCAATGTGGCCAAAAATAAAAAATAAATAAATAAAAAATAAAAAGATTTCAGATGTGTGTAACCAAGACCTTTTAGCTGGCAAGAAAAAATAAGTTGAGATGAGGAACTTCCCTGGTGGTCCAGTGGTTGGGACTCTGCACTCCCAATGCAGGGGGCCCGGGTTCGATCCCTGATCAGGGAACTGGATCCCGCATGCCGCAGCCAAGAGCCCACATGCTGCAACAAAAGATCCCGCGAGCTGCAGCTAAGACCTGGGGCAGCCAAATAAATAAATGAATATTTTTAAAAAAATTTAAAAGTTGAGATGAGATGAAGTCAGCGGGTGGGGTTGACTCTCAAACATTTTTCCCCCTAAAAATAAAAGTAAATGTTGCACACTGCATTTCTAAAATGTTCTTTTCCCCTGTGGACTTTTGGGTCTACTTCACACCAGCTGAGCTGGCTCGCTGAGCAGAGCTCTCCTTGTAAGGTCTTTCCTGCTCTCCATCTTCTCCATGCTGGCCTCATTATTAAAAATGTGCTACTGTCAGATATAAACGATGTTTCTCACTAAGTACACTCAATAGCATTTTCCTTTCACTCTGTTTTTCCTCCAAATCTAACAGTAAGCCATTTTGCTTTAGTGAAAAAAGATCCCAAGTCTCTCTGAGTATTCCCAGGCTTGCAAGTTGGCACGACTTGCAGTCCGAGTGATTGATCCATAACCTTTGGGCACTCAGGCAATTACGAGCTGCCCATAAGCTTTGCTGTGCCAGCAGAGCAAACAAAAAAAACTTGGGGCTCTAATTCTGGGTCAGCAAAGCTCTCTTTTCATGATGTTATATGAAATAAGAATTTTAACTACAAGAGGGAATTCTTTAGAGAACAATAAAAATTATTCATATTTTCCCTTCTAATCATCATGAAACATGATACTGATTACTTTTTTCTTCTTTGTTCATGCCTAACTCTTTTTCTACTTCCAATCTTCAACAGCCTTTCCACTATTCTAGGAATAGGGGTAGAGAAATCCAAGTTTCTGGCGTTCAAAGAAAAATGAAAGTCAAAGAGCCCTTATAAACCAAAGTTTCAGTATTTTCATTCCCATAATTCTGGGAGTTGTCAATGATTTTTATTTTCACTAATGAGGCAATAACTCAAGAGCTGGTCCTCTTCTGTCAGGAGACAAATATTATGAAACAGAACCGTCATTTGTCTCAGAGTTCTGCTTTATGCAGAGGCATAGGCATGTATGTGCTTGTAAGAAAAAAGGGCATTTTCTCAGCCAAGATAGAATGAGCTGTAATAGACTGATTACTAAATGGTTTATCATAAAAATCTCAGTACTGGAAAAGAACATTAAAGGTCATATGGTTCAGTCTCCTGTCTACAAATATACTCATTTAAAGCATAAGGGCCAAGTTAACATGTTCTCAAAGCTGCTAAACACTATCATCACCTAATTGTATGACCTCTCTTTTCTCGAAATGTTCTATGACACATGTAGTTTTCAAATTGATTGTCTTTAGATTTTGTGACATCGAGAAAAATTGCAGACGTCCTGGCCTAGGTTACAATACGCTTTGGAAAATGATTGTTTTTCCAGAAGAATAAGTGGTGTACTTTTCTGTTTAGTTTTAGCTGTTATTTACCGGCTGCAGGAAGAGATCACTGCTGGTAATCTCCTTGTCGTTGACCGTTAAAATAATGGCCCTCCAAGCACCACACGTCCCTGTCTGCCCTTGTGTAGTTTCCTGCCCACCTCATCGACACTAAGCTGGGTCTTATGACTTCCTCTGGCCAATGGGACATTAGCAAGTGTGACACAAGCAGATTCTAGTAAAGTGCTCGTGCCTTGGGGCTTGCCTTCTCTTTTGTTGCTTAAAAAACCCAGCTTCCGTGTGAACAAGCCCAGGCCAGTCAGCTAGACACAAGTGGCCCAGCCAACACCAACTGCCAGACATGTGAGTGAGGCCGTCTTAGACCATTCAGTCCCAGCTGAGCCACAAACTAAAACAGCATGAGGCAAGACCAGTAGAAGAACCATATAGCTGAACCCAGCCCCAATTTCTGACGTACAGAATCATGAACAAATAAAATGGTTGTTGTTTTAAGTCACTAAGTTTTACGGTGGTTTGTTTTGAAGCAGTAGGTAACTGATGCACTCCTGGTATATAGTGGAGTCATGTATTTCTCTGGGGTTAGGTTTTCCAGTTAACGTGTAAGGAAAAATATCATGTTAAGTCAAAATTACCATTGGAAATCCCTTAGGCATTTATCGTTTATAATCAAAGCAAACATTTACCCCCTATATCATTGGGAGAGATGGCTAGTTTTCTTTTGAGCATCAGATGAAATAATTGGCTTGTATTTGAGGCTGTGTTATGTGAAACGCATATTCTGTGTCTTTAAATATTCAGCTTATAATCCATTGGATCATCACTAAACTCCCTCCTCTCTGGCAAACACCCCCACCTCCTTGTCCCTTCCCCTCCCCAGCTCCATCATGCTCTCCTAGCAAAATTCTAATGCTGGTTACAGCCAATTATTCTTTTACTTCACATCAGTGATGGAGAAGCTGATATTTGCCGGAGAAAATTACACAACCTCTGTGGAGGACTCTCAGTTTAAATTTGTTATCACAATTCTCTAATAGGGTTTCAGTACTGCTGGCTAATCCTATTATATTTCTCTTGTAAATTCGTTTTCCAAATCTGAGACAACTATTTCACACTTTCTTCTCTCTTCTTATATTTCCAATATCCTTTCTTCCCCAACACTGATTTTAAGTGTAAAGTTCAATGGGTTTTGACAAGTGTAAACACACATGTAACAACCGCTATGATCAAGATATAGAGCATTTCCATCATCCCAGAAAGTTCTTTCATGCCTTTTTGTAGACATATGTTTTCATTTCTCTTGAGTAAATACTTGGAATGGAATTGCTGGGTCAAAGGGTAGGTATATTCACCTAGAATTTACCAGCAAATTTAAGAACTAATGAGTTTTTCCAGCATCACAGCAGGCAGCTTTCTAGTGATCTTCCCTGGCACTCAGACCCTGGTTTACTGCTTGCCATCCTAAGCCTGGGGCACCTCACCAAACTTTTCTGCCATCCAGTGGGCTACAGCCCCACTCTCTCCAACAAGGTCTGAATCTCTGAATTGGTGCCTTCCTTTAAATTTGTTCCTCCTTTTGCTGTTCTCCCAAAGCCCTGCAGATAGCGGCTGCTTCCTTCATCTGCCATTCCTGTAGAGTTGGCCTCACATTTCTTAGTAGTTAAGCCCCTGTTACTAGTTAATATTATTTATATTAAATTCTCCCTGTTCAAGTTACTGGTGCGGTTTTTGTCTCTTAACTAGATCCTAATTAATACACTCGCCGTCACTAAGTCTTTTCCACTATGCGACAAGATCATGTCCTGAAATATCCACCCCTTCCTGTTTCTACTGCTAGCATCCAAGCCAAGCTGCCAACGTGTTTCACTTAAATGCAACAGATTTTATCTGTTTTTTCTACTTTTCCATTGTCCGCTCCCCGGACCTCTGCAATCCTTTCTC
Organism: Pseudorca crassidens; assembly: GCF_039906515.1. Lineage (NCBI taxonomy): Eukaryota > Metazoa > Chordata > Mammalia > Artiodactyla > Delphinidae > Pseudorca > Pseudorca crassidens. The sequence continues at coordinate 106,486,714 of NC_090317.1, read as the reverse complement.
TCTATAACAGCCACAGTGAGCTTTTAATGTAAATCCAACCACATTACTACATTGCTTAAAACCCTCCAGTAAGAACTTGTGGTTTTAGCTTAGAGCTGTAGAGAGCTGGAATGAGAGTCTCTTCCATCCACACAACAAGGAAAATCTGGACAAATTGCAAATTAATGGCTTATCTTGAATAAATCAGAGAACTGAAGTTGTAGGGCAATCATGTAACACCAAATCTGCGGAAAGCCAGGTTCCTGCAGGGAGCTATAGGACCTGAACATTTGCTTATCTGGGGCAGGTACTGCTGGACTCCACATAAGCTGGTAAGAGGATTCAGTCAAATGTTTTTAATGAATTCCTCAAGGCCAAGTTTGGGCTAATTTAAGGACTTCATCGTCTTGCAGGATTTTCCTCCACAAACCCCACCAGGAATTCATACGGAAGACCGAGGGGATTCCTGATAAAGCGTCATCATGCTGCTGGCTGGTTGGGGGGGAAAGCAGCCACTGCTGAAACTCTGCTCGACCCATCTTTCCTACTTCCCCGAGGGAAGAAAAGCCTAGCTTTGTTGGGGTAAGAACAACAAAAACAGTTATTTTAAGGCACTGGTGAAAACCCATTGTAGTTGGGGAAGACAGAGCAAGAAGAGAAGCTCTACGTCAGAAGGAAAGGCTTCATATTTTTTGTAGGACAGTAAATACTGAGGTAAGTATTTTTACGCTTGGACGTGAGCATGGCTTTCCTTCTGCTAGGCCTTTAGCATGGAGGTTTGTGTTAACCTGGTCAGGATATGAGATTTGTTGTTGCTATGGTTACCCTTAGAACACCACAGGCTTCAAATTCCTCTAGTGATATCTTCTGTCCTACACAAGGTATCTGGCTTTCAGGAAAAAACAAAACAAAACATATATGTATATATGAAGCATACAAAGAAGCAAGAATAAACACTTTCCCAAGAGACAAAGCGATCTTCAGAACCAGACTCACACATGACATATGTTGAAAAGAATCAGATGAGGAATTTAAAATAATTATGACTAATATGTTAAAGGCTGTAATGGAAAAGGTAGGCAACATTTCAACAAGAGATGAATATTATAAGAAAGAAACAAATGGAAATGGTAGAAATAAAAATAAAACAAACCTCCAATGACTTTCTATTGTACTTAGAATAAAATCCAAACTCCTACACAACCTTCATGATCAGGCCTTAGCTGACTTCTTTACACCTATCTTTTTTTTTTTTTTTTTTTGCGGTACGCGGGCCTCTCACTGTTGTGGCCTCTCCCATTGTGGAGCACAGGCTCTGGACGCACAGGCCCAGTGGCCATGGCTCATGGGCCCAGCTGCTCCGCAGCATGTGGGATCCTCCCGGACCGGGGCACGAACCCGTGTCCCCTGCATCGGCAGGCAGACTCTCAACCACTGCGCCACCAGGGAAGCCCTACCCCCATCTTGTATAGCTTTCTCCTTTGGTCACTGTCCAACCATACATATCTCCTCTCAAGGCCTTTACTGTATTGCTTCCTTCTGCTAAGAGTGCTCATTCTATATATTTTTTCACATGGCTATATTCTCATCATTTGTATCTTAGCCCAAGAGGCCTTTCCGAATAAGCTTCTAAAGAAATCCCCTTCCGCTTTATTCCCATCAGTTGTTCTTTGTCCCATTAACTTGTTTTATTTTCTTCATATAACTCATCTCTGAGAAATCATTGATTTCTTTATTCATTGTGGTTTCTCTCCAGTATAGTATAAGCTTCATGAGAGCATGACCTCTTTCACATTTTCCAAATGAACTTATTTATCTTATTGCTGTATCTCCGGAACCTAGAACAGCACTGGTGCATAGTAATTCCTCAATAAACATTGAATGAATGACCCTCTGTTAGCTGCTACATCCAGAGATCAACTGAGAGGACATCAGATTCATATCTCATATCTCATGCTCTTTCTCCCTAGAAAGTATTCTCATTGAGTGAACTAATGGTCAGAATCACCTGATATTCAAATATTTAAATAGTAATTTATTTAAATTTAAATATATTTAGGGCTTCCCTCGTGGCACAGTGGTTAAGAATCTGCCTGCCAATGCAGGGGACCTGGGTTCCATCCCTGGTCCAGGAAGATCCCACGTGCCGCAGAGCAACTAAGCCCATGCGCTACAACTACTGAGCCTGTGCTCTAGAGCCCATGAGCCACAACTACTGAAGCCCATGCGCCTAGAGCCCGTGCTCTGCAACGAGAAGCCACCGCAATGTGCGCCGCAATGAAGAGTAGCCCCCGCTCACCGCAACTAGAGAAAGCCCACGCACAACAACGAAGACCCAACGCAGCCAAAAATAAATTTAAATAATGTATATATATATTTAAATACATAATATTTATAATTGCTCCATTTTATTATTTTTTTGCCTAATGCATATAGTTTAATTCATGTAAGTTAAGTGAATAATATATGATGACGTTCCACTATAATATCTCTTCTCTTTTAACAACAATCTGTGCCTTAGAAACCCTTTCAAAGTTGCAATTATGCAAGCTATGTAGCTGTATCTTAACCTGAAATGATTGGTTTTAATAATTATTCAAATGGTGGGACTTCCCTGGCAGTCCAGTAGTTAAGACTCTGAGCTTCCACTGCAGGGGGCACGGGTTCAATCCCTGGTCGGGGAACTAAGATCCCACAAGCTGCACAGTGCGGCCAAAAAAAAAAAATTATTCAAATGGAGATTTATTCATAAACAGCTGGCCAAACATTAATGATGAATGTAAGCAGATCTAGAAAAAGCAATCCCACTATTTTTTTGATCATAATAGACATGATCCCAGAAGCTTCACTCACATATAAAATGTGCAAGGGTGGGGGACATTGGGAGGGGAACCCAAACATCAACAAAATAACGCACTTTTGTTTTTATATGTTATCCTACTGGGTTATACTTCAGCTCACTGGGTATCTTTCTCTTATCTATAAGTTGGTAGGATTGGACCAATGACCTCTGTTGTCCATTCTAGTTTCTTAAAATTGCTAAAGAAAATTAAAGAAAAATCTAGAATAAATAGTATTACCAAACTGAGAACCATACTGCAGTCTCTAAACGCACACACGTGCATACACACACACCCTATTACCTTCTAGTGCATTTATTATATGCCTTGTTTCCTCCATATTTTGTGGTGTGTGTGCACCTGTGTGCATTTGTGCTTGCTTATGTGTGGGTGTTTTAGACTCAGCTCAGTGCTTATTAGGTGACAAAAAATCATTCTGATAGTCTGAAACTAGACTTAGATGCCCAGGTCACCATACTTCACTTCTGCATTGCAGACATTCTGCTTTTGATATTTAGTGGAGTTAAAATAAGAATAGAGAAAAGTGGAGTGATTAATTTTGTGACTACAAGTTACGTTAGTCAAAATTCCCTTTAAGTGGCAATAATTTAAGAACTCAGTTCAGATAAGCATTTAGGTGATTTATTTAAATATATTTTCCTCTGAAGAAAATATGTTAGCTTCTTATTTCAGCTAGCTTGAATACAGTTTTAACATTAAAAACTCTTATGTTTCTAGATTGATAAATACATTCACTCACTAAAACAAACATTTATGGAACACCTACTACATGCCAAGCATTGGTTTCAATTATGAATAATATATCGTTCTGGAGCTCAAGAAACTCTTGGGGCCGAGTGGGGATAGGGCAGCGAGAAAAATGTAACAAACTAGCATAATAATGTGAGTTTGAGAATTTGATAGGGTGATAGAATATTGTATAATAAGAAAAATAAACTATTTTAGGAAAAATGTGTAAGAATCCTAATAGTCCTTTCATTTGTTACTACTCAAGACTTATATAGCTTTCTGATAATGTAGAATTTCTTTAAGGGGTTGAGAGTCTTATTTTCTGTACTCCATTAATTTATATGCATAATTTACTTTTGTCCTGATTTTGTTTTCCTGTTTTGTTATGTTATTTTTCAAAATTAAATTTCATCTGCCTGTAGTTGAAAGCAGTGGTTCTCAAAGTGTGGTCTGCAGAGCCCCAGGAATCCCCAAGATACTTTCAGAGGGCCTATGAGGTCATAATAATACTAAGACTTTATTTGCATTTTTCTCTGTGTTGCTGTTGCATTGATGGTAAAAAAGCAAAGGTGGGTGAAACTGCTGACTCCTTAACACAAATTAAGGCACTGACACCAAACTGTACTAATAGTTATTATATTCTTCATCTCCACACAGTTGCAAAAAAAAAAAAGCCAGTTTCACTAAAATGTCCTTGAATATGCAGTAAAAATCATTATTGTTATTAAATTTTAAAAAAACATCTATTTTTTTTGGCTGCATTGGGTCTTTGTTGCTGCGCACAGGCTTTCTCTAGTTGCGGTGAGCGGGGGTTACTCTTAGTTGCAGTGTGTGGGCTTCTCATTGTGGTGGCTTTTCTAGCTGTGGAGCACGGGCTCTAGGCACACGGGCTTCAGTAGTTGTGGTGCGTGGGCTCAGTAGTTGTGGCTTGTGGGCCCTAGAGCACAGGCTCAGTAGTTGTGGTGAACAGGCTTATTTGCTCTGAGGCATGTGAGATCTTCCCAGACCAGGGCTCGAACCCGTGTCCCCTGCATTGGCAGGCAGATTCTTAACCACTGCGCCACCAGGGAAGTCCTATTGTTATTAAATTTTGATCCTTGAACACGTGCCTTTTTAATAATCTGTGTGATGAAATGGGTGTTGTGCTGTATACCAAAGGATGATGATTGTCTCCAGGAAAAGGACTTGTGGGATTGTTTGTGTTGCAAATCGAATTAACCCCTTTTTTCCGGGAGTACCGGTTTTACTTGCAAGAATGATCGATAGACAAACTGGTGGGTTTCTGATGTGGGTATTTGGCAGACATCTTCTCAAAAATGAAAGAAGTGATTCTGGTCCTATAGGAAAATCAGCTGAGAGTATTTATGGCCAATAAAAACTTATTAACTCTCCTTCTTGTTCTTTTTTAACGGGTCAGTGTCTCGTAAGTGTTAAGGAATTTCTGAGGTTCATGGGACCGAAAGACCTTTGGAATTTGTTGAAAGACAACTCAGTTTCTCTGAGAAACAAAGTACTAAGATCAGTATGCTGTTCTGAGCATTTTGTAAATAAATCTAGATGTGATTACTTTCCCAATCCTGTGATTCATAACTAAGTTTTGCAGGCAGTTAAATATATTATGAATTTACTCATTCTGTGGCTTTTCTTAGAGGGATTTCAATTATTAAGGTAACAGAGCTCACATAAGAAGAAATAGCTTGCTTACTAACCTCCATTACCCGTGTCTACTGTTTTACTAAAAGGCCCATAACTGTAACCACAGATGACATTTACACCTACACAAGGATGGTCAAAGTATGAGAATAGGTCTTACAAAAACTGACCGGGCTGAACCGTTGGCAGACATATTAAAAAATAACCACACATATTATATTCGTAAAGTTAATTTTAAAAAGTTTTCTAGTTTAGAACATTTATGATATTAAAGTAATATATTTTCTCATTACATAAATAACATACTCATAGAAAGTTTGGACAAGAAAGAAAATTATAAAGAAGAAAATGAAAATCTTACCATCCAACATTAACCACAATTAATAATTTCATGTGTTTTCTGCCAGGCTTTTCCCTAATCAGAGCCAGGCAGAGCTGGAAGGGACCTCAGAGATTATCTAGTCCGACCTGCTCATTTTACAGATGAAGAGAATCCATTAAAAGGTTGACTCTATTTCTGCTTTTGTTTCAAGTTGGTTAAGCAAGAACAGTAGAATCATGATAAGACAGCTCATTATGAAGTACAGATATATTTGGAAAAACCCTGGGTTACATCATGGCCCCCAAGGAGCTGGCCCAAAGAGCCCAGTATGACTCAGCTGGCTTCTAAGGCCTTCCTGCTTTGATCATTGCCTGTGATGATGTGACATTTGGAGCGGCAGCAACCGTTTCATGTGGACTGAGGACAAAAAGCTCACACACTGAAGGTGACAGAGTGGAATGATAGAAACAACATGGGCCCTTAATGACATAATTGAGCTGCCAGACAGACCCTAGGATTGCCTACCATCAAACCTCAGTGAAAAAATTAAATGCTTCTGTTGTTTAAGTTCCTTTAAGTTGGATATTCTGTTACTCATTGCCCCCAAAATCCAAATTCATAAACCCTGTGACCTTGAGCACATACAAATATTAACTCTTCTCTACCTAGGTGTCTTTACTGGTAAAATAGAGATAATATTTATACATTTTAAAACAAAATTATACATACTCTTGTATTTTACGTCTGTCATCCAACATTATATCATGAAACTCTCCTGTATTCTTCACAATTTTTCTAAAAGGCACAATCTTTTATGCCTACAGAGATGTCTGTCATATGTTTTTCTCCAAATGCCCCTATTGCTGAGCATTTACGTTGTTAGCAAATTTTCTCTTCTATTAGGAAAGGTTGCAATGAATCCTCCTTGTACATGAATTTGTGGGAACTAAGATCCCACAAACTGTGTGGTCAAAAAAACAACAAACAAACAAACAAAAATCCCCTCAAAACAAAAACAAACAAACAAAACACTGGAAAGCTTTCCTCCCATCCCTGCCCCCTAACCAAGATTTCTGGGAAAAATTTCCTAATATAGTCTAAGCCTATGTGGGGCCCTGGCAGGAAACAGATGGTACAGTCAAATTAATTTAAGGAGAGGGATGATTTACAAAGTGAAGTGGGGTATTGGGAAACCCAAAGGAACAGTGTAACACCCTGGAGCTAGTAACAAGGCCCTTCCAGGACTAAAGGGGCGGGGGTGGCGGTGGGAAATGAACCTGGCGACAAGAAAGCCTGTATGCCCTGCAGGGGAGAGATGCAGGCAGCCTGTGGCAACCCCACAGGGAGGCGCTGGGTGAATAACCCCCTGAGTTCATTGTTCTCGTGCTGGTGCTCCAGTCTGGGGGAAACCAGAAGGCCAGGGAACCTGCTCCTATCATCCCCTTTGATACTGGGGAAACCGACTTCATGGCAGCATCTCTTGTTTTCAGGGTCACCATACAGAGGACGAACGCACCGAGTTCCTCAAAGACAGTGTTGCCCTTCTCACCAGGGCATTCCTTACTCCTTTAATGAAGGAAGTGTCCTGTGGGCCCTCCCAGAGAGAAGTCAGGTCGGGTGGTTGTCCAGTCGCACATATTAAACCATTCCTACATTCCCCCTCCCTCATCTTATGACCTCTCTCAGTGCTCTGTCAGGCGGTTCCAGCATCTCTGCGATAGGCCATCTGCCCAAGCTTCCGGGAGCCATTCAGCAATGTATTAAGACCTTACCTTCTCCTTGCCCTTGGAGTTAAACTCCAAGTCATGGGAGAGTGCTCCAGTGATAATAAACTCTTATCCATCTAGCCTTATGATCCACTCCTATGGTTCAGTCCCACTGGTTCCAAGTGCTGTTCCTAGGATTCTTTAGAAAGCAGAGCCCAATTCACTGCTTAAATCTGAATGCTTTACTGAGAGTGGGGTTTGCCTGGGACTGTCCACATTTTAGCACTGATTGTCCCACACATGATGTTCCCTTAGTCCTAGGCAAACCTGGATAATCTGTCACCCTAAATGAAAAGTGCAATCCCAGGGCAGCAAAAATGAGGGCAAAGGGCATGCAAGGCAAGGAAGCAAGGAAAGCAAATACAAGGTCATATATTAACAAGCTGGCTAGACCTTCAAGAGAAAAATGTAGCTGATTGCTTGGTCATGTGACTTATCTCCAGACACTCTGCTCTGAGCCACTGCTCCTGGGAGGAGGAAGGTGTCTGTCAGTTTCTTCCTGTCTCATATCACTCACTGGTCAGAGTTCACCATATGGAGTGTTAAACCCTCTGCAGCTCTGGGCCCTGTCACCTGGCTTTTCTGAGTGGCTCTGGGGAATCCACATTGCAACACTTCCTGCTGCAGTACTTCTTCTGAGTCCGAGAGGGGTAGGAGAAACCATACATAGCCTCTGTGGTTCTGGTTAGGTCAGGCCTCTGGGGACCGGAGCTCTATGTCTCCCACAGCAGTGGGTACAATGGAAGCCAAAACCTGGCCCTCACCCTCGGACTGCTAAAAGAGCTGGCAGTGGTAGGAAGTGAGGCAGGTGAGGACCTGGAAGCCAGGTGTTGGTGCAGCAAATCCTGGGAGGTGTATAGACAGGGAACAAGACAATACAGTAGATATATGTTCATTGGTGGAATTGTCAATGTGTGTTAACATTTTTTTCATTGAGGTATAATTTGACATATAACATTAGTTTCAGGTGTACAATGATTCAATATGTGCAGATACTGTGAAATGATCACCACAATAAGTCTAGTTAACATCCATCGCCGTATTTCATTACAGAAGTTTCTTTCTTGGGACTTCCCTGGCGGTCCAGTGGTTGGGAGTCCGAGCTTCCACTACAGGGGCCATGGGTTTGATCCCTGGTCGGGGAACTAAGATCCCACATGCTGCGTGGCCAAAAACAAACAAACAACAACAAAAAAGTTTTTTTCTTGTGATGAGAACTTTTAAGATCTACTCTCTTAGCAACGTTCAAATACAATACAGTATTATTAACTATAGTCACCATACTGTACATTACATCTCCAGGACTTATTTATAATTGCAGGGTGGTACCATTTGAGTACTTTTACCCATTTCATCCACCTCCATCTCTGTTCTCTGTATCTATGAATACCTTTTTGTTTTAGTTTCCACATATAAGTGAGATCGTACAGTATTTGTCTTTCTCTGACTTATTGCACTTAGCATAATGCCCTCAAGGTCCATCCATGTTGTTTCAGATAGCAGGATTTCCTTCTTTTTTTATGACTGAATAAAATTCCATGTCATATATTTATATGTATATCTGTATAGATCACAATTTCTTTATCCATTCATCCATTGATGGACACTTAGGTTTTTTCCACCTCTTGGCTATTGTAAATGATGTTGCAATGAACATGCGGATGCAGATAACTTTTTGAGTTAGTGTTTTTATTTCCTTCAGATAAATACCCAGACGTGAAATTGCTGGATCACGTGGCTCATGTGTTAATATTTTGAACTGGTGTGAAGGTGGCATAAGATAGTGGTTGATGCTTGCACTCTGGAGTCAGACTTGGATTTGAATCCCAGCTCTGCTACTTACCAGCAGTATCATGTTGGGCAAGTGAGTTCACCTCCTATGTAAAATGGAGCTCACAATAGTGCCTTTCTCATATGTTTGTAATGAAGAGTAAAGACAATAAGGTCTATAATATGATTACAAGACTTCTTGACACAAAATATTTAGCAAGTGTTGGTGATTGTTACTGTTTATTGGTGCTAGTACTTCCTAAAGGTACATTACATACCTGCTTAGCAAGGCAAAATTTCATTCCGTTTTCCTTTCATTTCGTTTAGTAAGACTAATAATAATAACCACCACCACTTTCTGAATTTTAACTATGTATCAGGAGCTACGCATTCAGCATTCAAGTCCACATGACACTCTGAGGAAGGTGTTTTCATTTTCCAAAGAGTAACCCAAGGTTTAGAGAGCTTATGCAACTTACCCACATCTCCAAGACTGTAAGTAGCTAAAAGGATTTTTAAAACTTTATTTGTATTCTATACCTGTCAAGGTCCCTGTAAAACCAGATGGCACATTGAAACTGGATAATTAAGTAATAACCAATATCTTGCCCACCTATATTTTTTGGTTAGATCAGGGTTTATGGAAACCAACAAAGACGGTGCAGGACCCTAGACTTACCAACAGCTGAAAGCTGTAATCACTCCTAGTCCTTAAGAAGAAGGTAGCTGGAGAAAGAGACTGACATATCCACAGGACAGTCTACCTTGTGTACCTGATTACTGGGCCCACCTCTGACAGAAATGACCTCTGGTGGGCATTTATGGGGATATAAATATTTTCACACTTTCTTTCCTTTCTGAGAAATCCATCTGTGTATCTCTCCTCTGTCTTCCTTATCATCAGTTTTTTAATCATATTTTTTCTAAGTCTCTGAACATCCAAACAACTTAGTAGATAATCACCTTGATTTAGTGTAGATCCTTATCTTAGGTTCTCTCTTCTGTTAAAGGAAGTGGACAGCCAGATTTAGAACCTGAAGTTGGGCCCTCTGGGTGGATTCCCCTTCACCAATGTCTTTCAAGGCCACCCATGTGTAGGTGGCTATTGACTTCTAGCTGGTGCTAGCATGCTATGCAGATTCATCTGTACATCAGGCCTGAGGTTTTTAACCTCTTCCATTATCTGGTCAGAGGGAACTTCCTATGAGATTGTAAGTGTAGATTAAAGGCAACACGGCAAAGCAATAGGAGCAGGTCCCATGGGAGTGTGAGCCACCAGCTTGAGCAGTTTATTTGTGTCTCTTTTGGACTCCATTGGGTCCAGTCTTGTATATATCATTTCTATTTTACAAAGGAATGCTGCAGTCCAGTTTTATGATAATGTGCATAAGATGATACCCAGTTCATGGTGGGCAGTTACTTTGGTCAGGCATTCAATTTCTACCAGGGTCTAACAGCAAGCCAGATACTGCTTTTCAGATGGAGAATTGTTGGTAAAAGATTCTCCCAATGAGACCTGCATGGTTCTACTGTCTGCCCCCAGATACTTCTGATACCAGGCTGTTGAGAGATAAGGCCCCAGTGGCAGGACAACTAGCACTATAGCCTGGACCTACCACAGAGTCTTATCTTGCTCCAGGTCCTACTCAGTAGGTTCAAGAAGCATGAACAAATGTAGTCTGTGTTGGCCTGGAAACGATTGTACCTCTTTGATTGTGATAAGCTGTGTAACGAGAAGCAGCTTATCTCATTTAGAGGTGATTTCCCAACAGGCTCCAGACCAGTGGACCCCTAGAAACTTGACGGCAGCAAATCCCTGAGTCTTCTTGCTGTTGATCTCTCACCGTCTGGCATGCATATATCTTACTTACTAACTTATTATGTCTGCTTTCTCTTTACTGGGTCCAGTTACCATGTCATAATTATACTACTACAATGAGTGTGCTACTTTGTGAGAAATCCTAATGATCAAGGACTATTATGGCAGAGAACAAGAGAGCTGACATACGCTGAGTATACTCAGGTATACTGCTGTCCCTGCATGTGAAGGCAAATGGCTTCTGATTATCTTTGCTGATAGGGAGAGGTTAAACAATTTTGTTGTCAGTAGCTATATACCAGGTACCCGAGGTTCTGTTTATTTGGCCAGATAAAGGCACTATATCCAGAACCGCAGCTGTGATGGGAATTATCATCTGATTGGAAGAGAGTCTATAGTGTCTGCCTCCTCTAGCAAGGTGGGGTTCAGGGAGATTTTGGGTTCAAAATGATCAGTTTTCTCTGTGTCTGTCCAAATATCCCTATTATATTTCTCAGGACCCCACTTAGTAGCTGTGAGATTGGTCCTCAACTGTATGTGCCCTGCAACTTCAGGAGATGACCAGCTACTTCAGCTGCCTTCAAGGCTTTCTTATTTTGCACCTGTGCCCTGAGTTGAAAACCAAGCTTCCAATTCCCCTCTTCCACATACTCTTTCTAGGATAATTAAAAATATCAGCTGAGCCCACGATCTTTATAATCACTGTCATTGTCGCATGGTGGTCAAACTCCACAGCCATCTGATCTCACAAAATCTTGCGCTACACTTGCACTGTGTGATAATTTGAATTATTGTGATGTTACTGAATCCACAGGATTACCAGTATCCCAAGGAATTTATCTTTTCACTCCTCGAATTTGTGCTCCATTGTGTCCCAGAATTACAATTTAATGTTTTGTGTCTTGGGGTCAATTCTGGCATCAATTACTATATCGTTCAGGGTCCCAGTGTGGATCAAATGGCACATTCAAACCGAATAATTTAGGTGAGTTAAATAAAGGGACCATTTACGAAGATGTGTGCAAGGTTTAGAGAAAGGATGGGGTGTAATACTCCAGGGCTAGCAACACCATGAACGAGAAAAGGGAAGGGAGAGTTACCAGAACCAGGAAAGGACCGCTAGACAGAACCTATGGCCTTTGATAGGATATGGGCAATCCACAGTCCAGCAGGGAAGGAGTAAATACCCTGTCCTCACTCTTCTCCTACCTTTTGATCTCCTGTTAATGCTCCCATTGACCAGTCTTACGCCAAGTTCAGCCTTGGCGGCATAGAACGGAATATTGAAAGGTGGAGAATAGATTGGAGGATCAAATGAAAATACCCAGTGCAACTGTAAATCCTGTGCTTCTCATCCCTGTGTTCAAAGATGCTAGCCCGAACCTATTGTTTGTAATACCTGTAGAAATAAGAAATCTAGAATTTCACTAATATTTTGTCTTATCACTCCAGGACTTCACTATTCCTCTTGAGATTAGGGAACTCAATTCTATGGAGGTATCCACTGACCAGCCTACAGACGACAGTCACCACAAAGAGTTTCAAGGTTGATGGTACTTCGTTTACTAATTTTTAAGGCCTATGTATTTCCTACATTTTGATATATTAAAAATATCTAAGTAAGGAAATTATATTAAGAACACAAGTGCCAACATAGCCATTTATTCATTTTATGACTGTTCAATCACTTACTTAATACTTATTGAACTGACTATTGCTAACAAACAAATAATCAAAACAAAGTTTATGAATTCCACATTCTAGTCGGGGAGTCTGACACAGAGAGGAAGGCAGAGGCTTGATTATACAGTAAGGAATTTGTACTTCATTTGTGGCGCACTACAAAGTCATTGGAGGATTTAAGCAAGGTAGTAATATGATCTCATTTGTGCTGAATGTTTTTTTAAAAATTTTTATATTTTAAAAATATTTATTTATTTTACTCATTTATTTGGCTGGGCCAGGTCTTAGTTGTGGCATGTGGGATCTAGTTCCCTGACCAGGGATCGAACCCAGGCCCCCTGCATTGGGGGCACGGAGTGTTAGCCACTGGACCACCAGGGAACCCCATGCTGAATGTTTTAAACTGATCATTTTGGCTGCTGTCTAGAGAATAGACTATGGCAGAGAAAGGGTAGAAACAGGATCCATTTAAAGTCCACTGTAGTAGCTTAGAAAAGAATTGATGGTGTTTTGAACTAATTTGTTAAAAGAGGAGGTGGAGAGAAGAGGATGCACACTTATTTTGGGCATAGAACTAACACAATTTGCTAATGGAGTGTACTTAAAGGGAGAGAAAGGGAAAAATTGAGGACAACTTCTATTCTTTTGTCTGGCCAACTGGATGGTTGGAGATGCCAGTAACTGATACTAGTAAAGCTGTGGGAAGGGAATGTTAGGAGTCCAGGGAGGGGCATCAAGAGTCCCATTTTGAACACGGTGAGTCTGATATCCATGTGGAGATGTCTAGTGGTAGCCGGCTATAGGAACCTCGCATTCAGAAAGGGCAGGGTTGGAGATATAAATATGGGAGCCGTGAGCATACAGATGACATTTAAAGCTATAGGACAGAATGAGTTATGCAGAGAAGTAGTGTAAAATAGGGGAGAAGACCCAGAAGCTCAATCTTTTAGAAAGTGGGGAAGGAGTGGCAGAGTCAGAAAGGAGACTGAAAGGGACAAGCGTGGTAGGCTAGGGGAGTTTGGTGTCCTAGAAGTGGGTTCAGGAGATTGGAGCCGACAGAAATCCAATTGGAATTTAAGGATACTTAGGAGAAAGGAAGTAGAGACAGTGAGTGTATACACAACACTTTCAATGAATTTTAGCTGGAACAGGACAGAGGAGTGGAGCTATAAATCATTTCATCTCTTTTTTTCTCTAAAAACACAATATTGAAAGATGATCCAGTGGTTAGGACTCAGCGCTCTCACTGCTGAGGGCCTGGGTTCAATCCCTGGTTGGGGAACTAAGATCCCACAAGCCCTGTGGAGTGGCCAAAAAAAAAAAAAAAAGATGATGCATTTTATCACATTTAGCTTTTGCTACAAATCAAATCACCCCAAAATTAGTGGCTTAAAGGATAATTTTAAGGGACTTCCCTAGTGGTGCAGTGGTTGAGAGTCCGCCTGCCGATGCAGGGAACATGGGTTCGAGCCCTGGTCCGGGAAGATCCCACATGCTGTGGAGCAACTAAGCCCATGCGCCACAACTACTGAGCCTGCGCTCTAGAGCCCGTGACCCACAACTACTGAGCCTGCGTGCCACAACTACTGTGCTCTGCAACAAGAGAAGCCACCACAATGAGAAGCTCAATCACCACAATGAAGAGTAGCCCCCTCTCGTCGCAACTAGAGAAAGCCCGCGTGCAGCAACGATGACCCAACGCAGCCAAAAATAAATAAATTAACTAATTAATGAAAAATGCTTAAAAAGATAATTTTAAAAAGGATAAATATTTATAACATTATTTGGCAGGCAGTTCTTCTGGTCTGGGTAAGCTTGGCGGGGGTTGGCTTACCCCGATGGCCTCGTTTACATGTCTGGTTGTTGGCTGTATGTCAGGTAAGGAAGAGGATGACTTGGCCATGTGTCCCGCATCATCCAGCAGGTTAGCCTGGGCTCATTCACATGCTCGTGATTATAGAGCTACTAAGAGCAACACACAAGCACTTTTCAAGTCTTTGCTTCTGTTACATTTGCTATTATTGTTCTATTAACCAAAGCAAGTCACACAGGCAAGCCAAGAGTCAGCGTGGGAGGGAAGTGCTCAAGGACATGATGAGAGAGAGGAAATTATTGCACTTCTTTTTGCAAATAGTTTTCCACAGCTATTAATGTATTTTTAATTATGTGAATTCATCCTCCAAGTTGCTCATGTTAGAAATCTCCAAGTTACTTTCTACTTCTCTTTTTCTCTCCTAGTGTAAAATGGGAATTATTTAATTTACTAAGTAAAAACGTCCTTTGTGGAAAATCATTTTCTCTCAGTACTTTAATAATCTAAATATTAATATAAACTTTGATCACAGATCCCTTACTGTTTTAATTAATTATATTCAGAAGCTAGAGAGAAATAACATAATTGGCAGACTAAAATATGAAATTTATTTAAATCCCTTATAACAAAATGTGGCTTAATAACCCAGTAATACATTCCCTTTTATTTGTTTTCTTACAAATATGCAAAGAGGTAATCACCAGTAAGTGGTAATATTTAAACACTTGGAAAAAATATTAAGTGGTACTCCTGTCTTAGGTGATTGTGTATATGCTTCTTATCTGAAGTTAGCAGCAAGTGAAATGAAATGGCTTTCCAAATGACTGCATTGTCAATCCACCTCCTTTCAGTTAATTGACTGATCCCCGTCACTGCTGCTGCCCAAGGGGTCACTTGCACTGGCGAGGAGTATGATAATCCCATACAGCATCAAAGCTTCCTACAACCATGGGTTGGTGCAATGCAATAAGGGGCCTTTTAGACAACACTGAACAGGGATACTTTCCTGCCAGGAGAGGCATAATGTGATATAAGCACAGCACTGCAGAGACACACACTGTTGGTCTGCACTCAAATTAGCTTTGTAACAATTCTGGGCCTCAGTTTATTCATCTGGGAAACAGGACATTGAGGACTTCCCTGGCAGTCCGGTGGTTAAGACTTCGGGCTTCCGCTGCAAGGGGTGCGGGTTCGACTCGTGGTCGGGGAACTAAGATCCCACAAGCCCCCGCGTGCAACCAGAAAAAACAAACAAAACAAAACAACCCAGGAGATTGCCTTTAAGGTCTTATCTCAATCTGTGGCTCTGGGTCCATGTGAGCTCTGCCGGTACCATAGAATCCACGCTCTGTCGACCATAGAAATGGAGGAGGGGCCCTGAACATCCCCAATTCTAGTTAAAACAGGAGGCAAGAGCAATCATAACCGGCATCTAGTAACAAGTTTACCATTCTGCAGACACAAATCCAGAGTTCAAGGACACAAGTGTAATAGCAGGGTAGGAATCCAAAGCTTCACGTACACCAAAAGGTTACAAACATCTGTGACTGGTGTTGGTTCCAAAATTGAGCGTTGATTGTTTTTTCCTGTGCAGCATCCCCTTGTGGTTAAAATGACCACTCCCCTGCTTTCTGAACTCCTTCCGGCTGACGGGATCAGGAGGGCGCCTGCGCCACATTTCCAGGTGGAGCCAGTCCTCAGCGTGATGCGCACATGCACGTGGACACACACAGGTGCAAACGGTGAAGCCGGCTTTCTGGGGCTCAGGCGCCGCGGACGCTTGCTTGTCTGGCTCGTCGCTCGCGCTCCTTCCTGTTTCTGACCGGCGTTGGGACATCACCTCTCGCTGTCCCAACCCCCGTTGGCACCCACTCCAGTCAAGCCCCTCAACCCGAGAGTAAATTCCTCATCTGCAGGTAAATTCCACATCCCCTTGTATTTACCTCCCTCGCGTCTCTTTTTCTCCGTACTCCTCTGGGCTCTGTGTTCAGTAAACACTTGGTCAATCTAGCGCTGCGTCAGAGGTTTTACAGTAGACCTGGGAGTTCCAAGTCTCACAGCCTTTAGAGCTGAGTCCTAAACTTTGACCTAGAATATTCCTGTCCTTTCCTTCCTCCCTCCCTGCCTACCAGTCTTAAAAACACATACATATATATATTTATTTATGTAGGTATTACTGAATCACTTTGTTGTAGACCTGAAACTAACGCAACACTGTAAATCAACTATATTTCAATAAAAATTTTAAGAAAAATAAAAACAAGATTAGGAAAAGAAAAATAGACAAAATACAGCCATTTAAAAATTATTATAATCTACTAACTTGAATTTAAGGAGAGCATATTGGTTTGACTAAAAAATGATACTGGAATTACTTGAATATACACTTGCTTGAATGATTGCAAAAAAGTTCTTAACAAAGCAAATTATTGGTTAAAGGTAAATTAAAATTTTTGTGCCTTGTACTTTTCACTTATTTATAATAAATCATGCTTATTTGGAAAAAAAAACCCAGCACATAGAGCAAAGAGCCCTCTAGTTCTCTAACTTCCAGATTTTTTTCCCTGGCCTCATAGGAACTCTATGGTATAGTTGTTTCCAATTAGTGTTCCAGACTCCTCTTCATGTGAACAGCTAAACAAGAGCTGCGGCTCTCCTGGGGCAAGGGGACCCTGTCAGGAGTACTTCAAACTGCAAGTAGCATAAAACCTGTCTTACAGAGGCTTAAATAAAAATGGGGCTAATTTTTCTCTCAGAAAGTCTGAATGAAGGTGGCTGCTGGCATTGATCAAGCAGCTCAAGGACTTTGGAGCCAGCATCTCTATAATCATCTGAGCTTTTCCTCATGTTTGACTTCTTAAGTCTTTCCCCCGCAGCTTTATTGAGATATAATTGACATATAGTGTTGTGGAAGTTGAAGGTGTTCAACATGATGATTTGATACACATAAATTGTGAAATGATTACCACAGTATGGTTACTTCACTTTACCTAATTACCATTTCCTTTTTTGTGCTGAGAACATTTAAGATCTACTCTTTTAGCAATTTTCAAGTATATAGGACTGTGTTGTCAACTATAGTCACCATGCTGTTTATTAGTTCCCCAGAACTTATTCATTTTATAACTGGAAGTTTGTACACTTTGACTGATATCGCCCCATTTCCTTCACCCTCAGCCCCTGGCAATCAGCATACTACTCTCTGCTTTTATGAGTCCAACTTTTTTAGATTTCACATATAAGTGAAATCTTACAGTGTTTGTCTTTCTCTAATTTCATTTAGCATAATGCCCTGGAGCTCCGTCCATGTTGTTGCAAATAGCAGAATTTCCTTCTTTCTCATGGCTGAATAATATTCCATTGTGTGTGTGTGTATGCATGCTATATTTTCTTCATTCATCTGTAGAATGACAGGTTGTTTTCATATCTTGGCTATTGTAAATAATGCTGCATTGAACATAAGAGTGCAGATATCTCTTCAAGACCCTGATTTCATTTCCTTTGGATATATACTCATAAGTGGGATATCTAGATCATATGGTAGTTCTATTTTTAATTTTTTGAGGACCCTCCATACTGTTTTCCATAGTGGCTGGACCAACTTACATTCCCACCTACAGTGTACAAGGGTTCCTTTTTCTCCACATCCTTGTCAACAGTTGTTGTTTCTTGCCTTTTTTATAATTGCCATTATAACAGGTAGGGGGTGATGTGATTTTGAGTTGCATTTCTCTGATAACTAGTGATGTTGGGTATCTTTTCATGTATCTGTTGGCCATTGTATGTCTTTATAAAAATGTCTATTCAGTGCCTCTGCCCATTTTTAAATTAGATTCTTTTTTCTTACTGAGTTGTATGAATTCCTTATATAGTTTGGATATTAACCCCTTATCAGATATATGGTTTGCACATATTTTCTCCCATTCAGTAGGTTGCCTTTTCATTTTGTTGATTGTGGTCCTATTATTTTTGCTTTTGTTGCTTGTGCTTTTGGTGTCATATCAAAAAATTGTTGCCAAGACCAATATCAAGGAGTTTTTTTCCCTGTTTTTTATTCTAGGAGTTTTATGCTTTTGGCTGCTGTGTTTAAGTCTTTAATCCTTTTCAGGTTAACTTTTGTGAGTGTTGTAAATAGGGGTCCAGTTTCATTCTTTTTGTGCTACTATCCCATTTTTCCAACACCATTTATTGAAGAGACTATCCTTTCCCCATTGAGTGTTCTTGGCTCCCTTGTCAAATATTAATTGACCATATATGCTTGGCTTGATTTCTGGGCTCTTGATTCTGTTTCATTGGTCTATTTGTCTATTTTTTCAGCCAGTACCATCCTTTTTTGATTATCATAGCTTTGTAATATAGTTTTAAATCAGGACGTGTGATGCCTCTAATTTTGTTCTTCTTTCTCGGGATTGTTTTGGCTATTCAGGATCTTTTGGGGTTCCATACAAGTTTTAAGATTGTTTTTTCCATTTCTGTGAAAAATGCCATTAGAATTTTGATAAAGATTGCATTAAACTTATAGATGGTTTTGGGTAATATGGATATTTTAGCAGTATTAATTCTTTTGGTCCATGAACATGGAATATTTTTCCTTTTTATTTGTGTCTTCTTCAATTTCTTTCATTAAAGTCTTATAGTTTTCAATATATAAATCTTTCATGTCCTTGGTTAAATTTATTCCTAAGTATTTTATTGTTTTTGATGCTATTGTGGATGGGATTGTGTTCTTTATTTCTTTTTCAGATATTTCTTTATGTATTGGTATGCAACTGACTTCTGTATGTTGATTTTGTAATCTGGAACTTTACTGAATTAGTTCATTAGTTCTTATAATTTTTTGGTGGAGTCTAGGATTTTTTTTATTTATGATCATATCATCTGGAAACAGAGACAATTTTACTTCTTCCTTTCTGACGTGGATGCCTTTTATCTCTTCTTCTTTCCTAATTGCTCTGGCTAGGACTTCCAGTATTATGTTGAATAGGAGAGGTGAGAATGGGCACCCTTGTCTTGTTCCTGATTTTAGAGGAAAAGCTTTCAACCTTTCACTGTTGAGTTATGGTGTTAGCTGTGGGTTTGTCATACATGGCCTTTATTATATTTAGGTATATTCCTTCTATACCCAATTTATTGAGCATTTTTATCATAAAAGGATGCTGTATTTTATCAAATGCTTTTTTGCATCTATTGAGATCATCCTATGAATTTTATCTTTCATTCTATTAATGTAGTATATCATATTTATTGATTTGTGCATGTTGAATCATCCTTGCAACCCAGGGATAAATCCCAGTTGGTCATTTTGTATGATCCTTTTAATGGACTGTTGAATTTGGTTTGCTAATATTTTGTTGAGAATTTTTACATCTGTATTCGTTAGATATTGGTCTATAGTTTTCTTGTAGTGTCCTTATCTGGCTTTGGTTTCGTGGTAATGCTGGCCTTGTAAAATGCGTTTGGGGGCGTAACCTCCTCTTCATTTTTTTGTTAAGTGTTTGAGAAGTATTGGCATTAATTCTTCTTTAAGCGTTTGGTAGAATTCACCAGGGAAGCCATCTGATCCTGGGCTTTTCTTTGTTGGGAGATTTTTGATTACTGATTCAGTGTTCTCACTTGTTATTGGTCTGTTGAGATTTTCTATTTCTTCATGATTCAGTCTTGGTAGGATGTATGTTTCTAGGAATCTATCCATTTCTTCTAGGTTATCCATTTTGTTGGCATGTAATTGTTTGTAATAGTCTCTTATGATCTTTCATACTTCTGTGGTATCAGTTGTAATGTCTCTTCTTTCATTTCTGATGTTATTTATTTGAATATTCTGTCTTTTTTTCTTAGTCCAGTTGATCATTTCTATCGTCTTTCTGGTGTCTATTTTGTTTATTTCTGCTCTGATCTTTGTTATTTCCTTCCTTCTACAAACTTTGGGCTTAGTTTGTTCTTTTTCTCTAGCTCCTTGGGGTGAAATTTAGATTATTTAAGAACTTTCTTTTTTCTTAAAGGAGGCATTTATCATTATAAGTTTCCCTCTTAGAACTGCTTTTGCTGCAGCCCATAAGTTTTGGTATGTTGTATTTCCATTTTCATTTGTTTCAAGTTATTTTCTGATTTTCTCTTTGACCCATTGTTTGTTTAGGAGTATGTTAATTTCCACATATTTGTGAATTTTCCAGTTTTCTTCTTATTATTGATTTTTAGTTTCATACTATTGTGATCAGAAAAGATCCTTGATATGATTTCAATCTTCTTAAATTTGCTGAGACTTGTTTTGTAACCTAACAAGTGATTTATCCCAGAAAATGTTCAGTGTGCACTTGAGAAGAATGTATATTCTGATACTGTTGGATGGAATGGTCTGTATATGTCTGTTAGGTCAATTTGATCTAAAGTATAGTTTCAGTCCAGTATTACCTTATTGATTACCTTACCTTATTGATTTTCTGTGTGGATGATCTATCCCTTGTTGAGAGTGGGGTATTGAAATCCCCTACTATTATTGTATTGTTGTCTACTTCTCCCTTCAGATCTATTAATATTTGCTTAATATATTTAGGTGCTCTGATGTTGGGTTCATATATATTTACGATTGTTATGTCCTCTTAATGAATTGACCCCTTTGTCATTATATAATGACTTTCTTTGTCTCTTGTTACTGTTTTTGGCTTAAAGCCTATTTTGTGTGGTGTAAGTATAGCTACTCCTGCTCTCTTTTGGTTTACACTTGCATGGGATATCTTTTTTCATCCCTTCACTTTGAGCCCATATGTGTCCTTAAAGCTGAAGTGAGTTTCTTGTAGGCAGTATACAGTTGTGTCTTTTTTTTTTAATAAATCCATCCAGACACTCTGTGCCTTTTGATTGAATAACTTAAAGCATTTACCTTTATATTAATTATTGATAAGTAAGGACTTACTAATGCCATCTTATTAATTGTTTTGATTCTTCATCAGGTAAATCACAGATCTCCTTGTTTTGGGGGTTGGTTACTGAACGATTATTGAGATCCTTTGGTGGTGTCATGTTTCCTTAATTTTTCATGCTCCTTGAAGTCTGACATTGCTATCTTCCCATTTGAAGCAGCAGTCACCTCCTCCAGTCTTTACTAACTGCCTTAAGGAGAGATATACCTCTTGTCAGCCCTGCTAGGGATTCTGAGGCTTTCCCAGAATCCTATGGTATCTATGGATACACCCACTCCATGATTCTTGCTCTCTCTTGTGGCAAAATTCTTAAGCTTGTATGCCTTCTATCCCTTCGTGCCGACAGCCTTCCTTTCGCTTTTCCAGGGGCGGAGCTAAAGGTCAAGTTTGTGGTCGCTTCTGGCCTGCAAATTTGGGCAGACTTTCTGCACACGCTTGATCTTGCCAAAGATCAGTAGCCATCTGCCAAAGCTTGATCTTGCTAATTGGGAGCATCCAGAGGGAGCTGGGCACAGGAGGGGGTGCGTGTGGGTGAGGCACAGAGCGCTAGGTGTACCCATGGGCCCTTTGGGTGGATCTGCACATGTGGTGTTCCCAACTGCTCGTGGATGGGCTTCTTGATGGAGTCCTTGATGCAGTTAGTAGGATCTGCATCTCTTTAATGCCCTCTGAATGTTCTATCAGCCACTCTCGCAGTCTCTTCCCAGCCCCCAGTTATGCAGGAAGGCTCAGTAGTCTGGATGGGGTGAGGCAGAGACATAGTCCTCCTTGGCAGCATGCCACACAGTTGGGGAAGCTGAGTACTCACGCAGACTCCCTGCAAGAGAAATCATGGGTCCGGAAGGTTTCTCTTGGCCCTGAGCTGTGACACCTTGGGAAAGGGTGATGTAAGTAAGGTAAAATGATTCCTCTTACCCTTTCCAATGCATCCAAACTTGTATTTTTGGCTCCAGTGGTATGCTGGGAACCTGGACCTCCACAAAGGCTCTCTTGTCCATGGGTGATTGTGTAAGATTGTGTTCTCCAGGGGCTTCTGAACCATGGCCAAGAGGGGCTGGAGCTGGTTCATGGGTCACTGCAAGGTCCACAGGCAAGACCAAGGTTTGTTGCTTATTACCTGATGCATGGATAGATCGGGCTCCTCCAAAGTCCCTTGACATATGGTGCTGGATCACACAGCTCCCACAAAGGCACTTCTGCCCATGGATAGATGCCAAATTGTTGTTGTTGAGAGGGGATATGAATGAAGGACATCTTATTTGGCCATATTGCTGACATCACTTGTGACTTTTTATGGTTCGAAAATGGCTTCCTCAGCCTCATATTTTCAGCAGACCCAGTTTGGCTTATGCCATAGATCCAAAAGTTAACAGTTCCCAAAGCAGAGTTTCCCAATGCTGAGTGACCATGGGCAAGCATACATTGCAATTTTGTGTTTGAAATCAATCAAATACCCAAACAAATAAATGTGTAATTATAAATTGTGTCAAATTATATGAAGAGGAGCAAATAAATTATTTAAGAACCCCATTGTCATCTGTAAAATGGGATAATATACTATCTGTCTCAAGGCTTAAATGAGATAATACATGGAAAGCACTTTGCATAGCACCTGGTATTAAGTAAGTGCTCAATAAAAATGATCTATTTTGATATTATTATATTTTTGCCATGTAATTCCAACTTATAAATGCCTTATGTATCAAACTATTACTGGTTTATAGTGATGGATTCTTCTTAGAAACCTATGACCCATTATTGTTATTTACTACGGTTAATTCACCAACTTGTTATTCTACCTTTATACAAAAAAGAATTAAGTATGTGTAGATTTTATGTCCCAATACAAGCACATATCATTTCTTCCTCTGCACACTGATCACAGGATTCTATTAACTCTATTGCTGTCAGGTAGAATTGACCAACAAATTATGTGATATTATTTGCATTATTTTCTGTCAAAATACTAAGAAGTTATAATGTTTATATCATGCAAAGATCAGACTGACCTCTAAATCATCCCTGCCAGTTTCTACTCTCAGTTATTTACTTAGGTCTCTTCGTTTGTCCAGTCATCCTGCAAAGTCTTACTATTTTGATTTACTTCAGCCTGATGCCCATCTTTCCTCCACTTGGAAAGCATGCTTGGCACGTGGCGCTGGGAGGGGGGCTGCCGTCACGGGCATCCTCTGTGCCACTGCAGGAGCATCCCTGTGTGACTGGGAGGGACCGGAGTGGCCGTCTCTGAGGAGGAAAGATTGGAGTTTCCCTCCAGAGTGGAGGGCGGGGTCAACCACGGGCTTGAGCAGCGATGTGTCTCTTGGTCTCTTCTGCTGTCTACCTCCGCTCATGAATTTGTAGGCAGTAACCAGGTCAGAGAGTCATGTGATTTAAAATTTTAGGCCTACAAGGGCTTTGAAGTCCATTTTGTCAACCCCCTCAAAGTCCACTTAGATCCCTTCTGTAGTATCTTCATATCAAGAGGCCATTCTAGTGCATCTTTCCCCTTAGAAGAACGAGCATTCCATCTATTTGAGGAGAACTTTATGAGGAATTTTAGGCGCTGCCTTTAAGTGGGATCAACATGTACTTGAAGACCTGTATAAACTGTGAAGTAGAATTTCAATTTAGGGAAAGATTCTCCCGGTCTGTCATAAAACTGAAGATGGGACTGTATCACCTAGAGAATAATAATACTAAAACAGTAAAATAATGGTGATAGCTAAATTCATTAAATCTTTAATAAGTGTCACTCCAGCACAGTGAAAGGTAAAGTAAGCCCTTCACGTATTGACTCGTGTAATCTCCACAACACATGCATGTGGGATGTACCGTTATTCCCAGATGGGCAAACTGAAGCTTGAAGAAGTTGCAAATGTTGCTCAAGAAACTATTACGGGGGCTTCCCTGGTGGCGCAGTGGTTAAGAATCCGCCTGCCAATGCAGGGGACATGGGTTCAATCCCTGGTCTGGGAAGATCCCACATGCCGCGGAGCAACTAAGCCCGTGCGCCACAACTACTGAAGCCCCCTGTGGGCCTAGAGCCCATGCTCCGCAACAAGAGAAGCCACCCCAGGGAGAAGCCAACCCAGTGAGAAGCCTGTGCACCGCAACTAGAGAAAGCCCGTGCGCAGCAACGAAGACCCAACACAGCCAAAAATAAAATTAATTTTTTTAAAAAACCCTCTCTTTAAAAAAAAAAAAGAAACTATTACGTAGGCCACATGATCACTGAGCTTTTCCAAAAATAATGTTGTCTATGTATATACTCCTCTGGAGTTTATACACTTGTTTGGTTTTCGTTATTTCCATTTGATCTTCTTCGTCACACGCTCACGAGTCTGCTTCACACCTATCTTACCTGCCATCTACTTCTGTGCCTTTCACCAGAGAAACTGGAAAGCACTATCTTTAGAATATTATCTACATCTTAGAAACAAGGAATTCGAGTCTGGGCCTAAATGCTGCCTCCATTATCTGTTCTGGGCCAAAGCAAGTTTGTTATCCAGGTAAATGGGGGTTTGCATGAAGAAGCCAATGGTCTCCAGTATTCCCAAGAAGCCCTCCACGTGGTTAGTAACTAAGACCCTTAGCATAAACCCCTGTCCACATCCCCCTCTCCTCGCTGAAGTCACAGTGAAGCCAGGTGGAGCCGGGAGTGGCAAGGCTCCTTCCTGGCCACTAGAGGCCAGCAAGCCACTGCCCAGAACCTCCGAGCTGGAGTGCGCCGCTTCTGACATCATGAGGCCGGTTCATTCAAAAGGAGGAGGGTGTTGCTAGGATGCTTTTTAAAAGGAAAACGTCCCATGTATTTTCAATGCATACTACTGAGAGGCCTCTAGTTTTCAAGGCTTCCCGAGATTTCCTTGCAAGTCAGTCTTAAGCAAATTAATCAAGTAGAGAATATGTCTTTGGGGTGTCTGTCCACGTCTTCTAACAGCCCTGTGCGCTCCGTTGCAGCATAATGCTTTCCTTCCTCCCCATCGCGGTGTGAAATAAAAAACAACTTTGAGTGTTCTTCCTCTCCTCCCCCTGCCCCCATAATTGTTTGATTTCCCAGAAGCAATCATGAATGTTTCCCTCCTTCTCTTGAGGCTAAATGGCCCATCCCTCCCTGTCTCTTTCTATTGCCCCTCCTCCTGCTATGTTGTCCTCCTAGAAGGGGAGAGAGGGAGGCTATTACGGCCTCAGAGGAGAAGGGAGAGCAGATGGGAGAGGGCTTTCCCCAGCTGAGCACTGTGCTGCCCTGCTCTGGGCTTCCTACGGCTGGACAGCGGGGGCCCTCTTCAGTGTTCATTCTCTGAATTTTCAAGGATATTTGAGAAGATAGACTTAGCAAATATATACTGAAGTATTTAGGGTACACAGTGTAGACAATTCAATCTCAAATGGTTTAGTGTGTGTGTGTGTGTGTGTGTACACATATATATACAGACACATATATGTGTGTGTGTGTGTATCTATAAAATCATTTGAGAGCAATGGAGAGAGTGTATATTTATATATATATTATGTAGAAGGGGGGATTAGAGTACAAATGATAAAGCAAACAAGGCAAGATGTTAAGGATAAATGACTTTGGATAAAGGGCCAGCAGTTCTATGTACTATTCACGTTCTTGCAATTCTTCTGTATGCTTGAAACTACCTCCAATAAAATGTTAAATGTAAAAACTACTCTTTTTAAAATGAAGTTTTTAAATTTATTTTTTTAATTATTTATTTATTTGGTTGCATGGGGTCTTAGTTGTGGCAGGCGGGCTCCTTAGTTGAGGTATGTGGGCTCCTTTGTTGCGGTATGCGAACTCTTAATTGTGGCATGTGGGATCTAGTTCCCTGACCAGGGATCGAACCTGGGCCCCCTGCATTGGGAGCGTGGAGTCTTATCCACTGTGCCACGAGGCAAATCCCTAAAATGAAGCTTTTGTGTGCAGTCATCTAGTTTTTAAACCATGCTGTCCACTTTTCCAGGAGGTGTGGCTTTGGGGTGACTCTGACGCCCCTGAGTTGATGGAGGGAAAGGAGGGAGGACCCGAGGCCTGCTCCCTCGAGCCTGTCTCCTTTCTCACCCCCTCAGCCATCTCAGGAAATGGACCACCCAGCCTCTCCCATTCTCCCTCCAGATGAGTGGAGCTGCACGGAGCTTTTGCACTCCCAGCACATGCTTTGTCTCTTGTCTCCGGGTGTCTGCTTCGACTGCCTTCCCAGGCGGCGTGCAACAATCCCAGCAAGGTGCCAACGTGCAAGGGCTCCGTGAAAGGCAGTCGGCACCACCTTCTTTCTTCAATCGCTTGTTTTTCTGCTGTTACCTTCTGGGAGAGTGACCAAGGAGAAATAATTCAGATGGCTAAAGGCGGTGGAGGCTAGGGCCTGTGTGTGGAATGTTGTTAAAACAGCCTCAGATTTTTCCCATCCCCGTATGCGTGCCCCTGTTCGATGTGGCCTTGCAGATCCTTCCATGCAGAGGTGGCCTTTATTTTGCAGTCTGTCACTTCTGGGCCGGCTTTGTTACGCAGCGACCTGACCCAAGCAGAGGCTTGAAAACCCAAGTGCTAGAGCTTGCCTTCTCACTGTACTTGGACCCCCGAGATCATCATGAGGATAAGCCTGAGCTAGCGTGCTGGATGACGAGAGACACATGCCTCAGCGCAGGCTGACACTGAGCCAGTTGCAAGACATGCGTGAGGCCATCCTAGCCCATCCATGCCCTGCTGAGCCACCAGCTGGCCGCGGATGGTGCGAGCTCAGCCGAGGTCAGAGAAGTAGCCCAGGCAAAAAGACCTACCCTGCCAGCCCACAGAAGAGTCAGAAGGTATACCCGTTTGTGGTTTTAAGTCACTCAGTTCTAGGAAGGCTTGGTCTGCAGCGAAAGCTAACTGCAAGAGGACCCATCCCCAGCCACCAGGAGTGATGTAGTTGAACTCTGAGGCCTTTACTGCAGCATCAGGCCAGACAGAGAGCCACCTGGCTTACAAGAGCGCATGCCTTCCCTGGCTTCCCTCTTCATCAGCTGGGCCCTGGCCAGTTGTTACTGGCTGAGAGAAAGAACAGGAGAGTCCTGAGATGTGGAATATTATGATGAATTTATTTCTGAAATTTCTACTTAATCTGACCCAGTATGCTTCCTCTCTAAGGCTGGAAAATCATTGTCCTGAAAGGAATCGTCCATTTTTCATTATAAACTACTATTCTCTTTAAGAAATCAAATAGTTAAAAGTATATGTGGCCTGCTTGTCTTGAAGACAGGTTCTATCTAGAGGGTGATATCTTTTTTTTTTTTTTTTTTTTTTTTTTTTTTGCCGTATGCGGGCCCCTCACTGCTGTGGCCTCTCCCATTGCGGAGCACGGGCTCTGGACGCGCAGGCTCAGCGGCCATGGCTCACGGGCCCAGCCGCTCCGTGGCATGTGGGATCTTCCCGGACCGGGGCACAAACCCATGTCCCCATGTCCCCTGCATCGGCAGGCGGACTCTCAACCACTGCGCCACCAGGGAAGCCCTAGAGGCTGATATCTTTATCAAGCAGTAGTCAAGATGTAGATGAGTACCAGAGGGATTACTGGAAAAACACCCTTCTGCTGTGTATTTCATAATAGCAATGGCCCCATCTATCTCCAGAGAGGGAAGGAGGTGGCAGCTGGAGAGGGCTTTCTAGTTCTGCAAATAAAGGTTTATTACTTTCCTCTACCTTCCATCAATCAGCTCAATGTTAGGAGAACTAAAAAGGAAAAAGCAAACCTAATCTTTGTGTCTGCTCATGAAATAAAACCGGCAGAATATTCCCTCATTCCTGACCTTGAAAGTAACTTTTTCAAAGTTGGGTAAAACCAGGGAACGTTATTTGATTACACCCAGAAACTGGAAGAGAAGATCTGTAACTTTTAACCTCAGCTCAATTTTTCAAGCTGTCACAGTTCAAGTCAGCGACCATTTATGAGCACCTACGCAGCGCAGGGAGCAAGGCTGATGGTGCAGAGAACACAAAGATGGACAAGACACGATGTCTGCCCTCCCTAGACTCACAAAATAGTGGAGTGAGCAAACGTACAACGAAACTATGGAGCAGAAGATGTTGGAATCAAATGACAAATGAATGAAGAACCAGGGATGGAGCAGATTAATTCTGACTCTGGGGCCAGGACAACTTACCAGAGTAGGCGGAGTCTGCACAGGAACTTGGATTTCTTGGGCAGGAATGGTAGGGAACATGGCTGCCTGAGAGATGTGAGAGCTGGAGCTGCTGTCTTGGATCGAGAAGTGGAAGTTCTATCTTTGGAAGCCCCGGACTTTCTACCCTTGGACTATTAAATGAAAGAGAAACAAGTTTATATCTTGTTTAAGCCACTGTTTCAAAAAAAAAAGTGGGTGGAGGTGTTCAAACAGGTACAAACTTCCAGTTATAAGCCCTGGGGATGTAATGTATAGCGTGGTAACTGTAGTTATTAATATTGGACTTCCCCAGCGGTCCAGTGGTTAAGACTCTGCACTTCTAATGCAGGGGGCACGGACTGATCCCTGGTCAGGGAACTAGGATCCCACATGCCAGGTGGTGTGGCCAAAAAAAAAAAAAAGTAATAATAATAATACTGTAATGCATATTTGAAAGTTGCTGAGAGGGTAGATCTTAAAGGTTCTCATCACAAGAAAGCAACTTTCATAACAAAATATGGTGATGGATGTTAACTAGACTTACTGTGATCGTTTCACAATATGTACAAATATGGAATCACTATGTTGTAAAACTGGAACGAATATATGTCAATTGTACCTCAATAAAAAAAAAAAGTGGTGGGAAGGGAATTCTAGACAAAGACGAGGACATAAGGAAAGGTAGAAAACTGACCTGTTAAGCAGAACAGAAACTGCAAGGGTCCATTGAAGGCTGGGCAGTAGGGATGGAGCGTGGAAAGGGGAAGGTTGAGAAGAGATGGTTGGAAAGGTAGGCGACGGTGCTGTAATGGAGGACCTGACTGTGTGCTTCAGATTGTATTTGAAAACATAATTTTTCACCCAGAGAATTTTCTTTGCTACTGCCAGGGCCATGGGGGCACTAGCAATTCAGGATCACTCTATCCAGTTTTAGGGCAGAAGCTTTTCTGATCCTCTTGGATGACTTGAGTCTGGGCTACAAGTTCATGGTAGCTTTGCTTCTGGCTTTTTCTGACTCCTAGAGTGGTTTACCAGGGGCCTCATCCTTGACAGGCCCTGGACTCTGACTTTCATCTTCTAAGCCCCGAGAATCTGTCAAAGCCTAATTCGCTGTCTCAGCTGCCTGGTCGGGATTAACAATGGCCCCCGAGAGGCAAAGCAGCCGAGACGCTGCTGTCACCTTTCTGAATTTCCTTTCAGATAAGTCTCTCATCACGATTTTGTTACCTACTTTTGTTTTGGTTTTTTTTGCGGTACGCATGCCTCTCACTGCTGCGGCCTCTACCGCTGGGGAGCACAGGCTCCGGACGCGCAGGCTCAGCGGCCATGGCTCACGGGCCCAGCTGCTCTGCGGCATGTGGGATCTTCCCGGATCGGAGCACGAACCCGTGTCCCCTGCATCGGCAGGCGGACCCTCAACCACTGCGCCACCAGGGAAGCACGTACTTGATGCTTTGAAGAAGACTTTAAAAATATTTTGTCCAGCTTTTTTGTCTGGAGCATTATACCGAATTACCTAGTTTTCCTTACAGGGTGTGGAAGTTCTGCTGAGTTGCTCCTTTATTTATGAGAAAAAGCAATCTGAAGTGGACTCTCAGCCCTGCTGAGCCATCCTAATCCATTCAGTAGTTAACTCACTCTCCCTTTTTCTGAGACAATGAAAAATACCTGCTTCTTTCTCCTCAAGTGTTCAACACCCCTGCTGCTTCCTCACTCTCAGCTGGTGCTCTCAGTTTGAATTACACTGAAGTATGAGAAACGAAATGAAGAGAATGGCCCCGTCTCTCCACCACTTTCCCATGTATTCTTCCTGTACCGTGGATGAAATGTGTGAACTCCCACTAGGACCAGGTGGTCTACTTATCCCTGGATCCTGTCCCCTTGTGCCTCCTTAGTGATTTTCTTCTGTCATTTATCCCTTTGTCATGTATCATCTCTTTTTCTTTTTCTACTGTATCATCATAGAAACGTGCCCATCACATATTTAAAATGTCTCATTAAAACAAAACAAAACAAAAAACCAACCCTCTCTTAACTACATATTCCCGTTCAGCTAAGCAAAACTCCCTGAAGGAGACGTCTCTCACTTGATTCTTTCTTTCTTTTTTTTTTTATTGTGATTAGTGGTTTTTTTTTACATCTTTATTGGAGTATAATTGCTTTACAATGGTATGTTAGTTTCTGCTTTATAACAGAGTGAATCAGTTATACATATACAGAGGGAAGAGATATGGGAACTTGATTCTTTCTTAATCTCCCACTCTCTCATCAGATCCCAGTTATGTCTTCTTCCCCAGCACTCTGCTGAAATCTCTCCTGTTATGGTTGCTCATGACCTCTAGATTGTTAAATCCAAAAGTCAATTCTCAAGTGGCTTTTAACATAGTGGGTCTCTCTTTCTTGCCTTTTAACTTCTTATTTTAAAATAACTTTAAACTTACAGAAACATTGAAAGAGTAGAACAAAATCCTCCTCCTTCTCACCCCCTCCCCCTCCTCCTTCTCCCCCCCTTTCCCTCTCCCACCTCCCCCTCCCCCTTTTCCTCTTCCGCCTTCTCCTCCTCGGTACACCATACCAAGAGGCACTTAATGTCAGTCTGTCCCGTTCTTGGTGCAAAATAATGGCTTTTGAAGTCATCATTCCATCTAGATTTATTAGTTGGTATTAGCATGTAAAAAAGAGCTTTTTAATCTATCTATCGATGTTATAGATTTTTGTTTTATTCAGTAGGTTATTATACATTGCTATCATGATATATTTTGATGTTAAATTGTCCCAGATTTGGCCAGTGGAATCCTTTTTAGGCTGACTCCTGTGTACTTTTGATGTACACCATAATTTTCTGACTAGTTTCTTTCTGGCACATATACACAAAATAACGTTTCAGGCTCATCTTATACTTTCTATGTCCTAGCCCTGGAATCAGTCATTTGTCCAAGGATCCTTGATTCCTTTTAGTGAAAATGATATTTAGAAAGAAAGATTGGTGCTAGATGCTCTCATTGCTATTATGGTGTTTTGCTTCCCTTACAGTGGACAGAGCACTGAAAGAATTGGAATTCATTCCAATTCACCATCAAGATATTCTTCCTAGTGTTTACGCAATCCGTATTTATATTTCCCTTCTTCAATACTGAGACACCTGGCTCCCAATATCATAAGTATATTTACTCATTTGCTGAATCCTACAACACACATTAAAAAGTTTCAGAATTGGGCTTCCCTGGTGGTGCAGTGGTTGAGAGTCCGCCTGCCGATGCAGGGGACACGGGTTTGTGCCCCGGTCCGGGAAGATCCCACATGCCGCGGAGTGGCTGGGCCCGTGAGCCATGGCCGCTGAGCCTGCGCGTCTGGAGCCTGTGCTCCGCAACGGGAGAGACCACAATGGTGAGAGGCCCGCGTACCGTGAAAAAAAAAAAAAGTTTCAGAATTGCAAACCCATACCATTAAGAAAATCAAAATGAAACCCATCCACTAAAGTTCAAGGTTAGTTTGCAGTTGTTTTTGTCTTTAGATTGAAGATAAATTGTCAAAGAGCTATGTTCAAAAGTTAACATCTCTTCTCAACTCTGTGTTCAGTGAAGCCACATCGATAGCTCAAAATCATCCATGAGAGGAGTGTTTACACCATGGAGATTGGCAAACGCTACAAATAAGGACTTTATTTCTCCCCCAGAGTGACATTTGTTAAACATTTTCTGGCATACTACTCACATAATTCCCTCAGATTTTCAGGCCCCAAACCTAAGGGTTATCTTTGATTACTCTTTTTCTTATATCTCTTATTGGATCCGTCAAATTATGTCTGTAATCTAGCTACTTCTGTTATGGACTGAATGTTTGTGTCTCCCCTAAAATCTATATGCTGAAGCCCTAACCCCCGCAATGTGATTATATTAGAAGGTGGGGCTCTTGGGAGGTAATTATGTTTCAATGAGATCTTGAGAGTGGAGCCCCCAGAACAAGATTAATATCTTTATAAGAAAAAGAGAAAGCAGAATTCTCTTTCTGGTTATACACAGAGAAGAGGTCACGTGAGCCCACAGTGAGATGGTAGCTGTCTTCTGGCCAGGAAGAGAGCTCTCACCAAGAACCAAGTCTGTTGGCACTTTGATCAGGGGATTCCCATTCTCCAGAACTGTGGGAAATAAATATCTGTTGTTTGAGCCACCCAGTCTGATATTTTGTTATAGCAGCCCAAACCAACAGAATTTCTTACAGCTCAAATCCTCTTCTAGCTGCTGGATCTTTCACCTCCACCAGTGTAATCCCTTGTGATCTAGTGTCTCTGCTTCCACTACTGCCCACCTATAGTTGATGCTCTATCCAGCCATCAGTGCCGTCAAATCATGTCACTATCCTCAAAATTCTACAACAGATTTCCTCCCACTTAAAATGTAATCTCCTTACCATGGCCTACAAGACCCTACATAATCCACGCCCACCTACCTTATGACCTCATCTCCTACCATTTCTCCCTCCCCTGGCCAAGCCAACTGCTACAGTCACAGTGACCAGTTTGGCGTTCTTCAAATACACCAAACTCATTTCTCCTTCAGAGACTTTGGCCTTACTGCTACTTATGCCTGAAACATCTTTTGGGGGCAAACTTTATATAGCTTTCTCCATCACTATAATCAGGGCTCTGTTCAAATGTTACTTCCTTTGAGTGGCATTCCCTGAAAATCCCACCTAAGCTTGCGTTATTTGTTTCCACCTCTTTCAATCCCGTAAGCTGGCTACATTGTTTTCCTAAACATTTATCATCATCACCATCTCCACAATGGGTTCCCAGTGGCTAGAATAGTACCTGGCACATGGCATTTAATAACTGTTGAATAATTAAGTGAACAAATGAATTATAAATTTTTGAGCTTCAATCTTATTTGGGTGCTCATATTGCTGAGAAATCATTTTACTTAATTTCTATTTCTCTTCCTAATGGCTACTTCAGACATTTACTGTTCTCTTCAAATCTTCCTTCTTTTTAGCTTACTAGGTAGTCATAGAGAATATTTGTTTTGCTTTCTTAGCTTCCCAGAATCTTTGGAACACCCTTTCTATGCTCCAATCTCCCTAAAGTATAAGCCAGAAATACGCTTTCCAGTTTCCTTTGAAGCTAGAGTTAAGGCAGCACCAGTGCTGGCCTGTATAGCGTCTTTGTGCAGATTAGAAAAGGTGCCCCCTCTGGGTGGATGCAGTCCCACAGGCTGACAGTCAAGTATGAATATTGTGCTTTTATGCGGATTAGGAAAAAAGCCCTTACAGCTATAATGATATGGTTCCTAGTTTACTAAGGAGTTAATACTTATCAAGTAATTCCCGTACACTGTCAACCTTACCCTTCCCTCCTTCCTTCCAGCCTTGGAGCAGACACTGTCTCTAATGGCTTCAATCAAGGCTAACTTCTCTACACAGGCGCTTCTTCATATCCTGTGTCACAGCATCCATCACATCCATTATCCTCATTCTCTCTGGAGTCCTGATCTCCAGTCTGCTCCCTCCCCTCTGAATATAAATAGGTTCAAATTGCTGTCTTCTCTTGACATTATCACCATGCCTCCCAACCCTGAAAAACAGATGCCTTATCTATTCCTTGACCTCCTACCAAGGCTTTGAGAGCAGATTCTACCTCAAAGCTATTTCTAGCTACTGTAGCCCTTTTAATTCTAGAAGTCAGCAGCCCTTTATCATCTTCTTCTCATTATCTTTGACTTTTGTACAGGGCTGGGACACCCAGGGGATATCCCATTCTTCTCAAATGCTTCATCTTGTGGCTTCCAGCCCATCCTTTGTTTCTGATTTCCTCCTTATCTCTTTGATTGTTGCTTGCCTTTTCCTGATTCTTCTTCTCTCTCTTCCAGATCCTTGAATATTGGAATTCCCCATCATTCTGTCTTCAGGAATTCTCCCTTTTTACTTTAAACAGTCTCTAATGAAATGCATTTATTCCTGTATCATCAACTCCCACTTCCTAGCCAAGTATATAATCAAATCTACATTTTTGCT
The DNA here is from genome assembly GCF_039906515.1 of Pseudorca crassidens. NCBI lineage: Eukaryota > Metazoa > Chordata > Mammalia > Artiodactyla > Delphinidae > Pseudorca > Pseudorca crassidens. Next base: position 106,452,247 of record NC_090317.1, on the reverse strand, counting down.
TGCTTTTCTGAAGCTTGAAGTCAGCAGGGTAGGCAGTTGGGAAGGGAAGATAGCTGTAAAACGGGGTGGATCAAAGGACCAACAGGAACCCATGAGAAAGGACTAGAGCCCGTGTCAGTCTCTCATGGCCTATCCCTACAACTCTTTTGATGTGGGTGTCCTACAGGAGAAGCTGGCATCCTTTGCTATGAAGTTAATCATACACCAGGTCCAGGAGTCAGAAAAGCAGAAGGTGGATAAGGTGGAAGGTGGAGCACCTGCAGGCCCAGCTGCTACCCCATCCCAACCAGTGAGCCAACACATAAGTGACAATGTGCATGAACCGCAGCATCGTCTGGGGCCCCTGCACTGACCTTCCAAGTATAAGAAAACAACATCAGCTTATGAATCTCACACAAAATTTCTCTGGTGACCAACCCTAACCAGAAACATTCAGAGAAAGGAATTCTGGGAAATAGAGATTAATCTAGGTAAATTGATATATTACAAAGCCACCACACCATTCAAAATTGGATTCACTATCTTCCTACGTACTCTTCCTCAAAAAAGTGCTCTTTCTAACCCTCCCTATTTCAGGATTACATCACCATCCTTCTAGTTGTCTAATTGAGGAACTTCTGAATCACCTCTACCTTTTTTTCTCACCAACCCTGCCCCCTGCCACTCATGCCATATCTGGTTAGCAATCAAGTCTTGCTAATCCTAACTCATCAATTTTTTTTCACATTTATCATCTTCATGTGATCCCATATCCTAACCATGGTCCATGGTCATGGTCCAGTCCATGAATTAGAAGCACTTGTCCCAGTGCCTCCAGTCCTTCCTCACCCCATTCACCTTCCATATAACCACCAGGATGAACATTCCAAAATTTGGATCTAATCATTTCATTTCCTTAACATATCTTTCATGGATCTTTTAATCTAGAGAATGAATGAAGACTCCTAAACATGTCAATTGGATTGTTGCTCCTAATTCTTTTTTAAAAATATATTTTATTGAAGTATAGTTGATTTACAGTGTTGTGTTAATTTCTGCTGTACAGCAAAGAGATTCAGTTATACACATTATTGTTTCTAATTCTTCACTCTCCCTATAATAGAATTATACATCCGCAGCCTTTGCCATGTGACTTTGCAATTCTTGCCATAATGTGAACTCAGTATACTCTCCCATTGACTTGCATGGGTCAATGGAATCTTGACTGATGTGATGTGAGCAGACTTTAAATGTGCTTATATGGTTTGGGTCCCCCTCTCTGGCTTCAGCTATTGTCAAGAGAAATGCATGCCCAGAAGTGTATGCTCTGTACAGGTGGCTATAGGTCCCAGAATAACACATGTGAAGCAGAACTGGTTTGTAGCCTGGTGCCAAGCCCAGCTTAACCCAAGCAGGCCCAGCAAAATTGAACCCAAATAAGCCAAACCTCAGCTGACCCACCTGTGAGTTCGAAAATATGCTTGTTGTCATAAGCTACTAACATTTTTGGGGTTGTTCGTTACACAGCATTACTGCAGCAATAGTTGAGTAACACATGAAACGTATATGCCCTCCACAATCTAAACTGAGCCAGACTTTCAGTGCCAATCTCAAGGCATCTTCTCCCATATGCTCCTAGTAATACTGGTTCCCATATATTGAGCACCTACTGTTTTCATGCCAGGTTAACTTGCCCGGGTACCCAGCTAGTGAGTGAGTAGCAGAACTAAGATTCATGTATGTCATAGTCCAGAGCAGTGTGTGCTGTTCTCACATTTCCATTCTGTTAATCTGTTCTCCAGCCACAGAGTTAACTTGGCATTCACCAAACATGCCTATAACATGAAGCTTGTATTTCTGTGTCTACTTTTTTTTTAAACATCTTTATTGGAGTATAATTGCTTTACAATGGTGTGTTAGTTTCTGCTCTATAACAAAGTGACTCAGCTATACGCATACATATATCCCCATATCCCCTCCCTCTTGCGTCTCCCTCCCACCCTCCCTATCCCACCCCTATAGGTGGTCCTCTGTCTTCTTTTGTAGGTCAAGTCTCAGGCTCTCTTTTATGTATAACCTGATAATATTAATAATGAATAATAGTTATTGAGTGCTATGTTCCAGACACTTTTCTCAGTTACTTGTTTAGTCTTCACAATGACCCTATGAAATAGGTACTGTGGTTATCACTATTACAGAGGAGGAAACTGAGGCATAGAGAGGCAAAGTAGCTTGCAAGATCACACAGTGAATCACAGATCTGGGGTTCAAACCCAGTTGGACTCCAGAGCCTGTGCTCTGAACCACTCTACTGAATCTCCATCTACTGATATTGGGCCTCTATGCCCCTGTACTACTCTGCACATGCTTGGATTATAACTCTGCACGTTTCATGACGATTATTTATACTACTGTTTCTTCCACTTCACTCTAAACTCTTAGAAGTCAAGGACTCGATCATATGTGTCCTTATATGTTGGTGCCTTGTGAGGTGGCTGGCCCGTAGCTACTTCTCACTAAACGTTTGTGAATATTATTTGCTGTTGAACTACTTTGTCATTGGTCACATTTCCTCCCAAATTGCTGGAGAAGTGGTCCAAATTGCCTTTCTCTGAAACCTGAGAATGACACAACATATTTTGAAAGTGATTTATAGAAAATCATGTATTTCCTACAGTTGGAAGGGATACAATCATAGGAATTTTTCAGATTTCCTCTCAGGCACTTGTTTTTTAAACATCAATCAAAGAATCAGCAAATCATGACTGAGAGCTTCCTGTGCATCAAAAACAGGCCAACCACTTGCGCTAGAGGTGGCGAACTAATTACTTTGTGCTCTGGTGGCAGTATTTTATTTTATTTTTCAGATCCAGTCTTGTTTTTGTGTCTTTGAGCTAGTGGGATCAATGAATATGGAAAGAAGTTAAGATAAAATAAAAATTTTACCTGACAGCCTTTTCTGGAATCTTCAATGACTCTGGGAGAGTTTATTGATTCTGAAAGAAAAATTACCATTCTCTTTCAAGGAAGGGTGAAACAAAGGATTTAGTGAATAAAAGGAATTAGAGCAATTAGCATAGCTTTTTAAAAATCCAGGATTATCTCTGTTGATTAGACTGCCTTAGAATTGTTGAAGGCAATGGAAATTATATATGTGAACTAGACAAGAGTTAGGTCTATGAACCAAGACCCACCTTTTTGAAGAAAAAAGCCCGGGGTTGAGAGAATTCAGTCATGAAAGTAAAGTGAGAGTTTCTGAAGCCTTCAAAGTAGAGTAGGAAATAATATTATTTTTTCTTTATAAAGGTTAGGTACTCCCAGGCATCCATTGAGATTTTCGATACCAAGTACAAGGTACCTGGTTAAAACACGATAATCAAAACAGAAAGAGAAACTAGAGGCAATATTTATTCAACCTATTAGACCTGTGAAAGTGAACAGGGCAGGTGGCAATGGTAAGTGTCGCTCTTGTTAAAGTTCAAAGTTCGTTAGTGGGTTATTTTCTTTCAGCAAATTGTGAATAGTTTTATTTGGTGGTGGGACATTTTTGGCAGATTCTTTGTCCTAACCAAACTGAAAAAATGCATACAATGGGATTCAAATACTTCAGCCCAGTTCATCAAGAAAAGAAATATAGACGAGCAACATTTTCTTTCTTAGTGTTAACTCCTTACTAGTTCTGTATGAATCTATTCAATGAAAAAAAGTGATTTTTGAATGGCCTTGTGATTTGTTTGTTCAAATATTGCCTGAGTTTTAGAGAGTTAAAATGCTCATTTCCTTATCATATGCATTTACTGTATCAACAGAATGGTTTGTAACCCAGATGTGGGGAATGCAATTGAAGAAAAGTAAATCTCAAGGTTGAAGAAGGAACATAATGATGAAAAACATAATTGAGGCAAGAAAGCATAGAGCTCAGTATTTTGTTAGTTTGGGTAATTAAAAAAGTTATATATGTAAAGAGGAAGCCGAAAGATGGTGCTTTGGTGGTTCTTTGTGTGGTGTGATAGCACACAATGAATGGTACACAATTAGGGCCCATGTAAAGTCACGTTTTAATTAACAGGAGGGAGAGTTGTCTTTGAGTGTAGGCCTGCATTCCCAGTGTGCATTCATTTATTCATGAATATGTATTAAGTCTGGACAGTATGTTTGGTTGAGGACACAGTAACTCTTAGCCCCAAACCTGTCACTCTCACCATCTTTCCTTTTGGAGTGGAAGTCACCATCTATTTTACCTTTAGACCTGGCACAAGGAACAGGGTTCCTGCCCTGGAACCTGCCCAAGGGAGGGTCCCACTTAGGTATTCTTTTGGTCACAGCCCTCACCAGGAGGTGCGGAGTCCATGGGACCAAGGAAATACGCCCGCCGAGAAGCTCAATCCACTGAGAGCTTGTGTGCGTTGAGAGCCTTTTCCCCCACCCTTCTAGACCAAACTCTGGGTCAGGGCCAGTTTCATGGGCATACGCCACCTGTGCAGTCATACAGGGCCCTGTGCTCAGAAAGGTCCACCCTACGCAGGGAACTATATTCAATATCCTGTGATAAACCATAATGGAAAAGAATATGAAAAAGAATGAGTATATGTATATGTGTGTGTGTGTGTGTGTGTATATATATATATATATATATATGTATAACTGAATCACTTTGTACAGCAGAAATTAACACAACATTGTAAATCAACTATACTTGAATAAATTTTAAAAAATAATAAAAAAGGCCCACCCTTGATTTAATGCTCTGCTGTTACTGTCTTGAAATTCTTAATAATTTTATTTTAGAACTTGTGTTTTGTGGATGAAGTCGAATGGGACAGTGGACATGCACGTGAGCAGAGGACATACACTGTGTCTCCTGTGTCATCCATCTCTGCTGCTCATTGCCACCGCTTTAGCAAATAGCGTTTGCAATGCCCTGTGAGTGCAGGATTCTGGTGGGCCTGCACGTGTGGGAGTACAGTGAGGCTCAAAGCAAGTACTGGGTGAATGTGTTACATCTGTGGAAGGAAGTGAGGCACAAACAACCTGGAGAAGCCAGGCTTCCTATTTGAACTAGCACGTGCTTCAAATGCAGAAAGAGGGCAATTCTAAGAAAGCACAAATGACCAAAGAACCCTATGATATCCTTTCTTGCTCATTTACTTTCCTGTATTAATGAACTACTTTTGCTGAAAATGAAGACATAGAAGGAAAGGGAAAAACTCATAATTCCTATTCCTTTTAGTTCTACCTGAAGGTAGAGAGTACTGGTAGAATGTGCATATATCAAGAAGTGAAATAGAAATGGTTGAGTTAATTTTGCACAGGCTTTCCATTGTTCTGGTAAGAATGAGATACAAATGTACATACTGGTTATAAAATAGGAATTATATAATTTTGATGATTCTTCATGTGAGTTAAAAGCTCTTATATTTGCATCTCAAACTGGCATTGCACAATATAAAGATGAATGGTAAAAGTCATGCTAATAATTTTAAATTTTAATTTTTCTTAGAATGGTACTAAATAGCAAATAAACAACACCATGGCAAGTTGCGGGAGACCGTGGAAGAAAGGAGCAAGCTTTGTATTTTAGGACCCTTAGCACTTTTTTCCTGCTCTGTGTGCCTTTTCATTTTGCACTGGGCCACGCACATGATGTAGCCAGTCCTGCTCAAGATATCTGGGATACAAGAATCCCTTGGCTAAAGGGTTCTTACCCCTCTTCCAGACCTTTTTCCAGATGCATCCTCCTGATGCAGTGATGAGTGCATCATTGCTCTGTGCACTCCTAGGTGAGGGGTGCCCAAGAGGCAGCTGTTGGCACAGCTCTGGAAAGAGCTTGAACTTGCAGGCTGAGACACACTGTAGTCCGCTAAGTTTGGGTTGTTTGTTATATGACAGTAGAAAACAAGAACACATACATTGTCTTCTTATTCTATTTCCTTCAGTAAACTCTGTATGTGGCCCCTTGTTCACTGTTGTGTTCCCACCTACTAGCGCAGAGCCGGACTCATAGTAGACACTCAATAAGTACTTGCTGAGTTAGTGAAGGAGTGAATGAACAAACATGAACTGGAGTGTCCCTGCCTTCAATGGTTTAACACTTACAGTGGGCAACAGGCAATAACAATACCATGAAGTTAAATTTGATAACAGGTAATTGTAAAAAAATGAATGAATGACTGAATAAAGATAAGGCGCTGTAGGCTCACAGAAAAGTGGCCCCTAACTCAGCTTTGATACTGTCAAGGCCACCGGTCTTCAGCTTTGGGTGAACATTAGAATTATGTAGGATTTTTAAAAGCTGAGTAATTATGATTAAATTGGACGCATGCTAGATCAATGAAAATCAGACTCCCTGGGCGTGGCACCCAGATAGCAAAGCTTTTTTAAAGCTCCTCAGGTGATTGCGAGATGAAGCCCAAGCTGAGAACCCCAGGTCTATGCTGGGTTATGAAAGATGAGCAGAACCCAGGCAAAGGGTGGTAGGGGCAGCCGGGGTGGGACAATGATGTAGTAAGAGAAGAGATGGTGGACTGGAGGGTAAGTAACCTCCTTACATTCTTGGGGTCTCATTTATCTCACCTGTAAAATATGGCTAAGAATATTGAGCTCATTGGATGGTTGTAAGCAGTATAGAGTTGATTCCTATAAAGTGCCTGGTTCATAAGAGGTGCCCAGTAATACAGAAGTTAGAGGTTTCATGTGTGCAGCTGTTGAGGATTTGTGTTTTCCGTGTATGTTGTTTGGAGTGTGGAGAATCTATTACCAAATCTCTGAGCGCTTCTCCAGGGAGCCAAGGGAATGCTGAAGGGCTCCTTCCAAGTGGTATCTGGAAGCAGAAGCCAAAGCTTTCTCCCAAGGTCCAACAGGTCTCTGGCCTCTTCTTGTTCCTTGGTGGCAAGATTCCTTATAATCATTAGTTTCTGCTCTATTCTTTTTTTTTCTAATCCAAAGCCTATATGCAAATTTTTCTCAATAATAATGAAATCATACAGTATTTACACTAATTAGTACATCTTGTTTTTTTTTTTTTTAACATCTTTATTGGAGTATAATTGCTTTACAATGGGGTGTTAGTTTCTGCTTTATAACAAAGTGAATCAGCTATACATATAATATATCCCCATATCTCCTCCCTCTTGCGTCTCCCTCCCTCCCACCCTCCCTATCCCACCCCTCCAGGTGGTCACAAAGCACCGAGCTGATCTCCCTGTGCTATGCGGCTGCTTCCCACTAGCTATCTACCTTATGTTTGGTAGTGTATATATATCCATGCCTCTCTCTCGCTTTGTCACCGTTTACCCTTCCCCCTCCCCATAGCTTCAAGTCCATTCTCTAGTAAGTCTGTGTCTTCATTCCTGTTTCACCCCTAGGTTTTTCATGACATTTTTTTTCTTACATTCCATATATATGTGTTAGCATACGGTATTTATCTCTCTCTTTCTGACTTACTTCACTCTGTATGACAGACTCTAGGTCTATCCACCTCATTACAAATAGCTCAATTTCGTTTCTTTTTATGGCTGAGTAATATTCCATTGTATATATGTGCCACATCTTCTTTATCCATTCATCCGATGATGGACACTTAGGTTGTTTCCATCTCTGGGCTATTGTAAATAGAGCTGCAATGAACATTTTGGTACATGACTCTTTTTGAATTATGGTTTTCTCAGGGTATATGCCCAGTAGTGGGATTGCTGGGTCATATGGTAGTTCTATTTGTAGTTTTTTTAAGGAACCTCCATACTGTTCGCCACAGTGGCTGTATCAATTTACATTCCCACCAACAGTGTAAGAGGGTTCCCTTTTCTCCACACCCTCTCCAGCATTTATTGTTTCTAGATTTTTTGATGATGGCCATTCTGACTGGTGTGAGATGATATCTCATTGTAGTTTTGATTTGCATTTCCCTAATGATTAGTGATGTTGAGCATTCTTTCATGTGCTTGTTGGCACACTGTATATCTTCTTTGGAGAAATGTCTATTTAGGTCTTCTGCCCATTTTTGGATTGGGTTGTTTGTTTTTTTGTTATTAAGCTGCATGAGCTGCTTATAAATTTTGGAGATTAATCCTTTGTCAGTTGCTTCATTTGCAAATATTTTCTCCCATTCTGAGGGTTGTCTTTTGGTCTTCTTTATGGTTTCCTTTGCTGCGCAAAAGCTTTTAAGTTTCATTAGGTCTCATTTGTTTATTTTTGTTCTTATTTCCATTTCTCTAGGAGGTGGGTCAAAAAGGACCTTGCTGTGATTTATGTCATAGAGTGTCCTGCCTATGTTTTCCTCTAAGAGTTTGAGAGTTTCTGGCCTTACATTTAGGTCTTTAATCCATTTTGAGCTTATTTTTGTGTATGGTGTTAGGGAGTGATCTAATCTCATACTTTTACATGTAGCTGTCCAGTTTTCCCAGCACCACTTATTGATAGGCTGTCCTTTCTCCACTGTACATTCCTGCCTCCTTTGTCAAAGATAAGGTGACCATATGTGCGTGGGTTTATCTCTGGGCTTTCTATCCCGTTTCATTGATTTATATTTCTGTTTTTGTGCCAGTACCATACTGTCTTGATTACTGTAGCTTTGTAGTATAGTCTGAAGTCAGGAAGCCTGATTCCTCCAGCTCCGTTTTTCGTTCTCAAGATTGCTTTGGCTATTCGGGGTCTTTTGTGTTTCCATACAAATTGTGAAATTTTTTGTTCCAGTTCTGTGAAAAATGCCAGGGGTAGTTTGATAGGGATTGCATTGAATCTGTAGATTGCTTTGGGTAGTAGAGTCATTTTCACAATGTTGATTCTTCCAATCCAAGAACATGGTATATCTCTCCATCTATTTGTATCATCTTTAATTTCTTTCATCAGTGTCTTATAATTTTCTGCATACAGGTCTTTTGTCTCCTTAGGTAGGTTTATTCCTAGATATTTTATTCTTTTTGTTGCAATGGTAAAAGGGAGTGTTTTCTTGATTTCACTTTCAGATTTTTCATCCTTAGTGTATAGGAATGCCAGAGATTTCTGTGCATTAATTTTGTATCCTGCTACTTTACCAAATTCATTGATTAGCTCTAGTAGTTTTCTGGTAGCATCTTTAGGATTCTCTATGTATACTATCATGTCATCTGCAAAGAGTGACAGCTTTACTTCTTCTTTTCCGATTTGGATTCCTTTTATTTCCTTTTCTTCTCTGATTGCTGTGGCTAAAACTTCCAAAACTACGTTGAATAAGAGTGGTGAGAGTGGACAACCTTGTCTTGTTCCTGATCTTAGTGGAAATGCTTTCAGTTTTTCACCATTGAGGACGATGTTGGCTGTGGGTTTGTCATATATGGCCTTTATTATGTTGAGGAAAGTTCCCTCTATGCCTACTTTCTGCAGGATTTTTATCATAAATGGGTGTTGAATTTTGTCAAAAGCTTTCTCTGCATCTATTGAGATGATCATATGGTTTTTCTCCTTCAATTTGTTAATATGGTGTATCACGTTGATTGATTTGCGTATATTGAAGAATCCTTGCATTCCTGGAATAAACCCCACTTGATCATGGTGTATGATCTGTTTAATGTGCTGTTGGATTCTGTCTGCTAGTATTTTGTTGAGGATTTTTGCATCGATGTTCATCAGTGATATTGGCCAGTAGTTTTCTTTCTTTGTGACATCCTTGTCTGGTTTTGGTATCAGGGTGATGGTGGCCTCGTAGAATGAGTTGGGGAGTGTTCCTCCCTCTGCTATATTTTGGAAGAGTTTGAGAAGGATAGGTGATAGCTCTTCTCTAAATGTTTGATAGAATTCGCCTGTGAAGCCATCTGGTCCTGGGCTTTTGCTTGTTGGAAGATTTTTAATCACAGTTTCAATTTCAGTGCTTGTGATTGGTCTGTTCATATTTTCTATTTCTTCCTGATTCAGTCTTGGCAGGTTGTGCCTTTCTAAGAATTTGTCCATTTCTTCCAGGTTGTCCATTTTATTGGCATAGAGTTGCTTGTAGTAATCTCTCATGATCTTTCGTATTTCTGCAGTGTCAGTTGTTACTTCTCCTTTTTCATTTCTAATTCTATTGATTTGAGTCTTCTCCCTTTTTTTCTTGATGAGTCTGGCTAATGGTCTATCAATTTTGTTTATCCTTTCAAAGAACCAGCTTTTAACTTTATTGATCTTTGCTATCGTTTCCTTCATTTCTTTTTCATTTATTTCTGATCTGATTTTTATGATTTCTTTCCTTCTGCTAACTTTGGGGTTTTTTTGTTCTTCTTTCTCTAATTGCTTTAGGTGCAAGGTTAGGTCGTTTTTTCGAGATGTTTCCTGTTTCTTAAGGTAGGATTGTATTGCTATAAACTTCCCTCTTAGAACTGCTTTTGCTGCATCCCATAGATTTTGAGTCGTCGTGTCTCCATTGTTATTTGTTTCTAGGTATTTTTTGATTTCCTCTTTGATTTCTTCCATGATCACTTCGTTATTAAGTAGTGTATTGTTTAGCCTCCATGTGTTTGTATTTTTTACAGATCTTTTCCTGTAATTGATATCTAGTTTCATAGCGTTGTGGTCGGAAAAGATACTTGATACAATTTCAATTGTCTTAAATTTACCAAGGCTTGATTTGTGACCCAAGATATGATCTATCCTGGAGAATGTTCCATGAGCACTTGAGAAAAATGTGTATTCTGTTGTTTTTGGATGGTATGTCCTTTAAATATCAATGAAGTTCATCTCGTTTAATGTATCATTTAAAGCTTGTGTTTCCTTATTTATTTTCATTTTGGATGATCTGTCCCTTGGTGAAAGTGGGGTGTTAAAGTCCCCTACTATGATTGTGTTACTGTCGATTTCCCCTTTTATGGCTGTCAGTATCTGCCTTATGTATTGAGGTGCTCCTATGTTGGGTGCATAAATATTTACAATTGTTATATCTTCTTCTTGGATCTATCCCTTGATCATTATGTAGTGTCCTTCTTTGTCTCTTCTAATAGTCTTTGTTTTAAAGTCTATTTTGTCTGATATGAGAATTGCTACTCCAGCTTTCTTTTGGTTTCCATTTGCATGAAATACCTTTTTCCATCCCCTTACTTTCAGTCTGTATGTGTCTCTAGGTCTGAAGTGGGTCTCTTGTAGACAGCAAATATATGCGTCTTGTTTTTGTATCCATTCAGCCAATCTGTGTCTTTTGGTGGGAGCATTTAGTCCATTTACATTTAAGGTAATTATCGATATGTGTGTTCCCATTCCCATTTTCTTAATTGTTTTGGGTTCGTTATTGTAGGTCTTTTCCTTCTTTTGTGTTTCTTGCCTAGAGAAGTTCCTTTAGCAGTTGTTGTAGAGCTGGTTTGGTGGTGCTGAACTCTCTCAGCTTTTGCTTGTCTGTAAAGGTTTTAATTTCTCCATCAAATCTGAATGAGATCCTTGCTGGGTAGAGTAATCTTGGTTGCAGGTTTTTCTCCTTCAACACTTTCAGTATGTCCTGCCACTCCCTTCTGGCTTGCAGAGTTTCTGCTGAAAGATCAGCTGTGAACCTTATGGGGATTCCCTTGTGTGTTATTTGTTGTTTTTCCCTTGCTGCTTTTAATATGTTTTCTTTGTATTTAATTTTTGACAGTTTGATTAATATGTGTCTTGGCGTATTTCTCCATGGATTTATCCTGTATGGGACTCTCTGTGCTTCCTGGACTTGAACTATTTCCTTTCCCATATTAGGGAAGTTTTCAACTATAATCTCTTCAAATATTTTCTCAGTCCCTTTCTTTTTCTCTTCTTCTTCTGGAACCCCTATAATTCGAATGTTGGTGCGTTTAATGTTGTCCCAGAGGTCTCTGAGACTGTCCTCAGTTCTCTTCATTCTTTTTTCTTTATTCTGCTCTGCAGTAGTTATTTCCACTAGTTTATCTTCCAGGTCACTTATCCGTTCTTCTGCCTCAGTTATTCTGCTATTGATCCCATCTAGAGTATTTTTCATTTCATTTATTGTGTTGTTCATCATTGTTTGTGTCATCTTTAGTTCTTCTAGGTCCTTGTTAACTGATTCTTGCATTTTGTCTATTCTATTTCCAAGATTTTGGGTCATCTTTACTATCATTATTCTGAATTCTTTTTCAGGTAGACTGCCTATTTCCTCTTCATTTGTTAGGTCTGGTGGGTTTTTATCTTGCTTCTTCATCTGCTGTGTGTTTTTCTGTCTTTTCATTTTGCTTATCTTACTGTGTTTGGGGTCTCCTTTTTGCAGGCTGAAGGTTCGTAGTTCCTGTTGTTTTCTGTGTCTGTCCCCAGTGGCTAAGGTTGTTTCAGTGGTTTGTGTAGGCTTCCTGGTGGAGGGTACTAGTGCCTGTGTTCTGGTGGATGAGGCTGGATCTTGTCTTTCTGGTGGGCAGGTCCACGTCTGGTGGTGTGTTTTGGGGTGTCTGTAGACTTATTATGATTTTAGGCAGCCTCTCTGCTAATGGGTGGGGTTGTGTTCCTGTCTTGCTAGTTGTTTCGCATAGGATGTCCAGCACTGTAGCTTGCTGGTCGTTGAGTGAAGCTGGGTGCTGGCGTTGAGATGGAGATCTCTGGGAGATTTTCGCTGTTTGATATTATGTGCAGCTGGGAGGCCTCTTGCGGACCAGTGTCCTGAAGTTGGCTCTCCCACCTCAGAGGCACAGCACTGACTCCTGGCTGCAGCACCAAGAGCCTTTCATCCACAGGGCTCCTTAATTTGGGATGATTCGTTGTCTATTCATGTATTCCACAGATGCAGGGTACATCAAGTTGATTGTGGAGATTTAATCCGCTGCTTCTGAGGCTACTGGGAGAGATTTCCCTTTCTCTTCTTTGTTCTCACAGCTCCCAGGGGCTCAGCTTTGGATTTGGCCCCGCCTGTGCGTGTAGGTCGCCGGAGGGCGTCTGTTCTTTGCTCAGACAGGACGGGGTTAAAGGAGCCGCTGATTCGGAGGCTCTGGCTCACTCAGGCCGGGGGGAAGGGAGGGTCACGTTGTGCGGGGGCGGGCCCGCGGAGGCAGAGGCCGGCGTGACGCTGCTAGCCTGAGGCGCGCCGTGCGCTCTCCCGGGGGAGCCGTCCCGGGATCCCGGGGCCCCGGCAGTGGCAGGCCGCACAGGCCCCCCGGAAGGGGGTGTGGACAGTGACCCGTGTTCGCACACAGGCCTCCCGGTGGCGGCAGCAGCGGCCCTAGCGTCTCATGTCTGTCTCTGGGCTCCGCACTTTTAGCCGCGACTCGCGCCCGTCTCTGGAGCTCCTCCAAGCAGCGCTCTCAATCCCCTCTCCTCGCGCACCAGGAAACAAAGAGGGAAGAAAAAGTCTCTTGCCTCCTCGGCAGGTCCAGACCCCCCCCCCCCGCCCCCGACTCCCTCCCGGCCAGCTGCGGTGGACCAACGCCCTGCAGGCTGTGTTCACGCCGCCAACCCCAGTCCTCTCCCGGCGCTCCGACAGAAGCCGGAGCCTCAGCTCCCAGCCCCGCCTGCCCCAGCGGGCGAGCAGAGAAGCCTCTCGGGCTGGTGAGTGCCGGTCGGCCCGATCCTCTGCGCTGGAATCTCTCCGCTTTGCCCTCCGCACCCCTGTTGCTGTGCTCTCCTCCGTGGCTCCCAAGCTCCCCCACTCCGCCACCCGAAGTCTCCGCCCGCGAAGGGGCTTCCTAGTGTGTGGACACTTTTCCTCCTTCACAGCTCTCTCCTGCTGGTGCAGGACCCGTCCCTATCCTTTTGTTTCTGTTTATTTTTTTCTTTTGCCCTACCCAGGTACGTGGGGGGGTTCCTTGCCTTTTGGGAGTTCTGAGGTCTTCTGCCAGCGTTCAGTAGGTGCTCCGTAGGAGTTGTTCCACGCGTAGATGTATTTCTGGTGTATCTGTGGGGAGGAAGGTGATCTCCGCGTCTTCCATCTTGTTTTGCATAGCAAAATGTTTGTGAGATTCATCTGTCTTACTGAATTGCACAAGTGGTCTTACCCTTTTTATTGCTAAGTAGTATTTCATTAATATACCACAGGTTGTTTATTCATTCTTTTCTTTCCCTTGTTGGTTATCTGTTTTAAATACAGCAGTGTGTACATGTCAATCCCAAACTCCCAATCTATCCTTACCTGTTACCCTTCTTCCCTGGTAACCATAAGTTCGTTCTCTAAGTCTGTGAGTCTGTTTCTGTTTTGTAAATAAGGTCACTTGTATCATTTCTTTTTAGATTCCATATATAAGCAATATCATATGATATTTGTCTTTCTGTGTCTTACTTCACTTAGTATGATAATCTCTAGGTCCATCCATGTTGCCACAAATGGCTTTATTTCATTCTTTTGAATGGCTGAGTAATATTCCATTGTATATATGTGCCACATCTTCTTTATCTATTAATCTGTTGATGGACACTTAGGTTGCTTCCATGTCCTGGCTATTGTAAATAGAGCTGCAATGAACATTGTGGTAAATGACTCTTTTCATTATGGTTTTCTCTGGGTATACGCCCAGGAGTGGGATTGCTGGATCATATGATAGCTCTACTTTTAGTTTTTTAAGGAACCTCCATACTGTTCTCCATAGTGGCTGTATCAATTTACATTCCCACCAACAGTGTAGGAGGGTTCCCTTTTCGCCACACCCTCTCCAGCATTTATTGTTTGTAGATTTTTTCATGATGGTCATTCTGACTGGTGTGAGGCAATATCTCTTTGTAGTTTTGATTTGCATTTCTCTAATAATTAATTTCTGCTCTATTCTTAACATTTTTCTCCTTGTCAACTTGATTTTCAGCTTACCTCCTCTGCCTCAGCCCAGTGCATTCCATCTATGTTCTTAAAGGAAAACAAGGAAAGATATTTCCGTCAGCGTTTCTCAATAGCCTGAATGACTCTGTCATGCTTCCTTTTTGGTTTGGGGTCCTGGGATGGGACATGGGGGTTAAAGAGGGTCAGGCAATTGAGTCTATATAAACAGGATTGAGTGCATGGATGCCAGGGAACAATTTGTGCTAAATCCTTTGATCCAAACCTTCTAGGATTCAGTTGAGTGAGTTGGACCAGCCCAAATCTAAAAGACTGAGATGGATGCAGATTCCCTGGTTGGCCAACATGGTTCCTAAGTGGAAGCAATTAGGGCAGTGCTTCTCAAGCTATCTGTGGTAAATTATTAGACGTTAAAAACTTCCAGCTCATAGCATATCGATACTTTTGTAAAAATACAATAAAATCTGGGCTTCCCTGGCGGCGCAGTGGTTGAGAGTCTGCCTGCCGATGCAGGGGACACGGGTTCGTGCCCCGGTCCGGGAAGATCCCACATGCCATGGCCGCTGAGCCTGCACGTCCGGAGCCTGTGCTCCGCAGCGGGAGAGGCCACAACAAGAGGCCTGCGTACCGCAAAAAAAAAAAAAAAAAAAAACCACCCAAAAAACAGTAAAATCCTATAAACTAAAATAAAAAAGACATAAAATCCAAGCCTAACTGTTTTATTAGATTCAAGAAACATCAATTATATTTCAATAAATAAAATCAAAGCAAGTATAACATAAAAAGCAAAAGAATTACAGAAACCAGACATGTTTATGACAGGGTATGCATGTAGGTGATTAATATAATTACTATTACACCTAGCTTTTTGTTATTCCACAATCACAGCTAAACACAAGTTGAGTGAAGTAGTAATTCCTCATATTAAATGCCTATGCACATTTTTAAATGAACATTGTATCAGTATTTGATTTTCTAATGTTACAAATGAGCTTGTTTCTTGCTTATTAACTAGAGACCATTCCTCATAGGGCATAATGCATATCTAAAATGTTTATGTTTTGTTTTAATAGCACTCATGGTAGAGCGGTCAATCTTACGTATGGGTGGTGAGGAAAGTAGAACAAGTTATTTTAAGGCAATTTCAGCAAGCTCAGGATATTTATTTTTAACTGTTATCCACAATGAACTAAGCAATGCTGTATTTTCAGAATTAGTCTTCAATCTTTTCTCAGCACCCAGTTCTAACAATTAATCTTGTAAAGTGTAATTGAATTCAAATTATCTTTTTATGAAAGAGATTAAAGATCCATGAATTTCCTGTGTGTGAAATTTTTTGACGGAAAATAAAATCCAAAATGTTCTAACAGATTTGTAAGCTAGTCAGAGAAAACTTTTTGCAGATTTGTAATATTAAGATCCTTGCCTAAGTCAATGATAATTGTTAAATTATGGAATATGTCATGAAAATATGTAAAACCTTTGTCCTTCCAAGGTTCTAACTTTTCTTTTGCTTTTTAGATCTTGTCTGCCATTGAAAACCACGTTGTATCGTGTCCTTGTATGGGGTAAGTACAGAACTTAGATCATAAATATACTGAAAATATAACACAAAAATATCAAACTAATTTGTATCTTTAAGAAGTTGGGTTAAGCTGGTTTCTTTCTTTTTTTAATTTTTATTTTTTGGCATTGCCTCGCAGCCTGTGGGATCTTAGTTCCCTGACCAGGGATTGAACCCACACCCCCTGCAGTGGAAGCACAGAGTCTTAACCACTGGACCACCAGGGAAGTCCCTGTAAATAGTGTTGCTGTGAACATTGGGATGCATGTATCTTTTCGAATTAGAGTTTTCATTTTCTTCCGCATATATACCTAGGAGTGGAATTGCTGGATCATATGGTAATTCTATTTTTAGTTTTTTAAGGAACCTCCATACTGTTTTCCATAGTGGCTGCACCAGTTTACGTTCCCACCAACAGTGTAGGAGGGTTCCCTTTTCTTTACATCCTCTCCAACATTTATTATTTGTAGATTTTTGATGATAGCCATTCTGACCAGTGTGAGGTGATACCTCATTGTAGTTTTGATTTGCATTTCTGTGCTTAGTGATGTTGAGTATCTTTTCATGTACTTGTTGGCCATCTGTATGTCTTCTCTGGAAAAATGTCTATTTAGATCTTCCACCCATTTTTTGATTGGGTTGTTTGTTTTTTGATATTGAGTTGTGTGAGCTGTTTGTATATTTTGGAAATTAAGCCCTTGTTGGTCACATCGTTTTCAAATATTTTCTCCCATTCCCTAGGCTGTCTTTTCATTTTGTTTATGGTTTCCTTTGCTGTGCAAAAGCTTTTAAGTTTATTTATTTATTATTTTTTATTATTTTTATTTTTCTTGTGGTACGCGGGCCTCTCACTATTGTGGCCTCTCCCGTTGCGGAGCACAGGCTCCAGACGTGCAGGCTCAGCGGCCATGGCTCACGGGCCCAGCCGCTCCACGGCGTGTGGGATCTTCCCGGACCAGGGCACGAACCCGTGTCCCCTGCATTGGCAGGTGGACTCTCAACCACTGCGCCACCAGGGAAGCCCCTAAGTTTATTTTTTTTAACATCTTTATTGGCGTATAATTGCTTTACAATGGTGTGTTAGTTTCTGCTTTATAACAAAGTGAATTAGCTATACATATATGTATATCCCCATATCTCCTCCCTCTTGCATCTCCCTCCCACCCTCCCTATCCCACCCCTCTAGGTGGTCACAAAGCACCAAACTGATCTCCCTGTGCTATGCAGCTAAAGCTTTTAAGTTTGATTAGGTCCCATTTATTTATTTTTGCTTTTGTTTCTTTTGCCTTGGGAGACTGATCTAAGAAAATAGTGCTACAGTTTATGTCAAACAGTATTTCTCCTATGTTCTCTTCTAGGAATTTTATGGTGTCATATCTTACATTTAGGTCTTTAAACCATTTCAAGTTTAGTTTTGTATAAGGTGTGAGGAATGTCCTAATTTTATTGATTTACATGTAGCTCTCCAGATTTCCCGACACTACTTGTTGAAGAGACTTGCTTTTCTCCATTGTATATTCTTGCCTCCTTTGTTGTAGATTAATTGACCATACATGTGTGAGTTTATTTCTGGGCTCTCTATTCTGGTCCATTGATTTTTGTGTCTGTTTTTGTGCCAGTACCACACTATTTTGATTACTGTAGCTTTGTAGTATAGTCTGAAGTCTGGAAGGGTTATACCTCCAGCTTTGTTCTTTTTTTCTCAGGATTGTTTGGCAATTCTAGGTCTTTTGTGGTTCCATATAAATTGTATTATTATTTGTTCTAGTTCTGTGAAAAATGTCATGGATATTTTTATAAAGATTGCATTAAATCTGTAGATTGCTTTGGGTAAAATGGCCATTTTAACAATATTAATTCTTCCAATCCAAGAGCATGGTATATCTTTCCATTTCTTTGAATCATCTTCAGTTTCCTTTATCATTCTTTTATAGTTTTCAGTATATAGGTCTTTCACCTCTGTGTTTAAGTTCACTCTTAGGTATTTTGTTTTTGATGCAATTTTGAGTGGGATTTTTTTCTTTTTACTTTTTCTGATAGTTCATTATTAGTGTATAGAAATACAAGATTAATATACAGGAATCTATTGCATCCTGCTACCTTTATGAATTCATTAGTTCTAATAGCTTTTATTAATTAAAATTTTTTTAATTTTATATTGGAGTATAGTTGATTTACAATGTTGTGTTAGTTTAAGGTGTACAGGAAAGTGACTTAGTTATACATGTATCTATTCTTTTTCAGATTATTTTCCCATGTAGGCTATTACGGAGTAGTGAGTAGAGTTCCCTGTGCTATATACTAGGTCCTTGTTGATTATCTTTTTTTTTTTTTTTTTGCGGTACGCGGACCTCTCACTGTGGTGGTCTATCCCGTTGTGGAGCACAGTCTCCGGACACGCAGGCTCAGTGGCCATGGCTCACGGGCCCAGCCGCTCCGCGGCATGTGGGATCTTCCCGGACCGGGGCACAAACCCGTGTCCCCTGCATCGGCAGGTGGACTCTCAACCACTGCGCCACCAGGGAAGCCCGATTATCTATTTTATATATAGTAGTGTATATATGTTAATCCCAACTTCCTAATTTATCCCTCCTGCTCACCCCCTTTCCCCTTTGGTAACCATAAGTTTGTTTTTGAAGCCTGTGAGTCTGTTTCTGTTTTGTAAGTTCATTTGTATCATTTTTTAAAGATTCTACATATAAGTGATATCATGTGATACTTTTTCTCTACCTGACTTACTTCACCTAGTATGATAATCTCTAGATCTATCCCTGTTGCTGCAAATGGCATTATTTCATTCTTTTTTGTGGCTGAGTAATATTCCATTCTATATATTACCACATTTTCTTTATCCATTCATCTGCCGATGAACATTTAGGTTGCTCCTATGTCTTGGCTGTTGTAAACAGTGCTGCAATGAACATTGGGGTGCATGTGTCTTTTTGAATTATGGTTTTCTCCAGGTATATGTCCAGGAGTGAGATTGCTGCGTCATATGGCAGTTCTATTTTTAGTTTTTTAAGGAAACTCCATACTGTTTTCTGTAGTGGTTGTACCAACTTACATTCCCACCAACAGTGTAGGAGGGTTCCCTTTTCTTCACACCCTCTTCAGCATTTATTACTTGTAGACATTTTGATGATGGCCATTCTGAACCGTGTGAGATAATACCTCATTGCAGTTTTGGTTTGTGTTTCTCTAATAATTAGCAACGTTGAGCAACTTTTCATGTGCTTTTTAGCCATCTGTATGTCTTCTTTGAGAAACGTCTACTTGGGTCTTCTGTCCATTTTTTGATTGGGTTGTTTGTTTTTTATTTCTAATAATTTTTGTGTGGAGACTAGGGTTCTCTGTATAGAATATCATGTCACCTACACACAGTGACAGTTTTACCTCTTCCCTTCCACTTTGGATACCTTTTATTTCTTTTTTTTTGCGGTCTGAGGGCTGTGGCTAGGACTTCCAATCCTATGTTGATTAGAAGTGGTAAGAGTGGGCATCCTTTTCTTGTTCCTGAATTTAGCGGGAAGGTTTTTAGCTTTTCACCATTGAATATTATGTTGGCTGTGGGTTTGCCATAAATGGCCTTTATGTTGAGATATGTTTCCTCTCTACCCGCTTTGATGAGAGTTTTATCATGAACGGACGCTGAATTTTGTGAAATGCCTTTTCTGCATCTATTGAGATGATCATGTGGTTTTTTCCTTTCTTTTTGTCAATGTGGTGTATCACATCGATTGATTTGCCTATAGATAAGGCAAGCATCATCACTAGCACAGAGCTTAGTTAGTACTTAGTAAATGGTAGTTTTTATCACAATTAGTTCATGATTATTGAGTGTTGCCCTTCGGGAAACTAAAATGCTTTTGTTTAGGGGTGTTCATTACAAATGAGTGTGTGCACACAGGTGTGCATGCACACATAAATACACGTGTCCACACTCGCGCTCAAATACGCACATACTCACATGCCATAGACATTTTATTTGGGTTCAGCCAGCTGCATCTAGAGCACATCTTCTAGTTGCATTCATGATCATTTGGGGGCCCACATAAGGGGAAGTTAGATTGATTTGGGGGTAAAATAGGATGAATTGAGAAACTCACACATTTTTTTGCTGACTAACATAGGGGAACTGTCAAAAGGCTAAGACCAGGATTTGATTCTGCTCCAAATCTCTGTGCCATTAACTCGACTGATTTTTCTCTTCCTTTGTTAAAGTGTTACTGTCTCTTTTGATCCTGCAAGATGTATTACATTTGGCAGAAGCCATGGAAGAAAGTATATCAGAGAAGTGAGAACTGTTGTCATCAACTAACCTTCACAGTTGACGTTTGTCAAAGGTTCAACTGACCTTCACTACCTTTTCAAGAATAACTTACTCTTATAAAATTGTACACACAGTGTGATAAAACTTTCATATAAAAAAACCCAGTGTAGATATCTACAGAAAAAAGATGGTTATTTTAGAATGGTGGGATTATGGGTATTTTCCAATGTTCTCCTATCAGTATGTAGTTTTAAACATAATCAGAAGCAGCTAAAAAGTGCTTTTTTTTTTTTAAACAAAGAAAGAAAATAACCTACTCTTACTAATACAAGGAGGCTTGTTCTTTTGTGCTTTCATTTTCATCATAGGGGAGGTGGAGGAGTGAAATTTATTAGTTTGGGGATTGTTTTGAGAGTTTCTCTTTTGGATTTTATCTCCACATTTTCTGAAAAGCTCTTATGTGAATTTACTACTCAGACTGCTTTGCTGGTTTATTATTAGACCATCCTCCTCCAAACTTGGCTGGAAATCAGAGGCCCATCCAGATAAGAATCTCCACAATGTGCATTTTCAGAGCAAGTCAGAAGTTGTTTCGTTTTAACACTCAAAGAAAGCTTTTGTATTTTCGGTTTCAAGTGCTCTGCAGTAAACCAGCAGTCTATATAGATTATACAAAAGGGTCATATGTTGGTTTGAGCTAGCTTCTAGGGGAAAAAATTCACCATTGAGGAACAGCAAGCGTTTAAACAATGAACTGACAGCTGTCCGGTCCATTAGATCCCTCCATGGGGCCAACTCCTGCTCTTTTCAATTTCACTGTGATCTGTAGATACAACTCTTCATGTCTGAGCTGGTGGTGACGGGCTGTGTTCCAGTAGCACCTGCACTTATCAGAGCGATACCTTTCATCAGAGAACTCTCACATAAAGTCCTTTACAAGGAAGAGAAACAGTGCCAGCTTGGAAATGGAGAAGAAAATATGTACCTATTTCAAGTTCCGAATTGGCCATTTAAGTACTTGTAGAGTGAGAACTAAAAGCTTGAAGCTCTTGATTTATACTGTATTCTCATGGACATTCTCAGGAGTATCAGGATCCAACCTTTGCTGAATTTTAACCCAAATAGTTAAACCTCATAGTTTGCTAAATTAAGTGCTAATTTAACGATGATGTCTGTCTTTAAAAAATAAAAATCTTTCGGTGAAAGTCTTACAGAAGCGATATAAAAGAATGTTTGCTTCAGCTTCTGCTTCAGGGAACTACAGTCCTCTTAATTTTCTCTTTACTGGAGTCCAGTGTCCATAATTGTGAGCCCTTTTGAACAGCCCAGGGGTTTGGTCCAGGGTTTCGCAGGAAGAGAGTAAAAAGTCCTAGGTGAAGACAAGCCTTTGATTCTTTTTTTTTTTTTAACTTTTTTTTTTTTTGTGTGGTACGCGGGCCTCACACTGTTGTGGCCTCTCCCGTTGCGGAGCACAGGCTCCGGACGCGCAGGCTCAGCAGCCATGGCTCACGGGCCCAGCCGCTCTGCGGCATGTGGAATCTTCCCGGACCGGGGCACGAACCCGCGTCCCCTGCATCGGCAGGTGGACTCTCAACCACTGCGCCACCAGGGAAGCCCTTTTTTTTTTTTTTTTAACTTTTTAAATAAGATATAATTAAATGAGATATAATTCACAAACCATGCAATTTACAATTTAAAGTATACAATTCAATGGCTTTTAGAATATTCACAGAGTTGTATAACCATCACCCAAATCAATCTTGGAACATATTCATTATCCCAAAAAGAAATTCCATACCCATGAGCTGTCACTCCCTACTCCCCATTCTCTTCAGCCTAGGCTACCACTAATGTACCTTCTGTCTCTGTAGACTTCCCTGTTCTGGACATTTCACATGAATGGAATTATACAGTTGAAGTCTTTTGTGGTTGGCTTCTTTCGCTTAATATTTTTGACGGTCATCCATGTTGTAGCATATATCAGTACTTCATTCCTTTTTATAAGCCTTTGATTCTTTTTATCAGGGTCTTTTCTCACCTTTGACTTGATTCTCTGCTAAATTACTCTTTTCCTTCAGTCTCTTAGAATGTCTTCCTTTGGGGTCCCTGGTTTAGATTTTTGGTTGATGTTTTTATCGGTGTTTTGGGGGCCACTGCTTGCCCTGATCACGTCTCAGATCTGCCAAATCTTGATTGCTTTCTTAGTTCTGAACCCCATCACCTCCTCTCACCTCTGATCCTTAAT
Source organism: Pseudorca crassidens (assembly GCF_039906515.1). NCBI lineage: Eukaryota > Metazoa > Chordata > Mammalia > Artiodactyla > Delphinidae > Pseudorca > Pseudorca crassidens. The sequence continues at coordinate 106,429,515 of NC_090317.1, read as the reverse complement.
AACTGCACCTCTGCTTTCCTAGACACAGCTTTAACCTGCCCCTGCCTCTGCCCGGGCTGAACCTAACTAGGTTTCAGCTCGACCAGTCTGAACTGAGCAGTCAGTTCAGCCAGTCAATTCAATTTACATTCCAAAAATCAGCCCCACTAGTTCTTCAATTCAGTGGTTTTACTTTTTTCATAATTAATCAGCAAATTTTTGACTGCATGAGATGATAAAGTCAAAACAGAAAATTGGTTATGTCTCAGCATCTTTTTTTAGCTTTTTTCTCCGTACAAGAATACTGAATAAATTTGGTAGGTGTAGGGAATAAGCATTTTTAATTTCATAGTTTAAAGTTTCATAGTTAGACCTCAAAGCAGAAAGAGGCTCCCTCATCTCATCAGACGGGAGAGGACAGTAGTGGCAGTACTTTAATAGGCATGGCAAAAGAAACTTAGAATCGAGGTTATGAGACCTGCAGTAAGTAATCTCTCCATTACCTAAGACCCTCCATCTAAAACCCAGTCCACATATTCTGTTCCATTTAGTAGCTGTTGGTGTTTGAGCTCTTCTTCCTCAGGACAAGTGTAAGTGCCTTGCGACTGGGCATGTCCCACTCATATTTGTACCTTTCACAGTCTCTGGCACCAAACTCAGTGCCCAGTGAGTCCCCCAAAGCCACTGAATTCATGGTTAAGCTGAAGAAGGAAAAGACCTATGTTGAAAAATATAGATCCATGCACTTTTTTTTTGTGGTGGTAACACAGGAACGAAGGAGGATGTAAATAATACCTGAGTGGAAGTGCCTCAAGGGGAACATTCACCCACTCAGAATAGACTGATGTCATGTCATCTTGACTATGGGAAAAGCAAATCAAATAGGTTTAGTATTCAAAGAGCCACTTACAACGTTAAAGCTTCTACTAAATAAATCCAGCGTAATATTTTTACCAAAAAACGTCATAAGGCGTCAGATGGCAAAGTAATATGAAAAGATTCATTAGACCTGCTTAATCCATCCAGAATGAGATGAACTGTGGAGCAGTTTTATCTGGACACGGAGGCATCCAGCCTTCTCTGTATCAGACAGAAACATTCAATGCAATGAGATAAATGCAAACACTGCGAAACATTCTCTATGTATCACGAGAACATAGAGGAACATAAGTTATAAGAAAAAAATGCTGAACAAAGTCTGAACTACTACCACTGTCAAAATGCTGACATTGATTTTATTCACTTCTTGAGATCTAAATTGGAAAATCAAAAAGGATCAGATTGAACACAGGTCTTTATGATATACTATAATCAAAGACAGTATGGGGCTAGAACTACAATATATAATGGAAGGTCTTAAGGATGGAATTTGCTGATTCTTGGATGGAGAAATAAGCTGCCATTATCAGAATGAGTTTTGTTCCACAACTTAGTGATTTATTACTTGTGTTGCCAATTCACAGATCATTGTCATATCACTCAGACAAAGAAATATGAAGCTTTGTAAAGAATAAATAAGGAAAAGGAAAGAGCTAAACTTACAAAATTATGTGCAAATAAAGAAAGGGAAGACTAATTTGCTATCAAATGGCTTTTATCTTAAAAAAAATACAGAGGCACAAAGAAGTAACTCTTTCTTGTGGTTATATATAAAAGCAGGGTTGTTTAAAAATGTTAAGAAATTAGCTTTCACAGAGAAATGTGTTCATAGAGAAAATAGAGATGCTAAAATGGCATTGGAGGACTCATGTCTGGACTCTTTGCTTCCTTTGTCAGGTGGTTGCTCCGTTAATTAATGCAGTAGATCAGGAGTCTGTAGACTACTAAGAGAGTTTTTTTTTGTAACATTCTTTTTCCCCCCCTTTAAAAAAATTGAATTATAGATGATTTACAATGTTGTGTTAGTTTCAGGTGTACAGTGAAGTGATTCATTTCTACATACATATATTTTTTTTCAGATTCTTTTCCCTCACACATTATTAAAAAATACTGAGTAGAGTTCCCTGTGCTATCCAGGAGGTCCTCGTTGATTATTTTATATGTAGCAGTGTGTGTATGTTAATCCCAACCTCCCAATTTATCCCTCCCCCCACCACTTTTACTAAGGGGTTTTGACACTTGTATATATATGGTTGCAAAAATTTTTTTAGAAGAATGGTATTTCGTGACATGTGACAATTACATGAAGAATTCAGTGTCCGTAAATAAAGTTTTATTGGGACACAGCCATGCCCATGCATTTACAGATTGTCTGTGGTGGCTTTCATGCCCACCACAGCAGAGTTTAGTTGGGACAGACCATATGGCCTGAAAAGCCTAAATCCATTTGTTATCTGGCCCTTTATGGGAAAAATTTGGCAACCCCTATATTATATCATTAATGACATATCTAAACCCAGAAAGAGGACAAGTTTAGAAAGAGACTGGTACTTCATGTAACTTTACATCTGAAGAAAAAAAATTCTACTACACAGATACACTTATTTCCATGCACACACATAAAGGGGCACCTACAGATGACCCGTAAGGGCAGCTAATACATCTCATGGGTGCTTTTGATAGAGGAGTAAATTCACATGTTACTTGGAGTGCTACTTACGAGAAGAGATTAGCATTTGGAACAGATCCCTAGTCGTTTTTCTCTGTTCTCTTTATGACTGGAATAAATGGGCTGCATTTGACTGAGCTTTTCACAAAATTCTAGACCCATACAGCAAGAAGGAATACTAACGTTAGGTCTTTCCAAATTTAAATATGTTGAATGTCACCAGTACCAATGAGAACCTAATGATTCTTAGCAACTTGCAACATCAAAAAAAAAAAATTGCAGTGACTTTCCTGGTGGTCCAGTAGGTAAGACTCCAGCCTCCCAATGCAGGGGGCCCAGATTCGATCCCTGGGCGGGGAACTAGATCCTGCATGCGTGCCGCAACTAAGAAGCATGCATGCCACAACTAAGAAGTCCACATGCTGCAATTAAAAGATCCCATATACCACAACGAAGATCCCACATGCTGCAACTAAGACCCGGCACTGCCAAAGTAAATAGATAGATAGATAGATAGAGAAATAAATTTAAAAATTGGAGCTTCCTTGCCCCATGTCGCTCCCATACCCCAGGATGCACACAAGGTTGTGTGTTTTCCAACTTCTTGAGGACTTGGCCAGAGAGAAAATAGAGCATGCACAAGAAAATATATTGTTGAATTTCCTGGTTATGGCTTTCTTATTTTAGACAACTCAAGTGTAAATGCAATCCTGACCTTTAAACATCCACACGATGATGTGTGAAAAATATACGGTACAAGCAATAAACAATCACCCAAGCATTATATTTCTAATTTAGTGTGCTACTATCTTATAGCATGTTGATTTTGTAAATATAATTCGTAGTGTTGCTATTGGGCAGAAAGCCACCACCCACAAGCAGGTGTCTGAGTAAAACTGTCCCGTAAAAGAAATCTTTAACAGAGAAACAAATACATTAAAAAAATGTTTACTTGTCATATGCATGAATGACCCTGAGAATAAAAGCAACTAGTGCGTGGATGAAATCGATAAATCGCTGGCTAATGTGGAACACTAGCTATTCTTTTGGAATTTTATCATGTTGGAATATTGTGACATCTCTGTGGGACCCAGTTACTTAAGAGGCAAAGCAAGTGACTGTGAGAAGCAAGGATGAGAAGCACTGTATTTTTCATGGGGTGAGGAAGGAGGTTTGTGCTCGGAGGACTCTGTACAAAGCGGTTGATTGCAAAAAAAAGGCTACAAATTCCATGCTCCAACCCCGTCTCTGCCTGTACGCCCTTTGCAAGTTAACTTTACTGCTCCTCCCATCAAGAGGTTGGGTCTGTTTTCCCACCCCTTGAACCTGGACTTGGCTGTAGGATACAAACAATCTTTTTAAAAAAATTTAATTTTATATTGGAGTATAGTTGATTAACAATGATGTGTTAGTTTTAGGTGTACAGCAAAGTGATTCAGTTATACGTATACATGTATCCATTCCTTTTCAGATTCTTTTCCCATTTAGGTTATTACAGAATATTAAATAGAGTTGCCTGTGCTATACAATAGGTCCTTGTTGATTATCTGTTTCCTGTGTAGTCATGTGTATCTGTTAATCCCAAACTCCTAATTTATCCCTCCCCCGACCTTCCCCCTTTGGTAAACGTAAGTTTGTTTTCTAAGAGAATCTTCAATAGCCCCTGCTCTTTGGAGTTTGCCCTTTCTTGGTGCTCTTTGTAACCCTGAGTCCGCCAGGTGATGGAGCCCAGGCTAGCCTACTGGACTCCATGGAACAGATATGAGCCATCCCAGCTGTGGCCCCTTAGATCAACCACCCTGCCACCTACTAGACAGGTGAATGAGACCGTGCTAGGCAGCCCAGACCAGAAGAACCTCTCAGCTGACCCACAGAATCAGGAGAATTTAACAAATGCTTATTATTTCAAGCCACTAAATTTTAGTGGCTTGTTATGCAGCCATAGTTAGAATAGGTGCTGAGGTACTGGACCCTGAGTGTCTCCTGCACTGGAGGTCCAGTCACACTGCTTTTGCCCAGAATTTGCCTGACAGTGGGGGCCATTACATTCAAGTCCTTTGAAGGCTGACAGGCTTCATGCTGATTGCTGGGGCTTGTTTATGGGGTCCAGGCTTACCTTAGCTCACGTGGGATTATGCAAAGTCCTAGGGGACCTTCGTGTGCTGGCAGCCACTTCTGTGAAGGGTCTTACAAATTCTGGTTCCTGTGCGTTTCCTCCTGGTCTGCTGGAATGGCTCAGGTCTGAAGTTGGGGCAGCCCCTGGAACCTCCCCACCAGTTGAAGAGTTCTTCGTACTCCACAGCCTCTAATGGTCCTCTGACAGTTACATATGTTTCCTGGACTTGTCCCGACTCTAGGGAGAATTTTTGAGATATTCACAGAAGCTCCAAGGACGGGGACAAAGACATACATCCATGCTATAGGCTCAGTGGGGAGGATGGTGTCAGGCTTTCTGGAGGCAAACGGCACTCCTCAGAGGACAGGCATTTTCATCAAGGGCCTGGGTTCTACACTGGATTCAGCCACAAATTAGCCCTACAGCCTGACAAAAAAAATGACTTCACTTTTCTGGGTCTCAGTTTCCAAATCCTTGAAGTGGGGAGAACTGGGTTGGATGGTACTTTACTGTCTTTGCTGGATTTAACAGTCTTTGGGATTCATCTCCCAGACTTTGCACCATGTCCTTCTCCAGCCCGCACTTTTTTCGACTTTGTGCTCTCATCCCTGGACCCAGAATTGTGATTTTGAGGGAGAAGTGAGGCAGGCCCATTCCAGGATGAGGACAAGAGCAATGAGCACAGATTTTATTCAGAACTTGCCTAACTGATGTTAAGTGACTTCTGCCAGGAGTCTGGCTAAAAGGGACTTAAGTAGAGGAATTGCTGGAGGTGGGAGAGGGAGCAGCCCAAGAAGAAGTCTGGGGACAGGGTCCGATCTATTGTGTTCCCTTGTAAATGGAGGGGTCCTCTCTCTCTCTCTCTCTCTCTCTCTCTCTCTCTCTCTCTCTCTCTCTCTCTCTCTGTCCCCCTCTCTCCCTCTCTCCCTCCCTCCCTCCCTCCCTCCCTCCCTCCCTCCCTCTCTCCCTCTCTCCCCCTCCCTCTCCCCCCTCCCTGTCCCCTCCCCTCCCCTCCCTCCCCTCCCCCTCCCTCCCTTCCTCCCTCCCCCCCCATCAATGATCTTGCAACAGCACGCAAGGACTTCAACCTGTGGGTTTACTTAATTAATCTTCCTCTGTGAATTCTGTTATCCTAACAAAATTTTGGTTTCTACACTGCATTAGTAGACTACTTTCAGATTTGCAAGGATTTTGTTTTGTTTTTTTAATGGGGTAAGGGAGTAAGGAAGTCAAAAAACCAACTATTTAAAAACATCACAATTTAGTTCAGGGCTTAGGTATTTTTTTATATTAAATTCTTACAAACTAGTCCCTGTTCAAAAGCCATCAATGGCTTCCCATCAGGTAAAATCCATCCCAGTTCCAGTGGCCTGAAAGTCACTTTGGAATGGCCTTTCTTGCTGACCTCAACTCCCACCACTCTCTCCATCAGTCAGCCCTATTTGTTGTCCCTGGAATACACCAAGATTGTCCCCACCTCATGACATTTTCTCTGGCTGTTTTCTGTGCCTGAAATGCTCCAACCCCAGGTCTTCTTGTGATTTACTGCTCTATTGCGAAGAAGGACTTTTTTTTTTATTGGAGTAGAGTTGATTTACAATGTTGTGTGCTTATTAGTGCTGCAGCAAAGTGATTCAGTCATACATATATATACACTCTTTGTTTTAAAATATTCTTTTCCATTATGGCTTACCATAGGATGTTGAACATAGTTCTCTGTGCTATACAGTAGGACCTTGTTGTTATCTGTTCTATGTATAAAAGCTTACACCTGCTAACCCCAGTCTCCCACTCCATCCCTCCCCCAACCACCTCCCCCTTGGCAACCACCAGTCTGTTCTCTATGTCTGTGATTCTGTTTCTGTTTCATAGATAGGTTCCTTTGTGTCATCTTTTAGATTCCACATATAAGTGATATCATATGGTATTTGCCTTTCTCTTTCTGACTTACTTCACTTAGCATGATAATCTCTAGTTGCATCCATGTTGCTGCAAATGGCATTATTTTGTTCTTTTTTATGGCTGAGTAGTATTCCATTGTATATATATGTACCACATCTTCTTTATCCATTCATCTGTCGATGGACATTTAGGTTGTTTCCATGTCTTGCTATTGTGAATAGTGCTGCTATAGAGGCAGAGATGAACATTGGGGTGCGTGTATCCTTTTGAATTATAGTTTTGTCCAGGTATATGCCCAGTAGTGGGATTGCTGGATCATATGCTAATTCTATTTTTAGTTTTCTGAGGAACTTCCATACTCTTTTCCACAGTGGCTGCACCAACTTACATTCCCACCAACAGTGTAGGAGGAGGAATAAGGACTTTACAGATTCTCCTTGCAGCTAGGGTTGAGAATAACTGAGCTAGATTGTCATTTAAGCTCAAAGCCCCTCAAATTTAAATATTGGTGTAAACCACCTGGTAGTCTTATTCCAACTCAGATTCTGATTCAGGAGTGGGGAGGGGCTGGAGATTCTGCATTTCTAAGAAACTCTCAGGGAATGCTTATCTCCCACCCCCATGGTGAATTCCCTAAGACCAGGGAATGTACTTCAATCTGTGCCAACTGCACAATAGGCACCCTGTGAGTGTTTGCTGACCGAAAGCTTCACAGTTACCGCAGCTTCCTTTCATGGCCTTGTGCCACTCCCAGTAGGTTCTGATGACCTAAAATAAGATGGGATATGTTGCTTAATCAAGATGTCAGGCTCTGTAATGTACATATGGATGTTATAAAAGGACTTCACATGGGTAAACATTTTGTATTAAATCCTTACATTCCAGAGCCGTAATGATTTCATTCTGGACAGAGAATGAAGCTTTCATCTCTCCAGCTATCATAAAATGGGCTCTTGTCCTTCAAATCCTTCCCCATGGCTATTATCCCCTCAGTCTTGCTGGGTTTGACATGAAGTGAGGTAGACTTCAGCCAGAGAGACTTTCTGAGGGGAAAAAATGGGAAAGTAAAGATGCTGCTGCTCTCCTTTTGGTATCCAGTATCCTCTGTACGGTCATAAATAGCACTGATTCCTGACATCCATACCACAGAACTAGATTCCAAGTCTCCGCTCTGTCAACAACTTCATCAATTGCCTTTATAGCATTTTCTTCTGAAGTCTTCTTTGTGCCACTTTCTATATCTTACCCTGCCCAGAGTGTCTTCACCCAAAAGACATCCCTCAGGCATCCCATTTAGTCACCTGCTAAATCCAAAATGAAGTCGCCCCTAATCTTGCCCCATCTTACACCAGCAGAGCAGATAGTCTAATTTCAGGGGCTGTATCTTCTCTCCTCCCCAGAGCATAAGAGAATGGAATTTCTTCCTAACGAGGTTAACAGGGATATTGTTGTTTCAGGGTTTGCTGACAGGCTGAAGATTTATCCTCTCCACTCTTTTTCCTGACTCTGAAGAGAATTGCAGACCTGGAATCTGTAGTGCCTCTGGGTCACTTAGTAATTTAAAGTTGATGACTTGGAAAGAGAATGGAGATAGAGATGCTGTCCTGGGATGTGTCCTTTTATAGAGAGGTATTGTAATTTGGGGGCAATATTCTCTCATGCAACTCTTTTGAAAAAAAAAAACAAAAACCAAAACACAGTGGTTTAGGAATGTATTGATACTTTGATGACTTAATCAGCCAGACACTCATGGCCACCCTTTCTGAGTATAGAGACAAAGATGTACAATTTACTGATTAGAAAAGGGTATCATGAAAGTACTAATTAAAATCTTACAAATATAATAGTGTATGATTCCATCTTATAAAGGTCAAAACCAAGCAAAAGTACTGTGCTATTAGAAGTCAAAATAGGGGTTACCTTGGGGTAGGGGTTTGTGGCTGGAAGGAAGCATAATGAATGCTTTCTGGGGTTCTGATAATGTTTCATTTCTTGATTCTTTTCCTTGGGTGTGTTCACTTTGCGAAATTTCATTGATCTATACACTTAGGATTTGTGTGGTATTCTTTGTATACCATACTTCATTAAAAAGTTTACCAGTAAATATCCTACAGTTATAAACACACTTTAAAACTGTTTTCTACTTACAAATTAATCGTAAGCTTAACAAATCACTGTCTGAAAATGTATTTGAAAATCCGCTGTTCAATGAAAGGACGGATTCCCCCCCATCTGAAATGTACATTTTCCCACTCAGCCTTTAGTGCCGTGTATGTGTCAGTCCTCTTCCCAACCCTAACAGCTTTGCTTTGATTGTGCTTAATGCTAGAAAAGCCAGGACTTGGAAGGAGCTGTAACCTTAACAGGCTTCTTTATCATCTTGTTGATGAATTATATCCTAGATACGTGCTCGCGTTGAAGTACGCAGCCTTCCATCAGTTATTAGTCACTGAAACCGCCTCAGATCTCAGTGACAGGGCTCACCATCAACAGCTGCAGGACAAGACGAGGGACCCTTGTGATCAAGCCTAGTGCTTCCTGGATACTCATTATGTCTCCACACAACGGATCTGGCTTTGCTTACCAAGTTAAAGAATGAATCAGAATGTTGTGACAGATTATACTGGTGCCTGCTTTACTTCCTAGGAGCGAACCAGACATAAGAGATGAATTCTTGTTCTTTTTTCTCCCTGTTGTAAATTTATTTATTTAATTTCTGGAATGGGTATACCTTCACATAGCTCATGAATCACAAAGTACAAATAGTATACAGGAAATAGTATTTCTGTCCCACTTCTGTCCTCCATCAATCGGGTCCAGGCCCACCATCACTGTTGATAGCGTCTTTGTATTCAGAGACTATTAGTGTGTACTAAAAAACAAACAAAACAAAATAAAACCCTGAAAATATCAATAAGAGGATTCTATCAGGTTCCTATGATCACTAACAAATCCCTGTTTTAGGACTGTGCCATTCAAAGTGTGGTCCTCAGACCAGCAGCGTCAGCATCACTTGGGAGTTCGTTAGAAATGCAGAATCTTGGGCCCCAGCCCAGACCCACAAATCAGAGTCTGCATTTTAACAAGGTCTCTGGGATTTGTAGCACCCGAAGGTGTGAGAAACCATGCTTTAGGGGAAAGGGACCTTGAGTGTCGAGATGGGGGGCTACAAAGGTACCCAACTTATCCTCAAGGAGTTCTTTGTTCTTTGGAGGAAAAATTAATTCAATAGATTCTCATGAACTTTGTCACAGTTTCCTCAAAGGTTTTTTTCTTGTGCATGTAAATCTCTTCTCGTGTACATAAAATGAGTGTAGTTGTCTTAGGCAGACATGTAGGTCTCTGAACGCTTGCCCTGTCTCCTCTGTCTCAAGTATTTGAGGACTCTCACTTGAGCATGTCTGGACCAAAACTTTGGGTGTCTGGGTGTTGAGCAATGGACACATGGTCCTGTTCCAGTCTGAGGATTTGGAGCCGGAGAGTTATCAACTCTGCGAAACAAGGGAAAGAAATTGCTTTTAAATTCTTATTGCTTCTTAGAATAAGAACATAACGATATTGTGTATGACTTGTAGTGGAGGGAAGAAATTCCATGGGATGTTTACCTCTTGCCTTGACACGTGACCTCCTTTTTGCTTGTCAAGACTTTTGGTGTGAGAGATTTTTTGCATTGATGTATGTGTTCGGGTTTCTCCAAGAAGGGACATACTGAAACTTGAAAAAAAATTTTTATTTTATATGGGAGTATAGTTGATTTACAATATTGTGTTAGTTTCAGGTATACAGCAAAGTGACTTAGTTTTTTATATATATATATATATATATATATATATATTCTTTTTCAGATTCTTTTCCCATGTAGGTTATTCCAGAGTATTGAGTAGAGTTCCCTGTGCTATACAGTAGGTCCTTGTTGATTATCTGTTTTATATCTAGTAGTGTGTATATGTTAATCCCAGCCTCCTAATTTATCCTTCCCCACAACCTTTCCCCTTTGGTAACCATAAGTTTGTTTTTGAAGTCTGTGACTCTGTTTGTTTTGTAAATAAGTTCATTTGTATCATTTTTTAGATTCCACGTGTAAGTGATACCATATGATATTTGTCTTTCTCTGTCTGATTTACTTCACTTAGGATGATAATCTCTGGGTCCATCTGTGTTGCTGCAAATGGCATTATTTCATTCTTTATTATGGCTGAGTAATATTCCATTGTATATATGTATCCCATCTTCTTTACCCATTCATCTGTTGATAGACATTTAGGTGGCGTCCATGTCTTGGCTATTGTAAATAGTGCTGCAATGAACACTAGGGTGCATATATCTTTTCGACTTATGTTTTTCTCCAGATATACACCCAGGAGTGGGATTGCTGGATCATGTGGTAGTTCTGTTTTTAGTTTTTTAAGGAACCTCCATACTGTTCTCCATAGTGGCTGTACCAATTTACATTCCCACCAACAGTGCAAGAGGGTTCCCTTTTCTCCACACCCTCTTCAGCATTTATTATTTGTAGCCTTTTTGATGATGGCCATTCTGACCGGTGTGAGGTGACACCTCGTTGTAGTTTTGATTTGCATTTCTCTAATAATTAGCAAGGTTGAGCATCTTTTCATATGATTTTTGGCCATCTGTAAGGACATACTGAAATTTGACACACTTTCTCACTTCCTTTTCTCTACTTTTTGAAGTTCTTTCCTCAATAAATACTAGCTACAGAACACAGCCTTGTACCACCTAGCCATTCATCTCTACTCCTCCCGATTTCCTTCACTGCAATTTACAGTCATTGGGCATCTGTCACAGTTTGATGTGGAGAGTTTTTTCTAATGATTTAAAATTTTTAAGATTTTATTGTAGTGCAAACTCCTAACATGAGATCTACTCTGTTAACAAGTTGTTAAGTGTATGATACAGTATTGTTGACTGTAAGTACACTGTTAACAGCAGCTCTCCAGGGCTTATTCATCTTGCTTAACTGAAACTTTACGCCTGTCAAATGAGCTCTTATTAAAGTATAATATACATACAAGAAAGTGCATAGATCATAAATGTATATAGCTCAGGAAACCAGCACTTAGATAAAAAACCAGAGCATGTCCAGCCCCTCAGAAGCTCCTCGTGCCTTCTGCGTAGTCGCCACGTGCCTGCATGGGTAACCACTGTCTGACTCCTAACAGCGTATTAAACTAACATTTGCGAGCTTTATGTACTCCTGCATCTGACTTCTTTCACTCAGTATTGTGCTTGTGGGATCCAAGTGTATTGTGTGTAAAGTTGAAGATCGTTAATTCTCCTTGCTGTCTTATTTATCCATTCTCCTACTGATGATGATTTTGTGGTTTCCCATTGAAGGCTATTATGACTAGCACTGCTAAGAAAATTCCTGCACATGTCCCTTCATGAAAATACGTAAGCTCTTCAAAGATGAAAATTGCTAGGTGATGCTAACTTTTGAGTATATCAAGCCTGATCAGTTTGTGCATGTAAGTGCCAAAGAAGCAAGGTATGCGATTAGGCCGATGGGCATATGCATTGAGACACCCAAGCATAAGGATAGGAGCCGAGATCTCTTCTCCCCGCACATGAAAAAGGAACTTTTTGCCTCCCAGCGATTTCTGAGCTCCTGCCTTATTCCAGCCTTCCAAGGATGCAGTGTTGATTACTTTAGCTTATTTTATGATTTTAATGAGATCACCCCACTGCTACAATAGCTTTTCCAAGCGTGACACATCCTGGCTCCATAGTGAGAACCGAGTCAATTCTCAGCTGTGTGCCAGCAGCAGCTAAAAAATTGCTCTTCATGAATTTGTGCTTTAGAATCTCTATCCTTGAGGGTAAATAGTGGAGGCAGGACAAGCCATAAACAGAGGAGGTGGTCATCTGCATGCTGTCATTGCAAGCTCTGCCTGGCCCGTAAATAGCTCTGCCATAAACACCCTCTTCCTAGAGGGCCTAGAATCCCCACCACTTAAGCTAGTATTTTAGGTTAGACCACTGAGGCAGGGAAGATGCCTCTGGAAGGCCACTGCTGAAATGTCCTGGTTTCCTGCAGGGAGAGGGAGGGTCTTTAACTGTGTCCCAGGGGGGTTCATAAGTCATAAACTCGGCAGTCAAGAGAAGTCAGTGCTTGGGGCATGGGACCTAGAGGTTTTGATGGACGCAGTATGGCTAGGAGACTGTAGCAGCAGAGACTTGAAGGGAAGGAAAACAATCTCAGGTGGTGGTAAGAACAGCCTGGGCCTAGAGGGGATTCATGGTGAGGCCCGCTGGCCCACCTAGAAGGCCAGCTGGGGTTAAGAGAACAGCCACAAGCAAACTGTCTGCTGAGACGCCGCTTGGATGTTTAATGGTCTGATCCTCAGATTCTGTGATTTCATCTGATGAATAAAAACCTATTTTGATCCTTACATTTAAATATCTTTGCTGGGCTTCCCTGGTGGTGCAGTGGTTAAGAGTCCGCCTGCCAATGCAGGGGACACGGGTTCGAGCCCTGGTCCGGGAAGATGCCACATGCCGTGGAGCAGCTAAGCCCGTGCACCACAACTACTGAGCCTGTGCTCTAGAGCCTGTGAGCCACAACTACTGAGCCCGCGAGCCACAACTACTGAAGCCCGCATGCCTGGAGCCCATGCTCTGCAACAAGAGGAGCCACCGCAATGAGAAGCCCGCACACCACAACAAAAGAGTAGCCCCCGCTCGCCGCAACTAGAGAAAGCCCGTGTGCAGCAACAGACCCAAAGCTCACAAGGAAAACCCAAACCCAAAGCTTTCCTTATGCTAATGTTACTTGGATATATTTTAGCTATTTCTTCTGGGAGAGGGTAATGGGGCCGTAAGTTGATGCTTTATTCTCAGCTCTAGGCTGTTCAAGATTTTTTCTGTTATATTTATAGTATTTTTCTCTATATTCACACATATATATTGTATATATACATATTATATACATATATACATATTATATATGCATATGTATGGTGTTTGATATCATTAAATTCTGTCATAATGGTGATTTTGAGGGAGAGAAGACACGTTCTTGGAGACTCACCCACATTGAATGGACTTAAAAAATCTTTACTGTTTTTCTGATTATAAAAGAATGCATACTCATAAGAAATTCAAATTTTGCTGAAACAAGAAAGTAGAAACTAAAAGCTCTGCATACCTGGGGTGTATGTTAGAGATATAGTAGAAGTTAGGGATGTCTTTTGCTCATTTTTTGTAATAAAGGGCATATTAAAAAAATATTCTGACTACTTTTTATACAACAACATTCAGTACGTGTATTAAATACATTCCCTATAACACATGGCCTGTTTGGCCAGGGGATGTGGCGGGCCTTCTGGGGAACGGAGCAGAGCCTGCCCTTCTCCTTTGTTTCTTTGTGACTCCTTCTCCATCTTGTACTAAGGTTTATAAAGCAAAGAAAGAGACTACATAATGAGGCAACTCTACACGTGCAAAGAGACTTTAAAAAATTAAGAAATTTATAATAATGTTCACAAAACACTGTACAAGAATGTTCATAAGTTTTCCTCATAATAGCCGCAAACTGGCAATGATCCAAATTTCCATCAGTAGGAGAATGGATAAACAAATTGTGGTGTATTCATACAATGGACAACTTCTCAGCACTGAAAAGGAAGAAGCTGCTGATCATGCAACATTATGAGTGAAGCTCAAGAATGTTTTGTTGAGCAAAAGAAGCCAGAATCAAGAGTACATACTGGACTTCCCTGGTGGCGCAGTGGTTAAGAATCCGCCTGCCAATGCAGGGATCACGGGTTCGAGCCCTGGTCTGGGAGGATCCCACATGCCGCGGAGCAGCTGAGCATGTGTGCCACAACTACTGAGCCTGCGTTCTAGACCCCGTGTGCCACAGCTACTGAGCCCGTGCGCCACAACTACTGAAACCCACGCACTAGAGCCCATGCTCCGCAACAAGAGAAGCCACCGCAATGAGAAGCCTGCGCACTGCAACAAAGAGTAGCCCCTGCTCGCCGCAGCTAGAGAAAGCCCACGCACAGCAACAAAGACCCAGTGGAGCCATAAATAAATAAATAAATGTATTAAAAAAAACATTCCATGGTATGTGAGGGGGGCACGTAGCATGTGGCTCCATTATGAGATAGGGGTCATGCTCCCTATTTTGACTGCAGTGGTGGGGGACAGTACTGACTCGCCTTTCACTGCTGCTTCCACCTTCTGCCGCAGGCCTTCTCCAACACCAGGGACATGCTGAACCCACACTCAAGCACTGCCCAGGAGTTACAGCCCCTAGAGGCCACCCTCAAGCAATGGGGAACATGAGCCCATGGATAAATAATGCCCCAGCCTGTCAGGTGGACAGTTCTAGAAGGTCTTCAATAGGCTATTCAGTGGTCTTGGTGAAATCGAGACCCTGAAAACTGATTAAAGCATCCTTACACTGGCTAGTTCTTCTTCCCCATCTCACTGTCCCTTAACCTTCACTCTTACACTTTGGGATCCCCTTCCAAATACATGACCTGCACCCCTATCTCAAGCTCTGCTTTCAGAGGAACCCAAACTAAGTATGACGCCGTGGTGGGCAGGAGAGTAAGTTGCTGTGGTCTTCGCTCCAGCATTCCCGTGCTATTTTATTCCTCTCTCTCTCTCCTCTCTCCTTTGATTTAAACATTTCTATGACTGTATTTTAGGAAAAATAGAGGAGAAGGAAGATGCATTACAGGACGGTTAGTAAGAGAAATCTAGGACAGGAGAAGAAGTAGAGATGATTTTATATATGTGTTCCACATAAAAGCACCATAATCTAATTTTAGAACCTTTTCATCATGCCCAAAGAAAACCTTGTACCCATTAGTAGTCACCCCCTCAACTTGCCCTTGGCTCCTTGATCCTCCAGCCCCTGGCAATTACTAATCTGCTTTCTGTCTCTATGGATTTACTGATTCCGCACATTTTATATAAATTTTGTCTTGCCAAAAGGTGGAAAAAACTCCAATGACCATCAAGAGATGAATGGAAACACAAAATGTAGTATGTACATATAATGGAATATTATCCAGCCATGAAAAGCAGTGAAGCTCTGTTACATGCTGCAGCATGAATGGACCTTGAAAACATTGTAATAAATGAAAGTAGCCTGTCATAACACACGGTGTACCGTTCCATTTATATGAAATGTCCATTTATTTGGATTGTTTCCACCTTTTGGCTAGTGTAAATAGTGTTTGTGAACTTTTTAAAATTTTTTTAAATGTTTTTGAATTTTATTTTTTTATATAGCAGCTTCTTACTAGTTATCCATGTTATACATATTAGTGTATATATGTCAATCGCAATCTCCCAGTTCATCACATCACCACCCCTCCCCCCCGCTTTCCCCCTTGGTGTCCATACGTTCTCTACATCTGTGTCTCTGTTTCTGTCCTGCAAACTGGTTCATCGGTACCATTTTTCTAGGTTCCACATATATGCATTAATATACGATATTTGTTTTTCTCTTTCTGACTGACTTCACTCTGTATGACAGTCTGTAGATCCATCCACGTCTCTACAGATGACCCAGTTTCGTTCCTTTTTATGGCTAATATTCCGTTGTATGTATGTACCACATCTTCTTTATCCATTCGTCTGTCTATGGGCATTTAGGTTGCTTCCATGACCTAGCTATTGTAAATAGTGATGCAATAAACATTGGGGTGCATGTGTCTTTTTGAATTACGGTTTTCTATGAGTATATGCCCAGTAGTGGGATTACTGGGTTATATGGTAGTTCTATTTTTAGTTTTTTAAGGAACCTCCATACTGTTCTCCATTAGTGGCTGCATCAATTTACATTCCCACCAAAAATGCAAGAAGGTTCCCTTTTCTCTACACCCTCTCCAGCATTTGTTGTTTGTAGATTTTCTGATGATGCCCATTCTAACTGGTGTGAGGTGATACCTCATTGAAGTTTTGATTTGCATTTCTCTAATAATTAGTGATGTTGAGCAGCTTTTCATGTGCTTCTTGGCCATCTGTATGTCTTCTTTGGAAAAATGTCTATTTAGGTCTTCTGCCCATTTTATGATTGGGTTGTTTGTTTTTTTAATATTGTGCTGCATGAGCTGTTTATATATTTTGGAGATAAATCCTTTGTCCGTTGATTTGTTTGCAAATATTTTCTCCCATTCTGAGGGTTGTCTTTTTGTCTTGTTTGTAGTTTCCTTTGCTTTGCAAAAGCTTTTAAGTTTCATTAGGCCCCATTTGTTTATTTTTTTTAATTTCCATTACTGTATGAGGTGGATCAAAAAAGACCTCGCTGTGATTTATGTCAAAGAGTGTTCTTCCTATAAGAGTTTTATAGTGTCCAGTCTTACATTTAGCTCTCTAATCAGTTTTGAGTTTATTTTTGTGTATGGTGTTAGGGAGTGTTCTAATTTCATTCTTTTACAGGTAGCTGTCCAGTTTTACCAGCACCACTTATTGAAGAGACTGTCTTTGCTCCATTGTATATCCTTGCCTTCTTTGTCATAGATTAGACGACCATAGGTGCGTGGGTTTATCTCTGGGCTTTCTATCCTGTTCCATTGATCTGTATTTCTGTTTTTGTGACAGTACCATATTGTCTTGATTACTGTAGCTTTGTAGTATAGCCTGAAGTCAGGGAGCCTGATTCCTCCAGCTCCGTTTTTTTCCCTCAAGACTGCTTTGGCTATTTGGGGTCTTTTGTGTCTCCATACAAATTTTAAGATTTTTTGTTCTAGTTCTGTAAAAAATGCCATTGGTAATTTGATGGGGATTGCATTGAATCTGTAGATTGCTTTGGGTAGTAGAGTCATTTTCACAATATTGATTTTTCCAATCCAAGAACATGGCATATCTCTCCATCTGTTTGTATCATCTTTAGTTTCTTTCATCGGTATCTTATAGTTTTCTGCATACAGGTCTTCTGTCTCCCTAGGTAGGTTTATTCCTAGGTATTTTATTCTTTTTGTTGCAATGGCAAATGGGAGTGTTTCCTTAATTTCTCTTTCAGATATTTCATCATTAGTGTATAGGAATACAAGAGATTTCTGTGCATTAATTTTGTATCCTGTAACTTTACCAAATTCATTGATTAGCTCTAGTAGTTTTCTGGTGGCATCTTTAGGATTCTCTGTGTATAGTATCATGTCATCTGCAAACAGTGACAGTTTTACTTCTTATTTTCCAATTTATATTCCTTTTATTTCTTTTTCTTCTCTGATTGCCATGGCTAGGACTTCCAAAACTATGTTGAATATTAGTGGTGAGAGTGGACATCCTTGTCTTGTTCCTGATCTTAGAGGAAATGCTTTCAGTTTTTCACCATTGAGAATGATATTTGCTGTGGGTTTGTCATATATGGCCTTTATTATGTTGAGCTAGGTTCCCTCTATGCCCACTTTCTGGAGAGTTTTTATCATAAATGGGTGTTTAGTTTTGTCAAAAGCTTTTTCTGCATCTATTGAGATGATCATATGGTTTTTATTCTTCAGTTTGTTAATATGGTATATCACATTGAATGATTTGCATATATTAAAGAATCCTTGCATTCCTGGGATAAATCCCACTGGATCATAGTGTATGATCATTTTAATGTGTTGTTGGATTCTGTTTGCTAGTGTTTTGTTGAGGACTTATGCATCTATGTTCATCAGTGATATTGGTCTGTAATTTTCTTTTTTTGTAGTATCTTTGTCTGGTTTTGGTATCAGGGTGATGGTGGCCTCATAGAATGAGTTTGGGAGTGTTCCTTCCTCAGCAATTTTATGGAAGAGTTTGAGAAGGATGGGTGTTACCTCTTCTCTAAACGTTTGATAGAATTCACCTGTGAAGCCATCTGGTCCTGGACTTTTGTTTGTTGGAGGATTTTTAATCACAGTTTCAATTTCATTACTTGTGATTGGTCTGTTCATATTTTCTATTTCTTCCTGGTTCAGTCTTGGAAGGTTATACCTAAGAATTTGTCCATTTCTTCCAGGTTGTCCACTTTATTGGCATAGAGTCGCTTGTAGTAGTCTCTTAGGATGCTTTATATTTCTGCAGTGTCTGTTGTAACTTCTCCTTTTTCATTTCTAATTTTATTGATTTGAGTGCTCTCCCTCTTTTTCTTGATGAGTCTGGCTACTGGTTTATCAATTTTGTTTATCTTCTCAAAGAACCAGCTTTTAGTTTTATTGATCTTTGCTATTGTTTTCTTTGTTTCTATTTCATTTATTTCTGCTCTGATGTTTATGATTTCTTTCCTTCTACTAACTTTGGGTTTTGTTCTTCTTTCTCTAGTTCCTTTAGGTGTAAGGTTAGATTGTAGTTTTGAGATTTTTCTTGTGTCTTGGGGGGTAGGCTTGTATTGCTATAAACTTCCCTCTTAGAACTGCTTTTGCTGCATCCCATAGGTTTTGGATCGTCATGTTTTTGTTGTCATTTGTCTCTATGTATTTTTTTATTTCCTGTTTGATTTCTTCAGTGATCTCTTGGTTATTTAGTAATGTATTGTTTAGCCTCCTTGTGTTTGTGTTTTTTATGTTTTTCCCCCTGTAATTGACTTCTAATCTCATAGCGTTGTGGGCAGAAAAGATGCTTGATATGATTTCAGTTTTCTTAAATTTACTGAGGCTTCATTTGTGACCCAAGATGTGATCTATCCTGGAGAATGTTCCGTGAGCACTTGAGAAGAAAGTGAAATCTGCTCTTTTTGGATGGAATGTCCTATAAATATCATTTAAATCTATCTGGTCTGTTGTGTCATTTAAAGCTTGTGTCTCCTTATTAATTCTGTTTGGATGAACGGTCCATTGGTGTAAGTGAGGTGTTAAAGTCCCCCACTACTATCGTGTTACTGTCGATTTCCTCCTTTATAGCTGTTAGCAGTTGCCTTATGTATTGAGGTGCTTCTATGTTGGGTGCATATATATTTATAATTGGTATATCTTCTTCTTGGATTGATCCCTTGATCATTATGTAGTGTCCTTCCTTGTCTGTTGTAACATTCTCTATTTTAAAGTCTATTTTATCTGATATGAGTATTGCTACTCCAGCTTTCTTTTGATTTCCATTTGCATGGAATATCTCTTTCCATCCCCCCACTTTCAGTCTGTATGTGTCCCTAGGTCTGAAGTGGGTTTCTTGTAGACAGCATATATATGGGTCTTGTTTTTGTATCCATTCATCAATCCTGTGTCTTTTGGTTGGAGCATTTAATCCATTCACGTTTAAGGTAATTATCGATATGTATGTTCCTATTCCCATTTTCTTAATTGTTATGGGTTTGTTTTTGTAAGTCCTTTTATTCTCTTGTGTTTCCCACTTAGGGAAGTTCCTTTAGCGTTTGTTGTAGAGCTGGTTTGGTGGTGCTGAATTCTCTTAGCTTTTGCTTGTCTGTAAAGCTTTTGATTTCTCCATTGAATGTGAATGAAATCCTTGCCGGGTAGAGTAATCTTAGTTGTAGTTTCTTCCCTTTCATCACTTTAAATATATCATGCCACTCCCTTCTGGCTTGTAGAGTTTCTGCTGAGAAATCAGCTGTTAACCTTGTGGGAGTTACCTTGTATGTTATTTGTCGGTTTTCCCTTGTTGCTTTCTATACTTTTTGTCTTTAATTTTTGCCAGTTTGATTACTGTGTGTCTCGGCATGTTTCTTCTTGCTTTTATCCTTCCTGAGACTCTCTGCACTTCCTGGACTTGGGTGGTTATTTCCTTTCCCATGTTAGGGAAGTTTTCAACTATAATCTCTTCAAATATTTTCTCTGGTCCTTTCTCTCTCTCTTCTCCTTGTGGGACCCCTATAATGTGAATGTTGTTGCGTTTAGTGTTGTCCCAGAGGTCTTTTAGGCTGTCTTCATTTCTTTTCATTCTTTTTTCTTTATTCTGTTCCGTGGCAGTGAATTCCACCATTCTGTCTTCCAAGTCACTTATCCATTCTTCTGCCTCAGTTATTCTGCTATTGATTCCTTCTAGTGTATTTTTCATTTCAGTTTTTGTACTGTTCATCTCTGTTTGTTTGTTCTTTAATTCTTCTAGGTCTTTGTTAAACATTTCTTGCATTCTCGATCTTTGCCTCCATTCTTTTTCTGAGGTCTTGGATCATCTTCACTATCGTTATTCTGAATTCTTTTTCTGGAAGGTTGCCTATCTCTACTTCATTTAGTTGTTTTTCTGGGGTTTTATCTTGTTGCTTCATCTGGTACATAGCCTTCTGCCTTTTCATCTTGTCTGTCTTTCTGTGCATGTGGTTTTTGTTCCACAGGCTGCAGGATGGTAGTTCTTCTTGCTTCTGCTGTCTGCCCTCTGGTGGATGAGGCTATCTAAGAGGCTTGTGGAAGCTTCCTGATGGGAGGGACTGGTGGTGGGTAGAGCTGGGTGTTGTTTTGGTGGGAAGAGCTCAGAAAAACTTTAATCTGCTTGTCTGCTGATGGGTGGGGCTGAGTTCCCTCCCTGTTGGTTGTTTGGCCTGAGACGATCCAACACTGGACCCTACCCAGCTCTTTGGTGGGACTAATATGGCGGATGCTGGGAGGGCTCATACCAAGGGGTACTTCCCAGAACTTCTGCTGCCAGTGTCCGTGTCCCCTCGGTGAGCCACAGCCACCCCCCACCTCTGCAGGAGACCCTCCAACACTAACAGGTCTGGTTCAGTCTCCTATGGGGTCACTGCTCCTTACCCTGGGTCCGGATGCACACACTAGTTTGTGTGTGCCCTCCAAGAATGGAGTCTCTGTTTCCCCCAGTCCTGTCGAAGTCCTGCAATCAAATCCTGCTAGCCTTCAAAGCCTGATTCTCTAGGAATTCCTCCTCCCATTGCCGGACCCCCAGGTTGGGAAGCCTGACGTGGGGCTCAGAACCTTCACTCCAGTGGGTGTGCTTCTGTGGTATAAGTGTTCTCCAGTTTGTGAGTCACCCACCCAGCAGTTATGGGATTTGATTTTATTGTGATTGTGCCCCTCCTCCCATCTCATTGTGGCTTCTCCATTGTCTTTGGATGTGGGGTATCTTTTTTGGTGAGTTCTAGTGTCTTCCTGTCGATGATCGTTCAGCAGTTAGTTGTGATTCTGGTGCTCTTGCATAAGGGAGTGAGCGCACGTCCTTCTACTCTGCCATTTTGAACCCAGATCCTTATGAACTTTCGTGTACCGGTTTTTGTTTGAACACCTGATTTCAGTTCTTTGGAGGTATGTGACTAGGTGTGGAATTGTTGGGTCATTTGGTAATTATGTGTTTAGACTTTTGAAGAGCTATCAGACTGCTTTCCGTAGTGGCTGCACCATTTTACATTCCCACCAGTAATATATGAGCATTTCAATTCATACATTGCCTTTTTTTTTTAACTTATTCCTTCCCCAAGCTTTCCCTCAACATTTATGGGAGATAGATATAAATCATCTCTCCTTTCTTTCTTCTCTTATTCTAGATTTCTGTCACTAACCTTCCTCCAATGCACCTTCCTTCCCCAGAGGTCACAGTCTCTTTTCTCCCAGGAGATTCTTTGGTCCCTGAGGATATTTACCCACCTCCTCCCCAGAAGCAGCTCTGTGTTGAGCCAAGTATTGGAGAGAGAGCTTTTGGCAGGACCTACGGCGATAACTAGTTATAATTTAGTAGGAAAATTACACCTGCTTTTTCTCCTTTCTTTTTCTTTCTCCATCTCTCAGAATGTTTTATGTAGCTTTTTATATCTAGAATAAATCAAAGGAGAAAAAACGAGAGGCCTTTAAAAATAGACTCCTTCCCCTGTGGTGTCTCAGTGTTTAAACATGCAACTCTATTTAATTATGTAGACTTAAGGTTGCTTATCAAATTTCCTGTACTCCATGAAATGCTAAGTTGATGTTGGAGTCCTGACCTACTGAACTGGAAAAAGGTCTAAGTTGGTTGTTGTTTTTTTTTTTTTAGTTCCTGAGAGTCTCTAAGGATACTTATGGTGGTTGGGAGTACATCTCTGTGAATACACTAAAAACCATTGAATTAGTGCACTTTAAATGGGTGAACTTCATAGTATGTAAGTTATCTGTTGATAAAGTTGTTTAAAAATTGGTCCATGGAAGGGAGTGAGCACTAATTTTAGGGAACAGTTTTCTCCTATTTTCAATTTGCTTGGTAAAATTTCAAGGATCATAAACAGTGGAGAGAGAATTATACACCTGTACTCATATATTTTCCCCAGATGTCCTATTTCCTAAATTTATTAATTAAATTATTTAATAAATATCTAAGTATTAATTAGTACTGTGTGCATCTAGAGATGCAAGGATGAATAGGAAGTCACTGTTCCTGCCTTCTGCAAATTAGAGTCTAGTGGAGGAAACAGAAAAAGGGGCAAGGAATGACCAAAGGATGCTTAGAAATGACATAATAGTATAAGTTCAGTTCTTAATTCAGAAATAGATTTCTTTTAAAAAAAAAAAAAGCAATGTATGGAATGGGGTACTCTGACCTGAGAGCCTTGAGGGCTTAAGGTTTCTGTGGGTAGAATTGGACAGTGCCCCCCGCCCCTCCACCATTGAGGTTCAGGGATGTAGAAACTGGTCTAATGCATGAGGATGGTCCCTAACAAAGGCTCATATATTAACTATATTTTCTTATTTTCTCTATTCTTTTTTTTAAAAAAATATCTATTTGGCTGCACTGGGTCTTAGCTGTGGCATGTGGAATCTAGTTCCCTGACCAGGAATGGAACCCAGGCCCCCTGCATTGGGAGCGCAGAGTCTTAGCCACTGGACCACCAGGGAAGCCCCTTATTTTCTCTATTCTTGATGCTGTGGCATCTGGGGCCTCAATGACAGGTGACCAGGGAGGAAGTGTTCCTCCCACAGTCAGCTCATTCCTAGAGATAGCAAACAGCCTTTCATGTGCAAACTAACCAGTCCAGAGCCCACACTTCCCCCATCTCCTCTATCTAGGGACTTGCCTGGCGGGCCAGTGGTTAAGACTCCGCGCTTCCACTGCAGGGGGCACGGGTTTGATCCCCGGTCGGGGAACTAAGATCCTGCATGCTGAGCGGTGCGGCCAAAAAACAAACAAACAAACAAACAAACAAACATCTCCTCTGTCTGGCTCTTATACTCCTGGCCAATATTCCCTTGCCCTCATCACCCCGGGGCCAAATATTTGGTAACTCAGGGCAGCCCCTCTGCCTCAGCGCCTGCAGAAATTATTCAAATTAGCCAATCCTAAACCTGCTTACCTTGCCTTTTGCTTTCCATGGAAACCACAAGAAGGCTTCTGCCCATATTTTCCCCTCACATCCTCTGCTTCCTGATCAACCCCGGTTCTTCTCTGTGTGGCCCTGTGTGGTACGGTGTGTCCCCTCCTCTTGGGATCTGAGTAACAAACTATCTTTCAACGGTAATCATCTCCTGATCTTTTGGCCTCATCGTATACTACCTGAATAATGATAAAATCGACATTTTCAAACAGCTCACTGTAGTTCAGGACAAGTCTTCACAGAGGAAGGGAACCGAGAGTCTATACAGGTTGCTCTATTCTGCCCAGGGCCTGAGCATTAGAAGGGATTTGTTCTGCATATAAAAGACAGGGAACTATCAAGATGGATTCAAAGATGCTGATAAGCATCCCTAGAGATTCTTAGAAACGTTTGGTAAAGAAAAATATAAGGCTTTCTTCTAACTCAGTAGGTCAGGACTCCAACATCAACTTAACATGTCATGAATTACAGAGAATTTGTTAAACAACCTTAAATTTGCATAATTAAATAGAGTTGCATGTTTAAATACTGAGACACCACTGGGGGGATTTTTTTTAAGCCGTCACATTTTCTTCTCCTTTGATTTATTGTTTTCTAGTTATAAATAATACATTCTCACAGTAAAAAAATAAAAACCTACACAAAATACTCTGAGAAAGGAGAGAGAGAGAAAGAGAAAAAAAAGAAGAAAAAAACAGGTGAAATTCCCCTATCAAACAACAACTATCATTATCATTTTAGGTTCTGGTAAAAACTCTCTCCCAATACTTGGTACAGCACAGAGCTGTTTCTGAGGAGGAGGTGGGTAAATATCCTCAGGAACAAAAGAATCTTCTGGGAGGAAAGAGGCCGTGACCTCTGTCTCTCTTCTTTCATGGTTTGAAATGGTCCTGATGGAGTTTTGTTATGGGGAAGGACATGAAAGGCCCCAAAGGGACTCACCACTGCAAGAGAAGAAGCCTCGATGGGTGATTGGGGTCCAGTACCAGGCCCTACATGGGGGTGGATGAGAGATTGTTTGACACAGTGTGTGTGTGGTCCAGGCTGGAGGTCCTTCCTGACAAAAGGTGCTTTGGGGGTAATAACTGAGCATGTATGTGTCAACCTGGCTAGAGTTAATTGGCTGGAGTGCTATTGTCCTTGCTTGAGGAATGTCTGTGGCCTGCAGAGATCTGGACTAGGGGAAGGGTCATGGCTTGCAAATGACTTTATGGGTGCCACAAAGCGATACCAGCAAGAAAGTGTGTAAGGGACTGAACAAAAAGTATCTAGCATTTTATTCCAAGTTAAATAAATAAAGTCCATGCCTTTATTTATTTAACCCTATTTACTTATCTAACCCTCACAACAATCTAGTGAGGTGGTTACAATTAAAAATCAACTCCCATTTCCAGATCAGCAGGTGAAACACAGAGTGCTGAAGTAGTTAACAGTGTTACCGAAGGACTGTGTTAAATTGTACTGCTGTTAAAAAATACTTTCCTGTGCACGTATCTCATGGGAGAAATATACGTCCCTGCTCCATTGATTTAGGACTTGACCAATGACCGCCAATTAGCTGTTCTTGCAAAACTACCCCAAAAGTTAGTGGCTTAAAACACCACTTCATTATTTCTCATGATTTGGTGGTTTTGCTGGGGCTCAGCTGGAAGTTCTTCTGGTGGTCTTACTTGGGGTCTCTTCATGCACCCACATCACCTGGGATCTAGCTGAGACTGGAATGTCCAGGATGGTCTCTCATCCTTCAGAACTTCCCCTCACGTGGATTCTGTTCCTTCTGTAGTCCAGTCTGGAATTTCTTCCAGCATGCCAACCGGGTCCTAAAACAGAGGAGATGCCAGCTGCCAGCCTTCTTAAGACTTGGGCTTGGAAATCCTAAAGTGACACTTCCTGCCACACTCTGTTGGTCCAGGCAAGTTCACAAGGTCAGTCCAGATTCATGAGGGTCGGAAATAAGTCCTACTCTTTGAAATGTGGAGCAGTACATACATATAGGGAAGGGAGGAATTGATGGTAGAAACCATGCTATGTGACTTACTTTAGCCAAAGGAATGTGAATGGATGTGACATCCAAGCAGAAGCTTTAAAAGTGTTTGTGTAGTACGGATTACTCTCTTTTGTCTTCCACTAGAACAGACATTTCTCAAGATTGCTCCTTCAGTCAAGGAGACACTTGGAACAGACCCCACCATGACCCAGAGTCAGGAGCATAGTCACAGGTACCTATAGCCGCCCACATGTCAAATGCAGGAGAAATATATATTCGCTGTTGTAATTAATATTTGTTGTTAGGCCCCATAACCTAGTGATAGCTGACTAATATGGTGATGGAGCTAGGATTTGAACTCAAGCAATGTAGTTTGAGAATCCAGGCCCTTAGCCACTGTATTGTACATTTCACCTGAAAGCAGTATTTAAACTTTGGATTAAGGAGGCCTTGAGGGTTCTGAGACAAATTGGGAGTGTCAGGAAGGTGCTAAGAGAGACGTTCTGCAAATGTGAAGAGGTAGAGGCTATAGCAAGACGTTTAACAATTATCAGGAGATGTGATCAAATATGATCAAATCAGAAGCTGGACAAGTGCTGATTCAACTAATACGTGCAACACATCTCTCACCTCCGCTCTACCTTAGCTCCCACCCTAATTAAAGGAGGCTTTTACTTTCTAATTTCATTATTTATAATTTTTTTTTTTAAATCTGGGGGAAAAAAGGAATATTAGAACTAGATTACTCTGTAAGGGAGTGACGTACTCTTCCAAATGAGCACTGTAAAAGTTTTGCTGATGTTAAAGATTGACACAGAGAAAACTACTAAAAATTTAATTTTAAATATTGAGAGTTTCCTGTACAGCAATCCAGTGGTCAGCTCTCAGTTTTCACGTTACCCGACCAGTCAGCATTATGAGACAGGGCTGAGTATCCCTCATCCATTAATCACACTTCCTTCATGTGGCTTCCGACACACTGTGCCCTTGGGTTTCCTCCTACCTCCCTGGTTGTTTCTTCCCAGTCTCTTTGCCAGCACCTCCTTTTCTCCCTGCTCTCAGTGGTGGAGTGTCCCGGAGTTTTGTCTTCCGTCATTTTCTTTCCTCTATGTACGCTCACTCCTTTGGTGAACTCATTTCGTTTTTAAATAATCAAATACTGTGAATATATCAATGACTCCAAAGTTTACATGCAGTCCAGACCTCTCTCCTCGACTCCAGACACACACATCCAACTGCTTATTGGACATTTCCATTTGGATGTCAGACAGACATCTCAAAATCACCATTTCAAGCTGAATTCCTGATTTCCTACCACTCTGCTACTCATGGCTTTTTTCATCTCAGTTGATGGCAACTCCATCCTTTGGGGGAGTTACTTATGCCCCAAACCTTGGAATCATCTACATTCCTCTCTTTTGTACTCCACATTCAATGCATCCAGATATTCTATTGAGTCTACCTTCCAAATATATCCACAATCTTCTCACTTCCCATTACCTCCCCATGACCACCCTGTTCTGAGCCCCCATCTTCTCTCCCCCTGCCCACTGCGGTTGCTTCCCTATCCGTGTTCTTGTTTCTACCTTTGCTCCCTTGTAGTCAGTTGTCAACAGAGTAAACAGACTGATAATTTGAAATGTAAGATCGTGGCATATGTCTGCTTCGGTGGCTTTTCATTTCATATTGAAAGCCAAAGTCCTTACTTTAACTTTCAAGACCCTACGTATGGTGTGACTTCCGCCAGACAGAGTACCTCATCTTATACCCTGAGTGTGGGCATAGATCTAGACACATTGTAGGTACATAAATAATAAATTAATGCAACCAATTATAGGGAAATTCTTCAAACCCCACATCCTATATAAGGTTAAGAAATGTCTTTTCAAAATAGAGTTGTTTTTTTTTCAAGTTGGAAGTCCAGGAAGGTGTGTTCATATTTTCTGCAAAAGCTGGTAGGAGAGTCAAGGTGGAGAGGAGTTTGGCCTACCTCACCAAATTCTTTATTTTCTTCTGTTCCCTGGACTGGGTTGAATGAATTCAGCAGCTCTTAGCTACACTTTAATGGCACATGGCCACATCTGGCTTCTCTGAGCTCACACAGCTGTTCTGTCAACTCCTGTGGGTTGATGTCCCCTCCTCTTCTAGGAAATTGCACTGCCTATTGGCAATTAGCCCTAATGAAGCAGCAGGAGTTTCCTGAGGGGAATGCATTGCTGACAAGTGTAATTACTATTAGCAGCTGTGGGGCCTCTGGCTCCGTGAAAGTAACCCATCCACCTGTCAGAGTGGGCAGCAGGACTGCTAAAACTGCACCTAGCAGCCAGTCCAGCACTCGAAGCCAGGCCACTGTGTGATGGAAACAAGAGACTGGCATTTGGAAGCCAATTGAGAGCATTTACTTCAAATGTTCAAATTTCTGCAACCCAGCTGCATGGGTTGTGGAGCCATAGCAAATCACTAATTCGTCTCTTTCAGTTCAGTGGGATCGTTGCCTCTTTCAAGCGTCCATAATGCCTGTCTATACTTAGAAAGGAGCAGGTGCCCTCATAGGAAGGCAGGAATTTCTAATTGTATTTATTTTTATCAAAAAAGAAAGGAAACAAGCTTTGCTAGTGTTTAATAACTGACTAAGCCTGGTTTCTTTACTGGGGCAATGTGTGAGACCTTCGTGTCCCACTTCTGGGGGAAGATTTGGTTCTACAGTGAGGAGGATTTACAACAGCTCCCTGTTGGGGATACGTTTCTATGGAAGACTAAATATGGCTGCAGATTCTTTTCTGCTCCTGAGAGGTGGAATCTAATTGCCCTCCCACTTGAATCTAGGCTGGCCTTAGTGACTTACTTGACCAATAGTGTATGGTGGAAGTGACACTATGCCAGTTATGGGTCTATCCTATAAAAAGACTAATAGTTTCTGCATTGCACTTTCAGAACCTTGGGGCAACCATGCTCTGAGGAAACCCAAGCTAGCCAAACGGAGAAGCTGTATGGGGAGAGAGATGCCTGGCTGACTTTACTGTTCTGTCTCCCAGACAATCAAGTTATCCCAGCTGAGGTCCCAAACACCATGAAACAGAAATTAGCTGTTCCTACAGTGTCTTGTCCAGATTCTTAACTGACGAAATTTTAATATTTAATAGTAATAACAATGCTAAAGTATTGTTTTAAGCTCCTGTGCTTTGGGGTAGTTATATAGCAGTAGATAGTAGAAACAATTACAGTTTTTGTAAGCCTAGTTGAAGAGATTTACAGATTATATTAAGAAGTTTAAATGAACTCTTGAGACACTGATAGGGGCTTCAAGAGATTCTTACAAAGGATCCTCAGATGGATGAAAATACCAAGAATAATACAAGTAAATGGAGAAGCTGACACTCCTCCTACACTTAGAACCAGGTCTTCATCAGTCATATTATGAAGTAAAAATAGTGACAATCTTATAAAATCTAACAAGAAGTTATCCAAAAAGTTGGAAATTATTAAAGAAGACCATTTGAAAAATTAATATACATCCACTGTCATTAACAGTATACATCACCCTAAGTGTATATCAGTCTTGAGAAAATTAGCTGACATGAAGCTATCATGATTAACGACATTAAAAGCTAAATATTCAGAACATGAAGCCAAACTTCTACAATTTGATAACAGAAGTATTTTGGGGGACCATGGACAAAATTAAAAGAGTATTTTATTTTACCCTTTAAAAATGTCTGTTTTTATGTGTTTTATTATTCCTACATAGAGTACAGTACTTATGTATGAAATATATATCTATATGGTTATGCCCATTAATTTAAAAGTTATTATGAAATATATCATATATGTAAGAGTGTAAAATGTACACATGCAAAGTAAATGATACTAATAAAATGCACATTCATGGACCTACCACCCAGCTTCAGAAACAGAACATTACCACCACCTTAGAAGCTCTCTGGAGATCCTGTCCCTAAACCCCCAGGTGACCAGTCTCCTGGATTTTGTATTGATAATTAGCTCATTTGCTTCATAGGGTTTTTTTGTTTTTTGTTTTAACCACACATGAATATGTCTCTTAACAATATGTTGCTTAGTTTTCTGTGATTGGAATGGTAGACAGTTGGGTTCATACTGGGTGCATTCTTCGGTGACCTGGCCCTT
Source organism: Pseudorca crassidens (assembly GCF_039906515.1). Classification (NCBI taxonomy): domain Eukaryota; kingdom Metazoa; phylum Chordata; class Mammalia; order Artiodactyla; family Delphinidae; genus Pseudorca; species Pseudorca crassidens. The sequence goes on along the minus strand of NC_090317.1, from coordinate 106,399,649 downwards.
TCACTCAACTTTGCATCTTTGAGCCTCACTCATGTTGATGCATGCGGCTGTAGTTTGTTCACGTACACGGTTGCACAGCATCTCAGTGTACGAATATATCTCTGTCTAATGATCTTTCTGCTGATGATGGAGAGCTGGTTGTTTTCAGTGTTTTGCGCTCAGGAATGAGACTGCTGTAAGCATTCTTTCTACATCTCCTGGTACATGTGCAAGAGGTTCTCTAGGGCATATACCTAGAGATGAAATTATTAGGTCACAGATATGTGCATGTTCAACTTTTCCAAAATTGATGAGCTTCTACCAACAGCAGATGAAAGTGTACATTGTTTTACGTTTTTTGTCAAACTTTGTTTATTATCTGACTTTTAGATTTTGCCAATCTGTTGTATAGAAAATGGTATCTTGTGTTTTTTTAAACATCTTTATTGGAGTATAATTGCTTTACAATGGTGTGTTAGTTTCTGCTTTATAACAAAGTGAATCAGCTATACATATACATATATCCCCATATCTCTTCCCTCTTGCGTCTCCCTCCCTCCCACCCTCCCTATCCCACCCCTCTAGGTGGTCACAAAGCACTGAGTTGATCTCCCTGTGTTATGCGGCTGCTTCCCACTAGCTATGCTATCAGTTTTACATTTGGTAGTGTATATATGTCCATGCCACTCTCTCACTTTGTCCCAGCTTACCCTTCCCCCTCTCCATGTCCTCAAGTCCATTCTCTAGTAGGTCTGCATCTTTATTCCCATCCTGCCCCTAGGTTCTTCAGAACAATTTTTTTTTTTTAGATTCCATATATATGTGTTAGCATACGGTATTGGTTTTCCTCTTTCTGACTTACTTCACTCTGTATGACAGACCCTAGGTCCATCCACCTCACTACAAATAACTCAATTTCGTTTCTTTTTATGGCTGAGTAGTATTCCATTGTATATATGTGCCACATCTTCTTTATCTGTTCATCTTTCAGTGGACACTTAGATTGCTTCCATGTCCTGGCTATTGTAAATAGAGCTGCAATGAACATTTTGGTACATGACTCTTTTTGAATTATGGTTTTCTCAGGGTATATGCCCAGTAGTGGGATTGCTGGGTCATATGGTAGTTCTCCTTTTAGTCTTTTAAGGAACCTCCCTCCGTACTCTTCTCTATAGTGGCTGTACCAATTTATGTTCCCACCATCTTGTGGTTTCAATTTCTATTTTCCGGAATACTTGTAAGGTTCAGTATGTCTTCATATGTTATGGCCATTTTAATTTCCTCTTTGGTGAAATGTATATATCCCTTTGTCAGTATCCCATTGTCTTAACTATTATAGCCATTGAATAAAACTTGATGCCTCATAGGGCAAGTCTGCCTACTTTATTTTTCTTCTTTCAGCTACTGTTGGTCCAATTCTCTTGTATATAATTTTAGAATCAGCTTGTCAGGTTTCACACTAACCCTGTTGAATCTTTGATTAAAAATAACATCGGCTGTATAGGTTCCACTGGGAAGAAATGACATCTTTACAATACTGAGTCTTCCAAACCAGGAATATGCTATATTTCTCCATTTATTTAAGTTTTCTTTAGTGTGTTCTTATACAGTATTATAATTTTCCCGTAAAGGACTTACTCATCTTTTGCTGGATTTTTTTACTAGAAACATTTCTTTCTGCTGCTGCTTTAAGTGGCACTTTTTCGAAACTTATGCCTTCTAAGTACTTTTTTCTGGGGTATAGAAAATCTATTGATTTTTGTATCTTGAGTTTGTATTCAGCAATCTTGCCAGTCCACCTTATGAATTCTAATACTTTATCTGTAAGTTCTCTCGATTTTTCTGCATAGGAAATTATAATCACCTGCCAAAAGTTTGTTTTTCCTTATCAGTCCGAAGACTTCTTTTTTCTTTTTTTGGTCTTACTGTACTGGCCAGAACCTCCGAAACAATGCTAACTAGAAGCTGTATCAGTGAGCTAAGTTATAATATAGTAACAAGCAACCCGCAAATCTCAGTGGCATACAAAAAAAGTTTATTTCTTATTTGTATTTTTTATCCATGTTAGGATGGCTGTAGCCTCCAGGCCATTTTCATTTTAGAACCAAGGCTGAAGGGGCATCCCCTATCTGGGGCATTGCTAGAAAGTTAAATATGGTGGAATCACATTGCGGTTCTTAAACTCTTCTTCAGAAGTGGGGCATATCACTTCCAATCAATTTCATTAGCCAAAGCAAGACTCTTGGCCAAGGCTGACACCAGTAGGGTGAGAAAGTATAATTCTAAACAGGGAGTGTCAGCAAACATTTTGAGCAGTAATAAGTCTACCACAGAAGGTGTGCCCCCAATGTTTTACTAATAGGAGTGTATCTTCAAAAATGTTTGAAAACCACTGGTTTACAGGAGCAAGTCCAACTTTCTCTTTGAGTCATTTCGGCTTTCTCCTTCTATCAGCTCCACCTTCTCCTAGCTGACTGCACCTCTTCCTGCAGCCAAACCTGGCCTTGTTTCCCCGTCAGTGATCTCTCCTTATATCTCTCCAGATTTATGCTCCTTGCTCTGTTGGTAACATACATACCCCTACTGTCTTTCAGGTAGAGTCCCTTACTTTCTTCAAGGTTAGGTAGAGAAGCAACTCCTCCATGAAGTCTTCATTGAATAAGCCCACTTTTCCATACTAGAATCTCTAAAGTATGGCCTCCATATCACCAAGCCATTGACTGACTGTGTATTGCATTGGAGTGTTCTCACGTTGTTCAGTGCATATAACATGTCTTTTTACCTCCTTAAGTATCAGAATTAAGTGAGAAGCTATGTGGAAACCTCCTACATAGTACCTGAAATGTGTGTTTGCTTTATTATTTAAGAATATTCACTTCTACAGTATAGAGAGCAAGAGAAATCAAGCTAATAGGTGGAATAGAGAAATAACAGATTGCTAATAGATTGAGATGTATTAGATACATCTCAGTGATAAGGTGAGTAGAGCACATATGCTGGACATTGACAAAAAGGACCAAGTCAGACCGAATAGTCACAAGAATTGTAGATTTCTTAAATCAGCCACCCATTAGTGACACCTGTTCTGGCCCCACATGTCCTCTGTTTGGGACACACAGACGAAGGCAGTACAGTGGCTGTTCAGTAGATTATTGGCATATTATAGCAGTAACCAGGCATACTTGTCCCTGCATCACATTTGATAGACCAAGAAGGTACTGTCTCCAGGTAACTTCCATTTGCTGAGTCTCCTTGTTCATTCTCAACTCTGATCTTTGTAACCACATCAGTAGGTGATGTGACCGAGAGATACAGGACATATAAACTTTGCATAACCTATGATTCAGGTATCGTGGTCCTTCCATCCCACATGCATCCTATCCCAAATGTGTTAACCCAGTCTCTTTCCCTTTCCTTCTCATTGTGTATTTTGAGTCAACTCAAATTATATGATTTGAACATTGTAATTTGATCTGTGAGCCTTTCTGTTTCTGTATCTTCTCGGATAGCTTTTCTGACAGTGTATGTGGAATCTCCCAATTCGTCAGGATAATTTCCCACCGTGACAGTCCCTATCACATAGTAGACGTTCAATCAATGTTAATTACCTTCATTTTTTCCCCCCACTAAGCTCTTTGAAGGCAGCAACAATTCTTCTACTTTTCTAATATCCTCTCTAGCAACCAGAGTTTATCATATGCTAGACATATGATAAACATGTGACAAATACTTACTGATGGACTATTTTCCCAGTATCAAGTTGGCAAAATGTGAGAACGATTACTAATTGTCTGGAAACATACCAAGTTTTATAGGTATACTTCCAGCTCTTATGTATGCAATTTTGAAACAGTAGTGTTTTCTTTCATGTACCGTATTCCAAACAATTATTGATTGGGGTGTGCACGCGCATCTGTTTTGTGTGTTGGTTGAGTTGTGGAGGGTGGGAGCGGAGGAGGGAACTAACACTTACTGTGCAGTTACACTGTGATGTGGCTGCCTGGCGTTGTGCCAGAGTTATTTACATACATTACATCATTTAGTCCATTATAACAGTGCTTCTCGAACTCTAGCCTGCCTAGTATCACCTGAAGGGCTTGTTAAGGTACAAACGTCAGGGTCCCACCCTCAAAGTTTTTGATTCAGTAGGTCTTGGATGGGGCCCAAGAATTTGCATCTCAAACAAGTGCCCAAATGATGCTGCAGCTGCTGATCTGTGACCACACTTTTTTTTTTTTTGCGGTACGTGGGCCTCTCACTGCTGTGGCCTCTCCTGTTGCGGAGCACAGGCTCCGGACGCGCCACGGCTCACGGGCCCAGCCGCTCCGTGGCATGTGGGATCTTCCTGGACCAGGGCACGAACCTGTGTCCCCTGCATTGGCAGGCGGACTCTCAACCACTGCGCCACCAGGGAAGCCCTGTGACCACACTTTGAGAGTTACTTTGTTATAACAACTCTGTGAGGTAGGTCTTATTCTACAGATGAGAAAATACACCTAGACAAGTAATGCAAATTTCTCAAATTCACACAGATAGTCTGTTGGGAAGTTGGACTTTGAACCCAGGTCCTTCTGGCTTGAAATGCTGGATAAGGGTGGAGAGAAAGAGATATATGATTGGTTTCCTGGAGTTCCAGGAAAATAAAAATCTGTGATGTCTTGTAGAGATAGATGTGTTGTCTGTAAGTTCACAGCAAGGCTTTTGATGAAGTATTGTCTATCGGATGTGTTGAATCTAATTCAAGTGCTATCAAGTCACTGCTATCATCACCTCTATTCTGTATGTAGCTTTGATGGTCATATGCCAAAATCCAAACTCTTCATCTTTAGCTTTGTCTTGACTTTGGACAATTCCATAGTGTCAAATGGTCCTGCTGCGATTTCCATCTACCCTCATATACCCACACACTGTTTTCCATGAAAGTTAGTTCAATGGGGATACAGTGCAATTTAGTTCAGCATAAAAATCATGTACACAAGACTAGTTTTTTTTGTTTTTGTTTTTGTTTTTTTGCGGTACACAGGCCTCTCACTGTTGTGGCCTCTCCCGTTGCGGAGCACAGGCTCCGGACGCGCAGGCTCAGCGGCCATGGCTCACGGGCCCAGCCGCTCCGCGGCGTGTGGGATCTTCCCAGACCGGGGCACGAACCCGTGTCCCCTGCATTGGCAGGCGGACTCTCAACCACTGCGCCACCAGGGAAGCCCAAGACTAGTTTTAAATAAGAGTTTTTGTCATCCTCATCAAGGGTTTTTTGGTCACTTGCTTCTCAAGTTCAACCTGAATGGACTTGACACTGAATATCATTATCAAGGACATAAACATTGATTTATATTTGTATAGACCTTTCTAGTTTTGAATCTGCTTAAAGATCTATATTCTTCTTATCCAATCTTCTCAAAAATTATTTGAAAATATTATTAATAACCCAAATTTACAGATAAAACCATAAGATTTGAGATGGGGGAAGAAATTTGCCTGAGGTTTCTAGACACATTCTAGGCACCCATAAATATTTGCTAAATGAATAAAAATAAAACGACTAATAAGTTATAAAGATAGACCTCAAGTCTGTCTCATCATCTTAATTTCCAGTGGTTCCGTTTTATACATATTTAAACTTAAAATCCTTCCACAGAGAAGTATCTTGCAAAGTCCACGTTTTTCTTTCTTCTTTGTTACTTAGATGAAAACTAAATGCAATATGTGATCTTGGAATGAAATTTTCTTTTTTATTATAAAGCACATTATTGGGACAATTAGTTTGTTTGGAATATAGGCTGCTGATTAAGTGAAAGTATTCTATCGATGTTAAATTTCCTAAATTTGATAACTGTGTCATAGTCATATAAGAGAATATTTTGTTCTTCGGACATCCACACTGAAAATATTAAGGGGTTGAGAAGCATAAAGATACAGTCTGCTCTCAAATTGTCCAGAAAAAATGACAGAATAACAAAGCAAATATGGCAAAGTGTTAAAAATTGTCATATCTGGGTAAAAATATATGGAAGTTCTTTGTACCATTTTTTTTTTTTTTTTTTTTTTTGTGGTACGCGGGCCTGTCACCGCTGTGGCCTCTCCCGTTGCGGAGCACAGGCTCCGGACGCTCAGGCCCAGTGGCCATGGCTCACGGGCCCAGCCGCTCCGCGGCATGTGGGATCCTCCCAGACCGGGGCATGAACCCGTGTCCCCTGCATCGGCAGGCGGACTCTCAACCACTGTGCCACCAGGGAAGCCCCTTTGTACCATTCTTGATGATTTCTCTAGTTGAAACTTTCTCCAAAGTAAAAAGTAAAATAATGATAACAATAATAATAAAGCCCACCAGGATTTAAAGCCTGTCCAAGGACATTTCCTATGCAGCACCATGCCCCATCGGGCTCGTAACTAACCCCTCTTGCTACTCAGACACTGCTTTCCCTACCGAGGTTCCTCTGTGGTGCTCCTCGCCCTAGAGCTGAAGGAGTTCTGCGTCACCTTGTAGGAGGGTGACCAAGGGTCCCACTTTGCCTAGTTCTCTCCCAGATTTAGCATTGAAAGTCTTGTGTGCAGTGGCTCAAGTAAGAGACGATAGAGATTTGGATTATGTCACTGGTAGTGGAGACGGAGGGAAGTGGAACTTGGAGGAAGAGTTGGCAGAGTTTACTGCTGGATTGTACGTAAAGGGTGAAAGAAAAAAGGAATCAAGTGTAATTGCTAGAGGTTTTTTTTGTTTTTTGTTTTTTGTTTTTCCGGTATGCGGGCCTCTCACTGCTGTGGCCTCTCCCGCTGCGGAGCACAGGCTCCGGACGCGCAGGCTCAGAAGCCATGACCCACGGGCCCAGCCGCTCCGCGGCACGCGGGACCCTCCCAAACCGGAGCACGAACCCACGTCCCCTTCATCGGCAGGCGGACTGCCAACCACTGCGCCACCAGGGAAGCCCTAATTGCTAGAGTTTTGACTTGAGCAGCTCTCTGGAAGGCAACCGTTTACTGAGTTGAGGAAGGCGGGCAGCAGTGGGGAAGTCAGCTAAGAGACAGGGAGTCAACAGTAACGCTTTGGCCGTGTGAAGTCAGATGTCTGCCAGATAGCCACATGGATTTGCCAAAGAGACACTAGGAAATGTGAGTCTGGAGTTGTAGACAGAGGTCAGAGCTGGGGGTTGAGAGCTGGGATTCTTCAGTATATGGAGAACCTCAGCTTGTACTGGGAATGGAAAGAGGTGGCCTGTGCTTTTCCCTAGCTGCTTGTGCTGCCTGGATTTAGAGGCTGGGCAAGGGAGTTGGAGCCAGCAGTGGGGACCTAGCGAAGTAAGAGGAGAACCAGAAGCCAAGTGAAGAAACTCTATTATCAAGGAAGTACACTCAGCTCCCCTCCACTCCATCGACAGGAAAAGTCACACAGCCATTGTCTTACGTTTACATTAGGTCATAATAATCCTTTAAATTCAAATAGCACTTTAGTAGATTAAGGGGTTTTACACTAGTTTTCTCATGTAACCTGTACAACAATCTTGTGAGCTGTGTATTAGCATCTTCACTTTGCCTGTGAGGGAGCTGCTTATAGACATGTTAAGTGAGTGTCCAGGGTCTCAGCGCATCTTAGGCTGGGTTCCCTAAAAGCAGAGGCTGAAGCAGAGATTCTTTTTCCAGTGGCTTATTGAGTAACTGCTCTTAGGAGAAGGGGAAAAAGGGAAGCAGGGTAGGGCAGGGGGAGAGAGCCACACAAGGAAGTGGTCTCGACTAAAGCGGATCGCAGCCTGATCCCAGGGCAGCCGTGGGGCACAAGTAGCACCACAGCATTGGTCCCCCCTTGAGGTGGATGGTTGGCCTTTGTACTCTTTTGTCAGTCAGTTATTGCCTAATGGCTGCTCCTGGGAGGGGAGGGGGCCTTAATCTCCTGGGAGAAGGAGCTCCCATGTGTCTGAGAGCAATTTCCTAGAGAAGAGGACAGTTAAAGCAGCTAGGAGATGAGTGCACCAGCCAGGGGAGGGGGTATCTGGGCATTGTACCAACTGTACCACTACATAGTGCTAATGGGCATTGGGATTTGAGCCCAAGTCTTCCGGGCCTTTATCCCGTGGAGTTAGGGTCAGTGTGAAGCTCACCAGCTTCACACTGCACTATGAGATCACTATAGGGTCCTTCACTGAGTGCAGGCTATTACCATAGGAGGTAGAAGAAATAAGACCTGAAGAGTAGGAGGAGAACAGAGTAATAAGTGAGAAGTTCTAGTGAAGTAGGGGTAAGGAAAGATACCAGAAATAGAGGATAAGCTTGATTCTTTTATTAACACTTATGTTCCAAGTCTGTGACTAGATGTTTTCACCCTTACATTCAGCCTCATTTTCCATGTCTTCCATATTAGAAATTTAATTTACAAAACTGGTAACATGAAACATGAAGAAAAAATGCTCAAATTCGAGACGATGGCCTTAATGGAAATGAGAAGCAGGGTTGGTTGGTAAGATTGTTCCTGTGAACATTTAAAACATCTTTCTCTGTATAAAACACCTACCTTGACTTCCACGTGTTTTCATTGTCTTCTTTTCATGAGCTCACTTTGAAGACAATATTGAAATTAGTTATACTTTGCTATAAAACCCCCCACAACTTGCATGTCCATTTTTCCCTTCTTCTGTGACCTCAGGATAATTAAGTGTCTTTTTCTCCCAAGAAGAAATGTGAAGCATGTGGTGAGCCTGCTGGCCTATTTGCTGATTTATGGGTCAAGTCTCTAGTTATTACAGACAAAATTTGAAAGTCTCTGATTAAGAAGCCCTGCTGATTTAAGAATCTCACTGGAAATATGTGCATAATGAATTATCTACAGATAATAATTCAAATCGTCCCTGGGTGATTCATATCGCCCGCTTTTGTTAAATTATCTATTTTCTGGGAGATATTCAGGTCTGCACAAAGTAAGATGTCGGGATGCACGTAATATTGTAAGAGGTTGAACAGAAAACAGTTTTACTGCAGAAGAGCATTTACTCTAAATGTAAAGCCAGTTTTCACAGGGCAGGGAGTATGTGTGTGTGACTTATACAGATGTTTTTAAGAAAACTTGCTGCCTCGTCCATGGTTGAGCACTTACTTGGTTTGTTTAAAAAATGGTTTTTGCAAAAGGATAACCATTTTCTTGTGAGCAGTGATAGCGAGAAGCAGGATAAAAATAATCAAATTATTTCTTAGAAAAAAAAGGAAACAGCGGTCATCAAGGTCCATTTTTAGTAAGGCACATGGGCCTGACAAGGCATTAGTTAAAGAGAATGTGTCACCCTTAAGTATGTGGGTTTATTTAACGATGGAACAAGAAGATATATAAAGAACAGAGCTCCAATACTGAGAATTTAGAAAGACCTATTTTTCTTTCCTCTTCCCCCCCGCCAGGAATGAAGATTTTTTTTTCACTCTCTCTCTTTATACAACAAAAGGAAGAAAACCTTCGCAAAACAGATGCATCAGTATTCAAGAAGCCACATGCCAGATTCAGAAAAGAGGTTCCCCCAGAGTCTGTGCCCTCCTTTCATGGACCTGGGGGTGGGAACGGGGTGGGAGTGGCAGGTTTAAACAGGGGCCAGACCCATTTTCATCCCACAACCTGATTGAGGACTGCTCTTAAAGAGCCTGGCCGGCAGAGTCGAGGGGGAGGAATTTAAAGCGAGCATACAAACTTTCTGGAAGCTCTTCCATGCCTTCTGCTTCTCCTCCACGTTTTGATTTTTCAGGTTATTTTAAGGTTTTCATACCTCAGGCAAGGTGATTTATTATTATTGGGACTTTATATAACTCTTTATTTTTGCAAAGTGCTTTACAGTCATTTTTCTCTCCTTACCATGTGCCGTACCTTCTCTCCCGCCACTGTAATTGGTTTTGGGGGCGGCAGCACTTCCTTTCCTTGGGAAAAGAAGGTGCTGTTTCTGGTATGAGGCACTTTTCTGAGGTTTTACCTTTGTTTCTTCTTTGCTTTCCTTCTTTTGATCTCATCCCCTGCAGCCTCCTGTCGCCTTCTGTTTCTTCATTCCTGCTCAGACCTGCACTCATCACCCCACCCCCCCGCCTCTAGGTATCCTCAATCCCACATAGCCCTCTTTTTGGTCCAGCATGGCCAGCTGGATCGTTCTCTCACCTCTGGGCTCCAAGTGGTCAAGAAACAGCTCGATGTCTGTTCTTGGGAAGTGAGCCTTCCTCTCAGGCACTCCCGCTGCTACCCACCCTGCGGAGCAGAACGCGGCACGGCGCTGGAGATGACTGCTCCCTGATTTGGTGACTTAAGAGACCAGAGCTCCACTTGTAGCTCCATCTATTGGGGTCTTGAATTAGCAGCCAGTAGTAGTCCGTTAATCCCAGGTCACTGCTAAAACAAAAAGAATCGTTCCCTTTAGTATGCAGGTACTCTTAGGTGGACCATATGACGTTGTCATCTTTGTAGGTCAAAAAGAGTGAATAGTAGCAATTCCATGGGCTTCAAACTGAACGGTTCACATGGAAGCTTAGAGTGCCATTTGCAGGATGCTGGGTTCCAGGAGAGCCAGCCCTCACACTTCTCCCCAGTCGCCAGAAGAAAGCTGGGGTCAATTCTTTGTAAACTTGTAGCCAGCCACACCCTCCACGCCAGCTTCCTCTGGCCCCTCTTTGCCGTGGTATGGGAATCCTTCCACTTATCTTGCCTCTCCACTCCTACCGCACCCTTTCCACTGGACCGTGTGCAGCTGGGAACCCCCAGTACACTTCCCCATAGCCTCGCTCACTGCCCCCTCAGCCCTAACCAAACTCCTCTCCTTTGTGGGTCTCTCAGGTGGAGGTGCTTCATCCCTCACTTGTGGGGTATCAGGCAGGTCATCACCTGGCTCTTCATGCTTCTTTTAGGGCTCTTCATGCCCTCAATCTCATCTCTGTGAGCTTCCAGCTTGCTGGTCACTCTCCCTCCTCAGTCAGTGGCTGCCCGTTGGTTCTTTTCCGCCCCAGGGCTGCCATCCTTTGAGCTTCACCACCCATGTAGACAACAACCCCAGCCCCCATCCTTTCAAGTTGCACATCTTCTCTTTTTACATGACCTTCACGCACACTCCCCTCCGTTTAGTCACTCCATGGCCTTGTTCTGGAACTCATCGCTCTTAGAACTGCATCACCTGTGACATCTTATGTTCGTCAAACTCAAGGGAACTCTCCCCACCTGACGCCCTAATTTCTCCTTATATAATACCAGCTCCCTCCTATCTCCCCTTGCCTATCTAGCTTATATTCTGTGGTCCATCACTCTTTTTTTTTTTTTTACATCTTTATTGGAGTATAATTGCTTTACAATGGTGTGTTAGTTTCTGCTTTATAACAAAGTGAATCAGTTACACATATATCCCCATATCTCTTCCCTCTTGCATCTCCCTCCCTCCCACCCTCCCTATCCCACCCCTCTAGGTGGTCACAAAGCACCGAGCTGATCTCCCTGTGCTATGCGGCTGCTTCCCACTAGCTAGCTATTTTACGTTTGGTAGTGTATGTGTGTCCATGCCACTCTCTCGCTTTGTCCCAGCTTACCCTTCCCCCTCCCCCTATCCTCAAGTCCATTCTCTAGTAGGTCTGTGTCTTTATTCCCATCTTACCCCTAGGTTCTTCATGACATTTTTTTTTCTTAACTTCCATATATATGTGTTAGCACACGGTATTTGTCTTTCTCTTTCTGACTTACTTCACTCTGTATGACAGACTCTAGGTCCATCCACCTCACTACAAATAACTGAATTTCGTTTCTTTTTATGGCTGAGTAATATTCCATTGTATATATGTGCCACATCTTCTTTATCCATTCATCCGAGGTCCATCACTCTTAACTTCTCTCTTACCAAGATCCTTAACATCTTTGTTCCATCCCTTCCATTGAATCCATGTGCCAAAACCCTATTCTGGGATGGATACAACTTCTGCTTTTTGCTTCCATCTAGACAGCTGAGCACTGCTGTCTAGATCACACCACCAGTGTGACCATAAACCCATGATGTCTGACTCCACCTGAGGCCACCCTCCATGGTGCCTAGAAATCCCTCCCTGTTTCCATAGTCAACTGTGTCCTTCTCACTTTCCATAGTGACTGTTTCAAACTGTCTCCACCCTCATCTTACCTCTGGTCTCTCCCGTGTCTCTCCAGTCTCTGCAGAGGTACCTTGACTCCTACTTCACCATGAAGAAAAATATCATCAGGTGGGAGCACACAAAATTTCTGCCTGCCAGACCAACAGATATCTCTTCAGTTGCACCCTTCTCTCTCATTCCCTCCTGTAAGGATGGAAGAGGTCTCCCTCCTTCCTAGCAACATTTAAAAACACTTAAGCCTTTCTACTCTTAAGCTTTTTTCATCCCATTCTCCTCCCGTTGCTTCTTCTTTTTTTTCCACATTCCCTCCCACGTTTCAAGGCTAAGTCTTCATTTCCTACCTACCGTGGACTCCTTGACCCACTACAGTCTCACTTCTGTCCTCACCATACCACGAAAATTTCTCTGGCCAAAGTCACCAATCATTTTTCTTGTTAAATCCAATGAAGTCCCTTCCCCTCGTTTCTTACTTGCTCCCTTGGCATCCTCCTTGTACTGAAACACTCTTTTCCTTTGGTTTGGTGAGATAGACCACTCCAGCTTTTCTTTCTACCATTCTGGCCACTCCTTGTTAGTCTCCTGCCCAGCCTGTGCTTGGCAAGTTCTGTCCTTGGCAACCTTCTGTTGTCAGTCAGTAAATGTCCTGGAGAGAGCTTATCCATCCACATGGCTTTATCTGTCATCTGCGTGGCTCTGTCTTTGGTTGTGTTCATGGGATGGTTTCTCTTTTTCTTCATTTTCTACTTGTTATTCAGTTCCTTCATCATCTGGTGCTTACATCCTTTTCAACCAAGGACTGTATCCAGCACTTAAATATTTCTAACACAACTTTAGTTTTTTAACCTATTGGCCAAATAAAAGTTTATTGTTAACGAACCATGGTTCAGTGGCAGTTGATCTGGTCTGAGAAAATTTCCAGTAAGATCCTGGTTCGAGAACTCATATTAATTGATTTAATGATGATCATTTATATATAGACTTATTTTGATTTCTTGAATGAAGCTTAAAATTCCAAATTATATCCAGAAGATCTGTTAGGCTTTTTAAAAAAAAAGGCATTTTAAATTCTTCAGTGAAAATAAACATATTCAAGCTGATGTATAATAAGCAGAAGGAGCCTGAGACTTACTTCGGGTTGACCAGTGGCATTCTGAGATGTCCCCCTGATTCAGTACAGATTGGAGATAGGTATAAGAAAATGGGTTATATGGTTATACTCAACCAACAATAGCACCGTAACCATCTAATGAAGTGTGTGTGTCAAGGGGTGCAGAATGAGTATGTGATTTGGATATGGTGCATCAGCTTGTAAATCGTCGCTCCCAGAGCAAGTTGCAATTTGCTGTATGTCAAATGAATGGTAAAAGAGCTGAATTCGTTCATTTCACGATCTCTGAATTTCTTGAGGGAAGGAAAAGAAGGTTTAAAAATTCTCGGTTTTATACTTACTTTTCAGGTTGCAGAATGTCGATTTGACAGACAATGCTTGCACCTTGTTCCACGGAATGAGACTCCTCAGATAATGTTTCCAGATGACGAGTCTTCTCTCGCCAAACATGTTCAGCAAGAGGCACCACACACTTTGAAAATGCCTATCAAAGGAATTTAGTCATAGTATAAAGACTCCTGGGGTGAGCCTGGGTAGCACAATCGTGCCCTGTTCACCATTATGGGTTTATTTAATGTATTTTGCACAGTAATGCTTCATACGGCAGTGAGGATGCTTGATTTGGCCATTAGGATGTTTCTGATCCCCCAGGAAGCTTTTCTGCCTCAACAGGTCACAAGCCTCCATGGCTGCCTTTGATGAAGCCGTTTATCTTGGTGCCAGCAGCAGCACGTTGAAAGAGTGCACATGGGAAGGTATGCAGAGGATTATGCATGCCTTTGTGGAGCCAGGAGATTATTATTGACAATAGGCTTGGAGAAGATTTAGGTTATATGTCCTTCTGCACAGGGCTGCTGAACTGCCTTTCTGGAAACAATGAGAGGGAAATTGGGGGGGTTCTTTCATCTCAGCCCCTTGGCACTTCCAGAATGTGCTTTGGTCAGCAGAGACTATAAAACACTTTCTGGTGGGCATTGTCTCCATGAGATGAAAGAGCTTGACTGAAAATTTGCACAATAATGTCTGCTCATCTGTGGTCTGCCCCTCTGGGCGGCAGCTTTGAAAACCACAGAAGCCATGCTCAAAACACTGGACAACCTAACTGGTAGCATGTGCATAGAGCCTGTATCAGTTAGTTTTTGCCGCATAACAAACTTTCCCAAAACTTGGTGGCTTTGATGATCATTTGTTTAGCTCACAATTTGCTAGGCTGTATGGGCAGTTCTTCTGATGTAGGCTGGCTCTGTTGATTTCTGCTGGATTCCTTCATGAGTCTACAGTTAGCTAGAAAGTCAGGAGGTGGCTGGATGATCCAGAATAGCCTCACTTACATGTCTGGCAGTTGGCTGGCTGTTGGCTGGTAGCTGGCTGACTGACTGTGGCTCTTCTTTATGTGATCTCTTATCTTCCAGAAGGCTAGCTGGGACTCAATCACATGGTGGCCTCAGGATCCCAAGTATCACAATAGTGCAACCCCCAGTATGCAAGGGCTCTTGAAGCCTCTGCTTGGGTCATATTGGCTCTTGTCCCATTGGCCAAAGCAAATCACATGTCCCAGGTTCAAAGAATAGGAGAAAATACCTCACATATTGGTGGGAAGACCTGCAACATCAATGTTGCAATGATGTGGGTATGGGGGTCAGGAGAGGATTGGGGGCTATTTTTACAATCTACCACAGAGCCATTTAGAATTTGCAAAGTGTTTTCACATGCATTACTCCTTACTACAACCACGTGAGACAGAAACTATGATTCCCATTTTATAGATGAGTAAACTGGCTCAGAAAACCTGAGTAGCTTAACCAGATAATAAACAATAGCATTCTTGCCCCACACCACAGCAAAGAAAACCTCTGTTATACTGTTAGCTCTAAAACCAGGTCCTTGGTCCTTTTTCTTCTTCTGTCATTTAACGAGAATCAGTCATCTCCTGACACTTGTTAAAATGCAGATTCTAGGGCTCCAGTGGAGGTTCTGATTCAGTCAGTCTGCTCGGGATCTGGCATTTGCATTTTTAACAGCCAACCACAGGAGAGCCTGATGCAGCTTCTCACATTGGGAAACACATATATTTTTTAAATGTTTAATTAAGTAAGTAATTAATTAAGTTTTTGGCCATGCTGCATGGCTTGCGGGCTCTTAGTTCCCCAACCAGGGATTGAACCTGGGCCACAGCAGTGAAAGCGCTGAGTCCTAACCTCTGAACCACCAGGGAACTCCCTGACACTTAAGAAACTGAGTGTTCCCAGCGTGGCACATTTTTGTGCTGTAGCAGAGAGCCCTGCACACTACAGTTCATTTGGTCAGCTTTCCAGAACCATGAGCTACTAGCATTGGGATGGTTATTTAACTTCTCTGAGCCTTTGTCTTTTTAAAAATTATTTTATGTATTTATTTATTTTTGGCTGTGTTGGGTCTTCGTTGCTGTGCGCGGGCTTTCTCTAGCTGCGGTGAGCGGGGGCTACTCTTCGTTGCGGTGCGCGGGCTTCTCATTGCGGTGGCTTCTCTTGTTGCGGAGCACGGGCTCTAGGTGCGCAGGCTTCAGTAGTTGTGGCACGCGGGCTCAGTAGTTGTGGCTCGTGAGCTCTAGAGTGCAGGCTCAGTAGCTGTGGTGCACGGGCTTAGTTGCTCCGCGGCATGTGGGATCTTCCCGGACCAGGGCTCGAACCCGTGTCCCCTGCATTGGCAGGCGGATTCTTAACCACTGCGCCACCAGGGAAGCCCTGAGCCTTTGTCTTGATATCTGCAAAATAGGTTTACTAAGAAGGACTGCCACAGGGCAGGGGTGACGCTGAAATGAATAACGTCTGAAGCACTGAGCCTGGTGCCTTGTAGATGCTCAGTAAGTGTTATTTTTCTTGTCTCTTCATCCTGAGAGGCTGTAGGACCCCTTGCTAAGGCAAGCCTATGAGAAGTGGAAAAACTGTTTCTAGAATGTTTGGCAGACTTGCACTGTCAATGCCCATGAATGAGAAATGATAAGTCAAATATTCATCAGCATCTCAGAAAGTACATAGCCGTCTGAGGAAATAAAGGTATCAGATTCTTCAGAAGCCTAAGAATCGTAACTGGAAACAGTGACAGGCCTGGGAGGCAACAGCTGATATCATTAGAGACCAACTATATGCACAGGAGGCACAGAAGGGCTGGTCATGCCTCAACCCCTCCAGTCTTTCCCAAACTGCTGTGAACTTCCGGCATTAGCACTATTGTCTTTATGTCCCCAGACAGTGACAAAATGTACAGTGATTCTGTATTAAGACTTAGCCTTACCCAAGTCGATTGGATCAATGTGGATAAAATCCCTACAAAATATTTCCTTTAACTAATTTAAATGAAGGCTCTAAAACATGACATGTACTATGTTACTTCCAGAGCTTCTGGGGGCTTTGTTTGAAGCTTCTGTGTTAACATGATGACCAAATAGCTTGTTTCTTACAGTTTTGCCATTTGGGCATTTTCTTCCCTATTTTTTATGCTGCTTCTCCCATTGTGTCTGTGTCTAGTCTGTTTCTCTTTTTTCTTCGTAGCTTCTGTCTTTGTATGTTTCACAGCTTTCTTTCCTTGTTCCTTCTTTACTGTTTTTAAAGAAGAAAAGGTGCCCTTTATTAATCCAAACGACCACAGTCCAGTTTAAAGCTGGTGCCTTTAGTCTGTTGTATGGTGTTTGCATCTCTCTCTGCGGTTGTCATCTGTACCAGTAGATGGAGCACATCTCCTGTACTAAACACCATCGTAGGTCGTAGGGTGGGTTGTTTTCCCCCTCATCTGTCATTTTTGCTGCAGTGAAATCGTAGTTGGAAGCTGGTGTAATACAAAGCAAAACTTCTAATCTTGGCTAGACTGGAGCATATACTTTTCTGACTCATGTCAGCAATGCGGGGCTTACCAGCAGCTGATCTAGACAGGTGAAAAATAATGAGGGTTCTGCATGTGTGCGCTTGTGTGGTGCACGTTCGCTTTGGGAAGAGTTAGCAGCTTCGTGCCAAAGGTCCCCTTTCTCACCCTTCTCTCCCTTCCTCTCCTTCCCACCCTTCCTTTCGGATATCCAGACTTCACCTTCTGCTCTTTCCCCCTAGTGTCATGGCTCCCAGTACACAGAGGTGTGCCCTTGTCTGAAGACCTCAAAGTAAAATCATAGCTTGTTAGAGCTGGAAGGAAACTTAAGTGTCATCTAATAGTGAAAGCAATAGGGCCCAGGTTAACCAAGGATTCATGTTGGCATTTGGGGCAGCCCTTGTCTTTGATCAGACTGTTGCCGCCCTCCTTGCTGTCGTTGCTGTTAAGCTGGGATCCCTTAATGGTGGGCTCGCGGCCTGGAGAGTCTCCCAACTGGCCTGTTTTAACTAAAGTTACCGAACAATGCTGTCAAACAGCTGATGTGATCTTTTTCATCAAATCAACCAGCTGTTTTAAGTTTGCTGTATGCTGGGGAAGATGCAAGCGTCAGCTTTTGAACCAATTTGTTCCGTATGTTGCCTGCTGCAGTGGCATGTGCGTTTGGGTACTTGTTAGAGTTTCTCAAAGGTCCATGAGAATCAACTGGGGCACAAGAAAAAAAGTACGGATTCCTGGGTCCTATTCTGTTTCTGTAGCATTAGAAGCTCTTAGCTTAGGGCTTTGGAATTCGCATCTTTAACCAGTTTCCCCAGGTGAAGCTCATTCTCCTGAAGTTTGAGAACTTACGGCTGAAACGTGTTGAGGACCGTGGATCCTTTGATGCACGTCACCTCTTTGGGCTGGGCCTCCTTCACTTTCCACCTCCATTCTGGGGAAAGCGAAGCTTAGGAACCATGTTCTCTGCAGACCTTGGGGCTGGGAACCAATAACGCCAAGTTATTGTATATTTTTCTGAGTGAGGGCTGGGATTTTCTTTTGTAAAAATAGGTCAGAAAAGCTCATTTGAACCAATTTCTCTTCGAGGGAAGTCAACCACTTGTTTCTGTGGTGGTCAGATAAAGGACATTTGTCCTGAAACTTTATCAGAACCATGGCTGGCATCTTATGGGAGGTAAGTGGTTTGATAAGACACTACAGACAACCTCTCTCATGTTTGAAGACCCTAATATTTATCATCTATGACCAGAGACTTGTAACAAAAAGCCAGAATACTTACTGCCTGGAATAGAAAATGAGCTTCGAAATGCAGAGATTTGGCTGGTTCCAAGATGTTTTCCAAATTTCTAGAATTCTCCTAGCTGCATCTGCAGGACTTGTGGCAGAAGCTTCTAGATGTCACCTGATACCAGTTCTCCCCTTTGGCTTAGTAACAGAACCTTCGTTGTATTCAAGGTGTTCAAAGACTGCCCCAGATCCAATTAAAAGCCACATTTCCCAGCCTCCTTTGTGGATGGTTTTGGCCACGTAACTAAGTTCTGGACAGCGAAAGGGAAATGTTGTGTATGTGGGATTTCTGCTTAAAGGTCACTGACTCATTGGGGAGGGACCTCCTTTCGTCCTTTCCCCTCCTTCCTTCCTGTTGCCTTGAATGTGAGGTGTGAGAGCTAAAGCTTAAGTGGTCATCTTGGAGTATGAGGCAGCCTTGGGGATGCGAACGAGTGCTGAAGATGGCAAAACAGAAAGCCAGAGTTTAGGTTTCTCATGGCTTTGTGGTACCACCACACCAGCCCCGGGCAGACCACCTTCCGACTTCTTCTATATAAAATTACAAGTCTGTTTTTTTTGCCACTAATATTTGAGTTTTACCTTTTATATGCAGTTAAAACTAGTCCTAGCTGAAATACATTATAAACCTCCTTCTACTATAGCGGTTCCCAAACTTTAGCCTGTGTCAGGATCACTTGGAAAACTTAAAAACACAGACTGCTGGGCCCCCTCCCCAGGGTTTTTGAGTCACTTCTAACAGCCTCCCATGTGATACTAATGCCGCTAGCCGTGAGACTACACTTTTGAGAACCACTGTTCTGTCAAAATCATCTTAAATTTCAAGGCAAGTTCCCAATTATTTAGGATCAGCCTAGGTCAACTAATTTCACATCCCTCA
The DNA here is from genome assembly GCF_039906515.1 of Pseudorca crassidens. Classification (NCBI taxonomy): domain Eukaryota; kingdom Metazoa; phylum Chordata; class Mammalia; order Artiodactyla; family Delphinidae; genus Pseudorca; species Pseudorca crassidens. Next base: position 106,380,486 of record NC_090317.1, on the reverse strand, counting down.
GTTGATACTGTAAGAGTTTCGTCCCCACCTCAATAGAATTACGACAAATGCTACCGTCTGTTGGCTTGCTTTTATAAATTTATTTATTTATTTATTTTTATTTTTGGCTGTGTTGGGTCTTCGTTTCTGTGCGAGGGCTTTCTCTAGTTGTGGCAAGCGGGGGCCACTCTTCATAGCGGTGCGCGGGCCTCTCACTGTCGCGGCCTCTCTTGCTGTGGAGCACAGGCTCCAGACGCACAGGCTCAGTAGTTGTGGCTCACGGGCCCAGTTGCTGCACGGCATGTGGGATCTTCCCGGACCAGGGCTCGAACCCGTGTCCGCTGCATTGGCAGGCAGACTCTCAACCACTGTGCCACCAGGGAAGCCCTGTTGGCTTGCTTTTAGATTACTTGGTGTAGGAACAGTGCTATAGCTGGGCCGTCCATGACTGCTTCCTTCCCCCCATTACTAATTCCTCTCTCAAACTCTTCACCAAAATGTGCAAACAACTTCCAGAGGAGCCACTTACCTTCCACAGGGAATTCCTTCACGGTAGTCAGTTCAGGCTGAGTTCAAGATGGAGGCAAAAGCATTCCATTCTCCTCGTTCGTGCTGGACAAAAGACCCTTTTCTTGTATCTCCTGTGAAGCAAAACCTATGTATGTGGAAAGGACAAATGTGTTCATTCTCATCATATGCCAAAATGCTGGATTGAAATCAGGACTTCATTGGTGGTTTTCTACCCCAGGTGACTACTAACTTAACCTTTTTTTTTTTTTTTTGGTATGCGGGCCTCTCACTGTTGTGGCCTCTCCCGTTGCGGAGAACAGGCTCCAGACGCGCAGGCTCAGTGGCCATGGCTCACGGGCCCAGCCGCTCCGCGGCATGTGGGATCTTCCCGGACCGGGGCACGAACCCGTGTCCCCTGCATCGGCAGGCGGACTCCCAACCACTGCACCACCAGGGAAGCCCTAACTTAACTTTTTTAACTGGTGCTTCCTAGGAGCTGCTTCTTTGCACCTTTTTGCTGGATGGGTTAAGTCCAGTCATTGCCTTAGGGTCCCTGCCACCTCCTCTATTCCTCTCCAAATCCTAAGGAAATTCTCTCTCTGTTAACATTCCCTAAGCATTTCCCCCTTAATTCCTCATTATACACTGCACTTTGGAGTCAGGCGTACCTGAGTTGGAAGCCTGACTTGACTGCTTGCTTGCTGTGGGAGCTTTGGCAAGTGACTGACCTCATTTGTAAAAATGCAGCTCATCATGGGAACCTCATAGGGCTGAGGTAAAGATGAAAGTAGCTAATGTTTATAAAGGGCTTAGCACGGTTCCCACCCCTGGGAAGTGCATAATACATGGTATCAATTGTCACTAATGGTAGCATTTCAACCCACTGAAGAAAACTTCAGTCCCTATATGGTACCAAAAGTACACGCCACAAAAGAAAAAAAGAACACATTGGACTTCATCAGATTAAAAACTTTTGCTTTGCAAAAGACTCTGTTATGAGGATGGAAAGACAAGCCAATGACTGGCAGAAAATATTTGCAGATCACATATCCAACAAAAGACTCATATCCAGAATATATAAAGAACTCTCGAAACTCAACATCTAAAAAAAAAAAAAAAAAGGCAAAAAGTCCAATTAGAAAATGGGCAAAAGACTTGAAAGAAACTTCACCAAAAAAGATGTATGGGTGGCAAATAAACACATGATAAGTTATTCAACATTGCCAGCCATTAGGGAAATGCAAATTAAATTCATGATGGGATACCACTACATTAGAATGGCTAAAATAAAAATTACTGAAAATACCATATTCTGGCAAGGACACAGAGATACTGAATCTTTCATACGTTGCTGGTAGAAATGTGAAATGGTACAATCACTTGGAAAGCAGTATGGTAGTTTCGTTTAAAAAGTTAAACATATACTTAGCGTACAACTGAGTAGTCACTACATACCTGGGCATTTATCTTAGAAAAATGAAAACTTGTGTTTATGCAAAAACCTATACATGAATATTCATAGACACTTTATTTGTAGTAGCCCAAAACTAGAAACAACCCACATGTCCTTCAGCAAGTCAATAGTTGAACAAATTACGGTATATTAATACCTTGGGACACTGCTCAGCAATAAAAAGGAAGGAACTATTGATACAACAACTTGGATGGATTTTAAGGGCATTATGTTGAGTGTCTTAGTCTGTTTGGGCTGCTGTAACAAAATAGGACAGTATGAGTAGCTTATAAACAACAGAAATTTACTTTTCATGGTTCTGGAGGCTGGGAAGTCCAAGATCAAGGTACCAGCATGGTCACATTCTGGTGAACGCTCCCTTTCTGGCGCATAGCTTTCTCACAGGGTCCTCACGTGGGTTTTCATCTTGAATTAATTGGATAAACCCTAGATTTTGAAGAGACACATGATTGATACTGAATTTTTCTTAAGACAGTTACTAGGCTGTGGTTTTTCTTTCTTGGGCTGGCTGTATGTCACGTTATCATCAGAGCTTTAACATCCTAAAGACTAGAGTGGGAATACATTTTTTAAAAGGAATTTTGTGTTGAAATTATTCTCTGATCACAATATAGTTTTCTTCTCATTATACAGATGTCTGATTTTCTGGCTCCATTACAGAAATGTCTAATTTTCTGCCCACTTCAAAGTTCTAGGCAGCCACGATAAGGGCACGTTTCCTAAGCATGAAGGGATAAAAGTGGATGGTGGCGTCAAACAGTTTTAAAAAGTCACCCAGAGTTGTATCCAGTGAAAGGACAGCTTAAAAGAGCCACAGAGCGATTCAGCCCTTAAGCGGAGACCTTATTTATATGCCACATTTCAGCTGGGAAGAGTTTTTATGACCAAATCTTAGAGCCTTCAAGATGAAGTCTATAACATAAACATCCTAGCAGCATTAACTCTAACAGCACAAGGCAGGCTTGGCACACACCCCGTTTATTATTTTGATTCTCTTCTGCATGAAAGATGTTTCAGTAGTCAGTGGAACTCTTCCGTGTATACGATTCTCATCTCCGAACCTTCAGACACGATGCAAAACTATGTGTAAAACTGAATTATAAACCTCTACGTATATTTTAGCCCACAGAATAGATTCAGGTTTGGGGTTCTAGAGTGGACTTTCATCACTTCTTTCCCTCTGACAAAAGAGAGTTCTGGATTTAGGATGGGCCAACAAAGGTTTCATTGTGATTTGCTCTGGCTGTTTCTTCCAGCAAGAAGTAAATGACTGGGGTTACCAGTTAGGTTCATTTGCTTCCACTAAAATAAGGCCATGCGTAGAGAAGGTAATAAAAGCTCTATCGGTTATCTACTTTCTGTAAATCCCGCCTCTGAGCCTTGGTGAATGCTGTTCCCTTTATTTGAAATGCTCTTCCGTCTTCCCCTCTCACGTCAAACTACGCCCCCACCCTTTCTAGTTAATTTTTACTCATCCTTCAGAACTTAGCTCAAGACTTACTTCCTGAAGGAAGTAAGACCTAGATTAGCTCAGGTCCCCCATTATACTCTCTCCTGGCATCCGGGACTTCTCCTTCATAGCATCTATCATAGATGTAATTTAATAATTAATTGAATAGTTAATTTTCATATTATGTCTTCTCTACTACACTGGAAGGTCTACGGGGGGAGGGGGCAGAGAGATGTCTGACTTACACAGATCCGCATCCCCAGTACCCAGCACAGTGCGTGCCATGTAGCAGGCATTCAACAAACATTTGTTGAAAAGTAAAGAATGAATGAAGGCAAAAGTAGACGCACAGGAATGGTAAAAATTGTAATATCTAATCCTCATTGAGCATTTAATCTATGTAACGCTAGGCAGTGCATTAACTGCTTTGCATGTGTTATGCCATTCAGTTCTTACCACACCCCTAAGACAAGTCCTATCCTTACCCCATTTAATAGCTGAGAAAACTGACGCTTTAGCGGGTTGAAAGAAGGTTCCGTAGCTAGTAACATTTTTCAGTCACGGAACAGCTTCTCTCCTATTCGTTCTGCTCCCTTCTCCCTCCTCTATCCATTTTGTATCTACACTCACCTTCTCTCTGTGGAGAAAATTCCCGATGTCAATGTCAGAGAGAAGTCACTTTGTTCTGGACGTTTTTTGAGGACATTGCTCCCTAGGGAGAAGCTGCTTCTAGAGCACATATCTGATGGAGTGGCCAAGGGCAAATCAAGTTGCCTGATTCCAAGCATAAGTATATCTCTGTGGCAGTCTGTGTGTGTTTGGATGATATGCTGAGGCAGGTTCAAAAGCACTGTTCTCCTCATTCTAATATACATGATAATGCTGTACTTTATTTTTTTTAAAAACTTAAAAAAATTTATTTATTTATTTTTGGCTGGGTTGGGTCTTCGTTGCTGCGCGCGGGCTTTCTCTAGTTGAGGCGAGCGGGGGCTACTCTTCGTTGCGGTGCGCGGGCTTCTCATCGCGGTGGCTTCTCTTGTTGCAGAGCACAGGCTCTAGGCGTGTGGGCTTCAGTAGTTGTGGCTCGTGGGCTCTAGAGCGCAGGCTCAGTAGCTGTGGCACACGGACTTAGTTGCTCCGCGGCATGTGGGATCTTCCCAGACCAGGGCTTGAGCCCGTGTCCCCTGCATTGGCAGGCGGATTCTTAATCACTGCACCACCAGGGAAGCCCGATAATACTGTACTTTAGTTATAGGGTATTTTTTTAATCCAAAGGTCTAAAAGTTCTTTTTCAATATATCAATTTCAAAAAACATGATCTAGTTTTAAATATGGACTCATCATGCTCTACAAGATCAAGTGTGTGAGCAGCAAACTGCCGGTATTTAATTCTTTTTTTTTCAAATCTGAGTCATGGTCCTACCCCAACCGATGCCAGCTTGTGCTCTCATCATGACTATCACGGTTTAGCAGTTTTAAAATATATGTTACATACCAAGTAGGCTGCAGTAGCTTTCTCAGTGGCATTTGGAAACACATTAAAAATATGCAGCTTGACTTTTCATCCCCTTCACACCCTCTGCATTTCCCTTTTGGAGAGCTCGGAGGGAGGCATAGTGGGAAGAAAATAAGCCCAAAGAAAGGAAATAGAATTTTGCCCCTGTGGAAAACAATGTACAAAACCAAATCTATTGTTCTGAATTTAGGTTTTGGTTCTCATGGCTGTCTTTTCGTGTCTATCGTCTTCTTTGTTTAATAGTGATTTGCCATTTAGGAGCGTTCCTTTATTTACCTCTCCTTCTGCCTGTCTGGATACTCCTACGGGTCCACGCGAGGCTCTGGCTCTAGCTCATTTTCATATTGCTCCGGATGAGTGTCTTCCTTCACCGTGTCCATTCACTTTAGCTGCATTCTTTCCTAATTCTCCGCCCTCTCTTAGTTTCCCAGATCCCAGACATATCTTTTCTCGACTCCAATATATTGTTTCTAAACCTTGACCCTTTTGGTTGACTAATTTTATTCCTTCATTAATCCCTTTTGTAGTCTGAAAATCTCTCCACAATTTTCTCTGATTGAATTTCCAGCTCCGTATTTCCTTTTGAGGAAACCAGCCTTTACCTGGTTGCTTTTTTCTTTCATCACTGAGTTTCATTGACAAGGCTTTTCACCCCTGCTTTTGGTCCTCAGATGTATGTTGACTAAACAGTTTGAAGCAGTGAGTAAGGCCCAAGGGAAGGAGCCCTGGATTTGGAGTCAGAAGGTCTGGACTCAGATCTGAACTCTGCTACTTAAGCATCAGGACCTCATCTGTAACATGGAAATAATGATATTACTGCCCCCCCATGAGGGATCAAAGGGCATAAGACAATGTAAACAGACTGCAAATGTCTCCTACTCGAGGGATTTTTTTAGTCTTCATGGAACTGTTATTTCCATAAAATGGCAGCTCTTCTTCCATTTAACACCAGGCCAAAATAAAATGATGGGAAATGTTAACTGAAGCATTAGAAGTTTAAAATCTTATGAAACTCTCCAAGAGGTTCTAATTAGCCTCTTGGTAAAAATATCTTGGTAATGTTGGCACAGAGAATGCTGACAGTATCTACATCTCTCAGCTATAGCACATACCCCAAAGAGGCTTTGGAGGAAGGGATAGCATCTGAAAACTTATTTGCAATATTAAAATGAAATTAGAATTAAAATAGAGTGAAAAGAGTTCTTAGGCTCTAGGATCCAGAAATTATCATTCAAGTTTCCCATACAAAGAAGGAATCTTATCTTTTTAAAAAAAATTTTATTGAGCTATAGTTGATTTACAATGTTGTCTTAATTTCTTCTGTACAGCAAAGTGACTCAGTTATACATATATTCTCTCTCTCTCTCTCTGTCTCTCTCTCTCTGTCTCTCTCTCTCTCTCTCTCTCTCTATATATATATTCTTTTCCATTATGGTTTGTCACAGGATATTGAATATAGTTCCCTGTGCTATACAGTAGGACCTTGTTGTTTATCCATCCTATATATAATACTTTGCCTCTGCTAATCCCAAACTCCCAATCCTTTCCCCCACCCACCCCTCTCCCCCTTGGCAACCACAAGTCTGTTCTCTATATCTGTGAGTCTGTTTTTGTTTCATAGATATGTTGATTTGTATCATTCTTTAGATTCCATACATAAGTGATATCATATGATACTTATCTTCCTCTTTCTGACTTACTTAGTGTGATAATCTCTAGGTCCATCCATGTTGCTGCAGATGGCGTTATTTCATTCTTTTTGACGGCTGGGTAACATTCCATTGTATATATGTACCACACATTCTTTATCCATTCATCTGTCGATGGGCATTTAGGTTGCTTCCATGTCTTGGCTATTGTGAATAGTGCTGCAGTGGACATTGGGGTGCATGTATCTTTCTGAATTATAGTTTTGTCTGGTGTATGCCCAGGAGTGGGATGGCTGGATCATATGGCAACTCTATTTTTAGTTTTCTGAGGAACCTCCATCCTGTTTTCCATAGTGGCTGCACCAGTTTACATTCCCACCAACAGTGTAAGAGGGTTCCCTTTACAAAGAAGGAATCTTATCTTAATCACTCTCTTAGTATTGGGTACTTGCTATTTTGAGAAGCAACCCATTTCATTGCCAGATGTCTTGTTTTGTGCAAAATGACACATAATGTTCCCCTACTACTTCCGATGACTTCCTGAACAAGTCCCATTCTTCTCACCTGGGACAGCTCTTTGATGTTTCTGAATAGCTTCTGGGTCATCCTTTTCTACTGGCTAAAATTCCAGTCCTTTTAGTGGTTTCTCATATAACGTGGGTTTTCCTGCTCTTCCATGAGCCAGACGGCTCCATTTGCCAGTGGCCTCTACAAAGCTGAGCCTCCGGGGCTGGATGCAGTACTCGGGATCTATTTCCACCATAGAGGTCTGGACAGTGTGATGTCACCAAGAGGCTCATTGCCTTAACAAAATGGGTGCTGTCACTGGATTTAGAGAGTTGCATCGCAGTCCATTAATTCTCTAGCAAGAGCCAATAAGCTGGTTTTCATTGGTATGTCAAGAACTTCCACAAACTAACTTATTTTCAGTAAGACTGTAGGGTTTAAGTTAAACTATCAAAAATGAATTGCTTATTGTTATGTAGAAACCAGAGGTGTCCATTCACTCTAATTGGAGCCATGATATTCCATATGTTATATTTATGCAAAAGATAAAATGCTAGGTGTCAAGCTCTTCTCTCTCATGATTTTTTTTAACTTTATTGAGTTTTTTACCCTCCTCTCTGCTTATAAAGTGTTTTATATGCACAACAGCCCTGTGAGGTAAGACTATTATTATTCCCATTTTACAGATAAGGATACTGAGGCACAGAGAGGTTTATTAGCCTGTCCAAGGTCATCCAGCTAGCAAGTGGTTCTGGACCCAGGAAGGCTGACTCCAAACTCTATACTACCTCACCTCCCTGGATAGTGCATAGCTGGAAAACATTACTTATGTTAATTGGTTGTTTTTCCCTAAAAGAAAAGATCTGAGTAAGAACTTATCTTAAAGTTCCTCTTCCCCACGTTTCCAAGGTCCATTCCATGGAACATTGGTACCTTAAGGTGATCTAAAGGGGGAAAGAAGAGTTCCCATGTTTAAGGCCACATAGTTGCCATTTTTTCTTAACTTAGCCACTTTGACCATGCTATGCTGTGGCTTGATTCAAATGTTAAGTGACAGGTTTCCATGAGGTGTTATACGTGAGAGCACTTTGCAGAGGCTGAATACATTGTACCTGCTTATAGCATCTCAGATTATTCATGACTTTTACATGCCTAAAAACACCATTTTAAACCTTTGCTTCCCCAGACTCACAGATAGAGAGAACAAACTAGAGATTGGTTACCAGTGGGGAGAGGGAAGTGGGAAGGGGCAGTATAGGGGTAGGCAAAAAGAAAGGGGTTGTTATGGGATTATATGAAATGAAGTGTGTGAAACTTTTGAAAATTGTAAAGCACTATAGAATTTAAAGAATATTTCATCCAATGAAAAGCAACAACAACAACAACAAAACAGTTGCTTTTCTGATCATTTATACTTCCTTTACAAAGTATCTTAAAACTTGGTTAATCTATGGTTGTCAGCAGTTGCGACACACATAATAATAATGAATTAGGAAGTTTAAGGTTGTTTTAAAAGTGGACCAAATGTGGATGCTGTGTTAGAAGAGAGACAGTGGAAAAGACAGGAAATGGGAAACATATTAAGTCTTATAATGGTACTTTGTAATTCTGTGAAGCAGAAATTCATTTAAGCTTGAGCGTTTATGATGCTCGAAGAAGCATGGAGGAGAAATTTACATTAGTTGTGTTGGGCCACTTCTGTATATACTTAAACAACCACAGCAGCAGCAATAAAGCCCTAATGACATAAAGAAATTCTCTCAATTAACATTTTGTTTTAATGGCACGACTAATAAGAATACCTTACATCCATCTTTATTCTAACATCTCGGTCCTGTTTGTTAGTGAACTTCCTTGTATCCATTTTTGTTCTCCACACACTACGAATAATTCTTTCAGTTGTTCGTACCATCTCCCTTCACAGGATATATTTAGTGAATTATCATGGTCCACTGATAAGCATCATTTTGCAAGACTAAACAAATTAAGTCCGTTCAGTCTCTCTGTATAAATGACATTTTCAAAGACAAGTTGAAATAAATCAATCCAGTCAGGATAAGACACAATAAAAATGTTGTGACAACAGGGTGTAAAGTCAAACCAAGCAAGTTTGTACATTTTTATTATTATTATCTTCCCAAAATGGACAGGAAAATAGAAAAAAATACAAAAACCTTAATTTTTTTTTTTTAGGTACAGATAACAACTTTATTTGTCCACACCAGGATTAAGTTACTGAACAGAGAGACACAGAGGGTGGTGGGAGGTTGCCATACACAGCACCGTTTACGTCGAGGGCATCAGGAGGCAGAGCATCGCTCCTGCCAGGGTACCACGGCCTTCATCCTCCTCCACCCTGCTGAAGTGCCCCTTGTGGTCAGCAGGCCCTGCCCCGCACTCACCAGCACTCTCATGCTACCGGACTTCTTCCCCCTGCTGTCCCAGTACAGAGCCCGCCAGGTCTGGAAGCGCCTGTCTTTACATTCATCTGTCCACTGGGCCCTCACACAGCTCCCGCGAGGTAGCTGGGATAGCCTCCCACTGGATAGGTGAGGGGCCTGCGGTACAGAATGGTCAAGTGACCTGCCTGCAGACCGACAGGGGGTCACGCCTGGGCCTAGAGCTCAGACAGGATTTCTGGGCCTGTTTCTCTACAGCCTCCCCTTATTACGACTTCCCTCCTCTTCACAAGATTTGGCCTGTTTTTTGTGTTTACTTTTTAAAGATTTTTCCCTTGAGTTTTATTCCCAACCTTGAAGTTGCTCTACCCATTAGATCTGCACACTACTACCTCCAAAATTCACGTTGACTTCTACTCTTCAGCACTTCTCTTATCTCAAATAAATCCCTGCCTGTGTACTTTGCTACCATTAATAGATTAATATAGTACAGGTCTAACTCTTTCAAGTACTTCTCTGTTTTTCCAGAAAGTCTACCTATCTACAGTAGTGTTATCCAGTTGTAACTGACATGGACCCCTCAATGTAAGGGCCTAAAACAACTGAGAAAAAAAAATTGTATATCTCCATTTCCGTGCCTTAAACATATGCTTCTTTAAAGCAAGGAATCTGTCTGGGTGTGGTGCTTATAGAAGTTCACGAGCACATTCATAAATATTAATGCCATAGAATGCTTCCTTCAAACACAATTGTTACCAGGACTTCACATCCATTAATACGCTGCTGTGACTGAAAATATCGCAGTCAGAGTTTCACTTTGCCTTTTGCTATGCTATTCATCTAATTTTTTAGAACTGGAAGGTACGAGAAAAGTCATCTTGTACAAACCTCTCATTTTAGAGATAAACTGAGGCACGAAAAGGGCAAGTGATCTGCTCAGTGTAACCAAGTGTGGCAGCATTAGAATCTGGGGGTTCTGACTAGATTCCAATGTGTTCTACCTCACGCTGCTTCCTACGTAATCGCCCATGCCCCAGAGAGGCCTGCCATCTATTCCTGCTTCCACTATGTTCCCGCTGTGGTTTGGACCGTTTCTCCACCTATTGGTATTTCCAGCATTTAGGTAAGGAACCAAGGTGGCAAAAGAGAAAATGAAACCTCTCCCAACACGCCTGCACTTTTTTTCCAGCCTCTTGATTAAAGGAAGGCTTTTTAAATTCCAAGTCTCCTTTTTGTACTTTCTGAAAGTACTAAATAACCGCTAAGAGCTCTAAGTTAGGTTAACGATGGCCGGTAATGGCTTCCCTTCTAGAGTAAATTGGAAGCATGGCTCAACACCATCGTATCTCCTCTAGGAAGTGTGTGTGTTTTGGAGGGAAAAGGGAATGGATTTGTGGAGGGTTGGTGCTTAAAAAGAGTTACCTATTGCAGGTAACTTATCCTTATCCACACCACCCAACTGTTCCCAAAGCTGTTCTATTCCATCATGTGCCATTAATGAGGTGAACTTTTGTCTATATCTTGTGAGAAAGAGTGACTTTGGAAAGTTCCCTAGAAGAAAAGTTTTCTAGGGCTGGCCTTCTGTAACATACCAGACAGAAAAAAGGCTAACAGAGAAGAACAAAATTAGCTAAAAGCATTTGGGAAACCGATATAATCTGAATTGTTTCCACAATGTCCAAATGGCAAACCAAAGCTAAAGATATATAATTACGCATAATCAAGGAACCTAAAAGATATGGAATGCAAATAATTTACTTACATGTAATATTTCATACGACAGCCAATTTCTCATTATATCAAAGATTATAAATGTGAACTAAAACGCACGATTGTGGCTCCCTGTCAGTTCTGAAATATATCCATAGTGATAAGAGACTAAGGACTAGTAAAATGGAGGGAAAGATGGTTTGACTATTGAGTGTTTGCTAGTGGGTATGTCACAGACAAAGCAGTGAAAATATAAGCGATAAAGGTACCAATACGTGTTGTGTCTATATTAGCCTAATGAGCTATAGAGAGATTTAAAGAAATGAAGACTGTAAACTCCAGGAAGCAGTCAAGTTAAACTAGTAGATTCAAGCAATGAGGTCTCAGTATACAACCCTGATTCCGTATGTATGTTGTCAGCTACTGTGCCTCACCCTAGTCTGACCTCGGCCAAGGTCATATGGTTTAATAACTTACATGTGTCTAGTGCTTTTAAACCCTTTCACATGTATTTAAGGCATCTGATCCTCACAGCAACCCTGTGAGGTAGGCAGGTTGCTCCCTTTTAACAGCCAAGGAAACTGGTGCTGAGAGGTAAACTAAATTGTCGCACATCCGTGATGAAACCAGGGCTAACTAGCTCTCTGGACTTGGCCGCTTCCGTTGTCTACTAGGCTACCTCTCACGTTTCTGAAAGGTCTTTCAACTAGTGGAGACGCTTGGGAGAAGCAAGTATATTCCTACCCTTCTGCACGTTAATGGTCCATCCACTCTTTTTCTGAGGACACAGAAAAGGAGGCAGGCTACAAGAAGGCAGCTGTTGGACCCGGGCCTCTGCCAGAGTAGGAAGTACACCCTTGTGTGATCAGCTCCTAACTTCTGGTGTTTGAAATTAACCTCTGAAGCAACTTTTCAAGCGCCAGCTGAAAAGCACCGGTTGCCTCTTCCTCCGCTGTGGCCAGGCGTCTGACCGCGGCCACGGCATCCCTGCGCAGCTCTTTGGCGGTGTCCTGCTGAGCACTGGCCTCCTCGCCAATGGCAATCAGCCGGTCCAGTTTTTCTTCCTCCTGCTTTGAAAGTTCTCGCGCCAATCTCCTGTTTTCTGCCGACTGGGCTGCGATAATCCTGGCCACTGACCGCCTTCTTTGCCTTGCCCACCTGGGAGGGGCCGCACTGGTCAAAGGCCCATCCCCACCAGGAACAAAAGGAACTCTGGAGGAGGAGCCCGGAGGCTGCTGTGCCGAGGCCACCCCGGGAGTGTTTCGGCCGGAGCTGGTGCAGGGGCTGGGCTCACCACACACTCCCAGTCTGGTCATGGGGCTGCTCTGACAGGGAGCGGCTGCACCTCTGAAAAGGCGGTGGGAGCTGCTGTAGCTGGGGGTCCCTTGAGAGCACCCTGCACCTGAGGATTCATCCCAGGAGTCCTCAAGGTCGCTGGTTTCTCGCATCTGGTCACTGATCCTCAGTTGACAATCCTCATCTGATTCCTTAACTGTTTTCAAGATAGGCTGGCGATCTGCTGCCTGAGTCATTCTTGCTCCCAGAACGCTGGTTCCCTCTTCCCCTGGAGTGTCAGGGGCTGCTGACTTCTGATCACAGTGCTGGGCCCAAGCAGCATCCTTCGTTAAGTTATGTGCGTCAGTCACGATCTGATTTCGGAGAAAGTGATCCATCGTATCATAAAAGGGACAGCGTGGTGGATCACCCATACTTGTGGCGTGGGCCACATAGGCCTTTAAATATAATGCCTTCAGGACTTTGAACTTGGAGCGGCACTGACGCTCGGTGCGGCGGAAGCCTTCCTGCTGCATCCGCTTAGACGCAGTCTGGTAGACGTCCGCATTGTGATGCACGGTCTGGAGGCGCTGAATATACTGTGCCTCACCTAGTATGGAGAAAAGCGTCCGTGTCTCCTGTCTGGACCACCGGATGCCCGCACTGCTATTGGAAGGGACCGTAGTGGACTGCGAAGGAAGGCCAGCTGGAGGAGGCTCCTGGGCAGCAAGGTGCCGATCTGGAGGTGTGGGGAGGCTCTGTGTGCTCCGGTCTATCTCAGGAGCCAGGCGATTCTTCCCTCTCAGGGCTGATTGCCGAGAAGCCAGGTCCGAGGACCGCATTTCTGGCTTCTGCCAAGGGTCTGCTTTACTTTCGTTACTGTATTTGAAATATTCCTCATTCTACTTTGTTTTGTTGCCAGTCCAACAACCTCTTCACTTTCTGCGTGAGCGGCACAGCTGGAGTAGCTCTGTCGTCTGCATCACTGGCAACCACATCAGCCCGGCCCTCCTTACAGACGGATGTGCAGGTGAACCCCGATGGCCGCCGTAAAGCGGCAGAGACGGTGGCAGCAGTAACAAGTGGTCTCCCCTCCGCAACAGCGCCGGGCCGCAGAACCCAGAACCTTAGTTTTTGAGACTGGTTTGGGAAACTGTAATTACATTAGCAACATCCAAGTGTTATCAACACTGAGCAATTCCTGTCATCTCAACTCAGCAGCCGACTCAGAAAATCATACCTTCCAGCCCACGGAAGACACTTAGTAATGCACGTGTGATTGGGCAAAAAATTGTCATTACTGCAAGCTTTATTTTTATTTGCTTCTGTATTTCTCTAAAGGAAAAAATACTCATGGCTATCTCCCTGGTTCTTCAAGAGGGCCATGGCCAGGTCCCCTTTGAAGGAATATATAGCATGACTTTTTTCAATCCCAGTTGCCCGAGTGCTGCCATATTCCTGACAGGGGAGAGTTGTGCCCGCAGAACCCCTGGAAGCTGTTCTCTCCCTGACACAGCACTGGAGGTGCGGGAAGATTCCAATCACCTGTTAAACAGATCTCTGCCTCCCCTTAGGCCTACTTTTCTCGTGGATGCTGTTTCCAAACCATATTCGTGAAATATGAATCTTATAATGCTCCTCCTCTGTTCAGGAACTTTCCATGGCTTCTTACTGCTGGTTGTTTAAAGTCTAAACTTCCCAGCATCCATCCGGAGAATAAATTCATTCAGAAATCCAGCACCATCCTCTTGGTAATGCTTACTTTCCTCTTTTCCACATCTTGAACCCTCTGCTCTTGCCTTGCTTGGTAATAGTGTCTTAACGTTTGTCGGTTTTCTGTTCCCTCCCTGAACTGCCTTTTCTTTTCCCCTCTACCTATCAAATCCCTGCCTTTCCTCCAGTCCCCACCCACCCTCCACGCCATCCATGAGGCCCCTCTTTCTTTATCTTCCTATCATTCAGATGGAGACCTTTTCTACAAAAGGCCAGGATAGACAAACACAAAAGGGGATTAGGTGTGGGAAAGTTTACCCTTCCCTTTTAATTCCATGTAGCCTGAATCGCCGCATTTCATTCCATTTCCAGCTCCACCTAGATGTTCCACAGCATCTTGAACTTGAGAAGAGTCACTACTTTTTCCCAAAGTCCCCATTTATCTTCTTGTGTTCTCTCTGTCTGACAGTGATGTCACTGTCTACCCAGATGCCCAAAGCTAGAAATCCAAACATTACCCTTCAGAATTCTTTCCTTTGCTGCCCGTCTGGTCACCAAGAACTCTAATTTCTGGTCATCAGTATCTCTCAGCATCACTCCCGTCTTCTTCACTGCTCTGTCTTAGCTGAGCCTTCATCATGTCTCTCCAGACTTTTTTCCAGCAGTCCCCAATAGATCTCAGGCCTCTAGCCTCATCCATACTCAGATGCTTTATTCATCTTCCACATTTGTCTATGTTCCGAAGGGAAAATCTGATCACAAAAATATTCAGCAGTGGCATTACATTGTTTTTCACATCCAATTAAAACTTTGTAGTTGAACTGCCAGGTTCTCTCTGATCTGTCCTGTTTCTTTTCCAGCATCTTTTCTCTTTCCTTACTCTTCCCTGTCCTCCTCCACTTTGACTATGAACATGGAAAGGTCCATTGTCGCCCACACCACTCTCTACCTGCAATGTTTATTCTCCTTAACATCTCCTGTTCAGTCTTCAAAATTCTTTTTCAGGTATCACACCTGAGGAAGCTTCCAGGACACCCACAACTCCCAAGTCAAGATAACACTCCATTTCTCTGTGTGTACTTCATTCTATCACAGCAGTTACCTATCACTCTTAATGTTGGTCTCTCCAACTAAAGTATGTTCATCTTGAGGCTAGAACACCTAGCATCTAACACAGTCCTCATAAATAATTATTGAATGAGTGAATAGCACGTGGTCCTAATTTCTCCATATGGCTTTTTAAGAACTATTCATTGGTTTACATACCTGAGTATATCTTTCTAAGATTATAAGGAGCTCAACAATCAAGGATTCTGTGTGTCTGAAACTGCACTAGAATAATCCATCCACGTGACGAAGTGTGATAGATACACTGGAGACCATGACTGAGAGTGAGAGGTCAAATATGTGGACTGATCAGGAGGATGCATTTCCACCTTTATTCCTCCTTTCTGCTCAGCCTTTAATGGATACATCTTTGGCTTATTGAGCAGAAGTGTAATCATTTCTCAGGACATCACTTTCAGGTCTAGCCAAGGGCACCCATCAACAGAGCCCATCATCAGCTGCAGTTGACCAGGGCTCTAATTTGGCTGTTATCATTGAACTCTTTTGTAAGAAAGGTTGACTAAGCAGTGACCTTGTCTGTTTCACAAGATATAGAGCTCTCTCTCTCTAAACTTCTCCCATAAGTTTCAAAACCCTTCATTTTAATGTCTGGGAGCTGTTGATGAGGTATAAATAACCACTGAGGAAGTGGTGTGATAGAGACATAATAGATCAACAATCCAACAACCAGAATTCTGCTCTTGATGAAACTAGAAAAATCTATTGGCTCAGTGGTTTCACTTTCTTAAATTCATACAGAATTTAGAATGAAAAAGAAAATAGATGTAATTCGGTAAGAGGAGTAAATACAAGAACCAAAGGCATAAGAAAAGCTCATCATGTTGTCAGACTTAGTCTGGTTTCATGTATTCTTTTGGACATCTGGTGGGCCTAGGGCCTGATTTTATGATAATTCAAAACGTGGCACTGCCCATGCATTTGCCAGACTCCTGCTATATTATATTGTGTCATATGGCTCCTCTATCCCAGCCAAATTGCTCCACAACTTGTTTCTGAAAAGATCTCACATTCTGGCTCCTGTTTCAATCCCCCCCCCCCCCGCCCATTTCACCCTTTTCTAAGTCATGCCCTTTCTTCAAGCCTAACTAAACCAATGAAGAATGAATAAATCCTGAAAGGCAAAATGGGTACTACTTTGGGAGGACTTTATTCTGTAGGCAGAAAAAAATCCCAAGGTGGTGGGTGGGGTTATGTTCAATGTGATCAGAGTATTGTTTTAGAAATAGCCCCTCCTCCAAGAGATTACTATGCCAAAATAGATAATTGCAATGCTCTGGTCCATTTAAGAGGATTAAATATGATTGGTGACTGTTACCTATTGAGTGAGTTAAGACCAACCTTATCTAAGGTATAAAAAGCAAAGCAATAGTAATTCTGTTTTTAAATTCTTAGTATTTTCAAAGTGCTTAATATGTATTATTCCATCATAATGTAGCAATGTTACACCAAGAAGGATAAATGGTGGGCTCTGGACCCAAACATCAATAGCACTGTTATAGCCAGCAAGGAGCGCTCCTGCTTTGAATCATAAACACCATCAGACCATCCATTCATTCAAAACTGTGTTTTAATTTCCTACTCTGTTCTAGTAAGTGTTCTAGGCATTTGAGATAAAACAGTGGACAACACAGACAAAAATCCCTGTCCTCGTGGAGTTTATATTCTAGAAGGAGAAGACAGACAGTGAACAAAATAAATAAGTAAGGTAAGAAAGTGATAGATGTCACAGAGGGATATTAAGCAGGAAAGAGGCACAGGGAGTGGGGAGAGGGAGCTCATCAAGGAAGGTTCACTAAAAAAGTGATATTCGGGCGTAGAGTTGTACGAGGTGGGGCAAACAGTCATGAAGGAGGAATAAGGTGTAATGGTAGATTGTTCACAAAAATGGCCACAGACTTCCTATCCTTATAGCCACGTCTTTGGGTAGCCCCTTCCACACTTGGTTCTAGGCTTAGCCATGTGACCTACTTTGAAAAATGGGACAATATCAAGTGTGACCTGGCTTTTTGATCTCAGAAGCTCTTGTGACCACCATATGTAAACGAGCCTGAGCTACCCTGAGAGATGATGAGAAACACGTGGCTAAGCAGTCCCCGCTGACCCATCAGTATCAAGCCACTGGTCTTGTAGTATGAAAGCGGTCATAGATAATACATAAACACGTAGGTCTGGTCGTGTGCCGATAAAAGTTTATTTGCAAAAAGAGGTGGCAGGTCAGATTTGGCCAGCAGCCTGTAGCTTGCCAACTCCTATCCTAGACCGTACAGCCTCCGTCAAGCTGGTGTAGACAAGAACTGTCCAGTCAACTCAGAGAACCAGGAGAAATGATAATTGTTATTTTAAGCCTTTATGTTTTGGATTGATTCGTTACACACAGAAGCTAACTGCTACAGTGTTCCAGACAGAAGAAACCAGATACAAACATCCTGACAAGGGAGTATGCTTGGGATACTCTAGGAATTAGAAATAGAGCAATGTTGCTGGAGCCAGATGGACAAGGGGTAGAGTCATAAGAAGTAAGTGCAGAATCAGCAAGATAGAAGGGATGGGACAGGCAGCTTGTAAGAGCTGTGAGGCCCATTGTAGCAGAGGAGCGACATGCTCTGTCACTTACGTTTTTAAAAGCTCAGTCTAGCTGCTATGTTGAAAATAGACCCTAGCGTACAAGGGCAGAAACAGGGAGATGAGTTAAGAGTCTATTGAGGGCTTCCCTGGTGGCGCAGTGGTTGAGAGTCTGCCTGCCGATGCAGGGGACACGGGTTCGTGCCCCGGTCCGGGAAGATCCCACATGCCGCGGAGCGGCTGGGCCCGTGAGCCATGGCCGCTGAGCCTGCGTGTCCGGAGCCTGTGCTCCGCAACGGGAGAGGCCACAGCAGTGAGAGGCCCACGTACCGCAAAAAAAGAGTCTATTGAGATAACCCAGGTGGGAGGTTGGATATGGGTGGTAGCAATGGAGGTTGTGAGAAAGGGTCTGAATTTGGGGATATTTTAGATAAGATGAACTCATAATTTGGATGTGGGGTATATAAGAAAGAAGGTAATTAAAGATGACTTAATGGTTTTTGTCTTGAAAAATTGCAAATTGCCATTCATTTGAGTTGGAGGAGACTGTAGGTAGAAAAGGTTTTGGGGAAAACATGAGGAGTTCTATGTGGCACATTAAGTATAAGATGTCTGTTGGGCATTCGAGTAGGTATTTGTATACGTGGGTCTGGAGTTCAGAGAAGAGGATTAGCCTGGAGGTACCAATTTGGAATCATCAGCACATTAGAGGGCATTTGAAATCCACGAGATTGATGAGATTGCCTAGGGAGCGCATATACACAGCGCAGAGAAAAGCCTTAAGAAGTGAGCCTTGGGGCATTCCAACACTAAGCTGTCAGGGAGATGATGGAGAGGAATCGAGGAACAGTAAAGGGGCAGGAGACTGGGAAGGAGAGGCCAGAGAGATATAAAGAAAACCAAGAGAGTACAATATCTTGAAGGTCAGCTCAAGAAAGTGTTCAAGTAAGACAAAAACTGAGAATTAACCCTTGGACTTATCAGTGTGGAGGAAGTTGGAGACTGTGACAGAATCAGCTTTGGTGGAGTTAGGGACATGAAAGCCCAATAGGCATGGGGTGAAGAGAAGCTGGGAGGAGAGGAAATGGAGACTGTGAGTTAAGGAGAGCACTTTCAAGGCAGTTAGCTGTGCAGGAGAACAGAGAAATGGATCGGTAACGGATCAGTTACCAGAGGGTAATTAGAGGGATGTTTTAGAGTAAGATAAAAGAAATCGTGGTTTTATTCTGAAGAGAATACTCCAATAAAGAGAGGGAAAATGATGATGCAGGAAAGAGAGTGAGGCCACCTTAGACGATGCAGCCCGTTCAAGCCACCAGATGACTGTATGGGCATGAGTGACTCCAGAAGAGGAACAGAAGCAAGGGCCTTGAGTGGACAAGAAGGGATGGGCTCTAGGGCCAAAATGGAGGGGTTAGCCTTAGAGGCATGGAGGGTTCTTCTAGTAACAGAAGAGGGGGTAGAGTATATGCACCCAGATGCTGGTGGGCGGAGGTATGGAAGTCTGTGGAAGGGTGGATTGTCCCGGTAATAACTCCCAGTGCCTCAGCCCCTTGCTATTCCTTTCCCACGCTGATTCTGGGCTTGGCCATATGATTTTCTCTAGCTAACAGGACATTGGCAAATATAATACCTGCAGTGGCTTAAAAAATGCTTGTTTCTGGGAACTCTTCCACCACCACTTGAAGAAGCTCAAGCTAGCTTGCTGGAGACAGGTGGCCCTTTCAATGGCAAAGACCAACTGCCATCTGAGACCAAACAGCCCCGTTTAAGTCACCAGATGACCACAGGCACATGAGTGACACCAAGCAAGTCCAGCAGAAGAAGTACCCAACTGATCCCGACCCAAATTGCTGACCCACAAAATCATGAGCAAATAAAATAGTTACAGCTTTAAGCCACTATTTATTGGGATGGCTTGATACATAGCTCAGGCTGACAGATACAGAGGAGAATGTATGTATGATGGACAGGGAGAGTAGGAGAGAAAGTAGAATAGGGAAAATGTATACAGTATGATTGCTGGCAGTACCGAGGGCCCACTAAGAGTCGCAGTTCTTAAGTTTCAGTGCACTCAGTCAGTATGGTTGGGTTTTTCTCTGGCCACATGTCAGTTGCATGGTTGCTGGTGTGGTGTAGGGGAAAAATGGATTTAGTCAGGTTAGGGACTTTTTTTTCCAATTTTTTTTTTTTGGCTTTGTTGGGTCTTCGTTGCTGCGCGTGGGCTTTCTCTAGTTGCGGCGAGCGGGGGCTACTCTTCGTTGTGGTGCGCGGGCTTCTCATTGTGGTGGCTTCTCTTGTTGCGGAGCATGGGCTCTAGGTGTGTGGGCTTCAGTAGTTGCAGCATGCGGGCTCAGTAGTTGAGGCTTATGGGCTCTAGAGCGCAGGCTCAGTCATTGTGGCGCACGGGCTTAGTTGCTCTGCGGCATGTGGGATCTTCCCGGACCAGGGATCGAACCCGTGTCCCCTGCCTTGGCAGGAAGATTCTTAACCACTGCACCACCAGGGAAGTCCCAGGGTAGGGACTTCGGCCAAGCAAACACAACAAAGTCAGTGAGTCAGGTAAGATGGAAATGCATCCAAGGGAATGATTATCCTCATTTACCATGGCATTTAACTTCAGAAAATAGAGGAGATCATGAAGTTGAAATGCGATGAAAACGTTGTTGGACCAACTGATTGGATTTCTCAGAGGGGTTCAAGGAGTTTTGGCATCAGGACACTAGGGAGGATGAATTAGAAAAAGAGGAGGTGGTGGTCAGGGAGTCTGATACATGAATTAGAGATTATGGAAAGAGAACAGTTATCGCATATGGCAAGGTCTGTGATATGACTGTAGCAACGAGTGGCTGACTAGATTGGAGGCCAAGATCAGGGGAGGAGAAGAAACAAGAAAATAAGAGGCCAGGCTGCAGAAGGATCATCTCTGCAGGTACTGGAATCGCCAGGAATTAGGACAGGGCTAACACTGGAGTAGATTGCCATCAGCCAGGAGCTAAGGTAACCTAGCAGTGGGGGGGTGGGGGTGGGGGTCCCAAGATAACTATAACAAGAGAGGAGAGAGTGGGCATAATGTGATGACATTAAATTCTAAACTGGGGCGGTAAAGGAGGAGGGACCCAAGGAAGGATGGCCTGGAAGTGTCTTCAGGGAAGAAGGAGGAGGCCTGCCTTACTCTCAGGCCCGGTCGTATCGTGCGTGGGGAACACATGACCATGACTTGAGAGGGCTGCACAGATTGCAGTTAGAGCAAGAAGGTGAAGAGAATGTTCAGGAAAGAGGTTGACAACATAGGAGATGGGGCTGATAACGGTCCACGAGTTCCAGACAGCACAGGGAAAGATTTCAAAAGTTGTGGCCGAGTGGGAGAAGGGGACCGGAAGGGAAAGTGCCCAGCCTTTTGAGAATTAGAGTGTGAAGGATGAGGTGTGTCCTGGGAGGCTGGGTGGGAGCTGGGTGGGAGCTGGGTGGGGCAGCTCTCCTGGCGATGAACGTGAGCAGAGAGAAAAAAAGGCCATTTGAGGTTAGAGCCCGGGGCCGCAAGGCAGACAGTGATGTCAGCTTTAGAGGCTGGGGAATTTCCAGGGGACCCCCCTTCACGTCTGCCTGTGGAAATGTACAGGTCTGGGGAGGGTAAATGCCATGCCGCCCAAGCCCGCCCTTGTGCCTTGATTCTGTCCTGATGCACATGCATTGCCTGGGATGATTGGCTGGATAAGGGACACTGGCATCTTTTAAACTCCAGGGCTTTGCTGATCAACTTCCTTCTTCCAAACGTCTGACAAAAACGGTGACCGGTTTTGGAAGAGAGGCAGAAGGTGCCACATCTGAGTCTGATGTTCTTTCTCTGGGCAGAAGGGCGTAAGCCCTGCATCTCTTTGATGCTGCTCTAGAACACTTGTGCCCGCACCACCAGGGGCTCTGATGTTCTTCTAGCGCTTCTGGCGTTCTGACATCTGGACTTGTACTCTTCGGAAGCAGCAAATTGAAACAATAGTCAAACGCTGGTATAAAAAGAAAAAGGACAGCAAGACCTTATACAGAACTTTGTGATGCCACTCGCCTGATTAGAGAGAATGCTCTCTCTGCCTCTTCAAACACACGATCATCAGTTTCACATTTTATTATTCATGCCAGGTGTCTGTCACTGGGCACCCTTAGCGTCCCAGGATTTCTCCAAGAAGGGATTTACCAGCCCACTCCTGAAGCCCAGATCCAAATCGACTGTTTGCTCCAAATGGCCTTTTACTTAAGCATAACAACTATATGCCCGGCCTTAGGCTGCCCTTCACACTTCATCTTTTATCATCTCACCTTGAGTTACACTTCTTGCCTTCACAGCACATGAGCTCTCTCTCTGGCCTTTGTCCTCAGGTCCCACAGATCCTGATTTGGGTCTGCCTCGTGTTGTTTTCACCTTCACCTCTGTCGGGCGAGCTCTTCTTCCTCTCACAGTGTTCGTCTTCAAGCTAACCATCTCCCAGAGAATGTTCCAGATCACAGCTTTTCAATCAATGGATCCTCTTCCCTTCACTTCTTTAACCTCTGCTTTCCATATACGTTCACATCCTTTAAGAATGAATGGAGGGAAAAAAGTGAACAATTTTCTTTGGTATTAAAGTTGCTTTGTTCAATGTGAAATCCTCCCAGACAGAGCATGCATCTCTGCTAACCTTAATACCTCAGGTCTCCACTTCTCTTCCTAACATCTTAGACAAGTTGGGTATTTTCCTTTTCTCCCAAACTTCTTTTCCTAAAGGCTACTCTCTTTTGCTGCCATGAACAGATCAGATAGCTGAAGTGGATTTTCTTGATTTGTTGAGGGGAAAGCACCCCTTCATCTCCTTCCACAAACCCCCTTCTTGTAACATCGTTATTTCCAGTAAGATGTAAGTTGACAGGTAGCGGTGAAACCCTAGTGTGGGTGTCCCTGCAACTATCAGAGGCTCCCTGGAATCCAGTAAATCCAGTGCCACAGCAGCCTTTTCCCAAGGCCCCTGGGTCTGTTGTTAACTGTGTCACCAGGAGTCCTGCCCTGGCATCACTGAGCTCCCCTATGCTAGCAGCAATTCTGCATTTAAGGTCTGCTGTATCCTGGATTGTTTCTAACCAAGGAGGCCTGCCAGAGGACTCTCCAGAGTGGGGACAGACCCCAAACACTTCAGGCCCCCAGTCTGCTTTTTTAGCTTCTTTAGTAGGTCCGTCTTGGGAGCGTTCAGATGACAAAGTGGAGGTTCTCTCGGATAGAGGTAATTCTGTTTATAAAGAAGAGATCCTTCCAGAACAAATTGTTAGAGAAGGTAGCTCAGCTGCTGGTTGTGAAGCCCACAGCATGTCTTCACTAGAGGACCAGAAAGATACGTTTCTGGTTACTCCCATTTCTGAGAGCTCGGATGAGTTTTTTTGCTCTTCATTGGTCTCTGGATTTATTGGCCTTAAGCCACTCTCCTAATCTCCTAATCTCCTCTCCTAATGGGCAAGACCAAAGTTGCCTGAGAAAATGTAATTTTAGTGACACTTAATATTGCATATTCAGGACTACAGTTAACCAGTCCCATGTTGCCTTCTTTCTTTGTTCTCATAAATAGCTATTCAGTGAACATCCAATGGCTTCTTGAAACTCCCTGCATCCATGTCTACACCCCATGTAGCCATATCTTCCCTTTCCATTTACTCTTTTATTTTAACATCTTTATTGGAATATAATTGCTTTACAATGGTGTGTTAGTTTCTGCTTTATAATAAAGTGAATCAGCTATACATATACATATATCCCCATATCCCCTCCCTCTTGCGTCTCCCTCCCACCCTCCCTATCCCACCCCTCTAGGTGGTCGCAAAGCACCGAGCTGATCTCCCTGTGCCGTGTGGCTGCTTCCCACTAGCTACTTTACATTTGGTAGTGTATATATGTCTGTGCCACTCTCTTGCTTCATCCCAGCTTACCCTTCCCCCTCCCCGTGTCCTCAAGTCCATTCCCTACATCTGCGTCTTTGTTCCTGTCCTGCCCCTAGGTTCTTCAGAACCATGTTTTTTTTAAGATTCCATATATATGTGTTAGCATACTGTATTTGTTTTTCTCTTTGACTTACTTCACTCTGTAGGACAGACTCTAGGTCCACCCACCTCACTACAAATAACTCAATTTCGTTTCTTTTTATGGCTGAGTAATATTCCATTGTATATATGTGCCACATTTTCTTTATCCATTCATCTGTCAATGGACACTTAGGTTGCTTCCATGTCCTGGTTATTGTAAATAGAGCTGCAGTGAACATTGTGGTACATGACTCTTTTTGAATTATGGTTTTCTCAGGGTATATGCCCAGTAGTGGGATTGCTGGGTCGTATGGTAGTTCTCTTTTTAGTTTCCTAAGGAACCTCCATACCGTTCTCTGTAGTGACTGTACCAATTTACCTTCCCACCAACAGTGCAAAAGGGTTCAGTTTCCTCCATACCCTCTCCAACATTTATTGTTTGTAGATTTTTTGATGATGGCCATTCTAACTGGTGTGAGGTGATACCTCATTGTAGTTTTGATTTGCATTTCTCTAATGATTGGTGATGTTGAGCATCCTTTCATGTGTTTGCTGGCAATCTGTATATCTTCTTTGGAGAAATGTCTGTTTAGGTCTTCTGCCCAATTTTGGACTGGGTTGTTTTTTTTTTTTTTTTGATATTGAGCTGCATGAGCTGCTTGTAAATTTTGGAGATTAATCCTTTGTCAGTTGCTTCATTTGCAAATATTTTCTCCCATTCTGAGGATTGTCTTTATGTCTTGTTTACGGTTTCCTTTGCTGTGCAAAAGCTTTGAAGTTTCATTAGGTCCCATTTGTTTATTTTTGTGCTTATTTCCATTTCTCTAGGAGGTGGGTCAAAAAGGATCTTGCTGTGATTTATGTACAGTGTTCTGCCTATGTTTTCCTCTGAGGGTTTTATAGTGTCTGGCCGTACATTTAGGTCTTTAATCCATTTTGAGTTTATTTTTGTGTATGGCGTTAGGGAGTGTTCTAATTTCATTCTTTTACATGTAGTTGTCCAGTTTTCCCAGCACCACTTATTGAAGAGGCTGTCTTTTCTCTACTGTATATTCTTGCCTCCTTTATCAAAGATAAGGTGACCATATGTGCGTGGATTTATCTCTGGGCTTTCTATACTGTTCCACTGATCTATATTTCTGTTTTTGTGCCAGTACCATGCTGTGTTGATTACTGTAGCTTTGTAGTATAGTCCGAAGTCTGGGAGTCTGATTCCTCCTGCTCTGTTTTTCTTTCTCAAGATTGCTTTGGCTATTCGGGATCTTTTGTGTTTCCATACAAATTGTGAAATTTTTTGTTCTAGTTCCGTGAAAAATGCCATCGGTAGTTTGATAGGGATTGTATTGAATCTGTAGATTGCTTTAAGTAGTACAGTTATTTTCACAATGTTGATTCTTCCAATCCAAGAACATGATATATCTCTCCATCTGTTTGTATCATCTTTAATTTCTTTCATCACTGTCTTGTAGTTTTCTGCATACAGGTCTTTTGTCTCCTTAGGTAGGTTTATTCCTAGGTATTTTATTCTTTTTGTTGCAATGGTAAATGGGAATGTTTCCTTAATTTCTCTTTCAGATTTTTCATCATTAGTGTATAGGAATGCAAAAGGTTTCTGTGCTTTAATTTTGTATCCTGCTACTTTACCAGATTCATTGATTAGCCCTAGTAGTTTTCTGGTAGTATCTTCAGGATTCTCTATTTATAGTATCATGTCATCTGCAAACAGTGACAGCTTTACTTCCTCTTTTCTGATTTGTATTCCTTTTATTTCTTTTTGTTCTCAGATTGCTGTGGCTAAAACTTCCAAAACTATGTTGAATAATAGTGGTGAGAGTGGACAACCTTTTCTTATTCCTGATCTTACAGGACATGGTTTCAGTTTTTCACCATTGGGAACAATGTTGGCTGTGGGTTTGTCATACATGGCCTTTATTATGTTGAGGAAAGTTCCCTCTATGCCTGCATTCTGGAGGGTTTTTATCATAAATGGGTGTTGAATTTTGTTGAAAGCTTTTTCTGCATCTACTGAGATGATCATGTTTTTCTCCTTCAATTTGTTAATATGGTGTATCACGTTGATTGATTTGCATATATTGAAGAATCCTTGCATTCCTGGGATAAACCCCACTTGATCATAGTATATGATCCTTTTAATGTGCTGTTGGATTCTGTTTGCTAGTATTTTGTTGAGGAATTTTGCATCTATGTTCATCAGTGATATTGGCCTATAGTTTTCTTTCTTTGTGACATCTTTGTCTGGTTTTGGTATCAGGGTGATGGTGGCCTCATAGAATGAGTTTGGGAGTGTTCCTCCCTCTCCTGTATTTTCCTTTCCTTTCCATTTACTCTTAGCTTAGGAAATCAACTTTCTGCCCCCATCTTTCTTCTTCCAAGAGCCTCCTGGACCTAGTCCACTACAGATATCAGACCTGTACAGAGGTGGGGCAACTAGGCAGGGATATCTTTTTTTTAGGAAGAATTTTTTTTCCTCTCCTTTCCAGATTGCTGAAGAGAATGATTTCTTCAAGGCATTGGAAGCTAAGGGGCTATGGAATCAAGGTCCTTAAAGAAAATGGGGTCATGAGTCCCTTTATTGTGAGCTGGATATGCTCCTGAGAGGGTTTTCAGATGATCATCAAGGTGGGCAACAAAGATTCTAGTCAACAGAGCCAGGACAGGAACCAACCTAACAGTACCCTGCAAAACATTCATGACACCTCTCTGGGCCACTTCATCCTGAAGAACAGATTAGAAGTTGCTTGTATAGGGACATGTTTGTTCACTGTTTAAGCAAGAATTTAAGAATTAAGAATACTGTGCAATAGAGAAGAAAAACAAGGAGGTTAGACAAAACTAAGTATAGATAATTCTTGTGAGATATATTAGACATGGATAAAGTCAGCAGAATATATGTGTTCTGAATAGGAAGGGATGGAAGGACCAAGTAGACACCAAGTATTCATGACAGTTTTCGCATCCTTAGATCAGCCGCCAACTGGGGACACCAATTTTGGTCCCATATGTCCTCTGCCCTATACACTAGGAGTACTTGCACCTTGGTGTCTCTGACAGAACTGGTGTATGTTGCCTCTACATATCTTCATCCCTGGTCTTTATAATCATATGAAGTGGGGAAAGCTAAAGCAGGAGAGAATGGACGTGTGAACATTGCATGACATAGGATTCAGGCTGTGTGGTCCTTCCATTGGGCTCGCTCGTGCCCTCCCTCCCTCCCCCTCTCTCTCCCTCCCCCTCTCTCTCCCTCCCCCTCTCTCTCCCTCCCCCTCTCTCCCCCTCCCTCTTTCCCTCTCTCCCCACCCCCTTGATTCTCACTGCTCTTAATCATTCAGTAAACAGTATGATCCAAGCCATATTAGTTTGATCTGTGAGCCTTTTGGTCTGTGACATTTCATATATCCTGCCTGGTGATGCAGGTGAAGTCTACACAAGCATCAAGGTAATTTCTCATCATGACATAAAGTGATAACAGAAGGTAAAAGCAGTTGAGTGCTTTGGTTAACAGGGGGACAAGAAACTGACAGAGACACCTGTAGATGAAGCTATAAGCTGAGCTCTTTTGACTTCTAAGAAGCAAGGAAACAGACAACCCAGTGATCCAAGTTTCATCTCCCAAATACCATTAGAGGCCCAGAGACACAGGGGCACATCAACCTAAGGGACAGGGACCATCCTTTTTCTGGGGCAGAGGATCCATTCCAAGTTACTGACTCCTGCACTCTCCATGGTGCTTGAGACAGAATCTAAGAACAACAATACAAAAGTGAGTACCAGCAGGGCCCAGTGGGTAACTTAAATTAATGAAGAGGTACATTTGGGTACCCAAATTACATTGCTTGGATGGCATTTTCTGTGGTGAATTGAAGAATGTAATTACATTAAGATGGCCACTGAAACTCAGTTCCATATGAACGTTTCCATGGGACAGGGCCCAGTGTGGCCAGACAGTTAATATTTTTAAGAGAAGCCAGAAAAATAGAATTTTATGAGAATTCTTCCAGTTAAAAACTCACTAGTTTGCCAAGATCTTAGTTTCTAAATACGATTTATCCAATAAAAGGAACTGGGACTCCTTGGAGAAGTGGCTGGTTCTAGGGCTGGGGCAGAGAAAATACATCATGAGCTTGAAGCATCTTGTAGTGTCAGAAAGGAAGTACTACACACACACACACACACACACACACACACGTACACACACACATGCGCACACACACACGCACAGAGTGATGGGAGAATGTCAAAGGGACGCAAGAACCAACTGAAAGAGTTCCCAACGACCAAATCTGGAAGAACTTGAGCAACTAAATAGATAATGTAGTGTTGGATTATAACCCAAAGTAGGAAGTAAATATCTCTGAGTCCGTACTGGTATAAATACAATAAATGACTGAATAAATACATAAATGGCAGAGAAGCTACAAGTTTTCTTTTCAGAAGAATTTCAAATATTACAGGTAGATATTCTCACCATCCAGGAGGTGGTACTTAATTCCTCCTCCCCATCCCTTGAGGTTGAACTGGACTTAGTGACTGGCTTCTAAAGAGTAGAGAATAGAAAGGGAAAAATATTAACTTTTCAGGGGAGAAAGCTGGCAGACCCCACCTCAACCAAATGATCAAGGTCAACATCTCCAGTGATAAGTCATGTGTGTAGCATGTACCTCCTGATATGATGTGATGAGAAGAGCACATCATCTTTGTGGTATTCTTAGCCCAAACCCATAACCCAGTCTAATCAGGAGAAAACTTCAGGCAAACCCAGGTTGGTAAACATTCTATAAAATAACTTGCCCAGTACTCTTCAAAAC